>NW_027361822.1:23671100-24936821 GCF_039654945.1 Dendrobates tinctorius
CAGGACTCCAGAGCTGCAAGGGTGCAGTGCTAACCACTGAGCCACTGTGCTGGAGTTCTGTTGCTGAACAGACCTACCCCATGTCTTGGGACGTTTGGTTGCTGCCCATCCCCCAAGCCGCATGGTCCGCCTGATACCGACTGAACACATATGAGTGTTACTTTCTGTTCTTTTATCCACTTTGTTTTATATTTGCATTTGTACATATTTAATGTCTCATCTTTATAGCAACTTTTATCTGTATAATCACTGCCCTTTTGGGAATAAATCGTAAAATTATCAGTTTGTCTCCTTGCTCTAAGAAATGAACTATGCGCCTCTTTTAGATAATCGCTACTGATTTCAGGGGTTTGCCACAGACCCTCTTAATTTAACTTTGTGAATTTAGAAAAGCGTGGATGGTGGCAGCGTGGTGTGTGCAATTGATTAGGCTAGTTGGCAGGACAGAAGGGTCTTATATTGCTAAAGGGGGCAGCGGCCACAGCATTGATAATTCCCTTACTGCGGTAGCCTAATTGTCCGTGCACAACAAGCAGCCCGTCCGACTAATTATCCTAGGTGCAGTTCCCTGACTGACCTGAGGGTAAGGGGGCGCTGGAGAGCTGCGAGTTCCAAAGTGGAACTGAGAAAGTGGGATATACATAAATCCCCGCAGTTCTTGGAAGGTTGTTAGCAGTGGTGGGGCATCCAAAATAACCCCCCTGCGGTAAATTGTTAGAGCAAGGTTAGCTTGCTGCATTTTTGTCACATGATGCCAGTGGTGGGATAACTAAGATAAGCCCCCACTGTGCCTGTGATAGCCGTGTGCCGGCAGTGTGTCGCGTCCCTCCGTCCGCTGATGCACCCGTATCAGTGGTGGGATTGTGACATATTGGTGACACAGGGTCCGCTGTCCCTCGCGTTTTGGTGGCAGCGGGACCCCCGTTCGTCACATTACAATTCAATGAGAGAAAACTGGTTCCGGCGGCAGATTTTGCCAGATCCGGATTTTCTAAAAATATTCGGATCCTGCCTGTCGGAAAAAACCTGATGTGGGAAAGTAGCCTAAGGGTTAGGCAAAAAATTCCTGTTGAATATGGTCAATTTTTTCTTTGAAATAACTGGCCAGATTGTAAGCGCTGAGGTCAGTGGTGGGAACCTGTATTCTTGGATTGAGGAGAGAATGAAAAGTTTTAAAGAATCGTTTAGGATTGTTGGCTAGTGCGGTGATAAGGGTGTTGAAGTAGGTTTGTTTAGAGAAATGAAGGGCGAGGTTGTATATTTTAAGCATAAACTTATAATGGATGAAATCTTCTGCCAGACTGGATTTTCTCCACAGATGTTTGGTGCACTTGGAGCACCGCAGGAGAAAACGTGTTTGCAGCATGTGCCAGGGTTGCTGACGACTGTGCAGAGTTGTTCTTTGTGTAAGAGGTGCAGCTTTAACCAGTGCAACTTTGTAGTGGTTTTATTATAATATTTAAATGCAGAGTCAGGATATGAGCGAACACGTGCTATGTGGGACATATATAACCCATGTGACCCACAGGAAAGGGGGGCACACACTTAACACAGACACCAGATGGACATCAGGTTGTACAACGCTGAACAGCTGATATCCATGCTATTGACACAGACAGACCATTCAGGATCCCAGGAAAGATGGGGAACAAGCATTGATGTGGAAAAATGGACAATCTCATCGTAACTATTTCACCAATTTTAGTTTTGCTGCAATGATGCTTTTTGGTGGACAATCCAAGAAACCACTACAGTTTTTATAAGAAACATTGTGACATTTTCTTTAGAGTATCCCATCTGGTAAAGAGACCTGAATAAATAACTTATACAAAATAAGTATATTTAACACTTACCTGTCTCCTCACCTGTCCCACTGCCATGTTTAACTGCCCTGGCACTTTGAAAAGTATGGCACTTGGATAAATCTGCACAAATGCCACCTGTATAAAATAAACTGATTTCCCAGATATTTTACAAAGTTTCTTCTCTTATATTGTATATTCATTTATGGAAACTGCTTAGATGCAATGGTTTCTACTGATTGCTGCATCTAAGTAGTTAAAGATACACTCCTCCTATCAAAATTGTTATTCTTTTAATATATGGAAATCAACATATTATATAACACTGTGTACTTACAATTGCTCATTTTGCCTTTTTACCAGCTGAAGTTATGCCTGCACACATCGGCCGAAGCTGTGCACCATAAGGGGGTGTCGTCACTGTCTCTTGCACATTAGAATATGACGTGTGCATGATACCGTCCGAGGCTGTGCACCATCAGGAGGTGTCGTCACTGTCTCTTTCACATTAGAATATGACGTGTGCATGATACCGTCCGAGGCTGTGCACCATCAGGAGGTGTCGTCACAGTCTCTCCTACATTAGAATATGATGTTTGCATAACACTGGCCGAGGCTGTGCGTCACCATCTCTCCTACATTAGAATATGACGAATGCAAGATACCGGCCAAGGCTGTGCATCATCAGGAGGTGTCATCACCATCTCTCTTACATTAGTATATGACATGTGCATGGTACCAGCCGAGGCTGTGCACCATCAGTTGGTGTCGTCACCATCTCTTCCACCTTAGAATGTGACGTGTGCATGATACTTGCAGAGGCTGTGCACCATCAGGAGGTGTCAACATCTCTCATACATTAGAATATGACGTGTGCATTATACCGGCCGAGGCTGTGCACCATCAGGAGTAATCATCACCTTCTCTCCTACATTAGAATATGACGTGTGCATGATACCGGCCGAGGCTGTGCACCATTAGTAGGTGTTGTCATCATCTCTCCTACATTAGTATATGACGTGTAGATGATACCGGCCACGGCTGTGCACCATCAGGAGGTTTTGTCACCATCTCTCCGACATTAGCATATGACGTGTGCATGTTACCGGCCGAGGCTGTGTGCCATCAGGAGGTGTCGTCACCGTCTTTCCTTCATTAGAATATGACGTGTGCATGATACCAGCCAAGGCTGTGCACCATCAGGAGATGTCGTCACCGTCTCTCCTACATTAGAATATGACGTGTGCATGATATCGGCCAAGGCTGTGCACAATCAGGAGGTGTTGTCACCATCTCTCCTTCATTAGAATATGGCGTGTGCATTATAACATCGGAGGCTGTGCACCATCAGGAGGCGTAATCACTATCTCTCCTACATTAGAATATTATGTGTACATGATACCAGCCAAGGCTGTGCACCATCAGGAGGTGTTGTCACCGTCTCTTCTACATTAGGATATGACGTGTGCATGATATCGGCCAAGGCTGTACACAATCAGGAGGTGTTGTCACCGTCTCTCCTTCATTAGAATATGGTGTGTGCATGATAACATCGGAGGCTGTGCACCATCAGGAGGCGTCATCACTATCTCTCCTACACTAGAATATGACGTTTGCATGATACCAGCCAAGGCTGTGCACCATCAGGAGGTGTCGTCACCATCTCTCCTACATTAGGATATGACGTGTGCATGATATTGGCCAAGGCTGTGCACAATCAGGAGGTGTCGTCACCGTCTCTCCTACATTAAAATGTGACTTATGCATGATACTGGCCGAGGCTGTGCACCATCAGGAGGTGTTGTAACCATCTCTCGTACATTAGAATATGACGTGTGCATGATACTGGCCGAGGCTGTGCACCATCAAAAGGTGTCGTCACCGTCTCTCGTGCATTAGTATTTGATGTGTGAATGGCAGTGGCCGAGTGTTATGAATGAGTCACCGTAGGAGGCAAAAGCAGAAATACAAGCTAAGTCCAGAAAACCAGAGAAGTTGGCAACTATCAGATTGCAGACCCCTGAACCTATCAACACAACTAGCAGTAGCCGTGGGGGGTTCCTACGAAGCCCTAGACCCCTCGATCACAGCCGGAGAATTACATAGGCCTAAAGAAAGGGGAAATCTAAACTGCCCCAGAGCAGACCCCAAAGCAATAGGTAGCCCCCAACATATAATGACGGTGAAGCAAGATGAAAATACTAACACAGACAGAAAGATAGACTGAGCAAAGACGGGGCCCAAAACTACCTAGATAGGAAAGGACAGGAAGGCTGCTGTCTGCAATCTGCCAAAACCCTATCAAAGACATAAGCCAACAGCTGATATGAAAAAGGCCCTGAAGCAGCTAGGCTTCAAAAACTAAATCAGCACTCAGGTATTTTCAGAAGACAGAGCTAAATGAATTCAGCACACCCCAGCAGGGAATGGCAGAAATCCAGAAAAACAAAGCAAAACAAAGTCAAAGCACCAAAGCAAAAGGCCGAGCAGCAAACTTAGCTTTAGAGGAGCAGGAATTCAGACTGGTCTCCAAGGATCCCACAGAGAAATCACCCGCAGGGCAGAAGGGCGTCGGCAGCCTTATATCCAGTCAGTAACTCCACTCAGCCAGTCATCATAATCAGCCTCAGGTGTTTGATAATCAGGCTCACTACCTTTCTTTACCAGAAGAGGGAGTTCCTCGGGCCTCAGTAATGAAGGGGAAAATGAACTCACAACAGTACCTCCCCCTTGAGGAGGGGTCACCGAACCCTAAACTATGCCACCAGGGCGATCAGGGTGAGCCCGATGAAAGGCACGCACCAATTTTTTGGCATGAATATCAGAGGCAGAGACCCAGGAATTATCCTCCTGACCATAACCCTTCCACTTAACCAAATACTGGAGTCTCCGTCTAGCCAGACGGGAATCCAGTACTTTCTCTACCTCATATTCCATGTTACCTTCAACCAATACAGGGTCTGGAGGTGCCACCCCCGGAACAACAGGTTCAACAAACCTCTTCAACAAAGATTTATGGAACACATTATGGATTTTAAATGTGACAGGAAAAGCCAAACGAAAAGAGACCGGATTAATAATCTCCACAATCTTGTAAGGTCCAATAAATCTAGGCTTAAACTTAGGAGAAGCCACCTTCATAGCAATATTTTTTGATGATAACCACACCATATCACCAACCTTAAACTGGGGACCAATGGTCCTATGTCGGTTGGAAAACCGCTGGGCCTTTTCCTGGGAGAGAGATAACTTATCCACCACTTGGTCCCAGATCTGGTGCATTCTCTCCACCACAGTGTCAACACCTGGGCAGGCAGAGGGCTCCACCTGCCCTGAAGAAAATCGAGGATGAAACCCAAAGTTACAAAAAAAAGGTGACATCAAAGTGGCAGAACTAGCTCTATTATTTAAAGCAAATTCAGCCAAGGGCAAAAATGAAACCCAATCATCCTGATCAGCAGAAATAAAACATCTCAAATATGACTCCAAGGTCTGGTTTGTTCTCTCTGTCTGCCCATTGGTCTGAGGGTCAAAAGCAGAGGAGAAGGACAACTGAATTCCCAGCCTGGAACAGAAAGTTCTCCAAAATCTAGACACAAACTGGACTCCTCTGTCAGATACAATGTTCTCAGGAATCCCGTGCAAACGAACCACCTGTTGTAAAAACAGGGGCACCAACTCAGAGGAAGACGGCAACTTAGGGAGTGGTACAAGATGAACCATCTTAGAGAACCTATCACAAATCACCCAAATAACAGTCATCCTCTGAAAGACAGGCATATCAGAGATGAAATCCATTGAAATATGGGTCCATGGCCTCTTGGGGACAGGCAAAGGCATCAACAACCCACTAGAGCGAGAACACGATTTAGACCGGGAGCACGTTCCACAGGACTGCACAAAATTCCTGACATCACGACACAAGGAGGGCCACCAAAAAAACCGACTCACCAGATCTCTAGTACCAAAAATACCTGGATGACCAGCCAAAGCAAAGCAATGAACTTCAGACATCACTCTCTTCTTCCACTGGTCAGGAACATACAACTTTCCACTGGGACAACGCTCAGGTTTGTCCTCCTGGAACTCTTCCAGAGCACGTCTCAAATCGGGCGAGATGGCAGAAAGAACTACCCCTTCGCCTAAGATGGTAGCAGGCTTGGTCACCACAGGAGAATCAGCAAAGAAGCTCCTAGAGAGGGCGTCTGCCTTGACATTCTTTGTTCCAGGAAGAAACCACAAAATCAAAACGTGTAAAAAAACAAGGCCCACCTAGCCTGTCTAGGGTTCAAGCGCTTAGCCGACTCTAGGTAAATCAAATTCTTGTGGTCAGTGAGGACCACGACTTGATGCTTAGCTCCCTCCAACCAATGTCTCCACTCCTCAAATGCCCATTTCATGGCCAACATTTCCCTATTGGGCAGAAATCCAGAAAAACAAAGCAAAACAAAGTCAAAGCACCAAAGCAAAAGGCCGAGCAGCAAACTTAGCTTTAGAGGAGCAGGAATTCAGATTGGTCTCCAAGGATCCCACAGAGAAATCACCCGCAGGGCAGAAGGGCGTCGGCAGCCTTATATCCAGTCAGTAACTCCACTCAGCCAGTCATCATAATCAGCCTCAGGTGTTTGATAATCAGGCTCACTACCTTTCTTTACCAGAAGAGGGAGTTCCTCGGGCCTCAGTAATGAAGGGGAAAATGAACTCACAACAGCCGAGGCTGTGCGCCATCAGGAGATGTCGTCACTGTCTCTCGCACATTAGAATATGTCGTGTACATGAAACCGGCCAAGGCTGTGCACCATCAGGAGGTGTTGTCACCATCTTTCCTACAGTAGAATATGATGTGTGCATGATACTGGCCGAGGCTGTGCACCATCAGGAGGTGTCATCACCATCTCCTACATTAGAATATAACATGTGCATGATACCGGCCGAGGCTATGCGCCATCAGGAGGTGTCCTCACCATCTCTCCTACATTAGAATATGATGTGTGCATGATACCAGCCGAGGCTGTGCACTATCAGGAGGTGTCAACTCCGTCTCTCCTACATTAAAATTTGACGTGTGTACGATACCGGCCGAGGCTGTGCACTGTTATGAGTTCATTTTCTCCCTCACCTCTGATGTCTGATGAACTCCCTCTGCTGGTGAAAGGAGGTAGTGAAATTGATCTGGATAGGAAGAACCTGTCATCTGAACAGGTGGAGTGTGTTTGGATATCCGGAATTTCTGAGTGGATATAAGGCAGCCGACGTCCTGCAGGGTTGCTGGTGATCCTTTCTGCTCTGAGCTCTGGCATCCAGTTTAGTTCTTGTCTACTAAAAGCTAAGTTTTTGCTCTGCTATTTTTCCATGAGATTTTGTCTGTTTACTTAGTGTTTGTGTTCAGCCTGCCCTGGTTGGGACGGGCTGAACTCCATTTTTGTCTCTGATCAGTTGATCTCTTTGCTCTGTCTTCAGAATATACCTGAGTGCTGATATAGTGATTTTGAAGTCTAGTGACTTCAGGGCCTTTTCTATCAGACGTGTTGGACATTATTTTTGGCAGGGTTTTTTGCGTGATTGCAGCCAGCATCTTTTCTGTCCTTTCCTATCTAGTTAGTTGGGCCCCATCATTTGCTCAGCCTATCTTTCTGTCTGTGTTTGTGTTTTCATCTGTTTTTCACCGACAATACATGTTGGGGGCTGTTTATTGCTTTGGGGTCTGCTCTGGGGCAGTTTAGATTTCCCCTTTCTTTCTTTAGGCTTATTTAGCTCTCCGGCTGTGACGAGGGGTCTAGGCCAGCGTAGGAACCCCCCACAGCTACTGTTAGTTGTGGTGAATAGGATCAGGGGTCCGCAATCCGCTAGCTACCAACCTCTCCGGTTTTCTGGACTTAACTTGTGTTTTTGTTTTTTCCTCCTCCGGTGACTCATTCATAACAGTGCACCTTCAGGAGGTGTTGTCACTGTCTCTCCTACATTAGAATATGATGTGTGCATGATACCAGCAGAGGCTGTGCACCATCAGGAGGTGTCACCTCCATCTCTCCTACATTAGAACATGACGTGTGCACGATACCGGCCGAGGCTGTGCACCATCAGGAAGTGTTGTCACCGTCTCTCCTACATTAGTATATGACGTGTGCACGATACCGGCCGAGGCTGTGCACCATAAGGAGGTGTCGTCACCATCTCTCACACATTAGTATACGGCGTGTACATACCGGCCGAGGCTGTGCACCATCAGGAGGTGTCGTCACCGTCTCTCGTACAATAGACTATGACATGTGCATGATACCGGCCGAGGCTGTGCACCATCAGGAGGTGTCGTCACATCTCTCCTACATTAGTATATGGCATGTACATACCAGCCGAAGCTGTGCACCATCAGGAGGTGTCATCCCCGTCTCTCCTACATTAGTATATGACGTGTGCATGATACCGGACAATCGTGCAGGTGACATTATAGGAACAGTTCAGCTCTGCAGCCAGAGAGGCACCATTAACAATCTTCCTGATGGAGAGAAATAGAAACTTTGACAGGTGAAGTAGAGAAAATAGGAGACATTTTAGGCCCGTCAATTTTACCTCAGAAATGAGTTGGTCTCCAAAAAAGAAACATCCATTCTGGGAATTTGCTGCAAAAGTTATAAGACTACTAACGTCCTACAAAATAACAGGACAGAGCAATGGGGGTGTAAGAGGAAAACTGGTTATGTCAAGGGGGGCACAATATACACACGGCTTCGCTCCGTACACTCCATACAGACATGGCTCTGCTCCGTACACCCTGTACACACGCGACTCCGCTTCGTTCACCTCATACACAAAGGGCTCAGGACATTCAATGGGAATGTAATGCCGCCACATAGATGTCCGGTAACTGGTAATAATGGCCTCAGTTGAGGAGTTTATTTGTCTCCAAGCAGTGAAATCACACATTACATTCCACACATCAAACTGTGTAGGAAATGAGGCGCGAGGTAATTGTGCCCGTAATGAGGGCAAATAATGCTGAAAACGCGACCGAGATTCCGTGCAAGTAGGAGACCAGGAGAGACTTCTACCAAGATGTCTCAAATCTGTAAGAGAGAGTGCACCGGACCCCGGACCTGAGCTCAGGGCAGAGAAATGGAGGTGTTAGGCTATGTGCACACGCTGCGGATTCACCCGTGGATTTGTATCTATGGATCCACAGGTAAAACCGCAGCTAAAATGACAATGGAATAGGTGTGTGACGAGCGTCAGCTTACGCTGAGTCGTTTTTCTTGAATGAGAGGACCCTCTGGGCCGTGGCACCCACCCACCTAGGGCGAGCTGACCTAGTGAGGAACCACCCCCTATACAGGGAGTGTCAGGGGCAGGACCAAGGGGGTGAGCCACTACGGCTGCTGGACCAGACAGCCGGCTCAGGAAGCAAGACAAGACGAGACAAGGCATTAGTTCAAGTAAACTTCATTCAAAAACACTTCAGGGTACAACAGATGCAAAGGTGAACACACAGAGTGCATAAAGCAAGATGCGTGCAAGGGCACGCTGAGGTCCAAGGCATGAGGAACTCTTCAAGGTAAAACAGATGCAAAACGTGAACACACAGAATCCATATAACAAGGTGCGTGCCAGGGCACGCCAAAGTCCAAGGCAGGGTGCGAGGAATCGGACTCCGGAAGGCTGGCAAGGGCTGACAGGGTCCAGGCATCAGAGTGTAGACATCTGGCTCCAGACCTCCGGCAGTAGTCAGCTGGCTTCAGGAATCCGGCAGACAAACTAGGAGACAAAACAGGGTGCGTGCAAGGAGACACGCCAGGATCAGATTCACAGAACGGAGACCTGCGCATGCCAAGGGGCATGCCAGGGACGGGTACAAGGACGGAGGCCTGCGCGTGCGAGGGCACGCAAGGGAGGAGCACAAGGACGGTGGCCTGCGCGTGTGAGGGCATGCCAGGGACGGGTTCAATGGCATCGGAATCCGGGGTGCTGGCATCGACCGACAGGGTCCAGGAATCAGGGTACGGACATCAGCTCCGGACATCAGGCCGCAGTCATCTAGGTCCGGACCTCTGGCAGCGGTCGGCTGGTTACGGAATCCGGCAGGCAAACTAGGGTTCAGAGCAGAGCAAAAGAGGCAAAAGGCTTTGTGCAAGAGTAGCACGAAAAGGCACAGTGCGAGAACCAGCGTGCGTGCAAGGGAGCATGGAGACCACAGCTGGGCGCACCTGCAGGTGGTACCGACGATGGCATAAGCAGTCGGGTACGACAAGAGGCGTTACCGCTGTGGCCACGCAGCCGGAAACCACTATAGCACTGGACAGCGGGCACGGCTGAGGCACACAGGCGAGCACGGCTAGAGGCGGCACGGCTGAGGCACACCAGGCAGGCACAGGCGACCAGGCACGTGCACGGAGGCACGGAGCCACAAGGCAGGGCTAGGCAAAGATACAGGACAGAGACGCGTGCATACAGCACGGCAAAGCCTAGTACGAAAAGTGCAAGAGCGCATGAAGTATCAGAGACAAGGCATAGAGTCGTAGACAGGACCCTGCGCATGCAAAGGACATGCCAGGGGCAAAGTACAAGGCGAGGCCTGCGCGTACCGAGGGGCATGCCAGGGACAGAGCACAGAACGGAGGCCTGCACGTGTAGACAGACACGTCAGGGACAGGGACAGAGTCTAGCAGCAGAGCGTAGGCAGAAGCCCAGAGCCGGGCCAAGGGAGATCCTTGGGACTAGACAGGGTACAGAGCGGAGGCCTGCACGTGTAGACAGACATGTCAGGGACAGAGCACAGAACGGAGGCCTGCACGTGTAGACAGACACGACAGGGTACAGAGTGAGGCCTGCACATGTAAAGACACGCCAGCGACAGGGACAGAGCAAAACATAACAAGGAAACATAGCAAGGACAAACAGAGCACGGAGGACAACACGAGACAAAGCACAAGACAAGAGTCGGAATACGAGCACGGAGCGTGTGCAGAGATGCACGACAGAGCAGAGTGCAAGGGCACAGAATAGAGGAAGCAACCCTACAGACCAAGCAGCCATGCAGAGAAGCAACACAAAACTCAAGCCCTGAGCATAGGAAGGGGCGGTCTGATATAGGGCGTAGCACCACCACTTCCGGGTCAGGACCAGGGAAGAGCTTCCAGTTCAGCTCCTCTAGGATCACAGAGCGCGGTCACATGATCAGGGCTTCAGACCTGCAGAGACAATTGCAGAACCAGACAGTGCAGGATCCTAGGATAGGTCACATGATCAGGGTTTCAGACATGCAGAAACTACTGCAGAACCGGACAGCGCAGGATCCTAGGAAAGGTCACATGATCAGGGTTTCTAGACATGCAGAGACGATTGCAGAATCAGACAGTGGAGGATCCTAGGAAAGGTCACATGATCAGGGTTTCAGATATGCAGAGACGAATGCAGAACCAGCCTATGCTGGAACATAGGAAGGACACATGATCAGGGATTCTAGAGCAGAAATGCAGGCATCCTGCAGCTCAACAGACATGAGGTGAGTGTGCACACTGCTCTAGGGAACATGAAGGATAGCAGACACGAGATGCGCTCCAGGGGTTCTTGAGGCAAAACAGACATGGCGGACATGACAGACATGGCGGACATGACAGTGTAGCAAACCGCAGCAGAATCCGCAGAAAGAATTGACATGTCAATTCTTTCTGCGGATTCGAAACCGCAGCTTTTCCGCAGTTGAAAATCCGCAGCATGTGCAGAGCAGAATGTAAATCACATAGACTTACATTGTACTGTACACTGTCTGCCGAACTGCTGCGGATCCGCAGAGGCCAAATCCGCAGCGGATCCACAGCAGAATCCGCAGCGTGTGCACATAGCCTAAGAGGGAAACAGGGGGGATGGCTCCACTCTGCACGTCGTACACACACAGCTCCGCTCCGTACAGCTCGTACACACTGCACCACTCCGTACACCTCGTACACACACGGCTCCGCTCTGTACACCTCATACACACGCGGCTCCGCTCCGTACACCTCGTACACACACGGCTCCGCTCCGCACACCTCGTACACACGCGGCTCTGCTCCGTACAGCTCGTACACACTGCACCACTCCGTACACCTCGTACACACACGGCTCTGCTCTGTACACAATTCGTACACACACAGCTCTGCTCTGTACACCTCGTACACACACGGCTCTGCTCCGTACACCTTGTACACACACGGCTCTGCTCTGTACACCTCGTACACACACGGCTCTGCTCCGTACACTTCGCACACACACAGCTCCGCTCCGTACACCTCGTACACACGCGGCTCCGCTCCATACACCTCGTACACACTGCACCACTCCGTACATCTCATACACACACGGCTCTGCTCTGTACACCTCGTACACACACGGCTCTGCTCTGTACACCTCGTACACACACTGCACCACTCCGTACACCTCGTACACACACGGCTCTGCTCTGTACACAATTTGTACACACACAGCTCTGCTCTGTTCACCTCGTACACACACTGTTCTGCTCCGTACACCTTGTACACAAACGGCTCTGCTCTGTACACCTCGTACACACACGGCTCTGCTCCGTACACTTCGCACACACACAGCTCCGCTCCGTACACCTCGTACACACACGGCTCCGCTCCATATACCCCGTACACACACGGCTCCGCTCCGTACACCTCGTACACACGCGGCTCCGCTCCGTACACCGCGTACACACGCGGCTCCGCTCCGTACACCTCATACACACGCAGCTCTGCTCCGTACACCTCGTACACACACGGCTCCGCTCCGTACACCTCGTACACACGCGGCTCCGCTCCGTACACCTCGTACACACGCGGCTCCACTCCGCACACCTCGTACACACACGGCTCCTTTCCGTACACACACGGCTCCGCTCCGTATACCCCGTACACACACGGCTCCGCTCCGTACACCTCGTACACACGCGGCTCTGCTCCGTACACCTCGTACACACGCGGCTCCGCTCCGTACACCTCATACACACGCAGCTCTGCTCCGTACACCTCGTACACACACGGCTCCGCTCCGTACACCTCGTACACACACGGCTCTGCTCCGTACACCTCGTACACACGCGGCTCTGCTCCGTACACCTCGTACACACGCGGCTCCGCTTCGTACACCTCGTACACACGCGGCTCCGCTCCGTACACCTCGTACACACGCGGCTCCGCTTCGTACACCTCGTACACACGCGGCTCCGCTCCATACACCTCGTACACACGCGGCTCTGCTCCGTACACCTCGTACACACGCGGCTCCGCTCCGTACACCTCGTACACACGCGGCTCCGCTTCGTACACCTCGTACACACGCGGCTCCGCTCCGTACACCTCGTACACACGCGGCTCCGCTTCGTACACCTCGTACACACGCGGCTCCGCTCCATACACCTCGTACACACGCGGCTCTGCTCCGTACACCTCGTACACACGCGGCTCCGCTCCGTACACCTCGTACACACGCGGCTCCGCTTCGTACACCTCGTACACACGCGGCTCCGCTCCATACACCTCGTACACACGCGGCTCTGCTCCGTACACCTCGTACACACGCGGCTCCGCTCCGTACACCTCGTACACACGCGGCTCCGCTCCGTACACCTCGTACACACGCGGCTCCGCTCCGTACACACGTGGCTCCGCTCCGTACACCCCGTACACACGCGGCTCCGCTCCGTACACCTCGTACACACGCGGCTCCGCTCCGTACACCTCGTACACACGCGGCTCCGCTCTGTACACACGTGGCTCCGCTCCGTACACCCCGTACACACACGGCTCCGCTCCGTACACCTCGTACACACACGGCTCTGCTACATCCCCCCTGTAAACCCCTCCTGACCCCACACAGAAACTTCCCCTCATCCAGCACCATGACAACCAGCACAGCACAGTCCTGCATACACTGAGGCCCCTGATCATGTGACCCCTGACTCCTCCCCTCCTGTGACCTCATCCCAGGTCCTGTGCGCACAGAGCAGCCATATATGTGGAGTGCGGCTCTGCAGGTGGAGGTAGGTGCTGGAGATTCCCCATTACTGGGGGGGGGCAGTAACCCCTTCACTGCTGAGACTATTTAGGTGCTTTTCTGTTGCCATTTCAGGCTATGTGCCCACGGTGCGTGTTAAAACGCACACTGAAAACCGGACTCCTTCCCAGAAATCGCGTGTTTTTACCGCGATTCTGTTCGCGATTTTGCCGCGATTTTCTCAAGCACTTTCCAAGCGATTTGAAGCATCGCTTGGAAAGTGATTGACAGGTTGGTCACACTCGTCAAACATAGCCACATGCGGGAAGTAAGCGATTCTCATGCATTCCTATGGGTGCGGAATCGCTGCAATTATTTGCGATTCCGCACAAAAGAATGACATGCTGCGATTTTTTCCGCAATGCGATTCCGCCGCGGAAAAAAGCGCAGCATTAGCACAGCATGTGCGGAATGCCATAGGAATGCATGGGGGGCGTTCTGTACACGATTATTAAACGTTTTCGCAGCGTTTTCGCACCGAAAATCGCGGCAAAAACGCTTAAAAATCGCATCGTGGGCACACAGCCTTATAAGACTTAGGCTGTGTGCCCACGTTGCGTTTTTTAAGCGTTTCCGCCACGTTTTTGCTTTGGCGGAAACGCTTACAAAATGCCAATAAAACGCATTCCCATGCAATCCTATGGGATTCCGCAATTGCTGTGCTCATGCTGCAGATTTTCCCGCTGCAGAATCGCATAGCGGTAAAATCCGCAGCAAGTCCATTATTTCTGCGGAATCGCGGAGATTCCGCCACCATAGGATTGCATTGAAACGCTCACTTTATGCATGTGGCTATGCCCACCATGCGTGAAGTGAGTGCTTCATGTGAGGATGGTACCCAGGGTCTGGAGGAGAGGAGACTCTCTATGCCCTGGGTACCATATTCCTGCTAAAAATAATAATAGTAAAAAAATATGGATATACTTACCCTCCGGCGGCCCCCGGAATCTTCCTGGCCCTCATGGCGCTGCCAGCAACTTCCGTTCCCAGGGATGCATTGCGCGAATGACCTCTGACGACGTAGCGGTCTCGCGTGATGCTACGTTATCAGATGTCATTGTCTCAAGGCATCCCTGGGAACGGAAGTTGCCGCGTGCGCCGCTGAGGGCCAAGAGGATTCTGGGGGCCGACAGAGGGTAAGTATATCTCTATTTTTTATTTTTTTTAATTATTTTTAACATTCTATCTTTTACTATTGAAGCTGCATAGGCCGCATCAATAGTAAAAAGTTGGTCACACTTGTCAAGCGCTATGTTTGTGTGTGACCAGCCTGGCAATCACTTTTCCAAGTGATGCTACAAACCGCTTGGATAAGCGCAAGCGTTCTGCAAGCTAAAAATGCTTGCAAAGCGCTTGTGTTTTGCGGGAAAATGCATGCGAATTCCGCATGCGTTTTACCCACGGCGGGTAAAAAAAGTGGAACTCTTATATAGAATCATTACAAACAAAGTGATCTATTTCAAGAGTTTATCTATGTTAATGTTGATGATTATGGCTTACAGCCCATGAAAAGTAGATTTATTTGTGTTATGCCATTCAATATACTAAATACTACACCTATTAGTCTTGGAATAGTAATTCTTTTGTTACATGATATAATTGAAATTAGTTTTTTTCTTTGTATGTTTTATATCCCAGTCTGTGTTAAATACCGAAATGTTGTTCTATTGGGATTGTTCCACTGAAATAATTTTTTATTTTTGATACTAATCAAGTGTGCCTGATTTTCTTTCTTATGATTGGGACAGGTACCCTTTTTCTGTGCACCAGCAATTGAATGGAGTGACGTGTAATTCTGTTAATTATATTGCTAAAGAAGCTGTCTGTTCACAGAGTGCTGTATCCAAGCATATTAATGGGAAGTTGAGTGGAAGGAAAAAGTTTGGTAGAAAAAGGTGCACAAGCAACCGGGATAACTGCAGCCTTGAAAAGATTGTTAAGAAAAGGCCATTCAAAAAATTGGGGGAGATTCACAAAGAGTGGACTGCTGCTGGAGCCATTGCTTCAAGAGCCACCACACACAGAGGTATCCAGGACATGGGCTACAAGTGTCACATTCCTTGTGTCAAGCCACTCATGACCAATAGACAACGCCAGAAGCGTCTTACCTGGGCCAGGGAGAAAAAGAAATGGACTGCTGCTCAGTAGTTCAAGGTGTTTACATTTCATTTGGAAATCAAGGTCCCATAGTCTGGAGGAAGAGTGGAGAGGCCACAATCCAAGCTGCTTGAGTTCTAGTGTGAAGCTTCCACAATCAGTGATGGTTTGGGGAGCCATGTCATCTGCTGGTGTAGGTCCACTGTGTTTTATCAAGACCAAAGTCAGCGCAGCCGTCTACCAGGATATTTTAGAGCACTTCATGCTTCCCTCTACCAACAAGCTTTTTGGAAATGGAAATTTAGTTCTCCAGCAGGACTGGTTCCTGTACACACTGCCAAAAGTTCCAATACCTGGTTTAAATACCACAGTATTGCTGTGCGTGATTGGCCAGGAAACTCGACTGTCCTTAACCCCATAGAGAATCTATGGGGTATTGTCAAGAGGATGATGAGAGACACCAGACCCAACAATGCAGACGAGCTGAAGGCTGCTATCAAAGCATCCTGGGCTTCCATAACACCTCAGCAGTGCCACAGGCTGATCGCCTCCATGCCACGTCGCATTGATGCAATAATTGATGCAAAAGGAGCCCCGACCATGTATTGGGTGCATTTACTGGACATACATATCAGTAGAGCAATGGTAAATCCAACCTATTAATTGATATCAGCGACGTGGATTAAGATATAACTTTTAATAATACTTTTTTAAAAATATCAAATATTCATAAAGTGCAAGGTGCTCAAAAACAAACAATGCAGAATAAGCTAGTGAAGTGTACACAATAAAAAAGTTTGGTCCAAAATGCTATAGCAAAGAGCCTCTATCTTTAAAGGGAATCTGTCACCGGAAGTTGCAGGCCTATGTAAATGGCCTGGGTCCGGTCCGATGGGCGGTGTTTCTTTCTTTTTCTCCACCCCATCCGTAGCCCCTGTCCGTGCTCTTCTCTGGTATTCTCTATCATTCGTGCGTGCGCAAAGCAATCTTGCTTCGCGCACACGCAGTATGCTTTGCCCAACTGCGGGCAAAGTCGAAAATCATTACTGCGCATGCGCTGGTACACTATGTCCCGGAACACAGTGTAATACTAATGGGACATAGTGTACCGGCACATGCGCAGTAATGATTTTCGACTTTGCCCGCAGTTGGGCAAAGCATACTGCGTGTGCGCGAAGCAAGATTGCTTTGCGCACGCACGAATGATGGAGAAGAATACCGGAGAAGAGCGCGGACGGGGGCCACGGATAGGGTGGAGAAAAAAGAAGAAACACCACCCATCGGACCGGACCCAGGCCATTTACATAGGCCTGCAACTTCCGGTGACAGATTCCCTTTAAGGCTCATACAATGACAGCAAAATTGATCTTTATCCAAAATAATGCCCAGTATCACATGCTACAGTATAGCCACCAGGCCTGTGTCAGCTTCACAATGCTGCATTAACCAACAACCACAACATTTCAAACTAGAGGGACTATTTTTACAATTGTTGCCCAATCACATCGTTGCTCTGGTACTATATATGCAACCTGACCAGTACAGCAGACCCTAATGCATCAAAGTACCGTAGTCTGCACACCAGCCTAGAAAAAACCCTTACCCCCTTACTCATGAATAAATCTGGAGGTTCTTACAATAAAAGGGTTAAATTAGACAGCAAATTCTCAAAGGTGTCACCAAGGAGAAGCATTATAAAGCACTCATTTGTCCTCACTTTAATGTGAACACCTTATTGACCCTCTCTCAGCATGACCCAAAACTAGGCATACTCATGTAATGGAATGGTCTCACCATGTGGAAGGAGCTTAGTCATTCTGACCCTTCATCCATATTCACCGGTGGACACTTTACCCCCTTCTCCTGACGTGTGTCGTTATGACTCATCAGTGGAGTACCATGGGGCCAATATACCATGTAATTAGAGTAAACGTTCTGAGAGGTAGCTTGCCATCATGCCGGTTATACTGTAGCATTGTGATACTGGGCATTATTTTGGATAAAGATCCATTTTTGTGTCATTGTATGAGCCTTAAAGATAAGGGCTCTTTGTTATAGCATTTTGGACCAAACTTTTTTATTTTGTACACTTCACTAGCTTATTCTGCCTTGTTTGTTTTTGAGCACCTTGCACTTTATGAATATTTGATATTTTTAAGAAAGTACTATTAAGTTATATCTTAATCCAAGTCGCTGATACATTTCAGTAGGCCAACATTTCGGATTTTAAAATTATTTTTCAAGCTGGTGTAATAAGTTATTCTAATTTACTGAGATAATGACTTTTGGGTTTTCACTGGCTGTAAGCCATGATCATCAACATTAACAGAAATAATCACTTGAAATAGATCACTCTGTGTGTAATGACTCTATATAATATATGAGTTTCACTTATTGTATTGAAGAACTGAAATAAATTAACTTTTTGATGATATTCTAATTTAGTGAGAAGCACTTTTTATATGTCTATATCAATGTGAATGAGCTCCAATACCTCTCTAACGAATATTAATTTTCATAATTAGATAAATATATTAATATTTTACAATGAGCATTACAACTAAGTCTATTATTATTATTATTATTATTTATTTTTAATTGTTTTTTTCTTATTTGCATATTCACTAATATTATTTTTCCAATATTTTCATGATATTTTTTTTTGATAATACTATAACAATCAATTATACAAAAGGGAGGCTACTTAAGTCTCCATTACAACTATATTTTCCTATATGTTGGACCTCAAATCTATTCCCACAATAAAATAAGAAGAAATTAGATATCCACCCACATGGTATATAGCTCCATGAAGATATACTCAACACATCTGGGATGACTAGAAAAATAATATACCAAAAAAAAAAATATTCAGGAAGGAAAATCCAGATAAACCAAATTACATAATGCGATTGATCTCATAATCTTTATTGAGACCATTTGGAGACAAAGTATTCAGGGTGAAGATCCAAGAAGCCTGTCTACCGAGGAGAATTTTTTGATATTTCTTCCTCTCCTGGGGACATTAATCTGCTCGAACAACTGATAAATTTAGGTTGTGCCACAGAATGTAATTTCTCTTTGAAGATAGGAGGGGTATAGTAACATCACTAGTGATGAGCGAGCCTGCTCACCACTACTCTGTACTCGCCCGAGCTTCTCACTGCTCGAGATGCTCAGAGTTCGCCGAGTATTTCTGGGGTTGCTCGGCGGGAGCGCAGGTCCCCTTGATGTTTGTCTGGCGCTCTTTAGAGAGCCAATGAACATGTGGAAATTGTCTGCCACATACTGTAATGCTGCAGCCATGTTGGTTGGGGCCTTACAGTGATTGGCTGGCCGCACATCATCATCAGGTCTATATCAGACCTGGCACCGCCATGCTCGTCACAGTCTACTCCGGAATCATGCAGTGTAGGGAGAGGTGCTGCTGAACTAGAAGATTTGCTTGTTGCTTAGTTAGTGTAGGTATACCACAATATATTATACATATATCCATCTCAACCAACAGTCCGTCTGAGGACTAATCCAGCTGCATAGATATTAGTGCTAGGCAGGCAGGTAGTATGTGGCATACTTAAGTGCATATAGCACTCCCACCATGCCGAGTGCCCGGAGACAACTGATCCCACACTTGGACACTCCGAAGAGCTGTTCACTTTTCCATTTATAGATTTGTTCCTCTCGCCCGGTCCACTTAAAGAGGGGCAAGAGGAGATCGCATGTAGCGATGTCCAAATATTTGAGCAATATAATATAGAAAAAACCTCGGCACACAATATTCAATGAATCAAAAATTAATTATTTATTCACAGTTGTTGTAGTCGGACCAAAAACAATACAGGTATCCACAGACGATCACAAATCGACGTTTCGGCCATTAAGCCTTTATCAAGAATTTATCTGAAACATATTAGACAGTAAAGAAATTCAAAAGGACAGGAAAACCTCCTTCATACACAAAAAAAGGCATCCGATCATATATTACATACAGGTCTCATACTTGATACAATTCATGAGAGATAATACGTTATACAAATTAAAAACGATAGCATTTCCAGTGCAACTCTTGAAATGTAATACACACAAAAAAATCATCATAGACCATCACCATCTTAATGAGAAGACTTAATTCATTTATATTATTTGCAGCAAACTAATACAAAAAGCAAAATAAATCTGATACCTGTGTGAATAAGATAAGTTTTTGCATTGCTATTGAACTTATTAGTTTTGTTTCTTCTGTTATGAATGAGTCACCGAAGGAGGAAAAAACAAAAATACAAGCCAAGTCCAGAAAACCTGAGAGGTTGGTAGCTATCGGATTGCAGACCCCTGATCCTATTCACAACAACTAACAGTAGCCGTGGGGGGTTCCTACGATGCCCTAGACCCCTCGATCACAGCCGGAGAACTAAATAGGCCTAAAGAAAGAAAGGCGAAATCTAAACTGCCCCAGAGCAGACCCCAAAGCAAAAACTTATCTTTGGGAAGCAGGAATCAGACTGGTCTCCAAGAATCCAGCAGAGAAATCACCAGCGACTCAGAAGCGTGTCGGCTGCCTTATATCCAGTCAGAATTTCCTGTTACCCAGTCATCATCTACCAGATCAGGTGTTTGGTAATCAGCCTCACTACCTTCCTTCACCAGAAGAGGGAGTTCATCAGACATCGACGGTGAAGGGGAAAATAAACTCACAACATGATCCTCAAATATTTGAGTAGCCACGGTCACACAAATGCGACAGTGGGAAAGTGTCACAAGAGGTGGACGATGAAACAACTGCCAAAAAGTCAGGAGGAGAGGAGGAGGACCAGGCTGTGGAAGTGGAAGACGAAGTTTTGGATGATAAAGTAACTGACCCAACTTGGCAGGAGGACATGCAGAGTGAGGACAGCAGCCAGACAGGGGAGGGAGGCATAGCACCCCAACAGCTAGGAAGAAGCCTAGTGGTGGCCGCAGCCAGAAGGTGGGCAACAGTTCCCCGTAACACCAACACAATGGAAGTTGCCAGTACAACTGTCAGGTCTTCCTGAGTCTGGTTGTTTTCTTAAAGACTCTGCCGATAACACCAAAAAGGCCATTTGCACCACCTGCCAGGCCAGCATCAGCAGGGGTAGCAAACCTACCAGCCTGACCAACACCAGTATGATCAGGCACATGGCAGCAAAGCAACCGACTTTGTGGGCTGAACCCCAGGGTCCAGGAACAGTGTCTGCAAGTGACACCACTGCTTCTTCCGCTGTTGTGTGTGCAAGCTAATCCGCTGTCCATGGTGCATGCGAAGATGCCTCCTGCCCTGCACCTGTCTTTGCACACACGCAACTAGCACCACGTCCTTGTCCCAGCGCAGCATTCAGTTGTCCATACCCCAGTCCTTGGAACGCAGGCGCAAATACGCAGCCAATGCCCCACAGGCCACACTACTAAATTCCCACAATTCACGACTGCTTACGCTCGAAATATTGCCTTTTAGGCTCATGGAGATGGTAGCTTTCCTTAACCTAATTGCGGCGGCCATCCCTCAGTACTTGGTCCCTAGCTGCCACTATTTCTCCCGGTGTGCCGTCCCCGCATTACACAAGCACATGTCCCACAACATTAGCCATGCCCTCAACAATGCAGTTACTGGGAAAGTCCACCTAACCATGGACACGTGGACAAGTGCTTGTGGGTAGAGATGGTACATGTCACTGACCGCACACTGGGTTAGCATAGTAGAATCTGGGACCCAGTCGGACCTTGGGATGGAACACGCCCTCCCGACGCTGAGAATTACGGGCCTTAAGTCAATCATTGTTGCCCCCACAGTCTACAGCTCCTGCAACTCATCCTCCTCCTCCTCTTCAACCTCCATCTCCGAAATGACCACATCAGTCACAAGCTGGAAGCAATGCAGCACCGCCTCAGCCAAGCAGCAACAGGCTGTGCTGAAGCTTATATGTGTTATGAGCTCATTTTGTGCTCCACCAGCTGGGAGTTCTCCTTCCGTTCTCCCTCTGGTGGTGACAGGAGGTGGTGAAGTTAGTTTAATTGGTAATGGTCTGCCACCTGACGAGGAGGATAATGATTGGATCTCTGGTGTATCAGACTGGATATAAGACAGCCGATGCCCTATCCTGTTGCTGGTGATTCAGTCTGCTTCTCAGGTCTTGGACTTCAGCTCTGCTCCATTCTTCTCAAGTTAAGTTTGTTTTTTGCTAATGTTCACACTTGCTCTTGTTGGTCAGCTCAGTTTTTGTGTGGTCAGCCAGCTCGGCTGGGCTGTGCTGAATCTCCACTCCTATTTATCTGTATTTGCCAATTTGCCTTTTATTAGATTGGCCTCTTTTTTGCTCTGTCTCAGAATATTTCAGAGTGCTGATATAGTGGGAGAAGTCTAGTGACTTCAGGGTTAATTTTGTTATCAGAAGTGTTGGACAATATTTTGGGTAGGGTTTTTTGGCAGACTGAAGACAGTATCTTTCCTTTCCTGTCCTTTCAAGTTAGTTTGGCCCCAATCATTTGCTCAGCCTATTTTTCTGCCTTTGTGTTTTCATCTTGCTTCACCATCAATACATGTTGGGGGCTGTCTTTCCTTTGGGGTCTGCTCTGGGAGACTTAGTTTTCCCTTTTCTTACTTTTAGGCTTATTTAGTTCTCCGGTTGTGATGAGGCGTCCAGGACCATCGTAGGCACGCTCCACGACTGCTGCTAGTTGTGTGTTAAGATCAGGGATCTGCAATCTGCATGGTTACCAACCTCTCTGGTTTTCTGAGACTTAGCGTGTGTTGTTTTTCTCCTCAGTGACCCATCCATAACATATATGCTTAGGTGACAAACCGAATAATGCTGAAGAGTTGTGGACATCTCTGGAAGAGCAGGCAGATCTTTGGCTGACACCACTTAACCTACAGCCAGCCATGATCGTGTGTGACAATGGCCAGAACCTGGTGGCAGCTCTGTGGTGAGGTGAGTTCACACACATTCCTTGCCTGGCTCATGTGCTTAACCTCGTGTTTCAGCATTTTTTCAAAACCTACCCGAGCTGCCGGATCTGGTTGTCAAGGTTCGCTGCCTGTGTCCCCATTTTAAAAAGTCAGCTACAGCTTCCACCACCCTTGCCGCACTTCAGCAGCGTTTGCAGCCTCCTGGCTCACCGACTGATGTGTGATTTCCCCACACTTTGGAATTCTACACTGCATATGTTGAGAAGGATTTGTGAGCAGAAGACGGCAGTTGACTGGCAGCATCAACAAGATCATCGGTATTCAGTTCAGACTCCACACATAAGACTTCAGGAGTGGACATGGATGTCAGACATATGTACTGTACCATCCTCCAAAACTTGGGGACTCCACCAAGATGGTGAGCCAGCTGGATTGGGACAGACTTCTCAACACCACCGAATAATGGCAGCATAACATAAACTCAAATCCAGTGTCTTTTTTTGGGCGGTCTATTCCCATGCACCTCTTCACACCCACACATGGGTATCTTCTTCCTGATTTTGACTATTTACTGTTGGCCTCCTCCTCATCCTCCACCACCATATCACCAGGGTGACCGCGGTCCGTGATGCAACACCCACATCATTTTTTAAAGGGTGTTTATGATGCCTTTTAAAAAAAAATTGCTATATAGTATGTTCGGGGTAAATGTTTGTCAGTTCATACACTTAGTGCATGGACATTACAAGTATAGGAGACCCGCCCTTTCTAATGGGCACCTTTTTTATGAGGCCCTCCTCCACGTCTCTTCCAAGGGGCATTGAAGTGCCTCCAAATTTTTGGCAGCCCTTGAATTCACTGCATAGGAAAACAGTATGGGAGACTCCCTTCCTAATAATGGGAACATTGTTTTCAGGAGGCCCTCCTGTACGTCTCTTCAAAGGGGTATTGGGATGCGTCCAAATTTTGGGCAGCCCTGCCACTCACTGCATATGCAATAACAGTATAAGAGACCCACTGTTTAATAATGGGAACAACAAAGCACAGCCTGCTGAAGGCTCTCTAAGAATAATGAGGGCCGACTGCTGGCTCTTTAAGAATAGTAAAGGTCGCCTGATGGCCCTATAAAAATAGGCTTTGTGACTCAGAGTTTCTCCTTCATAAATAAAACAGGATGTGTCTGATGATGTGTCACACACCACATGGCCAGATAAGGTTGTAGAATGATAAAATGATATTTCCCAGTGAATGCATTTGTCTTGGTTGAAAGCAATACTAAAGTTCAAAAATGTATCAAAAACGCTACGTGTGAACATAGCCCAAGGTGTGGATGAGCATTTTTGTTTTTGGTTATTTATTTTGCCTTAAATACAAGTCATTACCCTGGAAAGGATGTTCCTTAACTTATTTCCCAGGAAAATCCATTTTGGTTTGGTTTTTGTAGATCTATTGTGAGTCTGTAAAAGTGGCGTAAGACTCTGACAACATTGTTCACAGCAGTGACCTGGGAGTCAGAAAGGCTTCCAGGGGTCTTCCCCATGCTGTTCCTATGTCATTTGAGCACTGTTCTTATCGATTTCCGCAATTTCTAGTCCCTCTGCAGACCGGTGGGGGAGGGGGGGCGCTGGAAGAATGCTTGAGTTTCCCATAGACTTACATTGGGCTCATTGCTCGGGTCGAGCACCCGAGCATGCCAATTAGCTCGACCCGTGCAATGAGCACTCAAGCATTTTAGTGCTCGCCCATCACGAAACATTACCACATCTAATGGTCGACTTGTGTTTATCAATACTTGTACCGACCTGCTGTGCCGTCTCTCCGATGTATAGGGAGCCACATGGGCATTTAATCAGATAAATTACGTTTGTTAACATACATGTAAAAAAAACCTTTAATTAAAAAATGTTTGCCAGTACGTTGGTGACTAAAATACTTCCCCTTTATCACATTGTTGCACTGTTAACTGGTCGTTATGCAGGAAATTGAAGAAAGGAGAGAGAAAACAAGAGTGCTACCTAAGAGCAATAAATGATGTAAAATAACAGAGGTGATACTTATGTATATACTCACCTGTAATAATCTTTAATAATAATCTTTATTTTTATATAGCGCTAACATATTCCGCAGCGCTTTACAGTTTGCACACATTATCATCACTGTCCCCGATGGGGCTCACATTCTAAATTAACCTGTAACATTTGTGCAAGATAGGCACAACGTTATGCTGGAATGTAATAATAAATGGGATCCGACCCTGTGGCTTGCTGCCCATCCGATTTAGGTGGAGTTGTGTTAGTCATGTTCTATTCACAAACCTCTGCGTGGTATTCGGAGTAGTGATGAAATCACTTGCTTGCTTTTAAAATTGTATTTATTTTAAAAAATCCACTAGCATTACTGGTTTTTGCATGCTGGTTACAGAAATTAAAACAATAGTTTGAATAAATCTGTAATATCAATGAAAATACACTATTTTTATAGATATTACAGATTTATGTATACTATTGTTTTAATTTCTGTAACCAGCATGCAAAAACCAGTAATGCTAGTGGATTTTTTAAAATAAATACAATTTTAAAAGCACGCAAGTGATTTCATCACTACTCCGAATACCACGCAGAGGTTTGTCCAATATGTGACGTCTATTTGGGATTCCTTCCTCAAGAGGGAAGTGCCTCCGAAAATTGTCTTTCCACCTTGTTACACTGTGCAGTTCTCTGGAATTGTGATTTTGGGATCACTTTCTTCAAAGAATAAGGATGTGCACTATCAGAATGTTATTCACTGCTCTTATCAGTGTTTTCCCTGTATAGATCGATCTCAAAACCTCCACCTTCATTTTTGATCACCATAGTATCAAGAAAATTAATTCGCTGCGAATCAAATGAAATAGTAAACTGTAATTCTTCAATATGCCATTCAAATTACTGTAAAAAATTATATATCTGTACCGTGTTAGCCAGTAGACAGAAAAATAGAGAGTCCTCTCTATTTTTGTAAAAAATTAGTGTTTCCTGTGGCCCATTGCATACTCAAAAAAAAAATTGTCTATAAACCTGCTGTATCTTGGCATATATCCTAAATAAATGATGATTGTATGTAAAATGTTCCTCAAAAAATGTCATGTACTTATAAATTATAATAATAATTTTATTTCTATAGCGCCAACATATTCCGCAGCACTTTACATTATAGAGGGGACTTCTACAGACAAGAGACATTGCAGCATACCAATAAACACATAGATCAAAACAGATACCAATAGGAATGAGGGCCCTGCTCGCAAGCTTACAGTCTATAAGGAAAAAGATGAGACACGAAAGGTGGATGGTAACAACTGCTTTTATTGTTTGGACCAGCCATAGTGCAAGAATCGGGTGTTCCTGTTGCTGCATGAACTAGTTAACAGTCTAAATATGTAACAGTACAGACACAGAGGGCTATTAAATGCATAAAGCATGTGAGAACATGATGCGAGGAACCTAGCTATAGTAAAAAAAAAATAGAATGAGCCACACAGGGACATTTAGATTAATGCGTTGAGGTGATAGGCCAGTCTGAACAAATGCGTTTTTAGGGCACGCTTAAAACTGTGGGGATTGGGGATTAATCGTATTAACCTGGGTAGTGCATTCCTAAGAATTGGCGCAGCACACGAAAAGTCTTGGAGACAGAAGTGGGAGGTTCTGATTATTGTGGATGTTAACCTCAGGTCATTAGCAGAACGAAGGGCACGGGTAGGATGGTTGACTGAGATGAGGGAAGAGATGTAGGGTGGTGCTGAGCCATGGAGTGCTTTGTGGGTGAGGGTAATAAGTTTATACTGAATTCTGGAGTGGATGGGTAACCAGTGTAAAGACTCGCACAAGGTAGAGTCATCGGTATAACGATTGGTGAGGAATATGATCCTGGCTGCAGCATTCAGGACGGATTGGAGACAGGAGAGTTTGGTAAGAGGGAGACCGATTAGTAGAGTGTTACAATAGTCCAGACGAGAATAAATAAGAGAAACAGTAAGAGTTTTTGCAGAGTCGAAAGTAATTAAGAGTCGAATTCTAGAAATGTTTTTGAGGTGCAGATAACAAGCGCGAGCCAGTGATCGGATGTGGGGAGGTGAATGAAAGCTCGGAATCAAGTATGACCCCAAGACAGCGGGCATGTTGCTGGGGGGTAATGGTGGAACCACACACGGAAATGGTAATGTCTGGCATAGGTAGGTTAGTAGAGGGAGGAAACACGACGAGTTCAGTTTTTGACAGGTTCAGTTTCAGATAGAGGGAGGACATGATGTTAGAGACAGCGGTAAGACAATCACTGGTGTTTTCCAAAAAGGCAGGCGTGATATCAGGAGAAGAAGTGTATAATTGGGTGTCATCAGCATAGAGATGGTACTGGAACCCAAATCTACTGATTGCTTGACCAATAGGGGCAGTATACAAAAAGAAGAGGAGGGGGCCTAGAACCGATCCTTGAGGAACCCCATCAGTAAGGGGAGATGAGAGGAGGAGGAGCCAGCCAAAGATACAGTAAAGGAGCGTTCAGAGAGATAGGAGGAGAACCAATAGAGAACGGTATCCTTGAGGCCGATGGAACAGAGCATAGTGAGGAGGAGCTGATGATCCACAATGTCGAATGCTGTGGAGAGAACAAGAGAATTAGCATGGATTAGTGACCATTAGATTTAGCTGTTAGAAGATCATTTGAGACTTTAGTGAGGGCAGTTTCAGTAGAGTGAAGAGAGCGGAAACCAGATTGAATAGGGTCGAGGAGAGAGTTATCTGAGAGATAGTGGATAAGTCGGGCGTGAACCAGTTCCAAGAGTTTAGAGATGAAGGGAAGATTAGAGACAGGTCTATAGTTAGTGGCACAGTTTTGGTCTAGGGATGGTTTTTTAAGTAACGGCTGTGTAATAGCATGCTTAAATGAGGAAGGAAAGATACCGGAAGAGAGAAAGAGGTTAAATATTTTTGTTAGGTGAGTGGTGACAGCAGGGGAAAGGGACTGGAGGAGATGTGATGGAATTGGGTCACTGGTGCAAGTGGTAGGGCGAGAAGATGCAAGGAGCCTGATTACTTCTTCTTCTGTTACTGATTCAAAATCAGAGAGTGAGCTAGATGCTGTGGGGGAGGGAGGACAGTGCATGGTATGAGGTGATTGAGAGATAATTTCCTGTTGGATATGGTCAATTTTTTCTTTGAAATAATTAGCCAAAGCGTCGGTGTGGAGATCCGTGGTTGGGGCCTGCACTCTTGGGTTGAGTAGGGAATGAAAAGTGTCAAAGAGAAGTTTGGGGTTATTGGATAGTGAGGTGATGAGGGTGTTGAAATAGGTTTGTTTTGAGAGGTGAAGGGCAGTGTTGTATGATTTAAGCATAAACTTATAATGGATGAAATCTTCGGGTAGATTGGATTTTCGCCACAGACGTTCTGTGCACCTGGAGCACCGCTGTAAAAAGCGTGTTTGCAGCGTGTACCAGGGTTGTTGCCGTCTGTGCCTAGTTGTTCTATGTATAGGAGGTGCAGTTTCATCCAGGGCACTATGAAGTGTTTTATTGTAATGCTTCAGTGCAGAATCAGGACATGAGAGGGAGGAGACAGGGGCCAATGATGACTGCAAGGTTTTCATAAGTTTCTGGGTGGCCTGTATGTTTCTAAAACTGTGGAAAGTGGGGGTGACCTGGGCGGGGTGGCAGTTCTTGATAGAGAATGATAGAAGGTTGTGGTCAGAGAGCGGGAGAGGGGAGTTTGTGAAATCATCCACTGAGCAAAGCCGGGAGAAGACCAAGTCGAGGGAGTTTCCATCTTCATGCTTGGGAGAGTTAGTATGCTGTGAGAGGCCGAAAGAGGAGGTTAGAGATAAAAGGTGAGAAGCAGATGATGAGAGGGGAAGAGCAATGGGAATGTTGAAGTCTCCAATGGTGAGGGTGGGGATGTCACAGGATAGATAGTGTGGAAGCCAGGTGACAAAGTGATCCAAAAACTGATGGGAGGGGCCCGGAGGATAATACACCACCGCAACTCACATGGAGAAGGGGATGTAGAGTCTGACAGCATGGACCTCGAAAGAAGGGAAGACAAGTGAGGATACTTGAGGGATAACTTGAAAGGTACATTTGGGTGATAGGAGCAGACCAACGCCTCTACCTGCTCTGTTGCGCAATCTTGGGGTATGAGAGAAGTGTAGTCCATCATATGAAAGAGCAGCAGCAGCGGTAGTGTACTTATTTGCTTATGGGGAACACATTGGCACCCATCGCTTAACCCCTTCTTAATTGGTAAAATGTATTCTGAAATAAGAAATAGATTTCATCTAATATATAAAGCTCAATGTGGGTGTGTATGTACAGTATATATGTATGTCCGGGATTGGCATCCGCACCGTCACAGCTATAGCCACAAAATTTGACACAGTCACATGTCTGGACCCCGAGAGCATCATAGGATATGTTGTGAGGCGAAATTTTAACTCAGCGTGTTCCAATTCACCAAACAATTTTGTCCCTAACTACATAATGGGGAAAAAGTGAAAGGAAAAGTGTTGGAGGCAAATTGACAGCTGCCAGATGTGAACAAGGGGGACTTAAAGAATGAGAGCGATGGCGCCAAAAGGTATATACCGTACAGTTGCTAAGGTGCGGACCTGACATGGGATACTCACCACACACGGGGATATGAACACACACACAAAATGTGCCACACATTACCACATGCTTCAACACATATTCCACCCTCAGCACACATTTCACCACACATACACCAACCTCGCCACATAAAAGTCGAAACACAAAAGTCGCCACTCAAAACTCGCCACGCTGTCCCAGAGCTGTTTAAAAGATGAAAAATGAGCTGTGATTGGTTGCTATCAGCAACAGTTTTCTTTGTAGACAGTTGTGGTAGCTGAGGCCTATTATTCTTATCATTTCTATGGTGTTATTGTCCTTCTGTAAAGCTGGAAATAACACAATTTATTACCGTGCCTACACAGACCACCCTCTGACACAGACTGCAGAGGGAGCCCAGTATCACACAGGATAGGATTAAATACACGGCTCAGCAGGCAGTATCACACAGGAGAGGATTAGATACACAGCTCAGCAGTCAGTATCACACAGGATAGGATTAGATACACAACTCAGCAGTCAGTATCACACAGGATAGGATTAGATACATGGCTCAGCAGACTATCACACAGGATAGGATTAGATATACAGCTCAGCAGTCAGTATCACACATGATAGGATTAGATACATGGCTCAGCAGACAGTATCACACAGTATAGAATTAGATACATGGCTCAGCACAGTATCACACAGGATAGGATTAGATACGCAGCTCAGCAGTCAGTATCACACAGGATAGGATTAGATGCACGGTTTTTATGTGCAATATAATCATTATAATTTGTTATAACTAACCACAGTTGGTTACTATGCCCGGGCAACGCCGGGCTCTTCAGCTAGTATAAAAATAATGAAATCCCTTTGTATCTCAGAGAAGTTATTCATTTACAGAAGCCAACTAACCACATTCAGTCCATTTTGATGCACTATAGAGGTGTATAAACTTGTTACATGAATCGTAACAATAATCACATTGGGAGAGATATTATTAATGTTTTTTATTTTCTTTAAAAAATCTCCAGTATCAAGCAAGAACGGTTTGCTATGCTTAATTAAACGGGTCAAAATATGTTCCAGTGTAACTGACAGCGGTGACAAGACCGAATCCGTGGAAGCCATGATCGGTCTCCCAGGAGGGTCTACTAGAGTTTTATGAACGTTTGGTAGTATATAGAATATATAGGGTACTCTTTGATTCTGCCAATTTATTATCTACATCCTCCCCAGATTTGTAGGTTTCAACTACTCTGAGCATTTTTTAAATTTTATTTTAAAGGGTTATTATTCAAAGGCATATATGTATCCCAATCGGACAGCTGTTTTAATATCTCCCCGATTTTTTTTGTCCCTGTCTATTACAACAATTAACCCCCCCTTATCAGCCGGTTTAATTTCAATGGACTTTTCATTTTGTAGCATCCGGTAATAAGGAATTCTCTTTCTTCTGATGTTAAATTATTCCTAGGTGTAAAACACTCCTGAAGTATTTTATTCATCAAAGTGTCAGTATCCTTCTTAACAAAACTAATATATGTTTCGACCAGATGGTAAATCTTAGGGAGTGTTAACAAACTCTTAGTCCTTAAATCAACCAATTTCAGACATTCACCAGATCCAGCATTAGATATCTTAGATATAGGCAATGGTACAGTAGAAAAGTGTGCTTTCAATCTTATAGTGTAATGCTAATGGCCCCATACACATTAGATAGCTGTCAGCCAAACGATCATGCGGGTGACGGCAATTTCTCCCGACTCCCCCATACGCATGGTTGCCCGAACCTTCCTGTGGTCTGTATGAGAGAGCTGCTGGCAGATTCCTGTGGCGGAGAATTATCTCCAGAGAGAACAAAAGGATCGGCCTCTGAAATTTAGCATAACTTATCAGTCACTCACCGATCATCTGTCAGGAGTAGTGATGAGCGAACGTACTTGGAATAGATATTATCCGTAGCATGCTCGTGTACAAACCGAGTGTCTTCGGCAAGCTCGAAAAATATGTTCAAATCCCCGTGGCTGCATGTTTCGTGGCTGTTCGACAGATGCAACACATGCATGAATTGCCTATTTGTTGCAAAAGTAACCAAAACAACAGTCAAAAGGATGAGAGCAGAAAAATAGTCCTTGGTCACCCACTGCAGAACCATTCCTTTTATAGGGGTTGACTTTCTAATTGCCTATCATTTCTACCTGTTGTCTGTTCCATTTCCACAACAGCAGGAGAAATTGATTCACAATCTGTTTTGCTTCATAACTGGACAGGTTGATTTCACAGAAGTGTGACTGACTGGAGGTTACGTTGTGTTGTTTGTGTTTTATTAGTAGAGGTAAAGAAGAAAAAACTGGAAAAAGTAATCTATATGTTCTATCTCCTCATATGTTTCCCTTTATTATCTCCAGTAATTGTATTATTACATAGAATTCTTTATGATGTTACATCTGCTCATCTTCTTCCCATTCTCGTTCCTACGATATCGGCTCATCTCAGTGGAGATCTTCTGTATAAGAGAATTTTCCTTCAAGAATGGATATGGAAAGGGACAAGATGGCGGAGAGGATATTACACCTCACCCGCAAGATCCTCTTCTGGCTTACTGGAGAGGTGAGAGATTCTGATGACGTCACATTACATCATTGTTATCTATGGGAATAACAGATGGACAGAACTGGAGAGCTGAGGACTCTGGAAATGTCTGTAGTGAGATTTATTAATGTGTCTCTCCATAACCAGGATTACACAGTAGTGAAGAAGACCTCTAGTGAGCGCTGTCAGGCCCCTGTGTCTGAAGGATGGGGAAGACCCCTGAGCCCAATCACGGGGCCTCCACCTCACCCCCTGATACATGAGGATATCAATGACCAGAAGATCCTAGAACTCACCTTCAAGATGATTGAGCTGCTGACTAGAGAGGTGACAGCACTGGGAGTGCTGGGACATTAGACTGTAACACTATGAAGGGATCGGGGGATGACGGTATCATTGTATGTGTCAGGTTCCATTAAGGTGTCAGGATGTCACCGTCTATTTCTCCATGGAGGAGTGGGAGTATTTAGAAAGACACAAAGATCTGTACAAGGACGTCATGATGGAGGTTCCCCAGCCCATCACATCACCAGGTAATAGACAGGACTGAATACACATGGCCTATAATTATCTGTATGTAAAGAATTCAGTCCCTGTATGTGTTTCTTCTAGTTCTATCCAGTAAGAGGACAACACCAGAGAGATGTCCCCATCCTCTTCTCCCACAGCACTGTAAACAAGAAGATCCCAATGTTCCTCAGGATTATCAGGTAGATGGAGAGGAGGTGTCACGAGATCTCCCCTATGATGTGTAGACGGCTGTGAAGGTCTTGTGCTCAGTCTTGTTTTATCCACCAGTATTATATGTTTTATACTTGTGTAATGAGAACGGTGGAGATGGCAGGATTAGAGCTGATCATAGATGTGACTTCTCCATCTGTCTGTGACTTTTACAATATTTGTTTCAGGGTGAAGATCTGACCCATATTAATACTACAGAGACATATGTGATGGGTGATGAGCGTTGTAAAGAGGAGATTCCTACATATGATTACCCAGGTGAGTAGTAACCACTAAATGCAGAGAAGTCACAGATTGTTCTCAGTCACTGGATGTGGCTGCTTTATCTTCCGTGTAGTCCGGCCGTATCACAATCAAGCAGTCACCATTCTCCTGCTAAACCCAAACTGGCCCTAGTACGTTGGGCATTGGAAGTCCTTCTGTTGGAGCTAGACCTGTCTCGGCCAGCGCTTACAACCCTACTCCTTACTACCCTACTAATACTCCCTACTACCTGGAATTAGGAGATGCTGACCCTTACCTTCCCAGATCTCTAAACTGCAATGCCAGATGACAGTGTACATAGAATGTGCTGACAGCATAGAAAATCATGGGAAGAAAATTGTAATCAATATGGGGGGCCTAGCTTTTATTATGAGACATCAGACCATGTTCTTTTTATTTAAATGCTCAGATGTAAACAGTAGACACAAACATATGAAATATAATACAATTATCTTTAATTTATTTACATTTTCTCCATTCCTTTTCTATTTAAATGCTTCCCTGACACCTCCCCATTCAGGGAAGAGTAATGAAGAGAAAATCCTTCAATCAATAATTCTTGCCCATATTTTCTAAGCTCTTTGTTTCTACTTATCTCAGCAATTAATTTATTGACCTGTAGCTTGTTGTTAAAATATAATATTTCTAGAAGTTACCAGCTCTTAAAAATAATTCCCATTGCAGATAATAATAAGTGAAGTAATTAGATTAGATGGTAGGACAATCCATCTTGACTCCTCTAGAATAACAAAATAAAAAAAAATTTACCGTATGTACTCGAGTAAAAGCCGAGTTTTTCAGCACATTTTTTGTGCTGAAAAAGCCCCCCTTGGCTTATGCTCGTGTGAGGGTCCCAGAAAATGGAGGGGGAGCGGCAGCGGTGGAGCCATGGGCGTGAAGTGCAGTGAATATTCATTCATTTAATTTAAGGAGCTGGCACATATGATCGCCTGTCGCTGCAGGAAGCTGGTGACTGAGACTACTGTGCCCGCTATTAAAGAGAAAAGAATATTAATTTTCCTTTAGCAGCAGGCACATATTATCACCCCACCGCTGCAGCCGCTGGCATCAGAACAGGATGCTGCGAGGGCGGGTAGGGAGGGTAAGTAGGATGGTTTATTTTTTTTTTCATGTTTTTCTGCTGAGGGCCATGCATACCAGGATAGGGATGAGGAGCCATGTAGAACAGGGTAGGGACTAGGAGCCATGAATACCAGGATAGGGATGAGGAACCATGCTGACCAGGATAGGGATGAGGAGCAGTGCATTCCAGGATAAAGATGAGGAGCCATGCATTCCAAGATAAGGATGAGGAGCCATGCATACCAGAATAGGGATGAGGAGCCATGCAATCCAGGATAGGCATGAGGGAGCCATGCATACCAGGATAGGGATGAGGGGGCAATGCATACCAGGATAGGGATAAGGAGGCCATGCATACCAGGATAGGGTTGAGGAGCCATGAAGACCAGGATAGGGATGAAGAGCCATGCATACAAGTATAGGAATGAAGAACCATGCATACCACGATATGGCTGAGGGAGCAATCCATACCAGGATAGGGAGGAGGGGGCCATGCATGCCAGGATAGGAATGTGGAGGTCATGCATAGCAGGATATTCATGAGGATGCCATACGTAACCGGATATGGATGAGGAGGCCATGCATACCAGATTGTGGGTGAGGGGGCCATGCATACAACGATGGGAATGAGGAGGCCGTTTATACCAAGATGGGGGTAAGGATTCATGTATACCGGTATAAGCATGAGGGGACAATGCATACCAGGCTTATACTCGAGTCAGTAAGTTTTCCCAGTTTTTTGTGGTAAACATAGGTGCCTTTGTTTATACTTGGGTCGGGTTATACTCAAGTATATTCGGGAAAATAACAAAACGATATTCAGCTTTCTTCCAAAATTCACCAATTTTGCCTAAATTCTCTAATTCCCTAATTTTACATAATTCCCAATACATCTGAGATACAGTAGATCTGCCACCTCTTAGTTACACATGAGAAAGCCGTGGACTGTGCAACCTGTGAATAAATTGGTATATTTTCTCATGTGACGTAGAGAAGAACATTAGCAGAATTTTTCCAATTATTTCCCATTGTTTAAAAGATAAATCCAAGATCTGATTCCCAGAATTTATTCTCTTCTGAAAGACAATTCATCTAATGTTTTTATAGGGAACTAATTCTTAACAGATTTCACTGTAAAAAATATATTCCTCCAAAATGAAAACATAGTAACATAGTTATTAAGGTTGAAGGAAGACTTTAAGTCCATCTAGTTCAACCCATATCCTGTCCTAACTTGCCCTAACACGTTGATCCAGAGGAAGGCAAAAAAAACCCCATGTGGCAAACAGTAAGCTTCACATTGGGGAAAAAAATTCCTTCCCGACTCCACATACGGCAATCAGACTAGCTCCCTAGATCAACGCAATATTAAGGAAACTAGTGTTATGAATGAGTCACCGAAGGAGGAAAAAACAAAAATACAAGCTAAGTCCAGAAAACCAGAGAGGTTGGTAGCTATCGGATTGCAGACTCCTGATCCTATTTACAACAACTAACAGTAGCCGTGGGGGGTTCCTACGGTGCCCTAGACCCCTCGTTCACAGCCGGAGAACTAAATAAGCCTAAAGAAAGAAAGGGGAAATCTAAACTGCCCCAGAGCAGACCCCAAAGCAATAGACAGCCCCCAACATGTATTGTCGGTGAAAAGCAGATGAAAACACAAACACAGACAGAAAGACAGGTTGAGCAAACGATGGGGCCCAACTAACTAAATAGGAAAGAACAGAAAAAATGCTGGCGGCAATCCGCAAAAATTCTGCCAAAATAATGTCCAACACGTCTGATAGAAAAAAGGCCCTGAAGTCACTAGACTTCAAAAACACTATATCAGCACTCAGGTATATTCTGAAGACTGAGCAAAAGAACAACTTGACCAGAGACAAAAATGGAGCTCAGCCTGTACCAACAAGGGCAGGCAGAACACAAACACTAAGTAAACAGACAATATCTCATGGAAAAATAAGAGAGCAAATACTTAGCTTTCAGAAGACAGGTACTGAACTGGTTTGCAAGAGCTCAGAGCAGAAAGGATCACCAGCACCCCTGTAGGGCGTCGGCTGCCTTATATCCACTCAGTGATTCCGGGTGTCCAATCAGGCTCCACCTGTTTAGATGACAGGTTCTTCCCAACCCAATCAATTTCACTACCTCTCTTCACCAGCAGAGGGAGTTCATCAGACGGAAAGATGGCCGCCGGTCCGGGGACGGCGCATGCGCGGGTTCAGATCTCGTCCCAAGATCTCGGGGGACGAGATGTCGTTGCCGAGATTTGACAGCGGCCAGCAAGGGATGTGCGGGGGCCTCCGGGCTGCGAGGAAATGCTGGCGGAGCCGCCGCCCCTGCACCGGATCCCAGCCCGCCGCCACGCCCGCCACCACCCCCGCACCGCAGAGCCCCGCCCGCTGCCACCACCGCATCGCAGGTTAGTATATTGCGACCATAAGACGCACCCCCCACTTTTCCCAAAAATTTTGGGGGAAAAAAGTGCGTCTTATGGTCGGAAAAATACGGTACCCTGTAATATTATACTTTTCAAGAATGGCATCCAGTCCCTTCTTAAATTTTAGTAGGGAATCACTCATTACAACATCATATGGCAGAGAGTTCCATAGTCTCACTGCTCTTACAGTAAAGAATCCGCGTCTGTGAGTATGCTTAAACCTTCTTTCCTCCAGACGTAGAGGATGCCCCCTTGTCCCCGTCACAGGTCTAAGAGAAAAATGATCATTAGAAAGGTCTTTGTACTGTCCCCGCATATATTTATACATTGTAATAAGATCACCCCTAAGCCTTCGATTCTCCAAACTAAATAACCCCAAGTGTAATAACCTGTCTTGGTATTGCAGACCCCCCTAGTTCCCTAATAACCTTGGTCGCTCTTCTCTGCATCCCGCTCCAGTTCAGCTATGTCTTTCTTATACACCGGAGACCAGAACTGTACACAGTATTCTAAGTGTGGTTGCACTTGTGACTTGTATAGAGGTAAAATTATGTTCTCCTCATGAGCATCTATGCCTCTTTTAATGCATCCCATTATTTTATTTGCCTTTGCAGCGGCTGCCTGACACTGGCCACTAAATGGGAGTTTGTCGTCCACCCATACACCCAGGTCTTTTCCAGTGACAGTTTTGCCCAGTGTTTTACAATTAAGCACATAATTATACATCTTGCTTGTTCTACCCAAGTCCATGACCTTACATTTATCCCCATTAAAGCTCATTTGCCATTTATCAGCCCAAGCTTCTAGTTTACATAAATCCTCCTGTAATATAAAATTGGCCTCCTCTGTATTGATTGCCCTGCAGAGTTTAGTCTCATCTGCAAATATTGAAATTCTACTCTCTATGCTCCCTACAAGGTCATTAATAAATATGTTAAAAAGAAGCGGGCCCAATACTGACCCCTGTGGTACCCCACTGCTAACCGTGACCCAGTCCGAGTGTGCTCCATTAATAACCATTCTTTGTTTCCTATCCCTGAGCCAGCTCTAAACCCACTTACACATAAAGACTGAAGAGAACGTCTTATCAGCAGATAAGGAAAGAAATCTGAATCCTCTAATCCTGCTTGTATAAGGGTACCGTTACACTTAGCGATGCACCAGCGATCCCGACAACGATATGACCTGGTCAGGTTCACTGGTGCATCGCTAAATGGTCGCTAGTGAGCTGCCAAACAGACAGATCTCACCAGCGACATAGCAGCGGTCGGCGGTCGCTACTTACCTGTCAGACGAGGCGATGAAGACGTCCTCCCGCCCGCGTCCACGAGTCGCTCGTTGACACAGCAGGAAGCCCAGCAGGAAGCAGACAACGAGAAATGGCCCAGGACGTTCTCGCGCGATCAGCAATAACCAGCGGGGGAGCCGGTCGGAGGTAAGTATCACATGTAGCGATATCGCTAGCAAAATCGCTGCTGCGTCACAAAGCCAGTGACGTTACAGCGATATTGCTAGCGATATCGCTATGTGTATCGGACCCTTAAGAAGTCCTTCTTTTAATATTTGTATCAGTAAATACGGGCAGTCTATTGGTTACGAAATACATACAGTGGGGCAAATAAGTATTTAATACACTGACGATTTTGCAAGTTTTCCCCCTACAAAGAATGGATAGGTCTGTGATTTTTATCGTAGGTACACTTCATCTGTGAGAGACAGAAAATCACATTGTATGATTTCTACATAGTTATTCATACAATAAAAAGCAAATTAATTATTTGATACAATAGAAAACAGAACTTAATATTTGGTACATAAACCTTTGTTTGCAATTACAGAGGTCAGACGTTTCCTGTTGTTTTTGACCAAGTTTGCACCACACTGAAGCAGGTATTTTGACCCAATCCTCCATACAGATCTTCTCCAGATTTTTCAGGTTTTGAGGCTGTCGCTGAGCAACACTGAGTTTTAGCTTCCTCCAAAGATTTTCTTTTGGGTTCATGTCTGAAGACTGGCAAGGCCACTCCAGGACTTTCAAATGCTTCTTACGGAGCCACTTCTTAGTTGCCCTGGGTGTGTGTTTGCGTCATTGTCATGCTAGAAGACCCAGACACGACCCATCTTCAGTGCTCTTAATGAGGGAAGGCGGTTGCTAGCCAAAATCTCGCGATACATGACCCCATAAATCCTCCCTTTAATACGGTGCAGTTGTCCTGTCCCCTTTGTAGAAAAGCACCCCATACTATGAAGTTTCCTCCACCATGTTTTACTGTTGGGACGGTGTTCTTGGTGTTGTACTCCTCCTTCTTCCTCCAAACACAGCAAGTGGAGTTGATACCAAAAAGTTCTATCTCGGTCTCATCGTACCACATGACCTTATCCCATGACTCCTCTGGATCAACCAGATGGTCATTGGCGAACTTCAATTGGGTCTTTTCATGTGCTGACGTGAGAAGGGGGACCTTGCGTGCCCTGCAGGATTTTAATCCATGAAGGTGTAGTGTGTTACTAACTGTAATGTTTAAGACTGTGCTCCCAGCACTTCAGGTCATTGACCAGCTCCTTCCATCTAGTTCTTGGCTGATTCCTAACCTTTCTCAGAATCATCCATACACTACGAGGCGGGATCTTGCATAGAGCCCCAGACTGAGAAAGATTGATATTTATCTTGTGTTTCTTCCATTTTCTATTTTCTGATAATTGTGCCAACAGTTGTTGCCTTCTCACCAAAGCTGCTTAGCTATTGTCCTGTTGTCCATCCCAGCCTTGTGCAGGTCTACAATTTTGTCCCTGGTGTCCTTGAATAGCTCTTTGGTCTTTGCCATGATGGAGAGGTTGGAGTGTGATTGTGTGGACAGGTGTCTTTTATACAGGTAACGAGTTCAAACAGGTGCAATTAATACAGATAATGAGTGCAGACTAGGTGAACTTCATAAAGAAAACAGGTCTGTGAGAGCCAGAATTCTTGCTGGTTGGTAGGTGGTCAAATACTTATTTCTTTGTAAGATGCACTTTTTTCCCCCAAAAAGCATACAAAAGCATACATGCCTTACCAAAGGCCATGATCCGGGGGTGTCCGGGTGCCCAGCGGTTGCTGGCCGGTGCTGCGGGTGTCTCTGGTGCCCAGCGGTGCTGCATGTGTGTCCGGCGCTGGCCTGTCGCAAAATGTCGGCAGAGCCCCGGCATTTCCACGGTTCCCTGTGTGTGCGGTAGTTCCGGTAAAAAATGGCCACCGGCGCATTTGCAAATGTGATCTCGGGACCAAGATCTCGAGAGATGAGATCTCAGCGCTGAAATCTCATCTCTCGAGATCTTGGTCCCGATATCACATTTGCGCAAGCGCCGGCGGCCATTTTTTACCGGAACCACCGCACACACAGGGAACCGTGGAAATGCCAAGGCTCCGGCCTGTCACAAAATGTGGGCAGAGCCCCGGGCAGCGCCAGACACACACGCAGCACTGCTGGGCACCTGAGACACCCGCAGCACCGGCCAGCAACCAACGGGCACCCGGAGACACCCCGCAGCAGCACAAGACACCGCAGCAGCACAAGACCCCCGCAGCAGCGGCGCACATCGGAGCGTCCCTCATCCCTACCTACGGCCTGCAGCATCACCCCACTCCTGCCTCCTCCAGCAGCGACCCTGGGACCCTGCTACACCATAGCCACCACCCCCGGTAAGCAATAAGATGCAAGGATTATAAGAAGCACCACCATTTTATTAAAAAATATTTTTTTCTTATTTTTCTCCTCAAAATTTGGGGTTCGTCTTATAATCCGGAGCGTGTTATAAAGCGAAAAATATGGTATTTTCTTCACTGTAGGTTTGTTTGGAACCTAAATGTGTATGTAAGGTGGAACAAGGCCAGTAAAAAAAAATCTAATACTTATCTCCTCGCTTACTTCTTGGGCCGCCATGCTGCTTGCTGGCCAACTTCCGATCTTCTTTCCATCATATCTCGCTGCAAATCTGTCTTCATAGAATCATAGAATCGTAGAGTTGGAAGGGACCTCCTGGGCCAGTCAGATGTCTGTCCAGCCTCTGTTTGAAGACTTCCATTGAAGGAGAACTCACCACTTCTCGTGGCAGCCTGTTCCACTTATTGATCACTCTAACTGTCAAAAAGTTTTTTCTAATATCTAATCTGTGTCTCCTCCCATTCAGTTTCATCCCATTGCTTCTAGTCTTTCCTTGTGCAAATGAGAATAAAGATGATCCTTCTACAATGTGACAGCCCTTTAGATATTTGTAGACCGCTATTAAGTCTCCTCTCAATCTTCTCTTTTGCAAACTAAACATTCCCAAATCCTGCAACCTTTCCTCATAAGACAGGGTTTGCAGACCGGTCACCATTCTGGTCGCTCTTTTCTGAACTTGCTCCAGTTTGTTGATGTCTTTTGTAAAATGTGGTGCCCAAAACTGGGCACAGTATTCCAGATGAGGTCTGACCAAAGAGGAGTAGAGGGCAATAATGACTTCACGTGATCTAGACTGTATGCTTCTGTTAATGCATCCTAGAATTGCATTTGCCTTTTTTGCTGCTGCATCACACTGTTGACTCATATTCAGTCTGTGATGTATTAGTATACCCAAGTCTTTTTCACATGTGCTGTTGTTTAGCCCTATTCCTCCCATTCTGTATATGCTTTTTTCATTCATTTAGCCTTCGCTAAAGGCCAGGATTTCCATCCATATCCAGACCTTGGAGGTTTCTGTTTGATATAAGGTTGTGATATACTGTAGCATACTGTAGTTAAGATGTGCGCCACAAAATTAAGATGCAAACTAACCCCCGAGGCTTGGATGCAGCCAGAAGTGCTGGCTTATATTAAAGAGTCCAGAGATGACTTTTCAGTTTATGTGAGAAATAAACAGACTAACTTCAAAGAGAATTGTGATAAACTACACAAAAAAAATTAAACCGATGCCATGATATATCTCTAAGCTGTGCGAGGTTGATGTTTCTAATATAAATTTATTAACATTTTCAGTAGATGCGTTGGCATGGCTGGTAACCCTGGTTTCATGGCTTCACTCCAAGTCATAAACTCCATTACACTTTTGATCCTAAGAAATTTAGATTACTGCACCATCTTTGCTGAAGTGCAGAGCACTAATACTTTCTATACTTGTCAGAATTCTTAGTAGCTCCAATGGTTCATCACATGTGAATGCAACTTGGGTTTAGTGGACAGTATTTAAAAGTTCTCTCTAAATGTCTAATATTTCTTCCTGATAATCACATGACAGAAAATATTAGCTTCTACGATAGTTTGGATTATCAAGTGCAATCATGTCACATACCCTAATTACCCAAAACTGCTGATTGTTGATCACAATTATTTTAGTACAGACCTGGAAAAATTACAGCCATCTGGCTGTTTCTGTCCGGCCAGTGGACTGGGACAGCCAAAGGATTGGGACCAGTGGTGTCCCTCACCACTTGGGTGCCTCTTGACCATTTTCAGAATTTCACCAGTATCTGCATCTCAATAGTGGAGCAGGGTGCATCCCTCTTCCACCATTTGAGCCTGTGTGTCTGAGAACACAGGAGGCACGATGACGTCACCAACTCATGCCAGCTGTGCGGCCTCAATACACTGTACAGACCGGAGCAGTAGGGAAATGTAGTTAGGTCAGTGATTTTTCTTATTCTTTTAAATTCTTTTAAGCTTGTGGCAATATCATACTGTGAGCAGGGATTTGTGCTGACACCATAGTGCATGGAGGCTAAGTGGGGGCATCACACTGCATGGAGGGCTTTGTATGGATATTATACTACTTGAAGTATTATGAAGATACATCACACTACTTGGGGGACTGTTGGGGACATCATACTTTGTTGGTGAGTTTGTGGTGACCTCTTACTGTGTAATGTGTTTTGACCGGACAGCACACTTTGTGTGGGGGGGTATATGAGGACAACATGTGTTGGGTTTACATACTGTATGGGACCGTTGTGGGAACATCATACTATTTTGTGGCCTGTGGGTGGACATCAAATTGTGTGATGTGTTTTGTGGGGTTTGTGTGGAGACATACTGTTTGAGGGGCTCTGTAAAGGCACCATATTGTGTTTGGACTTGGGAGCTGTTGATCAAGTACAAAGGCTGAATAATAGGCTGAATAATAAATGCCTCATGATTTTTTATTTTTTTAGAAACTTCATAAAAAGCAGTAAATTAAATGGTTTTGAATATCTGTTACTGATAACCATACATGTTACCATAAGCCAACGCAGCACACCTAATTCTGCTCAATATAAATGTATAAAATTTAATGTAAAACAATAATAATGATCATATATATGGTTTGATGGTTCGGACCTATAGAAGAGTCAGAGTCTCATGTGACCCATTGGGAAAATTACCTGCCCACCACTATATGTGCATATGAGACATGGCATATACAACTTTATCCATCTGGCCGATATTAATTCTGGCCTAATAGGCAATTCACACAGCAACGAAAGTGAACGTGTTGTGTTTGTTGCCATGATAAAACCTACACCCGTCACTAAAAACTTAATATTCATTTGTGGTAATGTGGCCCTGCAAAGTCTGGGGCTTTGAGCCATTTTGCTTTGAAGTCCATACTTGTTGTTGTCCATACTTGTTGTTTCATATTGGTCCATACTTGTTCTTTCATATTGGTAAAGACCACTTCAAAAGAAGTGGCTACACCACAGACCTTGTGCTGAGCGAGGGGTCATTGAGCAAATGGGAGGAAGATATTTTCAGCTGTTTTTCTCACGGCCTTGATTCACAATTCATTTTGAAGCCATGCTCTCCTATGCTCTGAGGGTGACCAAAACATTAAAAATTTATATTTTTTTAACTAAAATGTAGATTTAACCCAACTTTCATCATTTTGACAGAGGATAGAAAAAAATGGATTTCACAGTTTATTTTGCAGCATCTCCTGAATTTGACAATGTCTTACTGGTTCAGCATCAGAAGGGAAGAAGCGCCATTTAGCTATTGGAACCCAGATTTTCCTGGAATAGTTTGCAGGCACCATTTGTGGACCCCTTATTTTGCATGAAAAGTAGAAACCAGAACAGTAGAAAATTAAATAAATTGACACCTTTCCCCATTTCCATGAACTATTTTGACACCACAGGCACTTTCTAGAAATTTTGTTGCATGTTGCAGAGTGAACACTGGAAATATGCCATTTTGTGCCCAATTCATAGTGATCAGCTTGTTCTTCTGGAAACATGCACACCATAAATTTTTAAGTGGGTTCTTCCCACTAAAGCAATGCTAAAAGTGTGGACAATAGCAGTGTTTGGGCACGCGGCAAGGAACAGAAGAGACGGGGCCATTTTGCTCAAGGAGCATGGATTTTGTTCATTTGGCTTATTAAAGCCATGTTTCTTTTCAACACTTTTTCAGCTTCTAGTAATGTGGAAACCCTCTATTTTAAAATTGAAAAATGACGGACATAATTGTGGTCTTGTTTTTTGTGGGCTGAGTAGAAACTATTATTGGTATAATTTGGCCTACATAACATTTTTTGGTGACGTCGTATTATTCTGGTATTTGGGAGGTAGAATGAACAAAGAGGGTCAAACATCATGGGCTACTGTTGCATTGTAAACTTATTTTTGTCTTAGTAAAAAAATTTAATTTTGCTATATAATTTGCAATTTCTATGTACCGTATATTTTAGAAATGCTATAAAAACATAATTGTTAAATATATTTTTTTTTAAAAAATAACCATCTTTATTATTGGCAGATGATTGTGCTAGAAGATCAGAGGGACAAGTGACATCTTCAGTTTTTAAATCAGATGACATTGATATCACACAAGAAATAACTGAAGTGAATGCCATTATACCAGATATGTCATCAATCCTTCACGGTGAAGATCTATCATCTGATCATTTGAAACAGGTTTTATCTTCTGGTTCATCACAGACTATTAAGAAAAATAAAAGTCACAAAAGTGGTATTAAAAATCAAACTTCTCTTACAGCAAAGAAGCCATTTTCAAGTGCAGAAAATAGAAATAATTTTTCCTTCAAAATGTCTTTTTATACACTCAAAAAAATTCACACAAAGGCGCAAAGATTTTCTTGTTCAGGATGTGGGAAATGTTTTAACAAAAAATCAGAGCTTGCTAGACATGAGAGAGTTCACACAGGGGAAAGGCCATATTCATGTTCAGAATGTGGGAAATCTTTTGTAGATAAATCAACTCTCATTAAACACCAGAGAATTCACACAGGGGAGAAGCCATATTCATGTTCAGATTGTGGGAAATGTTTTGGAAATAAATCAATTCTTGTTGAACATCAAAAACTACACACAGGGGAGAAGCCTTTTTCATGTTCAGAATGTGGGAAATGTTTTGCAAATAAATCAAAGCTTATTAGACATCAGAGAATTCACACAGGAGAGAAGCCCTTTTCATGTTCAGATTGTGGGAAATGTTTTCATCGGAAATCAATTTTAGTTGTCCATCAGAGAACTCACACAGGGGAGAAACCTTTTTCATGTTCTGAATGTGGGAAATGTTTTGCACGGAAATCAAAGCTGGTTAGACACAAGATAATTCACACAGGAGAGAAACCATTTTCATGTTCAAAATGTGGGAAATATTTTAATTGGAAATCAAGTTTAGTTGTCCATCAGAGAATTCACACAGGAGAAAAGCCTTTTTCATGTTCGGAATGTGGGAAATGTTTTAAAATAAAATCCGCTTTAGTTATCCATCAGAAAACTCACAAAGGTGGTAAACCATTTTCATGTTCAGAATGTGGGAAATGTTTTGCAAATCTATCAAATCTTGATAGACATCATGTACTTCACACAGGGGAGAAGCCCTTTTCATGTTCAGAATGTGGGAAATGTTTTAATCATAAATCATATTTAGTTGTCCATCAGAGAATTCACACAGGTGAGAAGCCTTTTTCATGTTCAGAATGTGGGAAATGTTTTTCAACTAAATCAAAGCTTCTTACACACCAAAGAATTCACACAGGGGAGAAGCCATATTCATGTTTAGAATGTAGGAAATCTTTCAAACAGAAATCTAATCTTGTTAAACATCAGAGAACGCACACAGGGGAGAAGCCATATCTATGTTTAGAATGTGGTAAATGTTTTAGACAAAAATCAGATTTAGTTAGCCATCAGAGAATTCACACAGGGGAAAAACCATTTTTATGTTCAGAATGTGGGAAATGTTTTGCAGAGAAATCAAGTTTTGTTATACATCAGAGAACTCACATAGAGGAGAAACCTTTTTCATGTTCAGAATGTATGAAATGTTTTGCAAATAAATCACATCTTGTTAGACATCAAAAACTTCACACAGGGGAGAAGCCATATTCATGTTCAGAATGTCAGAAATGTTTTAGTCAGAAATCAGATTTAATTGTCCATCAAAGGAGTCACACGGGAGAGAAACCTTTTTCATGTTCAGAATGTGGGAAGTGTTTTGCAGTTAAATCACATCTTGCTAGACATCAGAAAACTCACACAGGAAAGAAGCCATATTCATGTTTAGAATGTGGGAAATGTTTCAAACAAAAATCCCTTTTAGTTGTCCATCAAAAAACTCAACACGGGGAGAGACCATATATTTTTACAAATTACAAGAAAACACATAACAGAGACAGTCAAAGTAATGACAAATAAGTAAATGATAAAGAAAAGCTATTTAGAACTAGCATTAGAATTAAAATGTATGTAGTTCCTAATAGACTTATCTAAAAAACAATATAACATTAAATATTTCATAATTTCATATTGTTATATATTTATATATTCACTATATGGACACGAGTGTTGCGAATCCCCTCCCCCATTGCCCCTCAAAAAACAATATTCTTTTTTCCTAACACGCAATCTCATTGATCTGCCATCCATTACTATTTCTTTAAATCCCCAGTCTCCATGTCTGAAGAAATGTCTTTTGTTTTTGTACATTACAATAATAAACATGTCCATGGTGCAAGTTCCTATTTACATCTACGATCCATTCCTTCTTTGTAGGAACATCTCTTGAAATCAATTTTTTGAAAAGCACTTTCTCTGCGAAGTATAGTAGGTTTTCACTATCATTAGGAACTTATTTCCTCAAAATTTTACACCTTGGATTTTGTAAAACAAAGTCTTAGACCCCGATTTATTTAGACCTGTGTTTCATACGCCACTCATTTGACATATCTACTTACTCGCGTGCGTCTCACCAGAAAAAGTAAACCAGATAGGGACCGGAGTAGTATTCATGGTGTAAGAAACAAGAAGCAATCAGATATATTTTATTACAGTTTTATATTTAACCACTTCACCTCCGAGCTTGTTTTCACCTTCCTGACCAGGCCAATTTTATCAATTTTGACCAGTTTCCCTTTATGTGGTAATAACTCTGGAACACTGAGATTATTTTTTCTGACATATTATACTTCATGCTGGTAGTACCGTAAATGCTGGTCAATATTTTTTGCGTTTATTTGTGGAAATTGGAATTTTGGCAACATTTTGAAAATGTCACAATTTTCCAACTTTAAATTTTTATTAGTGAGATAATTATATCACACAAAATAGTTCATAAAATTTACCAAATGTCTATTTTACATCAGCATAATTTTAAATAGGTTAACCCCTTCACCCCCAAGGGTGGTTTGCACGTTAATGACCGGGCCAATTTTTACAATTCTGACCAATGTCCCTTTATGAGGTAATAACTCTGGAACGCTTCCATGGATCCCAGTGATTCTGACATTGTTTTCTCGTGACATATTGTACTTCATGTCAGTGGTAAAATTTCATTTAAATAACTTGCGTTTATTTGTGAAAAAAACAGAAATTTGGCAAAAATTTTGAAAATTTCGCAATTTTCCAACTTTGAATTTTTATGCCCTTAAATCACAGAGATATGGCACACAAAAAACTTAATAAGTAACATTTCCCACATGTTTACTTTACATCAGCACAATTTTGTAACCCAAATTTTTTTTTTTTTTTTTTTAAACATCTTTTTCATTATTTTAACTATAAGGAATAACATTACATGCGACTAGTATGATCAAGCATCATTAGTTACATGAGTTTCCAGTCTGTCTTTACTGAACGTATATTAACATCTCATATTTTACTACTTGTTGCATTTTACTATATACCGGGCCAGACAGGTTCTGTCCAAGTTTTGATATTTTAACTCGTAAGTCCAATACACGATCCTTGACATAAAACACAGGTGAGTCTGTACACATCAGTCGCAACGAAGCACATACCTTAAACTAAGCAGAAAGAATAGAAGTAAAAGAGAAGTCAAGTTTAGAAGGTGGGGAGTAATTAAGGGTGGGATGGAGTAGGGGTAGAAATTCCAGTCAGGAGTAGTGTCCAGTCGGCGGGGATTTTGCCCTAATTGTCTGGTTAGTCAGCCTTTGTTGCTCTAAGTTTAATTGTTCTTAGGGCAAATTAATAAAATTTACTGAGAATTCAGTAGTTTTAAGTATTCATCTGTTTCTCTAAAGAGTGTCCACGGCGCCCAGGTCAAACCAAATTTAACTAGCTTAAAGGTCGTGCTAGCTATTATTTCTTCTATGTGATATAGTTGGTCTACTTTGTGCAACCATTCTGCCAGAGTAAGGCAGTTCTGTGATAGCCAATGTAAGGGTATAAGCATTTTAGCTGCTGCCAACAAAAACGTGAATTTTTTTGTGTTTACACTGTGCAATATCACTTGACCAGTTAAGAAAGATCAATCTCAGGGATGGGGGGTTTGGAAGTTGACAAAGTCTTGCTGTAATTTTAAGCACCTTTCTCCAGAATGGTTGAATTTTGTCGCACTGCCACCACATGTGCAAGTATGATACCTTCTCCTTGAAACATCTCTAACAGTTAGAGGATGCATCAGGCTGCCTATCTTTTTAGTGTCAGGGGTGGTGTACCACCTAGTAAGGACCTTATAAGAATTTTCTTGGACCCTGACACAACCAGAAGGGCCATGCGAATTTTTATATATCTTTTCAACCTCCCATTCTTGCAATCTAATCTCAAGGTCCCTTTCTCATTTCAATATATACGCTCGTTTAACAGAGGTTGAGTGAGCTAGTAGCAACTGGTAGAGCCTACTCAACACTCCCTTTGGTTTATTCCTCTGAGACAACTTTTCAAAAGCGGTCAATTCTCTGTGCGGAAGTCCAGATTTTAAATACGATCTAATCACGTTTTTGAGCCTATTGTAATAGAGAAAGGTAATATGGCAGTGTGGGAATTTTGTTTGTAAATCCTGCAGCGGGAGGATCGCACCGTCCTCCATGAAAGCATCTAGACTTTCGTATATCTTGTGTAAAGAGTCTGTGTCCTTAATAAAAGGGCGGTCTAAATAAAGGCCAGGTAGGTCCCTTACTTTTAGCAGAGGTGATGGAAGTGGCATTAGTGAGGATGAGAATTTGGCCCAAGTCTTGATCAAATTTTTTGTTATTGCATTTGGGGAAAGATCTTTCTTTGCAAAAACCGTGTTTGAGTGAAGAATAGTAGATATTGGTACTGTTAGTGACTCGTTCGAAATCCCTGTCCATAATTTGTGGTTACTATCTCTCATCCAATCGATTAGCAGCGACAAAGTTGCCGCGGCGTGGTATTTTTGTGGGTCAGGGATTCCCATGCCCCCCTTATATTTAGGTAGGGAAAGTGTGTTATAGTTTTATTCTAGGTTTTAAGCCACCCCATATATACTTCCCAAAAAGAGATCGGACTTTTTGGATGAACGTGTCTGGGATTTTAATGGGTAGCATCCTAGATGTATAGCTATACTTGGGTAGGATGAACCCCTTGATAAGATTTTTTCGTCCCATCCAGGACATATAGGGTGCTTTCCACGACTTAATGGCTTCTAAAGTAGATGGATCAGAAAGCACAAAGTACCATATCACTCAGTATAGATGATGATCAGATTGTGCATGTGTGTAAAAGTGAAACTGCAAGAGCAATGTGGGAGCAGCTGCAAAAGGTGCATGAGAAGATAAATTTAAGCAATAAACTTTATCTCATGAGAAAATTGTACCAGTCTAAACTACAGAATGGCCAGGATATGCAGGACTACATAACAAGCATTCTAGAGATTGTAGAATGCCTGAGAGGCATTGGGGAAGATTTGAAGGACTTTCATGTAGCCGCATTACTGCTTAGTGGTCTTCCAGAAAACTATGACACGCTTGTAACCGCACTAGATGCGCTCCCAGATGATGAGCTTACATTGGCGTATGTCAGAGGGAAGCTCATAGATGAATATAAGCGGAAAGCGGAAGGTGTAAACAGCAGGACATGCGATGCAGAATCTGCTTTACAGACACAAAATCTAAATGATAACAGAAAGCACCTAAAAGAAACACGTGAATGTTTTGTTTGCAAGAAATCAGGACATTTGAAAGCCGACTGCAGAGTCTGGAAAGCTAGAATGAATCAGCTGAAAAAGCAAAGCAGTCTTCAAAGGGTTAAAAGTGCTGTGTCTGCAGAAAATGATTCTGTGAATACTGAAACTGCATTTACTGTCAGTGTAAATACATCAAAGCATGCATGGTGTATAGACTCTGGAGCAACTAGTCACATGACTAATAACAGGGACTTCTTTTCTAAGCTTAACCAAAGTAAGTCAGAGAAAGTGATCATGGCTACATGACTTCACAAGGTATAGGAGATGGTTATATTGATTGTCAAATCTCACCAACACAAAGCAAGAAGATCCCAGTAAAAGATGTGCTCTATGTGCCTAGTCTTGAGAGTAATTTACTATCTGTGAAGAAACTCACAAAACAAGGAAATGAAGTTACATTTAAGCATGATAGCTGCATCATCTCAAAAGAGGGCCACACACTAGCAGAAGGAAAAATCACAAATGAACTTTACCAGCTTAAATGCAAAGAGTGTGTGTACACTGCTCAGGAAGAAAGGCACAATAACTGCATTCATGTATGGCATAGGCGCCTAGCACACAGAGACCCAGAAGCAATAAGGAAGTAAGTTCAAAAGCAACTAGCTGAGGACATTACAATTGATCTATGTAAGCAGATAATGAAATGTACTAGCTGCATCAAAGGGAAAATGTCTAGAAAAGCTTTTCCTAAGAGAAGTACTACAAGAACAGAACAGACACTAGATTTAATACATACAGATGTCTGTGGTCCAATGAGCACTCAGACTCCTGGGAAGAAGAGATATTTTCTCACATTTATTGATGATCATTCAAGATATACAGTTGTCCATCTGCTTCACAGCAAGAAAGAAGTTCCAGAGAAACTTGAAGTATATCTAGCTGAGGTATATAATAAATTTGGGAGAATGACAAAGATTCTACGTGCAGATAATGGGACTGAATACACAAGTAATGAGACACAGAGCATTTTAAAGAAAAATGGAATCCTATTTCAGACCACCAATCCTGAGCAAAATGGTGTTGCAGAAAGAAGGAACCGAACACTCTGTGAAAGTGGAAGAAGTATGTTGTTTGATGCAAATCTGCCCACAGCATATTGAGGTGAAGCAATCATGACAGCTTGCTATCTTCAGAACAGACTACCAGGTAAAGCTACAGAGAAAACTCCATTTGAGCAATGGAACAGCAGAAAGCCAAAACTACATCATATAAGAATATTCGGAAGTAAAGCACTTGTACATGTTCCCAAAGAAAGGCGAACTAAGTGGGAATCTCATGCTAAGGAAGGGATCCTGGTAGGCTACAGTGAAACCCAGAAAGGTTATAGGATTCTACACCCAGAAACAAACAAGGTCACAATAAGTAGAGATGTAGTGATTGATGAGAACTTTGTGTCCCCCAAGTTTTGTGACATCATGCCAGTAGTCCAGCTGAAGTCACAATTACAAGACAATAACAAGGAGGATGTTGAGGTCTGGCTGGATTCTTCAACCACTGAAGGAACAATAGAAAAATCAGGTGAATCTGAAATCAGGAGATCGTCAAGATCAAACAAAAGCGTACCAGCTAAACGTCTATCCTACATAGTCAAGACACTACCTGAATCAGCCGCAGTCATGGGATGATCTTGGCACACCGTCAACTCAGCCGACGGTGATTTATGAGGACAACCAAGGATGAATTAAACTTGCATGCAGTGAAAAGATCAAAGCTAGAACCAATCACATTGACGTCAGACATCATCATTTACGTGATTTGATAGATCGTGGCATAATTCAGTTTGTCTATTGTGAAACTGATAAGATGGCAGCTGACATTATGACAAAGTCATTGCCACGAGCCAGGTTCCAAGAATTGAAAACCACACTGGGACTAAGAGGATAAGTAGTTGTTGAGTGGGGGTGTTGGAATAATGCATATTGATCTGTATGTATTGCAACAACTACTACTGTACTGTTTGATATATTGTGAGATTGTTAACAAAGTTCAGTGAAAAAAAAAAAAAGGAGAACATACAGGATGCCACCTCCTTCTCTTCCCTTCTTGTTGTTGTAATGCTCCCATGCTGCAAGCCACAGCAGATACCAGACTGATCACATTTCATGCTGTAAGCTGTTCAACCTGGATATGAATAAATCTACATTCTGTGTTGCTGACTCTGGATGTTACGCTGATTAATCCGCTGCTAACAACACTGTTATGAATGAGTCACCGGAGGAGGAAAAAACAAAAATGCAAGCTAATTCCAGAAAACCAGAGAGGTTGGTAGCTAGCGGATTGCAGACCCCTGATCCTATTCACAACAACTAACAGTAGCTGTGGAGCATTCCTACGGTGGTCCTAGACGCCTCTTCACAGCCGGAGAACTAAATAAGCCTAAAGAAAGAAAGGGGAAATCTGAACTGCCCCAAAGCAATAGACAGCCCCCAACATGTATTGTCGGTGAAAACAGATGAAAACACAGACAGAAAGACAGGCAGAGCAAATGATGGGGCCCAACTAACTAGATAGGAAAGGACAGAAAAGATGCTGGCTGCAATCCGCAAAAACCCTACCAAAAATGTCCCAACACGTCTGATAGGAAAAACGGCCCTGAAGTCACTAGACTTCAAAATCCCTATATCAGCACTCCGATATATTCTGAAGACAGAGCAAAAGAGATTTAACTGATCAGGGACAAAAATGGAAATTCAGCAGAGCCCCAGCCGGGGCTGGCAGAACACAAAACTAAGCAAATCAGACAAAATCTCATGGAACAATAACAGAGCAAAACTTAGCTTTAGAAGACAGGAACTGAACTGGAGGCCAGAGCTCAGAGCAGAGAAATCACCAGCAACCCTACAGGGCGTCATCTGCCTTATATCCACTCAGAGATTCCGGATGTCCAATCGCAATCCACCTGTTCAGGTGACAGGTTTCTCCCATCCAAATCAGTTTCACCACCTCCTTTCACCAGCAGAGGGAGTTCATCGGACATCAAAGGTGAACGAGAAAATGAGCTCACAGCAGTACCTCCCCCTTGAGGAGGGGTCACCGAACCCTCATCCACGCCACCAGGCCGATCAGGATGGGCCCGATGAAAAGCACAAACCAATCTTTCGGCATGAATATCAGATGCAGATACCCAAGAATTATCCTCCTGGCCATTACCCTTCCACTTAACCAAGTACTGGAGTCTCCGTCTAGCCAGACGAGAATCCAGTATCTTCTCAACCTCATATTCCACATTACCTTCAACCAATACAGGGTCAGGAGGTGCCACCACAGGAACTACTGGCTCAACAAACCTCTTCAACAGAGACTTATGAAACACGTTATGGATCTTAATTGTAACAGGAAGAGCCAATTGAAAAGAGACCGGATTAAGAATCTCCAAAATCTTGTAAGGTCCAATAAATCTAGGTTTAAAATTTGGAGAAGCCACCTTCATAGAGATAGTCTTTGATGACAACCAAACCATATCACCCACCTTAAACCGGGGACCAATGCAGGGCCGGACTGGGACTAAAATTCAGCCCTGGCATTTGAAGTTACACAGGCCCACTAGTCACATGGTGACTATATAATATCTTTGTACACTTGTAGGTTACAAGAAGTGAGCGGAGATTAACACGACTATATAACATGTAGTCACAGCTGTGCCCAGTATTTCAGCTCAGTCCTATTTATTGCTTTTAGGTACAGTACTCCTCCCAAATCTCTGTCCCCTTTTGTATGCATGATTACAGAATTCCTGGCAGAACTGCTCTCTATTGGGCAACCAGACCCCCTGGTCATAGCTGCCCCTATCATGGGCAACTTTTGAAGAAGGGAAAGATGGACAAAGACTGCGGCGGCAAATTTTTGCCACGCCCAGCCACACCCATTTAACAACTAGTCACACCCATCTCCACGCCCAACCACACCCATTTAGCACTGCTGATCACACTGATTGGTACTGAGGGCACAGTGGCTGGCATTATGGGCACACTGACTGGCACTAAGGAAGAGAGAAAACAGAGAGAGAAAAAAGAAAACAGAGAGAGCGAGAAAGAAAGGGGAAAGAAAGAAAGAACAGTGAGAGACAAAGAAAGAACAGTGAGAGACAGAGAAAGAACAGAGAGAGAAAGAAAGAGGGGAAAGAAAGAAAGAACAGAGAGAGACAGAGAAAGAACAGAGAGAAAGAAGTAAAGAAAAGAAAGAAAGAACAGAGAGAAAGAGAGGAAAGAAAAAGAAAGAGGGGAAGAAAGAACAGAGAGAGAAAGAAAGAACAGAGAGAGAAAGAAAAAGAGAGAAAGAAATAAAGAAAGATTCTACAAAGATACTATAGCAGCCCGGCTCCCATTGTAGTGCCCACCTGAGCCTCCCGGTGCAGGACCTATCATGATCCGCTCACATGGCCGGCATCCCCGATTCCAAGGCGATCCTGCTGTCTGCGCTGTAGGAGGAGGACACGGTGATGGATCTGAAGCATTCCTGGTTCCGTCACAATCTCCTCAAGAAATTATCTCATTTCAGGTCAGCTTCCAGCACATCACTTCAGGTGGAATGTCATGTGTGTGTTTTAAAATGCTCCTCGGGGCTCCGCCGTGTACTCCTGTGTCTGTGGGAAAAGCACGTTTTGTATGCTTTGTACACACTTGGCTCCGCTCCGTACATCCCGTACACATATGGCTCCACTCCATACACACGCGGCTCCGCTCCGTACACCTCGCACACACGCGGCTCCGCTCCGTACACCTCGCACACACGCGGCTCCGCTCCGTACACCTCGCACACACGCGGCTCCGCTCCGTACACCTCGCACACACGCGGCTCCGCTCCGTACACCTCGCACACCCGCGGCTCCGCTCCGTACACCTCGCACACCCGCGGCTCCGCTCCGTACACCTCGTACACACGGCTCCTCTCCGTACACCTCGTACACACGCGGCTCCGCTCCGTACACCTCGTACACACGCGGCTCCTCTCCGTACACCTCGTACACACGCGGCTCCTCTCCGTACACCTCGTACACACGCGGCTCCGCTCCGTACACCTCGTACACACGCGGCTCCGCTCCGTACACCTCGTACACACGCGGCTCCGCTCCGTACACCTCATACACACGCGGCTCCGCTCCGTACACCTCGTACACACGCGGCTCCGCTCCGTACACCTCGTACACACGCGGCTCCGCTCCGTACACCTCGTACACACGCGGCTCCTCTCCGTACACCTCGTACACACGCGGCTCCTCTCCGTACACCTCGTACACACGCGGCTCCGCTCCGTACACCTCGTACACACGCGGCTCCGCTCCGTACACCTCGTACAGACGCGGCTCCGCTCCGTACACCTCGTACACACGCGGCTCCGCTCCGTACACCTCGTACACACGCGGCTCCGCTCCGTACACCTCGTACACACGCGGCTCCTCTCCGTACACATCGTACACACGCGGCTCCGCTCCGTACACCTCGTACACACGCGGCTCCGCTCCGTACACCTCGTACACACGCGGCTCCTCTCCGTACACCTCGTACACACGCGGCTCCTCTCCGTACACCTCGTACACACGCGGCTCCTCTCCGTACACCTCGTACACACGCGGCTCCTCTCCGTACACCTCGTACACACGCGGCTCCTCTCCGTACACCTCGTACACACGCGGCTCCTCTCCGTACACCTCGTACACACGCGGCTCCTCTCCGTACACCTCGTACACACGCGACTCCGCTCCGTACACCTCGTAAACACGCGGCTCCGCTCCGTACACCTCGTACACACGCGGCTCCTCTCCGTACACCTCGTACACACGCGGCTCCGCTCCGTTCACCTCGTACACACGCGGCTCCTCTCCGTACACCTCGTACACACGCGACTCCGCTCCGTTCACCTCGTACACACGCGGCTCCTCTCCGTACACCTCGTACACACGGCTCCGCTCCGTACACCTCGTACACACGCGGCTCCTCTCCGTACACCTCGTACACACGCGGCTCCTCTCCGTACACCTCGTACACACGGCTCCGTTCCGTACACCTCGTACACACGCGGCTCCTCTCCGTACACCTCGTACACACGCGGCTCCTCTCCGTACACCTCGTACACACGCGGCTCCTCTCCGTACACCTCGTACACACGCGGCTCCTCTCCGTACACCTCGTACACACGCGGCTCCTCTCCGTACACCTCGTACACACGGCTCCGCTCCGTACACCTCGTACACACGCGGCTCATCTCCGTACACCTCGTACACACGCGGCTCCGCTCCGTTCACCTCGTACACACGCGGCTCCTCTCCGTACACCTCGTACACACGCGACTCCGCTCCGTTCACCTCGTACACACGCGGCTCCTCTCCGTACACCTCGTACACACGGCTCCGCTCCGTACACCTCGTACACACGCGGCTCCGCTCCGTACACCTCGTACACACGCGGCTCCGCTCCGTACACCTCGTACACACGCGGCTCCTCTCCGTACACCTCGTACACACGCGGCTCCTCTCCGTACACCTCGTACACACGCGACTCCGCTCCGTACACCTCGTAAACACGCGGCTCCGCTCCGTACACCTCGTACACACGCGGCTCCTCTCCGTACACCTCGTACACACGCGGCTCCGCTCCGTTCACCTCGTACACACGCGGCTCCTCTCCGTACACCTCGTACACACGCGACTCCGCTCCGTTCACCTCGTACACACGCGGCTCCTCTCCGTACACCTCGTACACACGGCTCCGCTCCGTACACCTCGTACACACGCGGCTCCTCTCCGTACACCTCGTACACACGCGGCTCCTCTCCGTACACCTCGTACACACGGCTCCGTTCCGTACACCTCGTACACACGCGGCTCCTCTCCGTACACCTCGTACACACGCGGCTCCTCTCCGTACACCTCGTACACACGCGGCTCCTCTCCGTACACCTCGTACACACGCGGCTCCTCTCCGTACACCTCGTACACACGCGGCTCCTCTCCGTACACCTCGTACACACGGCTCCGCTCCGTACACCTCGTACACACGCGGCTCCGCTCCGTACACCTCGTACACACGCGGCTCCTCTCCGTACACCTCGTACACACGCGGCTCCTCTCCGTACACCTCGTACACACGCGGCTCCGCTCCGTACACCTCGTACACACACGGCTCCGCTTCGTACACCTCATACACACACAGCTCTGCTACATCCACACTGTAAATCCTGACCCCACACATACTTACCTCAACCAGGACCATGACAACAGCAAAGCAGAGTCTTGCAGACGGTAGAGGCAAGGCTGAGCGCACAGGACCTGTGATGAGGTCACAGGAGGGGCGGAGTCAGGGGTGACATGATCGGGGGTCTGGACAAAGGCTCCTGATCATGTGACCCCCTGACTCCTCCCCTCCTGTGACCTCATCACAGGTCCTGCGAACAGAGCGAGCAGGCAAGCGAGTGCGACGCTGTGAGTGGCTGCGGGGGGGGAGGGGGTCTCATGCTAAGGCGAGGATGGGGTGCGTGGGGGTTTATCTCCCTGCAGTGCGGGAGGAACTTGAAACTATCACCGCCGTGCCCGCAGAGGGCCGGCGGCAGGAGCAACAGTGGCCGCAGCAGCTGGCAAGCGGCCAGATGATCGGGCGCTGCCGCCCGCGGCCCACATGACAGCGGCCCAGCGGGAAAATTCCCGGTTGGTTATATTGCCAATCCGGGCCTGGACCAATGGTCCTATGCCGGTTGGAAAACCGCTGGGCCTTTTCCTGGGAGAGAGACAACTTATCCACCACTTGGTCACAAATCTGGTGCATTCTCTCCACCACAGTGTCAACACCTGGGCAGGCAGAAGACTCCACCTGCTACAAACCAGGCAGGCCCAAATGCATCTGCACTAATCCAGGGTGCAGCGGACCCAAGTAAAATGGCAACTGCACAGGTGCATAAATACCAAATGAAACAGCCAGCCTACAATCAGGGATTGGTCGTGTGGTACACCAGTGCAGAAAAAATAATCCGCATGTGGCAGTGTTCACACAGGGAATGCAGGGCTTCTGGCTCACAACCTCTTAGTAACACCATATAGGGGGCTGCCCAGTGCCAACTAGAATGCATCCCATGTGAACAGAGGCGACAAGTTTGCAGAACCATTTGGGCCCAACTGCACCCTGGAAAGAATATAAAAAGTGCACAAAAAACATATCAATATATGTAAGGTATTGGTTGACATTAAGGCCTTAATACGGAAGCTGACAAACCGTCAAAGTTCCTTATACTTGTCAGTCCTACTCTAACATGAAAACCTCAAAAAGAGGAAAAAAAAATCCTCCAAAACATTCAGATACAAACCAGACAGGCCCAAATGGATCTGCACTATTGGCCTTAATATCAACCAATACCTTACATATATTGATATGTTTTTTGTGCACTTTTTATATTCTTTCCAGGGTGCAGTTGGGCCCAAATGGTTCTGCAAACTTGTGGTCTCTGTTCACATGGGATGCATTCTAGTTGGCACTGGGCAGCCCCCCTATATGGTGTTACTAAGAGGTTGTGAGCCAGAAGCCCTGCATTCCCTGTGTGAACACTGCCACATGCGGATTATTTTTTCTGCACTGGTGTACCACACGGCCAATCCCTGATTGTAGGCTGGCTGTTTCATTTGGTATTTATGCACCTGTTCAGCTGCCATTTTACTTGGGTCCGCTGCACCCTGGATTAGTGCAGATGCATTTGGGCCTGTCTGGTTTGTATCTGAATTTTTTGGAGGATTTTTTTTTCCTCTTTTTGAGGTTTTCAAAGAAGACTCCACCTGCCCTGAAGAGAATTGAGGATGAAACCCAAAGTTACAAAAAAAAGGTGACATCAATGTGGCAGAACTAGCTCTATTATTTAAAGCAAATTCGGCCAAGGGCAAAAATGAGACCCAATCATCCTGATCAGCAGAGATAAAACATCTCAAATAAGACTCCAAAGTCTGGTTTGTTCTCTCCGTCTGCCCATTGGTCTGAGGGTGAAAAGCAGAGGAGAAGGACAACTGAATTCCCAGCTTGGAACAAAAAGTTCTCCAAAATCTAGAGACAAACTGAACTCCTCTGTCAGATACAATGTTCTCAGGAATCCCATGCAAGCGAACCATCTGTTGCAAAAACAAGGGCACCAACTCTGAGGAAGATGGCAACTTAGGGAGTGGTACAAGATGGACTATCTTAGAGAATCTATCACAAATCACCCAAATAACAGTCATTCTCTGAGAGACAGGCAGATCAGAAATAAAATCCATTGAAATATGGGTCCATGGCCTCCTGGGCACCGGCAAAGGCATCAACAACCCACTAGAGCGAGAACAAGGTTTAGACCGGGAGCAAGTCCCACAGGACTGCACAAAATTCCTGACATCATGAGATAAGGCAGGCCACCAAAAAGACCGACTCACCAAATCTCTAGTACCAAAAATACCTGGATGACCAGCCAATGCGGAGCAATGAACTTCAGACATTACTCTCTTCCTCCACTGGTCAGGAACATACAATTTTCCAATGGGACAACGCTCAGGTTTGTCCTCCTGAAACTCTTCCAGAACACGTCTCAAATCGGGCGAGATGGCAGAAAGAACTACCCCCTCACCTAAGATGGTAGCAGGCTTGGTCACAATAGGAGAATCAGCAAAGAAACTCCTAGAGAGGGCGTCTGCCTTGACATTCTTTGTGCCCGGAACAAAAGAGACCACAAAATCAAAACGTGTGAAAAACAAGGCCCACCTAGCCTGTCTAGGATTCAAGTGTTTGGCCGACTCCAGGTAAATCAAATTCTTGTGGTCAGTGAGGACCACGGCTTGATGTCTAGCTCCCTCCAACCAATGTCTCCACTTCTCAAATGCCCATTTCATGGCTAACAGTTCCCGATTCCCCACATCATAGTTGCGCTCAGATGGGGAGAACTTTCGGGAAAAGAAAGCACAGGGATTCATTTTAGATGTTACCGGATCTTTTTGGGACAAAACAGCTCCTGCACCAATCTCAGAAGCGTCCACCTCTACCTGAAACGGGAGTGAGACATCAGGTTGCCGCAAAACCGGAGCAGAAGTGAACCTCCGCTTCAGCTCCTGAAAGGAAGAAACAGCCTCTGGAGACCAAATCAGCACATTAGCACCCTTCTTAGGCAAATCAGTCAATGGTTTGGCAATACCAGAAAAATTGGCTATAAATTTACGATAAAAATTAGCAAAACCCAAAAACTTCTGGAGGGCCTTCAAAGAAGTGGGCTGAACCCAATCATAAATGGCCTGTACCTTGGCCGGGTCCATTTCAATAGTTGACGGAGACAAAATAAATCCCAAAAATGAAATCCTCTGTACACCAAAAAGGCATTTCGACCCCTTAACATACAGGGAATTCTCCCTCAAAATCCGGAACACAGTCCGAACATGTTCCACATGAGAGTCCCAATCCCTGGAAAAGATCAAAATATCATCCAGATAGATGATCAAAAATTTCTCCACAAAGTCCCGGAAAATATGATTCATGAAGCACTGGAAGACAGAAGGGGCATTAGTGAGCCCAAAAGGCATCACCAGGTACTCAAAATGTCCCTCCGGAGTATTAAACGCCATCTTCCATTCATCTCCATGCTTAATGCGAATAAGATTATACGCCCCCCTGAGGTGAAGCTTGGTAAACCAGCAAGCACCTTTAACTCTGGAGAATAGATCAGAAATCAGGGGTAACGGATACTGAAATTTAACAGTAATTTTGTTGAGGGAATGATAGTCAATACAAGGCCTTAATGAACCATCTTTCTTGGCCACGAAAAAAAATCCAGCACCCAAGGGTGAAGAGGATGGTCTAATATGACCCTTCTCCAACGACTCCTTAATATACGATTGTATAGCCTCATGCTCGGGTACAGATAAATTGAAAAGTCGACCCTTGGGAAATTTACACCCAGGGCTCAGCTCAATTGCAGTCATAACTCCTATGAGGAGGCAAAGACGCAGACTTATTCTCACTAAATACATCATAAAAATCAGCCAAATAGTCAGGAACATCATGCGACTGGGGAGAGGTGGAGAAAACAGGAGTGTCACTAAGAGCACACTGACAACCCCAACTCACCACAGACACAGATTTCCAATCCAAAACTGGATTATGGATTTGCAACCAGGTAAACCCCAGAACAATGGTATCATGCAAATTATGCAACACCATAAATCTGCAATTTTCTTGATGGTCTGGGGTGACCCGCATTACCACCTGGGTCCAAAACTGAGGTTTATTCTTCACCAAAGGAGTAGCATCAATACCCCTCAAAGGGATAGGTGTCCGCAGAGGTGTCATAGGAAACCCACAACGTTTAGCAAAATCCAAGTCCATCAGGTTCAGAGCCACTCCTGAATCCACAAAAGCCTTAGCAGAAAATGTGGACAGGGAGCAGATCAGAGTAATTGCCAGAAGAAACTTAGGTTGTACACCACCCACAGCAAATGTGTGTGCAAAACGTTTCTCTCGTTTAGGGCAGACAGAAATATTATGAGAGGCATCTCCACAGAAAAAACACAGCTTATTACGCCTTCTGAACTCCTGATGTTGCGCCCTAGACAAAACTCTATCACATTGCATAGGTTCAGACATTTGTTCAACAGGTGGCAACATTTCTCTTGTAATTTTACACTCACGTAAACGCCGATCAACCTGAATGGCTAATGACATAGAATCGTCAAGACCAGAGGGAACAGGAAATCCCACCATAGTATCTTTTACGGTTTCTGACAAACCCTTCCGAAAGAGAGCTGCCAAGGCACCATCATTCCAGGTAGTAAGGACCGCCCACTTTCAGAATTTTTGACAGTACAACTCTGCAGAATCCTGACCCTGGCTCAATGCCAACAGGGCTTTTTCAGCTTGATCAATAGCATTAGGTTCATCATACAACAACCCCAAGGCTTGAAAAAATGCGTCCACATTAGTTAGAATAGGATCATCAGGTGTCAAAGAAAACGCTCAATCCTGGGGATCGCCGCTCAGCAAGGAGATGACAATTTTAACCTGCTGCGCAGAGCTCCCCGATGAGCTAGGCTTCAAGGCAAGAAATAATTTACAATTATTCTTAAAATTCAAAAATTTAGACCGATCCCCAAAAAACACATCAGGAGTAGGGATCTTTGGTTCAGCAGCATGTGAATGCGCAAGATAGGCGGAAATTCCCCGCACTTCAGCAGCGAGCTGCTCCACACGATCAGACAATTGCTTAATCTCCATTAAGAAAAAATTCCTCCTACGGCCCCAGAGAAAAAGAGGAAAAAATATACATAAAAAAAAAAAAATTCTGACACTTTTTTTCTTTTTTTTACAATTCTTTCCTGCTATTGAGTACCCTAGAATCTGCGGTATGGCTGGTGATTCTGTTATGAATGAGTCACCGGAGGAGGAAAAAACAAAAATGCAAGCTAAGTCCAGGAAACCGGAGAGGTTGGTAGCTAGCGGATTGCAGACCCCTGATCCTATTCACAACAACTAACAGTAGCCGTGGAGCGTTCCTACGGTGGTCCTAGACACCTCTTCACAGAAATAAGCCTAAAGAAAGAAAGGGGAAATCTAAACTACCCCAGAGCAGACCCCAAAGCAATAGACAGCCCCCAACATGTATTGTCAGTGAAAACAGATGAAAACACAAACACAGACAGAAAGACAGGCAGAGCAAACGATGGGGCCCAACTAACTAGATAGGAAAGGACAGAAAAGATGCTGGCTGCAATCCGCAAAAACCCTACCAAAAATGTCCCAACACGTCTGATAGGAAAAACGGCCCTGAAGTCACTAGACTGCAAAATCCCTATATCAGCACTCCGAAATATTCTGAAGACAGAGCAAAAGAGATTTAACCGATCAGGGACAAAAATGGAAATTCAGCAGAGCCCCAGCCGGGGCTGGCAGAACACAAAACTAAGCAAATCAGACAAAATCTCATGGAACAATAACAGAGCAAAACTTAGCTTTAGAAGACAGGAACTGAACTGGTGGCCAGAGCTCAGAGCAGAGAAATCACCAGCAACCCTACAGGGCGTCGGCTGCCTTATATCCACTCAGATTCCGGATGTCCAATCGCAATCCACCTGTTCAGGTGACAGGCTTCTCCCATTCAAATCAGTTTCACCACCTCCTTTCACCAGCAGAGGGAGTTCATTGGACATCAAAGGTGAACGAGAAAATGAGCTCACAACAGTACACAGGACCTGTGATGAGGTCACAGGAGGGGAGGAGTCAGGGGGTCACATGATCAGGAGCCTTTGTCCAGACCCCTGATCATGTGACCCCTGACTCTGCCCCTCCTGTGACCTCATCACAGGTCCTGTGCGCACACCCCTGCCTCTTGTAGTCTGCAGGACTCTGCTGTGCTGATTGTCATGGTCCTGGATGAGGGAAGTATGTGTGGGGTCAGGAGGGGTTTACAGGGTAAATGTAGCAGAGCTGTGTGTGTATGAGGTGTACGGAGCGGAGCCGTGTGTGTACGAGGTGTACGGAGCCGAGCCGTGTGTGTACGAGGTGTACGGAGCCGAGCCGTGTGTGTACGAGGTGTATGGAGCAGAGCCGTATGTGTACGAGGTGTACAGAGCGGAGCTGTGTGTACGAGGTCTACAGAGCAGAGCCGCGTGTACGAGGTGTACGGAGCATAGCCGCGCGTGTACGAGGTGTACGGAGAGGAGTCGTGTGTGTACGAGGTGTACGGAACAGAGCCACGTGTGTACGGAGCGGAGCCACGCGTGTACGAGGTGTACGGACCGGAGCCGTGTATGTACTTGGTGTACGGAGCGGAGCCGTGTGTGTATGGGGTATACGGAGCGGAGCCATGTGTGTACGGATTGGAGCCATGTATGTACGGAGCGGAGCCATATGTGTACGGGATGTGCGGAGCCAACTGTGTACTAGGCATACAAAGCGGGCTTTTCCCGCAGACACAGGAGTACACGGTGGAGCCCCGAGGAGCATTTTAAAACTCACACATGACGTTCCACAGGAAGTGATGTGCTGGAAGCTGACCGGAAATGAGATAATTTCATGACGAGATTGTGACGGAACTAGGAATGCTTCAGATCCATCACCATGTCCTCCTCCGACAGCGCAGACAGCAGGATCGCCTTGGAATCGGGGATGCCATCCATGTGAGCGGATCATGATATGTCCTGCACTGGGAGGCTCAGGTGGGCACTACAATGGGAGCTGGGCTGCGATAGTATCTTTATAGAATCTTTCTTTGTTTCTTTCTCTCTTTTTCTTTCTTTCTCTTTTCTTTCTTTCTCATTCTCTGTTCTGTCTTTCCCTCATTTTCTTTCTCTCTCTGTTCTTTCTTTCTCTCTCTAATCTTTCTTTTTTCTTTCTCTCTCTCTCGCTCTCTGTTCTTTTTTCCCCTCTTTCTCTTTCTTTCCTCTCTTTCCCTCTGTTCTTTCTTTACTTCTTTCTTTCTCTCTCTCTGTTCTTTCTCTGTCTCTCTGTTCTTTTTCTTTCCCCTCTTTTTTTCTCTCTCTGTTCTTTCTTCTTTCTCTCCCTGTTCTTTCTTTCTCTTTCGCTCTCCTTTCTTTCTCCCCCTCTGTTTTCTTTTTTCTCTCTGTTTTCTCTCTTCCTTAGTGCCAGTCAGTGTGACCATAATGCCAGCCAATGTGCCCTCAGTACCAGTCAGTGAGTGCCGCAGTCTTTGTCCCTCTTTCCCTTCTTCAAAACTTGGGAGGTATGATAGGGGCAGCTATGACCAGGGGGTTTGGTTGCCCAATGGATAGCAGTTCTGCCTGGAATTCTGTCACCGTGCGTACAAAAGGGGACAGAGCTTTGGGACGAGTACTGTACCTAAAAGCAATAAATAGGACTGAGCTGAAATACTGAGAACAGCTGTGACTACATGTTATATAGTCGTGTTAATCTCCTCTCACTTCTTGTAACCTACAAGTGTACAAATATATTATATAGTCACCATGTGACTAGTGGGCCTGTGTAACTTCAAATGCCAGGGCTGAATTTTAGTGCCAGTCCGGCCCTGGCTCCTGGACATCGCCAAGGAAACGTGGGAAGCTGAGGTCACACCACATCGGAGCATTAGAAAGCATTTCGCCCAGCTGCATAAGAGAATGGCGAAAGTGATGCTTATTTTGAAGGAGCATCTCCAGGCGCAGGAGGCACAAGCAATGGTGTATAACCGATCAACAAGGCTTAACTCCAATGATACACTGCGGGAGGGTTATCTCCGGTCAGTATGTCATCGGAGGCCTATAGAGCGGTCACAGCTCCATAGGGGAGATCATCGTGGGACAATCATTATTAAAGAGGGACTGTGTCGGATCAGGGAGTATACTGTTGGTTTGTTTTTAATTTTTTTTGCAGGTGATGGATGGCTTCGAATGGATTTAGGCGTAGAATAAAAATTATGAAAAACTTGTTTTATTTCAATAAAATACTTTATTCTTATGTTTATGTGTTTATTTCACCCTTTCTTACTATATGATTAATAATGGATAGGTGTCTTATTTACTCCTCGCCATTATTAACCGGGCTTATTGTCACCTTAAAATAGCAAGGTGACATTAACCTCTTATTACCCCATATGCCACCGCTACACGGCAGTGGGAAGAGAGGGGCTAAGTGCCAGAATTGGCGCATCGTACAGGGGCGGGGGCGGGGGCGGCTGTGGGCTGGTGTTTGTATTCAGGGGGGCCAATATCCATGGTCCCTTCCTAGGCTATGAGTATCAGACCGCAGCTGTCTGCGTAAACTTTCTGGCTATAAAATATAGTGGGGCCCCACGTCATTTTTTGGGGGGGTCCCCCTATTTTAATAGCCAGTACAGGCTATGCAGACAGCTGCAGGCTGATATTCAAAGCCTGGGAATATCCATAGGTATTACCCCCTTCCCAGGCTACAAATATTGGCCCCCAGCCGTCGGCTTTCCCTCTGGTGCAGATAATTGCATGGGAGCCCATGCAATTTTTTTTACCATTTTCTTAATTAAACAGATATTGCCTTTAAGACCGGGGTCACACTTTATGAGATACTCGCACCCCAATACCCGGCACTGCCACCGGCACTCGGGACCGCAGTGTGCAACTGCATGTATTTCTATGCAACTTAACGCTCCGGTCTGAGTGCCGGCAGCAGTGCCGGGAATTGAGGTGCGAGACTCAAGCAAGTTTCTCGTAAAGTGTGACCCTGGCTTAACACAGATTTTTTTCTAACGATAGATATATCTATAGATATATCTATCCATCTATGTATAGATAGATATGGGATAGATAGATAGATAGATGGAATGAGAGAGATATTTATAGATCTGTAGATAGATCTATAGATATCTATCTATATATCGATATACAGTTGTGGCCAAAAGTATTGACACCCCTGCAATTTTGTCAGATAATACTCAGTTTCTTTCTGAAAATTATTGCAAACACAAATTCTTTGTTATTATTATCTTCATTTAATTTGTCTTAAATGAAAAAACACAAAAAGAATTGTCCTAAAGCCAAATTGGATATAATTTCACACCAAACATAAAAAAGAGGGTGGACAAAGTATTGGCACTGTTCAGATGCTTCTCTAATTTGTGTAATTAACAGCACCTGTAACTTACCTGTGGCACCTAACAGGTGTTGGCAATAACTAAATCACACTTAGAGTTGGACAATACGCAATATGTTTTCGCACCTTGTCCTCCGAACTTGGTTGGAATAATGACGCCCTCGTAGGGGCCTTTTGGCGTGGTCTGTCCAGCCGGATCAAAGACGAACTGGCGGGCCCAGATACTCCTACCATTTTAGAGGACCTCATCTCTCTCGCGACACGCATTGATTTGCGCTACCAGGAGCGCACCCGCGAGTCAGCCAGAGAAAGAGGGGCCTCCCGCCTCTTCTCTTCCACACGCAGTTCTTTCCATCCGTTACCCGAGTTATCTGCAGTAGATCCGGCACCCAAGCCTATGCAGGTGGATCGTCTCCAGAGAGTTCAACGGCATCGGTGAAGAGGCAGGCACAAGGGCTCTGTTTCTATTGTGGGGATGCCTCCCTCTTCCTACGCTCATGTACTGGCTACCGTGGTACTCGAACCCCTGGGCCTGCTCCTAATGGTCCCTGTATAGGGGTCGGTTCCACCTGGCAGCTCGCCCGGGGCCCCTCGGTGCCACGGCCCAGAGGGTCCACTCCTAGAGTTTCTGGCTCCAGACCATCCACGCTAACAGTATAATCAGGCCATGGACCCCGCTGGTACTGCAGCTTCCGTCCAAAAGGAGCTGGCGTTCCTCCGGGAAAACCAGACTAGAATTATGTTATTTCTCAAGTCCATGGAGTCCTGTTTATCTGCCTTACAGTCCTCTGAGCCTGGGAATGCTGCCCAGTTGGCCAGTCTCCAGCAGGAACTCGCGCAGCAACACTACTCCCAGGCCCAGATTCTCAACTATATGTTGTCGGTAGATAATCGGCTCCTGTCTATACAATCCGTTTCTGCCCAGGCCATGGTTCCTCTCTCGCTACCGCGCTTATGTAAGCCACCTCGGTATGGTGGTGACCCTGTGTTGTGTCGCAGGTTTTTGAATCAGTGTCGTTTGCATTTTGAGTTTTCGCCGCAACATTACCCCACCGATCGTGCTAAAATAGCTTTTATAGTTTCTCACTTAGAGGGGAAGGCCCTTGCATGGGTTAATCCCCTTTGGGAGCTGGATGACCCACTCGTCTCTCAGCTTTCTGTCTTTTTGGACACCTTCCATAAGGTGTTCGACGAGCCGGGTCGCCTCGCTTCCACCACCGAGTCACTCTTTAATCTCCACCAAGGTACTCTAACATCTCCAAAGACCTGAATGTTCCTGTGTCTACCATGCGCAGTGTCATCAAGAAGTTTAAAGCCAATGGCACTGTGGCTAACCTCCCTAGATGGGGACGGGAAAGAAAAATTGACAAGAGATTTCAACGCAAGATTGTGCAGATGTTGGATAAAGAACCACGACTAACATCCAAACAAGTTCAAGCTGCCCTGCAGTCCGCGGGTACAACAGTGTCAACCCGTACTATCCATCGGTGTCTGAATGAAAAGGGACTGTATGGTAGGAGACCCAGGAATACCCCCACTTCTTACCCCGAGACATAAAAAAGCCAGGCTGGAGTTTGCCAAAACTTACCTGAAAAAGCCTAAAACGTTTTGGAAGAATGTTCTCTGGTCAGATGAGACAAAAGTAGAGCTTTTTGGGCAAAGGCATCAACATAGAGTTTACAGGAGAAAAAAAGAGGCATTCAAATAAAAAAACATGGTCCCTACAGTCAAACATGGTGGAGGTTCCCTGATGTTTTGGGGTTGCTTTGCTGCCTCTGGCACTGGATTGCTTGACCGTGTGCATGGCATATGAAGTCTGAAGACTACCAACAAATTTTGCAGCATAATGTAGGGCCCAGTGTGAGAAAGCTGGGTCTCCCTCAGAGGTCATGGGTCTTCCAGCAGGACAATGACCCAAAACACACTTCAAAAAGCTCTAGAAAATGGTTTGAGAGAAAGCACTGGAGACTTCTAAGGTGGCCAGCAATGAGTCCAGACCTGAATCCCATAGAACACCTGTGGAAAGATCTAAAAATGGCAGTTTGGAAAAGGCACCCTTCTAATATCAGGGACCTGAAGCAGTTTGCCAAAGAAGAATGGTCTAAAAGTCCAGCAGAGCATTGTAAGAAACTCATTGATAGTTACTGGAAGCAGTTGGTCGCAGTTATTTTGACTAAAGGTTGTGCAACCAAGTATTAGGCTGAGGGTGCCAATACTTTTGTCTGGTCCATTTTTGGAGTTTTGTGTGAAATGATCAATGTTTTGCTTTTTGCTTCATTCTCTTTTGTGTTTTTTTCATTTAAGACAAATTAAATGAAGATAATAATACCAAAGAATTTGTGATTGCAATCATTTTCAGGAAGAAACTGAGTAATATCTGACAAAATTGCAGGGGTGTCAATACTTTTGGCCACAACTGTACATATATCTACCGATATATCTATCACTCATTCCATCTATTTATCTATATATCTATCCTATATCTATCTGTGTGTGTAAAGGAGTGTGGGTTGGACAAATGTAAAAGAGGAGGTTGGACAAGAAATGACATCACAAATATTTTTTTGTTGTTAAATAACTTATTTATTTAGGTTACAAAAACGCATAAAATCTGCATGGAAAAAAACCACATGAAAATCCGCATAAAAAATGCATCAAAAACACCCAGGTTTTTACCTGCGTTTTCTGCCAAGAGGTGCAGATTCGGTGCAGAAAATTCTGCAGGCAAATCTGCAATGTGTGCACATACCCTAAAATTCCTATTATGCATCATTTTTCTCTCAGAAAGGAAATGTAACATCAACTGATCTTCACTGTTCTATTAAAGGAATAGAAGAATCCAGGATATCTATAAATAGAAAGATAGTGAGGAAAAACTTAGCTAACATAAATGAATTCAAGTCTCCAGGTCCAGATGAATTACACCTCAGAATACTGAAGGAGATAGCAGAAGAAATTTTTGAACCACTCTCCATAATCTTTGAAAATTCTTGGAGAACAGGAGAAGTTCCAGTAGATTGAAGAAGAGCAAATGTTGTTCCTATCTTCAAAAAGGGGAAGAAGATGGACCCAGGGAACTATAGGCCGGCGAGTCTTCTATACAAGGAAAGATCTTTGAACAAATCACTAAACAACATGTATGTAAGTACCTGGATAAGAATGAAGTGATTGACCAGAGTCAGTATGGGTTTGTAACTAATAAGCTATGTCTGACTAACTTAATTTCCTTCTATGACAGAATCACTGATTGGGTGGATCAAGGAAATGCTGTAGATATAGTATATCTTGACTTCAGCAAAGCATTTGACAAAGTATCTCATACAATCCTTATTGAAAAAATGACTAAGTATGGAATGGACAAGGCAACTGTTAGGTGGATTCATAACTGGCTTAGTGATCAGACCCAAAGAGTGGTCGTAAATGGCTGCACATCCAGTTGGAAGAATGTCTCAAGTGGGGTACCACAGGATTCTGTCCTGGGCCCTGTATTGTTCAACACCTTTATCAATGATTTAGATGAAGGAATTGAGGGTACAATGATTAAAATTTGCTGATGACACATAGCTAGGAGAGATAGCTAATACTAGAGAAGAGAGAGCGGATTCAAAATATATAAATAAACTGGAACAGTGGACATCAACTAACAGAATGGTTTTTAACAGGGAAAAATGCAAAGTACTACATCTGGGCAATAAAAATGAAAAAAGCCTATACAGAATGGGAGGAATAGGGATAAGCAACAGCACATGCGAAAAAGACTTGGGTATGCTAATAGATCATAAACTGACCATGAGTCAACAGTGTGGGGCAGCAGCAAAAAAGGTAAATACAATTCTAGGATGTATTAGCAGAAGCATACAGTCTAGATCATGTGAAGTCATTATTGTCCTCTACTCACCTTTGGTCAGACCTCATCTGGAATACTGTGTCCAGTTTTGGGCACCACATTTTAAAAAAGACATCAACAAACTGGAGCAAGTTCAGAGAAGAGCGACCAGAATGGTGACCGGTCTGCAAACCATGTCCTGTGAGGAATGGTTACAGGATCTGGGAATGTTTAGCTTGCAAAAAGAAGACTGAGAGGAGACTTAATAGCTGTTGTAGGGATTAGCTCTGGTAGGCAGTGGTGGGGTCGCAGTAATGAGGCAACACACAGGTCTAGAATCCAACTTCAGTGTTTTAATGACACTTTTAAACAGCAGGTTAGCAGAAAGTAAAGAAAAAACAAACGTACAACAACTTGGAGAACCACTGCTCACAGACTCACCCTTGCATGGGATGGGCTAAAGTAAGCGGCTGCCCGTTCAGCGGCATTCACCAGGTGCCATTCCCAGGGTTGTTTTGAGTCTTGCTGCTAAACCTTTGCAGCACGGTTAGTTCAACAAAATAAGTTCAGGCTAACTCCAGCCAAGTTCCTCATATCTTTCACACACACTCACCATGTGCCCAACAACAATCTCCATTACATATCCCATAACCCCACCCACAGGTGAGGTACACATCACATGGGCTCATCACGTGACCGTGACATCATTGCAGGTCCTCCACTTTAGGGAAGATCCCAAGCCAAACTTTATCCTGCTGGGAGAAATGTATCTCTCATCCAGCACTATACCCTTTGCTGCACCACACTGTCTGCAAATATCTCAAGGGCTGTCACATTGTAGAAGGGTCATCTTCTCATTTGCACAAGGAAAGACTAGAAGCAATGGGATGAAACTGAATGGAGGAGACACAGATTAGGAATTAGAAAAAAAACTTTTTGACAGGCTGATCAATGAGTGGAACAGGCTGCTACGAGAGGTGGTGAGTTCTCCTTCCATGGAAGTCTTCAAAAAGAGACTGGACATACATCTGTCTGGGATGATTTAGTGAATTCTGCTTTGAGCAGGGGGTTGGACCAGATTACCCAGGAGGTCCCTTCCAACTCTAACATTCTACGATTCTATAATTCTATCATGTGAACTTGCTAAAACCCTGGAGAGACCGAGAATCGCTGGACACACCTTGCCTGGGAGCCAGTCCCAAAGTCACAGTGGATGATGTCACCATTGCAGAGACTCTAACACCGGCCCAGAGTCAACAGTGTCGGGATCTGTTGCAGCGGAACCGGGATCTATTCCCAGAGTTGCCGGGGCATTCGCAGGTGGTCAAGCATGACGTGTTGACAGAACTGCACGTAAGGGTGAATGTCAAGCCCTATAGAATTCCAGAAGCAAGACAGAGGTGATATCCAATGAGTTGAAGAGGATGCTAGATCTGGGGGTGATAGAGAAGTCAAAAAGTGGATGGTCGAGTCCTATCGTCCTCGTGCCGAAGCCTGATGATGAGTGGCGGTTCTGCAACGACTACCGCTAGCTGAGTGAAGTCTCTAGTTTTGATGCTTACCCGATGCCTCATGTGGACAAACTCATTGAGAGACTTGGACCCACAAGGAATATTACAACCCTGGACCTGATGAAGGGCTATTGGCAGATCCCCATGTCCCAGAGTGCCAAGGAGAAGACAGCCTTCTCGACACCGGATGGATGTTTTCAAAACACCAGGATGCCCTTCGGTCTGCAGGGGGCCCCGGCCACCTTCCAGAGGGCAATGGATCGGATCCTGGCTCCTCATAAGAAGTATGACGCAGCATACCTCGATGATATGGTGGTGTTTAGCCCTGACTGGGCTAGTCATCTACCAAAAGTACAGGCGGTTCTGGATGCTTTGAGAAATGCAAGGTTCAGGATAAATCCGAAAAAATGTGCTCTAGGGAAGGAAGAGGCCAAGTACCTAGTCTATGTCATCGAGAGAAGTGAAATTAACCCCTTTCTGCCATGGAACATACTATCCCGTCCATGTGCCCTGGGACTTACTGCCAATGGATGGCATAGTGTGTCAAGGGGAGTGTGGCTGTTCGCGTCCGGGTGACAGCTGATTCTCACAGCTCACACCCGGCACTAAGTGTCAGGAGCGGTCATGGACCGCTCCCGGCACTTTAATTCCCGGAACACTGCGATCAAACATGATTTCAGCATTTCAGAGCCTGCAGAGGGGCTGACAGCACCTCTGCTTTTGGATCGGAGACCCCGCGGCATGACACAGGGCCCAATCGCTGCCATGGAGACCCGATGTTGTCATGATGACATCCGGGTCTCCAGGCCTGAGAGACTTCCTGTCATGCGCAGTGATGACCAGGAAGTCTCTCAGGTCAGTGTATATTATATGCAGTGCTGACAGCTTCTATAGCATGCAGATTTGCATGCTATAGAAGCGATCAGACCGCACAAAATGAGTGTCCCATAGTCAAACAAAGTGTAAAAGTAAGAATTAAATTAAAAAATAATTGTAAAAATATTTTTAAAAAATAATAAAAAAAATCATTATTTATTCCATCAATAAATAAGTATTTGAATAAAAAAATCTAAACAATAAAATTACACATATTTAGAATGCCCGCGTCCGTAATGACCCGCTCTATGAAACTGTCCCACTAGTTAACCCCTTTAGTGAACACCATTAAAAAAAACAAGGCAAAAAACAATGCTTTCTCATCATACCGCTGAACAAAAAGTGAAATAACATGCGATAAAAAAAGGATATAAATAAACATGCTACCTTTGAAAACATCATCTTGTCCAGCAAAGAACAAGCCAACATATAGCTCCATCACCGGAAAAATAAAAAAGTTATAGCTCTCAGAATAAAGCGATGCAAAAATAATTATTTTTTATATAAAATAGTTTTTATTGTATAAAAGCGCCAAAACACAAAAAAAATATTAATGAGGTATCGCTGTCATCGTACTGACCCGAAGAATAAAACTGCTTTACCAATTTTACCACACGTGGAACGGTATAAATGTCGCCCTGCTCCCCCTGCAAAATAAATTCATGAATTGCTGGTTTTTGTTCATTCTGCCTCCCAAAAATTGGAATAAAAAGCGATAAAAAAAGTCATGCGCCCGAAAATGGTACCAATAAAAACGTCAACTCGTCCCGCAAAAAACAAGACCTCACATGACTATGGAAAAGTATAGCTCTCAAAATGTGGTGATGCAAAAACTATTTTTTGCAATAAAAAGCGTGTTTTAGTGTGTAACAGCTGCCAAACATAAAACCCCGCTATAAAAACCCGCTATAAAGAGTAAATCAAACCCCCCTTTATCACCCCCTTGGTTAGGAAAAATAATAAAAAAAATGTATTTATTTCCATTTTCTCATTAGGGTTATGGTTAAAGTTAAGGTTAGGTTAGGGGCTAAAGTTAGAGTTAGGGTTGGGGTTAAAGTTAGGATTACGGTTAGGGTTAGGGTTGGGATTAGGGTTAGGGGTGTGCTATGGTTAGGTTTGTGGTTAGGGCTGGAATTAGGGTTAGGGGTGTGTTGGGGTTAGGGTTGAAGTTAGAATTGGGAGTTTCCACTGTTTAGGCACATCAGGGGCACTCCAAAACGCAACATGGCGTCTGATCTCAATTCCAGCCAATTTTGCATTGAAAAGTCAAACGGAGCCCTTTACTTCCAAGCTCTGCCATGTGCCCAAACAGTGGTTTAACCCCACATATGGGGTATCAGCATACTCAGGACAAATTGCACAACTTTTTGGGTCCAATTTCTCCTGTTACCCTTGGGAAATTAAAAAAATTGGGGCAAAAATCATTTTTGTGAAAAATGATTTTTTATTTTTACGGCTCTACATTATAAACTTCTGTGAAGCACTTGGGGGTTCAAAGTGCTCACCACACATCTACATTAGTTCCTTAGGAGGTCTACTTTCCAAAATGGTGTCACTTGTGGGGGGTTTCCACTGCTCAGGCACATCAGGGGCTCTCAAAACACGACATGGCATCCGATCTCAATTCCAACCAATTTTGCAGTGAAAAGTCAAACGGCGCTCCTTCCCTTCCGAGCTCTGCCATGCGCTCAAACAGTGGTTTTCCTGCATATATTGGGTATCAACGTACTAAGGACAAATTGTACAACAACTTTTGGGGTACAATTTCTCCAGTTAAACTTGGTAAAATAAAACAAATTGGATCTGAAGTAAAAATTTTTGTGAAAAACAGTTAAATGTTCATTTTTTTAAGCATTCCAAAAATTCCTGTGAAGCACCTGAAATAAACTTCTTGAATGTGGTTATGAGCACCTTGAGGGATGCAGTTTTTAGAATGGTGTCACTTTTGGGTATTTTCTAGCATATAGACCCCTCAAAGTGACTTAAAATGTGATGCGCTCCCTAAAAAAAAATGGTGCTGTAAAAATGAGAAATAGCTGGTCAACTTTTAACCCTTATAACTTCCTAACCAAAAATATTTTAGTTCCAAAATTGTGCTGATGTAAAGTAGACATGTGGGAAATGTTACTTATTAAGTATTTTGTGTGACATATCTCTGTGATTAAAGGGCATGAAAGATCAAAGTTGGAAAATTGCAAAATTTTCACCAAATTTCCATTTTTTTCACAAATAAACGCAAATTATATAAAATAAATTTTACCACTATCATGAAGTACAATATGTCACGAGAAAGCAATGTCAGAATCACCAGGATCCATTGAAGCATTCCAGAGTTATTACCTCATAAAGGGACAGTGGTCAGAATTGTAAAAATTTGCCCAGCCATTAGCATGCAAACCAGCTGTGCTGTAGTAACCACTGTGTCCTCTAGGGGGCGCTGTGTGGATGTCCCAGGAGAAAGGATGAATGGCAGAATACTGAATGGCCGTTATGTATCTCAAGGTAGGTGGCCTTGAGATGAAGGCTTGCTTATGTGCTGATCAGCAGAGGCATTGCTGAGCTGTTGTTACACTGTGTCTGCGAGAGCTATCTACAAACCCACCCAGGGGTGTGTTTAAGAGTGTCATAATAAAGTATATGTGTATGAATGCTTGAAGGACCTGTGATGAGGTCATAGCCATGTGACCCGGGGGGGCGTGGCTACGGACCATATAATGTAACCAGAGTAGGTCACATGAGAGAGAGCGCATTGATCTGATTGGGCCATGTGGAAGGTACCGGTAGGCCTAAGTGGAGGAAGGTGTGCTACCTTCCTGAAGACCACGTGCTGAGGCTGCTGACCTGGAGAGGCCTATGTATATTGGCTGTATGTGAGGAGGGATAAGCCTCCTGTGTTTGCTGAGGCTCCAGGACTGAGCCTGAAACAATGGACACTTATACTTACTTTCGCCTGAGCTAAAGGCTATTCCTTATGTTATGTGCTGGTTTATGGGTTATGGAGCAATAAACCCTATGAACTTTTAAAGGAACATGCCTGCTGATTGTCTCCCGTTGCTCCTGAGCGAGTTGAATCCCTACAATTGGTGACAGACTGCGGGCAGCAGTTCCAAGAAGCACATGTTGCCGTACTGGCGGCTCTGTGCCAGGAGAGCAGACGGTCTTGAAAATCGTGAGTAATACTGACCGGGGTCAGTGAGAAAGAGACTGTGAATTGTGCTAGGGGGCCTCTGCAGAGAAGAGGTACCCGAGAACCTGTGTGGCTGACACCAGCAGGTAACGGACAGGAATCCGTGTTGTACTGACCAGGGTCAGTGAGTAAGACTATGTACCTAGAGGGTTCAGTGAGAAAGGTCCTGGAGGGTCAGTGTTGGGAGGTTCTGGGAGAAGAATCGGATCCCTGGAGCACGTGGTATGACTTTGGACCTGGTGAGGCGTGAGTGTTGGGCAGTCTCAGGCAGAGATGGATGTCCTGAAAAGCACCCACTGAGCCCCTGGACCTGGTGAGGCCGGTGTGTTGGGAAACCCTGGGAGGAGGGTCGGCTCCCTGACTAGCACCCGGTGTGCCCTGTGTGTTGGATGGTCTCAGGCGGAGACGGTACGTCCTGAATAGCACGCAGACAGGACACATGAGTTTTTTTGTGGTGTTTTTTATCTTCTTTTCTCAACTCAGCCTGCGGTGCCTCTGTGGGAGTCAAGAAGGTGACAAGCGGCTTGCTGTAACTCGGCAGGGTTACGAAGGGGACAAGCGACTTCTGGCAACTTGGCGGGCTTACGAAGGGGATAAGCGGCTTCCTGTAACTCGGCGGGGTTACGAAGAGGACACCAGCTGCTGTGTGTGAACAGCAACCGGTGGTGCCTGTGATTTGTGACAGCAGGAGCTGTGGCAGTGCCAGAAGGAACTGGTGTGGTGTCATGCTTAAAGGGCCAGTACCAGCCCAAAAAGACAAACTGTACTGTGTGAACTGTGGCATAAGAAGTTCTGCAGAACGGTCATGGAGAAATCCCGAAAGGGGGCAGTGACCCAAATCAGGGTGGTAGCCCAAAAGGGGGTGGAGTCCCAAAAGGGGGCGGTGACCCAAATTGGGGTGGTAGCCCAAAAGGGGTGGAGTCCCCAAAGGGGGCGGTGACCCAAATTGGGGTGGTAGCTCAAAAGGGGGTGGAGTCCCAAAAGGGGGCGGTGACCCAAATTGGGGTTGTAACCCCAAAAGGGGTGGAGTCCCAGGAGGGGGCGGTGACCCAAATTGGGGTGGTTCAGGAAAAGGCAGCACTGGTTGCCTCAGTGGGTATGTCTGGGGAACCGCAGTGTGTGTGTATGAATTTTGAGGAGTGCGGCATGTATTTTCCTGATAACGATGGGCCACAGGTGTGTACCGTGATGCTGCACCGGGAAGGAGTCTTTGGTAGGCTGGACTCAAAGAGTCAGGTGACTCTGACAGGCACTCCTCTCGTTTTATCTCTGACCGAGAAAAACGTCAGGGTTCGCTGCGACCATGGGGTCATTGTGAATTATACAGTGGTCAGAGTTATGATTGAGATGACAAAGGGGAAGTGTCAAGGTGGTACTATGCCACCAAACTTAGTGCATACCTTTCAGAGGGGCCGAGACTTTGTTTGTTTGATGATGTATGGTCGGACAATGGAGACGTTTCGACTGTGGGGCCAGCAGACACTGAGACATTGACGGCTCCTGACGTGGACAGGTCAGAGGTAGAACTGACCGGAAGAAGTACATCTGCCCAACTGATGGACCTGACGTCTCGTGACAAGACAGATGGTGGGCTGGGAGATGAGGTGACTGGAGTGGACACACGGTCAGAGGGTAACTTGAGGGTTGACTCGGATGATCGGTGTGACTCAGATTCTAGGGATGACTGTCACTCTGAGAGAGAAAGGGAGCACAGACTAGATGTGCTAGAGAAAGAAGCCCTCGAGCTCAAAGGTCACCTGGCATTGTGGCAAGGTCTGAATAAGTCCCTCAGAGAAGAGGTAGGAGTACTCACATTAACTGTAAGAGGTCTTCTGTGGGAGAAGAAGTGGGATGAAGACTTACAGTGGCCAGGCCTGAATGAGGAACAGTGTGAAGACAAAAAGAAACTGAAAAGTATGGAAGCCGAGGTGATTCATTTGCAGACGGAGCTTGCTGCCGCAGAGTGTGCTAAAAGACAAGCACAGCAGGAAAGAGATGAACTGGCTGATGTGATTGCCAACAACAGAGGTGAAGGTGCTCTGACTTTGGAAGAAAAGAGGCGGATAGAGTCTCACATTGTTCAGCTTGAAGAAGTGGAGGAAGAACACGGCAACATTGAATTAGCCAATGACAGGCTGAGAAAGGCCACACTTCAGGTTGACCAGATGGATGCTGATCTGAAGACAGAACGTAGTAATGCTCAGAAGTATGAGAATGCCCGTCAGCAATTAGTTCGCCAGAATAAGGACTTAGAAGCAAAGGTTGCACTACTGGAGGAACAGCTTGATGCACAAATTAAAGTGCGACAATCTGCTAGCAAACAAGTACGTCGTACGGAGAAAAAACTGAAGGTTGTACTAAGGCAAATGGATGATGAAAGGCGTAATTCTGAGCAGTACCAAGACCTGGCAGAGGGAAATGATGTGCATCTGAAACAGTTGAAACGCCAGGTGGAAGAAGCAGAGAAAGAGGCTCAACGTGCCAATACGTTGCACCGTAGATTACAGTGTGAACTGGAGGTTGCTACGGAGACAGCAGATGAAAAGAACTGTGAGGTTAATGCACTGAAAAGTAAACTTAGATGTGGTGGGGTACCATTTCTTACAAGACGCTTAGATAGAGAAAGGATGGTGACTAACCAGTGTCTGACAAAGCAGACAGACCGTGACTGGAGGGTCAAAGCCAATGACCGATATTCTGACCGCTGGAGGCGGGGGAGGTCTAACGTAGGAACGAGGCCGTGTGATTGATGGAGACGGTTCTCTCGACCTGTGGGGCAAGGTGTAGTGAGTGCCGGTCGCGAGACCCTGGTGTAATGTTGTGTGTTCAACCCCACAAGTTTGAACAGAGGGAGGAGGTATGTGGTGTAGTAACCACTGTGTCCGCTAGGGGGCGCTGTGTGGATGTCCCAGGAGAAAGGATGAATAGCAGAATACTGAATGGCTGTTATGTATCTCAAGGTAGGTGGCCTTGAGATGAAGGCTTGCTTATGTGCTGATCAGCAGAGGCACTGCTGAGCTGTTGTTACACTGTGTCAGCGAGAGCTATCTACAAACCCACCCAGGGGTGTGTTTAAGAGTGTCATAGTTAAGTATATGTGTATGAATGCTTGAAGGACCTGTGATGAGGTCATAGCCATGTGACCTGGGGGGCGTGGCTATGGACCATATAAGGTAAACAGAGTAGGTCACATGAGAGAGAGAGCATGGATTTGATTGGGCCATGTGGAAGGTCCCGGTAGGCCTAAGTGGAGGAAGGTGTGCTACCTTCCTGAAGACCACGTGCTGAGGCTGCTGACTCGGTGAAGCCTATGTATATTGGCTGTATGTGAGGAGGGATAAGCCTCCTGTGTTTGCTGAGGCTCCAGGACTGAGCCTGAAACAATGGACACTTATACTTTCGCAACACAGAGGTGTTGGTTGTTAGGCTGCCTTCTAAGGCTTCCTGACGGTTGCATTGCTGTTTACCCACTGCTCTGCAAACTGCTTTTTTAAAAGCAATCCCAATTTTTTTTTTGTCATGCTGAGGTACTGAGCGTGCATTTTTTCACACCATACAGCGGTGCACACTCCTCACACAGTACCGTGTAACGGCTGTTATCACAGCCACAGTGAAGCTATCTGTGTGTCACTCTGTAAGAATAAGTCGAGGACATGTTCCATTCTTACAAACCTGCACCTTCTAGTTTTGTCTAGCTTTCAAACAGTTAAATATATTTGCTGTTTGATCACATCCAAAACTATAGAGAGACAGCGTGTGTCAGTCCGTATACTTAAAAAACACGTAGCTTGACAATTTTACGTACACCGGACAGCCGTGTACGTGCACGCTCCTCTCAGTACCGTGTAACGGCTGTTATCACGGCCACAGTGAAGCTATCTATGTGTCACTCTAAGGATAAGTGGAGGACTTGTTCCGTTCTTACAGACCTACACTCTAGGGAGATTCCTATTCTGCCCAATTCTATATACACCTTGTAGTTTGTGATACACTAGCCAATTTCTGCCTGTGACATAGCGCTGTGATATTCAGTGGGCCTCACACAATCCAAAAGTGTCCAGTGTCCACTAGTGTGTGCAGAAATTCAAAATCTCCGTGATCCTGTAGTCACTTTTTTCACACCTGTGCCATCGAGCCTGTGACATAGCGCTCTGATATTCAGTGGGCCTCACACAATCCAAAAGTGTCCAGTGTCCACTAGTGTGTGCAGAAATTCAAAATCTCCGTGATCCTGTAGTCACTTTTTTCACACCTGTGCCATTGAGCCTGTGACATAGCGCTCTGATATTCAGTGGGCCTCACACAATCCATAAGTGTCCAATGTCCACAAGTGTGTGCAGAAATTCAAAATCTCCCCTGTCCTATAGACACCTTGTACCTTGTTTTACATTACTATATAGTTTGTTGGATTTTGTCTACATTTCTACCAAAAATGAGGAAGGCTGGTGGAAGAGGCCGTGGAATTGGGTGGGGGTTGCCAGCTGGTAATGATGGTGTTGGTGGTGGATCTGAGGGTAGTGGCAAAAGCAAAATAGGACCGAATGCAGGAGGTGTTGAGCCTGCATCATCGTCTGGCTCCACAAGGCCTCGAAGGCTTACTTTTCTAGGACTTGGCAAACCGCTTTTAAAGCCAGAGCTGCAGGAAAAAGTTTTGGCTTACATTGCTGACTCAGCCTCCAGCTCTATCGCCTCCTCTTCTGAAGTTGTAAAAAATAAAAGCACTGAGTCGTCATTGGAGGCTCATATTCATGAACCACACCTTTCCTTGTGTCCTTCACCCCAACCAAGATTGAAGGATGACGCAGGCCATACTACTGATTACTCCATGGAGCTGTTTTCACATACCATGCCTGGATTATCAAGTGAAATGGTGAATTACCCAGGCCAAGATGAATCTGACATGGAGTGCACTGATGCACAGCCACTAATAGATGATTCTGCTGGTACATTCACTCAGAGCACTACATTGTCCTCGCAGTGTACAGAGCCAGATTCTGACCCTGATGAGACTCAGGTGCCCCTTCCCGCACACTATACCACCATACACGGTGACACAGAGGAAGGTGCACATGACATTGAAGAGGAGGTGATGGATGACCCAGTTGTTGACCCAGATTGGCATCCATTGGGGGAAGAGGGTGCTGCTTCCAATAGCTCAGATGAGGAGCATCCACAGCAGACATCGACATCGCAACAGCTGTTATCTGGCAGGCACGGAGCACTCCAAAGACAGGTTCCAAACATCAAAAGAGTTGCTGGACAGCTTGTCCAGAGGGTCAAAATATCACAGCGTGCTAGGCCGCAAAATGTCTTCCAAAGTAGGAAGAGTGCAGTGTGGCACTTTTTTGAACAAAATCCTCATGATCAGGCCAAGGTTATCTGTAAGAAGTGCGCAAAGACCTTTAGCCGAGGGAAAAATCTGAAAAATTTGAATACCAGTTGCATGCTTAGACATTTAACCACCATGCACTTGCAAGCGTGGACTCAACACCAAACCTCAAGTACCATATGTGCAACTGATCACAAAGAAGGTAGTCAGCAATGCTACATTGTTTCCCCCACTGTAAGCCCACCGGTTAGCACAGCAGCAAATGTTGAGGTGTCGTTGCAAGGCCACAGCAGTCAGGGAATCCCACTGTTATATCAACGAAATACTGAATCTAGGCCATCAGAAAGAACACCAACTCCATCACCATCATCAACCCTCTCTCAGTCTGCCCTGTCCACTGCTACTTCCACCATATGCAGCTCTCAAGTCCAGCTCACCCTCCCAGACACTATGAGTAGGTCAAGAAAGTACTCAGTCTCTCATCCGCGTACACTGGGTTTGAACACCCACATTTCCAAACTAATCTCGTTTGAGATGATGCCCTATCGGTTGGTGGAAAGCATAGCTTTCCGCGAACTCATAGCCTATGCAGTACCACGCTATGACCTACCCAGTCGCCACTTCTTCTCTCGCAAAGCCATCCCAGCCCTCCACCATCAAGTGAAAGACCGCATTGTCCATGCACTCAAGCAGTCAGTGAGTGGAAAGGTGCACCTCACAACTGATGCATGGTCCAGTCGGCATGGCCAGGGCCGTTACGTGTCCATCACTGCGCACTGGGTTAATGTGGTGGATGCAGGGTCCACAGGGGACAGCGGTGGTGGGACAGTGCTGCCTAGCCCACGGTATAGGAAACAGATGGCTGTAGGCGTTCGACCCTCCTCCTCCTTCTCCAGAAGCGAAAGCTCGTCCACAGAGCGCAGTCGTACGAGCACTCCATCTGCAGCTGCCACTGTTGCACACGAGGTGTCCCCCTATCGAGCAGCTAGTGGAAAGCGTCAGCAGGCTGTGTTGCAGATGATGTGTTTGGGCGACAGACACACCGCCGAGGTGCTGGCTGAGTACTTCCAGCGACAAACTGAGTCATGGCTGGGCAGTGTACATCTTGAGGCAGGCAAGGTAGTTAGTGATAACGGCCGTAATTTTGTGGCAGCCATAGCCCTTTCAAAACTCAGCCACATACCTTGCTTGGCTCACACCTTGAACCTGGTGGTGCAGTGCTTCCTCAATAATTATCCAGAGTTAACAGCCCTGCTCAAGAAGGTGCGAAGACTGCGCGCACATCCGCCGATCGCCTGTACACTCCATTCATATGCAGAAGCTGCAGCGATTGCTCCACCTTCCCAACCACCGCCTCATTATCGACATGGCAACAAGGTGGAACTCCACCCTGCACATGGTTGAGCGGCTGTGCGAGCAGAGGCAGGCCATAATGCATTTGTGGGAGGATACATGGCCAGGCACTTTGAGAGCAGACATGGAGTTGACAGGTGTGCAGCGGTCGAAGCTGAAAGACCTCTGTAAAGTCCTTCAGTGTTTTGAGGAATGCACACGGCTGGTAAGCGCAGACGACGCCATCCTAAGCATGAGCATCCCACTTATGCGTCTGCTCATGCAAACTTTGACGCACCTTAAGGAGCAGGCGTCTGCAGCCAATGTTGACGAGGAGGGAATCCTTGATGACATTCAGCCATTGTCTGCTCAGGGACCTCTCCTGGATGAGGTGGAGGAAGAAGAGGAGGAGGATGATGATGATGGGGATGATTACTTAGGGGAGGAGGATGCATCTCGTGGGGCAAGTGAAAATGTTGGCGTGGCAAGGTCTGGTACAGGGTTTGTGCGTGACTGGAGGGATGTGGATTTGCCAGAAAGTGCTCCTCCAACCAGCACTCGCAGTGCATCATTGACACCGGGAACATTGGCCCACATGTCAGATTATGCCTTGCAGATCCTAAAAAGGGACCCCCGCATTGCCAAAATGATGAACGATGACGACTACTGGTTGGCCAGCATCCTGGATCCACGCTATAAAGGCAAATTACAAAACATCATGCCACAGGAGAACCTTGACCTAATATTGGCTAATAAACAAGCAACTCTGGTAAATCGGTTGCTTGAGGCATTCCCAGCACACAGCAGCGGTGATGGTTCTCACACGAGCCGTACGGGCCGGGGGCAGCTTGGCAGAGGTGTTCGTGGTGCACACAGCAGAAGTGGCGTTGGAGACAGGGGTTTCATGACAATGTTGTGGACTGATTTTTCAAGTACCGCTCACACAACTGGTAATACTGCATCGATGGAAAGTGACAGGAGACAGCAGTTGTCAACTATGGTTACAAACTACTTTTCCTCCCATATCGATGTTCTCCCAAACAGGTCATTCCCCTTTGACTATTGGGCTGCTAAACTGGACACCTGGCCTGAATTGGCACAATATGCCTTACAGGAGCTTGCTTGCCCAGCTGCAAGTGTGCTATCGGAAAGAGTCTTCAGTGCAGCTGGATCAATCCTGACAGAAAAAAGGACCCGTCTGTCAACCCAAAATGTGCATTAAAATGAACCATGCATGGGTTTCCAAGGATTTTGTCCCACCTTCCCCTGATGACACATAGGGTGACAGAAAAATGGCTTGTTTTGGTCCACCTCTTCCTGGGACTTGACCTATTTCGCCTTTTGCATCAGCTGAATGTCCAACATCAACATATGCCACTTTCTAAAACTCCCTAACTGTGCTGCCTCCCCCCCATGGCCGGGGTCACCATCTAGCGCATGACACCGTGCGAGTGCCGTTGCCCTGGACAGGTCGGTAGGCCGACTCTTGGGCGCGGGCACTGGCACAGGGTCCCTCATAGTGCAATCAAGTGTCTCTGACGGTGGTGGTGCACACCCGCCCTCAGACACACTGCCGTACTATGAGAGGCCCAGTGCCAGTACCGACGCCCACGAGTGGGCCCCCCTTGCTTGGGCAGGGCCCCAGCATTTGCAATCTTTACCTCTCCCTGCTCCTCCGCTGTGTAGTCTCGGCCGTCAAATCCATACTGTGCCTGACACCGTTTGAGCCTGCCTCCTGATGTATAGACATATATTTTGAATGTGTACACTATGCTATCCATACATGTTATCCGGGGATACGGTACCCTTTCTCACCTTTGTGCAATCACGTGCAATCCATACTGGGCCTAACACCGTCTGATCCTGCCTCCTGATATATAGGCATATATTTTGAATGTATACACTATGCTATCCATACATGGCATCCGGGGATACGGTACCCTTTCTCACCTTTGTGCAATCACGTGCAATCCATACTGGGCCTAACACCGTCTGAGCCTGCCTCCTGATGTATAGACATATATTTTGAATGTGTACACTATGCTATCCATACATGTTATCCGGGGATACGGTACCCTTTCTCACCTTTGTGCAATCACGTGCAATCCATACTGTGCCTGACACCGTTTGAGCCTGCCTCCTGATGTATAGACATATTTTGAATGTGTACACTATGCTATCCATACATGTTATCCGGGGATACGGTACCCTTTCTCACCTTTGTGCAATCACGTGCAATCCATACTGGGCCTAACACCGTCTGAGCCTGCCTCCTGATGTATAGACATATATTTTGAATGTGTACACTATGCTATCCATACATGTTATCCGGGGATACGGTACCTTTTCTCACCTTTGTGCAATCACGTGCAATCCATACTGGGCCTAACACCGTCTGAGCCTGCCTCCTGATGTATAGACATATATTTTGAATGTGTACACTATGCTATCCATACATGTTATCCGGGGATACGGTACCCTTTCTAACCTTTGTGCAATCACGTGCAATCCATACTGGGCCTAACACCGTCTGAGCCTGCCTCCTGATGTATAGACATATATTTTGAATGTGTACACTATGCTATCCATACATGTTATCCGGGGATACGGTACCCTTTCTCAACTTTGTGCAATCACGTGTAATCCATACTGGGCCTGAGAACGGCTGGCGAGCTGTTAAGCAAGCTACAGCACCTGTGGTTTGCACACGTAAGTTTTTCATTTTTTCAGGAATGACGGTTAGGCCTAATTCCGGAACTGCGGTTGACCTGCACTTACTGGGAAATCATCGTTCGCGGGTAATAATTGTAATCACAGATCCCCATCACTAACGTTGTTCAGCGGGTTATCTGCACCTGTAAGCGACAAACGCTGGCCTTTTCAGTGTAGCGCACATGCAGCCACGGACATGTAAGGGCATGACACACCAGTTATTGGCCAATCTCATGTGCCAGAGCCTCACGTGTCCCTCTAGTAAGCCGGACTCGGACCGCGGGGCATGACGGAGTCTCGTTCGTTAACGGAATTAAGCTTGCAATGTGTGCATCTTTTCTGTAGCTGGCATGGTTGAGGTTTCCCAGGTGGAGTCGAATTAAACCGTAGGCTCCACTCCTGGTGGTGCCCTTCTGGACATTCCTTTAAGGTTCAGCTTTGCAACCATACTGCCCACGTAAAACAAACACTTTGCCTTCATGAACGCTGTTTGGAGGGTCATGACTCGTGGGAATAACGCCGCCCAATCAGTTAACCTGCTAGAGAGATCCTTCGTTGCTCCCAAGCATGACATCACACTCCCTAGGGGGAAGGTAATGCCACTGTGGCGACCGTACTCCTGGGGGCGACACAAGTGCACTGATGCCCAGCCACTGCTCGATGAATCTGCTGGTACATTGACCCAGACCACTACATTCCCCTCGCACGCTACACGGCTTGAATCTGACCCTGATGAAACTCAGGTTACCCTTCCCATATACAGTTCCATCTTACACGGTGACAAAGAGGAAGCTGCAGATGAAAGTGCAGGTTCAGCCCACCCGCCATCAGACACACCACCGTACTATCAGGGGCCCTGTGCCAGTGCCGTCGCCAACGAGTGGGCCCCCCCTGCTTGCTCAGGATCACAGCACTTGCAAGGTTGAAATACTGTGCAGTGAGATGGAAGATGGGAACGACGAGGAGTCCAGACTAGTACAGGGATTCCCTAGCGAGGAGACTTTTTTCATTGTTTTCAATGTTGGGACAGCAATTTTTGGAGAGCACTATACTCTGGAGAATGATAGATGGGGCCCACCATACACTGGAACATTCCAAAGGTGGACATCAGACACTGGAGCAGCATTTACAGGGCCCATTATACACTAGAGCATTAGAAATGGGGCCCATTATGTTTGGAGCATTATTTGGGCCCATAAGACTGGAGCTTCATCCATGGGGACCAACATATACTGTAGCATTATGTGGAGCTCATCATATACTGTTTCAAACATTATATGGGACCAATGATTCTGTATGGAGAAATAGATGGACCTTGTCATGAGATGTAAAAAGTGAAGTATTTTTCATTGTACTATACCGCTATTTCTCTTCCGTATCGGAGCATGATGAGTTGTGGTATGTGTTAAAGGGGCGCTCTTTCGCCCAGGGCACATGAAAACCTGGAGCCAGCCCTCCCCCCCCACAACTTTAGCCAAATAATCCCCATTTTTCAGTGCGTAACTTGTATTATAAAGTTAATTAAGGTTGACAAGCTTAAGTAAGAAGAATTGATGCTTTTGGCATTCAAATGGGCACTGTAGGTGTGTTTCCTGTCCTCCTCTCACTGCCGACTTTTATTCCCCATTGACTTACATTGGGTTTCGTGTTTCGGGACGACCCCGACTTTTCCCTATAGTCGGCCGATCTTGCTCGACCCGACTTTTGGAAAAGTCGGGTTTCACGAAACGAAACTCGACCCTAAAAAAACAAAAGTCGCTCAACTCTATATGTGCTGGTTTATGGGTTATGGAGCAATAAACCCTATGAACTTTTAAAGGAACGTGCCTCCTGATTGTCTCCCGTTGCTCCTGAGCGAGTTGAATCCCTACACACCCTTGGGGGTAAGGGGGTTAAGCCGCAAATCAACAAGATCATGGTGATCTAACAGTGGCCACAACTGCTTTCCAAGAAGCACGAGAGGGCATTTCTTGGAATTGTGGGGTACTATCAGCGATTCATTCCGAATTTCGCTATGATCGCCGCACTATTGACAGATCTTCTTAAGTGCACCAAATTGACGATGGTTAAATGGTCTGATGACACAGAGATGGCGTTCCAGGAACAAGCCACCTAGGTCCCAGATGTTTAATCTTCTACAAACGTGGTCAAAATTGTTGGTATCCCTTGGTTAATGACAGAAAAACCCACAATGGTCACAGAAATATCTTGAATCTGAGAATAGTAATAATAAATTAAAAATCTATGAAGATGAACAAATGAAAGTCAGACATTGCTATACAACCATGCTTCCACAGAATTAAAAAAAAATAAAACTAGGCCTGAGCAGAAATAATGGTGCCCTTAGCTTAATATTTTGTTCCACAACCTTTTGAGGCAATCACTGCAATCAAACGATTCCTGTAGCTGTCAATCAGACTTATGCACCTCTCGACAGGTATTTTGGCCCACTCCTCAAGAGCAAACTGCTCCAGTTGTCTCGTGTTTGAAGGTTGCCTTTTCCAGACGGCATGTTTCAGCTCTTTCCAAAGATGCACAGTAGGATTAAGGTCAGGGCTCATAGAAAGATACCTCGGAATACTCTAATGTTTTCCTCTTAGTCATTCTTGGGTGCTTTTAGCTGTGTTTTCGGTCATTATCCTGTTGCAAGACCCATGACCTGCGACTGTGACCAAGCTTTCTGACACTGGGCAACACATTTCTCTCTAGAATCCCTTGATAGTCTTGAGATTTCATTGCACCGCGCACAGATTCTAGACACCCTGTGCCAGATGCAGCAAAGCAGCCCCAGAACATAACAGAGCCTCCTCCATGTTTCACAGTAGGGACAGTGTTCTTTTCTTGATATGCTTCATTTTTCTGTCTGTGAACATAGAGCTGATGTGCCTTGCCAAAAAGTTCAATTTTTATCTCGTCTGTCCATAGGACATCCTCCCAGAAGTTTTGTGGCTTGTCAATATGCAGTTTGGCAAATTCCAGTCTGGCTTTTTTATGATATTTTTTAAACAATGGTGTCCTCCTTGGTCGTCTCGCATGAAGTCCACTTTGGCTCATACAATGACAGATGGTGCGATCTGACACTGATGTTCCTTGAGCTTGACGTTCACCTTTAACCTGTTTAGAAGTTATTCTGGGCTCTTTTGTTACCATTCATATCATCATCTCTTTGATCTGGGAGGAGGTGGCCGGGCTAGCGCCCACCAGTAGATCGATTAAGGCCTCTTTAGTAAGTCCCTGGTAGTTCAGGCCCAGGTCTCTGGCTCTCTCTTGTAAACTGGATACAGTCCAATTTCTGTACTCACTCTGTGGGTGGTTCTCCGTTGGGTTACGCTCTGATGATCCCACTGCTGCCACCAGTTGTCACGGGGTCCTTCTCCGATACCACACAATCAACAGAGCGAGAAAAGGCTGAATAATCCCAAGACCTTTATTACAGGCAAAATCAGAAGGTCCATAAACAATCCACCACACAGAGGATGCAATAGTCCAGAACAAGAATGCAGTCCAGTAACAGGATAAAATGTCCAGGGAGACGAGATTCCAAAACTCTAGCACCAGAGGATAAAATGGGTCCTTCTCTCTGAAGTGCAGTCTTTACACCATCCTCTCCGCACAGGAACTGACTTGCTCCTGTTCTCCCCACCCCCTTCCATGTGTCCAGGGGTAGTCAAACAGGTTGGGGTGATTTCCAGGCCTCCCAGGGGAGAACAAAGGAGCCCTGGGGATTAATGCACTACAGGGGGTCATCAAGAGACAGATACAGTCAGGCTGTAGACTTAAAAGGCATCAAGAAAAACACTATGAAAATAAGTGAAATAGAAATATACACAAAATGATATCCACATAGCATATCATACCATCACACTAGTTTCCAAGATGGGGTCACTTGTGGGGGGTTTCCACTGTTTAGGCACATCAGTGGCTCTCCAAACGCAACTGTTGTGAGTTCATTTTCCCCTTCACCATTGAGGTCTGATGAACTCCCTCTTCTGGTGAAGGAAGGTAGTGAGGCTGATTACCAAGCACCTGAGCAGGATGATGAAGACTGGGTGACTGGAATTGCTGACTGGATATAAGGCAGCCGACGCCCTTCTGCCTGGCTGGTGATTTCTCTGAGGGATTCTAGGAGACCAGTCTGATTCCTGCTCCTCAAAAGCTAAGTTTTCTGCTCTGCTTTTTGCATTTGTGTTTTGGTTTTGTTTTGCCTTGTTTTTCTGGATTTCTGCCATTCCCGGCTGGGGTGAGCTGAATTCCTTTTTGCTCTGTCTTCAGAAAATACCTGAGTACTGATATAGTCTTTTTGAAGCCTAGCGTCTTCAGGGCTTTTTTCCCTATCAGTCTGTTGGCTCTTGTTTTGATAGGGTTTTGGCGGATTGCATACAGCAGCTTTTCTATCCTGTCCTATTTAGTTAGCTTGGGCCCCATCATTTGCTCAGCCTATCTTTCTATCTGTGTGTCTTTTCATCTTGCTTCACCGTCATTATATGTTGGGGGCTGCCTATTGCTTTGGGGTCTGCTCTGGGGCAGTTTAGACTTCCCTTTCTGTCTTTAGACTATTTAGTTCTCCGGCTGTGATCGAGGGGTCTAGGGCACCGTAGGAACCCACCACGGCTACTGCTAGCTGTTGTTGATAGGTTCAGGGGTCTGCAATCCGATAGCTGCCAACTTCTCTGGTTTTCTGGACTTAGCTAGTATTTCAGTTTTTGCCTCCTACGGTGACTCATTCATAACAGCAACATGACACTCACAGAGCATTCCATCAAAATCTGCATTCCAAAACGTCACTACTTCCCTTCCGAGCCCCGACGTTTGCCCATACAGTAGTTTTCTCCCACATATAGGGTATCAGCGTACTCAGGACAAATTGGACAACAACTTTTGGGGTCCAATTTCTCCTGGTACCCTTGGGAAAATAAAAAAATTGGGGACTAAATTATCATGATTGTGGAAAAAATACAATTTTTTTTATTTTCACGCCTGGGCATTATAAACTTCTGTGAAGCCCTTGGGGGTTCAAAGTGCTCACCACACATCTAGATAAGTTCCATAGGGGGTCTAGTTTCCATAATGGTGTCATTTGTGGGGGTTTTCCACTTTTTAGGTACATCAGGGGCTCTCCAAACGCAACATGACACCCACAGACAATTCCATCAAAGTCTGCATTCCAAAACGTCACTACTTCCCTTCCGAGCCCCAACGTGTGCCCATACAGTAGTTTACTCCCACATATGGGGTATCAGCGTACTCAGGACAAATTGGACAACAACTTTTGGGGTACAATTTCTCCTTTTACTCTTGGGAAAATGTCAGAATCACTAGGATCCATGGAAGGGTTCAGTTATCTCATAAAGGGACAGTGGTCAGAATTGTGAAACTTGTCCCCGTCATTAACATGCAAACCACCCTTGAGGGTAAAGAGGTTAACAGATTCATGTCAAAAGTTACGAGTGAATTGTGTAAGACCCTACAAATTTCACAACTATTTAGCCCTGTGTGCCATCCACAGATGGATGGCCAGGTGGAGAGGTTTAATAAAACTTTAAGGGCATGTTAAAGAAGCTGGAAGAGAAGGATGGCCTGGATTAGAACTGTCTTTTACCCTACCTATTGTTCTCCATCAAGGAAGTTCCACAAGCCTCATCTGTGTTTTTTTTTCCTTTTGAGCTACTCTATGGCCAACACTTTGATTTAGTGAAGGAGGCATGGGAAACTGAGACCACAACCTACAAAAGCATAATTCAGCAAGTCGCTCAGATAAAGGAGAGGACTGGCGATGTTATGCTTATTGTAAAATGACATCCCCATAAAGTAAAATCCAGGGTGTATAATAGGTCGGCTCGAGTGAGACAGTTACAGCTTACGGATCGGATACTTGTGCTAGGGCCTACAGCAGGTAGAAAATTCTTTGCTAACTGGTAGGGGCCCTGTGATGTGGTGGAAAAAATGTGAGAGGTCAATAATAAAATACATCAACAAGGGAAAAGGAAGCCCTTCAAATATATCATATCAACATAATAGAACCCTGGAAGAATAGGGAGCTTTTCAAAATCTCCTGCTTGTTGGCTCGGTCAGAAGCCAACATTGAGGATGTAAAAGTTGCAGAAACTTTGTCACTCTCCCATCAGCAGTGCTGGGAATTAATACAGCAAAATAAGGACATGTCCTCGGAGTTACCAAATCTCAATTGTGTCATCACTGATACTCACTGAACCTCATGTTGGGACAATTTCAAGCCCTATAGGATTCCTGAAGGTGATTTCAAAAGAAATTAGACATGGGTGGTCAAGCCCTATACTGTTAGTGCCAAAGTCAGATGGGGAATGGTGATTCTATAATGACTACCGAAAAATTTATGAGGTATCTAATAATATAAGAATAAACATTTTTATTTATATAGCGTCAAATTCTGCAGCACTTTACAATTAAGTTGGGACATGTACAGATAATAATGACAATACAAAGTAACAAATAGTCCAACAGTTACAGGTGGAGTGAGGGCCCTGCTTGTGAGTTTACAATCAATAAGGAAATAGGGGTACACAATAGGTAATAATTGCTTGTAATGTATGGTACAGATATTATAATAAATAGGGCATTTCAAATAAGCTGCATAAGCCGGTCATCAGCCAGCATTAGTCTAAGCACAGTTACCAAGTGCTATTGGGTGAATGGAGGATGTGGAGACAGATGAGTAGGAGGGACCAGAAGAAATATTAGAGTGAAAAGTAAAGAGTTAGATTAGCCTTGATGAATGGACAAAAAGCCCAGTGACAATATGTGGAACGCTAATAGAGACTTATCCAAAGTGATTTGCATCTGTAACTGCAAAAAAGGAGGTTCTACAAAGTACTGACTTTAGGAGGGTGAAGATCTATGCACACTGAAGTTACCGCTATTTTGTTCTATTTGTTATTTGCTTCACATTAAAAACAAAAACCAAATGTTCACAGTTGTAGGCATGTTCTTTACATGAACTGATGCAAGCTATCAAAAATACAGTGAAATTCTAGGTTGTGAGGTAGCAAAATATGAAAAATGATAAGCGTGTGAATACTTTTGCAAGCCACTGTAACAATATGAAATATTTAATGCTACATTGCTTTTTAGATAAGAGATGTCAACTAGTAACTGCATATATTTTAATTCTAATGTAAGTTCTAACTTGATTTTCTTTCTCATTTACTAATTTTTTGTCGTTACTTTGACTGTCATAGTTTTTTCTTGTACAGTTTATCAAAATATATGGTTTCTCCCCGTATGATTTTTTTGATGGATAACTAAATCTGATTTCTGTTTAAAACATTTCCCACATTCTAAACATGAATATAGTTTCTCCCCTGTGTGAACTCTCTGGTGTATAACAAGACCTGATTTCCGTGCAAAACATTTCCCACATTCTGAACATGAATATGGCTTCTCCCCTGTGTGAATTCTCTGATGGACAACTAAATCTGATTTCTGTTTAAAACCTTTCCCACATTCTGAACATGGAAAGGGCTTCTCCCCTGTGTGAAGTTTCTGATGTCTAATAAAATTTGATTTATCTGCACAACATTTCCCACATTCTGAACATGAAAAAGGCATTTCTCCTGTGTGTAATCGCTGATGTCTAGTAAGGTTTGATTTATTTGTAAAACATTTCCCACATTCTGAACATGAATATGGTTTCTCCTCTGTGTGAACTCTCTCTTTATCCCCTGTGTGAACTCTTTCTTTATCCCCTGCATGAACTCTCTCATGTCTAACAAGCTCTGTTCTCTGATTAAAATATTTTCCACACAAAACATTTTTCTCCTGTGTATGATTTTTATGAGTAACAAAAGACATTTTGAGGGAAAAACATTTTCTATGTTTTGCACTTGATAATGGCTTCTTTGCTGTAAGAGCAGTTTGATTTTTATTGCCTTTTTTGTGTCTTCCATTTTTCTTAATAGTTTGTGATGAATTAAACGTTTTGACCTGTTTAAAAGGATCAGATGATAGATCTTTGCTGTGAAGGGATGATGTAATATCTGGAGTAATATTATCTTGTGTTACATCTTGTGTGAAATCAAGGTCTTCTGATTTAAAAATTTCAGATGTCATTTGTCCCTGTGATTTCCTGGTACAGTCGTCTGATTTCACTTGTCCCTGTGATCTCTGGTTACAGTCATCTGCGAAGAATAAATATTATTATTTTTGAATAAAATATCCCTAAACAAATATATAAAATATATAACGTTTCTAAAATATAGATAAAATTGCAAGTTTTGTACAAAAAAAAGTTGAGCATGATCTTCAACCCTGTTTGTTTGTTCTTCCTCCCAAATACTGGAGAATAATTCACCACCCAAAAATCCTATGTAGTCCAAAATGATACCAATAAATAATTAACCGATCGGTAAATGGCAAAATAACGAAAAACAAAACAAAAAAAAAACATTTTTTGCAATATTCAGAAATTTTTTTAGCACTTAAATAGAAAAAAGAAAACTTCTACATATTATGGCATCAAAACAACAACTTTTTTGATATAGAGCTTTGACAACAAAAGTGTCCACAGCTCACTGGAGACATCTGACCTGATAAGTAGTGATGTTCGGACCCATGGATGTTCATCCGAAATGTAAAAAAACATTTGGTTCGGGTATCAGAACTTGAACCCGTACCCTATTCAAATGAATGGGGGCCCAAACATCCAGCGTTTACCACACTGTCATATGTGTGACAGAATGGCAAACACTGGCTCTGATTGGCGGTAATCTTCCACGTTACCACTGGTCACAAAGCTGTGGTTACCACGCTGTCACACAGATGACAGAGTGTGAGCATGCAGCTGTGACCAGCAGTGAAAGGTTTAGCGCTGGTTAGGCGTTTGCTAATAAGATTACTACTCTCACCAGCTAGCGCCTGTCCATAGTAATAAAATTGTCAGTGAGATAGTTAGTGCAATGCGTGTGTAGCTTAATGAAAGTGTTGAAAAATGTTTTTGCATTCAATTAGTCATCCATAAAATATGTGCTCTGGGGTACATTTCTGTGGTATATAACAGTCCAAGAAAGTGTTAAAATATATTTTTGGATGGAATTTGTAATCCATACAGTGTAACGTGCTTAGTGGACGACAAGGTGACTAAGGCCTCTTTCACACATCAGGTTTTCGCCGTCAGGCGCGATCCGGCGCTTTTGACAGAAACCGGATCCGGCGAAATGCAATGCCGGATCCGGTTTCCCCCCCATTGACTTGCATTTGCGCCGGATCGCGCCGGATGGCCATGCGTTTCATCCGGTTTTCGCCGGATCCGGCAATGTGTCGCAATGTGTCGCGATCCGGCGTCTGGAAAAAACGTCTACTGTAACGTTTTTTGTCTCCGGCGAAAAAGCCGTACCCGCCGGATCCAGCGCGTCCGGCTTTTTCACACAATGAAAGCCTATGAGCGCCGCAATGCAATGGCCGGATCCGGTTTTTTTGGACTGAGCATGCTCAGTAGCTCTGCCCACAGGAGATATATAAAAGCAAGACAATGGGACCCTCAGCCACACCCAACATGCCACCCAAGCCAAGAACCAGGAGCAGGAGAAGGCAGCAGACATCTGCAGCAGCAGCACCATCAGCACCACCCCAAATGGAGCAGCATGCTGAACGGGAGGGGAGTCCAGAAGCAGATGAGAGACGGTAATTATCAAATCCCCCATTCCTCCAAACTAGGGCCATGGAATATCAAGATATTCATTGGCCCTTTGTTTCTCTTTATTCAACAGCCGCCAAAGAGATGCAGCAGCAGCAGCAGCAGCAGAAATGGCATCACTGGCAGCAGCAATACCCACAGCCATGGAGTCTGGCCATCAACAGGACAGCACATCTTCTTCTGGGAGCCCTCCCTCGCATCGTCAGCGTTTGACGGTAAGTTTTTATTTCCAAAATCCATCATCTCTGTAATATATGTCTATTCATTGCCTTTTATTTCAAAACAGGAATCACAAGATGAAGAGGAGCTCCCAGAAGAAGAAGGAAGGGGTGGACAGACACCTGGAGTGGGCTCACAATTGGTAAGTTTTTTGCATCAAACGCAGAAACACAACATCACACTACACACAACACATAGAAAACAATGTTCTGCAGACCACACACAGCAAACAAATGCCTACATCCAAAGACATAACATTTTTTGTTTTCTTCTCTAGTCTTCCCAATCTGGTGCTCGGCCAAGAGGTCCTCGCAGTGCCTCCCAGGGTCGTCGGCGACAGCAACGCGGCGTTCACCAGCGTGTAAGTATAAATATTTTTGCTTTGTTTTTTTGCACTTTTTATTTCATTTCTTTTGTGGAGGCTAATTATGTTATTTTTGTCTTTTTCTTTAACAGCCTTCACAGCGTGCTCCCGACTCTGACGGTGAGGATGGAGGGATTGATGTGGACCGCCTCATCGATCTCGTCAGAGAAAGGGAGCCGCTCTGGAATATGGCTGACCGCCGCCACGCTGATCTGATCATTACCCGACGACTCTGGGAGGAAATCTGTTCTCTCCTTGTGGGCCGCTGGGAGGACCTCGAAGCTCGGGCCCAGATTAAAGAGCGTAAGTATATACAGTAACGGTTGCTTGATGTAAACCAGTGTTTCCCGAACTCCAGTCCTCGTGGTCCCCACGGATCATGTGTTCAGGATTTCTATTTACTATGGAAATCCTGAAAACATGACCCCTGGGGACCATGAGGACTGGAGTTTGTGAAACACTGATGTTGTATACTAACCACTCCTTTCTCGTTTCAGGGAACAGAATTGTGAATCGGTGGCGGTCTGTGAGGGATCGTTTCAAGAAGGAGTTCAATAAAGAGATGCGGGCCCCGAGTGGATCTGGAGGACGCAGGAGCAAGTACAAGTACGCACAAGCCCTGTCGTTCCTCCGGGAAACAATGCTCACCAGAAGGTAAATATTACACACCACATGTGAAAAAAATAGATGTAACTTTTTTTTTTTCAGCCAGGGCCATACCATGTCAGTATTTTAATTGTTTTTTTTTCTCTTTATTCCACAGCACGGTGAGCAGCACTCGGGAGCCTGCACGATTGGACCCTTCTGAGGCGATCCCTGAGGAGACCGGCACCGAGGGACACTTCGACCGCCCCGGTACATCTGCACCTTCCCAGCCTTCCCACACATTCGACCCATCTGTCCCATCCACCAGCACAGGAGCATCGTGGCCGCCTACATTACATGAAGCTGCTGGTGAGGAGATCGCTTTCCCTTTACCCCACCCTTCTGCCCCTGCCGCCTCTAGTACACCTGCGGGTACTGGGCGGCAGCGGCAGAGGGGTCAGGAAAAGAGTTATGCGCAAGAGTTATTGCATCTGAATGCATCTTTCCAGAACTGTCTCAAAGTCTTGTCAGAGCAAATCTCCGCAGGCTTTCAGCAGATCAACTCCAGCATTCTGGAGGTGAAGACACTTCTGCAAACCATGCATTCAGAAGCAAGATCTTCGCCAAACCACACCTTTTTCAGGTCTGTTGTGGAGCGCATGGCAACACTATCTCCTACCCAGCAGATGCATGTAATGCATTCGTGCCACGGTGCTCTACAGCAGGTTACCTCCCAACCTCCACCTCCCACCACTGTAGTTCCTCCACCTGCACCCCCTCCAGCCACTTTCCATCCTCCCCCTCCTATTACATCTGCACCCCCTCCAGCCACTTTCCATCCTCCCCCTCCTACTACATACCAGCAACCTGCCCAGTACCAGCAACCTCCCCAGTACCAGCAACCTCCCCAGTACCAGTCATCTCCCCACTTCCAGCAACCTGCCCCGTACCAAACTCCTTCCCCGTACCAAACTCCTTCCCCGTACCAAACTCCTTCCCCATACAACTTTCCATCAACATCATCTGCTCCTACAGTCTCTGCCCAACCCTCCACTCCACCGCCCACCACCTCTTCTGCCTCCCACATGTCCACCCATTCTGTAGCTTTTTCTACACCTTCACCTCTAACTGTTCCTTCCCCACCACGATCCCAGTCCTCTCTCCACACACGCAGTGTCGAAGTGTCCCGCAGCCCCTCCAGCAGTATTTCCACCCCACAGTACACAGAATTGTAATGTGTGTTTTTTGTAATAAAAATGCCCATTGGGTTTAAAACCTTTATTAAAAAAGTTTTTTGCACTTTAAAAACATTTTACAAAAAAAAAAAAAAAATTTAAATAAAAGTTAAATTATCGTTTCACAATGGTTGTCTGTCATTTCTTTCTGCGGCGAACTATGTTTTAAAAAAAGGTTAAATACAGGGTATTTCAAAGGTAAAAAGGTATTCAAAACCAGGTATAACTGTGGGTAAATTTTAGCTTTTTGCCACAGTTGTGTTCCTGGTTGTGTTTGAAGCAAAGTATTTCACCTAAAAAGTTGTGTTTATTGTTGGTGATTTCCTACCAATGTACACAACTTTTGTTAAAAGGTGAAATACTTTGCATAAAACACAACCAGGTACACACCTGTGGCCTAAAGGTAAAAATAGTAAGACCATGACAAGATAGCCAACTTTGGTTGGCAAAGGTATATACTGTTGGTCCAGAAGGTACACAAGTTTAGGGCACAAATCTTTCACACTCTGTCATCCCAGTGTACTCTGCCTTGAGGTGACATAAAGTATAGTGGAAAATTGTCCCTGAAACCGTCACAGAACTTCTAGTGGTAATATTTCCAATGACAACATCCATCTTCGCCAGTAACTTGCTCTTCTCTCCAACCTGCACTTTCTTCTCTACAACCTGTCAAAGAAGGGCTGTAGGAACATGCTATATCTAGTTTTCCAGTAGCCAATCCCGTTCGGAAGGCCACAAGGGTCAATTTTAAAAACCGGATCCGGCGTAATCCGTCGAAAAACGGATAGAAAAACGGATAGAAAAACGGATGAACCGGATGAGACGGATCCGGTTTTGTCTGTCAAGAACAAGACGGATCCGGCAGAAAACCGGATCCGGCACTTCAGGTTTTACAAAACATTTGCCGGATCCGGCATTCCGGCACGACGCCGGATCGCGCCTGACGCCGAAAACCTGATGTGTGAAAGTAGCCTAAGACGGCAGAACCCCACAAGACTCCCAAGGGAGCAACCAGAGAATATTGGGCCAGACCAAGCTGGCGCATCAGCGGAGGTGGCAATAGTCTATGGTCCGGAATTGGCCACATTCCCAGAACCACCAAGGCCTGAACCCAGGCTGCAGCCTCCACCACTGGGCTTCTTGCAGCAAACAGGAGAGCCAGGATCCAGCAACTAGTGATCGGACTGCGGGGCCAAGGCTGGTCAGAAAAGAGGAGGCAAGCCAGGACCAGGGCTGGAGAAATACTAGCAGGCCAGTTAGTTGCAAAAAGACCTTGGGACCTGTCGTCATATCTCGCTCAATCAGCACGCAGTAGAGACGAAAAACTTGCCTTGAAAGCTGCAAGAGATGACAACTGGAATCAAGGTCACGTTCATGAAAATGGAAGATCAACATTGCTGGTATACGGTGGTTGTGATGTGAGAAGAAAGGGAGCAGGATGAACCTTTCTGATTCTCTTAATATTCTGGCTCATACTGAAATCTGAATCCAGCAGTCAGACAACACTGCTGCTCTTTCATATGGTGGACTACACTTCTCTCATATCCCAAGATCGAACAATAGTGCAGATGGAGGTGTTGGTCTGTTCCTATCACCCAAATATACCTTTCAGGTTATCCCTCAAGTACCCTCACTTATCTTCCCTTCATTTGAGGTCCATGCTGTCAGACTCTACATTCTCTTCTCCATGCGAGTGGCGGTTGTGTATCGTCCTCCGGGCCCCTCCCACCAGTTCCTGGATCACTTTGCCACCTGGCTTCCACATTTTCTCTCCTGTGACATCCCCACCCTCTTCATGGAAGACTTTAACATCCCCCTTGCTTTTCCCCTTTCCCCATCTGATACTCACCTTTTATCTCTAACCTCCTCCTTCGGCCTTTCGCAGCTTACTCTCCTATATCTGTACAAGTCCCCTTCAAAATGTAAAGTACTGCAGAATAAGTTGGTGCCAAAGATTTAATATTTTTATTATTAACCCTTTTTGAAAAATGAAAGGGCCTAGGAGAGGCTCCTCGAGGCGACTTGACACGGGGCTAACACCCCCGAGAAATTGGACTGTCCTTGACGTTCCCCCATCTACTATGCAGGAGCAGGCAATGGTGCAGGTGACACAGGGGGCTGTTGCCCATTTCTACATGTCAGGGGCTCCAGCACTACCCGAAACCGGGTCACTTACAGCCCAGGCACCTGCGAATCAGGTTCCAGGAAGCAGTTGGAGACAGTCTCCCCAGCCTACCGAAGGAGAAGAAGCTTACGCCTGAAGAGGATTACTGTATTACCCTCCTTATAATTTTTTCCTGGCTTTGTACTTTCTGCAAAGCATTTCTGAGAGTAGGAGGACATCCACTACATTTTCAAAATATTTACATTCAAAATATATTCTGGATTCAATTAGTTATCCATACAGTTTAATATGCTTTGTGTGGAATTATGGTGGGAGAATAAATTTAGTCTCTCAGTACTCGGTCCCCTGGCGCCATTATTTCTCCAGTTGTGGCATCCCCACCTTGTACCAGCACGTGTCCAGAAGCAGCACATGTGCCCTTACCAATGGGGTTACTGGGATTGCCCACTTAACAACTGACACATGGACAAGCGCTTGTAGCCAGAGATGCTACATTTCCCTTATGGCACACTGGGTGTACATTGTGGAGGCCGGGCCCAATTCCCGCCCTGGCACTGCAAATGTGCTACCGAGGCTGAGGATTGCTGGTCGTACTTCTATCAGGGTTTCCTCCACAAGTTCCTGCTCCTCCTCATCCTCCATCTCCAATGTGCTATATCAGAGCACATCATCTACATCAACCAGAAGCTCTGCAGCACTGCATCAACAACGCAGCAACAGGCTCTGCTGAAGCTAATTTGTCAAGGAGACAAACCGCAGCAGAGTTATTGAAAGGAATATCGGACCAGACAGATCTGTATCTCATGCTGCTGAACCAACAACCAGGCATGGTCGTGTATGATAATAGGTGTAACCTGGTGGCAGGTGTACAATGTTTAGCCCAATGTGCTCAACTTGGTAGTTCAGCTGTTTCTGAAAACCTATCCAGCTTTGCCAGAGCTTTTAGTCACTGCATCAGTGCCCATTTCTGCAAGTCAGCTACAGCTGAAGCCACTCTGGCTGAGCTGCAGCAATGCATGCAAGTGCCAGCTCACCGACTGGTATGCGACGTGACCACACACTGGAACTCCACACTGCACATGCTGGCAAGAATTTTGGAGCAGCAGAGCCCAGTTGTGGAATACCAGCTCCAACATGCTCATCACTATTCTGGTCAGTCTTCACACATAACTTATCCAAGACTTTGAAGACAGCACAAGGATGGTGAGCGGTAATGACGCCATCATCAGCACAACGATCCTGCTTCTGTGCCTACTTAAACTTGAAACTTTGCATGTGGACCAGGTGGATATGGAGGAAGACATTAGACAGGGACATACTACCCAGCCCAGCCTCATCTCATTTGCTCAGCACAGATTGGGTAACAATGAGGAGGTGGAGACTGAGGAAGAGAAGGAACAGGAGCTGGCTGATGGTGCAAAAAAGAGGCTAGTACCTCCACAAGAATTGCCCTGTCTCTACTACATGGATGGGCCAAGTAGAAAGAGATGGAGGAGGAGTTGGAGATTAGTTATCATAGTGTAGACCAGGGGTCCTCAAACTACGGCCCGCGGGCCGCATGCAGCCCTCCAAAGACTTTTACCCGGCCCCCCGCCAGGCCGACTTTGAGCTCTTGAACTGCACTGCAGTTCAGTGCCGGCGGGCCGTGTAATTGCGGGCGGGACGAGGCGCCGAGGAAAGGCGTTGCGCAGCCCTCCCGCAGCACAGTGCACAGAGACGACGTGATTGTCATCACGCCGCCTGCGCCGCCTGATGATGTCACGCCGCCTGGGCCTGTGCCGGAAGAAGACGGAGACGAGCGGGCGCCTCTTCAGAGCAGCGCGGGGACATAGGTGAGTACTTTTTTTTTTTTTTTAACGCCGGGTCCTATTGGGGTCATTTTCCTACCTAGTGGGGATCTGTGCTACCTATTGGGGAAATTTTCCTGCCTAGTGGGGTCATTTTCCTGCCTAGTGGGGATCTGTGCTACCTATTGGGGACATTTTTCTGCCTAGTGGGGACATTTTCCTGCCTAGTGGGGACCTGTGCTACCTATTGGGGATATTTTCCTGCCTAGTGGGGACATTGTTCTGCCTAGTGGGGACCTGTGCTACCTATTGGGGACATTTTTCTGCCTAGTGGGGACATTTTCCTGCCTAGTGGGGACATGTGCTACCTATTGGGGACATTTTTCTGCCTAGTGGGGACATTTTCCTGCCTAGTGGGGATCTGTGCTACCTATTGGGGATATTTTCCTGCCTAGTGGGGACATTGTTCTGCCTAGTTGGGATCTGTGCTACCTATTGGGGATATTTTCCTGCCTAGTGGGGACATTGTTCTGCCTAGTGGGGACCTGTGCTACCTATTGGGGACATTTTTCTGCCTAGTGGGGACATTTTCCTGCCTAGTGGGGACCTGTGCTACCTATTGGGGATATTTTCCTGCCTAGTGGGGACATTTTCCTGCCTAGTGGTGACCTGTGCTACCTATTGGGGACATTTTTCTGCCTAGTGGGGACATTTTCCTGCCTAGTGGGGACCTGTGCTACCTATTGGGGATATTTTCCTGCCTAGTGGGGACATTTTCCTGCCTAGTGGGGACCTGTGCTACCTATTGGGGACATTTTTCTGCCTAGTGGGGACATTTTCCTGCCTAGTGGGGACCTGTGCTACCTATTGGGGATATTTTCCTGCCTAGTGGGGACATTTACCTGCCTATTGAGTATATTTACCTTCCTATTGGGGACCTGTGCTGCCTATTGGGGACATTTACCTGCCTATTGGGGACCTGTGCTGCCTATTGGGGACATTTACCTGCCTTTTGGGGACCTGTGCTGCCTATTGGGGACATTTACCTGCCTATTGGGGACGTATGCTGCCTATTGGGTACATTTACCTGCCTTTTAGGGACCAATGCTGCCTATTGGGGATTCTTGCACCACACCAGTCTGAGCCTGAGGTAAAAGTGGAGTTCCACCAATATGGGCACTGGTGAGGCTGCATTGATGGGCACTGATCAGGCTGCATTGATGGGCACTGATCAGGCTGCATTGATGGGCACTGATCAGGCTGCATTGATGGGCACTGATCAGGCTGCATTGATGGGTACTGATCAGGCCGCATTGATGGGCACTGATCAGGCCGCATTGATGGGCACTGATCAGGCCGCATTGATGGGCACTGATCAGGCTGCATTGATGGGCACTGATCAGGCTGCATTGATGGGCACTGATCAGGCTGCATTGATGGGCACTGATCAGGCTGCATTGATGGGCAGTGCAGTCTGTATGTCTCTGTGTGGGCAGTTTTATTGCTGGTATATTGTTTTTGTAGCGCTGTATATATGTTGGTATTTTACTAATAGCGATTTTGAATCCCTAGGAAACAATGATATCAAGAAAGAGAAAAAATTGACTCGAAGTGTAGGATATTCGAAGAACCCAAAAAATCGGTAAGTTTGATGATTTAACTTCATTTTTAATATTGTATTTGTTCCTATTTTTGTTTTACTACTTCTAAATAAGATATGTGCAGTGTGCACAGGAATTTATTCATAATTTTTTTTAAACTATATTCCGGCCCTCCAACGTCCCCTGTTTAAAAAGTTTGAGGACCCCTGGTGTAGACAGTAAGTTTCTGTTTTTTCACCCTGCTGTACCCACGCTACAAGGAGAACTTTGCATCTCTTCTTCCTGAGGCAGAGAGGGCTTCTAAAACGGTGCTATACAAGAAGTCCATTGTGGAAAATATGTTGGAAAAATTCCCTTAGTGGCAGGAGGAAGCTTCCTTGCCCAACCCGAGGGTGAGAGGAGAGGGAGACACAGTACAGGTACAGCAGAAGCAGGGTTACATTGTCAAAGCCCTGGGCCAATTTCATGACACCCTCCCAGCGTCCATAGTTTTCAATGCTCAAAAATTGTTGAGGCCTGCCAGTTGTTGCCTTCTAGGGTCTATGGCTGACAGGATGACGCTACTTATTTTTTTTCCTGCAAAGCCTTTATGAGTGTAGAAGTACTGCAACTACATTTTCTTCATTTTTTTAATGAAGCACTCCAATTTGTTTCTTCAAGGGTGTATGGATGACCATGCTTGTAATTATTGGCAGGTTTTGCATTGTGCGCAGAGCTTTTATGAGTGTAAGAGTAAAACAACTACACTTTGTTCACAATATTTGAATTAGGTGCTACAGATAGTGCCTTCACAGGTGTATGGATGACCTTGCTTGTAATTTTTGGCAGGATTTACACTTAGTACATAGCCTTTATGAGTCATGGAGTACCACTACATTACAATATGAATAGAGTGTGTATGAATCCCTACTTTACGTCTAATACAGGCTGTATCCGAGTCCCTCTGGGTCCCTAATTTTTGTCATTTCTTGCCTCCTTCATAAATTAAGCTGAAATTTCCATTTTTTAATAAAAAAAATTAAATTTTGGTTTAGTTAAATTAGAATTTTTTAAATGCTTTTTAAATTTTGCCTTATATACAAGTCAAGTTATACACGAAAAAAAATGTTTAACTTTTTTTTCCTGTAAACTCCAATTTCTTGGAGATTTTTAATGTTTTATTAAAGTCCTTAAACTGGAGTAAAAGTGTGACACCATTGCTCTCAGAAGCGATCTGGTAGTAAGAGATGCTTCCAGAGATTAACTTTTGACCCATGCTGTTCTCCTTCCAGTCAGCACTTTTTCCATCCATTTCAACATTATCACTGCCCCTAAGACCATTTTGTAGGGTCTGCTGAAAAAATGCTCGAATTTCCCATTGACTCACATTATACTATTACTCGAAATGAGCATCCAAGCATTATGAATTGCTCGGTTCGAGTAACGAGCATCCAAGCATTTTAGTGCTCACTCATCTCTAACTACAACGCCTTCCATCTCTGGCCCAGCCACCACTAGATTTACCCAGCGGGCAGTTAGGCAGATGTAGCTTCCTTGGTCGTGCTTACTGGTCCACATATCAGTTGTTAAGTGGACCTTGCCACTGATGGTGTTGCGCAGTGCAAACTTGATTTGGTCCACCACAAGTGTGTGCAGTGCAGGGATGGCCTGCTTGGAAATTAAGTAGCTGCTGGGAACAACATACTGTGGGACAACCACCGTCATCAGTTTTTTAAAACTGTCCACCAGCTGGAATCGAAGCATTTTGAAGCAAGTAATTTGAAAATACTTTCCTTCATGACCATGGCTTGTTGGTGGCTAGGGGGTATTTCCTCTTTCTGTCGAGGGTTTGGGGGATGGAAAGCTGGACACTTCCATAGGACAGTGTGGAGATGCTCATTGACACTGCTGGTGTCACATTCTCTCTTTGAAGGAAGGCAGGTGGCCCTGTTGATCGTGAGTGGGAGAAAGAGACCGAGATTGCAGCAGGAGGTGGTTCTGATCTGTCATGCTTTTTAACATGTGTACTCCACTAAAGGTCGTGCTTAGATTTCAGATACCACATCATGCAGGTGGTGCTCAGATTCAGTAGATTTACGCCTCATTTCAGGCTCTCATGGCACAGTGGGCAAACAACCTGTCGCTTGTGGTCAGGACATTGCCTGAAGAAATCCCACACCAGAGAGCTGTTTTGAGCTGGCTTTGGTGTTGTAATTTCCATGGCATGGTGGCCAATAGTAGCTAACTAAGATTAGTACTACATAAAAAGAAAACAGGAAGTTCCTGCTCACTCTGTGTGAAGGTCTTATCAAACATGTCATAAAGCAGAGACAACAGGCCAAAATCCCAGGCTGCAGGTCCGACAGCTAACACAAGGCCACAACTAAACACCAGACTGCATGCTGACATGAGGCTTCTGACATTACTGAAGTTGAAACCCAAGACAAAAACAAAATAAGCAAATACCCTGCAATAAATAGCAATAGTGCATGGAAATAATTATGTTAATCAAGTACCCTATATTATTTTCATATACTATTGTTATTTATTTACTGCAGGATATTTGCAGATTTTATTTGTGTCTTGGGTTTTGTCTGATTAGAGGCCAGTGTGAACATGCGCCTACATGCTGCATGAATACCAATTTATATTCCAGTTCATTTCTTTAGGTTCTTACTACAGGTTTTGCACTCTGTGCAAACAAAGGCAAGGCTTCCCTTTTCTTCGAGCTGCACATTAGGTTTATATAGCTCTATCTTTCCCAAAGCTAATGATAACATTTCATTGCCCAACTGGGCCATTATATTCACTGCAATTCTTGCTAGAGGTTGCTATAGAGCACCCTAAAGATGCTCCATGATTCATGGCTACTCCAGCCCTGTTCTTCAGGCTTCTCTGTCTGAAGGACAGGAAACCACTGAGGTAGTGGGAGTTGCCTTTTTATTTTTTGCTCTTGGCTTCCTGTCCAGTAATAGGGCAGATCCTACTCTCACGTACTGTCGTGGGTGAGGGTAAAAATATTAATCTCCTTCATTTCTTACAGTGCTAGACTTTGAATAAAAACGGAATAATTATTGTTACAGATATTAAAAGAGGGACTTGTTATACAAGTAGGATTAGAGGATTCAGATTTCTTTCCTTTTCCAGATAAGACGTTCTATTCAGTCTTCACCCCGGCTTTTCTTTTTGGGGGAACATATCCTTTCATGGATTATTTAGTCTCAAGTGAAATCGGTAAAGGCAGAATTAGTTCCCTATAAAACATTTGATTAATCGACTTTCAGAAGAGAATAAATTCTGAATCAGATCTTGGATTTATCTTACACAATGGGAAATAATTGTAATTTCTGCTAATGTTCTTCTCTACGTCACATGAGAGAATGTTCCAATTTATGGTTATTCACGGGCTGCACCGTACCCGACTTTAATGCAGAATATCGGATATATTGAATATTCTGTCATGATCCAAGGTGGATCTGACAAGTAAATGGACAAAGTGAACTTTTTTCCTTTGGCTTGGTGCCAAAGTGGTGTGATTGCCCCCGGTGGCCATTAGAATTATTACACGTGGTGTCGTTCATTCTAAGTTGCCCCGGTGGTGGTGAGCGGTTGTGCACTTTAGTTTCCTTGGTTTAATGTGCACGTAATTATAAAACAGGTGTGATGCTCTATAAAAGAGTGTCAGGTGTGTTTGATCACTGTTGGTGATATTGAGTTAGTCATTCTCAAGGAAGCCTGGGTGAAAGAAGGAGCTGATTGAGAGTCCTGGGCAGCCCAGCCAGAGGGGTTGAGTCAGCTATGGAGTCTGCATGGAGGGCTGGCATGGTGTGGTGGAGTCGCAGTTTATGATGTCAGCAGGAGGTGCTTGCATGGCTTGGTGGAGTGGCGACGATGGTGAGAGTTGCACTCAGCATGCTGGACTTGGTTGCTGAAAACTGGACTCAAGCATGCTGGACTTTTTGGCAGAAGCTGGACTCATCTTTGGGACTCTGTTTACTGGGCAACTGCAACTGGTGGTGGACTCTGCTCCAAGGCTGCACTATGGTGATGGATCCGGTTATGGTGATGGATCCGGGTGGAGGAGAAGATGCACGCAGGTGGTGGGCTCTGTTGCTAGGAGCGTACGCAACAGAGCAAAGCTAAGTGGTGTTCCCTCTGTATTGTCATTTTCCCTTGTGTGTGTTTAGTGCAGTGGTGGGATTAGTTTCCGCACCAACCAATTCCCTAGTGAGGGTTTAGGGTCAGGGCGAGTCAGGGTTTTAAGGTTCCTGTGCGTCGCCCGGTGCGGAACCGGCATAGGGAATGTTAGGAGTGCAGGGTCTCTGGCTCAGGGGAGTGCAGGAGGTCTCCACGTCCCTATTCCCTATTGCAGGGCCCACCATTGTTAATGTTACCCAGGTTTCCCTTTATTATTTAAATTCGCCTTACTGGAGGCGGGGTTTCCAGACTATTGTATAAATACGTGTAATACCTAAATTCGCCAGTTGGAGACGGTGTATCCAGCTGCATGTCTTATTATTTAAATTCGCCCAACTGGAGGCGGTGTATCCAGGGTCACGTGTGTCATATGGGTTCGCCTTGCGGTACTCGCTGCGTCCAGACACACGTGACCGTGACTTATTCTAAATATCCCAAGTGTAACTCAGAGGCGGCAGATCTATCTCGTATGTATTGGGATTGCCAGGAAATTAGGGAATTTTGGGAACCAGTTATCATATTTGTTGCTGAGAGGCTGAATATTGTTTTGTCATTTCATTTTTTATAGGAGTCAAGATGGATTGTCCTACTAAGGATCTAATTACTTCATGATTGTTATCTGCAAGGGGAGTGATTTTTAAGGACTGGATATCTTCTAAAAATATATATTTATAACAACAGCTTGGGCCAAGTTACACATCCCAATAAATTAAGTGATGGGATAAGTAGAAGTAGTTTAGGAATTATGGGCAACAATTATTGATTGAGGGGTTTTCTCTTCTTTTCTCTCTCCACTGAATGGGGGAGCATTTTAATGAAAAAAGAAAGGAGAAAAAATAATAATTGTATCATATTTCTTGAGTTTATGCGTCTTCTGTTTATATTTGAGCTTAAAAATAAAAAGGACTTGGTGTCCAGTCATAAACGCAAGGCCCACCATACGGATGATATTTTTTCTTCACATGATTTTCTATGCTGTCAGGACATTCTATGTACACTGTCATTTGGCTTTGCAGTTTAGAAATCTGGGAAGGTAAGGGTCAGCATCTTCTAATTCCCAGTAGTAGGGTGCATTCTCCATACTGTAAGCTCTGGCCAGGACAGGTCTCACGCCAACAGAAAGTTTGGTTTAGCAGGAGAATGGTAACTACTTGATTGTGATATCGCTGGACTACACTGAAGATAAAGTAGCCTGTTGTGAGTTAATTTTTCCCTGCACCATTGAGGTCTGATGAACTCCCTTCTCTGGTGAAGGAAGGTAGTGAGGCTGATTACCAAACACCTGGGCAGCTAGATAATGACTGGGTGGCTGTAATTGAGGACTCGATATAAGGCAGCCGACGCCCTTCTGCCTTGCTGGTGATCCTGCTGGATTCTTGGAGACCAGTCTGATTCCTGCGTCTGAAAGCTAAGTTTTTCTGCTCTGCTTTGTACTCTTCAGTTTTGTTTTTTGTTTTGCCTTGTTTTTTGGGAGTTCTGCCATCCCCGGCCGGGGGTGAGCTGAATTCCATTTTTGTCTCTGATCTGTTGATCTTTTGCTCTGTCTTCAGAATATTCCTGAGTGCTGATATAGTCTTTTGAAGCCTAGCGACTTCAGGGCCTGTTTTTCCTATCAGTCGGTTGGCTCATTTTGGATAGGGTTTTTGCGGATGGCAGACAGCAGCTTTCCTATCCTGTCCTATTTAGTTAGCTTGGGTCCCATCATTTGCTCAACCTATCTTTCTATCTGTGTTAGTGTTTTTATCTTGCTTCACCGTCATTATATGTTGGGGGCTGCCTATTTCTTTGGGGTCTGCTCTGGGGCAGTTTAGTTTTTCCCCTTTCTGTCTTTAGGCTATGTAGTTCTCCGGCTGTCATCGAGGGGTCTAGGGCACCGTAGGAACCCCCCACGGCTACTGCTAGTTGTTGTGGATAGGTTCAGGGGTCTGCAATCCGATAGCTGCCAACCTCTCTGGTTTTTCTGGACTTAGCTAGTATTTTGTTTTTTCCTCCTTCGGTGACTCATAATAACAGTAGCCACAGCCAGTGACTGAGAAGAATCTGTGACATCCTGCATTTAGTCGTTACTACTCACCTGGGTAGTCATATGTAGGAATCTCCTCTTTAGACCACTCCTCATCACCCCTCACATGTGTCTCCGTAGTATTAACATGGGTCAGATCTTTGTCCTGAAACAAATATTGTAAAAGTTACAGACAGATGGAGAAGTCACATCTATAATCAGCTCTAATCTTGCCATCTCCACCGTTCTCATTACACAAGTATAAAAGATATAATACTGGTGGATAAAACAAGACTGAGCACAAGACCTTCACAGCCGTCTACACATCATAGGGGAGATCTCATGACACCTTCTCTCCATCTACCTGATGATCCTGAGGAACATTGGGAGATTCTTGTTTACAGTCCTGTGGAAGAAGAGGACGGGGATATCTCTCTGGTGTTGTCCTCTTACTGGATAGATCTGGAGGAAACACATACAGGGACTGAATTCATTCTTTACATACAGATAATTATAGGCTGTGTGTATCAGGGCTGTGGAGTCGGAGTCGTGGAGTCGGAGTTAGTTTTGGTTGGAGTCGGAGTCGGAAGAAATGTACCGACTCCGACTCCAGCTTTAAAAAAAATGTATTAAGGCTGGTTTCACACTTGCGTTTTTTTTCGCGGTATTTTAGCGCTAAATAGCGCATGCGTTTTTTTTTCCTATACTTTGCATGGGATGCGCTTATGTGCGCATACACATGCGTTTGTACGCGTTTTTCCGCGCATGCGTTTTTTTGCGGTATGCGCTCGGGCGCACAAAATGCAACCTGTTGCATTTTTTGGGCGTCCGACTTGCCTCAAAAAAACGCATGCGCGCGCAATGCGTTTTTTTACAGCAAGACACCCATTATAAGTCTATGGTGAGCATATGTGCGCATTGGCATGCTTATGTATGCGTTTTTTTGCACATGCGTTTTTTTTTTACCATTAGTTTAGACAATGGAATTTAGGGGTTTGGGTTAGAGTTAGGGTTAGTTAAGGGGGTTTAGGGTTAGGGTCAGGGTTAGGGTTAGGATCAGGGTATGGTTTGGTTAAGGGTCAGGGTTAGGGTCAGGGTTAGGGTATGGTTTGGTTAAGGGTTAGGGTCAGGGTTAGGGTATGGTTTGGTTAAGGGTTAGGGTCAGGGTTAGGGTCAGGGTTAGGGTTAGGATCAGGGTATGGTTTGGTTAAGGGTTAGGGTCAGGGTATGGTTTGGTTAAGGGTTAGGGTTAGGGTCAGGGTTAGGGTCAGGGTATGGTTTGGTTAAGGGTTAGGGTCAGGGTTAGGGTCAGGGTTAGGGTCAGGGTATGGTTTGGTTAAGGGTTAGGGTTAGGGTCAGGGTATGGTTTGGTTAAGGGTTAGGGTCAGGGTTAGGGTCAGGGTTAGGGTTAGTAAAGTCATGGTTTGGGTTAGTGTGAGGGGCCACCTAATGTTGGAAAAAAAAATGCAAACGTGGTAAAAACGCACTAAAAACGCATACAAACGCATAAAAACGCTGCGTTTTTTTCATGCATGCTCATAAAAATGCTTGAAAAAAACGCAGCATCTGTATGCGTTTGTATGCGTTTTTTCAATGCGTTTTTTTGCGGGAAAAACGCGCTGCAAAAAAAAGCAAGTGTGAAACTAGCCTTAATATTTCATAATTGAACTTTCATATGAATTTTATAAATGTTACTCAAATATATATGTTCTATCAAACTATGAACAACAGTGATAAGCAGTTCTGCTGGAGATAGAGACATTTCTTACTTCTTGTGTGTCACTGTTCTCCACTGCCCTTATCTAATCTTATACTTGGTTAACCTCATGCTGCCCCAACCCCCCTACTTACAATGTATGAAACTGAAAGTGAAAATGTGTTGCAAATTCTTAGTAGTAAAGCTCCTCCTCTAGACTAGATCATACTAGGTGTGCGTCTTCCAAGCATCTCACAGCTGCCTGCTACTCAGAAGAGGAAGACTGTAAGAAGTATTATCCTTTCAACAAACTTTGCATCAGTTAACTGTGAGTACATGAGGAATAATAACAGTATTACTGACCACTATATCAGTTGTACGACCTGGCAATAATTTTGTACAATTGTTTTTAGGAAAAACAATTGTCATTTGGATTGTGAATGCAGAATTAAAAACCTGAGAATGTCAAAGAAGCATGACATTAAATCAGCTGTATTTGAACATTTCACCATCACTCAAGATAGAAAACATTATGTCTGTCAGTGTATGACAAATGATCCAGACGAAAACAAATGCTGTGAAGCCAAGATGAGTGCATATTCAGGCAAAGATAAAAATGCTCCTACCAGAGCTTCTAATCTAAAGAGACACTTACAGCGCTTTCATCCAGAAGTACTGAAAGCAGTGGATGAGAAAGACTGCATCCAAACCAATGAACCAGTGCCCAGCTCTTCCAGCCAAACAAAGGAGCAGAGAACTTTGCAGCCATCAGTTGCAAGATATTTTGTCAGTGACAAAGTTACTGTGACAATGACAGTAGATACATTTAAAAAACAGATCATAGAGCTTGTTGTAAAGGATAGTGTGCCTATTTCATTATTTTCACGACCAGCTTTTATGTGTCTGAATGGGGAAATGGCCCGCAAGCTTGGTGTTTCTCTGGAGAGAGAGAGTATTAGAAAATTAGTAATCGAAGAAGCTTTTAAACAAAAGGAAGAACTTAAAAAAACTCTCAAGGGACGCTTTCTGTTTCTTAAAATGGATGCCTGCACACGTCACAGAGTGAACTATTTTGCCATCAATGTCCGATTTGTTTGTGACAAAAATGAAATAGTTACCAAGACATTGGCAGTAAAAGACACCAAAGCTCATCACACCAGTGAGTTTCTCCAGGTCTTGGTGGAAAAGGTTCTGCAAGACTATGAACTTAAAAAAGAGCAAGTTCTTTCTGTCGTAACTGACAATGCTTCAAATATGATAAGTACTATTAAGCTAATGAATGAGAGTAATGATGGTGACTAGCAGCTAGAAGAACATTCTGGGTCCACAGACACAGAAATGTTTGAAATAGAGGAACACAGTATTGTAACTGAGGAGCAAACTGAAGTTGCTTCAGATGAACAGCAACATGATAGTTTAGATGATCTTGTTGAAACTGTGTCAATATGTTCTTTCATTCATCACATGCGCTGTGTTGTGCATACGCTACAGCTGGCTATAAGAGACAGTCTGCAAGAAGGACATGCTGCTGCACTGATTGGCAAGGTGAGAAAATTGGCTACTGTTGCCAGAACCCCTAAAGTTGACTCAATTTTGAAGAGACGTGCTGGAAAAGGGGCAATTATTGATCAAGCCACACGATGGGGCAGTACTTACTTAATGATTCAGCGCTTGGTTGAACTGAAAACCTTTCTTGTAGACATGGCTAACCCTCAACTGACGCTAAATGAAAGTCAGTGGAATCAGGTGACTGAGCTGGAAAAATTGCTAGATCACCCATTTACAGTGACTAAAAAATTACAAGCAGAGGACTTAACTCCAGGTATTTTCTTAAAGGAGTGGAAGAACCTGATGTTTCGCCTGTCCCAAAGAGGAGGGTTAATTGCAAGTGGCATTGCTACATCAATGAAACGGAGAGAGGAGCTACTATTACAAAATAACATTCTTTTGGCAGCTGTTTATGTAGACCCAATGCATCGGATTCTTCTAGATGATCAACAGCTAAGTAAAGGAAAAGAAGCTCTGTTTGAAATAGCAGTAAGGATGAAAGGGTTGCAGAACAGTCAGGAGGAACAAGAAGAATTTGGTCGTCCTGCCACATCTTCACCCTCATCATCAACTGATGAAGAATTTAATTTCGAAAAATATTTGGATCACAAGGACCGTGCAAAGCGTTCCCGCATAGAAGAAGAGTCATCCCCATCAAGGAACACAGCCAGTACATTTCAGCAGAATTTTTCATGTGCACTAAAAGAAATTGAGAAATTTGACCGTTCATCAAAAATAACAGTGCAACAAGCGATTCCTCTGTATCCTGACATTGCCAGAGATGTTGCCCGAGTGGTTACTGCTTTGCCACCAACACAAGTTAGTGTAGAGAGGTTGTTCTCTGCTCTCAAAATAATTAGATCAGATTTGAGGGCATCCATGAAGGAGGATCTGACAGAGGCAATACTTTTTCTGAGGACAAATTTATAGATTTCTTATTAACTGCATAAAAGTGTTTATTGCATATTTACTTACAGTTTAGAAAAGTTTATAAAAGTTATTTGCTATATTCTAATTGTATTCTAATAAATGTAGTTTTTGCTCTAAGTGGTCTGATTACTTATATGATGGTGAGAAACTGAATAAGCACGATGTTTAATATTTTACAACAGTAAATTTGTTGTTATGAATTGGCCATTTATGAAGGAGTCGGAGCCGGAGTCGGAGCCGGAGTCGGAGCCTGATAAAATCCAGGAGTCGGAGTCGGAGTCGCAACTGTGGCTTACCGACTCCACAGCCCTGGTGTGTTTTTAGTCCTGTCTAGTACCTGGTGATGTGAGGGGCTGAGGAACCTCCATGAAGACGTCCTTGTACAGATCTTTGTGTCTTTCTAAATACTCCCACTCCTCCATGGAGAAATAGACGGTGACATCCTGACATCTTATAGGAACCTTACATATAAAATGACACAATCATCCCCCTGATCCCATCATAGTGTTACTGTATAATGTCCCAGCATTCCCAGCATTGTCACCTCTCCAGTCAGAAGCTCAATCATGTAGTAGGTGAGTTCTAGGATCTCCTGGTCATTGATATCCTCATATATCAGGGGGTGAGGTGCAGGCTCTGTGATTGGGCTCAGGATTCTTCCCCATCCCTCAGACACAGGGGCCTGACAGCGCTCACTAGAGGTCTTCTTCACTACTGTGTAATCCTGGTTATGGAGAGACACATTAATAAATCTCACTACAGACATTTCCAGAGTGCTCACCTCTCCATTTCTGTCCATCTGTTATTCCCATAGATAAGAATGATGTAATGTGACATCATCAGAATCTCTCACCTCTCCAGTAAGCCGGAAAAGGATCTCTAGGGTGAGTTGTAATATCCTCTCCACCATCTTGTCCCTGTCCATATTCATACTTGATGGGTTAACCAGGAAAATTATTTTATATTGAAGATCTCTACTGAGAGGATCCGATATTGTAGGGACCTGAATGGGAAGAACATGAGCCGATGTTACACCATATGTGGTTAGGGGCAGCACAGTGGCTCAGTGGTTAGCCCTGCTGCAGTCCAGGGTTCAAATCCCACCAAGGACAACATCTGCAAGGAGTCTGTATGTTCTCTCTGTGTTTGTGTTTGTTTCCTCCCACATTCCAAAGACATACTGATAGAGAATTTAGATTGTGAGCCTCATCCGGGACAGCGATGATAATGTGTGCAAATTGTAATGCGCTGCAGAATATGTTAGCGCTATAAAAAAATAAAGATTATTATTATTATAAAAAATCCTGTGTAATAATACAGTTAGAATAGATAAGGGTAACATATTAGGAGATATGATGTGTAGATGTTGTATTCTTAAACTGTATACACTGGAACATGAGTTGAATTGGTGACAGTCAGCTTGCCTCATTCACTGACTATTTTGGTCACTGCTGTAGCCGCTGATTGGCTGTAGAAATCTTATGTGACCATAAAATACACGTGACCCAGCAGCGGTGGTACAGGTATGGGGGATCATTAATGTGAGTAATAATATTTTTATAATTTTCTAGTATTGTTTTTTCACATCTGCTAATAAATCCTATACATTTTAGACCACACACAACAAGCAGTTTCTCCCTTGGAGTCGGCAGCTGAATACGTTCCTCATAGACTCATCTTCCATAACGCTAATTCTCGTCTCATTTACCGACACTGGAATCGGCATTAGTAATACTGCAGGAGATATTCATTACACGTGACAGGAGAAATAACTACTTCATGATGAGGACGACATCTTCATCTTCTACTACGGCTCTAGAAACATATCTGGCCAGAGTCCGTCACTGACTCCATCACCACCGGCCGCCTGTATGAATGTTTCCCGTCTTCCCCGGCTGTAATCTTCTGTGGTGTCAGATCTCATTCACACACAGAAGCTTGAGGCATTTATATTTCAAAACCCACCATGGACAGGAGTTATTTGTAACCTACAGCGATGATTGGTATAAAGTCTACATGGACAGTGTTGTGACACATTTTTTAAATGTTTTTCTTCCTCTCATAAGAACCACAGGAGAGTTCGCGCAACCAAGTGTTCATGTGTATGGGGGAGTCAGAGGAGATTGTTGTCAGTCATATGATCGCTTGGGCGACAGCCATCTAATGTGTATGGGGCCATTACTATCACACTGACAGGCAGGGATAATACCCCGCACTACAGTAGTACAGGGCATCACCAGAGCAATCAGAGGCTTCTATGTTGTATGATCGCACTAATGAGGGGTGTGGAGAAAAGCTTAAAAATAGGTTGTAAGTGAAGAAAAAGCACAAATAGAGTTTTATCAATAAGAAACTATGGGGAAAACAATCTCCTGCACAATGTTGGGGAAATCCCGTCCACAAAAACTTTATTACACTCTAAATGCCTCCCATCTTCTAGCGATGACGTCCTCTTCATTCCTGCCCGCTGCCGCTTCGGCTCCGAGGACGTCATCGATGCAAGATGGGAGGCACCGGACCGCCCAACGGTGAGTATAATCTAACGGGTTTTTCTTATCTTTCAGGTTACATCGGGGGCTTATCTACAGCATTACAGAATGCTGCAGATAATCCCCTGATGTCGGTGCCGGCAGCTGATAGGCAAAAAATTGGTGACAGATTCCCTTTACGAATGGGGCTAAGTGAGTAATTATTAGTCAGAGGGGTGGGTGGTACCAGACTGTCGGGGGGCGGCCTGTAGCATTATACTGTGTGGGGGGATGGTACTGTGGGAACATTACACTCTATGTGGGGTCCAATAAAACTAGAAGAGCAATAATGCGTTTCCATATTTGCTCTTTTATAATTTGATCCTATGTATCTGTCAGAGGACAAAAAGATAAACTTTGTAATTCTTAGAAAGCAGTAAAAGAAAACATCAAAATAGTCTCAGCGCTGAAGGGGTTACTGCCCCCTGTGCCCCGTAATACAGGCAACTTCCAGCACCTACCTCCACCTGCAGAGCCGCACTCCACATATATGGCTGCTCTGTGCGCACAGGACCTGGGATGAGGTCACAGGAGGGGAGGAGTCAGGGGTCACATGATCAGGGGCCTCAGTGTATGCAGGACTCTGCTGTGCTGGTTGTCATGGTGCTGGATGAGGGGAAGTTTCTGTGTGGGGTCAGGAGGGGTTTAACCCTATGCATGTACCCTACATAAGTAAAAGGGAAAGCTTTCTCGGCTCCTCTTTCACCTTGTGTTTGGCAGGAGACTTGGATAAATGCACCCAAAACCTCCACATGTTTTTCTTTTAGGGAAAACCAATATAAGTTACTCATGTTTTGGTATCATACATGTTCCCTATTAAATAAACTTAACCCTACGGTCCCTAACTGTCGATGGATGTGAGGAAATACAGAGAATGACATGCCTCACCTGTTTTTGGTCATGCGCAGGCCTTCAAGGTTACTGGGAAACCGTTAAGTCCCTTATTTTTAGGCTGTGTGCACACGCTGCGGATTTTGCTGCGGTTCCGCTGCGGTTTTGGCCGCTTCGGACCCGCAGCAGTCTTTGCTGCGGTGTACAGTAGCATGATTCCCTATGGGAATCAAAAACCGCAGTGCAGACGGTGCGGATTTTTCCGTGCGGATTATCTGCGGTTTTCAATCCGCAGAAAGAATTGCCATGTCAATTCTTTCTGCGGATTCTCCTATTGAGGAGATGAAAACCCGCAGGGCAAAACCGCAGAGCAATCCGCAGGTAAAACCGCAGGTCTTTTGACCTGCGGTTTCACCTGCGGATTTTACAAAATCCGCGCAGATGAATCCGCACATAATCCGCAGCGTGTGCACACAGCCTTAAAGCTATCTGCTTCCAGATCCCTTTGGATCCTAAATGTTATCTACTCAGTATTTCACTGTTTCAATTAAGTCATAAAAGCCAACAGATTTTATTACACGTGAAAACTGCTGCTACAGTAGATGTTTGACAGCTCGTAAGCGGGGGTCGGCTCAACGTCCATCAAATAATGAGCTAGGCCGGGATCACACATGCGAGAAACTCGGCCGGGTCTTGCTTGTTAATACCCGGCACTGCCGCCGGCACTCAGATCGGAGGGTGTGGCAGCATAGCAATACATGGAGGCGCACGTTCTGCTCCTGAGTGCCGGCGGCAGTGCCGGGTACTAACATTTGACACTCGGCCAAGTCTTGCGTGTTAATACCCGGCACTACCGCCGGCACTCAGATCGGAGGGTGTGGCAGCATAGCAATACATGCAGCAGCACGCTCCGCTCCCGAGTGCCGGCGGCAGTGTCGGGTATTAACATGTGACACTCGGCCAAGTCTCGCGTGTTAATACCCGGCACTGCCGCCGGCACTCGGATCGGAGGGAGGGGCAGCATAGAAATACATGGAGGCGCACGCTCCGCTCCCGAGTGCCGGCGGCAGTGTCGGGTATTAACATGTGACACTTGGCCACGTCTCGCGTGTTAATACCCGACACTGCCGCCGGCACTCGGATTGGAGGGTGTGGCAGCATAGAAATACATGCAGCAGCACACTCCGCTCCCGAGTGCCGGCGGCAGTGTCGGGTATTAACATGTGACACTCGGCCACGTCTCGCATGTTAATACCCGGCACTGCCGCTGGCACTCGGATCGGAGGGTGTGGCAGCATAGAAATACATGGAGGCGCACGCTCTGCTCCCGAGTGCCAGCGGCAGTGTCGGGTATTAACATGCGAGGCTCGGCCGAGTTTCTCGCATGTGTGATCTCGGCCTTAGTGCGTATAGAAGATGTACAAAGCATGGACTACCTCACAGCTTTATTAAGTAACACGGTTGAGCGCTTTGAAGTAGTCCTACAAATGGAATTTAAAAAAGACTTTTAATTTTTATGCCCTTAAATCAGAGAGTTATATGACACAAAATAGTTAATAAACAACATTTCCCACATGTCTACTTTAAAGGGAATCTGTCACCAATTTTTAGCCATATGAGCTGCTGCCACAGCCATTAGGGACTTATCTACAGCATTCTGTAATGCTGTAGATAAGTCCCCGATGTAACCTGAAAGATAACAAAAACAAGTTAGATTATACTCACCGGGGGGTGTGGTCTGGTGCGGTGGGTGTCGCGGTCCGGTCCGGCGCCTCCCATCTTCTAGTGATGACGTCCTCCTTCTTGCTTCTGCTGCAGCTCCTGCGCAGGCGTACTTTATCTGCCCTGTTCAGTGGCATAGCAACTGTTTGTGGCGCCCGGGGCGGTCAAAAAATTTGCCGCCCCTTTGGTCGTTGATAATCCGGAAGCATCCGAAGAGCAGTGGCATAGCGTGGGGGCGGTCCGCCCCAGGCGGCACATGTGTGGGGGCGGCGCGGCAGCAGCAGCAATTCCTCTCCTCTGTGGAGAGGAGATCTAAATCTCGTTCACGGGCAGCAAACACTCAACCAGTTCCGCAGCGAAAGTCTCTTTAATGCTCAACCAACAAATATACACAGCACACGATATCTTACGGATCACAGACACAAAACATATCCTCAAGATTGCAGCCAATAAACACGCCAGTCCACCACCGGTTCGCAGTCGAGCACAATGTAGTCCACCTCCGGATTGCAGCCGGGTACAGGACAGTCTACATCCTAAACCGTCGTGTACGCTGAGGGTGCCAGGCCTTTCAGCTCCCTTGGCTGTTTGGCTCTGCTTGCCTGTGTTGCCTCCCACAGGTCGAGCTCTGCACTCTTGTAAAAACCAAAATAAACTGACCCTGACACACCAAAATCCTTTACTGCAGGGTTTTTAACTGGAATCTGTGGCCATGGGCCACATGGGAAACCCGGGTCGGGGGAGGAAACGGACTGCCCCACTACCATCCTGTAATCCATTTAAAAAATAAAAGCCCAGCAGGTTTTCTTAAATCTGCCCTGGACAAACAGCATGTCCAAGGCTGACACTTGTGACTGTACTGTACTCGCATGGCCTCAATACGCCTCCAAGCGCATCCTGGGGGAACACATAGTGACCCTTATATGTGACAACTGCCGCTGCCTCATGTCTTTGTTTTGGATTCACCTGGAACCCGCCTGAAAAAGCACAATATATTTCAAATAAAGAGCTAAAAGAAGTGACCTAAGCATTGTTCGGGTGGTTACTGCTTAGAAAAGTAAAAAAAAAAAAAAAAGGAAAAAAAACTGTATTTCCTTCCGCAAATAAGATGACTGTTCTGGAAAAACATCTAAAAAAATGTTGCGATGCACATACCCTTAGATGTTGCTCGTATCCCCTAGTAGAATTTAAAAAAAATATTGAATATAGGGGAAAAAAACATTAAAAATGATCACCACTCTCCCAGAATGTTATCAAAATCTAAAAAAGAATAAATAAAAAGGAAAATAAAATCTGGTATCGCTATGTGCATGACTGTCCCAATTAATGAAATATTTATCCCATACGGTGAACAATGGAAAAAAAAATAGAATTTTTATTTTTTGGGGGGGTGAGGGAAGGAGTAAACTTTGCTTCCCCCCAAAAGAAAATGGATTGACTAGTGATCAAAAAAATTAAGTTATAAAACTTACAATGGAAAGTGAAATGGGACTCTGACCGGAGTCCTGAAACAATCGGGTTCCAGAGATGGTCGTCCGTACACGAAACCGTGCAGCCGTTCTTCATATGCAAAAAAGAGGTTCAGCAGCAGCTGAGCACTGTAACCTCTGTAAGAATAGGGGGCCTGTGCTTGAGGACATCTGATCAGGACAGCAGGGAGAAGATGAGGGATTCGCATGCAGATTGCCCCATTTCTCATACCTCTGCTTGCTGCCATTGAATGCTGACCACTGTAAGTCTCCGCAGGCCTCCCAGCACTGGGGTGCACAGGACAGGTGCACAGCGCTCTGCCTGCTGACTATTCCCAGTGACAGGAGTACCCTTCTGTCAGGTCACATCCTCTAGTACACTAATGTCGCACACACGGCAGTCACGTTGCTTCTCTGCTGTCACCGGCAGGTTATGCGGCTCAATAGTTTGTGGAGGTGTAATAGCGGCACCGCCGCCCTTACCTGACTCAGCGCCGCTATTTCCGGTACGACTGTCACCGGCTCCATGGTCTGTTCTTGTTATTAGCTAAACATCAACGGCGGAAGCATTTGATACGTCAGCGGGGTCATGTGACTGCGCACAGAGGTGACGTTCTGCATCACGTGACCGAGCTCTCTGGCTGGGAGGAGGGGAGGTAGCTGGTGCTGCTGTGGGGCATCATGGAGGTGGTTGAGTGTTTGCTGCCCGTGAACGAGATTTAGATGTCCTCTCCACAGAGGAGAGGAATTGCTGCTGCTGCCGCGCCGCCCCCACACACGTGCCGCCTGGGGCGGACCGCCCCCCCGCCCCCCCCACGCTACGCCACTGGCCCTGTTGAAGGCAGAGTAAAGTACTGCAGTGCGCAGGCACCGGGAAAGGTCAGAGAGGCCCAGCGCTTTACTCTACCCTCAACAGAGCAGATCAAGTATGCCTGTGCAGGAGCCACAGCAGAAGTAAGAAGGAGGATGGCATCGCTAGAAGATGGGAGGCGCCGGACCGGACGGCGACGCCCATCGGACCAGACCAGATGCCCGGGTGAGTATAATATAACTCATTTTTCTTCTCTTTCAGGTTACATTGGGGGCTTATCTACAGCATTGCAGAATGCTGTAGATAAGCCCTTGATGGCGGTGGCTGCAGCTCATAGGGCAAAAAATAGGTGACAGATTCCCTTTAACCCCTTCACGACCATTGACACCACGTAGGCGTCATGAAAAGTCATGCCAAAACGACCCATGACTGTTATGAGCTCATTTTCTGCTCCACCAGTTGAGAGTTCCCCTTCCGTACTCCCTCTGGTGGTGACAGGAGGTGGTGAGGTTGGTTTGAGTGGTAGTGATCTGCCACCTGGTGAGGAAGATAGTGATTGGATCTCTGGAGTATCAGACTGGATATAAGACAGCCGACGCCCTATCCTGTTGCTGGTGATTCAGTCTGTTTCTCAGGTCTAGGACTCAGCTCTGTTCCAGTCTTCTAAAGATAAGTTTGTTTTTTGCTAATGTTCACACTTGCTCTTGTTGGTCTTTTCAGTTTTTTGTGTGGTCAGCCAGCCCGGCTGGGCTGTGCTGAATTTCCACTCTTATTTGCCAAATTGCCTTGTTTTTGTCCCTTATTAGATTGGCCTCTTTTTGCTCTGTCTCAGAATATTTCAGAGTGCTGATATAGTGGGAGAAGTCTAGTGACTTCAGGGTTAATTTTGCTATCAGTTGTGTTGGACATTTTGTAGGGTTTTTTGGCAGACTGCAGACAGTGTCTTTCCTTTCCTGTCCTTTCTAGTTAGTCTGGCCCCATCGTTTGCTCAGCCTATTTTCCTGCCTTTGTTTGTGTTTTCATCTTTTTTCACCGTCAATACATGTGGGGGGCTATCTCTCCATTGGGGTCTGCTCTGGGGCAGTTAGTTTTCCCCTTTTCCTGCTTTAGGCTTATTTAGTTTCTCCGGTTGTGACGAGGCGTCTAGGACTGCTGCTAGTTGCGTGTTAGGATCAGGGGTCTGCAGTCTGCATAGTTACCAACCTCTTTGGTTTTCTGAGACTTAGCTTGTTGTTTTTTATTTCCTCCTCGGCTACCCATTCATAACACATGACGCCTATGTGGCGTCATGACTTTAAAGCCCCCCTGCGGGTCGGGTGACCGGGATCACTGAAAGGTCACCCGACCCGCACACAGAGGACACCTTAGAGTTAACCCTAGGGGGCGTGGCTTAGCCCCCACGTGCCTACGATCGCTCTGATTGGCTGCTAAAAGTGAAACTGCCAATCAGAGCGATTGTAATATTTCATCAATGAAATTTGATGAAATATTACAAATCCAACCATGGCCAATGCTGAAATAGCATCGGGCATGGCTGGAGACACTGAACCGACCCCCCCCCAACTGACTGACAGCGCCAATCGTCCGCCACCATCTGACGGCGTCAATCGGCAGCCGCTGTCAAAATCTGCCCCCCGCCTTCCCTCCTGTCTCCCTACCCTCCGATCACCCCCTCTCATCCTCCACGAGGCCTCCGAACTCCCTCTGGCCGTCCAGGTGTCCCGCCGTCCCGGATCATGGGCGCCGCCATCTTGGAAAATGGCGGGCGCATGTGCCGTGCGCCCGCCGGGAATCTGCGACGCTGCAGATTCATTCATTTATTTTGATCACTGTCACAGGTAGGGACATATAATAAAATAAAGAAAATATTTTTATTTTTCCATCAGGGTTAGGGCTAGGGTTAGGGTTAGGGCTAGAATTAGGGTTAGGGTTGGAATTAGGGTTAGGGCTAGGGTTGGAATTAGGGTTAGGGTTGGAATTAGGGTTAGGGTTGCAATTACGGTTAGGGCCGGAATTAGGGTTAGGGCTGGAATTAGGGTTGGGATTAGGGTTAGGGTTGTAATTAGGATTGGGATTAGGGATAGAGGTGGGTTGGGGTTGGGATTCTGGTTAGGCTTGTGGTTAGGGTTAGAGTTGGGATTAGGGTTAGGGGTGTGTAGGGGTTAGAGTTGTGGTTAAGGTTATGATTAGGGTTGGGATTAGGGGTGTGTTGGGGTTGGAGATAGAATTGAGGGGTTTCCACTATTTAGGCACATTAGGGGTCTCCAAACGCGACATGGCGCCACCATTTATCCCAGCCAATTTTGCGTTCAAAAAGTTAAACAGTGCTCCCTCCAATTCGAGCCCCGATGTGCGCCCAAACAGTGGTTTACCCCAACATATGGGGTATCAGCGTACTCAGGAAAAATTGCAAAACAACTTTGGGGGTCTAATTTCTCCTGGTACTCTTGGGAAAATAAAAAATTGGGGGCTAAATAATTATTTTTTTATATTTTTTATTTTCACGGCTCTGCGTTATAAACTTCTGTGAAGCATTTGGGGGTTCAAAGTGCTCACCACACATTTAGATTAGTTCCTTGGGTGGTCTAGTTTCCAAAATGGGGTCACTTGTGGGGGGTTTCCACTGTTTAGGTACATCAGATGCTCTGCAAACGTAACATGACACCCGCAGACCATTCCATCAAGTCGGCATTTCAAAACGTCACTACTTCCCTTCCGAGCCCCAACGTGTGCCCAAGCAGTGGTCCCCCCCACATATGGGATACCAGCGTACTCAGGACAAACTGGACAACAACTTTTGGGGTCCAAATTTATCCTGTTACCCTTGTGAAAATAAAAAATAGTGGGCTACAAATCATTTTTTGAGGAAAAAAAAATATTTTTTATTTTCATGGCTCTGCGTTATAAACTTCTGTGAAGCACCTCGGGGTTCAAAGTGCTCACTGTGCATCTAGATAAGTTCCTTAGGGGGTCTAGTTTCGAAAATGGGGTCATTTGTTGGGGAGCTCCAAAGTTTAGGCACACAGGGGCTCTCCAAACACGACATGGTTTCGCTAATGATTGGAGCTAATTTTCCATTCAAAAAGTCAAATGACACTCCTTCCCTTCTGCGCCCTGCCGTGCGCCCAAACAGTGGTTCCCCCCACATATGGGGTACCAGCGTACTCAGGACAAACTGGACAGCAACTTTTGGGGTCCAATTTATCCTGTTACCATTGTGAAAATAAAAAATAGCGGGCTAAAAAGACATTTTTGAGCAAAAAAAAAGATTTATTTTCACTGCTCTGCGTTATAAACTTCTGTGAAGCACTTGGGGGTTCAAAGTGCTCACCACACATCTAGATAAGCTCCTGGGGGGTCTAGTTTCCAAAATGGGGTCACTTGTGGGGGAGTTCCAATGTTTAGGCACACAGGGGCTCTCCAAATGCGACATGGTGTCCGCTAACGATTGGAGCTAATTTTCCAATCAAAAAGTCAAATGGCGCTCCTTCCCTTCCGGGCCCTGCCGTGCGCCCAAACAGTGGTTTATGACCACATATAAGGTATTGGTGTACTCAGGAGAAATTGGCCATCAAATTTTAGGATCCATTTTATCCTGTTGCCCATGTGAAAATGAAAAAACTGAGGCTAAATAAAATTTATGTGAAAAAAAAGGACTTTTTTTTACGGATCAATTTGTGAAGCACCTGGGGGTTCAAAGTGCTCACTATGCATCTAGATAAGTTTCTTGGGGGGTCTAGTTTCCAAAATGCTCCAATGTTTAGGTGCACAGTGGCTCTCCAAACGCGACATGGCAACCGCTAAATATTCAAGCATATTTTCCATTCAAAAAGTCAAATGGCGCTCCTTCCCTTCTGAGCCCTGCCGTGTGCCCAAACAGTGGTTTATGACCACATATGAGGTATCAGTCTACTTAGGAGAAATTGCCCAACAAAATTTAGGATCTATTTTATCCTGTTACCCATGTGAAAATGATAAAATTGATGCTAAAAGAAAATTTATGTTGGAAAAATTAAAACGTCCATTTTTTTCCTCCACGTTGCTTTAGTTCCTGTGAAGCACCAGAGGGGTTAATCTTCTTGAATGTAGTTTTGAGTAGCTTGAGAGGTGCAGTTTTTAGAATGGTGTCACCTTTGAGTATTTTCTGCCATATAGACCCCTCAAAGTGACTTCAAATGTGAGGTGGTCCCTAAAAAAAATGGTTTTGTAAATTTTGTTGTAAAAATGAGAAATTGCTGGTCAACTTTTAACCCTTATAACTTCCTAACAAAAAAAAATTTGTTTCCAAAATTGTGCTGATGTAAAGTAGACATGTGGGAAATGTTAAAAACTGCACCCCTGGCGGTAGTCAAAACCCCATTCCAGATGTTTATTAAACCTTCAGATGCTTCACAAGAATTTTTTTAATGTTTAAAAAAAATTAACATTTAACTTTTTTTCACAAAAAAATTAATTCAGGTCCAATTTTTTTATTTTAGCAAGGGTAACAGGAAAAATTGGATTGCAAAAGTTATTGTGCAATTTGTCCTGAGTACGCTGATACCTGATATGTAGGGGGGAACCACTGTTTGGGTGCATGGCAAAGCTCGGAAGGGAAGGAGCGCCGTTTGACTTTTTGAATGCAAAATTGGCTTGAATTGAGATCCGGCGTCATATCACATTTGGAGAGCCCCTGATGTGCCTAAACAGTGGAAACCCTCCACAAGTGACCCCATTTTGGAAACTAGACCCCCCCAAGGAACTTATCTAGATATGTGGTGAGAACTTTGAACCCCCAAGGGCTTCACAGAAGTTTATAACTTACAAAAAAATGATCTTTTCACTCCCAATTTTTATTTTACCAAGGGAAACAGGACCCCAAAAGTTATTGTGCAATTTGTCCTGAGTATGCCAATACCCCAATGTTTGGGCGCATGGCAAAGCTCGGAAGGGAATGAGCGCCGTTTGACTTTTTCATCGCAGAATTGGCTTGACACCATATCGTATTTGGAGAGCCCCTGATGTGCCTAAACAGTGGAAACCCCTCACAAGTGACCCCATTTTGGAACTAGACCCCCCAAGGAACTTATCTAGATGTGTTGTGAGCACTTTGAACCCCCAAGGGCTTCACAGAAATTTATAACGTACAGCCATACAATTAAAAAATCATATTTCTTCCAAAAAAATGATCTTTTCACTCCCAATTTTTATTTTACCAAAGGAAACAGGACCCCAAAAGTTATTGTGCAATTTGTCCTGAGTATGCCAATACCCCAATGTTTGGGCGCATGGCAAAGCTCGGAACCCAACCCTAACCCTAGCCCTAACCCTAATGGGAAAATGGAAATAAATACATTTTTTTATTTTATTATTTTTCCCTAACTAAGGGGGTGATAAGGGGGGTTTGATTTACTATTTATGGCGGGTTTTTATGTTTGGCAGCTGTCACACGATAAAAGACGCGTTTTATTGTAAAAATAGATTTGCATCACCACATTTTGAGAGCTATTTTTCCATATTTTGACCCACAGAGTCATGTGAGGTGCTATTTTTTCGGGACGAGTTGACGTTTTTATTGGTCCCATTTTTGGGCGCGTGACATTTTTTGATCGCTTTTTGGGACACAGAATGAATAGAAACCAGCATTTCATGAATTTCTTTTGGGGGGGCGTTTACACCATTCCACGTGTGGTAAAATTGATAAAGCGGTTTTATTTTTCGGGTCAGCACGATTACAGCAATACCTCATTTATATCTTTTTTTATGTTTTGGCGCTTTTATACAATAAAAACAATTTTATATAAAAAATAATTATTTTTGCATCGCTTTATTCTGCGAGCTTTAACTTTTTTATTTTTTCGCTGATGATGCTGTATGGTGGCCCGTTTTTTGCGGGACAAGATGACTTTTTCAGCGGTACCATGTTTATTTATATCCGTCATTTTGATCGTGCGTTATTGCACTTTTTGATTGGCGGTATGATGATAAAGCATTGTTTTTTGCCTTGTTTTTTTTTTAAGGGGTTCACTAAAGGGGTTAACTAGTGGGACAGTTTTATAGGGCGTGTCGTTACGAATGCGGCAATTCTAAATATGTGTACTTTTATTGTTTTGTTTTTTTTATTTACAAATGAAAGAATTTCTTAGGGGTTTTTTTTTGTTTTATTTATTTAGGAATTTTAAAAAAATTATTTTTACACTTTATTTTTTTTTTACTTTATTTTATTGTTCCAGGTGGGGACATTACTATAAAGTGTCATATCGCTGATCTGACACTTTGCAGTGCAATTTGCAGTGCTGAGAAAGCCGCCTCCCTGCATGACCCGGAATGCCCCCGCAGCCATATCGGTTCCGTGGGCCTGCGGAGAAGAGGCCCTCGGAACAGCGCAATCACATTGCGCTGTTCCGAGGATCTCAGGGAAGCACGCAGGGAGCCCCCTCCCTGCCCGATGCTTCCCTATGCCCCCCGATACACTGTGATCATGCATGATCACAATGTGCCAGAAGTTAATGTGCCGGGGGCTGTCTGTGACTGTCCCTGGCACATAGTGCTGGATGTCAGCTGTGATAATCAGCTGCCTCCCGGCCGCAATCAGCGGCGCTGCCCCGTGAGCGCCGCTGATCGCGGTGACGTACTATTCCGTCCACGGTCATACGGGCCCAGGTCCCATGGATGGGTACGTCACATGTCAGATAGGGGTTAAATATACTTTTTCTAATGTCCGTTACTTAACTACTAGACCCCCTACACACTAGCGTTTCTACTGCTGGCAGCACTGCGCGTTTCCTAAGATATTACTACAAATGGAGACTGTCACACATGCACCCTACAACCCTCTAGTAATGAACTAGAACGTCACCATATCCCTCTGCGCAACTCAATGTGATAGACTTCACTTTATTCCTGACTTCAATAGCGACACTGTGCACGCGCAGCCATATGATCAAACTGCTATGCACTTCGCGCATGCGCCTTTGAACATGACACATGTTTTGGCGCTCCAAGCCTCATTTTCGCTACCTCAAGCCTCACTCCAGACCTTAAGATCCTGGAAGTGATGGCACTCGCCACCTCTAAAGCACCATTGCCACTAATGCTAGCGGTTACATCACCCACCAGGCGGACAGGTCTCTTGAAAACTCCTTTGAGGTTGGTTTTATAACAAACAAACGATTATCTCGTAATTATTTTAGTTAGCTCTATGTCCTCATAGCCTTCATTTTTTCAATTCAGCCCACCCAGGACTTACCCTTTCACGAATATAACTTCTATCTACCCCTCTCTATAAGGTTAGTACATCAATATCCCAGCATGATCATTTTACCTGTTTTACTTGGATGCATGCAACTTCCATGTTCTTTTGCACATGATTCTTCCCTAGATTTTTCTCTGCTCCTGCCCTTGTAGATTGATTCCTCCAGCATTTTCAGATATTTTGTACATGATTATTTTGTTGTAAATGTTTATTATGTATGTAAATATACCTATTAGGGATCTCTTATATGTTTGTGGATTTCCATATCCTTTTCTTGATTTACTCTTACACTTATGCATATAGGTACAGCACATTTATACTCTGCATTTGTCTTTCAGTGAGGTTTCAAAAAAGACCACTCCTGGTCGAAACATTAACCTTGCCGTCCGCATCTGCTACGTCTTACATTATAGGCACCTGGTGATATCTATACGCACTAATAAAAGAATACTTATTTTTGTATAATTATCTACCACTTGAGTGCGGCTGCTTTTTTTTTGATTACCGTACACCTCGTACACACCTGGCTCCACTCCGTACACCTCTCACACACACGGCTCCGCTCCATACACCTCATACACACGGCTCCGCTCCGTACACCTCGCACACACACGGCTCCGCTCCGTACACCTCGTACACACACGGCTCCGCTCCGTACACCTCGCACACACACGGCTCCGCTCCATACACCTCATACACACGGCTCCACTCCGTACACCTCGTACACACACGGCTCCGCTCCGTACACCTGGTACACACACGGCTCCGCTCCGTACACCTCGTACACACGCGGCTCCGCTCCGTACACCTCGTACACACACGGCTCCGCTCCATACACCTCATACACACGGCTCCGCTCCGTACACCTCGCACACACACGGCTCCGCTCCGTACACCTCGCACACACACGGCTCCGCTCCATACACCTCATACACACGGCTCCACTCCGTACACCTCGTACACACACGGCTCCGCTCCGTACACCTGGTACACACACGGCTCCGCTCCGTACACCTCGTACACACGCGGCTCCGCTCCGTACACCTCGTACACACGCGGCTCCGCTCCGTACACCTCGTACACACGCGGCTCCGCTCCGTACACCTCGTACACACGCGGCTCCGCTCCGTACACCTCGTACACACGCGGCTCCGCTCCGTACACCTCGTACACACGCGGCTCCGCTCCGTACACCTCGTACACACGCGGCTCCGCTCCGTACACCTCGTACACACGCGGCTCTGCTCCGTACACCTCGTACACACGCGGCTCTGCTCCGTACACCTCGTACACACGCGGCTCCGCTCCATACACCTCATACACACGCGGCTCCGCTCCGTACACCTCGTACACACGCGGCTCTGCTCCGTACACCTCGTACACACGCGGCTCCGCTCCGTACACCTCGTACACACGCGGCTCCGCTCCTTACACCTCATACACACGGCTCCGCTCCGTACACCTCGTACACACACGGCTCCGCTCCATACACCTCGTACACACACGGCTCCGCTCCGTACACCTCGTACACACACGGCTCCGCTCCGTACACCTCGTACACACACGGCTCTGCTCTGTACACCTCGTACACACACGGCTCTGCTACATCCCCCCTGTAAACCCCTCCTGAGCCCACACAGAAACTTCCCCTCATCCAGCACCATGACAACCAGCACAGCAGAGTCCTGCATACACTGAGGCCCCTGATCATGTGACCCCTGACTCCTCCCCTCCTGTGACCTCATCCCAGGTCCTGTGCGCACAGAGCAGCCATATATGTGGAGTGCGGCTCTGCAGGTGGAGGTAGGTGCTGGAGATTCCCCATTACTGGGTGCAGGGGGCAGTAACCCCTTCAGCGCAGAGATTATTTAGATGTTTATGTGTTACCAGTGTTAGACACATAAGGGCTTTTAATACTTTACCTATAATAGATATATACAACACAACTATGAAAGGAAACAATGGAACCTGCATTGCACACATACACTGTGTTCCAAATTATTATGCAGAAAGAGTTTAGGAGTGATAAGGTTAGAATTTTTTTGTTTGTCATTTAAACTCATTGATGGTGATGTGTGTCAGGGCTCTTTATATCTCTGAAAGCAATTGCAGATACCTGTGCAAATTAGTTTGGCAGGTGTGACCAAATACAGGCAAGACTACTTAAGAAGGCTATTCCACATTATTAAGCAGCCTACATTTTTTGCCAAAATGGGAAAGAAAAAGGATGTGTCGGCTGCTGAGAAGCAACAAATTGTGGAGTATTTAGGTCAAGGCATGACTGCAATCAACATTGCCAAGACACTTCATCGTGATCATCGCACAATCAAGAAGTATGTAGCTGATTCCCAGCACACACGTGTGCGTGCTGATAAGGAAAAATTGAGGACTCTTTCCAACAGGCAATTGCGTCAGGTTTAAAAAGCAGCTGCAAAAATGCCTTGTCATAGCAGCAGACAAGTTTTTGAAGCTGCTGGTGCCTCCAACGTCCCCCGAACAACAAGATGCAGGGTCCTTCAGAGGTTTGCAGCTGTGCGTAAGCCATCCTGTCGACCACCTCTATCCACTGCACACAAGCAGAATCGGCTCCAGTGGGCCAAACGATACATGAAGACTGACTTCCAAACTGTTTTGTTCACCGATGAATGCCGTGCAACGCTCGATGGTCCAGATGGATGGAGTGGAGGATGGCTGGTTGATGGACACCCCATGAAAACACGGCTAAGGCGCCAACAAGGAGGAGGTGGAGTAATGTTTTGGGCTGGAATCATGGGGAGAGAGATTGGCGTCCCCTTTAGGATCCCTGAAGGGGTAAAGATGAACTCCATAATCTATGTGGACTTTCTAAAACAGCACTTCCTGCCATGGTTCAAGAGGAAGAACCGTGCTTTCCGCAGCAAGATCATTTTCATGCATGATAATGCACCGTCTCATGCTGCAAATAACACATGTGCATCTCTGGCTGCTATGGGCATAAAAGAGGACAAACTTATGGTGTGGCCACCATCTTCCCCTGACCTCAACCCCATTGAGAACCTCTGGAGCATCATCAAAAGGAGTGTCTATGATGGCGGGAGGCAGTTCACATCTAAGCAACAGCTCTGGGAGGGTATTCTGTCCACATGCAAAACAATTGAAGCACAAACCATCCAAAAACTGACAAATTCAATGGACGAGAGAGTTCAGAAGCTTCTTTCCAACAAGGGGTCCTATGTGCAAATGTAACATCACCTAGAATAAAGTTTTGACTTGAAAACTGTTTGATTTCATTTTGTAATAAGCTGATAATGCTTATAATTTCACAATTGACCATTTTTTTGTTCAAAACAAAAAGGTTGAAAACTGCTGTGCATAATAATTTGGAACATGCATTTTGAGTGTTTCTTATTTTTAAAAATATACTGTTTTCATAGGCAGTTTGTTCAAAAACATTGCAATTATACTAGAATATTAGATGACTGGAAAATAACTGACTGCAATTCATACAGGTAATTTAGAGAAAATATTAGGAAATATTTTTTGCATAATAATTTGGAACACAGTGTAGTATGGTGCCCTTTATATGGCCCCCACAATGTGCTCTCCACACAGTATAGTGTTCCCACAGTACCGCCATCCCCCCACACAGTATAATGTTCCCAAAGTACCGCCATCCCCCCACACAGTATAATGTTCCCACAGTACCACCATATACACCCACAGTATAATGTTCCCCCAGTACTGCTATCCCCCCGCACACAGTATGTCTCCACAGTGCCGTCATCCCCCCACACAGTATAATGTCTCAACAATGCTGTCATCCCCCATACAGTATAATGTTCCCACAGTACCGCCATCCCCCACACACAGTATAATGTCCCCCAGTGCCGCCATACCCCCACACACAGTATAATGTTCCCCCCAGTACCACCATCCCCCTATAGAGTATAATTTCCCACAGTACCGACCATCCAACACACACAGTATAATGTTCCCACAGTACTGCCATCCCCCCACACACAGTATAATGTTCCCAAAGTAACGCCATCCCCCCACACAGTATAATGTTCCCACAGTACCACCATATACACCCACAGTATAATGTTTCCCCAGTACTGCTATCCCCCCGCACACAGTATGTCTCCACAGTGCCGTCATCCCCCCATACAGTATAATGTTCCCACAGTACGCCTTCCCCCACACACAGTATAATGTCCCCCAGTACCGCCATCCCCCTATACAGTATAATTTCCCACAGTATCGCCATCCCCCACACACAGTATAATGTTCCCACACTACCGCCATCCCCCCACACACAGTATAATGTTCCCCCAGTACCGCCATCCCCCCACATACAGTATAATGTTCCCACAGAGCCGCCATCCCCCCCGCATACAGTATAATATTCCCACAGTACCGCCATCCCCCCACACACAGTATAATGTCTCCACAGTGCCGTCATTCCCCCCACACACAGTATAATGTTCCCCCAGTTCCGTCATCCCCCCACACACAGTATAATGTTCCCACAGTACCACCATCGCCCACACACAGTATAATGTTCCCACAGTACCACCATCCCCCACACACAGTATAATGTTCCCCCAGTACCGCCATCCCCACACACAGTATAATGTTCCCACAGTACCACCATATGCACACACAGTATAATGTTCCCACAGTACCGCCATATACACACAGTATAATGTTCCCCCAGTACCGCAATCCCCCACACACAATATAATGTTCCCACAGTACCGGCATCCCCCCCACACACAGTATAATGTCTCCACAGTGCCGTCATCCCCCCACACACAGTATAATGTTCCCACAGTTCCGTAATCCCCCCCACACACAGTATAATGTTCCCCCCAGTACCGCCATCCCCCCTATACAGTATAATGTTCCCACAGTACCGCCATCCCCCACACACAGTATAATGTTCCCCCAGTACCGCCATCCCCCACACACAGTATAATGTTCCCACAGTAACACCATATGCACACACAGTATAATGTTCCCACAGTGCACACACAGTATAATGTTCCCACAGTACCGCCATATACACACACACAGTATGGTACCAACCACCCAAATGGCTAATAAATATTTTATTTAACAGCCTTCATCTTCATCTCGAGTCATGACGATGATCTGTAGGAAGGTCGATCTTGTGCAAGCCTAGATAGGTCCACCAGGGTCTTCTCCAGTATTATCTTGATTGTATCAAGCCATCGGGTTGCTGGTCTTTCTCTCCGCCTTGTTGCTTCTATTCTTACGACCATGTTGTCCTTCTCCAGTGATTGCTTTCTTCATATGATATGTCCAAAGTAGGCAAGTCGTAGCTTGGTGATCCTTGCTTCCAGTGACATTGTTAGGGCTGGCGGGACCCACAAAATTATAAAATAATAGTAGGCGCGTTCGAAGCCCGGGGTCCACCGTGCAGAGGTGGTACACTGCTGCTAAATAATGGCGGGAGAATCTAGCGGTGTGAAACCAGTCACATGTGGGTTACGTCACCCAATGTGAACAGGGGCGAACTCTGTTAATGCACAGAGCCGAAAAACCGCTGAACGTAAAGTAGATGCCGGAGCCTGTTAAGCTCACAGAGCCCGGCCAAAAGAGCGCACAGTGTATGGCCACAGAACTCTACCCCAAGGACACGGGGTTAGAGTCCTTCTAGGCCCACTGAGCGCGCGGCATCGGTGCCGCTATAGACGCTGAATATGGAGCACGAGCACTGAGGCGTGCAAGAGTCCCTGGTGAGGACAGATGCCTGACTCAACCTCTGACCTACCTACGCCTAAGCCTGGGCGCTAGCAGACTAGGCTGCACAACACATGTGTACCAAGGGTAGGGGTTTCTTAATGAGTCATTCACCATACGTACGGAGATCACAGAAGCCGTTGAAGCCGTTGCCACACAGCCGACATCGTGGAGATGGCCCCGATCACATAAGAGAGCACCGCCCCATACTCTCCAATAAAATGGCGTGGTAGCGCGGTTCGTGCACGCTCTGATTCCAGCAGCACAGCAGCGCGCAGGCGGCTTCTGACAGAAGGACACATCTCTGGTTATATTTGTATAAGCATGGCCACTGTTCCAGAAAATGATTGCAATTCAATGTGTTTTGTTCTACACATATTTCTTATCAAAAAGTGTGGCGCAGCGGCTACTGAACTTGGTGGGTAGGATGCCACTGGATGCTTCTAAGGATCCACTGGGAAGGCAGCAGCTGTACTCTTGAGACTGCATTGTGCGTTCCATCACCTTCGTGATCCATAGTGCCCCCACCACCCTCCTGAGCCCACAGCCAGAGCTCGCTCACTGCACACAAATCTACAGCATACCTCACCTGTTTTTATGCGCCAGTAACGGCAACACCTGCTAAATTATGGAGATTTTCTTTTCATAGAGTTTTTTTTTTATGCAGCATTAGTGGCCTGCTGACATATTGAACACATCCCTGTTGTCAAAATGCCCCGCCTCTGCTGAATATTTAGGAGAAATTTGTTGAAAAGTGGATTTTTCCCAGCAGCTCATTTGCATATATCGATGAGCAAGCGCTGTGATTGTCTGGCTGTGGAACACTGCCTGTTCTAGAATGTTACAGTTGGAAGAGAGGTCAAAGGTCACGTTGTCTAAGGACTCAGAGCCACTGAACCCTCTCAGACAGATGCAATTCCATGTGTTTTGTTCTACACATATTTCTTATCAAAAAGTGTGTGCGGTGCAGCGGCTGCTGAACTTGGTGGGTAGGATGCCGGTGGTAGCTTCTGAGGATCCTCTGGGATGGCAGCGGCTGTGTTCTTGAGACTGCACCGTGCGTTCTAACACCTTCGTGCAAATGAGAATAAGGATGGTCCCTCTACATTGTGACAGGCCTTCAGATATTGGTCTCCTCCATCTTATAGAGGGGAACGCCTTTCTGACAGAACAGGTTGGCTGAACACGACGCACATCGCCATGATCCCTATGGCCGAGGCGTGCGCGCTGCTATGTTGATGTTGTAGTACACTACTTCCATAAAATATTAATGGTGCTGACAGATGCCGGATTATCAGATATTATCAGTATTAACATTAATTTTTTTCAGGTTTCAAATAGAAGCTTATTGGAAAAAAAAGAAAACACAAAAATCGCACAGTTCAGCAGCGTCTTCACACGTAAGGCGATCATTGAAGCCGTTGCCACACAGCCGACATCGTGGAGATGGCCCCGATCGCATAAGACAGCGCCGCCCCTTACTCTCCAATAAAATGGTGTGGTAGCGCGGTGTGCGCGCGATCTGACTCCGGCGGCACAGCAGCACGCAGGCGGCTTCTGACAGAAGGACACATCTCTGGTTTATAAGCATGGCCGAAAGCGTTGGCCACTGTTCCAGAAAATGATTGTGATTCCTTGTGTTTTGGTGTACACATATTTCTTATCAAAAAGTTTGTGCGGCTCAGCGGCTGCTGAACTTGGTGGGTAGGATGCCGGTGGAAGCTTCTGAGGATCCACTGGGTTGGCAGCGGCTGTATTCTTGAGACTGCATCGTGCGTTCCATCACCTTCGTGCAAATGAGGATAAGGATGGTCCCTCTACATTCTGACAGGCCTTCAGATATTGGTCTCCTCCATCGTATAGAGGGGAACGCCTTTCTGACAGAACAGGTTGGCTGAACACGACGCACATCGCCATGATCCCTATGGCCGAGGCGTGCGCGCTGCTATGTTGATGTTGTAGTACACTACTTCCATAAAATATTAATGGTGCTGACAGATGCAGGATTGTCAGATATTATCAGTATTAACATTAGTTTTTTTCAGGTTTCACATAGAAGCTTATAGGGGAAAAAGAAAACACAAAAAGCGCACAGTTCAGCAGCGTCTTCAGACGTACGGCGATCACAGAAGTCGTTGAAGCCGTTGCCACACAGCCGACATCGTGGAGATGGCCCCGATCGCATAAGACAGCGCTGCCCCTTACTCTCCAATAAAATGGCGTGGTAGCGCGGTGTGCGCACGATCTGACTCCGGTGGTACAGCAGCGCGCAGGCGGCTTCTGACAGAAGGACACCTCTCCGGTTATATTTATAAGCATGGCCGAAAGCGTTGGGCTGTTCCAGAAAATGATTGCAATTCCATGTGTTTTATTCTACACATACAGTTATGTCCATATCTATTTGGACAGAGACAACATTTTTCTAATTTTGGTTCTAGACCTTACCACAATGAATTTTAAACAAAACAATTCAGATGCAGTTGAAGTTCAGACTTTCAGCTTTCATTTGAGGGTATCCACATTAAAATTGGATGAAGGGTTTAGGAGTTTCAGCTCCTTAACATGTGCCACCCTGTTTTTAAAGGGACCAAAATGAATTGGACAATTGACTCCAAGGATATTTCATGGACAGGTGTTGGCAATCCCTTCGTTATGTCATTCTCAATTAGGCTGGAGTCACACTGCCATATTTCTCGTCCGAGAATCGCATCATAAAACTCGCACTGGCTGTCGGCTCTCCTGACCTGGGCTTGACATCTGCATAGTAATCCACCATGCTGTCATGCTCAGGTCAGGAGAGGTGCCGGCCAGTCCATTCAGTGCGATGCGATTATCGCAGGAGAAATACGCCAGTGTGACTCTGCCCTTAAGCAGATAAAAGGCCTGAAGTTGATTTGACGTGTGGTGCTTGCATTTGGAAGGTTTTGCTGTGAAGGAAACAGGCGGTCAAAGGAGCTCTCCATGCAGATGAAACAAGCCATCCTTAAGCTCAAAAACAGAAAAAACCCATCCGAGAAATTGCTACAACATTAGAAGTGGCAAAATCTACAGTTTGGTACATCCTGAGAAAGAAAGAAAGCACTGGTGAACTCATCAATGCAAAAAGACCTGGGAACCCACGGATGACAACAGTGGTGGATGATCGCAGAATAATCTCCATGGTGAAGAAAAACCCCTTCACAACAGCCAACCAAGTGAACAACACTCTCCAGGAGGTAGGCGTATCAATATCCAAATCTACCATAAAGAGAAGACTGCATGAAAGTAAATAGAGGGTTCACTGCACGGTGCAAGCCACTCATAAGCATCAAGAATAAAAAAATAAAAAATTATTGCAATTCCATGTGTTTTGTTCTACACATATTTCTTATCAAAAAGTGTGTGCAGTGCAGCGGCTGCTGAGCTTGGTGGGTAGGATGCCACTGGAAGCTTCTGAGGATCCACTGGGATGGCAGCGGCTGCAATCTTGAGACTGCATCATGCGTTCCATCACCTTCGTGATCCATAGTGCCCCCACCACCCTCCTGAGCCCACAGCCAGAGCTCGCTCACCGCACACAAATCTATAGGATACCTCATCTGTATTTATGCGCCTGTAACGGCAACACTTGTTAAATTACGGAGTTTTTCTTTTCATAGAAATTTTTTTTTCATGCAGCATTCGTGACCTGCTGACATATTGAAAACATCCCTGGTGTCAAAATGCCCCGCCTCTGCTGAATATTTAGGAGAAATTTGTTGAAAAGTGGATTTTTACCAGCAGCTCCTTTGCATATATCGATGTAGTCCAGTCAAAATCTTTTACCCTGAACAAATTCCAAGAAAGCGTTTTATTGTTTTTTTTGGTAGTATTACATGTAGGGAAAAACATACTAAAAGTTTACCAAGATAGGGTTACCACAAAGGGTCCAAATGTGATGTCAAAGAATATGGCCACCAAAGCTGTAAAATGTTAAATGCGACTCACCTTTCAGTGTCTATCATATTTATTTTACAATTACTACTATTATATTTATTATTTAACAATTTATTTATCTTCTTTTACAGAGCTAAGAATGATGGAAAGTCAAGAAACTTGCCCCTTATGCAGCCATGAAGTAGAAGATGACGGAGAAAGAGTGGTGATTGGTGCGAAAGGAGCTGAAGGGATCAATAAAGCCAGTATTGAGAGGAGCGTTAGCACTGTGGTAGCTGCTGGAGCAGTGGTGCACAAGATATGTCGTATGAACTACATAAACAAGAAGCAAATAGACTTGCATAAGAAAGCTACTTCCGTTCATCGTTCTGCTGCCAAGAGAGGTACACGGGTGTCTACTGGATCCTGTGATAGCACGACGCAGTGTTTGTTCTGTGGACATGAAGTGGTGAAGACAAGATCTAGTAGTGATTTCGATGACTATAGCTTTGGTTAAAATGGATAGATTTGTAAGGTCCATCTTCTCACATTGCAAGCAGCGTAATGATGACTGGGCAACACCATTCAAGGGAGAATCGCGTACTTTGAGAAGGACTTACATGCTGCAGACTGTCTGTATCATCGTTCATGTGACATTAACTTCGGACAAATTACGGAATTCCTATGCGTCATGGTGGTGGATTTACTACAAAGAAACCACAGAAGGTAGGGAGGCCGATGAATATGGACCAAGAGCAAGCGTTCTTGAGAGTGTGTGCATTTCTCGAGGACAACGATGAAGAGCAACTGACTGTCCCAGATCTTGCAAAGAAAATGACGGAGTATCTTGTAGAAGGAGACAGTGCTGCCTATAGTAATAAATGGCTGAGGTATAGGCTGGAGGAGAGGTATGGCGATTCTGGGTCGCCCTCCCAGGGCTGTGGGGTACTCGGTACCGGGCCGGTGTCAGGGGGATGTGTCACAGCGACGGTGACCCGGTCCGTGGCCCTGGGCGCCCAAGTAAAAAGGGAGATTGAATGGTGGATTGTAGTTAATGGAATAGTTCGTGACGCCACCTGTGGTGTTCGGGAAGTGAGATGTTAAGCCGACACTGCATGCAGATCCTCTGGGGCTGGTGGTGTGTTGCAGCCAAGATGGTGAAGCTCCCCACAGGTGGAGCTGTAGCCCCAGGGCAGTGTAGATGTAGGGCAGAGGAGAGGTGCAGGCGGTGTAGTGGCTGGTACCCGGATGTAGTGGTACAGGGTGTGTTGGCGCAGGAATAATTGGAGGACACCAGGGCCTGTAGTTCCAAAGCTTTACTCACTGTCTGTAGCACACACAGATGCCTGCCTCCGTGCCGTGTCCTCCGGGTCAGGGGCTCATTCAACCTCCAGATCAGATGGAATGCTCCCTTCCAACACTCCACCAACATGTGCCTTTCTGAACGTCTCTTATAGCGCCTTTAAGTGTGAAGTACTCCTAGTACTGAGTTACACTGGAGTGCCTCCTGACAGATGTTCCCAAGAACCTTACTTGTACGGCAGACAGCTGTAGCCTGCTTCGGGGACTCCTCTCTCCTGAGTCCCGGCTCACTATCCAAGTTGCTGTTGTGCCCCCAAGTCTTAGATGGGAGTAGTGCATTTACAGCCCACTACACCGGTGTCTGCTGCAGGACCTCTAGTATCCATACAACCTCAGGGACCGGGCCCCGGCCTTGCGCTTAGAACCTCTAAGCAGGGTTCTCCTATAACCCACGTCCTCTCTGTTCCCTTTTACTCCTTCGTTCCGTACTAATCTCTCCTCATGGAAGATCAGGTTTCAGTTCAATGTCTTTCTCCTTCTTTCCTTTCCTGTGCCAGCTGGCTCAGATCACTGAGGCAGCTGCAGAACTCCTTCCTCCATCCCTCTTCCAGGGATCTCCTTCCCTCACTCCTCTCTGAGTGTCTCTCCAACTGACTTTCTAATCCTTCCCACTCTTTTATGTATTCTAAACTCCACCTGCCTCCCAGCACGTTTTGTGTTCTAAGCAGGGAGCCACCAAAGGTGCTCTGCTACACTCCAAGCAGGGAGCCGTAATGTGGCTTTGCTGAACTACCGTGTTGTGTGGGATGCGAGTGTTGGAATGTGGTTAGAAGCCTCCAACTCACCTGGATGGTGGGGTACCACACCTCAGAAGGAGGTGCAGTACCTCTGTGGCAACTGAACCCTCAGGGGCGCCACATTCCCCCCGTTAAACACAGCACGTCCGCGGGCTGCAAATCAAACAAAGTTAACAAGACAGGAACATGCAAAATTTTGTAATGCAGAATAAACATTTCTTATACTAAACTTCCTAATATAGGAGGCACGGTTTCTTGAACGTTACAAACAAATTAACTGCCTAAATCTTAAATAATGCTACCTAATTTAAAGTGCTATATAAGCAAACTCAATATCAATTCACATTTGCTAGCAACACATCTTTCCACTATCTTTCACATTTTCCTCTTTTACTGTCTCTTCTAAACGTAGGATGACAACCGTGGATACCTGGTTTGTCACCTGTACTTTGATTCTATATTCACATCCTCAACATCTTTAATCAAAGTTCTGTAAACATTCACTATATTTCTTCTTTCAGTTATACTCTATAAAATCTGTCATTAAAACATCAGTTTCTATATTTCTGTCTCAAAAAATATATTAACCATTATCAGTAAGTGCTAAGGGTAGACACAAGTCTGAAAATGTCCTTAAAATGAGATAATTCTTCTAAGTGCTGGACACCGCTCCCAGCTGGGATCTCTTGCAGTGTCCTTAGTTGGAGCTATGCCCGTTACTCCTTATCCTTGAAAGGAGACCTATGTAAAACCAAGAGAGAGCACCTAAAGAGGTGCAAACTATTTACAAGCAGTTCTGCATCATACAGCGTCCATGATCTCCACAGTTCCAATAAGCAAAATAACGCTGCCAATCAAAAACTAGGCAACAAAAATAAGCAAGCAAACATAATGAACAAAACTGAAAAAGGCACAATGTTGCAAATACCCTGCTGGGTAACGAGAGTTAAAGTGAAGAGGCATCTTAACTAGTGATTGTCCCCTCCTGGGGTTTCTGGACTGGAACTGCTACCAATGGTGAGAAACGCATTTGCAGTCCTCAGGTACTCTTCCAGTGGAGTGAAACTTGCGGCTTTCCGTACTTTTGGCTGTGGGACTGGTACTGAAGTTATGTTGCACATAGGGGTAGGTACAAACACAGTCTTTTCAATAACGGTTGCTGCCGGGGTAGCAGGTGGCTGCTGCCCGTAGGTCTCTAGAAGATCCTCCGGGATCTGTCCAACGCCCACCGCACACCATCCCGCCAGTCCCCCGCGTCCAGCGAAGGTCACATAATCTCCCAGGCCCAGGTTCCCGGCAGGGTACCCCCCCAGGTGTGGCCCCACATCCCCCCTGCCAAAGAACAGATCGGAGACTCGGCCGGGACCACGGACGTAGCCAAATCCCCCCCACGGTCCACATTCAGCACGTGCCCCCAACCCGCTGAGTCACGGGGACTGCAGCGACCGGCACGGACCCGCTCCCCCCGGTCCAAGTCAGGGCCCAGCACAGCCAACCTGCGCCGCCCCCCCGCCCAGCCGGCGCATAGCCGCCCGGCACCCAGCCCAATTTTCCTCCCGTTCTTCCCGAGATCTATCCCGGTTCGTCGGGTACCGCTGCACAACCATTAGGGGTTCTGGTATTTTCCCCGGGGGACTGGCATCCCGGTCCCAGACCAGATCCAACGCGACCTGGCCATCCGTCGCGACTGCGGCACACCCCATGGCCCACCCAAGTGTAGGGGCACCAGACGTACCTGGAGCCACCTGGTGGTGTGGTCTCTGCTCCGGTGCAGGCATGGTGGCAGCGGGTGCTGTTTGGCGGGATGCCAGGGACGGCAGCGGAGCTAATGGCGGCTCCGGGTCCGCAGCGGTCTCTGGAGGGACCTGTGCGGCCGCGTCAGGTCCGGACGGAGGCTCTTCTTCCTCCGCTTTGGCTCCTAGGGCCTGGTACAACTCTGGTGGTGGCGGCTGTAGAAAAATATATATATATATATCTTCTTGCACGGTTGAGAATCAAAAGTAAAGGCATTGTTGAATTGAGGATAAAATAAATCTTGTTTTTAATTGTTCATTTCAAAAAGTGATTACAAAAATGAAGAAAAGTAAGTTCATGACATGCAATAATTATTTGAAGAGAAAACGAGCATTGTTCTTACATATAGTCTTGAGCAGCTGTCCGGGTGTTCGAGAGTCTCAAGGGATATGAGATCTCCTGAACAAGAGTTAGGCCGGCTTTATATACTATTCTGACCTATAAACTACAACCACATATGGTGGCTTGCCACTATGTTCATAACTTCTTCCATATTAAGTGAACCCTAGTTATTTTAAACAATATGCATACAGTTATTTATGCATTACCTTAGTCTGAGATATTTAAGCCTAAAGTCTGAGATCTTTAGAACCATTATCTCTAAATAGTCACATTTTGACAGCTTTGACTATTTTGACCTATACATTTGACAAGAGAGACAGCTGTGTGAGCCAAGGCACTCAGAATAAGTCAGTCACTTCTCTAAAGTAAGCAAAGCCTGTTAGCTAGATTCTGTATGAGAGAATTAATCCATATATTTTTTATTATAGAAATACTGATATTTTACAGTCCCCCCCTGATTATGATTTTAGACATATCATAATCAATCCTAACTCATTCTCTCACCATTCGTATCACATTCATTCTTTATTCTGAAAACCTTGTATCAACATCTGCCCTGAATGTCATCTGAATTTTCAAACCTATTGTAAAAACAAAAATTAGATCAGAGAGTTATATTTTTTCGTTTTAACATCTCTCTTAAAATATCATCTTCCTTTTTCATTTCTATCTTTATATTCTTATAAATACTCCTAATTTTACACATAATAATTATTTGATATATTATACACAGCAAAACTATGATAAATAAAATAACGATCGGATTAGACAATACATTTCCTGCTGCCATTTTCGCTGAAGACTGTGACCAACTAGTTACAGATTTTCCTAAATTTCTCCACCAAGATGAGCCTGACATACTCGTCCATTCATGTTCAATATCATTTAGATTACCTTGTTCATGTCTAAATACAATTTCAGCTTCTTTTAATTGTTTTGTCAGCAGATTTAATAAACCCTTGTCTTTCTTTATTTCATTTGTCCACAAATCCCAAGGGAATTTATTGACTTGTGACAAATTGAACTGGATCGGAAGGATTTTCAGACGTCTTGAGCTTATTGACGTAATATTAATACTTCCTTCCTTCTTTGTGAGAGTTTTAACATTTCCCTCAATACAATATAAACCCATTGTCAGATTTTCGACATGTACACAAGATGAGAAGAATGCAGAAACTGCTTCTTTTCCTGACATGACTTGGAAACAAGTTTTGTTAGCGCTTACTGGTGTCACCAAGTCATGTATCGTGTGGACATTCTCAACTCTGGCATGACAAGAAGTATGATTATGGAAACATGAATGATAAATGACTTTATCCTGTCCAGGTAGACACATTACCTTGGAAACAAAATTTAAGCATGACGAAATGTCTAATTGTTCAATGTTTGTACCATCAAATGCAAAATCTGTGTACTGCAATTGATAATGTAACAATTGTGTAGGACTGACAGGAATTCCCAGAACACCTATAGGAACCAGGGTTTCTTCTCTTCCTGACACTGGAATCAGTGATGTTCCTACACAAATGTTCTGTTCACATCCTAACCACTTATTTACCCACAAATCTGTATGGTTTAACGCAAAGTTATATTCTATGGGCAAATTTCTTATTAGCCCTAAAGGGGTAATTCCACTTTGTAAGGCTTGTGCAATCATTTTCAGATTGGTGGAATATTCAATCTGAATTTCTAGACATGTTTTGGCCACTTGAGATTCCTGTTCACTTTCCATTAAAGCTAAAGTAGCATCTTGAAGATGTGATACAGAAGATCCCAATACAGTAGCAGTGTTCAAAACCATCTTTTCAAGGACTTGATTCAAACTTTTCTGAATCTTTACCCCTTTTCCTCCAATATACCCAATATTTTCCAGATCTGATTTAAGTGTATGAATGTCCATAGTGTTAATTAAACTTCCTACTGTTCCTAATCCCCCCAAAATACCTTCTAACACTCCCCTCTTACTTCTAACCTGTGTTGAAGTTCTTTTCCCAAACCATTGTTCTATTCCCATCTCCATGTTAGTGAGATGTGGTTGACACTGGGGATATCTAGAAGAGATTTTCCAGTTAGACATGTTAAAGGTCCATACCATGGTCAGAAACACTCCATCTCGTAACAGAGGTTTAGTTTGGAACTGATTGATCTGAAAAGGAGTAGATGGTTGAAATCTTGTCTGTGTGCCTACATTATCTACTGCTGACCATATATTTACCTTTACATCTCTACATTGTTTGTAGTTATATTTCGTTAAAATGCAACATTGGTAAAGTCCAGAATCCTTAGGAGATGGATTATCTACAGAAAAAATAAAATCCTTATTTAACCATCTCACGTTACCGGATTGACCTCTGTGTATAACATTTGTTGGACCATTTGAAAAACTTCCCAAAAATGATTTATCTTTGGTCCATATTAACAAAGATTCTGAAGGTAGCTCTAACCTCGTGCTGCATTTTAGTAATAAAGGAGACATATTTTCTTGACTATATACTGCTTGTGGTGTAACCCTTACTTCTGGAGCTATAGTATTTGAAACTGTAAAAACTACAGATACCTGTACTTGTACTGGTTCTCTGGTTATCTGAAAATTCCATGTTTTTACCCAATCCTCGTCTCCTTCTGTAATAGAAAGAAATGCAGGATCTAAAACTTTCCCAAATAGTTGTGTCCTTAACCAAGCATCTGTCTTGGATGTTTCAACTTTCCCTTTTGCGATCATATCATTTGTAATGTCGCCTGACCACACAGCTTTCTCTTCACCTCTTATCTCTATATTCCAGAATAACACATCTGTAGGACTACATTCCCATGTGCCTGTCTTATTATTGTGGATATAATCTCCTTGTAACTGTGTGAACTTCGTCTTAGGTCCTGTGGCTGCATGTAATATTATGTCAGTGTCATGTATGAAGTGTAGCTCAATACAGCATTTTGCACCAAAACCCATGCAAATGTTTCCAGTAATATCTACTGAATCGTCCGGTATGTCCTCATCTATTAAGCTTTGTAGATTCGTTCCTCTTGGTTTCCTTGGATGTAAAGTTCCTTTGAAAAGTTCCTTCACTTCACTAGTATTTGTTCCATGGTGTGAAATATCTTCAGCGTAGATCACAGTTGAAACAGTACAAAACAGCAGAAATGTGATTCCCATCAGATAGTAGCTTTTCCTGGGAAATGTCTTTTCCTCCTGAAGGATTGGTGTTGAATCCCTTCCATCAAGGACGTGGAGTTTCGTATTCCAGTTCTTATTGGAATCCATTTCTTCCTAAAAGAAATGCAGTATCATTATTTTGCAATATACAGTTTGCATTGATCAACATGTACCCACAATTTTTGTTGTCTGCGGGTATTTTTAACCACCTTAGATGCTCGTTGCACAAGTATCATCACTTGTCCCATGGTTTCGATAATTTCAAAGGGACCTTCCCAATTACTTTCCCAAGGTCCATTCTTCCTGAAAGTTTTAATCATCACTAGAGCCCCTTTCTTGAATTTGGATACATATGGTGGCTCCATTCTCTGCATTCTTGATGCAGCATGTGGAAGAATCGTTTTCAAATTTTCCTGCAACAATTGCAACCATTTGGACCTTGCAACAGCATCTTTTTGTGGTGTAGACAAAAATGGTTCATGAGGAAAAATCAATGGCATTTTTCTTCCTGTCATCAGTTCAAAAGGAGTAAACTGAGTTGTGGCAGAGGTTGTTCCTCTTACACTCAACAGTACAAAAGGTACTGCATCAACCCAAGTATTGCCTTTGTCCAATAACATCTTGGCAATTCTGGATTTTATTGTTCTATTCATCCTTTCCACAATACCAGCAGACTGTGGATGGTAGGGTACATGAAACTGCTGTCGTACCCCTAGAATAGCACAAACGGCTTGCATGATTTTTCCTGTAAAGTGACTTCCTCGATCAGAGGTGATCATTCTTGGGATCCCCCAAGTACAAAAGACATGATTAACTAATGCTCTAGCTGTAGACAAAGCATCATCTTTCCTGACAGGTAAAATTTCAACCCACTTAGAAAAAACATCTACCACAACCAATGCATACCTGAGACCATTTTTACCTGATGGTAACGGTCCAATGTAGTTGATTTGTAACGTAGACCATGGACCATCTGCAGGTGCGATTCGGAGTAGTGGCGGTTTCTGTCCTTTTGGTCTTGGATTAATTTGGGCACAAATGAGACATGATTGAACAACACTTTGCACTGTCTCTTCCATCTTTTCCCAGTAAAATTTCTCTCTGAGAATGCCTAACAATTTTTGTTGGCCCAAATGACCCAAACTTTCATGATTGTATTTTGTGAACTCAACCTGTAGATGTCTTGGGACAACAGGACGCAACTCCCCGTTTAAGTCATGACACAAAACCCCGTTTTCACAAACAAAGGGAGGTTTTGGATCAACCCGGGAAGCAACAAGAGATGAGTCTTTTTCTTGTTCTTCCGCAAAAGAAGGGATATGCGTGTCTGTTCTTTGAACTGCTGAAACCTCGAGAGGTTCAGGTTCAAACACCTCTTCTCCTGTCAGGGCTGCCTCTTTGGCTAGCATATCTGCGGTTGCATTTCCAACAGATAATTCATCATCAGATTTTTTATGGGCCGGAACCTTGACAATAGCAAAACCATTAGGGTTTTTTGATGCTATCCTGAAAATTGTCTTCAGTGTGTCACTGTGAACAAGAGTCTTATTAGATGAATCTACATAGCCTCTTTTTTCCCAAACTGACAAGTAATCTGTCAGTGATCTTACAACATAAGAGCTATCGCTGTAGATCACAATGGGACACTGATCATCTGCTTCATTCAGCTGTAGTACCATTTTTACTGCTTCTAGCTCTGCTCTTTGAGCTGAAAAATGACTCGGTAATTTGTGCTTCACAACCTGTCCTCTTTTGGGATAAAAAATGGCATATCCTGAATAATAGTGCCCATCTGAATAGAATCTGGAACCATCTACAAAAATTGGTTCGTCTGTTACCTCTGCTTTCCGTCTGAAAAGTGATGGACTTGGATCCTGAAAAGACTGTAAACAATCATGAGTTTGTCCTTCATATTGCATCAGCTGAGGAAGAACATATTTGGCCTTGTAATCTACCTCAATTTGTTTGGGAGACAATGACAATAACCAATGAGCAAATCTCTGATGTGACACACCTGGGATATTATTCTCAAAGAGAAGTTTTAGTGTAGAGTGAGGAGTTTGCAAAATGATTTTGTTGAACCCGACAATATGTTCGGTTGCTTTGACTGCAAAGTAGACACCTACCAAGTGTCTTGCACAGGTCTCAAAACCTTTTTCAACAGGTGAGAGAAGTTTTGAAAAATAGCCCAAAATTCTCCACTCTTCTCCCTGTAATTGCAGCAATACAGCAGAAACAGATGTCTCTGAAGTGTGCACTTGTAAAGCAAATGGAGCCGAAGGATCTACTGTGGACAAAGCAGGTGCATTTTGTAAATTCATTTTCAATTGTTCAAATGAGGTTTGCTGTTCATCACCCCAAGGACCAAAGTAATCACTGTTTTCACCTTTCAAAAGATCATATAAAGATCTGGCCTTATCTGCAAAATTCTCAATGAAATCCCTTGAATAATTCATAAGACCTAAAAAATGTCTCAATGCCTTGTGTGATGTCGGAATTGGTAGGGAAGCAATTGCCTCAATTCTTTCCTGCAGTGGCTGCCTTTTTCCTGGACTCAACAGCACCCCTAAAAATCTGACCTCAGTCTGCATCAATTTGACCTTTTTGGTGTTCAATTTCAACCCTGCATCATGCAGCAACTCAAACAATTCTGTCAGAAGAGAAACATGTGTCTCTTTATCCTCTGTAGACAATAAAATATCATCCACATATTGCAGAATGCAATCAGGCCTCGAAAATCTGGATAATACCTTTGCCAATGCCTGATGAAAAACACTAGGTGACAAATGTGCTCCTTGAGGTAACCTGCAAAACAGATATTGCTCGTCCAAGAAAGTAAATGCAAACTTATACTGACAACTCTTTTCAAGAGGTATACTGAAAAAACCATTGCTAATGTCCAGTACAGAGAAGTATTTGGCCTTTGCATTTAACCTTGCCATCATGTCATGAGTATCTGCCACAATTGGTGCGACATTGGGTGTATGCTTATTGAACATCCGTAAATCCAATATCATTCGATAAGAACCATCAGATTTCAAAACACACCACAAAGGATTGTTACTTACAGAATTAGCCTTTCGGATAACACCTTGATCTAACAATTCCTGTATGATCTTTGACATAGAGTCAATTGATTCTGGAGGCAATTTATACTGACGCTGTGGCGGGGGATCACGCCCCTCCACATTCACGATAACGTCTTTCATTGTTCCAACCTGATTCCTGAACTGAGCCCAAAGAGAAGGAAAAAGCTGTACAATTTCTGTCAATACCTTGTCATCATTAGTGTCAGGCCACAAATGGTCAGATGACACCACATCATTCAAGCAAATACTTCCAACATGGCTATAATCATTAGGATCAATGACTACCGGTTTACAACCATTGGAATCTTTCCAGATCACTTGATTTCCTAGGTCAACTACCCATCCGAATTTCTGCATAAAATCTGTGCCAAGTATATTTTCAGAATCACGACAATACCAGATGTCAATTTCTGTTTTGAAAGAACTAGGTATTTCCAAAATCACATTGGGAACTAAGGTTGCTTTAGTTCCACCTTTTCCACTGAAACCGACAATTGTACAAACTGGTGAATCTGGGTTTAGCTTCAAATCCAGGTTTGTAACACTTAACTGAGCTCCTGTGTCAATAAGAAATACAACATTCTGGCCTGCTAAACTTACTTTGATAAATGGTCTTCCACAGTCATCCAATGTAACTCGAGTCACAAATTCCAATGGATGTGGTACAGGAATAGTCTGTGATTGTCAGAAAGATGAAGGAGATGGGAGAAGACCAGTGTCCTTTTTAAAAGACCTTGGAATTCTATCCCTTGACTCTGTTTCCTTCACTGTCATCTCTCTGATCTGTCTGATTAATGGTGCATATGGTGACTGTGTTTGTCTGTTGGCAGTATGAGCAGATGCAGATAATCGTAATGCAGGTGCGGAAGGTGTGTTGTATGATTTTGGCATGAGTCCGTTTTCCCTTCCAAGCTTACCTGTTCCTTGTGTACCCATCTCTGATTCTGCTCTCAAAAATTTCCTGCACTGCCACTTCAAGTGTCCAGGTATACCACAAAAATAACAATGGATATTGTTCCTTTGTGTAGTATTTTTACCTCTATGCTCAATGTGATCCCTGCTCTTGGAGAATACTGTGGCTCTAGGTTTCAGCTGACTGTCTTCCTTCTCATGAACTACCGCTATTTTAGCCTTGACCTGATTTTGTTTCATGGATCTCCTTATTCTGTCAATAAAAACTGTTGCTTCTTGCAATGATGGCTGAGTGTTAGCCAATTGCACTGAGGCAGGATCTAAGTACTTGAACTTCTTTACAAAAAATTTGATCATGGATGCTGGCTCTTCGTGAGGCCCGAGATCCATTACCATCCTATAGGCCTGTTCAAACTTTACCAAAAAAGAGAATGGGTCTTCAGAAATATTTGTTTGTAAACTCCCTAAAATATCAACTGTAGGCATGTCTTCTCCAGTTGTAAACAATACTAATTGTCTAAGTCTGTCTTCTTTTGTACTATGTGCCATTTCATTCTCATCATTTAATCTGGGTGTGGTCTGTAATCTTTTTCCCATATGTGAAGGTAACCAAACTTTGAATATTTTATTCTTTTGCTCATCATTCAGATTGTATTTGTCTGTGTTTGATTCAAAAGTGTCCGCATTATAAAAGGCATCCATCTTATCATTGTAATTTGGAATGTCTTTTACAATTTTCATTAACTGATCGTGTATTTTCAGATTAATGCGTGCTGCTCTGTCATGTAATTTTTTCCGTTGTAATTCTACTGCCTCTAATTCCTCTACTGAAGCATCTGGATTTTGCATATTTGGTACAAATGATGACGCAACACCCTGCTCCTGTTTACCTGTTGATCTTGTGTTAGCAGAAACCCTTTTTATATCTTGTCGTAATTTAGACAATAACTCTGTCCTGGTATCTATTTGATCTTCCAATTGTTCTATATGCTCTGACAAAATCAAACAATTTGGACAATCAAAGTAATCCCCGTCAGACTCTTGTGTGTCACCTGGTGTGTCAGTGTGATTAATGTCTTGTGTCACAATGCATGTTTTATAGGTGTTAGGTTCAGTTTTCTCAAAGACTAAGCTATTATACACATGGACTAGCTGCATAACATTCTGAAGTTTCCTTTGTAATTTTCTAACTGAGAAAAACCTTTTGTCAATTTTAACATTTTCTGCCTCACATTGATTATACAAACTAGACCATAATTGGGCATCCGTATGATTATGAACAAACTTGAAATCTATATTACTTTTCTTAGCATAATCATATATAAAATCCATTATATTTTTTTCTCACCTATTGAGAGTCTTTCCCGTCAATGGATGGTCCTCTGTGTCCTTATGCAATCCTCAGATCTCCGTCTGGATGAGACGCATGCAGCTCTTTACGATCCTCACCCGTCGTCTTCAGGTTCAGTGTGATCCTTTGTGCCGTGAAATAGTGGAATTCCTGAGGAAGCTTGTACAACAGGTGGTTTTTTAGCAGAGTTCGTGCTCCCCCCTTGCACAATCGAGGAAGGAATGCCAGCCAAAATTAGCACAAAAGATCAGTCTGGCTAAGGCTCGCCAAAATGTAGAAAAATATATATATATATATCTTCTTGCACGGTTGAGAATCAAAAGTAAAGGCAATGTTGAATTGAGGATAAAATAAATCTTGTTTTTAATTGTTCATTTCAAAAAGTGATTACAAAAATGAAGAAAAGTAAGTTCATGACATGCAATAATTATTTGAAGAGAAAACGAGCATTGTTCTTACATATAGTCTTGAGCAGCTGTCCGGGTGTTCGAGAGTCTCAAGGGATATGAGATCTCCTGAACAAGAGTTAGGCCGGCTTTATATACTATTCTGACCTATAAACTACAACCACATATGGTGGCTTGCCACTATGTTCATAACTTCTTCCATATTAAGTGAACCCTAGTTATTTTAAACAATATGCATACAGTTATTTATGCATTACCTTAGTCTGAGATATTTAAGCCTAAAGTCTGAGATCTTTAGAACCATTCATTATCTCTAAATAGTCACATTTTGACAGCTTTGACTATTTTGACCTATACATTTGACAAGAGAGACAGCTGTGTGAGCCAAGGCACTCAGAATAAGTCAGTCACTTCTCTAAAGTAAGCAAAGCCTGTTAGCTAGATTCTGTATGAGAGAATTAATCCATATATTTTTTATTATAGAAATACTGATATTTTACAGCGGCAGAGAGGGAACTATATGTGCTGCCGGTGGTATGGCAGCGGTCGCAAGGCCACGGAGTCTGCCTGGACAGGATCTGGTGCAGCAGCGCCGGGTACCGGTGTGGCGGGTACCGTGGGTGTAGGTCCTTCCTGGGCATGCTGCAGGTTCAAAGTCCATAGCGCTTCCTGCCTCAGTTTCAGGCTGCGCGTCAGCTGTCCTATTTCTTCCTCCAGCTGCTGGCGATTCATCTCGGACACTGGGTTGGAGCCTTTAGCCATGGCGCCAGGGAGATCCGGCATGACCTCCTTGCGCTCCGCATGCCTCCTCCCATCTCTCTCCAAAATGGCGTTCTGGCATTATTCTTCCTGCCTCGGCCCCTTTCCCGCCACTGGCTTCTGCCCCTCCTTCTTGGGGAGGTGTCTTCTTCCAGCGCCGCCATACCAAGCCAGTATACGAACCCCTCGGTGGGTGGGCCATGTCGCCGTTGCATAGTAATTCAGGCAGGGGAGGCCCAGGACAGTTTGCAGTCTTTTCTTAGGACCTCCCATGATGTCACGCCCTTCTTCAACGCGCCAGTGGCCATTTTTAGCATTCATTTTACAGTCTAAATTGGGTCTTCTGCACATTCTCAAAAGTCTTAAGTCCAACAAATCCTAGGCACACAGAACCTGATGGCATCGGGTCTCATCATCCTGTTCGTAACGCCTAGTTGGGTCGCCCTCCCAGGGCTGTGGGGTACTCGGTACTGGGCCAGTGTCAGGGGGATGTGTCACAGCGGCAGTGACCTGGTCCGTGGCCCTGGGCGCCCAAGTAATAAGGGAGATTGAATGGTGGTTTGTAGTTAATGGAATAGTTCATAGAATCATAGAATGGTAGAGTTGGAAGGGACCTCCTGGGCCGTCTGGTCCAACCCCCTGCTCAAAGCAGGATTCGCTAAATCATCCCAGTTAGATGTCTGTCCAGCCTCTGTTTGAAGACTTCCATTGAAGGAGAACTCACCACTTCTCGTGGCAGCCTGTTCCACTCATTGATCACTCTAACTGTCAAAAAGTTTTTTCTAATATCTAATCTGTGTCTCCTCCCATTCAGCTTCATCCCATTGCTTCTAGTCTTTCCTTGTGCAAATGAGAATAAAGTTGATCCTTCTACAATGTGACAGCCCTTTAGATATTTGTAGACAGCTATTAAGTCTCCTCTCAGTCTTCTCTTTTGCAAACTAAACATTCCCAAATCCTGCAACCTTTCCTCATAAGACAGGGTTTGCAGACCGGTCACCATTCTGGTCGCTCTTTTCTGAACTTGCTCCAGTTTGTTGATGTCTTTTTTAAAATGTGGTGCCCAAAATTGGACACAATATTCCAGATGAGGTCTGACCAAAGAGGAGTAGAGGGAAATAATTACTTCACGTGATCTAGACTGTATGCTTCTGTTAATACATCCTAGAATTGCATTTGCCTTTTTTGCTGCTGCATCACACTGTTGACTCATATTCAGTCTGTGATCTATTAGTATACCCAAGTCTTTTTCACATGTGCTGTCACTTAGCCCTATTCCTCCCATTCTATATATGCTTTTTTCATTTTTATTGCCCAGATGTAGTACTTTGCATTTCTCCCTGTTAAAAACCATTCTGTTAGTTGCTGCCCACTTCTCCAGTTTATTTAAATCTTTATGAATCCTCTCTCTCTTCTCTAGTATTAGCTATCCCTCCTAGCTTTGTGTCATCAGCAAATTTAATCAGTTTACCCTCAATTCCTTCATCTAAATCGTTGATAAAGATGTTGAACAATACAGGGCCCAGGACAGAGCCCTGTGGTACCCCACTTGAGACATTCTTCCAACTGGATGTGCAGCCATTTACGACCACTCTTTGGGTCCGATCACTAAGCCAGTTATGAATCCACCTAACAGTTGCCTTGTCCATTCCATACTTAGTCATTTTTTCAATAAGGATTGTATGAGAGACTTTGTCAAATGCTTTGCTGAAGTCAAGATATACTATATCTACAGCATTTCCTTGATCCACCCAATCAGTAATACCGTCATAGAAGGAAATTAAATTAGTCTGACATGACTTATTAGTTACAAACCCATGCTGACTCTGTTTAATCACTTCATTCTTATCCAGGTATTGACATACATGTTGTTTAATAATTTGTTCAAAGATCTTTCCTGGTATAGAAGTCAGACTCACCGGCCTATAGTTGCCTGGGTCCACCTTCTTCCCCTTTTTGAAGATAGGAACAACATTTGCTCTTCTCCAGTCTTCTGGCACTTCTCCTGTTCTCCAAGAATTTTCAAAGATTATGGAGAGGGGTTCAAAAATTTCTTCTGCTATCTCCTTCAGTACTCTGGGGTGTAATTCATCTGGACCTGGAGACTTGAATTCATTTAGGTTAGCTAAGTGTTTCCTCACTATCTTTCTGTTTATAGATATCCTGGATTCTTCTATTCCCTTAATAGGACAGTGAATAACAGTTGGTTACATTTCCTTTCTGAGAGAAAACAGATGCAAAATAGGAATTTAAAAGTTCAGCCTTCTCAACATCCTGTCTTACCATTTCATCATTTTCATCCTGTAAAAATCCTATAGCATCTTTGACTTTTCTTTTACTTTGACATATCCCCAAAATCCTTTATTATTGCTTTTGACATCTCTTGCAAGCCTCAATTCATTTTCAGCTTTAGCTAATCTGATTTGTGCCCTGCAGGTTCTGCAGACAGCATTATATTCTTCTTTAGATATGCCTCCCTCTTTCCATTTTATAAACATTTTTTTCTTCCTTTTAGCTTGTGCTTAAGTTCTGTGTTCATCCATCCTGGTTTCCTTAAATGCTTCCTATTCTTCCCTCTTTTCGGAATTGTTAACAACTGTGCTTTGAGAATTTCATTTTTCAAGATTTCCCATCCTTCCTGGACATTTTTGTCTTTAAGGATATCCAGCCATTGGATCCCTCCAATTCTCTTTCTGAATCCCTTAAAATCTGCCTTTCTGAAATCTAACCTTGACGTCTGAGTCTTCACAGGTCTTCCGCCTCTAGTTATCCAAAATTCTAAAATAGCATGGTCGCTACCTCCTAGGGTCCCAGCCACTTTTACCTCCTCAACCATTTCCTCCCTGTTTATAAGGATTAGATCCAAGGTAGCAGTTCCACTTGTTTTCTCCTTTACCTTTTGGAAGATAAAGTTGTCAGCAAGAGAGGATAAGAATTTCCTTGACCTGTTAGTTTTGCCTGAGAGAGATTCCCAACAAATGTCTGGATAGTTGAAATCTCCCATGACAACTATGTCATATTTTTTGGAGAACTTGGCCATTTGATGCATAAAGAGTTCATCCATATCTTCAGCTTGCACAGGCGGCCTGTAGTAAATGCCTACAATGGTGTCCTTTCCATTGTTCTGTCCTTGTATTCTTACCCAAACAGTTTCCACAGAACTCCCAGTCTCTGAAGCTTCAATCTCTGTGCAGATATACGCATTTCTAACATACAATGCGACACCCCCTCCTCGTTTATCAAGTCTGTTTCTTGCAAATAAGTTGTATCCTTCTAGTCTTGTATTCCAATCATGTGTATTGTCCCACCAAGTTTCAGTGATTCCAATGACATCATATTTCTTTTCCTGTGTTAGTAGTTCCAATTCTCCTTGTTTGTTGCCCATGCTTTGTGCATTAGTATAGAAACATTTTAGTTTGTGATTGGTTTCTCTTTCTCCAATATTTTTATTAATTAGATTCTTTCGTCTTTGTTCTTCCTTTCCACTTCTAATAGCAGAGTTCTCAATAGCATTTGTCAGGTGTATGGCTTTTTCTGGTCTTTTGCTTCCCTTCCCATGTTGTTCTAGTTTAAAGCTCTCCTTACAAGTGTAGCAAGGCGACTTCCAAATACCTGCTTTCCAGTCTTCGTAAGGTGCACCCCATCTCTAGCAAGTAGTCCATCGTATAAGTAGTTCACTCCGTGATCCAGAAATCCAAATCGTTGCTGACGGCACCATCGACGTAGCCAGTTGTTCACCTGCAGAATCTTATTCCACCTCCTTGTTCCATGGCCATCCACTGGGAGGATGGAAGAGAAGACCACCTGCACTCCCAGTTCTTTCACTTTCTTGCCTAAGTCTTCAAAGTCTCTGCAGATGGTTTCCAGGTCGTTTCTTGCGGTGTCATTTGTCCCCACATGTAGTAGCAGGAATGGGTAGTCATCTGTAGGTCTGAAGAGTCCTGATATCCTGTCAGACACATCTTTAATTTTTGCACCTGGAAGACAGCACATTTCTCTTGAAGTTATATCCGGTCTGCAGATAGCGGCCTCTGTTCCTCTCAACAGGGAATCCCCCATGACCACCACTCCCCGTTTCTTCTTCACAACATTTTTCTTTCTCCATCCAGGAGGACTCTGAAGGCGTACAAGGTTGCTGTTTGTTGGCAAAGTCTTATCCTGATGTATTTCTTCATCGTTTTCCTGCGTGAGAGCCTGGTACTGGTTTCTGAGCAGTATGGGTGCTGACTGCCTCCTGATCCTCCTGCTTCTCTGGGTCACATGTCTCCATTCCTCTGTTTCTTCAGGTGCACTTCGAATTTCTTCTCTTTCTGTATCATGAAGAGATAATTCTGCTCTGTCCAAGAACTCTTCACCTTCCTTAATGATCTTCAACGTAGCTAACCTCTCTTCGAGATTTTGCAACTTTTCCTCCAACAGGGTCACAAGCTTGCATTTGTGGCATGTGAAGTTTGGCTTTTCCACTGGTAAATCTGTGAACATGTAGCAAGAAATGCAGCTCACCAAATGGCTCCTGGCCTCTTCCATCTTGAGATTTCTTAAAAACGATGAAAGATGAGCCAAAGAAGGCACTGGGAATATGCAAATGATCTCCTCAAGACTCTTCCCCTGGTTTTCCGATTTCCTCTTTTCAGCTGCAACGGCCAAAACCCAGTGATCGTTGAGCTCGCGGAGACTCTTCACTTATCCCAGAAGGCACTGGGAATATGCAAATGATCTCCTCAAGACTCTTCCCCTGGTTTTCCGATTTCCTCTTTTCAGCTGCAACGGCCAAAACCCAGTGATCGTTGAGCTCGCGGAGACTCTTCACTTATCCCAGAAGGCACTGGGAATATGCAAATGATCTCCTCAAGACTCTTCCCCTGTTGACGCCACCTGTTGTGTTCGGCAAGTAAGATGTTAAGCTGACGCTGCATGCAGATCCTCTGGAGCTGGTGGTGTGTTGCAGCCAAGATGGTGAAGCTCCCCACAGGTGGAGCTGTAGCCCCAGGGCAGTGTAGGGAGTGTAGGGCAGAGGAGAGGTGCAGGCAGTGTAGTGGCTGGTACCCCGATGTAGTGGTACAGGGTGTGTTGGCGCAGGAATAATTGGAGGACACCAGGGCCTGTAGTTCCAAAGCTTTACTCAGTCTGTAGCACACACAGATGCCTGCCTCCGTGCCGTGTCCTCCAGGTCAGGGGCTCAGTCAACCTCCAGATCAGATGGAATGCTCCCTTCCAACACTCCGCCAACATGTGCCTTTCTGAACGTCTCTTATAGCGCCTTTAAGTGTGAAGTACTCCTAGTACTGAGTTACACTGGAGTGCCTCCTGACAGATGTTCCCAAGAACCTTACTTGTACGGCAGACAGCTGTAGCCTTCTTCGGGGACTCCTCTCTCCTGAGTCTCGGCTCACTATCCAAGTTTCTGTTGTGCCCCCAAGTCTTAGATGGGAGTAGTGCATTTACAGCCCACTACTCCACCGGTGTCCGCATCAGGACCTTTAGTATCCATACAACCTCGGGGACCAGGCTCCGGCCTTGCGCTTAGAACCTTTAGGCAGGGTTCTCCTCTAACCTACGTCCTCTCTGTTCCCTTCTACTCCTTCGTTCCATACTAATCTCTCCTTCTCATGGAAGATCAGGTTTCAGTTCAATGTCTTTCTCCTTCTTTCTTTTCCTGTGCCAGCTGGCTCAGATCACTGAGGCAGCTGCAGCACTCCTTCCTCCATCCCTCTTCCAGGGATCTCCTTCCCTCACTCCTCTCTGAGTGACTCTCCAACTGACTGACTGACTTCCTAAACCTTCCCACTCTTTTATGTATTTTAAACTCCACCCGCCTCCCAGCACGTTTTGTGTTCCAAGCAGGGAGCCACCAAAGGTGCTCTGCTACACTCCAAGCAGGGAGCCGCAATGTGTCTTTGCTGAACTACCGTGTTGTGTGCGACGCGATTGTTGGAATGTGGTTAGGAGCCTCCAACTCACCTGGACGGTGGGGTACCACACCTCAGGAGGAGGTGCAGTACATCTGTGGCAACTGAACCCTCGGGCGCCACAATTTGCTATTCATAGCAGAGTGTGCAGAGTGTGAAGGGTTGCCTAACATTGTAACATTCCGTGAAAAGACCAGAGTAATCCTGAGGGACTATTTCCGTAGTCAAGAAACGGATGAAGAAGCCCAGAAGAGAGCCATCATAGCGACTGCGGCCAAACTAATCAAGAGCGATATCAAGTCTAAGATCCCATCTTCAACCGATGAATATCCGAAGACTTCTTCGCTTGAATGTCAGTCTGCCTTAGATTATCTCCCCCTGAGTTTGCTTTTCTTGCTTGAAACCCTCTTCGTTGGAAAGGACATTCACAGGAAGGTCGCAAGCATTGGACAATCAGTTGTTCAGGCTGTACGTCCCAGGGCTGTAGTAGCTCCTGTTGTGTCATTCTCCCCTTCACCTTTGATGTCTAATGAACTCCCTCTACTGGTGAAGAGAGGTAGTGAAATTGATTGGGATGGGAAGAACCTGTCATCTGAACAGGCGGAGTGTGATTGGACATCTGGAATTTCTGAGTGGATATAAGGCAGCCGACGCCCTGCAGGGCTGCTGGTGATCCTTTCTGCTCTGAGCTCTTGCATCCAGTTTAGTTCCTGTCTACTAAAAGCTAAGTTTTTGCCCTGCTATTATTCCATGAGATTTTGTCTGGTTTCCTTAGTGTTTATATTCAGCCAGTCCTGGTTGGGACTGGCTGAATTCCATTTTTGTCTCTGATCAGTTTATCTCTTTGCTCTGTTTTCAGAATATACCTGAGTGCTGATATAGTGATTTTGAAGTCTAGCGACTTCAGGGCTTCTTTCCCTGTCAGACGGTTGGGACATTTTTGATAGGGTTTTTTGCGGATTGCAGCCAGCATCTTTTCTGTCCTGTCCTATCTAGTTAGTTGGGCCCCATCATTTGCTCAGCCTGTCTTTCTGTCTGTGTTTGTGTTTTCATCTGTATTTCACCGACAATACATGTTGGGGGCTGTCTATTGCTTTGGGGTCTGCTCTGGGGCAGTTTAGATTTCCCCTTTCCTTCTTTAGGCTTATGTAGTTCTCCGGCTGTGACGAGGGGTCTAGGGCACCGTAGGAACCCCCCACGGCTACTGTTAGTTGTGGTGTATAGGATCAGGGGTCTGCAATCCCATAGTTACCAACCTCTCCGGTTTTCTGGACTTAGCTTGTATTTTTGTTTTCTCCTCCTCCGGTGACTCATTCATAACAAGCTCCATTGCAGCTTGGGTTAGCAGTCCAGCTCCATCATCATTTCAGGTCTCGATTTCTTGTAGACAGTCTCTCAGCCATGGGATATTGTTCATCATATTCGGAAGTTCAGCGATTTGAGGAAAACGCTGCCGCTTCTGTTGGCCAAGATGTACTCGGTGGTACTATAGACAGACTGGATACGGCACTGCTGTTCGCTGCAGACAACGTTGATCATAATATCATCACGTTAGATGGGAAGGGGACTTTCCACGGCATGGGGATGGTAGCTACTGTGACTCCAGGAAGGAAGGTCAGTCGCACTGTTCTCAGATGGAAGACTGCAGACTTGGAGATATGTAAAATATATAGAAAAAACAGCACAGAAAAGAAGTCCAAAACAAAATTAGCAAATTTATAAACAATTTTATTCAAGTATATCAGGATTATCGGAAAAAGGGGGGAAGTGAGACAATGATGACCATAAAAGGTACATGGGCAAAAACAATGGGGCACACAGTGGTACATGGACATGGGAATGTACATAATATTACAATTGTATCATACAAAGTTGAAATATACACCATAATCCCATACAACATATTACCTTCAGACTGGTCTGTGAAACAAGTCCACCCAAGTGTGCCCTTCCCAGGGGGGATGTTGTGTGACTATTTTGAGTTTACTTCGGCTTTAGCACATACCATGAGTGGTGGCTGGTTCCACAGCCTATGGTAGTGCTGTCCGGCTTTGATTAAGGGATACTGTGACTGGTTATTTTTCATATATGGGATTATGGTGTATATTTCAACTTTGTATGATACATTTGTAATATTATGTACATGTCCATGTACCACTGTGTGCCCCATTGTTTTTGCCCATGTACCTTTTATGGTCATCATTGTCTCACTTCCCCCCCTTTTTCTGATAATCCTGATATACTTGAATAAAATTGTTTATAAATTTGCTAATTTTGCATTGGACTTCTTTTCTTCGCTGTTTTTTCTATATATTTTACATATTTCTTTGCGATTGTCCTCTATGTCCAAATAAATTGTATCCATTTGGTTGGTAATACTATACATAAGTGTATTTGTTTTACTATTTATTAATGGGTTATCTTTCCATGATAATATTATGGTTTATGTTTGCTGTTTCATGCACAGGTTATTTTTGTCTCTTGGAAATAGACTTGGAGATAGTTGAACAAAGCAGAGTTGATGTAAGGGAATACCGTTTCGCAAAACACACTCGCCGAAACATGAAATTCAAGCCCTTGCCATTTCTCGACGCCATTGACCATTGTGTTGATGTATTGTGGGAGATGTCTTTACACTTCAAACAGCCTGCACCGAGCTGGAATGGAATGATGCACATGCTACATAAAGACTCTGATCATCCTGGGTCGTCTTCGGTAATCTTCCTGCCCATCATTGACATGTATTCCGGAGACAAGTCATGCATCTTCTCTACTCTTGAGTATCTGTGCAACCTTGCTGATAAACACCGATCCGCTGCAGTTGTTACATTCGATCAGCCACTCTACTGGAAAGGGTCAGAAATCAAACACGAGGTGCCTGAAGACAGTCTGGTTCGAGATGTTGTCCTGATGCTCGGGAGCTTCCACAGATTGAAGAATCTTATGGGTGCCATAGGAACGTTGATGGATGATCCTGGATGATGCACCTTCATGCTGTAGCTGAATGTTTGCCCATTCTTGCAGCTGCTGGGCATGGGAACTATGTGAAGGCTACCTACCTTTACCTCCAGTCTATGACCACTCTGGAAGATGATATGCCATCAGTCTTCCATAGATTTATGAATGGCTTGCATGTTGTAAGGCGGACTGATCAGTACTGGGCAGACCTGGGTGCAACCTAGTCATCGAGCAAGCTCTGATGCGCTCCCTAAAAACTGCAGGAGGACTCACCAGAGGAAGTGGAGTGTCCGAACATCAGAGGGCCTTGTGGACTCTGTCTATGCCAGTGTTCTCTTCCTACAGTGATGCGATGCAGGGTTTCACTCGCCAGAGCTTTGTCACCAGTGAACAACACAAGGAGGCAAGAACGTCAAGGACGAGAAGAGATCGTGAAGACCTGGAGAAAATTGCTGATAAACTCGAGACCTTTTCACCTTTCTCTGATGAAGTGTCTCTTCGCAACATTATCACCGGTGTCAATGCAAATAAGGATGTGAATGTCCATAACCTGTTCACCATTGGCAGAGAAATAGTTGCAACAATGGAGGGTCAATCCCTGTTTTCAGTTAATTGCAAGCAGTCAATGAAAGCCAAGACCCTGGCATCCAGTGAGGCTATTGACGTTGCTAAGGACAAAACAATAGACCCCGCTCTTTTGCTCCAAAGGTTTCTTGTGTTGTCTCAAACTGCTGATCTTTCCCTTGATGAGGTGATGGCTTATGAACTTTCACCATACCCACCATCCCTCTTTGAGGCAAAACATCTCTTACGCAAACCAAACAAAGCACAACTGATGGCTGCTATAAAAGAACAGAGTTCAGATGACGCAGTACTCAAGGATGTACCAGAAGTGGAACATTATGTTCTTGACAGAGGTTCTCTTCTCCATCGACTGAAGAGGTCAGAAGGAAAGACATTGTTCAATCGCTGAAGACTATGCATGTTTCACACTAAAGCACTATGGTAAGGCTACGATAGTATTTGATGGTTACATTGGAGAACCAAACACAGGGCAAAAAATGAACAAGTAACAAAGTGAACATTGCTGAAGGAGCGAAATTTGTCGGGAAAAAGGAGGACTTCCTTTCGAATGTGGAGAACAAACAGTCTCTTATCAATCTCATCTCACAGCGCATGAATGACAGAGGTTGCCACGTAATACAATCAGAGGGGGATGCAGATGTGGAGATTGTTAAGGCAGCAGTGTCAAAGTCATCCAACAAAAGTACTAATCTCATTGGCGAAGATACAGATCTTTTGGTGTTGTTACTTCATCACGCATCAACCAGTGATGGCAACAAGCTTTATTTCTACTCGGATAAAGGGAGTCCTGCAACACTATATGACATTAAGGTTATGAAGAAGTTCCTGTGAAACCATGTCTGCAGCAGTCTTTTGTTTGTTCCTTCATGCATTCACAGGTTGCGATACCACTTCCGCGGTTTTTGGAATCGGAAAAAAACTCGGTCTACACAAGGTTTTGAAGGGAGACTCGGTCTTAAATAGCTGTGCTAAAATCTTTTCCACACCTAACAGAAACAGAGCTGAGACTGAAGACGCTGGGTGTAAAGCGATGGTGGCATTGTTCGGGGGTAAACCTGGAGATAATCTGTCTGCAATGAGGTATTCTACTCTCTGCAAAAAAGTTGGTTCAGCCAAAATCTTTGTTACGCCTGAACGACTGCCACCGACCTCCTCTGCAACGAAGTATCATGCCCTTCAGAGTTACCTCCAAGTGATGCTTTGGATGGACAATGTGAGGCCATGGACACTATTGATTGGGGATGGGAATTGCAGAACAACAGTCTAGTTCCAGTGATGATGGATACTTCACCCGCGCCAGAAACACTTCTGAAAATAATTCACTGCAATTGTTCTCGTGGTTGTAGTACACTTCGGTGCACTTGCAAAAGACACGGATTTACCTGTTCATGGATATGCGGACCATGTCAAGAAGGGCATTGTGACAATATGAGTGAGGAAGCAGTGTCTGATGATGAAAATAGTGACTATTGACCTGACACGCTTATTCAGTGATGAAGTGGTCTTAAAATGCACTGTGTATTAATTCTATAATTTCTAGAAATGTACATATGTCATGACGTCATTGATGACGTCATGACCCCGCCTGTCCATGTAGTTAGTATAAAACTTTGTATAAAAATTGTCATATGAAAATTTATAGTATACAAAATGCAAACTCTTCTGTAACCTAAAGCCACAGCTTTGAAATAGGGAAATATTCATTATTTTTAGTGCGATGGCTGTCATCATTTTATGATGTCATAGTTATGACCTTTGTGGTGATCAATTTTTGGAAAACTTTTAATATGTTGTTCCCCACATATAATAGTAATAAAAAAAATCATAAAACGCTTTCTTGGAATTTGTTCCGAGTCAAACCGTATTTTGACTGGACTAATGAGCAAGCGCTGTGATTGGCTGTAGAACACTGCCTGTTCTAGAATGTTACAGTTGGAGGAGAGGTCAAAGGTCACGGTGTCTAAGGACTCGGAGCCACTGAAACCTCTCAGACAGATGCAATTCCATGTGTTTTGTTCTACACATATTTCTTATCAAAAAGTGTGTGCGGCGCAGCGGCTGCTGAACTTGGTGGGTAGGATGCCGGTGGAAGCTTCTGAGGATCCACTGGGATGGCAGCGGCTGTATTCTTGAGACTGCATCATGCGTTCCATCACCTTCGTGCAAATAAGAATAAGGATGGTAACTCTACATTCTGACAGGCCTTCAGATATTGGTCTCCTCCATCTTATAGAGGGGAACGCCTTTCTGACTGTTCAATATCAATTATTGAATATTATGGAATATTCTTATTACACTCAGTTCTGTACTGAACATATTGCTTTCGCTGACACTACATATGTTATTTCTGTAAGTTTAGCTCATGGTAAATGTCAACCCCATATATAGAGACCATGTGCTCTGAGAGAAGTATATTTAAGGTGGGGTGACGTGAAAGAAACTCCAAAAAAACATCCTATTGTATTTAAGAGTAAAATACCTTAATAATGCCTCATGAAGTCAAATATAATGGAGACGATTCTCAATATCATGAGAAAAAGGAGGACATAGAATCCATTTCCATTGCAAAACATGTATAAATTTATTTATCAAAAAGAAGGACACATATCAGAGATACAGGATATTACAAAATCCAATAAAATGGGTAATCACATAAGGCCCGATACTAGAAAAACAAACAAGTGGGCAGCCTGTGATGGGAAAGGATATCCGAAGTCAATACCACAAAAATTAATGATGTAAAATGATTAAGCAATGAAATGTAGTTATTCTACCCGCCAAAGAAGTATATGGTGGGATATATTAGTGCAGAGGTCACCAAAAAATTATTTTCCCCCTGGGGCAATATTATATCATGCATGTAGCCCAGATGAGTAATGCAGGTGATACCAATAATGACTGCACTAAATGTAAACAAGCTAACATATTCCACCACTGGATCTGTGCAAGGCTCAGCTACATAACATGTGATAGAGAATAATATGGCATGTGAATGAGAACAATGTGGGAAAAGACAAAGTGTGCTTAAATAAGCTGGATAAACATACCCATCATGTCCAGATACGTGACAGGCGCCGACTTGTGTACCCCTACGCGCGTTTCGCGGTATGCAGGACCGCTTCCTCGGGGGGAATTATTATTCTCTATCACATGTTATGTAGCTGAGCCTTGCACAGATCCAGTGGTGGAATATGTTAGCTTGTTTACATTTAGTGCAGTCATTATTGGTATCACCTGCATTACTCATCTGGGCTACATGCATGATATAATATTGCCCCAGGGGGAAAATAATTTTTTGGTGACCTCTGCACTAATATATCCCACCATATACTTCTTTGGCGGGTAGAATAACTACATTTCATTGCTTAATCATTTTACATCATTAATTTTTGTGGTATTGACTTCGGATATCCATTCCCATCACAGGCTGCCCACTTGTTTGTTTTTCTAGTATCGGGCCTTATGTGATTACCCATTTTATTGGATTTTGTAATATCCTGTATCTCTGATATGTATTTAAGGTGGGGGTTTACTCTAGAAGGCACTCGCTTCTTCACCACCATGAGACACACACTCGAGGGGATATCTCTGTTCGGCCACTACATTGAATGAACAGCTGGTATGTAACTTAATTACCATGTGTGACTTCAAGAGAAGCCTATGACAGAGGCAGAATTAACAGTTCCTTGCAGAATTCCAGGAAAGGAGGATACAATCTTTGCTATGAACAAATGGACAATCTCTTTATAAACATTTCACCTATTTTTATGTTTTTCTGTAACAAACTTTTGATGGATGAATCCAAATAAACCACATTTTTTTATAAGAACATTGTCATATTTTAGAGTATCACATCTGGTAACAAGTCTCTGTATGCAAGAAAAAGAAAAACAACCTTTTTCTTTAGGAGAAATATGCAGATCAGTTAAATCATTAGAATATTAAGATATATAATGAAATATTATCTACACAACATTTATTTCTATATTTCTTTAATAATTATTTCTTCATTTAGTTAATTGTGGATAAGTGCAATCACACATCAAAATGATTTATTAAGAAAATCTACATTTAAATTAATTTTTTCCAAAGGATAATTTTATGATATTCAATTTTATTTTTAATGGTTACATAGATGGGTACACATCTTCAGATAAATATATGGTATAAAGCAAGTATAAAATTTACACAATTTATAAATTAATTATTTTTCATTTTGGTTTTGATAAGTGACTTATTTCATAAACCAATATTTTTTGGTATTAAGGGGGAAATGTGTTTTTGATCCTGATTACATCATCACATTTGATTAATACCTCTTCTTCACAAATTTTAATAAAGAAGAAATATTAATAAGGTACAATGGTATAGTATTGGGTATAATGACATTAAGTATTATAAAGAGTCATTTCTCTACACTAAGAAGAGTATTACATGCAAAGTTGAATAATTTGAATATTTTGGTAATACAAGTTTATGACAAATATGAAATAATCCAGATCATGGAAATATTAAGGGTATATGTTACTGAGGACATAACTACTCTGCATTTGTTATCAACATAAAGGCCTTATTTTTAGTCTTATTTTTATTTTTCATTTTCAATGTTTATTTTTCTATTTTTATTTTTAATTCTTAAATTTGTATTTTTTTCTCTCAATCAAGAAACATCAATATTTAATAAAGTAATGTCTAGTATGAGAATGTTGCTTCATTAAATATAGCGATGATATGGTTCCATTACAAAGGAAAAATGTTTCAATTCTGAGTTATATGCAACAATTCATTCATTCACTCATTCATATATTCTTATTTTGGTTCATGGCTATACATTCTTACATATTATTGATATAATAAAATAAAGTTTTAGTAATAAAGATGAAAACACTTGTTACATAAAACACACTGACACCTATGGGTTGAAAAAGGTAATTACACCTATGACATAGAACATTTTTTATATCACATGAGGAATACGGTTAATAATGTATTATCACTTATTATTGTTTTATTATTTCAAACATGAAATCCATATTAACATTCTGAGAATAATTATATGGATATTACTGATTGCTATGGTACGCTGTGATATTATAGGATAGGAAAATTACCAGATTTGGTATAGAATAGGGAATGAAGACTTCAAGCAAGATATTGAAATTACGTTAATAAAGACTTTTCATATTTCTAAATTTAATTGATTCTTACCAGTTGCAAGAAGAAGATGCTATCCAGAAGTTCCAGAAGGTAATAAAGCTATGATGTCTGAATAATGGACTGTGTCAATTACAAGTGCAGTATCCACCACTGACAGTCACAAAGTATGAAACCTGATAACCAGAGGACGATGATGCTGAGATGAACTGTGTTATCACGTTTTTATCAAGTTCGAGTGGTTTCCAATCACCTGTAAAGCTTCAATGAAGGCTGGTGAACAATAAGGTAATTGTCAGGAAGCTACAACCCTGACATGTGTCCTGTGCATTAGGACTAATGATTGGTTATGGTGCTAATGCTATGTTTTAAGGAACAGTCATTTTAACCCTTGCTTTGCTGACCAAAGACGTCACACCTGTTCAAAGACCAGTACCGATGAAGGATTCCAGGAATATCCAAGGCGAGCCAATGTAAGCCCAGGTTTTTAAAGGTGACACTGCACAGATATTAAAGCTACATTTCATCTATAGATTTTGTTTCTTATCAACATTTGAATTTATGGACTTTGATTTGACACACGAGACGATTTCTGCAACATCTATGTTATTACAAAGGAATTATAATATAAAGACTGCGTTTTAAAAGAACCAAGAAGAAGACAGAAGACATCAAAATGAAGACCAGATGACATCAGATGATGATGACGACCTGAGATGCTTCAATTTAGATTTAGGGAAGTATAATTATACATATTTTATATGAATATTGTTCACGGCTTACCATAACATGAATTCACATCACTATGTTATTGACTACCTATAACAATAATCTGATATTATTATTATTGATATTAAATTATTTTGTCAAAGAAGAAGAAAGAAGATATAATTATCCTGAAGATGAACTTATCTACTTTGAGGGTTCCAATTAATGTCTGTCGTCCTCAAAAGGGGGAATTGTTAAATATCAATTATTGAATATTATGGAATATTCTTATTACACTCAGTTCTGTACTGAACATATTGCTTTCGCTGACGCTACATATATTATTTCTGTAAGTTTAGCTCATGGTAAATGTCAACCCCATATATAGAGACCACGTGCTCTGAGAGAAGTATATTTAAGGTGGGGGTTTACTCTAGAGGGCGCTCACTTCTTCACCACCATGAGACACACACTTGAGGGGACATCTCTGTTCGGTCATTACGTTGAATGAACAGCTGGTATGCAACTTAATCACCATGTGTGACTTCAAGAGAAGCCTATGACAGGCAGAATTATCAGTTCCTTGCAGAATTCCAGGAAAGAAGGATACAAGCTTTGCTATGAACAAATGGACAATCTCTTTATAAACATTTCACCTATTTTTATGTTTTTCTGTAACAAACTTTTGATGGATGAATCCAAATAAACCACATTTTTTTATAAGAACATTGTCATATTTTAGAGTATCACATCTGGTAACAAGTCTATTTAACACTGACAGAACAGGTTGGCTGAACGCGACGCACATCACCATGATCCCTATGGCCGACGCGTGCGCGCTGCTATGTTGATGTTGTAGTACACTACTTCCATAAAATATTAATGGTGCTGACAGATGCCAGATTATCAGATATCAGTATCAACATTAGTTTTTTTCAGGTTTCACATAGAAGCTTATAGGGAAAAAAGAAAATACAAAAATCGCACAGTTCAGCAGCGTCTTCAGACATACGGCGATCGCAGAAGCCGTTGAAGCCGCTGCCACACAGCCGACATCGTGGAGATGGCCCCGATCATATAAGACGGCGCCGCCCCTTACTCTCCAATAAAATGGCATGGTAGTGCGGTGTGCGCAAGCTCTGACTCAGGCGGCACTCCAGTTATATTTGTATAAGCATGGCCACTTCCAGAAAATAATTGCAATTCCATGTGTTTTGTTCTACACCTATTTCTTATCAAAAAGTGTGGCGCAGCGGCTACTGAACTTGGTGGGTAGGATGCCATTGGAAGCTTCTGAGGATCCACTGGTATGGCAGCGGCTGTATTCTTGAGACTGCATTGTGCGTTCCACCACCCTCCTGAGCCTACAGCCAGAGCTCGCTCACCGCACACAAATCTATAGCCATACCTTTACCTCACCTGTATTTATGCGCCAGTAACGGCAACACCTGTTAAATTATGGAGATTTTCTTTTCATAGAGATTTTGTTTTTCTATGCAGCGTTAGTGACCTGCTGACATATTGAACACATCTCTGTTGTCAAAATGCCCCGCCTCTGCTGAATATTTAGGAGAAATTTGTTGAAAAGTGGATTTTTCCAGCAGCTTATTTGCATATATTGATGTGCAAGCGCTGTGATTGTCTGACTGTAGAACACTGCATGTTCTAGAATATTACAGTTGGAAGAGAGGTCAAAGGTCACGGTGTCTAAGAACTCAGAGCCACTGAACCCTCTCAGGCAGATGCCTGTCCAGCCTGTGTGTGTGACCAATCCCACTGAAGGAGAACTCATCACCTCCTCTCGTGGCTGCCTGTTCCACACATTGATCACCCTCACTGTCAAAAAGTTTTATTTTCTAAAATCTAATGTGTATCTTCTCCCCTTCACTTTCATCACATTGCTTCTCGCGTTTCCATGTGCAAATGAGAATAAGGATGGTCCTACATTTTGACAGCCCTTAAGATATTGGTCTCCTCCATCTTATAAAAAGTCAAAGAACCTGAGGATGTCATGGTGGTCAGTATCAACTGTCGCCTCTCCACAGAAGCTGCAGAATTTCTTCCAGATTTTGTTATAAATTGCGAAAGTTACCGGCTTTCTACTCGCTTGGAGGGTAGAGATAACATCCTCTGACAAACCCCTAGATCTTAGGACCTGACGCTCAGGATCCACGCTGATAACTGGAGGGCTTCTGGGTTCTGGTACAAGACTAGACCTTGATGAAGATCTCTTTTTGGCAGGAGAATGGGGTTCCTCTTCTGACATTTTCTTCAGCAAGGGGAACCAACTCCTCTTCGGCCAGAAAGGCACCACTAGTATGACTCTGGCTCTGTCCTCGCAAATCTTTCTGAGAGTCCTCGGGATCAGTGCAAGAGGCGGGACAGCATATAGCAGGCCTCTGCTCCATGACTGACGGCGTCGATCCCCACCTGACCTCCCAGAGGGTTCAGAGATTAGAAGGTCTTGACCTTTGCGTTCTGTCTGACCACGAATAGGTCTACCTCCGGTCTTCCCCACCGCTGGCATAGTCTGTTGAACACCTCGTAGTTCAGCTCCCACTCTGTTGTGGCTACTCTTCTGCTGAGGAAGTCCACGACCTGGTTTCTGGTACCTTCCAGGTGTACCGCTGAGATTGAGAGAATCTCCCTCTCTGCCCACCTGAAGATTTGTCCTGCTATACATTGTAGTGCTGGGTGTCTTGGACCGCCCTGGTGATGGAGGAAGGCTACCGTCGTGGTATTGTCTGACAGTACCTTCACGTGTCTGTTTCTCACCAAGGACTGGGTGGAAGATAGAACCTTCCACACCGCGTGAAGTTCTCTGAAGTTGGAGGATTCCCTGCTGTCCACCGGACTCCATCGTCCCTGGTAGTAACTTCCTTGGACATGTCGACCCCATCCTTGTTGACTTGCGTCTGTGGTGACTATGACCTCTGGAGACTGAATCCATGAGACACCGGCCTGTAGATTTCTCGGGATGGTCCACCAAAACAGAAATCATTTCACCCGAGGGGACAGCCACATCTTCTTGTCTAGCAAGCTCTGCTTTCTGTCCCAGGATGCTTGGATCGCTTGTTGTAGTTCCAGAGAATGAAATTGGCTCCAATTCACACAGGGAATGCAGGAGGTCATTAGACCCAAGATCTTCATCGCATCCCTGATAGAGACCTAGTTCTTTGTGAACTGACGAATCTTCTCCTTCATGCTGGCTTGCTTCTCCTTCGGTAGGTAAGACATTCTTCCCTTGAGTCTAGCATGACTCCCAAAAATTTTATTTTTGGCTTGGGTACTAGATCTGATTTTGCCCAGTTTATGATCCAGCCTAATTACTGCAGTGTGGAGATCAAAGCCTGACAGTCGATTCTGAACTGAGCTACCGAATCTGCTACGATCAAGAAATTGTCTAGGTAAGGAACTACCGTGATGTTCCGATTTCTTAGGTAGGCCACTACCTCTACCATCAGCTTTGTAAAGACTCTGGGGGCTGATGCTAGGCCAAAGAAGAGGCAGCGAAACTGATAATAGTAGATCTTGCCATCCATTTCGACTGCAAATCTGAGGTATTTTTGGTGGTTTCTGTAGATTGTTACGTGGTAATGCGCACTCTTTAAATCTAGAGTGCACATTACCACTCCTTTCCCTAAGAGGGGAATCGTGGATCTTATAGATTCCATTTTGGACCCCTTGTATCTTAACCATCTGTTTAGGGGGTTTAACATTTATTATAGTTCTGGATTCCCCAGATGGTTTTTTTTAATCGAGAAGAGGCTTGATTAGTGTCCTCTCCCTTCTTCTCGAGCGAGTACTGGAACGATTGCAGGCATCCCTAGGAGGTCCTGAATATCCGACCACATAGGGGAGGCTGAACAAAGACGGGAGCTGGTTACAAGAAACCTGTTGGGAGGTAGGGAGTCGAACTCTATTCTGTATCCCTGAGAGATGACCTGCAGAACCCAAGGGCTGTTGGAAATCTCTTGCCAGCCTTCTAGGAAACCGACCAATCGCCCCCCTACCCCGGTGGCGTCATTTCCTTTGGGAATTCGATCCCGAGCCGGAGAAGATGGTATTTCTATTTCTACCCCTGCTCTCTCCCCCTTTGGGATAGCTCCATCTTCCCGATTTCCCTTTCTCTTTGTAGTCCGTCTTTTGATTAAAAAGGGCTGATATTTTTTGTGTTTTTCTTCGGGAAACCCTTTCTTTTCGTCTGAGGCTTTCTCTAAAATATCATCGAGAACAGACCCGAAAACCTTATCCCCCCCTCCCCCGGGAAAGGAATCAAGCAAAGCTTGTTTTTTGATTGCATGACCCCTGACCAACTTTTTAGCCAGATGGCTTTTCTGGCTGCGTTGGACAGGGACTGACTTCTGGCAGTGAACCTGACTGACTCTGCCGAGGCATCTGCCAGAAACCCAGTTGCTAATTTCAGTAAGGGAAAGGATTTCAAGATAGTTTCCCTCTGAGTTCTATCTTTAAGGTGCTCCTCCAGATCATCTACCCATAGATGCATGGAGCGCGCTACTGAAGTTGCAGCTATATTGGCATGTATGACTGCTGCTGAACTCTCCCAGGCCCTCTTTAAGAGCCGATCCGCTTTTCGGTCCATAGGCTCCTTTAAGTTAGAGGAGTCCTCAAAGGGGATAGCCGTCTTTTTGGACACCTTCTTTACCTGGATGTCTATTTTGGGGATCTCTTCCCAGACCTTGATCTCCTCTGGGTCAATCGGTAGGCGAAGTCTAAAGTCTTTGGGTATAGTCAGTCTATTCTCTGCCTCCTCCCATTTCTCTAAGATCATCGCTCGTATATGAGAGTTCACTGGGAAGACCATTGAGGTCTTCGAACGCAGCCCCCCCAAACATCTCATCTTGTGCTGAGAGAGTTGTTGGGGGCTTCTCGATCTGCATAGTATGCCTTACTGCTCCCAAGAGCTCGGCCGTATCCCCGGATGAAAAGAAATATCCCTTCCCTTTCTCTGGAGGCTCTCTATCTCTTCCTGCTCCAATTTTGATTTGGACAGGTTCTCCGCAGACGAGGTGTCCGATTCCCTTGGCCTCTTCCTGGATACCTGGGGGTTCAACTGCGGGGTCTGGGGGAAGACAAGGCCTGACACCGAAGCTTGCACCTCCTCTCTTATAATAGACATCATGTTAGACATGAGTGTAGCCTGCTCCACCCCCACGATCCGTCTGGTTCATATGTCGCAGAGGGGTTTCTGCCAAGTGTCCTTTAGCCTCTTTGAACAAATAGGGCACTTCTTATCCTTCCTCGACCTCTTGTAATCTTTTTTACTGCTGAGGTAACATAGTAACATAGTTTTGAAGGTTGAAGGAAGACCTTATGTCCATCTAGTTCAGCCTATTTTTAGTGCTGCTGTTCTGCATTGTTGATCCTGGGGAAGGCAAAAAACCCACAGAGTAGAAGCCAATTTTCTCCATAGGGAAAAAAATTCCTTCCCCTAAGCTGGGTCAATCATCTACATATAATATTATGTTATTTGTAACCTTCTATACTGTTACTCACAAGAAAAGCATCCATTCCTTTCTTAAATTCATTCAGTGAGTTGGCCATCACCACTTCCTCAGGAAAAAGATTCCAGAGCCTCACTGCTCTTACCGTGAAGAACCCTCTTCTATGCTGGTGCAGAAATTGTCTTTCCTCCAAACGAAGAGAATGCCCCCTTGTTCTTGTCACAGTCCTTGGTACAAACAGTTCATTGGAGAGATCTCTGTATTGCCCTCTGATATACTTGTACATATATATTAGGTCTCCCCTAAGTCTTCTCTTTTCTACAGTAAATAGACCTAATTTTGATAACCTTTCTTGGGTATTGTAGTGAACCAACTCCATTTATCATTTTAGTAGCCCGCCTTTGAACCCTTTCAAGTTCAGTAATGTCTTTCTTGAGTACCGGCGTCCAAAATTGCACACAATACTCCAAGTGTGATCTGACGAGTGATTTGTATAGAGGGAGAATTATGTTTTCATCTCGAGTCCCCAGACCTCTTCTAATGCATCCCATGACCCTATTGGCTTTGGTGGCAGCTGCCTGACACTGGGCACTCCAATTTAGCTTCTTATTGACTAAGATGCCTAAGTCTTTTTCCATGTCTGATTTCCCCAGCAGTTTCCCATTTAGTAAGTAATTGTAGCATCTGTTTCTCCTTCCCATGTGCATAAACTTACACTTATCTGTGTTAAACCTCATTTGCCATTTTTCAGCCCAATTCTCCAATTTACTCAAATCTGTCTGTAGTTGCAAACTGTCCTCCTTTGTGTAAACTACCTTACATAGTTTTGTATCATCTGCAAATACTGATATTTTACTGTGTAAGCCATCCACTAGATTATTAATAAATATATTAAATAGTAGAGGGCCCAATACAGAACCCTGTGGTACCTGTGAGAATCATGTGGGAATAGTGGATGAGGGCAGGTATATCTCACCCAGATTCCTTTCCTATGTGGCCTAGTCTGGTCAGTATCGCACCTGCTTACTAATGGATAATGGGAGGTGGATATAAAAGGATGCCAGGTGGTTGTGTGAGTGTCTCAGCCTGGGAACACAGAGAGCCTGTCTGTGTGAGAGACACACACGTGAGTGAAAGCAGTGCCCACTGCAACTGTGGTTTGGCTGGACGGGAGAAGCCCGCCAGTTGGTAGTTAGGTTGTCCATTGTTTAGTTAGTGCCGGACAGGCAAGGATTTGTTTTATGTTTTATTTCCTTTTGCATTGCTTTCACTATTAATAAACCTGACCCAGGGTCAGTTACACCCGAATCCCACCTCTGCGCCTGAGTTTCATGCGGAACGCATGTGACCTTTGACCCCAGCAAAGGCGACCCCGGAGTGTTTTATCACATTGTGGTGGAGAACGCGGGCATCACGTTGCAAGCATGAGCATGGAGGACGTGGTGAAAGCGCTGGTACAGTCCACCGTCGTCCAGCAAGAAGCTAATCGGGTGATGATGGCCCAGCTGAAGGAGTTGGTGGACATGACAGTTACCGATCGTTCGCTTCTCCAGCAGGTGGCGCAGCACTTGGCAAGCTTACCTGAGCTTAACCTGGAAGCCGAGTCGAGAGTGATTCACGTGAGTCGGTACTAGCAGAAGATGACGACCGAAGATGACGTCGAGGCATACCTGACCACGTTTGAACGGACGGCGGTGAGAGAAAAATGGCCGAAGGCACGATGGGCCGGCCTGATTGCCCCGTTTCTTTCCGGTGAGGCCCAAAAGGCTTATTATGACTTAGAGCCTGAAGCCGCGCAGGACTTTGACAAATTGAAAGCCGAGATCTTGGCCCGGCTGGGAGTGACGACCGCTGTCCGTGCACAGAGAGTGCATCAATGGACTTATCAGCCGGATAAACCACCGCGGTCCCAGATGTTTGACCTGATCCACGTGACGAAGAAGTGGCTACAACCCGAGGTGTTGACAGCGCCAGAGATAATCCAGAGAGTCGTCATGGACAAGTACCTGAGAGCTCTACCGCCAGCCCTGAGGAAGTGGGTAAGCCATGGAAATCCTACGAAGGCAGATCAACTGGTGGATCTGGTTGAACGTTACTCCGTGGCGGAAGGACTCCGAGACGACGCTACCCCACCTCGTTCTTCATCATCTCCACGTGGAACCGGTAAGACTGTTCCAGGGAGTAGGGGAGATGGAAAAATCCCTAAGACAGTGGGGGAGGAAAACGGGACTGCCCGCACTGCGAGGCCGAGAGTAACGAACTATGGTCTAAGCAAGGGGCCCGTTAGGTGTTTCCGCTGCCAAGAGATGGGACATATTGCTGCGAACTGTCCGGTCACTACTGAACCCATGCAGTGCGACGTCACAGACTCTAAAAACCGCATGTCTATGGTTGCACGGGTAGTGAGTGTGAATGCCGGTCAAAAGGATGTGGAAAAACACTTGTGTGATTTAACTGTTGATGGCAAAAATGTGGTGGCATTGTTAGACTCGGGAAGTGTGGTGACTCTGGTGAAGGCCAGTCTGGTGTCAGCCCCGACTGGACCATCAGACAAATTTTCTGTAACGTGTGTGCATGGAGACACCTGTTCGTACCTCACCACGGTCATATGTATTACTACTTCCTATGGGTCTGTGCAACATAAAGTGGGACTCGTCCCGGCGTTATTGCATGATGTTATCCTGGGCCGGGATTTTCCCCACTTCTGGCAATTGTGGGAGAATCAGTTGATGCCCTCGGGTAATAGGGTACATGATTCTTCTCCCAGGGAGCGTGTGGGTCCCGAACCCCTGGAAGAGGTCTCCCCGGAAGACTCTGGGGAAGAGTCTGCGGGAAATGACCTGCAGTTCCCGTTTTCAGTCATGGCGGGTGATAATGAGGAGAAGAAGAGGAGGAGGCTGACAGCCGTCCACCTCCCTGTTTGCCGGATTTAGAAGTTCAGAAAGATGACTTCCAAAGCGAGCAAATAAAGGATCCTACCCTTTCTCAGGCTAGGACAAATGTAAAAGTGATAAATGGGGTACCCGTAGAACCTGGCTCTAGGCTGGCATATCCTTACATGGTTCTGGAGAATGATTTACTCTATCAGATAGAGAAAAAGGGGGAAGATACGGTGCAACTATTAGTCGTGCCAAAACCCTACCGGCGGCAGGTGCTGGACCTGGCCCACGGACATGTGATGGGAGGTCACCTGGGAGTCCAGAAAACCACCGAAAGGATATTACACTGTTTTGTTTGGCCAGGCATGCATCATGATATTCGTGTATATTGCGAGACTTGTCCTGACTGCCAAGCCTCTGCACCTAAGCCCCGGTTCTGTAGCCCTTTGGTACCCCTACCTATTATTGAAGTCCCGTTTGAGAGGATTGGGATGGATTTAGTTGGGCCCCTTCCACGGTCTGCACGTGGACACCAACATATCCTGGTCATCTTGGATTATGCCACTCGTTACCCGGAGGCCATCCCTTTGCGTAACACGGCCACCAAGACGATTGCCAAGGAGCTGGTGCATGTGTTTAGTCGGGTCGGTATACCAAAACAGATACTCACCGACCAGGGGACCCCCTTTATGTCCAGGATAATGAAGGAGCTCTGCCGATTGTTACAAATCGAACCGTTACGCACATCCGTGTATCACCCTCAACCAGACGGGTTGGTTGAACGGTTCAATAAAACTCTGAAGCAGATGCTGAGAAAGGTGATAGACAAGGATGGGAAGAACTGGGACTATTTACGTCCATATTGGCTTTTTGCCATCAGGGAAGTACCCCAGACTTCCACGGGATTCTCGCCTTTCGAGTTATTGTACGCCCGACGTCCTCGCGGACTGTTAGACGTTGCAAAAGAAACCTGGGAGGGTCAGGTCACTCCATTTAAAACAGTGATAGATCACGTCACACAAATGCAGGACCGTATTGCGGCTGTTATGCCTATCGTCAAAGAACACATGATACAGGCTCAAGGAGCCCAAAAAAGAATCTATGATAGGGGCGCCAAGATCCGTACGTTTGCACCCGGAGATAGGGTGTTGATCCTGGTCCCCACGGTGGACAGTAAGTTCCTGGCAAAGTGGCAGGGCCCCTTTGAGATCAAGGAAAGAGTTGGTGAAGTAAATTACAAAGTATACCAGGTAGGTAAACGGAAACCTGAACAGATTTATCATGTAAATCTGATAAAGCCCTGGAAGGATCGGTCTGCCTTGTCAGCGGAGCTGGCCCGTCCCGTCTGCTCACATACCGTACCGGAGGTACGGGTTGCTGAGACTCTCTCAGAGCGGCAAAAGACTGAGGTCAGGCAGTTTTTACTTCACAACCAAAAGTTTTTCTCAGAAAAACCCGGGCAGACTACGCTAATGAAACATGACATCGTAACGGAACCTGGTGTCACAGTTCACGTAAAGCCCTACCGAATCCCGGAAGCGCGCCGTGAAGCCGTTTCCCGAGAAGTGAAGGCAATGTTAGAGTTATGAGTCATTGAGGAATCGCACAGTGCTCGGTCCAGCCCGATTGTGCTAATTCCTAAACCGGACGGCACCATCCGGTTCTGCAATGACTTCAGGAAACTGAATGCGGTCTCAAAATGCCTACCCTATGCCCCGGGTCGACGAGTTAATAGATCGGTTAGGAAAAGCCCGGTATATTACGACCCTAGACCTAACAAAGGGGTATTGGCAGATCCCTCTGGCGGAGGCTGCCAGAGAAAAGACGGCATTTGCTACCCCAGAGGGTCTATTTCAGTATGTGTATATGCCGTTTGGACTGCACGGAGCACCGGCGACCTTCCAGAGACTGATGGATCGAGTCCTGAGGCCGCATAGGCAGTACGCTTCGGCCTATTTGGATGACATTGTCATTTACAGCTTGGACTGGGAGACTCATCTCCAGAAAGTACAAGCTGTGATTGACGACCTGTGGGAGGCAGGTCTAACCGCGAACCCCAAGAAATGTCACATCGGGCTAGAAGAAGCCCGGTATTTGGGGTATGTAATTGGGAGGGGTGTTGTTAAACCCCAGGTTGATAAGACTCAGGCGGTTCAGGACTGGCCACAACCTGTCAACAAGAAGCAGGTGCAAGCCTTCCTGGGGATCGCCGGCTATTATCGCCGGTTCATACCCAATTTTGCAGCCATCGCTACCCCCCTGACGGATCTTACAAAAGGGAAAGACTCCATCATGATTAAATGGAGTTTAGCGGCTGAAGAAGCCTTCCATAGCCTAAAACGGGCACTTTGCTCTCAGCCCGTACTGGTGACTCCGGACTTCCGCAGCGAGTTTGTGGTACAAACGGATGCCTCTGATACCGGTATCGGGGCCATACTCTCACAAGTGAGGGACGGAGTGGAACACCCAGTCCTCTATCTCAGCAGGAAGCTGAATAAACACGAGCAAAGGTATGCAGTCATGGAAAAAGAGTGCCTAGCCATTAAGTGGGCTCTAGAGGCCCTCAAATATTACCTGGTGGGCCGAAAGTTCAGGCTGATCACTGACCATGCCCCTCTCAAGTGGATGCACTTGAACAAGAAACGGAATAGTCGGGTGACCCGGTGGTTCCTTGCCCTGCAGGCCTACACTTTTACGGTGGAGCACCGCCCAGGGGTACAGATGGGGAATGCAGATGCCCTGTCCCGAGTGCACTGTTTGGCGGGTGTCATTGCTCGACCGGAGTGGTCTGAGCAGAGGGGGGGATATATGAGAATCATGTGGGAATAGTGGATGAGGGCAGGTATATCTCGCCCAGATTCCTTTCCTATGTGGCCTAGTCTGGTCAGTATCGCACCTGCTTACTAATGGATAATGGGAGGTGGATATAAAAGGATGCCAGGTGGTTGTGTGAGTGTCTCAGCCTGGGAACACAGAGAGCCTGTCTGTGTGAGAGACACACACGTGAGTGAAAGCAGTGCCCACTGCAACTGTGGTTTGGCTGGACGGGAGAAGCCCGCCAGTTGGTAGTTAGGTTGTCCATTGTTTAGTTAGTGCCGGACAGGTAAGGTTTTGTTTTATGTTTTATTTCCTTTTGCATTGCTTTCACTATTAATAAACCTGACCCAGGGTCAGTTACACCCGAATCCCACCTCTGCGCCTGAGTTTCATGCGGAACGCACGTGACCTTTGACCCCAGCAAAGGCGACCCCGGAGTGTTTTATCACATACCCCACTAGTAACTCTGGCCCAATCTGAGTATGCCCCATTGATAACCACTCTTTGTTTTCTATCACTAAGCCAGCTACCTACCCATCTACACACATTTTCCCCTAGCCCAAGCTTTCTCATCTTACTTACCAATCTTTTATGTGGGACAGTGTCAAATGCTTTAGAGAAGTCGAGATAAATGACATCCAATGATTCTCCTTGGTCCATTTGAGAGCTTACATCCTCATAGAAGCTGATCAGGTTAGTTTGATAGGAGCGATCCTTCATAAATCCATGTTGATATGGAGTTAAACATTTATTAACATTGAGATATTCCATAATGGTATCCCTTAGAAACCCTTCAAAAATTTTACCCACAACAGATGCTAAGCTTACTGGCCTATAGTTTCCATGTTCCCTTTTACACCCCTTTTTGAATATTGGTACCACATTTGCTTGCCGCCAATCAAAAGGAACAGACCCTGCTTCTATAGAGTCTTTAAATATAAGGAATAGAGGCCTGTCTATCACATTACTTAACTCCCTAAATACCCGAGGGTGAATGCCATCAGGGCCTGGTGATTTGTCAATTTTAATCTTGCTAAGGTGGTTCTGCACTTCTTCCTTGGTTAGGCAGGTAATACTTAATGGGGAGTTTACATTATCACTCTGCATTTCCCCTGGCAAATCCTTTTCCTGTGTGAACACTGTTGAGAAAAAAGTATTTAAAACATTTGCTTTTCCCACATCGCTCTCTATGATTTCACCCTCATTGTTCTTTAAAGGGCCAACACCATCAATTTTAATCATTTTACTGTTTATATAATTAAAGAATAGTTTGGGGTTTGTTTTTCTTTCCTTAGCAATGAGTCTCTCAGTTTCCACTTTTGCTAAATGTATTTGCTTTTTACACATTTTATTTTTTTATCTATAACTTTTTAATGCTTATTCATTGCCTTTTTGTTTTAGCTTCTTAAATGCCTTGTTCTTGTTATTTATTGCCCTTTTTACATCCTTATTTAGCCACGTTGGTGTTCTCCTGTTCCTAGCCCTTTTATTTCTGTACGGTATGGCTAGCTCGCAGTGGGTGTGTAAAACTGATTTAAATATTTCCCATTTATTTTCTGTGCTCCTATTTTTGAGGACATTGTCCCAATCAATTCGGCGAAGGTCCTCTCTAAGCTGATCAAACTTTGCTTTCCTGAAATTCAGCGTTTTTGTAACCCCCTTTCAGGGCACCTTACTGAAGGACAAGTGGAATTGTATTATATTGTGGTCACTGTTCCCTAGGTACCTATCGACTCGTACTTCTGTTATTCTATCTGGCCTGTTGCTTAAAATTAAGTCCAGAAGGGCTGTCCCTCTAGTTGGGCCCTGTACAAGTTGTGACAGATAATTATCCTTGGTCACTGACAGAAATTGGTTTCCTTTCTGAGATACGCAGGTTTCAGTTTCCCAGTCTATGTCGGGGTAGTTGAAGTCCCCCATAATAATCACCTCATTGTGATTTGCTGCTTTGTCTATTTGTTTCAATAATAGATTTTCAGTGGCTTCTGTTATATTTGGTGGCTTATAATAAACCCCTATGAGGATTTTATTACTTTTCCCTCCTTGTATCTCCACCCATAGAGACTCCACCTCTTCGTTTCCCTCTTGTATATCTTCTCTTAGTGTGGGCTTTAAAGTGGACTTTATATATAGACAGACTCCACCCCCTTTCCTTTTTTTACGATCCCTCCTAAACAAATCATATCCTTGCAAGTTAGCCGCCCAGTCATAGCTGTCGTCTAACCATGTCTCAGTTATTCCTACTATGTCGTATTTTTCCTCATAAATTACCAACTCCAGATCTTCAATCTTATTGGTCAGGCTTCTTGCGTTGGTCAGCATGCAGGAAAGAAGTTTTGCTTCATTTTTCTTAGCTTCCTTCTGAGTACCCTGTCTTGGGTCCTCTTTACCACATCTAGTATCCTTGATTAGTTTGTCCTTCTGCTGCATGTTCTTGTCTGCTGTTTTTCCTCCCATCCCCTCTTCTTCTAGTTTAAAGCCCTCCTGATGAGTGTGGCAAGTCTTCTGGCGAATGTGTGTTTCCCAGGTTTTGTGAGGTGTATCCCATCTCTTGCAAGAAGTCCATCGTAGAGGTAATTCATGCCATGGTCCAAGAATCCAAATCCTTGCTGCCTGCACCACCGTCATAGCCAGTTGTTGACCTCTAGTATCCGATTCCATCTTCTGATGCCATGACCATCGACTGGGAGGATTGATGAGAAAACAACCTGTACATTCCGTTCCTTTATTTTCTTCCCCAGAATTTCAAAGTCTTCGCAGATAGTTGGTAGGTCATTTCTTGCCGTGTCGTTTGTGCCTACATGTATCAGTAGGAAAGGGTAGTCGTCCTTGGATTTGAGGATAGTTGGTATCCTGTTGGCCACATCCTAGATTTTTGCTCCTGGGAGGCAGCATACTTCTCGTGCGGTTATGTCCGGCCTGCAGATAGTTGCCTCTGTGCCTCTTAGTAGTGAGTCGCCCATAACTACCACTCTTCTTTTCTTACCGGACACACTGCTTGTTGCGCGTTCGTTTTTGAGTGTCATTTGTTTCCGCCTTTGTTGACACAGTAACTTCTTTTGTTGATAGTGTGTCTTCTCTTGTAGATAAGGTATCATCCTGAGCTGTGCCATTTTCGTTCTCCAGCATGAGGGCTTCATATTGGTTACTAAGCTGTGTGGGTGGTGATGACCACTTGATCCGTTTGCTTCTTTTCGTCACATGGCTCCACTTTTCAGCCTCTGTAATGTGCTCTGATGCTTTTCTCACTTTCCGTATCCTGAATGGTTGCTTCTGCTTCATCCAAGAAGTCCTCATGTTCTTTAATTACCTTCAATGTTGCTATTCTTTCTTCCTGTCCCTGCACCTTTTCCTCTAAGAGGGCAACAAGTTTGCACTTCTGAAAGGTAAAGTTGAGTTTTTGGGCCGGAAGATCTGTAAACATGTAGCATGTGTTGCAGGTGACCATGTGGATTTTCTTCTCTTCCATATCGCTATTGCAGTCTATGATTGGTGGAAACTCGCGTGCGGTTTTGCGATGTCCTCAAACAGCGAGACCCGGCAAGTCCCAGCAATCGATCAGCTTAAGGCGACTCTTCTCCTCTTCCCAGAATCCACCGGAAATATGCAGATGAGCTTCCCGCTTCTCCAATCCTGCTTCTCCGCCTCCATCTCGTGTCATACCCGAGTATATATGGTATATCTATATATATTTTAATGTTTTGTTAGTTATAAACTTTGTTACTTTTTTTTTTAAATTTAGTTGTTCTTCCTTCTACAGAACGGTTGGAAATGTAAGTTCCGGCACGTCAACGGCCCCTGGACAGAACAGCCCGGAACATGGTCTGGCTGAGGAGGTCCAGAACTTTGAAATGTCTTCATCTCCAGCTCCTCCGGATGACAGGCCCTCTTCAGCGATGTCCTCAATAGCATCCGAAGCTGCTTCTTCAGCTTCTTTTTTGGATTACAGTCTGTCCTCTGACGTGGGATTGGCATCTGGCTCTACTTCTGCTGCTCCTGCATCTGTCGCTGCCAGTAGCTCTGCTGGTGGTGTGTCAAGGCGCACTTGGATGCGGGCAGGTTCTGGCCATTCCATGGCATCGACAAGGGCGGCACCCAAAAAAGGGACAAGGACTGAGACTTCCACTAATGCAATTGAACTACTCACTAGCCGAACCCTCAGTCTTATTGATAATACAAGACATCAGGATGAAATCGACACTTTTGGTTTAAACATAGCCGGCCGCCTGAGGTCCATTCCACGGGACCGTCGGAATCTAATAATGTCTGCAGTAAATGTAATTATAATGTCTGTTGACATCCCATCCAATCTTCCACCGTCAAATGAAATAATCACGGGGATTCTGAACCTTTTTAATCCCCGCAGTCTGCCTCCACCACCACCAGCAGCAGCTGCATCGCAGCGTTTGGGGCAGGCGGCATCATTACGTCATGACCATGCTGATGCATTTGTCTATGGCCGCCAAAATTCTTCCCAAAGTAGTGTTCAACATGGAAGCTCCCAAGTCAGATTTTGTCCCAAAACCTATATCCTTCATATAGCTATGATCCGGAGTACCATGAATTTTGAGGTTTTGGTCACCAACAGCCAACTTGTCTGGTCAAAACCCCCCCGTAGCCACCCCCCACCTTGCCTGTCCTGTTGACAGGGTTCAATTTATTCCGACAATGTTTGTCGTTCAGTTTAAGTATGTTTCATACTGTGGTTATACAGTATGTGGTTTTACAATTTTTATACTGTTTATATAAAAAAGAATTGTTTCAAGACACAGTGTGTGTGTGTGTGTGAATATATTTTTGGTCCCAAGACTACCTCACTGGACTCAACCAAAAAACACTTGCATTGAAATCAGCCCTCTCCTCTACTAAACAGCCCAACTTTACATACCTTGTATCTTCATTATCCCACAACCACAAACCGAGGTTCTATATTTTTTACCCCTTCATACACCCACCACGGACACCGCAAACTTCCTTAATCTCAGCTGTGGACAGACTCTAAACTCTCTGCTATCCACAATCCAGGATTGTCTATCAGCCAAATCCTCGTTAGCCTCTCGCTTATTCAAACTGAATGTAGTCAAATATGAACAACTCGTGTTGCCTCCATCTCACACATCTTCGTTACCCGACTTATGTAATTGTCAACTTTATGTTTTCCTTAGTACAAGGTATCCGCTGACTTGGAGTAATCCTTGACTCTGGCCTGTCTTTTGAAACGCACATGCAAGCTTTGGCCCCCTCCTGTCGCATACAGTATTATAATATTTGCAGAAACCGCTACTTCTTCGAACCTTGTGCTACAAAAAGGCTTGTGAAAGCCCTCTTTATCTCTCGCCTACACTATTTCAACAGATTTCCCTGTGGAATCACTGCTAAAACCCTTGCACCTCTCCACTCCATCATTACTAACTGTGCCGGCACAGTATTCGTCTCTTTCTTCGATACTCATCCACTTCTCTCCTCTGCAAATGTATTCCCTGGCTCCCATGCTATCAATGTATCAAATTAAATGTAATACTATTGACCTACAATGCCATCTCCAACCTGTATCCTCCCTATGTATTGGGAAACATCAAACGATACCTTAGTCCAAACGTAATTTTCGGCCCTCTCAAGACCTCCTTCTTTCCTACACACCACCTCAAAGATCCAAAATATCCCCCATCATCTGGTATTCTGTGCACCAACACGTCAGACTATCAACCACAATCGGATCCTTCAAACAGAATCATGAAAATAATTGGCTAAGGAAAGCTGACAGGCTGCAATGATCCACGCTGCCTCCTCACCACTCTTGGAGCTACCAGGTCAACCAACACCAGAGCTGCTGTGACACCCCAACCTACTGTCTCCTTTGTGTACTGTAGTGATATCTGTAATTCGTATGTTACCCCTTGTCAAGTACCGCACCATGGAATATATGCTGCAATTTTAAAAAATAATACTAAAAATATCATGAAAATTGAGTCTAATGGGTAATGGTGGTATGGAAATAATCGATGTTCACACAATAATTGAGACCAGATGCTGTCCGTGTGCTGTCCATGTGTCCGTGTAGTGAAATAATTGGTTTCAATATTAACCCTATGACTCCTAAAAATGCGCACGGATGGCACATGGATGGCACACGGACGCCATCCGTGTGCGGTACTTGATTACATGGACCCATTGACTTGTATGGGTACGTGTGACCGTGCTGTTGCACAAAAACGGACATGTCAGCGTATTTTGCACATGGATACACGGTCCGTGAAAACACACTGACATCTGCATAGACACATTCATTAGAATGTGTCTATGTGTGTCAGTGTCTCTGGTACGTGAGAAAACTGTCACTACACGTACAACTGGCCTCACATGCACACCCGAGTTTGAAAGCCTTCCCTGACCCAAGTTTTCAACTGCAACTAGTTCAGACAGCTGTGACTCCTCATCTATCTCTGTGCTGTATTCTCTAATGTAGTTGTGGAGTACACAGCATGCCTTAATTACAGTGTCAACAGTGTCCGTCTCTATCTGGATGGCAGTGTGAAAGATCCTCCACTGACTACACAGGATCCCAAAGGTGCATTCCACATATCTTCGTGCACGGCTCAGCCGATAATTAAAAATCCTCTGCCGGTCATCCAGTGCCCTTCGTGGGTATGGGCGCAGCAGGTTGGTCTTTAAGGGAAACGCCTCATCCGATACCATCACAAAGGGCACTGGAAGTGTGGAACCCGGCAAACATCTTGGGGCTGTGAGCATTCCGCCATCTTGAAGAATTTGCAGTCCGATCTGAGATGATCGCAACAACCGAGAGTCCCCAGAACTGCAATAAGCACCAATGTCGATGGCAACAAATTTGTAATGTGCATCAGCCACCACCATCAGGGCCACTGAGAAATACTTCTTATAATTTAAGAAGCGGGATCCTGACCGTGGTGGCTTCTGCACTCTCACATGTTTACCATCAACTGCACCTATGCAGTTTGGGAAATTGGCCACAGACTGAAAGCCTGCTGCGACCTGCAGCCAAGTCTCCTCGGTTGGCGATGGCATGACGATGGGCTGCAACTTCTGCCAGATGACGGTACATGTACACCTCACAATTTGAGAGATGGTGGATTTACCAACCCTAAATTGGAGGTGCAGTGATGTGTAGCTCTCTCCTGTGGCCAAAAACTTGGAAATAAAAAAAAAATAATGTAAGGAAAGCAAAATAATATAAAATAAAGGAATAATATGCATGCAGGACGTTATTGGAATGACCTTTTCGCAATGCATCTCTTCTACGTGTCCTGTACCCGTCGAAGCGAGTTTAATCGAGTAAGCGAGAAACGACTGTTGTCCCACACCTCCCTCCCCTAGCATTCCTCTAACGTCCTGCATGTCTACATATCTATTGATGAAATTCATGTTAAATAAAGACACACAGTTTTTCCCCTATAGTGTGTAGTGCTGCATCTTTTTTTTTAATTCACATTGAAATATTCCTTGGTTTTGATGCAAGCACCTCAATGTTTTTCCCGCAAAATATACCGCAATACTTCAGATACATAGCCACGTCTCTTTAATGTTGTGTTTTTTTGGGGCCCTACTTTGCCATTCATCTGTTTTATGTTTGATGGGATCTTAAGAGGGGTAAAATGTGTAACAAAAAAAAAAAATAAAACTTACCGCAAGGTGATGAACAGCCTTTCCTCAGCAGAGATGGGTCTTCGCATGACTGTGTGTTGATAATTTAAATCGGGTGAAAGAAGGTCGAGTAGGCGATCAAATGCTGGTATTGTCAGCCGGCAGAACTGGACAAATTTCTCAGGATACCTGTAAACCAAGAAAAAAAAGTTATTAACACACAGATAAGTATTGCACATGATTACAACAAACAACAAAACAATGTAAAAATACTTTTGGTGCTCACGGAGTCAAAAAAACACTAGTTTGCCCTACTATATCTTACTTCCTTAAATCCTGGTAAAGAAGATTGAAGTTGCCCTTGTCCACGCGCTCTTGAACAATTGGGTGGACCCACATTCTTTTTGCAGCTGTACTCCTCTTCTTCCTCCTCGTACGACATCGCTCCTATGGGAGAATTTAATATCAGTCCCAAATACATCAAAAGAATAAACCAATAACAAATATACGGACATTATGTTACGGTACTTTCACATTTGCATTTTTTTGAAAGGCACATCGTGTGCCAAAAAAACCCATGCTCAAAAAAAACCCCCGTGTTTTTGCATTCGCTTGCATTTTTTATGCGCCTTAGTAATCTAGTGGTCAAATACAGTATCTACAAATCTTTACGCAAAAAACGCATGCGCACTATAACGCAAACAACCGCATGTACATGCGAACGCTGCATTTCCCTAGACCATTGTGCTTTAATTTGTCACATTCCATAAAAAAGCTTGCACATTTTTTTTAAAGACTTTCATCAGACACAAAAATGAAACTTTGCGTATTGCAGGCCTAAGGCTAGGTTTACATGGCGTTACAGCAAACATTTTGTATGCAGTAAAGCAGATGTCACTATTGACGTAGCGATAACGGTTTGCGTAAACAGATGGTAGCGCCCAGGTAACATGCGCTACCTAGCATTTGCACATACAGTTGTATGCATAGCAAACGGGTGCGTTCACCAACGCACCCAAAAAAAGGCAAGCAGCGTTCAAGGGTGCATCATTACTTAACGCCTACTTGATAACACATTGCGATTTTGACATGCGTTATGATGCATTATTTTCATTGCAGGCAATGGCGGACTTAACGCATCCATTACATATTGCCACTATGTAACGTATCCGTCAGCAAATTGTCCCCTAACGCAGTGGTCCCCAACCTTTTTTGCACCAGGGACCGGCTTCAAGCAAGACCATTCTTCCATGGCCCGGCGGGGATGGAGGTGTGACAGGGGCAGGGCTTTGGTCATAAGGGGGCGGTGCTATGGACGCGGTTGTAGTTTAGCAGTGCATACTTATCATTTAATTATAACATTTATAATGTGACTCAACTCACCATAGGTTTTGAATGAGTGGGAGCACCTGGCTTGTTTCTCTGTTTCAGTGGGAGCACAGGGCTACTTCTACTGATGACTGTCACTGCTAATGATGATTGGAACCTACAAGGAAATGGAGCATTGAGCACTTAAGAAAAATTGTACTGGAGTTCTGTACATGCTGATTATTTTCTAATCATCAGAAAATGTATGTGTGGTTCCCCCCATCATGTCCAGCTCTGTGTGGCTCCCCCTGTTGTATGCATGGCTCCCCTGTCCCATCCTTGTATACATGGCTCTGCTCCCATCCTCCCATCCTTGTATTCATGGCTCCACTCCCACCCTCCCATCCTGTATACATGGCTCTGCTCCCACTCTCCCATCCTGCATACATGGCTCTGCTTCCACTCTCCCATCCTGTATGCATGGCTCTGCTCCCACTCTCCCATCCTGTATACATGGCTCCCCTGTCCCATCCTGTATGCATGGCTCCGCTCCCACCCTCCCTCCCTCCCTTGTATATATGGCTCTGCTTCCACCCTCCCTCCCTTGTATATATGGCTCTGCTTCCACTCTTCCTCCCTTGTATACAGGGCCGCAGCTATAATGAGCCAAGTTGAGCCAGGAACTGAAGCATTATGCCCTCCTCTACCTGCAGCACCTACAATTTAGCCTCTGCACGCTGGTGCTGCGGTCGTGCAAGAGGCTGTAATTGATGAGATCACAGAAGGGAAGGAGTCAGGGGCCCCCTGATCATGTGACCCCTGACTCTTCCCCTCCTGTGACCTCATCACAGGTCCTGTAGTCGCTCCTCTCCTCATCTGTAGCGTCTTCAATCCAGATATCATGTGATGCTGACTCCTCCCCTCCTATGACCTCATCACAGGTCCAGTGCGCACCAGCCCTTGTTTTATGCAGGACTCTGCTGTCTGTGTTGGCTGACATTGTCCTGGATGAGGGAAGTTTATTTGTGGGTTCAGGGGGGTTTACAGGGTGTATGTGGCAGAGCCGCGAGTGTGTGAGGTGTACGGAGCAGAGCTGCAAGTGTACGAGGTGTACAGAGCAGAGATGTGTACGGAGTGGAGCAGTGTGTGTGCGAGGTGTACGGAGCAGAGATGTGTACGGAGTGGAGCTGTGTGTGTACACGGAGTGGAGCCGTGTGTGTGTACGAGGTGTACGGAGCAGAGCCGCGTGTGTATGAGGTGTAAAGCCCCCGTTACACACTGCGATATCGCTAGCAATATCCCTGTAAAGTCACCGATTTTGTGACGTTGCAGCGATATTGCTAGCGATATTGCTGCATGTGATACTTACCTCCGACCGGCTCCCCCGCTGGTTATCGCTGATCGCGCGAGAAGCTGCTGGACCATTCCTCGTCAGTAACTTCCTGCGGTGCTTCCTGTGGCGCCGACGAGCGACGCGTGGAGCCGGGCAGGAGGACACAGGATCGCCGCATCTGACAGGTAAGTAGCGATCCCCGTCCCCAGCGATGTCACTGGTGAGATCTGCCTGAGTGGCAGCCCACTAGCGACCACCTAGCGATTCACCAGCGATCCTGACCGCGTCATATCGCTGGTCGGGATCGCTGGTGAGTCGCTAGGTGTAACGGTACCCTAAGGAGCAGAGCCACGTGTGTATGAGGTGTAAGGAGCAGAGCCACGTGTGTACGAGGACCGAGGTACACGGAGCAGAGCTGCACGTGTACGAGGTGTAAGGAGCAGAGCCGCGTGTGTACGAGGTATAAGGAGCAGAGCCGCGTGTCTATGAGGTGTAAGGAGCAGAGCCACGTGTGTACGAGGTGTAAGGAGCAGAGCCGCGTGTGTACGAGGACCGAGGTGCACGGAGCAGAGCTGCACGTGTACGAGGTGTACAGAGCAGAGCCGCACGTATACGAGGTGTACGGAGTAGAGCCGTGTGTGTGTACGGAGCAGAGCCTCAAGTGTGTGAGGTGTACGGAGCGGAGCCGCGTGTGTACGAGGAGTAAGGAGCGGAACCGCGTGTGTACGAGGAGTAAGGAGCGGAGCCGCGTGTGTACGAGGTGTAAGGAGCGGAACCGCGTGTGTACGAGGTGTTGGGAGCGGAGTCGCGTGTGTACGAGGTGTAAGGAGCGGAGCCGCGTGTGTACGAAGTGTAAGGAGCCGAGCCGCATGTGTACAAGGTGTACGGAGCGTAGCCGTGTGTGTGTACAAGGTGTACGGAGCAGAGCCATGTGTGTGTACAAGGTGTACGGAGTGGAGCTGCGCATGTGGGAGGTGCACGGAGCAGAGCTGCACGTGTACGAGGTGGACGTTGTAGAGATGTGTACGGAGTGGAGCTGTGTGTGTACGAGGTGTATCGAGCAGTGATGTGTAAGGAGTGCAGCTGTGTGTGTATGAGGTGTATGGAGCAGAGCCGCGAGTGTGTGGGGTGTGCGGATCTGTGTGTGTGCAAGGTGTACGAAGTGGAGCAGCGTGTGTGCAAGGTGTACAGAGCATAGCAGCGCTTGTGCGAGGTGTATGGAGCAGAGCCGCATGTGTACAAGGTGTCTGAAGCAAAGTCGTGTGTGTGAGGTGTATGGAGCAAAGCCGCATGTGTATAAGGTTTACGGAGTGGAGCCATTTGTGTACACGGCTTACAGAGCGTGGCCACGTGTGTACAAGGTGTACGGAGTGGAGCCGCATATGTACGAGGTGTACGGAGTGGAGCCATGTGTGTACTGAGTGGAGCCGTGTGTGTGCGAGGTGTACAGAACGGAGCCGTGTGTGTTATGATTGAGTCACCGTAGGAGGCAAAAACAGAAATGCTAGCTAAGTCCAGAAAACCAGAGAAGTTGGCAGCTATCGGACTGCAGACCCCTGAACCTATCAACACAACTAGCAGTAGCCGTGGGGGGTTCCTACGATGCCCTAGACCCATCGATCACAGCCGGAGAATTAAATAGGCCTAAAGAAAGAAAGGGGAAATCCAAACTGCCCCAGAGCAGACCCCAAAGCAAAAGGCAGCCCCCAACATATAATGACGGTGAAGCAAGATGAAAATACTAACACAGACAGAAAGATAGACTGAGCAAAGAGGGGCCCAAGCTATCTAGATAGGAAAGGACAGGAAGGCTGCTGTCTGCAATCCGTGAAAAACCCTATGAAAATAAGATCCAACAGACTGACAGTGAAAAAGGCCCTGAAGACGCTAGGCTTCAAAAAAGCTATGTCAGTACTCAGGAGTATTCTGAAGACAGAGCTACAGGCAAAAGGAGATTCAGCTCACCCCAGCAGGGAATGGCAGAATACTGAAAAGCAAGGAAAACAAAAAACAAAACAAAAAGCTAACAGGCAAAACAGAAACTTAGCTTTAGAGGAGCAGGAATCAGACTGGTGTCCTAGAAGTCCACAGAGAAATCACCCGCAGGGCAGAAGGACGTCGGCAGCCTTATATCCAGTCCGTGACTCCACTCAGCCAGTCATCCTCATTAAACTCAGGTGCCTGATAATCAGGCTCATTACCTTCCTTTACCAGAATAGGGAGTTCACCAGACCCCAGTGACGAAGGGGAAAATTAACTCTCAACAGTACCTCCCCCTTCAGGAGGGGTCACCGAACCCTCAACCATGCCACCAGGGCGATCAGGGTGAGCCCGATGAAATGCACGCACCAATCTTTTGGCATGAATATCAGAGGCAGAGACCCAGGAATTATTCTCCTGACCATAACCCTTCCACTTAACCAAATACTGGAGTCTCTGTCTAGCCAGACGGGAATCCAGTATTTTCTCTACCTCATATTCCATGTTACCTTCAACCAATACAGGGTCTGGAGGTGCCACCCCAGGAACAACTGGTTCAACAAACCTCTTCCACAAGGACTTATGGAACACATTATGGATTTTAAATGTGACAGGAAGAGCCAAACGAAAAGAGACCGGATTAATAATCTCCAAAATCTTGTAAGGTCCAATAAATCTAGGCTTAAACTTAGGAGAAGCCACCTTCATAGCAATATTTTTTGATGATAACCACACCATATCACCAATCTTAAACTGGGGACCAATGGTCCTATGTCGATTGGAAAACCGCTGGGCCTTTTCCTGGGAGAGAGATAACTTATCCACCACTTGGTCCCAGATCTGGTGCATTCTCTCCACCACAGTGTCAACACCTGGGCAGGCAGAAGGCTCCACCTGCCCTGAAGAAAATCGAGGATGAAACCCAAAGTTACAAAAAAAAAGGTGACATCAAAGTGGCAGAACTAGCTCTATTATTTAAAGCAAATTCGGCCAAGGGCAAAAACGAAACCTAATCATCCTGATCAGCGGAAATAAAACATCTCAAATACGACTGCAAGGTCTGGTTTGTTCTCTCTGTCTGCCCATTGGTCTAAGGGTGAAAAGCAGAGGAGAAGGACAACTGAATTCCCAGCTTGGAACAGAAAGTCCTCCAAACTCTAGACACAAACTGAACTCCTCTGTCAGACACAATGTTCTCAGGAATCCCGTGTAAGAGAACCACCTGTTGCAAAAACAGGGGCACCAACTCAGAGGAAGATGGCAACTTAGGGATTGGTACAAGATGAACCATCTTAGAGAACCTATCACAAATCACCCAAATAACAGTCATTCTTTGAGAGACCGGCATATCAGAGATGAAATCCATTGAAATATGGGTCCATGGCCTCCTGGGGACCGGCAAAGGCATCAGCAACCCACTAGAGCGAGAACAAGATTTAGACCGGGAGCAAGTCCCACAGGACTGCACAAAATTCCTGACATCATGAGACAAGGTGGGTCACCAAAAAGAGCGACTCACCAGATCTCTAGTTCCAAAAATACCTGGATGACCAGCCAATGCAGAGCAATGAACGTCAGACATCACTCTCTTCTTCCACTGGTCAGGAACATACAACTTTCCACTGGGACAACGCTCAGGTTTGTCCTCCAGGAACTCTTGCAGAGCAAGTCTCAAATCGGGCGAGATGGCAGAAAGAACTACCCCTTCGCCTAAGATGGTAGCAGGCTTGGTCACCACAGGAGAATCAGCAAAGAAACTCCTAGAGAGGGCGTCTGCCTTGACATTCTTAGTTCCAGGAAGAAAAGAGACCACAAAATCAAAACGTGTAAAAAACAAGGCCCACCTAGCCTGTCTAGGGTTCAAGCGTTTAGCTGACTCTAGGTAAATCAAATTCTTGTGGTCAGTGAGGACCACAACTTGATGTTTAGCTCCCTCCAACCAATGTCTCCACTCCTCAAATGCCCATTTCATGGCCAACAGTTCCCGATTCCCCACATCATAGTTACGTTCAGATGGAGAGAACTTTCGGGAAAAGAAAGCACAGGGATTCATTTTAGATGTTACAGGATCCTTTTGGGACAAAACAACTCCTGCACCAATCTCAGAAGCATCCACCTCTACCTGGAACGGGAGTGAGACATCAGGTTGCCGCAAAACCGGGGCGGAGGTAAATCTTCGCTTCAGCTCCTGAAAGGAAGCAACAGCCTCAGGAGACCAATTCAACACATCAGCACCCTTCTTAGTCAGATCAGTCAATGGCTTGGCAATACTAGAAAATTTTGCTATAAATTTCCGATAAAAATTAGCAAAACCCAAAAACTTCTGGAGGGCCTTCAAAGAAGTGGGCTGAACCCAATCATAAATGGCCTGTACCTTAGCCGGGTCCATTTCAATAGTTGACGGAGGCAAAATAAATCCCAAAAATGAAATCCTCTGTACTCCAAAAAGGCATTTCGATCCTTTGACATACAGGGAATTCTCCCTCAAGATCCGGAACACAGTCCGAATATGTTCCACATGAGAATCTCAATCCTTGGAGCAGATCAAAATATCATCCAGATAGATAATCAAAAATTTATCGACAAAGTCTCGGAGAATATCGTTCATGAAGCACTGGAAGACAGAAGGGGCATTAGTGAGCCCAAAAGGCATCACCAGGTACTCAAAATGTCCCTCCGGAGTATTAAACGCCGTCTTCCATTCATCCCCCTGCTTAATGCGGATAAGATTATACGCCCCCCTGAGGTCAAGCTTGGTAAACCAGCAAGCACCTCTAACTCTAGAGAATAGATCCGAAATCAGGGGTAAGGAATACTGATATTTAATAGTAATTTTATTGAGGGCACGATAATCAATACAAGGCCTTAAAGAACCATCCTTTTTGGCCACAAAAAAAAACCGGCACCTAAGGGTGAAGAGGATGGTCTAATATGACCCTTCTCCAACGCCTCCTTAATATAGGACCGCATAGCCTCGTGCTCGGGTACAGATAAATTGAAGAGCCGACCCTTGGGAAATTTACACCCCGGGCTTAGTTCAATTGCACAGTCATAACTCCTATGAGGAGGCAAGGACGCAGACTCATTCTCACTAAATACATCATAAAAGTCCGCCAAATAGTCAGGAACATCATGCGACTGAGGAGAGGTGGAAAAAATCGGAGCCTCACTAAAGGCACACCGACAACCCCAACTCACCACAGACACAGATTTCCAATCCAAAACTGGATTATGAATTTGCAACCAGGGAAACCCCAGAACAACGGCATCATGCAGACCATGCAATACCAAAAATCTGCAATTTTCTTGATGGTCTGGCGCGACCCGCATGACCACCTGGGTCCAAAACTGAGGTTTATTTTTAGCCAAAGGAGTAGCATCAATCCCCCTCAAAGGGATAGGCGTCTGCAGAGGTGTCATCGGAAATCCACAACGTTTAGCAAAATCCAAGTCCATTAGGTTTAGCGCTGCTCCCGAATCCACAAAAGCCTTGGCGGAAAATGTGGACAGGGAGCAGATCAGAGTAATTGCCAGATGAAACTTAGGTTGAACACCACCAACAGAAAACGTGTGTGCAAAGCGTTTTTCTCGTTTAGGACAAACAGAAATAATATGAGAGGCATCTCCACAGAAAAAACACAGCTTATTACGCCTTCTGAACTCCTGACGTTGCGCCTTAGACAAAACTCTATCACATTGCATAGGTTCAGACGTCTGTTCAACCGGTGGCAACACCTCTCGTGCTATCCTGCGTTCACGTAAACGCCGATCAACCTGAATGGCTAATGACATAGAATCGTCCAGACTAGAGGGAACAGGAAATCCCACCATAGTATCTTTTACGGCTTCTGACAAACCCTTCCGAAAGAGAGCAGCCAAGGCATTATCATTCCAGGTAGTAAGGACCGCCCACTTTCGGAACTTTTGACAGTACATCTCTGCAGAATCTCGACCCTGGTTCAATGCCAACAGGGTCTTTTCAGTCTGATCAATAGCATTAGGTTCATCATACAACAACCCCAAAGCTTGAAAGAATGCGTTCACATTAGTCAGAATAGGATCATCTGGTTTCAAAGAAAACGCCCAATCCTGGGGATCGCCACGCAGCAAAGAGATGACAATTTTAACCTGCTGCGTGGAGCTCCCTGACGAGTTAGGCTTCAAGGCAAAAAATAATTTACAATTATTTTTGAAACTCAAAAATTTAGATCGATCCCCAAAAAATACATCAGGTGTAGGGATCTTTGGTTCAACAGCATGCGAACGAGCAAGGTAGGCGGAAATTCCCCGCACTTCCGCAGCGAGCTGCTCCACACGATCAGACAATTGCTTTATCTCCATTGAGAGAGAAAAAAAAAATTCCCCCTACGGCCTCAGAGATATAGAGGAAAGAATATACACACTTTTTTTTTTTTTTTTTAAACACAATTCTTTCCTGCTATTGAGTACCCTAGGATCTGCGGTATGGCGGGTGATTCTGTTATGATTGAGTCACCGTAGGAGGCAAAAACAGAAATGCTAGCTAAGTCCAGAAAACCAGAGAAGTTGGCAGCTATCGGATTGCAGACCCCTGAACCTATCAACACAACTAGCAGTAGCCATGGGGGGTTCCTACGATGCCCTAGACCCCTCGATCACAGCCGGAGAATTAAATAGGCCTAAAGAAAGAAAGGGGAAATCTAAACTGCCCCAGAGCAGACCCCAAAGCAATAGGCAGCCCCCAACATATAATGACGGTGAAGCAAGATGAAAACACTAACACAGACAGAAAGATAGACTGAGCAAAGACGGGGCCCAAGCTAACTAGATAGAAAAGGACAGGAAGGCTGCTGTCTGCAATCCATGAAAAACCCTATGAAAATAAGATCCAACAGACTGACAGTGAAAATGGCCCTGAAGACGCTAGGCTTCAAAAAAGCTATGTCAGTACTCAGGAGTATTCTGAAGACAGAGCTACAGGCAAAAGGAGATTCAGCTCACCCCAGCAGGGAATGGCAGAATACTGAAAAGCAAGGAAAACAAAAAACAAAACAAAAAGCTAACAGGCAAAACAGAAACTTAGCTTTAGAGGAGCAGGAATCAGACTGGTGTCCTAGAAGTCCACAGAGAAATCACCCGCAGGGCAGAAGGGCGTCGGCAGCCTTATATCCAGTCCGTGACTCCACTCAGCCAGTCATCCTCATTAGACTCAGGTGCCTGATAATCAGGCTCATTACCTTCCTTTACCAGAATAGGGAGTTCACCAGACCCCAGTGACGAAGGGGAAAATGAACTCACAACACGTGTGTGTGCGAGGTGTACAGAACGGAGCCATGTGTATGATGTATGCGGAGCCATACGTGTACAAGGTGTATGGTGGGGAGCATTCATACCTCCCAGTTGGACAGTCCCGATTTTGAGAGAGATTCTGCCCCACTGCCCCGGCTGGGAGCTTACTTTTCCCACGGACACAGGAGTAAACGGCAGAGCCCCGAGGAGCACTTTATAATTCGCACGTGACGTTCCACCGGAAGTGACGTAATAGAAGCTGACTGGAAATGAGGTAATTTCGGGAGGAGATTGTGACGGATCCATGGAGATACTTCAGGGAATGCTTCAGATCTATCACCGTATCCTCCCCCAACAGCGTGGACAGCAGGATCGCCGTGGACTCGGGATGCCGGCCATGTGAGCGGATCATGATATGTCCTGCATCGGGAGACTCAGGTGGGCACTACTTTGGGAGCCGGGCTGCTGTAGTATCTTTATAGAATCTTTCTTTCTCTCTCTGTTTCTTTCTTTCTTCTTTCTTAATTTCCCTGTTATTTATTTCTTTCCCCTCTTTCTTTCTATCTCTCTTCTTTCTTTCCCCTCTTTCTTTCTCTCTCTGTTCTTTCTTTCTTTCTCTGTTTTCTTTTTCTCTCTGTTCTTTCTTTCTTTTTCTCAGTACAAGTCAGTGTGCCCACAGTACCAGTCGAATAAGAGGGTAGGAAACTAGGTGGCACTGGTCACATTGAGCCTCTCATACTTTTTACTGGTGTATAATCATATGCCCTGAGCACCCCCATAAAGTGGGCCAGCGCCAGACAACAGGGTACAAAAAAATCACTATTACTATCAGTCCAAGTGGACAATTATATACGTAAAGTTAATGATGTCCCTGTGCCAAGCACTGCGGAGGATCAGAATACACTGAGGAGACCAGAACAGCAGGGTTTGGGTAGAATTATATGGGGCCCATTACACTGTATGAAGTAATATATGGTGCCCATTATGCTGTATGAAGTAATATATAGTGCCCATTATACTGTATGAAGTAATATATGGGGCCCATTATGCTGTATGAAATAATATTTGGGGACCATTATACTGTATTAAGTAATATATGGTGCCCATTATACTGTATGCAGTAATATATGGTGCTCATAATACTGTATGAAGTAATATATTGGTCCCATTATACTGTATGAAGTAATATATGGGGCCCATTATGCTGCATTAAATAATATTTGGGGCCCATTATACTGTATACTGTAATATATGGGGCTCATTATACTGTATGAAGTAATATATGGTGCCCATTATACTGTATGAAGTAATATATGGTGCCTATTATACTGTATGAAGTAATATGTGGTGCCCATTATGCTGTATGAAGTAATATATGGGGCCCATTATACTGTATGAAGTAATATATGGTGCCCATTATACTGTATGAAGTAATATATGGTGCCATTATACTGAATGAAGTAATATATGGTGCCCATTATGCTGTATGAAGTAATATATGGGGCCCATTATACTGTATGAAGTAATATATGGGGCCCATTATACTGTATGCAGTAATATATGGTGCCCATTATGCTATACGAAGTAATATATGGTGCCTATCATGCTGTATGAAGTAATATATGGGGCCCATTATACTGTATGAAGTAATATATGGGGCCCCATATACTGTATGAAGTAATATATGGGGCCTATTATGCTATACGAAGTAATATATGGTGCCTATCATGCTGTATGAAGTAATATATGGGGCCCATTATACTGTATGCATTAATATATGGTGCCCATTATGCTGTACGAAGTAATATATGGTGCCTATTATGCTGTATGAAGTAATATATGGGGCCCATTATACTGTATGAAGTAATATATGGGGCCCATTATACTGTATGAAGTAATATATGGGGCCCATTATACTGTATGCAGTAATATATGATGCCCATTATGCTGTACGAAGTAATATATGGTGCCTATTATGCTGTATGAAGTAATATATGGGGCCCATTATACTGTATGAAGTAATATATGGTGCCCATTATACTGTATGAAGTAATATATGGGCCCCATTATACTGTATGAAGTAATATATGGTGCCCATTATACTGTATGAAGTAATATATGGGGCCCATTATACTTTATGAAGTAATATATGGGGCCCATTATACTGTATGAAGTAATATATGGTACCCATTATACTGTATGCAGTAATATATGGGGCCCATTATGCTGTACGAAGTAATATATGTGCCTATTATTCTGTATGAAGTAATATATGAGGCCCATTATACTGTATAAAGTCATATATGGGGCCCATTATACTGTATAAAGTCATATATGGGGCCCATTATACTGTATGAAGTAATATATGGGGCCCAATATGCTGTATGAAGTCATATATGGGGCCCATTATGCTGTATGCAGTCATATATGGGGCCCATTATACTGTATGCAGTAATACATGGGGCCCATTATACTGTATGAAGTCATATATGGGGCCCAAAATACTGGATGAAGTAATATATGGGGCCCATTATACTGGATGAAGTAATATATGGGGCCTATTATACTGTATGAAGTCATATATGGGGCCCATTATACTGTATTAAGTAATATATGGTGCCTATTATGCTGTATGAAGTAATATATGGGGCCCATTATACTGGATGAAGTAATATATTGGGCCCATTATACTGTATGAAGTCATATATGGGGCCCATTATACTGTATTAAGTAAGATATGGTGCCGATTATGCTTTATGAAGTCATATATGGGGCCCATTATACTGTATGAAGTAATATATTGGGCCCATTATGCTGTATGAAGTCATATATGGGGCCCATTATACTGTATGAAGTAATATATGGGGCCCATTATACTGTATGAAGTAATATTTGGTGCCCAATATACTGTATGCCGTAATATATGGGGCCCATAATACTGTATGGAGCATTATATGGGGCCCATAATACTGTATGGAGCATTATGTGGGGATAGGTGATGACTTTCTGTTTGTTGTGGATCAGACCGCTGGGAACCCCATGATCCTGGGAAACGTAGCTTTGAAGAGCACCAAGTAAATGGAGCTGTGGTCGATCATACGCACTGTGGTGCCATTCATAGAATCATAGAATCGTAGAGTTGGAAGGGACCTCCTGGGCCATCTGGTCCAACCCCCTGCTCAAAGCAGGATTCGCTAAATCATCCCAGTTAGATGTCTGTCCAGCCTCTGTTTGAAGACTTCCATTGAAGGAGAACTCACCACTTCTCGTGGCAGCCTGTTCCACTCATTGATCACTCTAACTGTCAAAAAGTTTTTTCTAATATCTAATCTGTGTCTCCTCCCATTCAGCTTCATCCCATTGCTTCTAGTCTTTCCTTGTGCAAATGAGAATAAAGTTGATCCTTCTACAATGTGACAGCCCTTTAGATATTTGTAGACAGCTATTAAGTCTCCTCTCAGTCTTCTCTTTTGCAAACTAAACATTCCCAAATCCTGCAACCTTTCCTCATAAGACAGGGTTTGCAGACCGGTCACCATTCTGGTCGCTCTTTTCTGAACTTGCTCCAGTTTGTTGATGTCTTTTTTAAAATGTGGTGCCCAAAATTGGACACAATATTCCAGATGAGGTCTGACCAAAGAGGAGTAGAGGGAAATAATTACTTCACGTGATCTAGACTGTATGCTTCTGTTAATACATCCTAGAATTGCATTTGCCTTTTTTGCTGCTGCATCACACTGTTGACTCATATTCAGTCTGTGATCTATTAGTATACCCAAGTCTTTTTCACATGTGCTGTCACTTAGCCCTATTCCTCCCATTCTATATATGCTTTTTTCATTTTTATTGCCCAGATGTAGTACTTTGCATTTCTCTCTGTTAAAAACCATTCTGTTAGTTGCTGCCCACTTCTCCAGTTTATTTAAATCTTTTTGAATCCTCTCTCTCTCTTCTCTAGTATTAGCTATCCCTCCTAGCTTTGTGTCATCAGCAAATTTAATCAGTTTACCCTCAATTCCTTCATCTAAATCGTTGATAAAGATGTTGAACAATACAGGGCCCAGGACAGAGCCCTGTGGTACCCCACTTGAGACATTCTTCCAACTGGATGTGCAGCCATTTATGACCACTCTTTGGGTCCGATCACTAAGCCAGTTATGAATCCACCTAACAGTTGCCTTGTCCATTCCATACTTAGTCATTTTTTCAATAAGGATTGTATGAGAGACTTTGTCAAATGCTTTGCTGAAGTCAAGATATACTATATCTACAGCATTTCCTTGATCCACCCAATCAGTAATACCGTCATAGAAGGAAATTAAATTAGTCTGACATGACTTATTAGTTACAAACCCATGCTGACTCTGTTTAATCACTTCATTCTTATCCAGGTATTGACATACATGTTGTTTAATAATTTGTTCAAAGATCTTTCCTGGTATAGAAGTCAGACTCACCGGCCTATAGTTGCCTGGGTCCACCTTCTTCCCCTTTTTGAAGATATGAACAACATTTGCTCTTCTCCAGTCTTCTGGCACTTCTCCTGTTCTCCAAGAATTTTCAAAGATTATGGAGAGGGGTTCAAAAATTTCTTCTGCTATCTCCTTCAGTACTCTGGGGTGTAATTCATCTGGACCTGGAGACTTGAATTCATTTAGGTTAGCTAAGTGTTTCCTCACTATCTTTCTGTTTATAGATATCCTGGATTCTTCTATTCCCTTAATAGGACAGTGAATAACAGTTGATGTTACATTTCCTTTCTGAGAGAAAACAGATGCAAAATAGGAATTTAAAAGTTCAGCCTTCTCAACATCCTGTCTTACCATTTCATCATTTTCATCCTGTAAAAATCCTATAGCATCTTTGACTTTTCTTTTACTTTTGACATATCCCCAAAATCCTTTATTATTGCTTTTGACATCTCTTGCAAGCCTCAATTCATTTTCAGCTTTAGATAATCTGATTTGTGCCCTGCAGGTTCTGCAGACAGCATTATATTCTTCTTTAGATATGCCTCCTTCTTTCCATTTTATAAAAATTTTTGTCTTCCTTTTTAGCATGTGCTTAAGTTCTGTGTTCATCCATCCTGGTTTCCTTAAATGCTTCCTATTCTTCCCTCTTTTAGGAATTGTTAACAACTGTGCTTTGAGAATTTCATTTTTCAAGATTTCCCATCCTTCCTGGACATTTTTGTCTTTAAGGATATCCAGCCATTGGATTCCTCCAATACTCTTTCTGAATCCCTTAAAATCTGCCTTTCTGAAATCTAACCTTGACGTCTGAGTCTTCACAGGTCTTCCGCCTCTAGTTATCCAAAATTCTAAAATAGCATGGTCGCTACCTCCTAGGGTCCCAGCCACTTTTACCTCCTCAACCATTTCCTCCCTGTTTATAAGGATTAGATCCAAGGTAGCAGTTCCCCTTGTTTTCTCCTTTACCTTTTGGAAGATAAAGTTGTCAGCAAGAGAGGATAAGAATTTCCTTGACCTGTTAGTTTTGCCTGAGAGAGATTCCCAACAAATGTCTGGATAGTTGAAATCTCCCATGACAACTATGTCATATTTTTTGGAGAACTTGGCCATTTGATGCATAAAGAGTTCATCCATATCTTCAGCTTGCACAGGCGGCCTGTAGTAAATGCCTACAATGGTGTCCTTTCCATCGTTCTGTCCTTGTATTCTTACCCAAACAGTTTCCACAGAACTCCCAGTCTCTGAAGCTTCAATCTCTGTGCAGATATACGCATTTCTAACATGTGGCTCTTCAAATAACTCCTTAAAGAGAGTGATGAGGGGACGACAAAGTATAGCAAAAATTCACTGATCGAGGTGATGAGTGCTATAGTTTGTGGGCTGGTGGGATTTGTGTGGCAGGCTGCATTTTCGTCCCAGTCCGGCCCTGTGCCAGGCCTACCACTGCCATTATTGACCCTTGTTCTGGATACATACGTGTTGCTCTTGTATGTGCGTGTGATGGCGCTGACATCCTTGTGTTTGGACACCTTTTTTTTCTATTTATCGTCATTTTGCTGTTCGCCTCAGGCAGCAGATAGGCTAGGTTCACCCCTGCTTGTATATATGGCTCCGCTCCCACTCTCCCTCCCTTATATATGGCTCCGCTCCCACTCTCCCTCCCATGTATTTATGGCTCCGCTCCCACTCTCCCTCCCTTGTATTTATGGCTCCGCTCCCACTCTCCCTCCCTTATATATATGGCTCCGCTCCCACTCTCCCTCCCATGTATTTATGGCTCCGCTCCCACTCTCCCTCCCTTGTATTTATGGCTCCGCTCCCACTCTCCCTCCCTTGTATTTATGGCTCCGCTCCCACTTTCCCTCCCTTGTATATAAGGCTCCGCTCCCACTCTCCCTCCCTTGTATATATGGCTCTGCTCCCACTCTCCCTCCCTTATATATATGTCTCCACTCCCACTCTCCCTCCCATGTATTTATGGCTCCGCTGCCACTCTCCTTCCCATGTATTTATGGCTCCACTCTCCCTCCCTTGTATTTATGGCTCCGCTCCCACTCTCCCTCCCATGTATTTATGGCTCCGCTCCCACTCTCCCTCCCTTATATATATGGCTCTGCTCCCACTCTCCCTCCCATGTATTTATGGCTCTGCTCCCACTCTCCCTCCTTATATATATGGCTCCGCTCCCACTCTCCCTCCCATGTATTTATGGCTCCGTTCTCACTCTCCCTCCCATGTATTTATGGCTCCGCTCCCCCTCTCCCTCCATTATATATATGGCTCCGCTCCCACTCTGCCTCCCTTGTATATATGGCTCCGCTCCCACTCTCCCTCCCTTGTATATATGGCTCTGCTCCCACTCTCCCTCCCTTGTATATATGGCTCCGCTCCCACTCTCCCTCCCTTGTATATATGGCTCCGCTCCCACTCTCCCTCTCTTGTATATATGGCTCCGCTCCCACTCTCCCTCCCTTGTGTATATGGCTCCGCTCAGCTCCCCCATCATACTTACCCTCACATCTCTGAACTTCCTTCCCGTCGCTGAACTTCCCTCCCTGCATCTCGCGGCGCTTCAGCTCCTGTGCGGAGCGGTCACATGCTACCGCTCATTAAGGTCTATGAATATGGACACCACGCCTATGGGAGATGAGTGGCGTCCATATTCATGACCTTAAATGAGCGGTACACTCGCCGCCACGCCGACAGGGACCGCTAGGTGAGTATCAACTGCTGCACCGCCGCCGGCTCCCCTTGTGTCCACGGACCGGCATGAGCACTGCAACGGCCCGGTGCTGGGCCACGGACAGGTGGTTGGGGACCCCTGCCCTAACGCAATGTGAACCCTGTCAATGCACACAACTAAAATACGCCTGTGCATAAATCCACATCTAAACACAGGAAAAGCCAAGACCATGTGCACGCCATGCATGCGCAGAGACCCGCAAGATGCGATGCTACAAAAAACGATAGATGCGGTGCGTGATAAAAAGCTACTGTGAATCCAGCCTTACCTGCTCATTAATGTGGTGGTGCTGCAAAATAAGCATCATTTCTGGGCTCAAACACGGGCTCTGCACTGGAGGCATCTTTCACTGTAGTGCAATTCCCAAAAAACATGGAGAATAGGGGTTGGAACAGGAAATAACCTCATAAAAGTTTTTGGTTTTTTTCATTCAACTTTGTGTGATGTACAAAATGCATAAAAAAAGCATGAAAACCGCATGAAAAACGCACATAAAACGCTAATAAAACCGCAAAAAATACCGCAAAAAATCCTCATGCTGATTCTGGGAACAGTGGATGCAGATTATATCAGGAAAAATCTGCTTGCAATCTGCAACATGTGCACTTGGCCTTATACTTTCGCCCTTGGTATAGTGTGGTGACCCCTGAGTGTGTTTGTGCTGTGTTCTTGTTTATCTGATACTCTGTGTACGACTCGGTCTGTTCTCTGGATACTGCTTGTTGGATTCTGCTTGGTACCTTCTATGTCTGTTAGACCACTGCCTGGCCCCGACTCTCTGTTCGGTCTCATCCCTGGTACTTTACTGTTATCTCTGTGTATGACCCGATTTGTCTGACTTTGAGAATTCCTGTATTAGTGTTCTGCCTATCTCTGACAGCAGGACGCTAAGCCCCACCCCTTGCAGTCACATGACCGTAGGTCCTTCACTGCTCACTGACTTCAGCTCCTCCAGGTCCTGTTTTCCTGAACTGTCTGGCCATGTCTGACCCCGGGCCCCTCTGCAGTGTGGGTGAGTCCTTGCTCAGCGGTGGCTGCACGCCAATCTTAACAGGACCGTGATACTGTATATGTGCACTTTGCAGGTTGTCACCAGTGATATTCTCACTAATTGTTGTCATTCATTTTCCTTTTACTTTGCATTTGGTCCAGATCACAATGACCTCTTCTTCCATCCATAACTCGCCCCTGCAAAATGTAACGCACAGACATCTTCACTTTACTAATTTTCCAGGACCCTCCTCACATTCTACCACCTCTATACTGTGACGGACTCAGCTCCTGCTGAGCCCATTTTTTGAGTGGACCCTCTGGGTCGTGGCACCCACCCACCAAGGGCGAGCTGACCTTGTGAGAATCCACCCCCTATACAGGGAGTGTCAGGGGCAAGACCAAGGGGGTGAGCCACCACCACTGCTGGGACCAGACGGCCGGCTCAGGGGACACTAGACGAGTGTCTGACGACAAGGACGAGCAGGAAGCAAGACGAGACTAGACGTAGGTGCAAGGTATCTTCATTAGAATAACACAAGATCACATACAGAGAAAACAAGCAAAACGTGCAAGGTGCGCGCGTGGGCACGCCAAGGTCCATAACATGGTACGTGCCAGATGGCACGCCTAGGCACAGGTAATGGCATGATGGCATCGGACTCCGGACTGCTGGCAAACCGACAGGGTCCAGGGATCAGGCTGCGGACGTCAGCTCCGGACATCAGGCCGTAGTCATCTGGTTCCGGACCTCTGGCAACGGTCGGCAGGTTCCGGGCATCCGGCAGGCAAACCAGGGTTCAGGCAAGGAGGCACGACAGATATCCAAGCAGGGTGCGTGTTTAGGGAACACGCCAAGGTCCAAGGCTAGGTGCGTGTGTAGGGGACACGCCAGGGTCCAAGGCTAGGTGCGTGTGTAGGGGACACACCAGGGTTCAAGACTAGGTGCAAGGCAAGGTGCGTGTGTAGGGGACACGCCAGGGTTCAAAGCGAGGTGCGTGTGTAGGGGACACGCCAAGGTTCACAAACGAGACAGGGTGCGTGTGTAGCCACGCCAAAGCATAGAATAAGACAGTGCGTGTAGAGACACGCCAAGGTTCAAGGTACAAGACAGAGTGCGTGTTGAGACACGCAAAGGCACAAGACAGGGTGCGTGTAGAGACACGCCAAGGTTCAAGGCAGGGTGCGTGCTAGAAGCCACGCAGGGGGCACGCCACACTGGCCAGTGCACACGGCTGTACACAAACACGTGGCACTTACCACGGCACAGGAGACGGCCAAGGGGAACCCACGCCGGGGTTCAATGCAAGTACAAGGCAAGGAACACAAGCAGAAACAGAGCCAGGTCAGAGCGAGGACAGAGTCTAGCAGCGGAGCGTAGGCAGAAGCCCAGAGCCGGGCCAAGGGAAGACCTTGGGACTAGACAAAGAAATGAGCACTAAGGAGAGGAGAAATGGTGCGTGTGCCAGGGAGCACTACAGAGCACCATAGGAGAGAGCGAGGCAGAGCAAGCAAAGACTGAGACCATAGGGAGGAACACAAAGCAAGGAATAGCAAGGCAGAGAACACAGGGAGGACTACAAGTCAAAGCATAGCAAAAGCAAGACATGGCAAAACAGGCGAGGCAGAGAACAAAGGAAGGACTACAAGTCAAAGCATAGCTAAGGCGAGACATAGCAAAACAGACTAAGACAAAGAACAGCAGAAGGACTACAAGGCAAAGCAAGGCAAAGACAAACATGGCACGAGAGACAACACAAGACATGGCACAAGACAAGAGGCGGAATACGAGCACGGAGCGTGTGCAGAGACGCACTACAGAGCAAAGTGCAAGGGCACAGAATAGAGGGAGCAACCCCACAGACCCAGAGCCTTGCAGGGAAGCAACACAATAATCAGGCCCTGAGCAAAGGAAGGGGCGGCCTGATATAGGGCATAGCACCTCCTCTTCCAGGTCAGGACCAGGGGAGCACTTCCGGGATTCTAGACATGACGAGATGATAGCAGAACCAGACAGTGCAGGATCTTAGGAAACGTCACATGATCAGGGTTTCAGACATGACGAGATGATCACCGAACCAACCAGTGCAGGATCCTAGGAAGAACACATGATCTGGGATTCTAGACATGACGAGATGATTGCAGAACCAGACAGTGCAGGATCTTAAGAAACATCACATGATCAAGGACTCCAGACATGACGAGAAGATCACAGAAGGCAGAGCAGAAACGCAGGGATCCTGCAGCTCAGACATGAGGTGAGTCTGCACACAGCTCTAGCGAACATGCAGGACAGCAGACAAAACATGCGCATGCACATCGCTCCAGGAGTTCTTGAGACAAACAGACATGGCAGACATGGCGGACGTGACATATACAAACCACAACTTGGGATACCTTATAATAATTCCCCTGTGCCTCTTTTAATAATGCCCCTTGACCTCTTACAATAATGACCCTGTACCTCCTTATAATAATAAAAATATCCCATGTGCTTTCTTATATTAATAATAATAATGACTTCTTGCTTCCCCTAAAAATGACAATGATTCCCCCATTAGGCCTCTAATAATAATGACCCTCACTGCCTCCTTATTGTAATAATGCTGTTGAGCAGGGGCGTACATAGAAATAACAGGCGCCCTCATAGAAAAAGTCCTGAGAGCATATCACCCAACTTTTTAAGAAAAGGAGAAAGAAATGTATTGCAGCACTTAGTTATTTTGCCCCTACTGAAGTGCTTAAGTGGTCTCACTCACTGATACCCCTTTCATGACCCCCATAGAGTATTAATCCCCCACAAAGTATGATGACCATCACAGTATGATTGCCCCATAGAGATAGGAGAACCCGAACAATAAAATTTAGGGTCCGTACACCTACTGTTCGAGCACGGACCCTGAGCACGGATTTCGCCAGAAAGTCCGTCTTACTGTTCGGGTTCTGCAGCCCGAACGCCAGGTGTTTCTCACACTGTCATTTGCATGACACCATGAGAAACACCGGCTGCTCTGATCAGTCGTAAGATTAATACCACCAGTCAGAGCGCTGTGGTTCTCAGCAGTTAACAGAGGGTAAAAATTTACCTCCAGTCACTGGCATCGACTGTTGAGACTACTACTCCCATGAGCCTACACCTGCTGCCGCTAATAAGACCTCTAATAATAACCATTCCAACAGTACTAATACTCAAGTGCGCACAGGGCACAGAGCGTAGGAGTCCGCAGCAGATATGTAAGCGAGTACACCATATTAATAAGGCAGTCCCATGATGTAGTAAATCAGCATGCACACAGCACTAGGGTGCATAAGTCCAGAAAACATAAGTGTGACGGACAAAGCTCCTGCTGAGCCCATTTTTTGAGTGGACCCTCTGGGTCGTGGCACCCACCCACCGAGGGTGAGCTAACCTTGTGAGAATCCACCCCCTATACAGGGATTGTCAGGGGTAAGACCAAGGGGGTGAGTCACCACGACTGCTGGGACCAGACGGCCGGCTCAGGGGACACTAGACGAGTGTCTGACGACAAGGACGAGCAGGAAGCAAGATGAGACAAGACGTAGGTTCAAGGTAACTTCATTAGAATAACTCAGGATCACATACAGTGTAAACAAACAAAACGTGCAAGGTGCGCGCGTGGGCACGCCAAGGTCCATAACATGGTACGTGCCAGGTGGCACGCCTAGGTACAGGTAATGGCATGATGGCATCTGACTCCGGACTGCTGGCAACGATCGACATCATCAAGGCATCAGGCTGCGGACATCAGCTCCGGAGGTCAGGCCGCAGTCATCCAGCTCGTGATCTCTGGCAGCGATCGACAGGTTCCAGGCATCCGGCAGGCAAACCAGGGTCCAGGCAAGGAGGCACGAAGATATCCAGGCAGGGCGCGTGTTAGGGAACACGCCAAGGTCCAAGGCTAGGTGCGTGTGTAGGGGACACGCCAGGGGTCAAGGCTAAGTGCAAGGCAAGGTGCGTGTGTAGGGGACACGCCAGGGTTCAAGGCTAGGTGCAAGGCAAGGTGCGTGTGTAGGGGACACGCAAGGGTTCAAGGCTAGGTGCGTGTGTAGGGGACACGCCAGGGTTCAAGGCTAGGTGCAAGGCAAGGTGCGTGTGTAGGGGACACGCAAGGGTTCAAGGCTAGGTGCGTGTGTAGGGGACACGCCAGGGTTCAAGGCTAGGTGCAAGGCAAGGTGCGTGTGTAGGGGACACGCCAGGGTTCAAAGCGAGGTGCGTGTGTAGGGGACACACCAAGGTTCACAAACGAGACAGGGTGTGTGTGTAGAGCCACGCCAAAGCATAGGATAAGACAGAGTGCGTGTAGAGACACGCCAAGGCACAAGACAGAGTGCGTGTAGAGACACGCCAGGGTCCAAGGTACAAGACAGGGTGCGTGTAGAGACACGCCCAGGCACAAGGTACAAGACAGAGTGCGTGTAGAGACACGCCCAGGCACAAGGTACAAGACAGGGTGCGTGTAGAGACACGCCAGGGTCCAAGGTACAAGACAGAGTGCGTGTAGAGACACGCCAAGGTTCAAGGCAGGGTGCGTGCTAGGAGCGATGCCAGGGTTCAAGGCAGGGTGCGTGCTAGGAGCCACGCCAGGGCACAAGGAAGGGCTGCGTGCTAGGAGCCACGCAGGGGGCACGCCACACTGGCCAGTGCACATGGCTGTACACAAACACGTGGCACAGGAGACGGCCAAGGGGAACCCACGCCGGGGTTCAATGCAAGGACAAGGCAGGGAACAAGGCAAGGAACAAGCAGAAACAGAGCCAGGTCAGAGCGAGGACAGAGCCTAACAGTGGAGCGTAGGCAGAAGCCCAGAGCCGGGCCAAGGGAAGACCTTGGGACTAGACATAGAAACGAGCACTAAGGAGAGGTGAAATGGTGCGTGTGCCAGGGAGCACTACAGGGCGCCATAGGAGAGAGCGAGGCGGAGCAAGCGAAGAGAGAGACCATAGGGAGGAACTCAAAGCAAGGAATAGCAAGGCAGAGAACACAGGGAGGAGTACAAGTCAAAGCATAGCTAAAGCAAGACATGGCAAAACAGGCGAGGCAGAGAACACAGGAAGGACTACAAGTCAAAGCATAGCTAAAGCAAGACATGGCAAAACAGGCAAGGCAGAGAACACAGGAAGAACTACAAGTCAAAGCAAGACATGGCACAAGACAAGAGGCGGAATACGAACATGGAGCGTGTGCAGAGACGCACGACAGGGCAGAGTGCAAGGGCACAGAATAGAGGGAGCAACCCCACAGACCCAGAGCCTTGCAGGGAAGCAACACAATAATCAGGCACTGAGCATAGGAAGAGGCGGCCTGATATAGGGCATAGCACCTCCTCCTCCAGGTCAGGACCAGGGGAGCACTTCCGGGATTCTAGACATGACGAGATGATAGCAGAACCAGACAGTGCAGGATCTTAGGAAACGTCACATGATCAGGGTTTCAGACATGACGAGATGATCACCGAACCAACCAGTGCAGGATCCTAGGAAGAACACATGATCCGGGATTCTAGACATGACGAGATGATTGCAGAACCAGATAGTGCAGGATCTTAAGAAACGTCACATGATCAAGGACTCCAGACATGACGAGATGATCACAGAAGGCAGAGCAGAAACGCAGGCATCCTGTAGCTCAGACATGAGGTGAGTGTGCACACTGCTCTAGGGGACATGCAGGACAGCAGACAAAGCATGCGCATGCACATTGCTCCAGGAGTTCTTGAGACAAACAGACATGGCAGACGTGACAATAAGGTTGAAATGAACACGGTACTCAAACAAAGAAGTCCAGCGTGACACAGGAGAGGCAAAACAGGAGAAGGTCGCTATATGTACCTATAGGGCTGACAGTCCCGCAAAAGTACAGCAACGCAGCCCCAACACACACAGACCTAAAGAAGATGGCAAAAGTCAGGATTCCTTACTGGCCACAGCAGCACCAAGGGTGATCAGCTCCACACCAGAAGTCTAGACCGTAGTTGAGCACAGCAGCGCAGTAGGCAGCAGAATGTAGAGAGGAAGAGCACCCAGTAAAGAGCAGCACCCGCAGCAGGAGGTCCACTAGCAGATGGGTAAGAACAAGATAGCAACAAAATACTCAGGCACAGGAGAACACATAACCCGGACTTAAACAATCAGGACAGACAGGAAGTTCCATGTCAGGGCGAGATCCAAGACTCCATCTTGGATCAGGGTGAACAGGCACAAGGAAAGACCGGAATCCTTACACCATCCCACATAATATGATGTCCACCACAACCACCCTACACAGTAAGATGGTCCTCCCCATACCTCACAGTATGATAGATCCTCCATAGACTAAGATCTCCATTTCTCCAATACTGTATGACAGTCCCCCCACCGCCCCCTATATAGTATGATGGTCCTCTTCACAGATCCCCATATTGTATGATGGTTCCCCCAACAACCTCATATAGTATAAGTTTATGCTTAGAACATACAACACTGCCCTTCACCTCTCCAAACAAACCTATTTCAAAACCCTCATCACCTCACTGTCCAATAACCCTAAACGTCTCTTTGACACTTTTCATTCTCTACTCAACCCAAGAGTACATGCCCCAATCACGGAGCTCCGAGCTGACGATCTGGCCAATTACTTCAAAGAAACAATTGACCAGATCCGACAGGAAATTATCTCCCAATCACCTCATACCATGCACTGTCCTCCCTCCCCCACTGCATCTAGCTCACTCTGATTTTGAACCAGTCACAGAAGTAAGCAGGCTCCTTGCATCTTCTCGCCCAACCACTTGCACCAGTGACCCATTTCCGTCACATCACCTCCAGTCCCTTTCCCCTGCTGTCACCCTTCACCTAACTAAAATATTTAACCTCTCTCTCTCTTCTGATATCTTTCCCTCCTCATTTAAGCATGCCATCATACATCCACTACTAAAAAAAACATCCCTCGACCAAAACTGTGCCGCTAACTATAGACCTGTCTCTAATCTTCCCTTCATCTCTAAACTCCTGGAACGCCTGGTCCACTCCCGTCTTATCCGCTATCTCTTTGATAACTCTCTTCTCGACCCTCTCCAATCCGGTTTCCGCTCTTTACACTCTGCTGAAACTGCCCTCACTAAAGTCTCTAATGATCTACTAACAGCTAAATCAAATGATCATTACTCCAAGCTAATTGTCTTGGATCTCTCTGCAGCATTCGACACTGTGGATCATCAGCTCCTCCTCACTATGCTCCGTTCCATTGGCCTCAAGGACAATGTTTTCTCCTGGTTCTCCTCCTATCTCTCTGACCGCTCCTTTACTGTATCTTTTGCCGGTTCCTCCTCCTCTCACCTTCCCCTTACTGTTGGGGTTCCTCAAGGATCGGTTCTAGGCCCCCTCCTCTTCTCCTTGTACACTGCCCCTATTGGTCAAACAATCAGTAGATTTGGTTTCCAGTACCATCTCTATGCTGATGACACCCAATTATACGCTTCTTCTCCTGACATCACGCCAGCCTTTCTAGAAAACACCGGCGATTGTCTAAACACTGTGTCTAACATCATGTCCTCACTATATCTGAAACCGAACCTGTCAAAGACTGAACTCTTTGTGTTTCCTCCCTCTACCAATGTACCTATACCCGACATTGCCATTTCTGTGTGTGGTTCCACTATTACTCCCCAGCAACATGCCCGCTGTCTTGGGGTCATACTTGACTCCGAGCTTTCCTTTGTCCCTCACATTCGATCACTGGCTCGCTCTTGTCATCTGCACCTCAAAAACATTTCTAGAATTCGACTTTTTCTTACTTTTGACTCCGCAAAAACTCTTACTGTTTCTCTTATTCATTCTCGTCTCGACTATTGTAACTCTCTTCTAATCGGTCTCCCTCTTACAAAAACTCTCCCCTCTCCAATCTGTCTTGAATGCTGCAGCCAGGATCATATTCCTCACCAATCGCTACACCGATGCCTCTACCTTGTGCCAGTCATTACACTGGCTACTCATCCACTCCAGAATTCAGTATAAACTTATTACCCTCACCCACAAAGCCCTCCATAGCTCAGCACCACCCTACATCTCCTCCCTTGTTTCAGTATACCACCCTACCCGCACCCTCCCTTCTGCTGATGACCTGAGGTTAGCATCCTCAATAATCAGAACCTCCCACTCCCGTCTCCAAGACTTTACATGTGCTGTGCCAATTCTTTGGAATTCACTTCCCAGGTCAATACGATTAGTCTCCAATCCCCACAATTTTAAGCGTGCCCTGAAAACGCATTTATTCAGACTGGCCTATCGCCTCAACACATTAACCTATTCTATCCCAGGGTGGCACAGTCAAAAGTTTTACCATAAGCAGGTTCCCCGCATCATGTTCCCACATGCTTTATGCATCCTTTAGCCCTCTGTGTCTGCACTGTTACACACTTAACATTATGGCTGGTCCACACAATCAGGGCAACTGTTACCACCCACCTTTCGTGTCTACCTCTTTCCTCATAGACTGTAAGCTTGTGAGCAGGGCCCTCATTCCTCTTGATATTTGTCATAATCTATGGGATTATTGTTATGCTGTAATGTCTATTGTCTGTACAAATCCCCTCTGAAATGTAAAGTGCTGCGGAATATGTCGGCGCTATAGAAATAAAATGTATTATTATATATTATAATGGTCCACCTCACAGTCCTCCATACAGTATGATGGACCCCCAATAGCCCCTTATGAAATATGATAGTCCCCCCAACAGTACACTATATAGTATGGTGGCCACCCCACAGCCCCTTACATACTATGATGTTCTAACTCATATTGCCCTATATAGTGTGATGGTACCCTGCGGCCCCCTTCCCCCTCGGAAACATTAAACTCTATACTCACCTAATCCAAACTCCTCATCTTCTGCAGCGTCTGTCTCCTCTTCTATCCATTCTCACAGTGGACGCTGGCAGCATGATGCAGTGATGTCATTGCACCGACTGAGCCAGCCTCTTTGTGCTTCATCACAACTGTTAACAGCATGGGTGTCTTGAGGACACCGATTTTGTTAGCAATGTAGCAAACAAGGTGGCCCACGACCAGACAGGCCCTTCTGGAATTTGCCAGATGGTCAGTCCGGTCCTGCCGCTGAATCATAGGCCAGACAGCACCCACGGGGTCTTCATCTGCCTCATTATAGGAAATCTTCCACCAGAGATTCAATCTGAATCACGTGTTTCAGAGATTTACAATGAAAACCCAGTGTATTTGTTCAGCGCAGAGCGTAGGATAAATGTGCGCCGCCGGGCTTATCTGCGATCTTTGAGTGACAGGATGAACGAATCAACAACAGGTGAAGCATTGGTTTTATTTATTTTTTACGCCGATCCTCAAGTGATATACAGTAAGTGATTAGATTACTTTATTCTTTGGGTTGGTGCGATTACAGCGATACCAGATTTAGAGCTTTTTTTAAAGTTTGGCTGCTGTCACACACTAAAAGACGCTTTTTTTTGCAACACCTTTGCCATATTTTGAGAGCTCTAATATTTCCATATTTTGGCCAACAGAGTCATGTGAGAACTTGTTTTTTTGCGAGTTGTCATTTTTATTGGTACTATTTTTGGGCAAATGACAGCTTTGATCGCTTTCTGTTCTAATTATTAGGAGGCAGAATGAACAAAAACCAGCAACTCCAGATTTGTTTTTTTGTTTTATGTGGTCCCACGTGTGCTAAAATTGATAAGTGGTATAGTGATACCACAATTATATTTGTTTTATGTTTTGGCACTTTTACACAATGAAAACTATTTTTATATATATAAAAAAAACTTTATTCTGAGAGCTATAACTTTATTTTCCCACTAATGGAGCTGTATGGTGGCATGTTTTTTGCAGTAACAAGAAGACATTTTCAGCTATAGCATTTTTCTTTACATTCATCTTTTTTGCATTGTATTTCACTTTTTGTTCAGTGGCATGATGAAAAAGTATAGTTTTTACCCCCTTTTTGTGTTTGTGGTGTTCTCTGAAGGGGTTAAATAGTGGGACAGTTTTATGGGGCGAGCTGTTCTGGACGTGGAGATACCAAACATATAGTTTATTTATATTTTTTAAATAAAAATACAAATTTATTGGTATATAAAATAAAGAAAACGGTCAGCACGGAAGATCTGTAGTGCAGCAGGGAGTTCAATTAAAAGAGGAAAAAATCCAGCTCTTGGGTCCTTGAAAATTAATCATTTATTAGAAAAACTTTTAAAATTACATCTTCATAACAAAAGCATAATCACATAATTCCCCAGGGATAAGCAGATGTGTTTTGAGCTCATAAGCTCTTATTCATTGCTTAACATGAAAAATTTCCTTTGTCAGTTATATACGCTAGAGCCTGCTACCACAGGTGAGACGTCTAACAATCATTAGGGAACACCTGTTCCACAGTAATGAATAGACATAGTAACAGACCTAAGCATAAACCGTGAATAATATCCCTGAAACACCAAGTGTAAAAAACAACAAAAATCTAATATATTAAGCTCAAAGTGTGTATGTATGTGTGTGTGTGTGTGTGTGTATGTCCGGGATAGGCATCCGCACCGTCGCAGCTACAGCCACAAAATTTGGCACAGTCACACGTCTGGACCCCGAGAGCGTCCTAAGCTATGTTGTGAGGCAAAATTTTAACCCCGCACGTTCCAATTCACCAAACAATTTTGCCCCTATCTACATACTGGGGGGAAAAGTGTATGCGTGTCAAGCCCCGCCCCTCATTATGATGTCACAATGCCCCTATTTGCATACTGGGGAAGCAGTGTGTGCGTGTCAAGCCCCGCCCCTCATTATGATGTCACAATGGTTGCCATGGCGACGCTGATGTCATCATAGGTTGCAAGCCCCGCCGCCGCTCATTATGATGTCATAATGGTTGACTATGGGATGGAGGATGTGTGATGGGTATATGGGCACTGGACTATGGGATGGAGGATATGTATGACGGGTATATGGGAACGGGACTATGGGATGGAGGATGTGTGATGGGTATATGGGCACGGGCCTATGGGATGGAGGATATGTATGATGGGTATATGGGCACGGGCCTATGGGATGGAGGATATGTATGATGGGTATATGGGCACTGGACTATGGGATGGAGGATATGTATGACAGGTATATGGGCACGGGACTATGGGATGGAGGATGTGTGATGGGTATATGGGCACGGGCCTATGGGATGGAGGATATGTATGATGGGTATATGGGCACGGGCCTATGGGATGGAGGATATGTATGATGGGTATATGGGCACGGGACTATGAGATGAAGGATATGTATGATGGGTATATGGGCACTGGACTATGGGATGGAGGATATGTATGATGGGTATATGGGCACTGGACTATGGGATGGAGGATATGTATGATGGGTATATGGGCACGGGACTATGGGATGGAGGATATGTATGACAGATATATGGGCACGGGACTATGGGATGGCGGATATGTATAATGGGTATATAGGCACGGGCCTATGGGATGGAGGATATGTATGATGGGTATATGGGCACTCGACTATGGGATGGAGGATATGCATGATGGGTATATGGGCACGGGCCTATGGGATGGAGGATATGTATGATGGGTATATGGGCACGGGACTATGGGATGGAGGATAATTATAATTTGCTATAACTAACCACAGTTAGTTACTATGCCCGGGCAGCGCCGGGCTCTTCAGCTAGTATATAATAAAAATCAAAAACTTGCAGAGAAACAAAAAAACAACATAATACTCAAACGTAATGATGTGTCATATCCTGTTTGATGTTCATACCCATGGAGGTTCTAGTCTTCAAAGTGTATGTCCACCAAGACTCTCTATTTAGTAGTTTCCTACGTTGATCACCTCCCCTTAATAGCTTTGTAACCTTTTCTATCCCTATAGCACTGCACATAAAGACATCACCATTATGGTTAGCTGAAAAATGCCTTGAGGCAGCTGAACATTTAGACATTTTTTATTAACTGCATCAGAAAGATGACATCTCACTCTAACCTTCAAATGATTAGTGGTGTTAGTGGTGCAACCAACGTATTGTAAATCGCATACCGTATAAATTAATAAATACACTACAAATTAAGTGTTACAATTAATAAAAGAATTAATCTTACAGTTTTTTCCAGTAACACTAGAACAAAAATCCTTAGTACTAGACATATGGTTGCAACATAAGCATGTATTATGTCCACATTTGTAGTTGCCCTTAACATGTAACCATGTCCTATTAATCGGATCATTTTTATTAATAAAAAGACTTGGTGACAAGGTATCACCCAAAGTTGGGGCTTTCCTAGCAGTAAATCTCAAAGAACCTTGCAAAATATTTTTTAGTCGCTCATCCTGATACAATATGGGAATATATTTTAAAATAAGATTTTTTATATCACCAAATTAAGGGCTAAACTGTGTTACAAATGTAATAGAGTTAGACACTAACTTAGTCGCTACCGTTTTTTCTTTCGACATTTCTTTCCTGTTTTTTTTTTTGCAACCGATGTTGTTGCTCTATTATTATTATTATTATTATTATTATTATTATTTATTATTATAGTGCCATTTATTCCATGGCGCTTTACATGTGAGGAGGGGTAGACATAATACATACAAGTACAGTAATCTTAAACAATACAAGTCACGACTGGTACAGGATGAAAGCGGACCCTGCCCGCGAGGGCTCACAATCTACAACGGGATAGGTGAGGATACAGTAGGCGAGGGCAGAGCTGGTCGTGCAGTGGTTTGGTGGATCGGTGGTTACTGCAAGTTGTAGACTTGTCGGAAGAGGTAGGTTTTCAAGTTCTTTTTGAAGGTTTCCATGGTAGGCGAGAGTCTGATATGTTGTGGTAGAGAGTTCCAGAGTAGAGGGGATGCGCGGGAGAAATCTTGTATGCGATTGTGGGAAGAGGAGATAACAGGGGAGTACAGAAGGAGATCTTGTGAGGATCGGAGGTTTCGTGCAGGTAAGTACCGGGAGACTAGGTCACAGATGTACAGAGGACTCAGGTTGTGGATGGCTTTGTATGTCATGGTTAGGGTTTTGAACTGGAGTCTTTGGCTAATGGGGAGCCAGTGCAGGGATTGACAGAGGGGAGAGGCCGGGGAATAGCGGGGGGACAGGTGGATTAGTCGGGCAGCAGAGTTAAGAATAGATTGGAGGGGTGCGAGAGTGTTAGAGGGGAGGCCACAGAGCAGGAGGTTGCAGTAGTCAAGGCGGGAGATGATGAGGGAATGGACTAGGGTTTTTGCAGATTCTTGGTTGAGGAATGTACGGATCCGTGAAATATTTTTGAGTTGAAGTCGGCAGGAAGCGGAAAAGGCTTGGATATGTGGTTTGAAAGAGAGATCAGTGTCAAGGATAACCCCGAGGCAGCGAGCTTGTGGGACTGGAGAGAGTGGGCAGCCGTTTACTTTAATGGATAGGTCCGTTGGGGAAGGTCACGTGAGATGGGCGAAAGATGATTAATTCTGTTTTGTCCATATTAAGTTTTAGAAATCTATCAGAGAAGAAGGATGAAATAGCCAGACATTGAGGGATTCTGGTTAGTAGGGAGGTGATATCTGGTCCAGAGATGTAGATCTGTGTGTCATCAGCATAGAGATGATACTGAAAGCCATGAGATTCTATGAGCTGTCCGAGGCCGAAGGTGTAAACGGAGAAGAGCAGGGGCCCTAGGACTGAACCTTGTGGGACTCCGACGGATAGGGGGCGCGGTGAGGAGGTGGTATGAATCATCCATTGTGGATATCCTCTTGCATTTAAACGATCATTGTTTTTTTTAACTTCCTTTTAATAAATTAAATCATTAGAAGTATTCCTTTTTATTCGGATATGTTCCCCTAATGGAATATTTGAAATATTTTTTTCATTATGGCAGGAAGTTGCAAACAGAGTAGAATTGGTTGCAGATTGTTTTCTAAAGGGGCTGATCACAATACCTTCATCAGAAAAACTCAAGAGAAATATCCAAGAAATCGATTTCTCATGAATACTCCATGTAAATTTGAGATTCATATCATTATTATTGAGAAAATCAAGAAAGACATTGGCGGCCTCCTCAGTACGATTCCACGACAATACCACCTGACATGGGACGAGAAATCGGAGGCAGCGTTAAAAATATAATTTTCTTCCCAAACAGCCATGAATATATACAGGCAATGACAGGTGAAAATCCAGCACCCATCGGGGCTCTCTGTTTTTGCCAAAAATATCTCCGATTGAAAGAAAAATAATTGTGGGTTAACAAAAATTCCATTGCCATCAAAATAAATTCATTAATGACCAATGTATAAATACTATGAAATTTTAAGAAAGATGATAACTCCACAATCGCCAATGAATGAGGGATACTTGGATATAGACCAACCACATCACAGGAAAGCCACCGACATTGATTAGGCCATTTAGAACCATCCAGTGATGAAATGACATGCTTAGCATCTCAAAAAACCTGGAGCATTGTACATGCAGCCATTGGTTAACGCTATGAGTATGCTTCCAGCACAGGATGGACTTTAACCCCTGATTGTGGTACGCACGTATGGCAGTGGGGCGTTGTGGTCTCCATGGTCTGCCGCGTCTTTATGTATCTTGGTGATAACCCCGTTGCCCCTGGATACTTGACGTGTCAGGCAGGGTTGGGGAGGACGCTTGTCCAGGAGACCAGGAGCCATTATCTTGTAAGTTACTTTCTAATGATTGACATCAATATATACCTCTATATCTTTTCTGCATTTACTTACTCTATGGTCATATGTTACATGATTTGGATACACTGACACCCGGTGTCTTTTGCACATTGCACTTTAGATCTGAATTCACTTAGTGTTTGTTTCAACATACACACTGTTTTTTGTATATTTGGACAACACTTGTTGTTCACATATTTTGCACACTTTATATGGTCATCTTTTATATAGATATATTTTTTACAACTCTTTATTCATTATTTTTGTATTTATCCACATCATTTTCATTTTTATGTGTGTAATTGGACATTTGCGCTCTTATATAAGTATACTGATATCATGGAGAATGTATCTGACACTGATTTTAAAGTGTTTTTTAACCTGTGATACTAATAAAAATTAATATTTCTATACATCATATGGACTGAATTTCGGCTTTTTTATTGTTGTTTTTTGGTGGTTTGTTTCCGATTGTCCAATAGTCTACAACTCTCCATTTTTTTTTCGGTGAGCACTTTAAGTGATTTTATATATTTAGATATACAATTTTCTTTACATTGGTACTGTTAGGAACGGCGGAACGCACTAAATAAAAAATAAATAATAAAGTGCGTTCGCCGCTCGGGGTCCACAGTGCAGTAGGTGTTACACCGCTGCTAGGTAATGACAGACGAGCAATATGGCGGTATAATGCGCACGGGTTCAACTTCACCCGAAGTGCGCAGAGCAGGCTCTGTTCACACACAGAGGCACCTCAACATAAACATACAAAAACGCTGAGCCTGTTTGTGTCACAGGCCTCAGGTAAATGCACACACGGTATCTGGTCACAGGAGCAGGAACTAAAGACAGAGGGGCTGCGTCCGTTTAGACCTACCATGTGTGCGGCGTCGCTACTGCGAGCGCCAAGAAGGGATACAACTGCAGCGCGGCGTAGGACACAGCCGCTCGACGACAAAGCTAGAAAGCAAGCGCAATGTAGGTCGCTAGCGTAGAGGTGCAGTGTGCACAGTGGCCTAAGGCTTGCCACCGACTGGCGCTGACTGCTGAACTAATTCCCTATCCACATGCGTAATATCAGAGGGAAGGGGTTTCTTAATGAGTCAGTCACCAGAATCATACATCCGTCACCATTCACACATAGCAAGTATAGTCTATACTAGCGCATGGCCGAACGGTCATGCGCGCTTTTTATAGCCGTGCGGGACCTTCCAGATCTCCGAGATGGACCAATGAGATCTGGAGCAGGACCTGGGCACATGACTCCCGATCTCCAATGGGAGAGATCGCCTCGTGAGCATGCCCAGTAGGAGCACAGAGGAACTTAGTCTCTGGAGCGGTCTGCTGCAAAGTAATCTTCTCTGCAGTAGATAGACAGCAGGAGACCGCGGAATGTGAGGCTCTGGATTCCTGCAGAGCCGACGCAGAAACCTGATGCCTAACAGGTACATACAGTATATAATGTTACAGTGCAACAATATTGGGTCCCCTTTTCTTCCTTTTGTGTTTGTATCTAATATCCAGGATCTAAATAATCCTCACTGATTACACTATGTCCTAGGTATTTACCAGCTTGTATCTCTATATCCTGCCACCTCCATCCAATGAAGGTCTGTAAGGACGAGTGTGACAACACAGTGTAATAAACAACAAAGGTCCCCTAGGACTATGGTTACTGATATGAACAAGATACATATGCTCACAAGGACTTCTGACTAGTGTAACAGTGCAAACACACAACGTACAACAATCTTCACAGTTAGGGACTGGAAATACACAGACAAAGAGATGACATATAAGACAAGAGATTAAAGTTCCCTCATATTTCTAGACCTGAAGTGCCGAGATAATGTCTAACGACACCGCCTCTTTATATGCAGAGACGTTCCCGTTCTTAAAATCAGGTATTCAGAGCACCACAGGTGGAGACTCCTCAGTGATCATAAAATTTTAATTGACAGCCATAAATCTGACTTTGTGCCTACTTTTTAAATGAGGAGGGTTCAGTCACTCTGTATTAGTAAAAGAATAACATAACAATACAACATAGAATATTCTCTATGGGGATCAGGTGGCATGTACCTAGGTGTTTTCTACCACTATAATAACCTATGAGTTGTCTCCAGTCCACACATGACTGTCAACCACACAGACTGGACTCCCTTATGCACTCTGGATTTTATATTTCAATCCTTATACATTCACTGAAGAGATCTTTCAAAGAGTCTCATATGTATGTAACATAAAACATATATTTATGGTGTTTTAGCTCTATAATTTTGAAAGACAGACAAAACAGAAAACAACATTCAACAAAGTACAGAAGACAAAAGAAAATACTGACAAAAATTAATCTTATACTGGGTTCTATCTTAGGTTAATCCAGCGGATTCCTCAATCCCTGAGAATCACCCTTGATTCTTCCATCTAGATCAATTTAAAGTGCACATGGAGTTATATTATTCCACAGTAGCCTTCTCACACTGGCTTTGTACTCATTCTATGGAATATCTTATAAGAACAAACAAACCCCAATCACTATGGAGCTTTGCAACTTACAGGAGTTTTACAACCCCCAATTGCATGTAAACAACTTCCAATTTACAGGAGCCAACAAACTCCAATTGGAATTGTCCACAATCCCAGTCTCCATTCAATTCCTAGAATAACATTAATACTGGATTAACAAAGTTACCGAATATAATGAAAATTATTAAATGTTCTTACCTGTATTCAGATACAGACGATTCCCAGAGATTCTTAGACTATGCGAAATCCGTCACTTCCCCTCAGTCCGGGATATCTGATAATGCCTATGTTGATGCCTAATGTTAAGACGGAGGTCTTATTTAAGGAGTTCCAGACTCCCCCGTGCATGGTTTACAGTCCTCACCTGTGAGGGAAAGATGTTGGATTTCCCGACCAACGCACCAAATGTCAGTGGAGTTTTAGTCTTCCAATTAGAAAATGTCCAGACCTGAATAAGTAAGATGATTTGTTCTTTATTGATCATGCCGGCATGGAGAGAGAATGACAGCCGCACCAGACGTGAGCAGTCACCTGTCTGCCCCAATACAGATTATTTGAGTTTAAGTAGAACAACAGATGGGCGTTCAAAATAAAAAGTTTAATACCACCAGGTCTGACAAACCCACATGATTAAATAACCTTGAAATGGTAGGATTAAAACAGCCTATCATCAGTTACCACATAGAACCACACAGAAAGGATGATCTAAAGGCAATCAAGTTATGCATAAGAAATACAATTTTTATTAGTACAAAATTAAAATCATATTGCCAATTATTGGTACAAATGGAAAAGTGCAAAGTGTTCACCACTTATAACACTCAAGGACAATCGGGTCCAGGAAAGCAGACACCACAGATGGAATATACGGACTAAACAGGTGTTATAGTGAGATTTATGAAACAATATTTCACTTGCTGTGCAAAAATAGTATATATTCTTTCTTCCTGCAGCTCCAGGGAACAGCTATAGGGGCTTCCTTTGCTCCTGCCTATGCTAACCTTTTCTTGGGGCTGTGGGAAAGAGACCTCTCCCTGCTGGATCAGTTGTCGCCGATGTGCCGTGTCCTCTCGTGGACGCGGTACATCGATGACATTTTACTGATCTGGCAGGGCTCGGTAGATGGACTGGAGAGTTTCATGTCGACTCTCAATGTTAATGAGTTAAATATTTTCATTACATATAAGTACCATCCACGGTCGATTGAATTTTTGGACGTAACATTATGTAAAGATGACAGGGGTGAGGTACAGACAAGTATTTTCAGGAAGCCGACATCAACCAATATGCTCCTAAATGCCTCCTCATCCCATCCCGGCCATATAATCCAAGCGGTCCCTACTGGACAGATTTTACGTTTACGGAGATTGTGTTCTACAGAGGATGAGTTTTTTAAACAAGCTGAGGATTTGAAGGATAGGTTGGTAGAACGTGGTTACAGCAACCGTATGATTAAAAAAGCCTTCAATAGAGCAAAGTATGCCTCTAGGAACAATCTACTATACGGAAAAAAATGTGGTGAGAAACAAAATACAATAAGGTTTGTGACTGACTTTCATTCACAATTCGCCCAAATGAGGAGGATCATGAATAAATCTTTGCATATTCTAAGGGCAGATCCAGTCATTACTAAATTTGTCCCTGAGAAGGCTGCAATTGCAGCTAGGAGATCGAGAAACCTTAGGGACCGGTTGGTACGTAGTCACTATACTGGGGTCCCAGTTAAAACTTTTCTGGATCAAGGGGTGACATTAGTTGGATGCTCCTCCTGTGGCCGCTGTGTGGCCTCTGCCAACATAGATCGTGCGGACTCTTTTTTGAGTCAAGACGGTTCCCGTGAGTTCAAAATTAGGAAACGTATCACCTGCATTAGTAAAAATGTCATTTATTATGCGGTATGTCTGTGCCGCAAAATCTATGTTGGCATGACGACCAGGCAATTCAAAATTCGTGTCAGAGAACACTTGCTTGGGATTGAGGCAGCAGCGGCTACTGAGGATATTGCGTCTTTAAAAACCATCCCTTTAGATCATCCTTTCTGTGTGGTGCTATAAAATAAAAAGTTTGCAAAATAGTACATACTGTATGTTGGAATATGCTTAAGGCTATGTGCACACGTATGCAGAAAACTTCTGCATAAAAAACGGACTCCTTCCCAGAAAATGAGCGTTTTTTGCGCGTTTTTGTCGCAATTTTTTCAGCGCGTCCCCAGACACACAGAAAATAGCTAGAAATGCGGAATTTTCCGTGAAATTAATGAGCATGCTGCGTTTTTTATCGCGAAGCGTTTTTTTTGCAGAAAAAAACGCATCAATATGCACAAAAAGTGCAAAATGCATTAAAATGAATGGGAAGCTTCTTTTAAATGGTTTTTGAGCGGATTTTTTGGTAAAGCCGTGGGAAAAACGCGAAAAAAAATGTGTGTGAACACAGCCTTACTGTCAGCAATCCTTATCTACGTTACCAAAGAAGTAAAAGGGATGAGACTTTTATTTGTACGTAAGATTAGGAAAGCCAACTATGCATTCATATGCAATATTTCAGCTTCTAAGTCTAGAAACTTAAATGTCATACATGCAATCATGAATATATATATGTATATATACTGTATATTCACACACATACACGTGTGTGTATATATACATATATATATACATACACTAGCTGAAGAGCCTGGCGCTGCCCGGGCATAGTAACTAACTGTGGTTAGTTATAACAAATTATAATTATCCTCCATCCCATAGTCCCGTGCCCATATACCCATCACACATCCTCCATCCCATAGTTCCATGCCCATATACCCATCATACATATCCTCCATCCCATAGTCCCGTGCCCATATACCCATCATACATATCCACCATCCCATAGTCCCGTGCCCATATACCCGTCATACATATCCTCCATCCCATAGTCCAGTGCCCATATACCCATCACACATCCTCCATCCCATAGTCCAGTGCCCATATACCCATCACACATCCTCCATCCCATAGTCAGCCATTATGACATAATGAGTGGCGGGCTTGCAACCTATGATGACATCAGCGTCACCATGGCAATCATTGTGACATCATAATGAGGGGCAGGTGTTATGAATGGGTCACCGAGGAGAAAAAAAACAAAACAAGCTAAGTCACAAAACCAGAGAGGCTGGTAACTATGCAGATTGCAGATCCCTCATCCTAACCACACAACTAGCAGCAGCCCTGGAGCGTACCTACGATGATCCTAGACGCTTCGTCACAGCCGTAGAACTACATAAGCCTGAAGCAAGAAAAGGGGAAAACTAACTGCCCCAGAGCAGACCCCAAAGGAAAGACAGCCCCCACACATGTATTGACGGTGAAACAAGATGAAAGCAAAAAACACAGTCAGGAAAATAGGCTGAGCAAACGATGGGGCCCAAACTAACTAGAAAGGATAGGAAAGGAAAGACACTGTCTGCAATCTGCAAAAAACCCTACAAAAATAATGTCCAACACTTCTGATAGCAAAATTAACCCTGAAGTCACTAGACTTCTCCCACTATATCAGCACTCTGAAATATTCTGAGACAGAGCAAAAAGAGGCCAATCTAATAAGGGGCAAAAAGCAAATTGGCAAATACAGGTAAATAAGAGTGGAAATTCAGCACAGCCCCAGCCGGGGCTGGCTGACCACACAAAAAACTGAATAGACCAACAAAATCAAGTTTGAACATTAGCAGAAAAACTTAGCTTTAGATGACTGGAACAGAGCTGAAAACCAAGACCTGACAAGCCAGAAGGAATCACCAGCACCAGAATAAAGAGTCGGCAGTCTTAAATCCAGTCTGAGATTCCTGTGGTCCAATCGTCATCCTCATTATCAGGTGGCAGATCTCTACTGATTTAATCAGCCTCACTACCTCCTGTTACCACCAGAGGGAGCCTGGCAGGAGAACTCACAACTGGTGGACCAGAAAATGAACTCGCAACAGGCGGGGCTTGATACGCACACACTTTTTCCCCAGTATGTAGATAGGGGCAAAATTGTTTGGTGAATTGGAATGCGCGGGGTTAAAATTTTGCCTCAAAACATAGCTTAGGATGCTCTCGGGGTCCAGACGTGTGACTGTGCCAAATTTTGTGGCTGTAGCTGCGACGGTGCGGATGCCTATCCCGGACATACACACATACACACACTTGAGCTTTATATAATAGACTAGCTGAAGAGCCCGGCGCTGCCCGGGCATAGTAACTAACTGTGGTTAGTTATAGAAAATTATAATTATCCTCCATCCCATAGTCCTGTGCCCATATACCCATCACACATCCACGATCCCATAGGCCCGTGCCCATATACCCATCACACATCCTCCATCCCATAGTCCCATGCCCATATACCCATCACACATCCTCCATCCAATAGTCCCATGCCCATATACCCATCATACATATTCTCCATCCCATAGTCCCGTGCCCATATACCCATCATACATATCCACCATCCCATAGTCCCGTGCCCATATACCCATCATACATATCCTCCATCCCATAGTCCCGTGCCCATATACCCATCATACATATCCACCATCCCATAGTCCCGTGCCCATATACCCGTCATACATATCCTCCATCCCATAGTCCAGTGCCCATATACCCATCACACATCCTCCATCCCATAGTCAGCCATTATGACATAATGAGTGGCGGGCTTGCAACCTATGATGACATCAGCGTCACCATGGCAATCATTGTGACATCATAATGAGGGGCAGGTGTTATGAATGGGTCATCGAGGAGAAAAAAAACAAAACAAGCTAAGTCACAAAACCAGAGAGGCTGGTAACTATGCAGATTGCAGATCCCTCATCCTAACCACACAACTAGCAGCAGCCGTGGAGCGTACCTACGATGATCCTAGACGTTTCGTCACAGCCGTAGAACTACATAAGCCTGAAGCAAGAAAAGGGGAAAACTAACTGCCCCAGAGCAGACCCCAAAGGAAAGACAGCCCCCACACATGTATTGACGGTGAAACAAGATGAAAGCAAAAAACACAGTCAAGAAAATAGGCTGAGCAAACGATGGGGCCCAAACTAACTAGAAAGGATAGGAAAGGAAAGACACTGTCTGCAATCTGCAAAAAACCCTACAAAAATAATGTCCAACACTTCTGATAGCAAAATTAACCCTGAAGTCACTAGACTTCTCCCACTATATCAGCACTCTGAAATATTCTGAGACAGAGCAAAAAGAGGCCAATCTAATAAGGGGCAAAAAGCAAATTGGCAAATACAGGTAAATAAGAGTGGAAATTCAGCACAGCCCCAGCCGGGGCTGGCTGACCACACAAAAAACTGAATAGACCAACAAAATCAAGTTTGAACATTAGCAGAAAAACTTAGCTTTAGATGACTGGAACAGAGCTGAAAACCAAGACCTGACAAGCCAGAAGGAATCACCAGCACCAGAATAAAGAGTCGGCAGTCTTAAATCCAGTCTGAGATTCCTGTGGTCCAATCGTCATCCTCATTATCAGGTGGCAGATCTCTACTGATTTAATCAGCCTCACTACCTCCTGTTACCACCAGAGGGAGCCTGGCAGGAGAACTCACAACTGGTGGACCAGAAAATGAACTCGCAACAGGCGGGGCTTGATACGCACACACTTTTTCCCCAGTATGTAGATAGGGGCAAAATTGTTTGGTGAATTGGAATGCGCGGGGTTAAAATTTTGCCTCAAAACATAGCTTAGGATGCTCTCGGGGTCCAGACGTGTGACTGTGCCAAATTTTGTGGCTGTAGCTGCGACGGTGCGGATGCCTATCCCGGACATACACACATACACACACTTGAGCTTTATATAATAGACTAGCTGAAGAGCCCGGCGCTGCCCGGGCATAGTAACTAACTGTGGTTAGTTATAGAAAATTATAATTATCCTCCATCCCATAGTCCTGTGCCCATATACCCATCACACATCCACGATCCCATAGGCCCGTGCCCATATACCCATCACACATCCTCCATCCCATAGTCCCATGCCCATATACCCATCACACATCCTCCATCCAATAGTCCCATGCCCATATACCCATCATACATATTCTCCATCCCATAGTCCCATGCCCATATACCCATCATACATATCCTCCATCCCATAGTCCCATGCCCATATACCCATCATACATCCTCCATCCCATAGTCGAGTGCCCATATACCCATCAAACATCCTCCATCCCATAGTCCCGTGCCCATATACCCGTCATATATAGCCTCCATCCCATAGGCCCGTGCCCATATACCCATCATACATATCCTCCATCCCATAGTCGAGTGCCCATATACCCATCACACATCCTCCTTCCCACAGTCCCATGCCCATATACCCATCATACATATACTCCATACCATAGTCCCATGCCCATATACCCATCACACATCCTTCATCTCATAGTCCCAAGCCCATATACCCATCATACATATCCTCCATCCCATAGTCCCGTGCCCATATACCCGTCATACATATCCGCCATCCCATAGTCCCGTGCCCATATACCCATCATACATATCCTCCATCCCATAGTCCAGTGCCCATATACCCATCACACATCCTCCATCCCATAGTCCCGTGCCCATATAGATATCCGCCATCCCATAGTCCCGTGCCCATATACCCATCAAACATATCCTCCATCCCATAGTCCCGTGCCCATATACCCATCACACATCCTCCATCCCATAGTCCCGTGCCCATATACCCGTCATACATATCCTCCATCCCATAGTCCAGTGCCCATTGTCAGGAACACCGCACTGCACTTGCTCACTGAGCCAGGGCGCGTGTCCTGAGTACAAAGACTGTGCACAAAGATACCTGCGGAGCGAGCAGCAGTGGTGACAATGCATGCTCCAGGACCTGAATCACGTGACTGCTGGGGGCGTGGCCTAAGCTCCACAGAGCTAGGAGCTGCAGGGAAACTCCTAGAAGGGTAACTACAGGACAATGTTACCAAGGAGCATAGACAGAGACAGACACCAGATCAAGCCGGGTCAAAGCACGAGATAGCAGGACAGTACCAAAGGGCTTAGACAGAAAGAATAGTCAGGACGTAGCAATAGATCAGAAAACCAGAACAGGTATTAGACGGTACAATAGGGGTAAACTGTAACGGAGTAACGATAGCCAAGCCAGGAGGTCAGAACCAGAAAAGACAATGGTACCAAAAACGAGAGACGGAGTACAGAGTGAAGGAACAAGCCGGGTCATACACGGGAAGCAAACAAACAATGCAGAGTACACACACACCAGGGGTCAGACACACCAGAATAGCCGTATAACTGACAGAGAATGCCAGTATGGAGTGAGCATAAATACCCCTCCCAGATCCAAAGAGAGGCCGGCAATGTTTACCCTGTCAGAACAGGACATTAACCATGTCCTAACCATGACAGTACCCCCCTCTTAATGGGGGGCCACCGGACCCCCAGGTTTCTCAGGGTACCTGGCATGAAAAGCCTGCACCAGTCGATCAGCGTGCACCGAACTGGCCAGAACCCACGATCGATCCTCAACGGAATATCCCTTCCAATGGATAAGGTACTGAAGTCTCCGGCGCACCCACCGCGAATCAATGATGCGCCCTACCTCGTACTCCAGTTGACCCTCTACCAACACTGTAAGAATGAAAGACAGCAAAATGTGCTGGAGTGGGTTATCAAAATCATAGTGATTTAGATGTGTTGGTAATCACAACCAAGATTCCAGCACATGAATGGATAGTGCAGAACACACTGCATATAACCATAGCAACTGACGAAAAGCAGTGAAAAAGTCCTCATATCACAAGGTAAAGTGCAAAGTAGGTTTTTATTGAAAGGTGAAACAAACAGAACATGGCTAAAAAGTGACATTGGTAGGAAAAGAAAGGCCGGGTGACCATGGCAGCTCCAAATAAATAGTCATGAGAAATACATGAACATTGTGAAGTGTCTAACTGTCTAAACATAAATAATGTTTGCCCATGGTCGTGACCATAACTACAGGGAAAAAATACCTACATGAATGATGACAGGCAAAAACACTGGTGGAGCCACGGATGAGGGATCTTCTCTAACTGTCCCCACAGGTTTTAATAGGGACCTGTGGAAGACGTTAGAGATTTTGAAGGAGGTGGGCAACTGTAATCTGTATGCCACCGGGTTGATCACCTCTACAATCTTGTATGGGCCAATAAATTTGGGGCCCAACTTCATAGAGGGTATTTTAAGTTTGATGTTATGAGTGGACAACCAGACTTTTTCTCCCACTGTCAACGCAGGAACCACCCCCCTCCTCCTGTCTGCAAAATGTTTGAACTTCTTCTGGGATTTGGAGATGTTCCCCTGTACCTCCTTCCAGAGGGTTTTTAATTGTTGTACCATCCCCTCGGCACCAGGGCAATCCGAATCCATACGGGAAAATTCCCCAAACTGCGGAACAAACCCATAATTGACCAGAAAGGGAGGCTTAACCCGACAGTTGAATGCAAATTCTGCCATGGGCAATACCTCACACCAGTCTTCCTGTCTGGAGGAGGCCAGGCATCTCAGAATCTGCTCCAATGACTGGTTGGTGCGTTCCGTTTGTCCGTTAGATTCCGGGTGATAGGCAGAGGAGAATGACAACGTGACCCCCAACTTCATACAAAACGCTCTCCAAAACCTGGCCACAAATTGCACACCCCTGTCCGACACCACGTTCACAGGCACTCCATGCAGTCGAACAATGTGCTGTATAAACAAACGAGCCAAGGTTTCAGCAGATGGTAACGCAGGTAATGGCACAAAGTGGGCTTGCTTAGAAAATCTATCAACCACTACCCATACCACTGAGTTGCCCTTGGAAGGTGGAAGGTTAGTGATAAAGTCCATGGACAGGTGTGTCCATGGTTTATCCGGAATTGGCAAAGGCACCAATTCCCCGGCCGGCCGGACCTGAGAGCTTTTAGAGCGCGCGCACACCCCACAAGTATTCACAAACCTTTTTATATCAGTACCCATAGAGAGCCACCAAAAACCCCTAGCTACTGCCCCCCGGGTAGCTGCAATACCAGGGTGTGCACTTAACATAGAGTCATGAAATTCTTGGAGGAGTGTGGGACGGAATTGTTCGGGTACAAACAATTTACCTGGGGGTTTATTCTTGGGAGCTTGTGCTTGTGCTTCCAGAATCTCTCTCTGTAACTCAGAGGAGATTTCGGCTACAACCACTCCCGGTTGAAGAATGGAGGAAGGAGGTTCTGGAGGGGACACAGAATCAAAACTTCGGGATAAGGCATCTGCCTTTACATTTTTAGACCCTGGTCGGAACGTGATGGTAAATTGAAATCGAGAAAAAAAAAGTGCCCACCGAGCCTGTCTGGGGGTCAATCTCTTAGCAGACTCGATATAGGCCAGGTTTTTATGATCAGTGACGACCGTAATGGGATGAGCGGCCCCCTCCAAAAAATGCCTCCATTCTTCAAAGGCCAATTTAACTGCTAACAGTTCCCTGTTACCGACATCATAGTTTCTCTCGGCCGACGAGAACTTCTTAGAGAAAAAGGCACAGGGTTTGAGGTTAGTCAGGGTAGAGGGACCCTGTGACAATACTGCCCCCACCCCCACCTCCGAAGCGTCGACCTCGACGATAAAAGGTCTTGACGAATCGGGTTGTACCAACACAGGGGCTGTAGTAAAACACTTCTTTAATGCCAGGAAGGAATTTTTTGCGGCCACAGACCAACTTTTTACATCTGCCCCTTTAAGAGTGAGGTCCGTCAAGGGTTTTACCACCTGCGAGAACCCTTTAATGAACTTCCTATAATAATTAGCGAAGCCCAGAAATCGCTGCAACCCCTTCAGGTCATGAGGCTGCACCCAATCTGTAATGGCCTGAACCTTCCCTGGATCCATGCGGAATCTCTCCCCGGATACAATTACACCCAGAAAAGACAGTTCTTGCATAAAAAATGAGCACTTCTGCAGCTTAGCATACAAATGGTTCTCCCGGAGTCTCATAAGCACCGTACGCAGATGATGCAAGTGTGACTGACTGTCCTCAGAGTAAATCAAGATGTCATCCAGGTAAATGACTACATAACGTCCAATCAAGTCAGAAAAGACAACATTAATAAAGTTCTGAAAAACCGCAGGAGCATTAGTGAGGCCGAAGGGCATAACCAGGTTTTCAAACAGCCCCTCAGTTGTCAGGAACGCTGTTTTCTATTCGTCCCCCTACCGGATGCTTATAAGGTTATAAGCCCCTCGTAGATCGAGCTTAGAAAACCATTTGGCCCCCGTGAGTTGATTGCATAGATCAGGAATCAACGGGAGAGGGTACGTAGTCTTAACAGTAATTTTGTTCAGTTCTCGAAAGTCGAGGCACGGTCGCAACCCACCATCTTTTTTCTTTACAAAGAAAAACCCCGCTGCCACGGGTGAGACCGAGGGCCGAATATGCCCCTTGCGAAGGCTTTCTTTAATGTACTCTTTCATAGCTTGGCGCTCAGGCCCGGACAAATTAAACAAACGAGCCTTGGGTAATTTGGCTCCAGGTACTAAATCGATAGCACAATCATATGGTCTATGTGGTGGGAGAGCCTCGGCCTCGCTTTCGGAAAACACATCTTTAAGGTCTCTCAGGTACTCCGGAATACCCTCCAGACCGACAGATGACACAGATACAGATTTTATCGGATTGACAAAAGGAACCGGGTTACAACACAGACCATTATCATTACATCCCCAACGGGTGATCTCCCCCTTCACCCAATCAATAAGAGGATTGTGGCGTTGCAACCAGGGCATTCCCAATACCAGTCCTGCAGGCAGATTATTCATAACGAAACAACTTAAATTTTCCACATGAGTGGAACCCACTTTCATAGAAAAAACTTCAGACATAAAACAAATTCCATCCCGGGTAAGGGGATGAATCCACAGCCACAATTTTAACAGGGTCTTTTAACCTGACTGTCCCTATCTTATTAAGAGTCACAACTTGGGCATCAATCAGATTAATGGAGGAACCACAGTCAACAAAGGCGGTGGTCATAACAGGACCGCCAGCAATTTCCAAATTTCAAAACCAGGGGAAGAGTCTTGAGGAGATCATTTGCATATTCCCAGTGCCTTCTGGGATAAGTGAAGAGTCTCCGCGAGCTCAACGATCACTGGGTTTTGGCCGTTGCAGCTGAAAAGAGGAAATCGGAAAACCAGGGGAAGAGTCTTGAGGAGATCATTTGCATATTCCCAGTGCCTTCTGGGATAAGTGAAGAGTCTCCGCGAGCTCAACGATCACTGGGTTTTGGCCGTTGCAGCTGAAAAGAGGAAATCGGAAAAACTGAAATTTGGGCTCATCTTTCATCGTTTTTAAGAAATCTCAAGATGGAAGAGGCCAGGAGCCATTTGGTGAGCTGCATTTCTTGCTACATGTTCACAGACTTACCAGTGGAAAAGCCAAACTTCACATGCCACAAATGCAAGCTTGTGTCCCTGTTGGAGGAAAAGTTGCAAAATCTCGAAGAGAGGTTAGCTACGTTGAAGATCATTAAGGAAGGTGAAGAGTTCTTGGACAGAGCAGAATTATCTCTTCATGTTACAGAAAGAGAAGAAATTCGAAGTGCACCTGAAGAAACAGAGGAATGGAGACATGTGACCCAGAGAAGCAGGAGGATCAGGAGGCAGTCAGCACCTATACTGCTCAGAAACCAGTACCAGGCTCTCACGCAGGAAAACAATGAAGAAATACATCAGGATAAGACTTTGCCAACAAGCAGCAACCTTGTACGCCTTCAGAGTCCTCCTGGATGGAGAAAGAAAAATGTTGTGAAGAAGAAACGGAGAGTGGTGGTCATGGGGGATTCCCTGTTGAGAGGAACAGAGGCCGCTATCTGCAGACCGGATATAACTTCAAGAGAAATGTGCTGTCTTCCAGGTGCAAAAATTAAAGATGTGTCTGACAGGATATCAGGACTCTTCAGACCTACAGATGACTACCCATTCCTGCTACTACATGTGGGGACAAATGACACTGCAAGAAACGACCTGGAAACCATCTGCAGAGACTTTGAAGACTTAGGCAAGAAAGTGAAAGAACTGGGAGCGCAGGTGGTCTTCTCTTCCATCCTCCCAGTGGATGGCCATGGAACAAGGAGGTGGAATAAGATTCTGCAGGTGAACAACTGGCTACGTCGATGGTGCCGTCAGCAACTATTTGGATTTCTGGATCACGGAGTGAACTACTTATACGATGGACTACTTGCTAGAGATGGGGTGCACCTTACGAAGACTGGTAAGCATGTATTTGGAAGTCGCCTTGCTACACTTGTAAGGAGAGCTTTAAACTAGAACAACATGGGAAGGGAAGCAAAAGACCAGAAAAAGCCATACACCTGACAAATGCTATTGAGAACTCTGCTATTAGAAGTGGAAAGGAAGAACAAAGACGAAAGAATCTAATTAATAAAAATATTGGAGAAAGAGAAACCAATCACAAACTAAAATGTTTCTATACTAATGCACAAAGCATGGGCAACAAACAAGGAGAATTGGAACTACTAACACAGGAAAAGAAATATGATGTCATTGGAATCACTGAAACTTGGTGGGACAATACACATGATTGGAATACAAGACTAGAAGGATACAACTTATTTGCAAGAAACAGACTTGATAAACGAGGAGGGGGTGTCGCATTGTATGTTAGAAACGCGTATATCTGCACAGAGATTGAAGCTTCAGAGACTGGGAGTTCTGTGGAAACTGTTTGGGTAAGAATACAAGGACAGAACAATGGAAAGGACACCATTGTAGGCATTTACTACAGGCCGCCTGTGCAAGCTGAAGCTATGGATGAACTCTTTATGCATCAAATGGCCAAGTTCTCCAAAAAATATGACATAGTTGTCATGGGAGATTTCAACTATCCAGACATTTGTTGGGAATCTCTCTCAGGCAAAACTAACAGGTCAAGGAAATTCTTATCCTCTCTTGCTGACAACTTTATCTTCCAAAAGGTAAGGGAGAAAACAAGGGGAACTGCTACCTTGGATCTAATCCTTATAAACAGGGAGGAAATGGTTGAGGAGGTAAAAGTGGCTGGGACCCTAGGAGGTAGCGACCATGCTATTTTAGAATTTTGGATAACTAGAGGCGGAAGACCTGTGAAGACTCAGACGTCAAGGTTAGATTTCAGAAAGGCAGATTTTAAGGGATTCAGAAAGAGAATTGGAGGGATCAAATGGCTGGATATCCTTAAAGACAAAAATGTCCAGGAAGGATGGGAAATCTTGAAAAATGAAATTCTCAAAGCACAGTTGTTAACAATTCCGAAAAGAGGGAAGAATAGGAAGCAGTTAAGGAAACCAGGATGGATGAACACAGAACTTAAGCACATGCTAAAAAGGAAGAAAAAAATGTTTATAAAATGGAAAGAGGGAGGCATATCTAAAGAAGAATATAATGCTGTCTGCAGAACCTGCAGGGCACAAATCAGATTAGCTAAAGCTGAAAATGAATTGAGGCTTGCAAGAGATGTCAAAAGCAATAATAAAGGATTTTGGGGATATGTCAAAAGTAAAAGAAAAGTCAAAGATGCTATAGGATTTTTACAGGATGAAAATGATGAAATGGTAAGACAGGATGTTGAGAAGGCTGAACTTTTAAATTCCTATTTTGCATCTGTTTTCTCTCAGAAAGGAAATGTAACATCAACTGTTATTCACTGTCCTATTAAGGGAATAGAAGAATCCAGGATATCTATAAACAGAAAGATAGTGAGGAAACACTTAGCTAGCCTAAATGAATTCAAGTCTCCAGGTCCAGATGAATTACACCCCAGAGTACTGAAGGAGATAGCAGAAGAAATTTTTGAACCCCTCTCTATAATCTTTGAAAATTCTTGGAGAACAGGAGAAGTGCCAGAAGACTGGAGAAGAGCAAATGTTCTTCCTATCTTCAAAAAGGGGAAGAAGGTGGACCCAGGTAACTATAGGCCGGTGAGTCTGACTTCTATACCAGGAAAGATCTTTGAACAAATTATTAAACAACATGTATGTCAATACCTGGATAAGAATGAAGTGATTAAACAGAGTCAGCATGGGTTTGTAACTAATAAGTCATGTCAGACTAACTTAATTTCCTTCTATGACGGTATCACTGATTGGTTGGATCAAGGAAATGCTGTAGATATAGTATATCTTGACTTCAGCAAAGCATTTGACAAAGTCTCTCATACAATCCTTATTGAAAAAATGATTAAGTATGGAATGGACAAGGCAACTGTTAGGTGGATTCATAACTGGCTTAGTGATCGGACCCAAAGAGTGGTCGTAAATGGCTGCACATCCAGTTGGAAGAATGTCTCAAGTGGGGTACCACAGGGCTCTGTCCTGGGCCCTGTATTGTTCAACATCTTTATCAACGATTTAGATGAAGGAATTGAGGGTAAACTGATTAAATTTGCTGATGACACAAAGCTAGGAGGGATAGCTAATACTAGAGAAGAGAGAGAGAGGATTCAAAAAGATTTAAATAAACTGGAGAAGTGGGCAGCAACTAACAGAATGGTTTTTAACAGGGAGAAATGCAAAGTACTACATCTGGGCAATAAAAATGGAAAAAGCATATATAGAATGGGAGGAATAGGGCTAAGTGACAGCACATGTGAAAAAGACTTGGGTATACTAATAGATCACAGACTGAATATGAGTCAACAGTGTGATGCAGCAGCAAAAAAGGCAAATGCAATTCTAGGATGTATTAACAGAAGCATACAGTCTAGATCACGTGAAGTCATTATTTCCCTCTACTCCTCTTTGGTCAGACCTCATCTGGAATATTGTGTCCAGTTTTGGGCACCACATTTTAAAAAAGACATCAACAAACTGGAGCAAGTTCAGAAAAGAGCGACCAGAATGGTGACCGGTCTGCAAACCCTGTCTTATGAGGAAAGGTTGCAGGATTTGGGATTGTTTAGTTTGCAAAAGAGAAGACTGAGAGGAGACTTAATAGCTGTCTACAAATATCTCAAGGGCTGTCACATTGTAGAAGGATCATCTTTATTCTCATTTGCACAAGGAAAGACTAGAAGCAATGGGATGAAACTGAATGGGAGGAGACACAGATTAGATATTAGAAAAAACTTTTTGACAGTTAGAGTGATCAATGAGTGGAACAAGCTGCCACGAGAAGTGGTGAGTTCTCCTTCAATGGATGTCTTCAAACAGAGGCTGGACAGACATCTGACTGGGATGATTTAGCGAATCCTGCTTTGAGCAGGGGGTTGGACCAGATGGCCCAGGAGGTCCCTTCCAACTCTACGATTCTATGATTCTATGATTCTATGATTCTATGATTCCAATTCAACCTGGAGGACCATTTTTATACGTGAGAAAAAATGTACCTGGGAGTCTGGACAACCTCCTCGATTGTTGCCCAGACTCAGTCGTTTCTCTGAAGGTTTCTCTGAAGAAGGGCAGGAGGGACAATTCCTTTTCCAATGTCCAGAGGCTCCACAGTAAAAACATAGTAGGTTGTCTCTGCGGTGCCTTCTCCCTTTCTCCTTAACCGAGACTGACCCAACGTTCATGGGCTCAGATACGGGTGAAGTGTCACACAATTTGGGGTACAAGGGAGACTCTTGTTGCATCATTCCTCTAGTACGGAGTCTCCGGTCCATACGGACCGCCTGCATCATGGCGTCCTCCAGGGTATCAGGAGGCGGATGTAATGCCAGAGCGTCCTGCAGATGGTCAGAAAGGCCCCTGCGAAACAACCCCCTCAGGGCGGCATCATTCCAGGATACTTCGGCGGTCCAACGTCTAAACTCTGAGCAGAACCATTCAGCAGAGTGCCTTCCCTGTGTCACACTCATCACCATATCCTCTGCCAGACGCACTCTATCAGGCTCGTCATAAATGTGCCCCAGAGCCTCAAAGAACAAGTTCACTGACATACAGTGGGGCAAAAAAGTATTTAGTCAGTCAGCAATAGTGCAAGTTCCACCACTTAAAAAGATGAGAGGCGTCTGTAATTTACATCATAGGTAGACCTCAACTATGGGAGACAAACTGAGAAAAAAAAATCCAGAAAATCACATTGTCTGTTTTTTTTTCATTTTATTTGCATATTATGGTGGAAAATAAGTATTTGGTCAGAAACAAAATTTCATCTCAATACTTTGTGATATATCCTTTGTTGGCAATGACAGAGGTCAAACGTTTTCTGTAAGTCTTCACAAGGTTGCCACACACTGTTGTTGGTATGTTGGCCCATTCCTCCATGCAGATCTCCTCTAGAGCAGTGATGTTTTTGGCTTTTCGCTTGGCAACACGGACTTTCAACTCCCTCCAAAGGTTTTCTATAGGGTTGAGATCTGGAGACTGGCTAGGCCACTCCAGGACCTTGAAATGCTTCTTACGAAGCCACTCCTTCGTTGCCCTGGCGGTGTGCTTTGGATCATTGTCATGTTGAAAGACCCTGCCACGTTTCATCTTCAATGCTCTTGCTGATGGAAGGAGGTTTGCACTCAAAATCTCACGATACATGGCCCCATTCATTCTTTCATGTACCCGGATCAGTCGTCCTGGCCCCTTTGCAGAGAAACAGCCCCAAAGCATGATGTTTCCACCACCATGCTTTACAGTAGGTATGGTGTTTTAATGGATGCAACTCAGTATTCTTTTTCCTCCAAACACGACAAGTTGTGTTTCTACCAAACAGTTCCAGTTTGGTTTCATCAGACCATAGGACATTCTCCCAAAACTCCTCTGGATCATCCAAATGCTCTCTAGCAAACTTCAGACGGGCCCGGACATGTACAGGCTTAAGCAGTGGGACACACGTCTGGCACTGCAGGATCTGAGTCCATGGTGGCGTAGTGTGTTACTTATGGTAGGCCTTGTTACATTGGTCCCAGCTCTCTGCAGTTCATTCACTAGGTCCCCCCGCGTGGTTCTGGGATTTTTGCTCACCGTTCTTGTGATCATTCTGACCCCACGGGGTGGGATTTTGCGTGGAGCACCAGATCGAGGGAGATTATCAGTGGTCTTGTATGTCTTCCATTTTCTAATTATTGCTCCCACAGTTGATTTCTTCACTCAAAGCTGGTTGGCTATTGCAGATTCAGTCTTCCCAGCCTGGTGCAAGGCTACAATTTTGTTTCTGGTGTCCTTTGACAGCTCTTTGGTCTTCACCATAGTGGAGTTTGGAGTCAGACTGTTTGAGGGTGTGCACAGGTGTCTTTTTATACTGATAACAAGTTTAAACAGGTGCCATTACTACAGGTAATGAGTGGAGGAAAGAGGAGACTCTTAAAGAAGAAGTTACAGGTCTGTGAGAGCCAGAAATCTTGATTGCTTGTTTCTGACCAAATACTTATTTTCCACCATAATATGCAAATAAAATGAAAAAAAAACAGACAATGTGATTTTCTGGATTTTTTTTTCTCAGTTTGTCTCCCATAGTTGAGGTCTACCTATGATGTAAATTACAGACGCCTCTCATCTTTTTAAGTGGTGGAACTTGCACTATTGCTGACTGACTAAATACTTTTTTGCCCCACTGTACGTTCAGGAGCAGAGGAAGACAGAGAGAAAGCCCATGCTTGCGGAGCCCCCCAAAGTAGGGAAATAATGACCCCCACCCTCTGGAACTCATCCCCGGAGGAGCGGGGCCTTAGAGAAAAAAAAAGCTTGCATCCTTCTCTGAAAGACCTGAACTCCTTTTTATCCCCTGAGAAGGGATCGGGCAATTTGACTAGAGATTCGGGGGACGCTAATGACACATCCCTACCCCCAGAACTAGAAGCCCCTGCATCGACAGCCCCCTGCACAGTAACCACCAACTGTTGCTGGGTATGGGCCATCGTGCGCTGTTCCACATTGAGTTTATGGAACATTTGGGTCAGGTGCTTGACCTGATCAGCCAAGGCTTGTATGGGATCCATGAGGATAACACACACTTTTTTTTTTTTTTTCCTTCAGAGGAAAAAAAAACTGAAACGGTCAGTTATAATGTCAGGAACACCGCACTGCACTTGCTCACTGAGCCAGGGCGTGTGTCCTGAGTACAAAGACTGTGCACAAAGATACCTGCGGAGTGAGCAGCAGTGGTGACAATGCATGCTCCAGGACCTGAATCACGTGACTGCTGGGGGCGTGGCCTAAGCTCCACAGAGCTAGGAGCTGCAGGGAAACTCCTAGAAGGGTAACTACAGGACAATGTTACCAAGGAGCATAGACAGAGACAGACACCAGATCAAGCCGGGTCAAAGCACGAGATAGCAGGACAGTACCAAAGGGCTTAGACAGAAAGAATAGTCAGGACGTAGCAATAGATCAGAAAACCAGAACAGGTATTAGACGGTACAATAGGGGTAAACTGTAACGGAGTAACAATAGCCAAGCCAGGAGGTCAGAACCAGAAAAGACAATGGTACCAAAAACGAGAGACGGAGTACAGAGTGAAGGAACAAGCCGGGTCATACACGGGAAGCAAACAAACAATGCAGAGTACACACACACCAGGGGTCAGACACACCAGAATAGCAGTATAACTGACAGAGAATGCCAGTATGGAGTGAGCATAAATACCCCTCCCAGATCCAAAGAGAGGCCGGCAATGTTAACCCTGTCAGAACAGGACATAAACCATGTCCTAACCATGACACCCATATACCCATCACACATCCTCCATCCCATAGTCCCGTTCCCATATACCCATCATATATATCCTCCATCCCATAGTCCCGTGCCCATATACATATCCTCCATCCCATAGTCCCGTTCCCATATACCCATCACATATCCTCCATCCCACAGTCCGGTGCCCAGATACTCATCACACATCCTCCATTCCATAGTCAACCATTATGACATCATAATGAGCAGCGGCGGGGCTTGCAACCTATGATGACATCAGCGTCGCCATGGCAACCATTGTGACATCATAATGAGGGGCGGGGCTTGACGCGCACACACTGCTTCCCCAGTATGCAAATAGGGGCATTGTGACATCATAATGAGGGGCGGGGCTTGACACACACACACTTTTTCCCCAGTATGTAGACGGGGCAAAATTGTTTGGTGAATTGGAACGCGCGGGGTTAAAATTTCGCCTCACAACATAGCTTAGGACGCTCTCAGGGTCCAGACGTGTGACTGTGCCAAATTTTGTGGCTGTAGCTGCGACAGTGCGGATGCCTATCCCGGACATACACACATACACACACACACATACATACATACACACATACATACACACTTTGAGCTTTATATATTAGATATACTGTACACACATAAAAGAAAGGACTTTATTACAATTATTATAACAGACTGTCTAGGTTCAGAATAGAATAATGGGTCTGCAAGGGCAAACCAGGCTGGGCCAAAGAGAAACCCACAAAACCTGGAGAGGAGCAATCAGAGGAAAGTATAATAGAAACATGTCACAACTTCTGTATTAATCACCCACTCCTGGTTTTGGCTTACAGATAATGAGGTAAAATACTGACCAAATACTGAGTTAAAATACTGACGGTGGAGTTTTATATACACACTGCTCCGATTCCTACACACTAACAGCTCCTCTACCTACGTACATGATACATACACATTGAACACACATATGGCTCCCTTCCTTATGTGCACTACACACATGTCATATACACACACAGTTCCACTCCATAACCCTCGTACACACACGGCTCCACTCTGTACACACACGGCTCCGCTCCTTACACCTCAAACACACGCTGCTCCGCTCCGTACACACGCGGCTCCACACACCTCATACACACGGCTACTGCTCCGTCCACCTAGTACACATGTAGCTCCGCCCTGTACACCTCATACACACACATGGCTCTGCTCCGTACACCTTGTACACACGCGGCTCCACTCCGTACAACTCGTACACACGCGACTCTGCTCCGTACACCTCGTACACACACGACTATGCTCCGAACACCTCATACACATGCGACTCTGCTCCATACACCTCGTACACACACGGCTCCGCTCCGTACACACGCGGCTCTGCTCCGTACACACGTGGCTCCGCTCCGTACAACTCGTACACACGCGACTCTGCTCCGTACACCTCGTACACACACGGCTCTGCTCCGTTCACCTCGTACACACACAGCTCCGCTCCGTACACACGCGGCTCTGCTCCGTACACACGCGGCTCCGCTCCGTACAACTCGTACACATGCGACTTTGCTCTGTACACCTCGTACACACACGGCTCTGCTCCGAACACCTCGTACACATGCGGCTCTGCTCCGTACACCTCGTACACACGTGGCTCTGCTCCGTTCACTTCGTACACACACGGCTACACTCCGTACACCGCATACACACGCGGCTCTGCTCCGTACACACACGGCTCCGCTCCGTACACCTCATACACACACGGCTATGGTCCGAACACCTCATACACACGCTGCTCCGCTCCGTACACACGCGGCTCCACACACCTCGTACACACGGCTACTGCTCCGTCCACCTCCTACACATGTAGCTCTGCCCTGTACACCTCATACACACACATGGCTCTGCTCCGTACACCTCGTACACATGCGACTCTGCTCATACACCTCGTACACACACGGCTCTGCTCCGAACACCTCGTACACACGCGGCTCTGCTCCGTACACCTCGTACACACACGGCTCTGCTCCGAACACCTCGTACACATGCGGCTCTGCTCCGTACACCTCGTACACACACGGCTCTGCTCCGTTCACCTCGTACACACGCGGCTCTGCTCCGTACACCGCATACACACACGGCTCCGCTCTGTACACCGCATACACACGCGGCTCTGCTCCGTACACACGCGGCTCTGCTCCGTTCACCTCGTACACACACAGCTACGCTCCGTACACCGCATACACACGCGGCTCTGCTCCGTACACACACGGCTCCGCTCCGTACACCTCATACACACACGGCTATGCTCCGAACACCTCATACACACGCTGCTCCGCTCCGTACACACGCGGCTCCACACACCTCGTACACACGGCTACTGCTCCGTCCACCTCATACACATGTAGCTCCGCCCTGTACACCTCATACACACACATGGCTCTGCTCCATACACCTCGTACACACGCGGCTCCTCTCCGTACAACTCGTACACATGCGACTCTGCTCATACACCTTGTACACACACGGCTCTGCTCCGAACACCTCGTACACATGCGGCTCTGCTCCGTACACCTCATACACACGCGGCTCTGCTCCGTTCACCTCGTACACACACAGCTACACTCCGTACACTGCATACACACGCGGCTCTGCTCCGTACACACACGGCTCCGCTCCGTACACCTCATACACACACGGCTATGCTCCGAACACCTCATACACACGCTGCTCCGCTCCGTACACACGCGGCTCCACACACCTCGTACACACGGCTACTGCTCCGTCCACCTCGTACACATGTAGCTCCACCCTGTACACCTCATACACACACATGGCTCTGCTCCGTACACCTCGTACACATGCGACTCTGCTCATACACCTCGTACACACACGGCTCTGCTCCGAACACCTCGTACACACGCGGCTCGGCTCCATTCACCTCGTACACACACGGCTCCGCTCCGTACACCGCATACACACGCGACTCTGCTCCGTACACCTCGCACACACACGGCTCTGCTCCGAACACCTCGTACACATGCGGCTCTGCTCCGTACACCTCGTACACACGCGGCTCTGCTCCATTCACCTCGTACACACGCGGCTCTGCTCCGTACACCGCATACACACGCGGCTCTGCTCCGTACACACGCGGCTCCGCTCCGTACAACTCGTACACACGCGACTCTGCTCCATACACACACGGCTCTGCTCCGAACACCTCGTACACATGCGGCTCTGCTCAGTACACCTCGTACACATGCGGCTCTGCTCTGTTCACCTCGTACACATGCGGCTCTGCTCCGTACACCGCATACACATGCGGCTCTGCTCCGTACACACACGGCTCCACTCCGTACACCTCGTACACACACAGCTATGCTCCGAACACCTCGTACACATGCGGCTCTGCTCCGTACACCGCATACACACGGCTCTGCTCCATACACACACGGCTCCACTCCGTAACCTCATACACACGCGGCTATGCTCCGAACACCTCGTACACACGTGGCTCTGCTCCGTACACCTCGTACATACTGTCAGTGTTGGGATTTTTTCTCTAGTCACCAACCTCGGGTAAAGCTCACTTAGAGCTTCTCTTACCTAGGATCCTAGGAGTGGAGAAATAAAAAGAGACACTGGTTGCTTGTCTTTCAAGTTAATTTCATCCTTTAATAAGATGGGTGCATCTTTTATAGTGAACCAGAAAGAGGAAATGAACAAATATGGACAATTCAGTAATATTGTGTAACAAAAACAAAATGGAGGATATCTTGGTAAAGAAAGATAGTTATATAACGACATGTCAACTATATGATGAGTTATGAGTAGAGTTGAGCGATACCGTCCGATACTTCAAAGTATCGTATCGGATGGTATCGGCCGATCTTTAAAAAAAGTATCGGTATCGCCGATTCTGATACCGGAAGTCCCATTCAAGTCTATGGGACTTCCGGTATCGGAATAAGAAAAACCCTTTCCTGCCCTTGTACAGCCTCTCTGGGGTCTGTACGGGCCTTTCGGGGGGCTGTGCCGGCCTGCCAGGGGGTCTGTGCAGGCTCCGGTGGTCTGTGCCGGCCTGCCGGTGGTCTGTGCAGGCTCCGGGGGGCTGTGCCGGCCTGCCGGGGGGCTGTGCCGGCCTGCCGGGGGGCTGTGCAGGCTCCGGGGGGCTGTGCCGGCCTGCCGGGGGGCTGTGCCGGCCTGCCGGTGGTCTGTGCAGGCTCCGGGGGTCTGTGCAGGCATCGTCCGATGGGACTACAAGTCCCATCGGGCGATGCCTGCTACCATGACAGTGATTGACACATTAGCCAATGATGGGACAGTAGTAGTCCCATCATCCGGCTAATGTGTTAAATGTAAAAAAAAAATAAAAAATTACATGCTACATACATACAACATGCATACTACATACATGCTACATTCATACTACATAAATACTACATGCAACATACATACTACATATATGCTACATGCATGCTACATACATACTGCATGCTACATACATACCACATACATACTACATGCATGCTACATGCATGCTACATGCTACATACATAACACATATATACTACATGCATGCTACATACATACTACATGCTACATACTACATATATACTACATGCATGCTACATACATACTACATGCTACATACTACATATATACTACATGCATGCTACATACATACTACATGCTACATACATACTACATATATACTACATGCATGCTACATACATACTACATGCTACATACTACATATATACTACATACATACTACATACATAGTACATGCATGCTACATGCATGCTACATACATACCACATACATAACACATATATACTACATGCATGCTACATACATACTAAATGCTACATACATACCATATACATACTACATGCATGCTACATACATACTACATGCATGCTACATACATACTACATGCTACATACATACTACATATATACTACATGCATGCTACATACATACTACATGCTACATACATACTACATATATACTACATGCATGCTACATACTACATGCTACATACATACTACATATATACTACATGCATGCTACATACATACTACATGCATGCTACATACATACTACATGCTACATACATACCACATACATACTACATATATACTACATGCATGCTACATACAGACTACATACATACTACATGCTACATACATACCACATACATACTACATACATACTGCATGCTACATGCATGCTACATACATACTACATACATACTACATGCTACATACATACCACATATATACTACATACATACAATACATTCATACAATACATACATAGACATACAGTACATATAACATAGAGTAACATACTTACCAATACTTGTCACATTGTTCCCCGAAGCCATTGTCTTTTCCGGAATAAATATTAACATAACAAACCACAAAAATACTCACCCACGATCCGAAGCAGTCCACGAGTGTGTCCCACGACGATCTTGGGTAGAGAACTGCAGCATCAGCTGTTGCTGCCGTTCTCTACGGGCTGCAGGAATCCAATGACGGAAGGTAGGTATCCTTCCGCACTGTATTCCTCCGCCACTTAAAAAAAAAAAAAGTCCCTAGTCTCACTTTATGCCATTGCTGTGTGGGAATTTCCCACGCAGCAATGGCATAAAGTGAGACTAGGGACTTTTTTTTTTTAAGTGGCGGAGGAATACAGTGCGGAAGGATACCTACCTTCCGTCATTGGATTCCTGCAGCCCGTAGAGAACGGCAGCATCATCTGATGCTGCCGTTCTCTACCCAAGATCGTCGTGGGACACACTCGTGGACTGCTTCGGATCGTGGGTGAGTATTTTTGTGGTTTGTTATGTTAATATTTATTCCGGAAAAGACAATGGCTTCGGGGAACAATGTGACAAGTATTGGTAAGTATGTTACTCTATGTTATATGTACTGTATGTCTATGTATGTATTGTATGAATGTATTGTATGTATGTAGTATACATGTGGTATGTATGTAGCATGTAGTATGTATGTAGTATGTATGTAGCATGCATGTAGCATGTAGTATGTATGTAGCATGCATGTAGTATATATGTAGTATGTATGTAGCATGTAGCATGTATGTAGTATGTATGTAGTATGTATGTAGCATGCATGTAGCATGTAGTATGTATGTAGCATGCATGTAGTATATATGTAGTATGTATGTAGCATGCATGTAGTATATATGTAGTATGTATGTAGCATGTATGTAGTATGTATGTGGTATGTATGTAGCATGTAGTATGTATGTAGCATGCATGTAGTATATATGTAGTATGTATGTAGCATGTAGTATGTATGTAGTATGTATGTAGTATGTATGTGGTATGTATGTGGCATGTAGTATGTATGTAGCATGCATGTAGTATGTATGTAGCATGCATGTAGTATGTATGTAGTATGTATGTAGTATGTAGCATGTATGTAGTATGTATGTGGTATGTATGTAGCATGTAGTATGTATGTAGCATGCATGTAGTATATATGTAGTATGTAGTATGTATGTAGTATGTATGTGGTATGTATGTAGCATGTAGTATGTATGTAGCATGCATGTAGCATGCATGTAGTATGTATGTAGCATGCATGTAGTATGTATGTAGCATGCATGTAGTATGTATGTAGTATGTATGTAGTATGTATGTAGCATGCAGTATGTATGTAGCATGTATGTAGTATGTATGTAGTATATATGTAGTATGTATGTAGTATATATGTAGTATGTATGCAGCATGCAGTATGTATGTAGCATGCATGTAGTATGTATGTAGCATGTAGTATGTATGTAGCATGCATGTAGTATGTATGTAGCATGTATGTAGTATGTATGTAGTATATATGTAGTATGTATGTAGCATGTAGTATGTATGTAGCATGCATGTAGTATGTATGTAGTATTTTTTTTTTTTTTTTTTTTTTTTTTTTAACATTTAACACATTAGCCGGATGATGGGACTACTACTGTCCCATCATTGGCTAATGTGTCAATCACTGTCATGGTAGCAGGCATCGCCCGATGGGACTTGTAGTCCCATCGGACGATGCTTGCACAGACCCCCGGACATCAGCACAGCCCCCCGGCAGGCCGGCACAGCCCCCCGGCAGGCCGGTACAGACCCCCACAGGGTGCACAGACCACCGGCAGGCCGGCACAGCCCCCCGGCAGGCCGGTACAGACCCCCACAGGGTGCACAGACCACCGGCAGGCCGGCACAGCCCCCCGGCAGGCCGGTACAGACCCCGGGCAGTCCACACAGCCCCCCGGCAGGCCGGCACAGCCCCCCGGCAGGCCGGCAGAGACCCCCGGAAGGCCCGAAATGACGGCGCATCATGATGCGCACACACCGCGCATCATGATGACGTCAGTCTGTCAATCAACTTTGAACTTCCGATTCCGATGCCGAATTCCGATATTGAAAAAATATCGGAAGTCGGTATCGGAATTCCGATACAGCAAGTATCGGCCGATACCCGATACTTGCGGTATCGGAATGCTCAACACTAGTTATGAGATATCACTAAATTGGATGACAAGGATATGGAGGGGTTTTGGCAATTCCCTTGTATTAATTTAACAATTCGTGGAACAGTATCCTGTTGATGTGTTTGGCCAGGAAAAAGATTTGACCTCAACATATTTAGACATTTATTTGGAACTGACCATTGGCAGAATTATCCTACCACGTAGACAGATGATAACAATTAAAATGGTGTCAAGGGTTACCAGTTGTCTTTCTGCTATTTTATAAATTTTAGAGAACTAAGATTAACCATTTCTTTAACAACTCCCCTCTTTTTATCATTCTGTCTACTTACCTCTATCTGCCCTTGCCTTTATCCGAGGCCTGCAAGATAACCCTACTTCACAAAATACACGGCTTGTCCTATGTATATCATGGGATACCAGTCCTGCTGTGTATCCATTCACATTATACCTGTAAATCAGACCTCCTTTCCATACTTCTATTCTACTTATTGCCCTATCTCAGAGGAATACAGACTGTATCAAGGGGAGTTATATTTGTTTTGTATATGGTAATAAGATATTCATAATTACTGTAATACATTGTAACATATATATTTTTATATATATTAGTATATTTAGTGTATTTTTTTTAATCTTTATTCATAAGTAAATATTAAATCATTTAAAGTCCATAGTGTATGTAATCTTCATCGTTGTAGTTCTTTGTAGAGCCAAGCGGGGTTTTCCACAATGCATACAATCAGCCAGGTCTACTGAAGTTTGCTTTTTGCAGAATATACATTCACGCTGAACAGTGGTTATGAAGGTTGTCATCACTTGTGTTTGATTGATCTCTGAATCGGCCTCAATTTTAGCATTACGTTTACCTGGAAAACATTTACAATTAGAGCCAAGAATTTTCTTTATGAGTAGAGTTGAGCGATACCGTCCGATACTTCAAAGTATCGGATCGGAATGGATCGGCCGATCTTAAAAAAAAGTATCGGTATCGCCGATTCCGATACCGGAAGTCCCATTCAAGTCTATGGGACTTCCGGTATCGGAATAAGAAAAATCCTGTTTTTCCCTTGTACAGCCTCTCTGGGGTCTGTACGGGCCTTTCGGGGGGCTGTGCCGGCCTGCCAGGGGGTCTGTGCAGGCTCCGGTGGTCTGTGCCGGCCTGCCGGGGGGCTGTGCAGGCTCCGGTGGTCTGTGCCGGCCTGCCGGGGGGCTGTGCCGGCCTGCCGGGGGGCTGTGCCGGCCTGCCGGGGGGGCTGTGCAGGCTCCGGGGGGCTGTGCCGGCCTGCCGGGGGGCTGTGCCGGCCTGCCGGGGGGCTGTGCAGGCTCCGGGGGGCTGTGCCGGCCTGCCGGGGGGCTGTGCAGGCTTCGGGGGTCTGTGCAGGCATCGTCCGATGGGACTACAAGTCCCATCGGGCGATGCCTGCTACCATGACAGTGATTGACACATTAGCCAATGATGGGACAGTAGTAGTCCCATCATCCGGCTAATGTGTTGAATGTAAAAAAAAAAAAAAAAATTACATGCTACATACATGCTACATACATACAACATGCATACTACATACATGCTACATTCATACTACATACTACATACATGCTACATTCATACTACATATATACTACATGCAACATACATACTACATATATACTACATGCATGCAACATGCATACTACATATATACTACATGCATGCAACATACATACTACATGCTCTATATATAGTACATGCAACATACATACTACATATATACTACATACATACTGCATGCTACATATATACTACATGCATGCAACATGCATACTACATATATACTACATGCAACATACATACTACATATATACTACATACATACTGCATGCTACATATATACTACATGCATGCAACATGCATACTACATATATACTACATGCAACATGCATACTACATATATACTACATGCAACATACATACTACATATATACTACATGCAACATACATACTACATATATACTACATGCATGCAACATGCATACTACATATATACTACATGCTACATACATACTACATACATACTGCATGCTACATACATACTACATGCTACATACATACCACATACATACTACATACATACTACATGCTACATATATACTACATATATACTACATGCTACATACATACTACATATATGCTACATACATACTACATACATACTACATGCTACATACATACTACATATATTCTACATACATACTACATACATACTACATGCATGCTACATACATACTACATGCTACATACATACCACATACTACATACATACTACATGCTACATACATACTACATATATACTACATGCATGCTACATACATACTACATGCCACATACATACCACATGCATACTACATACATACTACATGCTACATACATACTACATATATACTACATGCATGCTACATACATACTGCATGCTACATGCATGCTACATACATACTACATACATACTACATGCTACATACATACCACATATATACTACATACAAACATACTACATACAATACATTCATACAATACATACATAGACATACAGTACATATAACATAGAGTAACATACTTACCAATACTTGTCACATTGTTCCCCGAAGCCATTGTCTTTTACGGAATAAATATTAACATAACAAACCACAAAAATACTCACCCACGATCCGAAGCAGTCCACGAGTGTGTCCCACGACGATCTTGGGTAGAGAACTGCAGCATCAGCTGTTGCTGCCGTTCTCTACGGGCTGCAGGAATCCAATGACGGAAGGTAGGTATCCTTCCGCACTGTATTCCTCCGCCACTTAAAAAAAAAAAAGTCCCTAGTCTCACTTTATGCCATTGCTGCGTGGGAATTTCCCACACAGCAATGGCATAAAGTGAGACTAGGGACTTTTTTTTTTTAAGTGGCGGAGGAATACAGTGCGGAAGGATACCTACCTTCCGTCATTGGATTCCTGCAGCCCGTAGAGAATGGCAGCAACAGCTGATGCTGCAGTTCTCTACCCAAGATCGTCGTGGGACACACTCGTGGACTGCTTCGGATCGTGGGTGAGTATTTTTGTGGTTTGTTATGTTAATATTTATTCCGTAAAAGACAATGGCTTCGGGGAACAATGTGACAAGTATTGGTAAGTATGTTACTCTATGTTATATGTACTGTATGTCTATGTATGTATTGTATGAATGTATTGTATGTAGTATGTATGTAGTATATATGTGGTATGTATGTAGCATGTAGTATGTATGTAGTATGTATGTAGCATGCATGTAGCATGCAGTATGTATGTAGCATGCATGTAGTATATATGTAGTATGTATGTAGCATGTAGTAAGTATGTAGTATGTATGGGGTATGTATGTAGCATGTAGTATGTATGTAGCATGCATGTAGTATGTATGTAGTATGTATGTAGTATATATGTAGTATGTATGTAGCATGTAGTATGTATGTAGCATGCATGTAGTATGTATGTAGTATGTATGTAATATGTATGTGGTATGTATGTAGCATGTAGTATGTATGTAGCATGCATGTAGTATGTATGTAGTATGTATGTAGTATATATGTAGTATGTATGTAGCATGTAGTATGTATGTAGTATATATGTAGTATGTATGTATGTAGTATGTATGTAGTATATATGTAGCATGTAGTATGCATGTAGCATGTAGTATGTATGTAGCATGCATGTAGTATGTATGTAGTATGTATGTAGTATGTAGCATGCATGTAGTATATATGTGTTATGTATGTAGTATGTATGTATATATGTGGTATGTATGTAGTATGTATGTAGTATGTATGTAGTATGTATGTGGTATGTATGTAGTATGTATGTAGCATGTAGTATGTATGTAGCATGCATGTAGTATGTATGTAGTATGTATGTAATATGTAGCATGCATGTAGTATATATGTGTTATGTATGTAGTATGTATGTATATATGTGGTATGTATGTAGTATGTATGTAGTATGTATGTAGTATGTATGTGGTATGTATGTAGTATGTATGTAGCATGTAGTATGTATGTAGCATGCATGTAGTATGTATGTAGTATTTTTTTTTTTTTTTAACATTTAACACATTAGCCGGATGATGGGACTACTACTGTCCCATCATTGGCTAATGTGTCAATCACTGTCATGGTAGCAGGCATCGCCAGATGGGACTTGTAGTCCCATCGGACGATGCTTGCACAGACCCCCGGACATCAGCACAGCCCCCCGGCAGGCCGGTACAGACCCCCACAGGGTGCACAGACCACCGGCAGGCCGGCACAGCCCCCCGGCAGGCCGGTACAGACCCCCACAGGGTGCACAGACCACCGGCAGGCCGGCACAGCCCCCCGGCAGGCCGGTACAGACCCCGGGCAGTCCACACAGCCCCCCGGCAGGCCGGCACAGCCCCCCGGCAGGCCGGCAGAGACCCCCGGAAGGCCCGAAATGACGGCGCATCATGATGCGCACACACCGCGCATCATGATGACGTCAGGCTGTCAATCAACTGAACTTCCGATTCCGATGCCGACTTCCGATATTGAAAAAATATCGGAAGTCGGTATCGGAATTCCGATACAGCAAGTATCGGCCGATACCCGATACTTGCGGTATCGGAATGCTCAACACTATTTATGAGTAAAACAAATAGTCTTATCATTACTGCAATAACCAATATCACAAAAACTGCTTGAATTAGGAAATGAATTATTCCCGATATCTATCCGCCTCTCCATTTAAACAGATTCAAAGGATTTAACCTTGCGAGCCATTCAGGGAGGGGCAAGTCCTCCAGGGAATTAACCTTCCGTATTCCTTCCTTTATCAACCTAGCTTGTTCTATGTCATGAGTAACTCTCATCAGTCCGGATGGATCGATATAGTGGCAGCAGGCGGGTCCCACTACCTGACAGAATCCCCCTTGAGATGCTGTAAGATAGTCATGCACCATAGAGTGTTGGTTAGTTATAACAATGAGCTGTCTCATATAAGCAGATCCTACATTGATGGCGTCAAATAAATACTCAGTTACATTATCAAAGATATCACCCAATTCTTCTATCATTTGAGCATTCCTTAGAGTTCCAAACATAACTCCCAAAGGACCAGTGAGAACCATCCCTGTTTTAAGATACCATGGTGTGTGCATTAAATGCTTGGGTGGCTGGGGAGAGGGTGCACTACGCTTTGCTATCATGTGGCTGGGAACGTTTTTATAAGGAAAGTCATTCTCATTCCATACCCAGGTGGCTGGCTCTAACTTAGCCAGTGTACATGCACCTTCAGCTCCTTTAGGAATCCATCTATATGCATTACTTCCACAGACTATATAAACTCCCTTTGGTAATTCAAACTGAAATTCATTAAGGAAGGCTATTGCTATTGAAACCAACCGGGTAGTGTCAGTATAAAGGCACCAAGAGTCATTTAAATCTGTAGTAACTGCCCTATAATATCGTAATGGCTGACATTCTGGGTCTGTATTAAGGCTTATGGACATTTCAGCTGCACCATCTCCATACTGACCTTCTCTGGTCTCTTCATCTACATGTACCACTTCTCTTGCTGTACATTGTGCTGTATTACCATAAAGGAAGAAATTATTCTTTGTCCAATTAGTATCATGTAAGAATCGTTCTAAACACACTTGGTCACTGCAAATTTGCTTATCTCCCAGAGAAAAGGGAGTTTTTACTGCGAAACTAAGTTTTAGCTCTTGTTCGGGCACTTTTCCTATATAATTTTTATCAGTAGCCTTGTTTCCCCAATTTCCATCATATTCCTTAAATTCAAACAAATTGATTTGTCGCTTATCTACAGGTTCCTGTTTTCTAGTAAGATTTATTTGAAACCATGGCTGCTTAGTCCAACCTGTAATAGGCAAGGCAGCATAAGTTTGACTCTGCTGCTCAGCCAGATTAAGGGCCCGCATTTCCCAACACCCTCCTCTGAATAGCTCTTCCTCTGTCAGTGGAGTTACGAAATATGGCATAGTTTTTGCAGCAATGGGGGCATGAGAACAAATCCAACGATTGGATAAATTTCGACCTGGCAATATAGCTATGGTACTGGACAAATTTATTAGCCCACTGTTTTGATACATCATTATTCCATGGTTCAAAGACATCATTATCTTTTTTACATTGAATAGATAATATCGTAGTGAGAAGCAAGAATGGATAGTACTTCCCAAATTCCATCCTTTTTAGTTTATGTGGAACTTCTTGCAGTGAGACGTGTGAATCCAGGTGGTTTTTCCCTCTAGCTTAACAGATGTAGGTGTGGTCAGCTGGACTTGGTAGGGTCCTTCAAAGCGAGGATCCAGACTTTTCCTCAGGTACTTTCGCGTTACCACCCAATCTCCAGGCTTAAGATCATGCGAGCCTGATAAGGAGGATGGATCTGGAAGGGAACTGAAAACACACGTATGAATTTGCTGCAACACCTGCTGTAATGCGCCCACATAGGCCGTCATATTTGAATGAGAGGCCTGCATTTTCTGAGGAAAGTACAATCCTGTCTTGGGAGGGCTCCCAAACAATACCTCATATGGACTTAAACTTGTCTTTCGTTTGGGAGTTACCCTAACAGTGTACAATGCAATGGGAAGACACTCAGTCCATGGTTTACCTGTTTCTGCCATTACTTTTAGAATTTTCAATTTCAGTGTACCATTTAACCGTTCCACCCTACCACTGCTCTGAGGATGATAGGGAGTGTGGAAAGATTGTTTCATCCCTAAGGCTCGAGTGATTCCTTTGCACACCTGTGAAGTGAAGTGACTACCTCGGTCACTTTCAATTACCTCTGGCACTCCGAATCTGCAAACAACTTCTGATATTAGCTTTTTAACCACAGTGCATGCATTTGCATGAGCACAGGGCCATGCTTCTGGCCAATTTGAGAAAAGATCCTCACATACCAGCACGTATTCATAGTTGCCTACCCTTGGAAGCTGAATGAAATCAATCTGCAGTCGCTGAAAAGGGTACAATGGCCTGGGGGTGCACTTTGGTGGCACCTTCACTGTTTTTCCCACATTATGGCATGCACAGATTACACATCCCTGTATGAATTTTGCAGCAGCATAATGGATCCCTGGTGCAACCCAACTTGCTTTTACCTGGCTTACCATTCCATCCTTGGATTGATGTGTTAGCCCGTGGGAGAGGGTGCACACCATAGGGAACAATGCCCTGGGCAAGCAATACCTACCATCCGCTCTCCACAATCCATCTTCTTCCTTCGCACATGCGTGCCTTTGCCATTCCTCCTTTTCTGGTGCAGAGGCCTGATCTTGCAGGTTCTGAAGTAATTGTAGATCCACCTCCCCCGACACCTGTACAGTGTATGTTCCTGCGGGAAGAGGGAACAAAGCAGCAGCCTTGGCTGCAATATCAGCTCGGTTATTACCTTCGGCTTCCTTAGTGCGCTCTTTAGTGTGAGCTTGCACTTTGACTATAGCAACTTTTTTTGGCAGCTCCAATGCTCTGAGAAGCTGGGCCACCAATTCTGCATTTTTAATGGGCTTACCAGAGGAACCAACAAACTTTCTGCTCTTCCATATGGGACCATAATCATGGCAGATGCCAAATGCATAGCGGCTATCTGTGAAGATATTTGCTGTCAAATGTTCAGCGATTACACACGCCTCAGCGAGTGCTTTTAATTCAGCCTCCTGTGCAGACATATCGGCTGGCAGTGCTTCACTCTTTACAATCTCATGCTGATCTACAATTGCATATCCTGTGTGAGGTACACCATTTTGATAAAACCGTGATCCGTCTACATACAGCTCTAGGTCTGCATTGGAAATCGGTGTCTCTTGCACATTGGCAAGTGGTTGTGTTTCTGCCTCCATAAGCTCAAAGCAATCATGCTGAGCTTCAATTAATTCTGAATCATCAGTGTCTGGTAGCAAAGTAGCGGGGTTCAGAACTGTACACCTTCTTATAGTTACATTCGGGGGTGTAAGTAAAGCCACTTCATACTTTGTTAACCTGTTCATGGTCAAATGTTTTGTCCTTGCCAGGAGCAGCATCTCCTGCACAGAGTGTGGTACCAGAATTTCCAAGGGATTGTCTAGCACCAAGTCTGCAACTTTTTCCTTCAGTATTGCACAAGCTGCGACTGCTCTGATGCATGTTGGTGCCCCTTGTGCAACTGTGTCAAGTTTGGCTGAATAGTATTCTAGGGGGCGATGCTTCCCTCCATGTTGTTGTGTAAGCACCCCTTTAGCATGTCCCCCCGATTCATGACAGTACAAACGGAAAGGCAGGTTATAGCTTGGAATTCCAAGGGCGGGTGCAGGGACAATGGCCTCCTTTAGGTTTCTGAACCCCTCTTTGGCTCCCGGGGTCAGCTGGTATGGCTGCCCTTTATTGCATGCAGATAGCACATCAAAGAGAGGCTGCATCATTTGTGATGCAGCAGGAATCCATTCTCTGCAGTAACCAATTAATCCCAAGAATGTTCTCAGTGTAGTATTTGAAGTGGGCTCAATGGCTTGGCTTATGGCCTTTTTCCTTTCTGGTGTTATGTGTTTCAATTGAGGTGAAATGCAATGTCCCAAGAAAATGACCTTTTCTTTTGCCACCTGTAATTTGTCCTTTGACACCTTGAATCCTTCATGGTACAAAAATATCAGTAATGAAGCAGTTTCTTTTAGACACACTTGTCTATCTAGGGTACAAAGAAGTAAATCATCCACGTACTGTAACAACTGCACATCTCCCCTTTCAGGGTGCCAGGAAAGAAGGATCCCAGCCATTGCCTCAGAAAACACAGAAGGGGAAGTGGCTCCCCCTTTAGGCAACCGTGTCCAACAGTACTGCTTGCAGCATGTGTAAAAGCAAACAGTAGTTGGCTCTCTTCATCAATTGGCACCGAGAAAAAGGCATTGCTGAGATCAATAACAGTAAAACATTTTGCATTGCTTGGAATCTGATTCAACAAGGTATGAGGATTTGGCACAATAGGTATGTCTACCATCATTAGTTTGTTAATTTCTCTTAAATCATGTACCATTCGGTACACTGCAGGTTGCCCTGCCACAGTCTGTTTCTTTTTTATCGGAAAAAGAGGTGTATTAAAAATGGATTTTTTTCTCCTTTAGTATACCTGCTTTCAGATAGGTGGATACCTGTGTTGAAATAGCCTCAGTTTGTTCTTTACTCAGTGGATATTGTTGGATACGTACTGGTACAGCTCCTGGTTTCAACTTAATAGAAACAGGTGTTATTTTCAACAAACCAACATCTGTTTTATCTTTTACCCATAGTGCAGCTGGTATCTGCTCAAGCATTTGCAGTATTTCCTCATCTTGCTCAACCTGTTGTTTTTCATGTTCTTCTAACTGCATCATGGACATCACCACGGATAATGCTTCTTCCGATAAAGGGCCTGAAACAGTAATTCCCTTTTTCCCAAACTTAATGATTGCATTGACAGCATTCAAAATATCAGAGCCTATCAAATTCAGCGGACATTTTTCTGAAACTAACAATTGGGCACATAAGTCAGTAGTCTGAGCTATTCCCACATTCATAGGTTCTGTTTCATACAAAGGATGAACCATTCCTCCTGCTCCTAATCCTTGTACCGTTTTCCCTGTCATGAATTGTTGTGGCATATCTTGTTTTCTTATAATCGTACGGCTCGCCCCCGTATCAATTAAACATTTCAATTGCTTCCCATTGGGAAGTTGTAATTGTGTGGTGGCCATTGGACCATCCTGAGGGGGAACCACTATTACAGAATCACATTGGGGCTGCCAAGTTCCTAGTCTGACAAATTCCCTGCCTCATCAATTGCTACCAGTGAAACACGAGTCTGCTCTGGTTTGGTTGTTCTACTCTTGGGACAATTCCTTTTGATGTGTCCTCTCTGGCCACATTCATAGTAAAGCCCTTTCTGTCTGCACTCCTCGGGGTCTATTATCCCATCTCTCTTTCTTCTGTCTCCTCCCGCAACTCTGTTATGTATGCCTGATGCTTGTACCGCAGCTCTGACAGCATTATTAAAGGCATCAGGAGGTATATTTACCATAACAGGCACTGGTTTCTGCTGTTTTTTTGCTTTGCGATTATTAATTTGGGCTTCTATTCCCCGGAATACAGGAAGAGAATTTTCCAAGGTAGCAAATACACATTCAGGTCTTACTTTCATCACTTCAGCTCTCAGGTCTTCTCTTAATCCTGTTATGAACATGTTTTTTTAGAAACCTAGCTTCCCTAGGATTTTTCAGATCATAGTCATGGTCTGTGAACACTGCTGCACACCTAGCATGGAATTTGTCAATAGGTTCATCTGATTCTTGAAATACTTCAGGTAACCCTGAAGTCAATTCTTCTGTTAGCTTCTTGGCCACTACGAGTAACCTTGCTATAAACTGTCACCCAGATTCTCTAGTTTTCTTATCCTCTGGAACTTCGTGAATTAAGTTAGTATCTGCAGGGACTGCCCTTATTTTCTCAAGTGCAAAGGCACTCCAACAGATATTCGACACAATATTTCCAGATCATTCCAAGCTGCGTCATAATTATCAGCTACCCCTTCTACTGCTTTATAGAATCCTAAGAGATTCTTATAGGGATCAGGGAAGCTGTTTGCCATGGCTAACTGTTCAGATCTGCTCCATGGCTTATACCAAGTAGTGGTATCTATCTTTGTGTCATGCTCGCGCCTTGGCTGAGTGGCGCAAGCCAGGGGGTTGTGGCCCCACTGTGCCACAAACCAGACTACCCTGGAAGGGGTGTAACTACGGCAGCTACCTCGGTCTTCACTGGAGGCTCTGGTGGTGAGGTCAGGTTTGGGCGGCAGGTAGCTGCCGGGTGCCACTCCAGGGTGGTGTCTGGCTGTGGCTGCTGATACCACTCGGGAACAGGACACCTGGACAGGTGCGAGTGACAAGCAGGCTGAGACACAGGGCAAGCCGGCACGGCTTGGAGACACAGGACAGGCGGGCACGGCTTGGAGACACAGGACAGGCGGGCACGGCTTGGAGACACAGGACAGGCGGGCACGGCTTGGAGACACAGGACAGGCGGCAGACAGAATTCACAGCATGACCCGGAGCAGTAAGTTGATGTGCGGGGGATGGTAGGCCATGCAGTGACGCCAGCAGGGTTGTTACAGTACCTCCCCCCTTACGGCCCCTCTTCCTCAGGCCTGCCAGAATGACCTGCAGAAGGAGTGTGGGACCACACACAGTCCAGGCTAACATGATATTCATCAGGTCGAATAGTTTATGTGTGCTATCAGGAATCCCAGATTGCCCGGTTTCTTGGTGCCCAAAGGAGTCAGTTTTCAACACAGAGGGTACAAGGACTTCTTCCTCCAGATTGGCAAAAGGCGGGGCCCTGGCAGTTTCAGACTTCGCCCCTACATCAGCCGGCCAGCTAGAAACTGAAGACACCTGCACAGAGTCAATTTTTAGCCCGTTATTCCAAGAAAATTGGACCTCCTCCTCCAGATGGCTAAAAAACGGAGATACATAGGCCACTGTTCTCACCTCTTCATCCACCTGCCACATGGAAGTTGGAGGCATACATAAGGGGAGCCACTTCCGCCTGTTACCCGGAAAAGACTGGGCCACTTCTTTCAAGTTGGCGAAGGAGTACTGCTTAATCCTGGGACCTTCACCCACAGGCCATAGAGGAGCCGAGGGCATCCACTCAGGATCCATCTTCAGCCCACTATCCTGGGGAAGACAATCAAGCGACAGGGATGTTCCTGGGGACTGGTCACCGGAGGTGTGCGGAGAGGGCGCCACTGCTTTCTTTTCTTCAGTGATGTCAGCACACCATGACTTAATAACCGGCAGATCAGGTGGAGAAGGTGACAATACAGAAGACTGGCCTTGCAGTAGTGGAACTAGGAACCTCTGTTGGCTAGGCAGTTCCAAATGCAGCACCACGCTGGGTCTTTGGACCGGAAGGGGCAGTAGAGTACCCGGCCCCGAACGACCAGTGGGCAAACTGGACAGCAGGTGGAAAACAAATGTCTTCGTGTATAATGCTCCAATTAGGAGTTGTACTTGACCCCTCAGTACTGGACTGTTCACAAGTAGGGCTCGGCCATCACCAAACACCCTCAAAGGATTCTGGAACTGTGGAACAGGAACCCAACACAGACTCCGTCTGTCTTGCAGCTTACATACAACTGCAGGGCCGAAACTCCCACAAGGCACCGGAACAGTCACAGACTTTAGTGGAGAGGAGGTACTCTCACCAAGGGCAGTCTCTCCTACTGACCCAAGGTTCTGGAGCTTTGGCTTCACAGGGCAGAGACTGTCAGGATGTTCCTTCTCAGGACTGGACTCTGGCGACAACCTAGCCAGACCCTTTTTCTTAGACCTCTTGGATCTTGCACGGGGGACTGTCTTGGCAGGTTGTGGAACAGGTGGGTCATGGACGGTCATAGACGGATGAGACGAATTAGCCTCGGGTTCTCTTCGTCTGGTCCGTTTCTGGAAGCTTGGGGGGAAGACTCTTCAGGATACACTGTATTTGGCTTGTCAAAGGCTTTGCAGGCCATCAGGAAGGCCGGTAAGCTCAAGGTGATGGGATCCCCCGCTTCCCAAAGGGGGTTAAGCAACTGTAATGCATCTCCTGTTAGGTAGGACATTAGTAATCCTACCTTTACCCGATCACTGGCGAAGTAGGGAGCATGCCATTGAAAATAGCGTAGGCACTGCTCCTTAAAGGCATGACACTGCTTAAGGTCCCCATCATATCTTGGCAGGTCCGAGGGAGGTTCAACTTTAGGTATGCCAGCCTCTAGTTGAGCAGTCTATTGGAGACCACAATGGTGGGTGGAGCAGTGAAGGATTGGGCTTCAGACTGGGTAAATTTATTTGGTTGCCCATACTGGCAAAAAAGCTCATCTTGTTCTGAGAGCGAAAGGATATGGGACTCAGCGGGGACCATGGCTTGTGCAAACTGTCACGCTCGCGCCTTGGCTGAGTGGCGCAAGCCAGGGGGTTGTGGCCCCACTGTGCCACAAACCAGACTACCCTGGAAGGGGCGTAACTACGGCAGCTACCTCGGTCTTCACTGGAGCCTCTGATGGTGAGGTCAGGCTTGGGCGGCAGGTAGCTGCCGGGTGCCACTCCAGGGTGGTGTCTGGCTGTGGCTGCTGATCCCACTCGGGAACAGGACACCTAGACAGGAGCGAGTGACAAGCAGGCTGAGACACAGGGCAAGCCGGCACGGCTTGGAGACACAGGACAGGCGGGCACGGCTTGGAGACACAGGACAGGCGGGCACGGCTTGGAGACACAGGACAGGCGGGCACGGCTTGGAGACACAGGACAGGCGGCAGACAGAATTCACAGCATGACCCGGAGCAGTGAGTAAGTTGATGTGCGGGGGATGGTAGGCCATGCAGTGATGCCAGCAGGGTTGTTACACTTTGCCTCATCATCTCCGTTAGAGTTGAGCGACTTTTGGTTTTTTAGGGTCGCTTTTCGTTTCGTGAAACCCGACTTTTCCAAAAGTCGGGTCGAGCAAGATCGTCCGATTATAGGGAAAAGTCGGGGTCGTCCCGAAGCACGAAACCCAATGTAAGTCAATGGGGAATAAAAGTCGGCAGTGAGAGGAGGACAGGAAACACACCTACAGTGCCCATTTGAATGCCAAAAGCATCAATTCTTCTTACTTAAGCTTGTCAACCTTAATTAACTTCATAATACAAGTTACGCACTGAAAAATGGGGGTTATTTGGCTAAAGTTGTGGGGGGGGGAGGGCTGGCTGCAGGTTTTCATGTGCCCTGGGCGAAAGGGCGCCCCTTTAACACATACCACAACTCATCATGCTCCGATACGGCAGATAAATAGCGGTATAGTACAATGAAAAATACCTCACTTTTTACATCTCATGACGAGGCCCATCTATTTCTCCATACAGAATCATTGGTCCCATATAATGTTTGAAACAGTATATGATGAGCTCCACATAATGCTACAGTACATTGGTCCCCATGGATGAAGCTCCACTGTCTTATGGGCCCAAATAATGCTCCAAACATAATGGGCCCCATTTCTAATGCTCTAGTGTATAATGGGCCCTGTAAATGCTGCTCCAGTGTCTGATGTCCACCTTTGGAATGTTCCAGTGTATGGTGGGCCCCATCTATCATTCTCCAGAGTATAGTGCTCCCCAAAAATTGCTGTCCCAACATTGAAAACAATCAAATAAGTCTCCTCGCTAGGGAATCCCTGTACTTGTCTGGACAGGTGCTGTAGCTTGCTTAACAGCTCGCCAGCCGTTCTCACGCCCAGTATGGATTGCACGTGATTGCACAAAGGTTAGAAAGGGTACCGTATCCCTGGATAACATGTATGGATAGCGTACACATTCAAAATATATGTCTCAGGAGGCAGGCTCAGACGGTGTTAGGCCCAGTATGGATTGCACGTGATTGCACAAAGGTTAGAAAGGGTACCGTATCCCTGGATAACATGTATGGATAGCGTACACATTCAAAATATATGTCTCAGGAGGCAGGCTCAGACGGTGTCAGGCACAGTATGGATTGCACGTGATTGCACAAAGGTTAGAAAGGGTACCGTATCCCCGGATAACATGTATGGATAGCGTACACATTCAAAATATATGTCTCAGGAGGCAGGCTCAGACGGTGTTAGGCCCAGTATGGATTGCACGTGATTGCACAAAGGTTAGAAAGGGTACCGTATCCCCGGATAACATGTATGGATAGCGTACACATTCAAAATATATGTCTCAGGAGGCAGGCTCAGACGGTGTTAGGCCCAGTATGGATTGCACGTGATTGCACAAAGGTTAGAAAGGGTACCGTATCCTCGGATAACATGTATGGATAGCGTACACATTCAAAATATATGTCTCAGGAGGCAGGCTCAGACGGTGTTAGGCCCAGTATGGATTGCACGTGATTGCACAAAGGTTAGAAAGGGTACCGTATCCCCGGATAACATGTATGGATAGCGTACACATTCAAAATATATGTCTCAGGAGGCAGGCTCAGACGGTGTTAGGCCCAGTATGGATTGCACGTGATTGCACAAAGGTTAGAAAGGGTACCGTATCCCCGGATAACATGTATGGATAGCGTACACATTCAAAATATATGTCTCAGGAGGCAGGCTCAGACGGTGTTAGGCCCAGTATGGATTGCACGTGATTGCACAAAGGTTAGAAAGGGTACCGTATCCCCGGATAACATGTATGGATAGCGTACACATTCAAAATATATGTCTCAGGAGGCAGGCTCAGACGGTGTTAGGCCCAGTATGGATTGCACGTGATTGCACAAAGGTTAGAAAGGGTACCGTATCCCCGGATAACATGTATGGATAGCGTACACATTCAAAATATATGTCTCAGGAGGCAGGCTCAGACGGTGTTAGGCCCAGTATGGATTGCACGTGATTGCACAAAGGTTAGAAAGGGTACCGTATCCCCGGATAACATGTATGGATAGCGTACACATTCAAAATATATGTCTCAGGAGGCAGGCTCAGACGGTGTCAGGCACAGTATGGATTTGACGGCCCAGATTACACAGCGGAGGAGCAGGGAGAGGTAAAGATTGCAAATGCTGGGGCCCTGCCCAAGCAAGGGGGGCCCACTCGTGGGCGTCGGTACTGGCACTGGGCCCCTCATAGTACAGCGGTGTGCACCACCACCGTCAGAGACACTTGATTGCACTATGAGGGACCCTGTGCCAGTGCCCGCGCCCAAGAGTCGGCCTACCCACCTGTCCAGGGCAACGGCACTCGCACGGTGTCGTGTGGTAGGTGGTGACCCCGGCCATGGGGGGGGAGGCAGCACAGTTAGGGAGTTTTAGAAAGTGGCATATGTTGATGTTGGACATTCAGCTGATGCAAAAGGCGAAATAGGTGAAGTACCAGGAAGAGGTGGACCAAAGCAAGCCATTTTTCTGTCACCCTATGTGTCATCAGGGGAAGGTGGGACAAAATCCTTGGAAACCCATGCGTGGTTCATTTTAATGAAGGTTAGATCATCCACATTTTGGGTTGACAGACGGGTCCTTTTTTCTGTCAGGATTGATCCAGCTGCACTGAAGACTCTTTCCGATAGCACACTTGCAGCTGGGCAAGCGAGCTCCTGTAAGGCATATTGGCCCAATTCAGGCCAGGTGTCCAGTTTAGCGGCCCAATAGTCAAAGGGGAATGACCTGTGTGGGAGAACATCGATATGGGAGGAAAAGTAGTTTGTAACCATAGTTGACAACTGCTGTCTCCTGTCACTTTCCATCGATGCAGTATTACCAGTTGTGTGAGCGGTATTTGAAAAATCAGTCCACAACATTGTCATGAAACCCCTGTCTCCAACGCCACTTCTGCTGTGTGCACCACGAACACCTCTGCCAAGCTGCCCCCGGCCCGTACGGCTCGTGTGAGAACCATCACCGCTGCTGTGTGCTGGGAATGCCTCAAGCAACCGATTTACCAGAGTTGCTTGTTTATTAGCCAATATTAGGTCAAGGTTCTCCTGTGGCATGATGTTTTGTAATTTGCCTTTATAGCGTGGATCCAGGATGCTGGCCAACCAGTAGTCGTCATCGTTCATCATTTTGGCAATGCGGGGGTCCCTTTTTAGGATCCGCAAGGCATAATCTGACATGTGGGCCAATGTTCCCGGTGTCAATGATGCACTGCGAGTGCTGGGTGGAGGAGCACTTTCTGGCAAATCCACATCCCTCCAGTCACGCACAAACCCTGTACCAGACCTTGCCACGCCAACATTTTCACTTGCCCCACGAGATGCATCCTCCTCCCCTAATTAATCATCCCCATCATCCTCCTCCTCCTCTTCTTCCTCCACCTCGTCCAGGAGAGGTCCCTGAGCAGACAATGGCTGAATGTCATCAAGGATTCCCTCCTCCTCTTCCTCCTCATCAACATTGGCTGCAGACGCCTGCTCCTTAAGGTGCGTCAAAGTTTGCATGAGCAGACGCATAAGTGGGATGCTCATGCTTAGGATGGCGTCGTCTGCGCTTACCAGCCGTGTGCATTCCTCAAAACACTGAAGGACTTTACAAAGGTCTTTCAGCTTCGACCACTGCACGCCTGTCAACTCCATGTCTGCTCTCAAAGTGCCTGGCCGTGTATCCTCCCACAAATGCATTATGGCCTGCCTCTGCTCGCACAGCCACTCCACCATGTGCAGGGTGGAGTTCCACCTTGTTGCAATGTCGATAATGAGGCGGTGGTTGGGAAGGTGGAGCAATCGCTGCAGCTTCTGCATACGAACGGAGTGTACAGGCGACCGGCGGATGTGCGCGCACAGTCTTCGCACCTTCTGGAGCAGGGCTGTTAACTCCGGATAATTTTTGAGGAAGCACTGCACCACCAGGTTCAAGGTGTGAGCCAAGCAAGGTATGTGGCTGAGTTTTGAAAGGGCTATGGCTGCCACAAAATTACGGCCGTTATCACTAACTACCTTGCCTGCCTCAAGATGTACACTGCCCAGCCATGACTCAGTTTGTCGCTTCAAGTACTCGGCCAGCACCTCGGCGGTGTTTCTGTCGCCCAAACACATCATCTGCAACACAGCCTGCTGACGCTTTCCACTAGCTGCTCGATAGGGGGACACATCGTGTGCAACAGTGGCAGCTGCAGATGGAGTGCTCGTACGACTGCGCTCTGTGGACGAGCTTTCGCTTCTGGAGGAGGAGGAGGAGGAGGAGGAGGAGGAGGAGGGTCGAACGCCTACAGCCAACTGTTTCCTATACCGTGGGCTAGGCAGCACTGTCCCACCACCGCTGTCCCCTGTGGACCCTGCATCCACCACATTAACCCAGTGCGCAGTGATGGACACGTAACGGCCCTGGCCATGCCGACTGGACCATGCATCAGTTGTGAGGTGCACCTTTCCGCTCACTGACTGCTTGAGTGCATGGACAATGCGGTCTTTCACATGATGGTGGAGGGCTGGGATGGCTTTGCGAGAGAAGAAGTGGCGACTGGGTAGGTCATAGCGTGGTACTGCATAGGCCATGAGTTCGCGGAAAGCTGTGCTTTCCACCAACCGAAAGGGCATCATCTCAAACGAGATTAGTTTGGCAATGTGGGCGTTCAAACCCAGTGTACGCGGATGAGAGACTGAGTACTTTCTTGACCTACTCATAGTGTCTGGGAGGGTGAGCTGGATTTGAGAGCTGCATATGGTGGAAGTAGCGGTGGACAGGGCGGACTGAGAGAGGGTTGATGATGGTGATGGAGTTGGTGTTCTTTCTGATGGCCTAGAATCAGTCTTTCGTTGATATAACAGTGGGATTCCCTGACTGCTGTGGTCTTGCAACGACACCTCAACATTTGCTGCTGTGCTAACCGGTGGGCTTACAGTGGGGGAAACAATGTAGCGTTGCTGACTACCTTCTTTGTGATCAGTTGCACATGTGGCACTTGAGGTTTGGTGTTGTGTCCACGCTTGCAAGTGCATGCTGGTTAAATGTCTAAGCATGCAACTGGTATTCAAATTTTTCAGATTTTTCCCTCGGTTAAAGGTCTTTGCACACTTCTTACAGATAACCTTGGCCTGATCATGAGGATTTTGTTCAAAAAAGTGCCACACTGCACTCTTCCTACTTTGGCAGACATTTTGCGGCCTAGCACGCTGTGATCTTTTGACCCTCTGGACAAGCTGTCCAGCAACTCTTTTGATGTTTGGAACCTGTCTTTGGAGTGCTCCGGGCCTGCCAGATAACAGCTGTTGCGATGTCGATGTCTGCTGTGGATGCTCCTCATCTGAGCTATTGGAAGCAGCACCCTCTTCCCCCAATGGATGCCAATCTGGGTCAACAACTGGGTCATCCATCACCTCCTCTTCTATGTCATGTGCACCTTTCTCTGTGTCACCGTGTATGGTGGTATAGTGTGCGGGAAGGGGCACCTGAGTCTCATCAGGGCCAAAATCTGGCTCTGTACACTGTGAGGACAATGTAGTGCTCTGAGTGAATGTACCAGCAGAATCATCCATCAGTGGCTGTGCATCAGTGCACTCCATGTCAGATTCATCTTGGCCTGGGTAATTCACCATTTCACTTGATAATCCAGGCATGGTATGTGAAAACAGCTCCATGGAGTAATCGGTAGTATGGCCTGCGTCATCCTTCAATCTTGGTTGGGGTGAAGGACACAAGGAAAGGTGTGGTTCATGAACATGAGCCTCCAATGACGACTCAGTGCTTTTACTTTTTACAACTGAAGAAGAGGAGGCGATAGAGCTGGAGGCTGAGTCAGCAATGTAAGACAAAACTTTTTCCTGATGCTCTGCCTTTAAAAGCGGTTTGCCAACTCCTAGAAAACTAAGCGTTCGAGGCCTTATGTAGCCAGACGATGACGCAGGGTCAGCACCTCCTGCATTCGGTCCTATTTTGCTCTTGCCACTACCATCAGATCCACCACCAACACCATCATTACCAGCTGCCAACCCCCGCCCAATTCCACGGCCTCTTCCACCAGCCTTCCTCATTTTTGGTAGAAATGTAGACAAAATCCAACAAACTATATAGTAATGTAAAACAAGGTACAAGGTGTCTATAGGACAGGGGAGATTTAGAATTTCTGCACACACTTGTGGACAGTGGACACTTTTGGATTGTGTGAGGCCCACTGATATCTGAGCGCTATGTGACAGGCTCGATGGCACAGCTGCCTGTGACCAAAGTGACGAGAGGATAATGGAGATTTTGAATCTCTGCGCACACTTTTGGACACTGGACACTTGTGGATTGTGTGAGGCCCACTGATATCTGAGCGCTATGTGACAGGCTCGATGGCACAGCTGCCTGTGACCAAAGTGACGAGAGGATAATGGAGATTTTGAATCTCTGCGCACACTTTTGGACACTGGACACTTGTGGATTGTGTGAGGCCCACTGATATCTGAGCGCTATGTGATACGCTCGATGGCACAGCTGCCTGTGACCAAAGTGACGAGAGGATAATGGAGATTTTGAATGTCTGCGCACACTTTTGGACACTGGACACTTGTGGATTGTGTGAGGCCCACTGATATCTGAGCGCTATGTGACAGGCTCGATGGCACAGCTGCCTGTGACCAAAGTGACGAGAGGATAATGGAGATTTTGAATCTCTGCGCACACTTTTGGACACTGGACACTTGTGGATTGTGTGAGGCCCACTGATATCTGAGCGCTATGTGACACGCTCGATGGCACAGCTGCCTGTGACCAAAGTGATGAGAGGATAATGGAGATTTTGAATCTCTGCGCACACTTTTGGACACTGGACACTTGTGGATTGTGTGAGGCCCACTGATATCTGAGCGCTATGTGACACGCTCGATGGCACAGCTGCCTGTGACCACAGTGACGAGAGGATAATGGAGATTTTGAATCTCTGCGCACACTTTTGGACACTGGACACTTGTGGATTGTGTGAGGCCCACTGATATCTGAGCGCTATGTGACACGCTCGATGGCACAGCTGCCTGTGACCAAAGTGACGAGAGGATAATGGAGATTTTGAATCTCTGCGCACACTTTTGGACACTGGACACTTGTGGATTGTGTGAGGCCCACTGATATCTGAGCGCTATGTGACACGCTCGATGGCACAGCTGCCTGTGACCAAAGTGACGAGAGGATAATGGAGATTTTGAATCTCTGCGCACACTTTTGGACACTGGACACTTGTGGATTGTGTGAGGCCCACTGATATCTGAGCGCTATGTGACAGGCTCGATGGCACAGCTGCCTGTGACCAAAGTGACGAGAGGATAATGGAGATTTTGAATCTCTGCGCACACTTTTGGACACTGGACACTTGTGGATTGTGTGAGGCACACTGATATCTGAGCGCTATGTGACACGCTCGATGGCACAGCTGCCTGTGACCAAAGTGACGAGAGGATAATGGAGATTTTGAATCTCTGCGCACACTTTTGGACACTGGACACTTGTGGATTGTGTGAGGCCCACTGATATCTGAGCGCTATGTGACACGCTCGATGGCACAGCTGCCTGTGACCACAGTGACGAGAGGATAATGGAGATTTTGAATCTCTGCGCACACTTTTGGACACTGGACACTTGTGGATTGTGTGAGGCCCACTGATATCTGAGCGCTATGTGACACGCTCGATGGCACAGCTGCCTGTGACCAAAGTGACGAGAGGATAATGGAGATTTTGAATCTCTGCGCACACTTTTGGACACTGGACACTTGTGGATTGTGTGAGGCCCACTGATATCTGAGCGCTATGTGACAGGCTCGATGGCACAACTGTGACAAAAGTGACTAGAGGATAAGGGAGATTGGATTGCTTTTAAAAAAGCAGTTTGCGGAGCAGTGGGTAAACAGCAATGCCAGCGTGTCAGGAAGCCTTAAAAGGCAGCCCAACAACCAACACCACTGATACACCACAATATAGCCTCCCCTTGCACTGCACACACAGTGACTTGTGTGTTGTGCAGGCCAAATCGCTAGCAGCAGAAGCAGTTTTTTTGTCTTCTTCCCTGCCTAACGCTCTCCCTACAGAATCAGCAGCAACCTCTCCCTATACTAAGATCGGCAGAAGTAAGATGGCGGTCGGCGTGCACGCCCTTTTATACCCCCTGTGACGCCCACCAAAGCAAGCCAATCACTTGCATGCCCTTCTGAAAGATGGTGGTGACCCGTGCCTAGGTCATCACGTTGCCCACAGTGTCCGTGGATCCTGATTGGCTGAAAAAGAGCGCAAAACAAACTTTTGAAACGCGACTTTGGCGCGTAAGTCGCCGACCTCGTGACCGACCTCATCCTAGGGTCGGGTTTCGTTTCATGAAACCCGACTTTGCCAAAAGTCGGCGACTTTTGAATTTTTTCGACCCGTTTCGCTCAACTCTAATCTCCGTCATCTGTTGGTCTGCTTGTAGTTTGAGTTATCACAGGGAAGCTGCTGACTGTAGTATTTCTCTCAGCCCTACTGCAAAAATCACATTCTGCCTTTCCCTTCTCCTGTGATTTATTACACCTATTACAAATCCAAGTAAGGGATCTCATAGCTCTATTTGAATAACCCTGAGTATCCTCACTCTGTTGGTGATTGTCCTCACATTTCCACTCATCATTTTTCCTAATTAGCTTTAACTTCACTACCTGAGGACTACTTTGGGAGGGGCTGGGTGATATTTGTAACTTAAAATCATTCCCACTTCCCCCTGTGACCTCCAGCTCCCCCTGCCCAGAACTTTTTATTGGGGTGGAAAAACTATCTGGGGACCCCTTTGGAAGCACAGGGTATTGACTTGTAGCTGAATATGTAGGAGGAGAAGACTCAAAAGTAAGGGGGCTCAACCGCATCTGCATTGGAGATGCAGGAGAAATCATTCTCTCCCCCACATACTGAATGAATGGGGTTCCTGGTGTCTGGTAAATCACTGGTATCTGACCAGAATGGAGTCCTGACATGTGAAGGTCTGGTGGAGACAAAAATGATGGTGAAGAAAATTAAGGCATAGTACTAACCGTCAGAGTAGAAACTGGTGCCTCAGTGGACATGGATTCTATTCCTTTTCCACTAATGATTCTGTCCCTTGTAGGACTGCAACTACTGGTAACATTTGAGTCACTAAGAGAGATTTCCCTACTCTCACTCAAAGGAGCGGAGGGAGCTGCGGACACAGTCTGTCGCTGTAAAGGAGGGGCTGCTGCTCGCCCCTGCGCTATTTGATTTCTCCCTCTCCTATTCTGGGTGAACTCCCTCTTGTCATCATCATTATCAGTATTAAAATATGGATCATGCTGCTCAGCTGTTCTCATCCATGCGGCCACTTGCTCCTCATAACCATGTTTCTTAATCCATTTATTATGTTCTATGCTAAATCGCTTCCATCTCTCAACATCCAAGCACCCATTCTTCGGCATTCCTGCTCGCTCTAAAATTTTTGTAGCATTTCTCACCGCTTTTTGCCCATGCTCCAGGCGCACCAGATCCCTCATTTTATATCTTGGATCTGTGCTTCGTCCTGGCCTGGTAAATTTAATACCCATAGCAAAAAGCTATCTGAATCAGAAGCTGTCAAGGTTAGCTACTCCTATCTTCAGCTCTGGCTATCTGTAGCAGAAGCTGTCAAGGTTAGCTACTCCTATCTTCAGCTCTGACTATCTGTATCGGAAGCTGTCAAAGTTAGCTACTCCTATCTTCAGCTCCGATATCTATACTAGCAGGATCCCACTGGACGGTTATGATGCCCAGAAATCTCTGCTTCCAAAGTAACAAGCTGAACTTGTACTTTCTGTTCTCTCCTGATTCTACTACACACCTTGTAGAACAGGTAACTATATATCGCTACAAACAATATTATTCCAAAAGCAAGCCCTACATATTCCTCATACATCAGAATCAGAACCTGAATTCTCGCTAGACTCTGAGCATGCCAAATCTATTCCTGAGTCTGTTTCAGAGAAATCAAAATAATATTCATGTGAAACTGTGAAACTATATCTTGCCACCTTGGCATGTACCATCTAGTCTCTAAGATGTATGAAAAATATTCAGGATTGAGAGTCCTCAGTAGTTGATACCTTTTAATGGCTAACTGAAAAGATGGTAACACATTGCAAGCTTTCGAGACTACTCAGGTCTCTTCATCAGGCTAGACTAATACAAAATCTGAAGAGTCACATATTTATGCACAATACAGCCTAGAAAAAATGCAATAGATAAGACAAGTGACGTGAAGCAGAACTATCAATATGGGAGAGGGAGAAACATAAATATAAACATTGGACCAGTTCATAGATAAGGAGTCCGGATGTTTTATGGTCCTTTGATTGGGGTCTAGTTCTGTGTTGTGATGCCCCCACACGGTTTTAAAAGGAAATTCCTTAATTGATGTAAAAAGACATAAATCCATGCGACACATTCATTCCAGCACTGAGAGTGTCAAAGTTCGTCATAAATTTGTACTCCCAAACTCGTCTCTCTCTCTGAGAATTGAAGTTACCTTTCAATACCAGTAATTTCATATCCATGTTGCTGTGATCAGGGATACAGAAATGTTTTGCCACAGGTAGATCCATTCTTTTTTCTCTTATTGTGTGACGATGAGCATTCATCCTTGTTCTAAGCTTTTGCCCTGTCTCCCCCACATACATACCCCCAGTTGGACATTTAGTACAAATAATTAAGTACACCACATTAGATGTAATGCAGCTGAAAGTACCTGCGATCTTGTAGTCCTGATGTGAGTTGGGGATCTTTATCTTGTCCGTGGTCATTATAAATGGACAGGTTTTACATTTTTTCTGGTTGCAAGGAAAGGTTCCTCCAGCTGTTGGAGAGGACAGGGAGCTTCTGACAATGATGCTTCTTAAATTTGGGGGCTGCCTAAAACACAGCAGTGGGGGGTCTGGAAAAATGGATTTCAATCGGGCATCTTTTTGTAGTAAAGGTTGTAATTTACGTGCAGCTCCCCTTAGCACCTCCAGATTTGGGTTGTAGGTGACTACTAGAGGCACTCAGTTATTTTCTTCTTTAGCTTTGTAATTTAGCAGGTGATTCCTTGACAATCTGGTGGCTCTTGTAATTTGGTTTTCAATTGTTCTTGAATGGTAACCCTAAATTACAAAGCTAAAGAAGAAAATAACCGAGTGCCTCTAGTAGTCACCTACAACCCAAATCTGGAGGTAAATTTGTATTAGTCTAGCCTGATGAAGAGACCTGAGTAGTCTCGAAAGCTTGCAATGTGTTACCATCTTTTCAGTTAGCCATTAAAAGGTATCAACTACTGAGGACTCTCAATCCTGAATATTTTTTTATCTACTGGCTAACACGGTGCAAAGATATACATCCTGTATTAAGATGTATGACCAACTTTTCAATAATGCATGAGGGTGTGGCACTACATGACACGAAAATACTCTATACACCTTATTTGCTCTCCTGTACTGATGGGGAACAACTGGCGTCAAATGTATTCTTTCCAAAAACCAATCAGACCTTAATCTTCTCACTCTTTTTTCAACTATAGTAACCGAACACAGACAATTTTCACACGGCATTTAACACGTACACTTCACAGACTAGTATTCATCTCAAAGTGTCTTAAAGCCACTGGGCAATAACTGGCTCCTGGACTTCCAAATCTTTGCAATATCTCCGCTATCTCACAATTGACCGGGGTATCCCGAGGCACTCTGAAATGAATATTTATAGTCAAAATATACACTCTCACAGATCCAAGCCAGGTTATACCTGCCCACCAGCCAACTCCTCCAGTAATCTTTTCCTCAGACTTCCAATAACGTGGGGTGGCATCTGTCTGCAAACTCTTTATAACTATGCTTTGAACACACTGAGCACAGGACATTTATCAAATTTCCCTTGATAATCATTTTTAATTTTATTTTTGCAGATTCACACCAAACAACCAATTCTTATCCTTTTTCTACTTGCTTATCCTTTTTCTACTTGCTTATGCTTTTTGCCACTTACTTATCCCTCTTTACTACTTACTTATCCCTCTTTCTACTTAGCAACTGGCAAAGCAACAGAAACACATAATAACATAATCCACCAACCAAAGAAAAACCAAAATAGCAATTAAAGTGAGAAGGGTGGAACATGTGTAGCACAACATTACTTTCTATTTTCAATTCTGCATACTACATACACCATACGCATACAACTCACACTCCTTTGTAAGATTTAAGATTATCTAGAAGAAGAAAATTTTTAGCAGCACTTTTGGTCTGTTGTCCGGTCTTTTGCTTTGCAACAACAATTAAGCACACAATATTAGAATGTTAAGATGGTTAGTATTTTTAGACAGATAAACAAGTGCAAATATGCAACAACTACAAAAGCACAAAACAGAATAGATTAAAGCAAAGAGACAAAAATAAAATAAACCTAAATTTTTTTAAATTTTGTTACCCTAGGGGATTCCCATTCAAAGATCCAGACAGACTGACCTACCTACCTTGTCTGAGGGAGACATGCAAGGATGCGAGCAAAATGCTCACTTACCCGGGTCCTCTTTCTGCTCTCCCTCCGACAAAGCAAGGCAATCTTTTTCAGTCCAAATCGATAGTTAAAGGGGAATGCAATGCCGCTGTGGGCCTCCAAGTTGTCAGCGTCAGGATTTTTTCTCTAGTCACCAACCTCGGGTAAAGCTCACTTAGAGCTTCTCTTACCTAGGATCCTAGGAGTGGAGAAATAAAAAGAGAGACACAGGTTGCTTGTCTTTCAAGTTAATCTCATCCTTTAATAAGATGGGTGCATCTCTTATAGTGAACCAGAAAGAGGAAATGAACAAATATGGACAATTCCGTAATATTGTGTAACAAAAACAAAATGGAGGATATCTTGGCAAAGAAAGATAGTTATATAACGACATGTCAACTATATGATGAGTTATGAGATATCACTAAATTGGATGACAAGGATATGGAGGGGTTTTGGCATTTCCCTTGTATTAATTTAACAATTCGTGGAACAGTATCCTGTTGATGTGTTTGGCCAGGAAAAAGATTTGGCCTCAACATATTTAGACATTTATTTGGAACTGACCATTGGCAGAATTATCCTACCACGTAGACAGATGATAACAATTAAAATGGTGTCAAGGGTTACCAGTTGTTTTTCTGCTATTTTATAAATTTTAGCGAACTAAGATTAACCATTTCTTTAACAATATAGCTTCTGCTCCGTCCACCTCGTACACATGTAGCTCCGCCCTGTACACCTCATACACACACATGGGTATGCTCCGTACACATTGTACACATGTGGCTCCGCTCCGTACACCTCGTACACACGCGGCTCTGCTCCGAACACCTTGTACACATGCGGCTCCGCTCTGTACACCTCGTACACACAGCTCCGCTCTGTACACCTCGTATACACGGCTCTGCTCCATACACCTCGTACACACAAGGCTCCGCTCCGTACACCTCATACACACGCGGCTCCACTCCGTTCACCTCGTATACCCACGGCTCTGCTCCGTACACCTGGTACACACAACTCTGCTCCGTGCACCTCGCACACACACGGCTCTGCTCCGAACACCTTGTACATATGCGGCTCCGCTCTATACACCTCATACACACGGCTCCGCTCTGTACACCTCATACACACGCAGCTCCGCTCCGTACACCTCGTACACACGGCTCTGCTCCGTACACCTCGCACACACACGGCTCCGCTCCGTACACCTCGTACACACAGCTCTGCTCCGTACACCTCGTACACACACGACTCTGCTCCGTACACCTCGCACACACACGGCTCCGCTCCGTACACCTCGTACACACACGGCTCCGCTCCGTACACCTCGTACACACACGGCTCTGCTCCGTACACCTCGCACACACACGGCTCCGCTCCGTACACCTCGTACACACAGCTCTGCTCCGTACACCCCGTACACACACGGCTCCGCTCCGTACACCTCGTACACACACGGCTCCGCTCCGTTCACCTCGTATACACACGGCTCCGCCCCGTACACCTTGTACACACACGGCTCCGCTCCGTACACCTCGTACACACACGGCTCCGCTCCGTACATCTCACACACACACGGCTCCGCTCCGTACACCTCGTACACACACGGCTCTGCTACATCCACACTGTAAACCCCTCCTGACCCCCACACAGAATCTTCCCCTCATCCAGCACCATGACAACCAGCACAGCACAGTCCTGTATATACTGAGGCCCCTGATCATGTGACCCCTGACTCCTCCCCTCCTGTGACCTCATCCCAGGTCCTGTGCGCACAGAGCAGCCATATATGTGGAGTGCGGCTCTGCAGGTGGAGGTAGGTGCTGGAGATTCCCCATTACTGGGCGCAGGGGCAGTAACCCCTTCGACGCTGAGACTATTTTTGGTGTTTTATTGACACTTTCTGAGAATCACGGCGTTTTTCTCCCTTTCCTTCCCCCTCCGACACAATATGTCCCCCCCTCCTCCTAATAAATAAACCCCCCCTTCCCCCACTCCTGGTGCAGATACAGATGACCCCGGGACACAGCACCGCCCTCCTGGATCAGGTTCCCAGGTCTGGAGATGTGGCCCCGGGCCGGTGCTATAGATGTATGAGGGGCTGTTATCTGCGGTGTGAGCTGTACATGGAATGGAGACATTCTGGGGACAGATTATCCCAGAAGTAGAACTTCTTCTCTTGTTAGACAATGTAGCTGGATTTTAGTTGATATTTTTTCTCTTTATATTCTTAATGTCACCGTTCTCAGACCCCATTGTTAGGCCTCGGCTGTCATGGCGATATATTGGGATGTGTCTATGGGGACAGAGGCCGCCCATCTCTTTCTGCTTTTGGTAAAATGAAAAATAACCAAGAATATATCTTTGTACCATGTTATCCAGAAGATATAAAAACGTTAATCAAACTTGAGAGTCCTCAGTAGTAGATTTTTAATGGCTGACTGAAAGATGGTAAAATATAGGCTGCTTGTGTTACCCTGTGTATGCCAAAATACAATAACACTACCTATTAGCTGCGTGGGAAGCTAAGGTGTGCAGGTGTACTAGTGTGTCGCCTATGACAGGCATCTCGATGACCTATCAAAATAGAACGTGGTGATATGAAGAGTGATGTTATTGTGTGAACTAGCTTTGATTTTTACATAATTAATTTTCATTTTGTTGCATGGAATAAGTATTTTTCCATCATACATGAAGGCACCACAAGAGAGGGGATCCACCCAACAAGGACAGGAAACCTTCAAGATAAAAGGGGCGGCTCCTCTCCGCATCAGTTGGTTTCCTGTCCTTGATGGGGAACCCTCAAGATGAAAACCTCTTGAAGATTCTAGAAGAAAGAAGAGGATGCCTGGACCTTGGTCGGGTGGTTACTGGCAGGCACCGGTCTGCTACACCAGTCACCAGGTACCGGTAGTCGCCTCGGGAGCCATATATTCCTATGCCCCCCCGAGCGACTGCATGGCCACAGCCTGTGAGGCAAATGCCCGGGTGAAGTTAGAGCCACACAGGCCACATTGGGTGTTCCCTCCCTGATGCCAGCATACCCCATAGAAGTCCACGGAGGCCACTTTCCGTGATTCCTCCCTGTCGACGTATGGTGGCCATGCAGCCCGTGAGGCACATCGGTGCCCGGGCAGAGGTAAACTCCTCGGAGGACCCTGTCGAGCACAAGCCGGACACCGTGGACTGCCCTGGGAAACAAGTACCTGTAATAGTAGTGGCCAGGGCAGCGTGGAGGCTTCTTCCTGAGACCAGGTCCATGGGGTCCGCAGGTATGAGGGTGGCAGCAGCGGGTGTCATGGCGGCTGACGGCGTGAGAATGCCGCAACAGGTGTTCAGTGAACACGGGCGCACACCAGAAGGGAAGCCGGGTGCACGCAGCTGGGAGAGACCTGGGAGCAGGCAGCCATTAGCGGGAGCACGCACCAGAAGCAGGCACACCCTGGAAACCGGGCTCACATGGGGGAAGCACCCGGACGCGTGCCGGCAGCGGTGGGGCCGGAATGTCGGGGAGCATGCACAGAAGAGATAGCGTGCTCAGATGACAGGATGCGCGCACCGATGGTAACACAGGGTGCACGCACCGGAAGTAATACAGAGCGTGCACCAGAAGTGGTTACCGATGCGCGTGTGTGCGATCCTGGAGCCAGAGGAGCACACAGACATGGCATAGTAAGGCGCTGTTTGATGGCCGAAGGCGTGCACAGAACACAGCGCGCTTGAAAGGCAAAGCGCAGGCAGCCGGCATGTGCTGGATCAGCCAGGTGATCAAGGAAAAGAGGAAATAAAAAAAAAATTATTGGGGTAATGCTGTCAGAAGTGCTGGCATCGGTCACCAGTCATTATAGGTTGAATTTGACAGCTCTCATCTGGAAGCCGCAGCAGCTAGTCAGCTTGTAAAATTGAGAGCCTTTTTCACCAGAGCACTTACAGCCACGCCAGGAGGTGCAGGAGTGGTGGTCTCGCTCAGATGAAAAGAGCCAGACGCACCATAGCTACAGTGGAAGCCGCACAGACAGCGTACGGGCGGATCGCCATGGTGTTAAAAAGGAGGGGTCTATAGTTCCGATGGGAGACAAGTGAACAGACCAGACAGCCTCCAGATCCGGTACCCATCCTGTGAAATGTCCGAGTGGTGAGTGAGCTTTGAGAAAGTCCAGTACGATAATGTCTGTTCTCTTTCTCTCTCTTTTTTGTCTCCTCTCCCCTCTTTTACACACATTGGTGGGGTCGAACATTGGAGGTCCCTAAAAAAGGGGTAAATCAAAATTTAGGAATAAGGAATGTTCCTTATGCAAAAAAGTCCCTTAGGAATAAGAGGTTGTATCAGGCCTGTATTGATAAAACAGTGGCGGAGGAGACACCCTCTTTGCTGAGAGCCTGAGATCTCTGATCCAGTCAGAAGTCTGTAAGTCAGTAAGGGCTTTACAGTCAACGGACACGGATAGTAAAGCAAGGGATAGGCCAGCCCCTCATTGATCTCTCAGGAGGACTCCACAAGATCAGAGGAGTACTCAGTTAAATGTCGCTACTCAGAAAGTAGCTCAGATCAGAAAGATACATTTCTAGTGGAAGCTACAGGACAAACAAGCTTATTAAAGCAGTCCGGCCTATCATGGGACGGGTAGATGAGAAAACAAAAAGCCATAGAACTCATGTTTGACAGCTTGCTATAAGAAAAACGTAGAGCCTTCCCTATTAACTTACAGTGGAAAGGACTCTTTAAAAGGGAATGGGAAAACCAGAGAAGAAGTCCCAGATAATCAATTCCCTGTAAGGGAGGTACCCCTTTGTGGAAGAGGCATCTTCATCCTGGGATAGAGCTCCAAAGATTAATCCTGCAAAAGACAAAGTGAGCAAAAACTCTCCTGTAACTAAATAAGTAAAAGCAAAAGTGCATCTAAATAATACATGAGATAGCTTTCATGCTACTTTTGATCAAAACCAGTATGACTAAAAACTCTCTATTATTTAGATGCACTTTTGCTTTTACTTATTTAGTTACAGCAGGGTTTTTGCTCACTTTGTCTTTTGCAGGTTTTATGTTTTATGGCCAATATCAACATGCATTTATATGCTGCATGTGTATCAATTCAAACCAAGCTCAATTTTTGTGTTTTCTCCAAAGATTGATGTAGCGATCTCAAAAGTCGCCAGAAAATACTCCCTACCCTTTTAGGATCTAGGTTCCCTGAAAGAACCTCTGGACAGAAAGACAGACAATTGTCTTAAAACAACCTGGGAGGCCTCGGCTGGGTCACTAAGACCGGACATCGCGGCCATTTGTGTGGCTAGATCCCGTAAAGGGGTTGTTCGGGCATTTCACATAATCTCAGTGCATATCTGGGCTGCAGAATGCTGACAATAAGTAATTTACCTTCTGTGGCAGTTGTGGTGTAGTTACCACTGTGTCGGCTAGGGGGCGCTGTGTGGGTGTCCCAGGACGGGTGTACAGGCACATTCAGTGTGGTAACAGGAGCAGGGTCCTAAATGACCATTGTGGGTCTCAAGGTGGGTGGCCTTGGGATGCAGGCTCCAGGGTGTATTGATCAGCAGAGGTACTGCTGATCTTTCTGTTACACTGTGTCAGGGAAGCCTGTGTGTCTATACAACCTTTGGTGATGTCATAGCCATGTGATCCCCTTTGGGTGTGGTTACAGGGCTATGTAATTGAGGTGTTTGGCACATGTGAGAGTGTGGAGGGAGTCTGTCAGAGTGTGGACAGACTTCCATGTGTCCAGGTGGGACACTACAGAGAGTGGTCTGTGTTCCAAGGAAGGAGAAGCCTTCCTGTGTCTGCGGCTGCAGATAGAGCGCTGCTCTGGACATTGCCCTGGCCTATGTATATTAGTTGTATATGGGGAGGACTACACCTCCCAGCATGTGCTGAGACTCTCGGTCCGAGTCTGAAGCCACGGACGTTTATGTTCTTTTGTGCCTAAGCTAGAGGCTATTTTGGTGATACGCTGATTTATGGTTTATGGAGCAAATAAACCTCATGGACTTTGGGAAGAACCTGCCTCATGATTGTCTCCCGCTGCACCTGAGCGAGTCACATCCCTACAATTGGTGGAGAATGCGGGCAGCGATTCCCAGAAGCACGTGTGGCAGCGCTGGCGATTCTGAGCCAGGAGAGCAGACAGTCTGACAACCGTGAGTAATACTGACCGAGGTCAGAGAAAGTGACTGTATTAATATTTGTGGGATACCTCTGAGGAGAAGAGGCGTCCAGGAACCTGTGTGGCCGACACAGGTAACAGACAGGAGTCTGTGTTGCACTGACCAGGGTCAGTGAGAGACTGTGTTCCTGGAGGGGTCAGTGAGCAAGGTCCTGGAGGGTCAGTGTTGGGAGGTTCTGGGAGAGGAATCGGATCCCTGGAACACGTGATATGACCTTGGACCTGGTGAGGCGTGTGTTGGGCAGTCTCAGGCGGAGACGGATGTCCTGAAGAGCACCCGCTGAGCCCCTGGACCTGGTGAGACCGGTGTGTTGGGAGACCCTGGGAGGAGGGTCGGCTCCCTGAATAGCACCAGGTGTGCGCCTGTGTGTTGGACGGTCTCAGGCGGAGACGGTACGTCCTGAACAGCACACGGACAGGACATGAGAGACTGTGCATGTGTTTTTGTTTTTTTTTTTCTTTTCCTCTGCAAAACCTGAAGGTGCTTGCTGTGGCTCAGTGGGGTCACGAAGGTCTCGCAGCACAGGGCCCTGGTGTTTTTCCTGGGAGCATTGGTAGCAGACGCTGTCTGTCTACACCATCCTGCTGCAGCTTTATGGAGTGTAACTAAGCGGATACAGCAGTTGTGGCTTTACACAACTATTAAGGGTGAGTACCCTGTATTATTGCTGCATAACCCAATATACCTGCACTGGTAAGGCCCTATGGGCGCACTTTTGTGGCTTTTTTATCTTTGAGGGTGACAAGCGGCTTCCAGTAACCCGGCGGGGTTACGAAGGTGACAAGCGGCTTCCGGTGGATCGGCGGGTCCACGAAGATGGTGCAGCAGGAGCTGCAGTGACACCAGCCGCTGTGTGTGTGTGTGAACAGCAGCCAGAGGTGCCGGTGATCAGTGACAGCAGGAGCTGTGGTGGTGCCAGCAAAGACTTGTGTGGTATCGTTAAAAGACAAACTGTACTGTGTGAACTGTGGCCTAAGAGGTTCTGCAGGACGGACATGGGGAAATCCCAAAAGGGGGCGGTGACCCAAAAGGGGGCGGTGACCCAAATTGGAGTGGTAACCCAAAAAGGGGTGGAGTCCCAAAAGGGGGCGGTGACCCAAATTGGAGTGGTAACCCAAAAAGGGGTGGAGTTCCAAAAGGGGGCGGTGACCAAAATTGGGGTGGCAACCCAAAGCGGGGTGGTGGTCCAGAAAGGGGCCAAGTGTGAAGAAGTGACAGCACTGGGTGTCTCAGTAGGTATGTCTGGAGTACCGCAGTGTATGTGCAGGTCTTTTTCAGAATGTGGAATATCCTTTCCGGGTAGTAATGACGGGCCACAGATGTGTACAGTGATGCTGCACCGGGAAGGAGCCTTTGGTCGGCTGGACTCAGAGAGTCAGGTGACTCTGACAGGAACGCCTCTCGTTTTCTCTCTGACCGAGAAAAACGTCAGGGTTCGCTGTAAACACGGGGTCACGGTGAACTACGCAGTAGACACAGTAGTGTTTGAGGGGACCAAAGGTGGTGAGTGCCAAGGTAGAGGGATACCACGGGACTTAGTCTATGCCTGGGAGAGGGGCCGGGACTTTCTTTTGTTTGATGACGTTTGGTCTGACGATGGAGATGCTTCGACTGTGGGACAAGCAGACACTGAGACAGTGACGGCTCCTGACATGGACAGGTCAGAGGTAGAACTGACCAGAGGAAGAAGTACATCTGCCCAACTGACGGACCTGACGTCTCGTGATAAGACAGATGGTGGGCTGGGAGATGAGACTACTGGACTAGACACATTGGTGCTGGACGGTAACTGGAGGGTTCACTCGACTGGTGTGACTGACCCAGTGGTACCCTTTGATGATATAATTAAAGAGGTAGTGGTGAGACACGTGCTGGCCAAAAGAGAACAAGATCATGAGATACAGCTGATAAAGGAGACTGTAACAGAACATGTCGAACGGGAAAGAGTCCTAAGGCAAGCAGCTGAGCACAGAGTGGATGAGCTGGAGAAGGAAGTCTCTGAGCTCAGAGGTCACCTGTCAGCATGTAAAACCATGAACAAGACCCTGTTGGAAGATATGGAGGTGCTCAGAGAGGCCCAAGAGAAGCATCAACAGGAGATTCTCAGGAGAGAGGATCAGCATCGCTACCTGGCAGAGGAGCGAGATAAAGTTCTGCAAGAACTCAGTGGAGTAGTAAAAGGTCTTCTGCAGAAGAAGTGGATGGGTGAAGACGTACAGCGGCCGTGCCCGACTGATAGCAAGGCAGAACTGCCAAAGCCCATCTTGGAAAAGGGTCCTGAAGACTGTAAATCTCAGGAAGATGGTGAACCAAGAGCTGCACAAGACAGTCACCCGATCTTGGCAGATACCTTGAGGGAAGTGTCCGTGGGGAACCCAGAGCCATCTGTCCAGGATGAGAGCAAGTCCATGACCTTCAAGTGCGTGATGGAGGTACCCGAAGACGTGCGAGAAGCGTGTGCCAGCGAAGGTGTGCATGAGACCTTTAAAAAGGCAGTAAAGGCCTATAGTGTGAGCTGGGCACCAGAAACAGACCAGTTGGTGATACTGGCAGAAACGGAAGACACAGAGAGAAGGGTGGCTGTCCTGAAGGAGATGCACCTACAATGTCTCCGCACGAAACAGATGCTCGTGGAGCGTAATAGGAAAGCCGCTCGACGTCTGGAGCTTGCAAGGGAAGCACAAAGTCGGCTGGGCTTTGTGGAAGACATAATTCCGGTACCCAGAAATCTGGTGGGGAAAGTCGTTGGCAGACTTGGAAAGGTGATGCAGGAGATGGTGAATCGGTCCTGTGTGAAGAGAGTGAGGATCCCACCTGCTGGTGAAATCCAAGTCGTTATTGAAGATGACATGGTTCCTGTCATTGTGGTTGGTTCGGTGGAAAGCATTGGGAAGCTTCGCATGCTCCTGGAATATCGGGTAGCGTACCTGAAGGAGATTGAGCAGCTAAGACAGGATCGACTGCAGATGAATGAGCAGATAGAGAACGTCAGGTGGCGTCCACCTCCAACCCAAGGTGTAAGGACCCGAAGGGATCCTCCAAGGAATGAAAGGACAGGTAGTCGAAGGCAAGAACGTCGAGAGTCCGCAAGTGGCCGTTCTAATCGTAGTAACATAGGCACGAGACCCGGTGGTGGACATAGTGACAGAGGGTCAGACTCAGACCAGCCAGTTGGCCCAGCTGGATGTGGGACTCATGACAGTGTGAACTGGGAGAGCCGGCCGGTGAGAGAAAGGTCGGGTGACGGAGCGCACTGCAAACAGGTGGAGACTAAAGAGTGTCTGATCACACTGACGGACGTTGACGGGAAGGCCAAAGCCCAAGGCCGAGATACTGACCGCTGGGGGCGGGGGAGGCCTAACGTGAATATGAGGCAGTTTGACTACCGAAACAGACGGAGATGGTCCTCTCGACTTGTAGGGCAAGGTGACATGGGTGCCAGGTCTCAAGATACCTGGGTGATGTCATGTGTTCAACCCCACAAGTTTGAACAGAGGGGGGAGGTATGTGGTGTAGTTACCACTGTGTCGGCTAGGGGGCGCTGTGTGGGTGTCCCAGGACGGGTGTACAGGCACATTCAGTGTGGTAACAGGAGCAGGGTCCTAAATGACCATTGTGGGTCTCAAGGTGGGTGGCCTTGGGATGCAGGCTCCAGGGTGTATTGATCAGCAGAGGTACTGCTGATCTTTCTGTTACACTGTGTCAGGGAAGCCTGTGTGTCTATACAACCTTTGGTGATGTCATAGCCATGTGATCCCCTTTGGGTGTGGTTACAGGGCTATGTAATTGAGGTGTTTGGCACATGTGAGAGTGTGGAGGGAGTCTGTCAGAGTGTGGACAGACTTCCATGTGTCCAGGTGGGACACTACAGAGAGTGGTCTGTGTTCCAAGGAAGGAGAAGCCTTCCTGTGTCTGCGGCTGCAGATAGAGCGCTGCTCTGGACATTGCCCTGGCCTATGTATATTAGTTGTATATGGGGAGGACTACACCTCCCAGCATGTGCTGAGACTCTCGGTCCGAGTCTGAAGCCACGGACGTTTATGTTCTTTTGTGCCTAAGCTAGAGGCTATTTTGGTGATACGCTGATTTATGGTTTATGGAGCAAATAAACCTCATGGACTTTGGGAAGAACCTGCCTCATGATTGTCTCCCGCTGCACCTGAGCGAGTCACATCCCTACACAGTATACACGGTTTCCAAGATATGATCTCTTGCTTCTATGAACAATGTCCTGGGGGGGTGTTCTGGCATTGAAATGAGAACTGGTCATTTCCTCCTACTCTACTAAAAACATGCCCTCTATAGCAACAACCCCACCCTCTATAGCAATAGGCCCTCCCCGTCCACATGAACAAGCCTATCCCTCCTCACACAGTAACAAATCCTCCCCCTCTAGCAGCCTCAGTGCAGAGAGCAGGACCACCCAGCTGCTCCTCCCCCAGACACACGCTGAACAGTGATCTATGGAAAGTGAAACTAGTGAGGAGGAAACGACCAGTTCTCATTTCAATGCCAGAACACCCCCCCTGGACATTTATCTTACAAGCAAGAGAAGATATCTAGCAAACCCTGCAAACTGGCCACAGAAGGTAAATTACTTATTGTCAGCATTCTGCAGCCAAGATATACACTGAGATTATGTGAAATGCCCGGACAACCTCTTTAAGGTATGGATTAATAAACTGGAGGATCAGCTAGAGCAAGGCGTCCCCAGGGACTCTATCCTAAAAGCAATACCGGCCATAAGAGCAGCGTCAGTATTCTTAGCTGAGGCTGCAGCAGGATTCAGCAGGACTAGCAGCAAAATCAGCAGCTTTGGCTAATGTGGGACACCGTGCAGTATGGCTTAGATGCTGGCCAGAGAACACACAGGCAAATATGTAACTCTGCTCTTTGCCATGTGAGGGATATTTCCTGTTTTGAGCAGACGTTAGACGAAATATTAGGAGAAGCCGACAACAAAAAACAGCCATTTCAGGCCTCTTCGGCGCTCCTTCCAGAAGGGTCGGAGGTCCAGGAGACGGCAATATAAGGATCAAGACAGATACAACTCTGACAAGTGATCCAGAGATGGGAGAGGCTTCTACTTCGGCAAGCCCTCCAAAAACACCAAAAAACCCTATTAGTGACAGGCCTTTTTAGGTGCACTTCTTCCCAGCTTGGGAGAGGATCTCGTCCAGCACCTGGATGTGACAAATTGTGGGATCAGGTCTGGAGTTAAGGTTCCACCACTGGCCTCCACGAGGATATATCCGGTCCTCTCAAGAAAGACAGTCTGGAAGGAGAAGTAATCTCACTCCTAGACAATCATGTCCTGAAAGAGATTCCGCTATAAGGGTAGAATTTTACTTCCCCCTATTTAAAAAAAACAAAAAACACCCCATTCAATTCCTGGAGGACAATTGTAAATCTGGAAAGACCTCAACAGGTATCTTATAATCCCGTCTTCCAAGATGGAGATGGTAAGGTCAGCAGTAGAACTCCTCCTTCCTCAGTATTATATAGCAGTCCTGGACCTCAAGAACGCTTATCACCACATTCTGATCCGGCAATAAGGCCGCAAATGTCTGAGTGGCAGTCCAAACGAGGTCTCAGTGGCGTCACTTTCAATATAGGGCTCTGCCCTTTGGAGTAGTGATAGCCCTCAAGTTTTCACAAGTTTAATCGCAGAAGTTGTAGCGCACCTCAGAGGAAAGATACTCTGGTGATACCATATCTAGACAACTTCTTGATAGTGGGAAGAAATCCCCCTTACTGTCAAGAACAAGTCAGAATAGTGATGGAAACACTACAGATGCTGGGATGGCAGCTGAACCTCAAAAAAAAAAATCCAAACTGGAACCAGCAATGATCCAGAGTTTTCTTGAGGTTAACGTTGGACTCGGGGAGCAGGAGTATCACCTCCCAGAGGAAGAAAATGGAGATAAAAAAGCCAGAAATGACTCTGTGAAGTACCGTGTTGGGGTCCCTCACCGCCTGCATACCAGCGGTGAAATAGGCCCAGTTCCACATAAGGGAACTGTAAGGGTATGAGCTGCAGAACAATCTGGAACTTCAGGGACGGTTAGAGCGGATGCTCACCATCCCGGACTCTGTACTCCAGTCACTCAGATGGTGGTTACAGATAGTCCTCTCCGAAAAGGAGTACCCTGCACACACACAGCCTCCAAGGTAGTCACAACAGATGCCAGTCCTTGGGGGAGCCCACCTAGACACATTATGGCTCCAGGATCCCTAGGTCCAGGAGGAAAGAAATCTATCCTCAAAAAACAATTGAGAACTTCTAACAATCGAAAGGGCGCTAGGGGAATTGGTACCACACTTAAAGAGAACACCATGTGAGAGTCCTGTCAGACAACCAAGCAGTGGTTGCATATGTAAACCAACAGGGAGACACCTGTTCTCAGTCCTTGATGCAGATAGTCACCGGTCCTTTTAGACTGAAACTGACTACTCTTGTCAGAGGGCCTCCGCTAAGCAGCTTGAGGCCAGATCATGACTCTGGCAGAATATCAGTTCCTTTCATTATCAACCCGGCATAGCCGAGGGGTAGACAACCTGAAGGCAGACTTCCTGAGCAGGAACTACTTGAGGCAAGAAGAATGGTGCTTAAAAAGAGTCCATTTTTCAACAGATAGTGCACATGTGGGTAAAACTCATTATAGATCTTTTCGCCTCAAAAGCCAACAGGAAGATCAGAAATTCGGCTTCCTAAATCCTGCAGACAGGCTGTTGACAGTAGACGCCTTCAGGATAGAGGGTACATCATGTCTCCTGTACGCCTTCCCTCCAATGTGCCTCATACCAGCGGTTCTGAGGAAGATCAGGGAGGACAGAGCCAAAGTGATTATGATAGCTCCCTTTTGGTGGGAAAAAAGACCATGGTCTTACTAGGCTGAGAGTGATGTTAGTGACAGAGGTTTAGGACCTTCTAACACAGGGTCCCTTCAATCACCCTCAGAAGTCTGGGCTGTATTTGACAGCCTGGAATTTGAAACGTCACTACTAGAGAAGAAGGGATTCTCAGTAGGGTTAATATTCACCTTACTCAGTAGCAGAAAACCAGTGACAACAAAGAATTTTATGGGAGGATTTTGAGGAAAAAAATTCTTATCTGGCTCAGGCCCAATATGGGAAGGGGAAGTCTCGATAGCGGCAATACTGGGATTTCTGCAGAAAGATTTAGAATTTAGGTTAGCTGTCAGTACCCTCAAAGTACACATCTTAGCCCTGGCAGCCTTATTCAATGCGACCTGGCAAACAATAGGTGGATGGCCAGGTTTATCCGGACCTGTACTAGCGCTGACTCAGTCCCGTCCCCTACTCTTCCTCCTTGAGATCTAAATTTAGTCCTATCGTCTCTGACAGAGAGTCTGTTTGAGCCACTAAACACAACATCAGATAAAGATTCTAACATTAAAAACAGCCTTATTAATGGCATTCACATCGGCCCGTAGGTTGAGAATTTACTCGCATTATCAACAGACCCTCCCTACACTCAGGTCATGGACGATAGAGTTGTGTTAAAATTAGATCCAGCACACCTTCCCAAGGTGGTATCAAAATGCCATAGGGCTCAGGAGATAATCTTGTCATCCCTTCTAACCCTAACTACCAGAAGGAGGAGAGGCTTCATTGCCTAGATGTGAGGAGATGTCTCCTGCAGTATTTAGAGGTAACGAGACCTTGGAGAAAACAGAGGGCCTTATTTGTCTCATTCCAGGGGGTAAGGAAGGGCCTTAAAAGCCTTTAAACAGACTATAGCTGGCTGAGAAAGGCCATTATGCCAGCATATAGCAGTGCAGGCAGGGCTATACCAGAAGGTATAAAAAGCCCACTCCACGAGGGCCGTGGCGACGTCCAGGGCGGAGAAAGCAGACGCTCCCATTGACCAAATCTGTAAGACGACCACTTGGACCGCTCCGTCTACCTTTGTCAAACATTATAGGTTAGACCTATTTGCTACCTCTGATCTCACATTCGGGAGAAGAGTGTTACAAGCAGTGATCCCTCCCTAAGAGAATACAAATCTCTGTATCTCTCTCGTGGTGCCGTCATGTATGATGGAAAAACACGGGTATTACATACCTGGTAATGTGTTTTTTCATGAGACATGACGGCACCCTTATATTCCCTCCCTATTGATCACATCATTAGTGGGATGCATTATTAGCATTATACACTCCTTTGGGTATTGAAAGTCTAAATGGTATAAAGGATGTATTATTTACATGTACACTAACCTGCTGAGTTCCTCTCATGCTCTGCAAAACAACTGATTCGGAGAGAGGAGCTGCCTCTTTTATCTTAAAGGTTTCTTGTCCTTGTTGGGCGGCGGATCCCCTTTCTCGTGGTGCCGTCACGTATCATGAAAAAACACATTACCAGGTATGTAATACCCGTGTTTTCTCACCTACCAACAAGCTAGAATTCTGGCTCTCACAGACCTGTTAGTTTTTCTTTAAGACGCTCTCATACTCTGCACTTATTACCTGTATTAATTGCACCTGTTTGAATGTGTTACCTGTATAAAAGGCACCTGTCTACACACTCCATCACATTCCAACCTCTCCACCATGGCCAAGACCAAAGAGCTATCTAAGGACACCAGGGACAAAATTGTAGACCTGCACAAGGCTGCGATGGGCTATAGGGCAATAGGCAAGTGGGTCGCCCTCCCAGGGCTGTGGGGTACTCGGTACCGGGCCGGTCTCTCAGAGGGGAATGTCACATCAGCGGTGACCCAGTCCATGGCCCTGGGCACCCATGTAAAAGAGGATTGAGTGATGAGATAAAGTTTATGAGTGATTCGTGACGCCACCTGTGGTGTTCGGCAAGGGAGGTGTTAAGCCGACGCTGCAGACAAATCCTCTGGGACACATGGTGGGGTGCAGCAATGATGGTGTAGCCCTCCACAGGCAGGGCTCTAGTCCCAGGGCAGAGTAGATGAAGAGGATAGGTGTTGAGGAAGAGGGTGCAGTGTCTGGCACAGAGATGTAGCAGTGCTGAAGAAGTTGCAGGAAGAAGGCAAGGACACAACAAAGTGTAGTTTCTTTACCTTTACTTTGTAAGTGCAGTCCAGGGTCCAGATTACAGATGGCACAGGAGCTGATTAGCCTGGAAGCAACTCAGGAATCTCTCTATGCAGATAGGTTGTGTAGTCTCCTTCCTAGCGCTTACTTGAGGTACATGCACTACTGTGTTACACTGAAGTTCCTCCTTCTTGTTCCCTCTCAGATCTACCTCGTATGGCAGACAGCTGTAGCCTTCTATCTCTTCTCTTGACTCACCCGTTGCTGTTGTGCCTCTGAGTCTTAGGTGGGAATAGAGCATTTACAGCTTCCTATTCCTCTGGTTTCTGTTGCAGGACCTTCAGTAGCCATACAACCGTGGAGACCAGGCTCCAGATCATGTGCTCCAGCTGGGAACGAGCTCTCAACTCCGCTCAGTCTCCCAGCTTCTCTCTCCACGTCTACACACTTCGGCCTCCTCACACTATCTCCTCATTTCCCTTCCTGGCCCTCAGAGAGCACTCCTCCCCCAATTCTGGCTCAGAGCTCCCTCTGCTGGCCCTGAGTGGGAACTGTGTTGCATGTTATGGTTAACTGCCAGAGAGACCCTTCATTACTTCCAAGCCTGACATCACCCTCCCGGGAGGAAGGCAATGCCACTGTGGCGACCATACTCCTTGGGGTGCCACATTCCCCCCTAGTGCAATTCAGTACTTTTGGACTGATAAAAAGAAACATATGAACATATAAACAAATGAACAATGGTAAATGTACAAGATTTAAGAAAAATGAAAAATACAAAAACCCAAAGCTCCAAAAATAGTCCTGTGATGATTAGTCCATGTGTCAATGTCCATGGTCCATTCCTGGGCAAATGGTGAACTATGTACAAAAGAAGTTTTTGACCACACCTAGTCCTGTGGCACAAGTGTCCATCAAAACAAACTGGAAAATTCAAAAAGAGGATTTCTTACAGAGTCTCTGTAGGCACAAAACTTAAACGTTACATATATACATGTACAGGTTAACATTTACATTATTTGCATAACTTATTTAGATGCGAAACTTGAGGGGTGGTATGCCTTGGGTACTAAGGACAGACCTACGTAGCTCTGGTGTGGGTAAACTGGGTAAATTGGGTAGTAGCCGTCTACAGACTCTTAGACTCACCATGGGTATGACAGATTCACCACTGGCAAGGCGAGGATTCTCTGGCTCCACTGCTGGTGTGGCATCTGCTACCTGAACCTCCTGATTTTCAGAGTTCTCTTGAGTCACTTCTTCTTGTACTACCAGTTGGGGAAAGGTCAAAACTGGCACCACTATGGCATTATTTGCTCGAGTCCAATTTGCAGGGAATTCTCCAAGTACAGTGCTGACCTTTTCCTCTTCCTCTATGGCTTGGATGTTGTTTTGCGCTTCCATTCTTTCTTTTAACTGGTCAGGGCACAATTTCAAATGATCCCTTGATACTGCTGCTGAGGTTTCTCCCCCATCCTTACTGATAAGGCACACCTTGGTGTTATCGAAGTTTGATGGTAAGATGGTGCAGGGTTCAGCTTCCCATTGGTCATCTAATTTATGCATCCTCCTCTTCCTTTTTAGGACTTGTTCTCCTGGTGTCAAGGGAACTGCAGGTGCATGGTGATTGTAGTGCCTTTCTTGTTTTTGTCTTGCCTGAGCTAGACTCTTTTCTACACACTCTTGTACTCTTCGATACTGTTGCTGCCGTTCTGTATCCCAGTCAGCATCTGGTGATGTTACCTCAGGTGTAAGGACTCCCATATCCAAATCAATAGGCAGCTTACCAGGCTTCGCTGTCATTAGATAGGCTGGAGTGCAGTTGGTGGAATTCACAGGAATGTGGTTGTAGAGGTCTACCAGATCTGGCAACTTCTCTGGCCACTGATTCCTCTCTTCCAAAGGCAAGGTCTTCAGTAGATCGATCATCACCTGGTTCATCTTTTCACACATGCCATTGGTCTGTGGATGGTACGGTGTTGTCCAGATCTTCTTGCAACCGTACAAGTTACAGAATTCCTGTAACACTTCCGCCTCAAAGGCTGGACCTTGATCTGTAAGCACTCGCTCGGGGTATCCGTGTGGTCGACAAAAGTGCTGTTGGAATGCTCTAGCTGCTGTCCTGGCTGTTTGATCCTTGACAGGCACAACTAACAAAAATCTTGAGTAGTGGTCAACGATGGTAAGAGCATAGTTTAGCCTGAATGGCTTGGGACCAGCTTCACATGGTCCAAGACGACCAACTCGAGTGGTTGTTTGGTTATTATTGGCTGCAAAGGAGCTCGTTGGCTGTTACTGTCCTTTCTGCGCAGGTTGCATTGTCCACACTCTCGGCACCAATTTTCAATGGCTTTCCTCATACCAGCCCAGTAGAATCTCTCTCGGAGCAAGGCCTCCAACTTCTTCCATCCGAAATGTCCAGCTCCATTGTGGTATGCTTCCAAGAACATTGATGCTTCCCTCTTTGGGATTACCACTTGCCAAACCAACTCATGAGTGCGGGCATTAATACTCCTCCGACACAGCTTTCCTTCATAGATGAACAGCCGGCCTCTTTCCTTCCACAACTGCTGGATTTCTTCTGGAGCATCCGACTCTGGGCGTGAGTCAGCTTGCGACAGTAGCTCCTTCACCAGGCGGACTGCGGGGTCGCTATCCTGCGTTTCTGCCCAGTCATGATGAGGCAATGGATTTAGGGTGGCCTCTTTAAAGCCAGACCGTCTGTTTCTCACTCCTTAGGCACGTTGGGCCACAATTGGCCGGTGGAAGGCAGGTAACTCGATTTCGTCAAGTGCCTCAGGGTCTTCTCCTGCATTTAGCAGATTAGGCATTCTGGACAGTGCATCAGCATTGGCATTCCTGTGCCCTGCTCGGTACTTGATGGTGAATTCATAGTTAGACAGCCGAGCCATCCATCGCTGCTCCAGTGCACCTAGCTTGGCAGTTTCCAAGTGAGTCAACGGGTTGTTGTCCGTGAAGATGGTAAACTTGGCTGAAGCTAGGTAATGCTTGAATCGTTCAGTCACAGCCCAGACTATGGCGAGGAACTCCAGCTTGAAGGAACTGTAGTTGTCAGGGTTCCTTTCAGTGGGACGAAGCTTCCTGCTTGTGTAGGAGATCACTCTTTCTTTGCCATTCTGTACCTGTGACAGTACTGCTCCAAGTCCCACGTTGCTGGCATCAGTATACAACACAAAGGGTTGGTCATAATCTGGGTAGGCCAGAACTTCATCTCCTGTGAGAGCTATCTTCAGTCGAGTGAAGGGCCTCTCCAGCTCCTCAGTCCATTCGAATGTAGGACTCTGCTTTCTGGACTTCTTGGGCTGACCCACTAGAAGATTTTGCATAGGAATGGCTATCTCAGTGAAGCCTTTGATGAACCTTCAGTAGTAGCCTACCAGCCCGAGGAATTGACGTACTTCATGGAGGTTGCTGGGCTTCTGCCAGTCCCGGATGACTGTGACTTTGTCAGGATCCGGTGCCACACCTTCTGCACTCACTACATGACCGAGGTACTGAACCTTGGGCTTCAGGAGGTGGCATTTGGAAGGCTTCACTGTTGTGAGTTCATTCTCCCCTTCAACTTTTGAGTGGATATAAGGCAGCCGACGCCCTGCAGGGCTGCTGGTGATCCTTTCTGCTCTGAGCTCTTGCATTCAGGTTAGTTCCTGTCTACTAAAAGCTAGACTTCAGGGCCTTTTTCCCTATCAGACGGTTGGGACATTTTTGGTAGGGTTTTTTGTGGATTGCAGCCAGCATCTTTTCTGTCCTGTCCTATCTAGTTAGTTGGGCCCCATCGTTTGCTCAGCCTGTCTTTCTGTCTGTGTTTGTGTTTTCATCTGTTTTTCACCGACAATACATGTTTGGGGCTGTCTATTGCTTTAGGGTCTGCTCTGGAGCAGTTTAGATTTCCCCTTTCCTTCTTTAGGCATATGTAGTTCTCTGGCTGTGACGAGGGGTCTAGGGCACCGTAGGAACCCCCCACGGCTACTGCTAGTTGTGGTGTATAGGATCAGGGGTCTGCAATCCGATAGCTACCAACCTCTCCGGTTTTCTGGACTTAGCTTGTATTTTTGTTTTCTCCCCTGGTGACTCATTCATAGCAGAATCACCAGCCATACCGCAGATTCTAGGATACTCAATAGCAGGAAAGAATTGTAAAAAAAAAAAGTGTCAGAATTTTTTTTTTGTGTATATTTTTTCCTCTATTTCTCGGAGGCCGTAGGGGGGAATTTTTTCTCAATGGAGATTAAGCAATTGTCTGATCATGTGGAGCAGCTTACTGCTGAAGTGTGGGGAATTTCCGCCTATATTGCTCATTCACATGCTGCTGAACCAAAGATCCCTACTCCTGATGTGTTTTTTGGGGATCGGTCTAAATTTCTGAATTTTAAGAATAATTGTAAATTATTTTTTGCCTTGAAGCCTAACCCATCGGGGAGCTCCGCGCAGCAGGTTAAAATTGTCACCTCTTTGCTGCGCGGCGATCCCCAGGATTGGGCGTTTTCTTTGAAACCTGATGATCCTATTCTAACTAATGTGGACGCATTTTTTCAGGCCTTGGGGTTGTTGTATGATGAACCTAATGCTATTGATCAGGCTGAAAAGGCCCTGTTGGCATTGAGCCAGGGTCAGGATTCTGCAGAGTTGTACTGTCAAAAATTCCGAAAGTGGGCGGTCCTTACTACCTGGAATGATGGTGCCTTGGCAGCTCTCTTTCGGAAGGGTTTGTCAGAAACCGTAAAAGATACTATGGTGGGATTTCCTGTTCCCTCTGGTCTTGACGATTCTATGTCATTAGCCATTCAGGTTGATCGGCGTTTGCGTGAACGCAAAACTGCACGAGAGGTGTTGCCACCTGTTGAACAAATGTCTGAACCTATGCAATGTGAGAGAGTTTTGTCTAGGGCGCAACGTCAGGAGTTCAGAAGGCGTAATAAGCTGTGTTTTTTCTGTGGAGATGCCTCTCATATTATTTCTGTCTGCCCTAAACGAGAGAAACGTTTTGCACACACATTTGCTGTGGGTGGTGTTCAACCTAAGTTTCTTCTGGCAATTACTCTGATCTGCTCCCTGTCCACATTTTCCGCTAAGGCTTTTGTGGACTCGGGAGCAGCTCTGAACCTGATGGACTTGGATTTTGCTAAACGTTGTGGGTTTCCTATGACACCTCTGCGGACGCCTATCCCTTTGAGGGGTATTGATGCTACTCCTTTGGCGAAAAATAAACCTCAGTTTTGGACCCAGGTGGTAATGCGGGTCGCCCCAGACCATCAAGAAAATTGCAGATTTTTGGTGTCGCATGATACCATCGTTCTGGGGTTTCCCTGGTTGCAAATCCATAATCCAGTTTTGGATTGGAAATCTGTGTCTGTGGTGAGTTGGGGTTGTCGGTGTGCTCTTGGTGACTCTCCTATTTTCTCCACCTCTCCCCAGTCGCATGATGTTCCTGAATATTTGGCTGATTTTTATGATGTATTTAGTGAGAATGAGTCTGCGTCTTTGCCTCCTCATAGGAGTTATGACTGTGCAATTAAGCTGAGCCCTGGGTGTAAATTTCCCAAGGGTCGACTTTTCAATTTATCTGTACCCGAGCACGAGGCTATCCGATCCTATATTAAGGAGTCGTTGGAGAAGGGTCATATTAGACCATCCTCTTCACCCTTAGGTGCTGGGTTTTTTTTGTGGCCAAGAAAGATGGTTCATTAAGGCCTTGTATTGACTATCGTTCCCTCAACAAAATTACTGTTAAATATCAGTATCCGTTACCCCTGATTTCTGATCTATTCTCCAGAGTTAAAGGTGCTTGCTGGTTTACCAAGCTTGACCTCAGGGGGCGTATAATCTTATTCGCATTAAGAAGGGGGATGAATGGAAGACGGCATTTAATACTCCAGAGGGACATTTTGAGTACCTGGTGATGCCTTTTGGGCTCACTAATGCCCCTTCTGTCTTCCAGTGCTTCATGAATGATGTTTTCCGAGACTTTGTGGATAAATTTTTGATCATCTATCTGGATGATATTTTGATTTTTTCTAAGGATTGGGACTCTCATGTGGAACATGTTCGGACTGTGTTCCGGATTTTGAGGGAGAATTCCCTGTATGTCAAGGGATCAAAATGCCTTTTTGGTGTACAGAGGATTTCATTTTTGGGATTTATTTTGTCTCCGTCAACTATTGAAATGGACCCTGCCAAGGTACAGGCCATTTATGATTGGGTTCAGTGCACTCCTTTGAAGGCCCTCCAGAAGTTTTTGGGTTTTGCTAATTTTTATCGTAAATTTATAGCTAATTTTTCTAGTATTGCCAAACCATTTACTGTTTTGACTAAGAAGGGGGCTGATGTGCTGAATTGGTCTCCGGAGGCTGTTTCTTCCTTTCAGGAGCTGAAGCGAAGGTTCACTTCTGCTCCGGTTTTGCGGCAACCTGATGTCTCACTCCCGTTTCAGGTAGAGGTGGACGCTTCTGAGATTGGTGCAGGAGCTGTTTTGTCCCAAAAAGATCCTGTAACATCTAAAATGAATCCCTGTGCTTTCTTTTCCCGAAAGTTCTCCCCATCCGAACGCAACTATGATGTGGGGAATCGGGAACTGTTAGCCATGAAATGGGCATTTGAGGAGTGGAGACATTGGTTGGAGGGAGCTAAACATCAAGTCGTGGTCCTTACTGACCACAAGAATGTGATTTACCTTGAGTCGGCCAAACGCTTGAATCCTAGACAGGCTAGGTGGGCCTTGTTTTTCACACGTTTTGATTTTGTGGTCTCTTTTCTTCCGGGCACTAAGAATGTCAAGGCAGACGCCCTCTCTAGGAGTTTCTTTGCTGATTCTCCTATTGTGACCAAGCATGCTACCATCTTAGGTGAGGGGGTAGTTCTTTCTGCCATCTCGCCCGATTTGAGACGTGTTCTGGAAGAGTTTCAGGAGGACAAACCTGAGCGTTGTCCCATTGGAAAATTGTATGTTCCTGACCAGTGGAGGAAGAGAGTGATGTCTGAGGTTCATTGCTACGCATTGGCTGGTCATCCAGGTATTTTTGGTACTATAGATTTGGTGAGTCGGTCTTTTTGGTGGCCCGCCTTGTCTCGTGATGTCAGGAATTTTGTGCAGTCCTGTGGGACTTGCTCCCGGTCTAAACCTTGTTCTCGCTCTAGTGGGTTGTTGATGCCTTTGCCGGTGCCCAGGAGGCCATGGACCCATATTTCAATGGATTTTATCTCTGATATGCCTGTCTCTCAGAGAATGACTGTTATTTGGGTGATTTGTGATAGATTCTCTAAGATGGTCCATCTTGTACCACTCCCTAAGTTGCCATCTTCCTCAGAGTTGGTGCCCTTGTTTTTGCAACAGGTGGTTCGCTTGCACGGGATTCCTGAGAACATTGTATCTGACAGAGGAGTTCAGTTTGTTTCTAGATTTTGGAGGACTTTCTGTTCCAAGCTGGGAATTCAGTTGTCCTTCTCCTCTGCCTTTCACCCTCAGACCAATGGGCAGACGGAGAGAACAAACCAGACTTTGGAGTCGTATTTGAGATGTTTTATTTCTGCTGATCAGGATGATTGGGTTTCATTTTTGCCCTTGGCCGAATTTGCTTTAAATAATAGAGCTAGTTCTGCCACTTTGATGTCACCTTTTTTTGTAACTTTGGTTTTCATCCTCGATTCTCTTCAGGGCAGGTGGAGTCTTCTGCCTGCCCAGGTGTTGACACTGTGGTGGAGAGAATGCACCAGATCTGGGACCAAGTGGTGGATAAGTTGTCTCTCTCCCAGGAAAAGGCCCAGCGGTTTTCCAACAGGCATAGGACCATTGGTCCCCGGTTTAAGGTGAGTGATATGGTTTGGTTGTCATCAAAGAATATCTCTATGAAGGTGGCTTCTCCAAAGTTTAAACCTAGATTTATTGGACCTTACAAGATTTTGGAGATTCTTAATCCGGTCTCTTTTCGATTGGCCCTTCCTGTTACATTCAAGATCCATAACGTGTTTCATAAGTCTCTGTTAAAGAGGTTTGTTGAGCCAGTAGTTCCTGTGGTGGCACCTCCTGACCCTGTATTGGTTGAAGGTAATGTGGAATATGAGGTTGAGAAGATACTGGATTCTCGTCTGGCTAGACGGAGACTCCAGTATTTGGTTAAATGGAAGGGTTATGGCCAGGAGGATAATTCTTGGGTCCCTGCATCCAATATTCATGCCGAAAGATTGGTTCGTGCTTTTCATCGGACCCATCCTGATCGCCCTGGTGGCGTGGATGAGGGTTCGGTGACCCCTCCTCAAGGGGGAGGTACTGTTGTGAGTTCATTCTCCCCTTCACCTTTGATGTCTGAAGAACTCCCTCTGCTGGTGAAGAGAGGTAGTGAAATTGATTGGGATGGAAAGAACCTGTCATCTGAACAGGCGGAGTGTGATTGGACATCTGGAATTTCTGAGTGGATATAAGGCAGCCGACGCCCTGCAGGGCTGCTGGTGATCCTTTCTGCTCTGAGCTCTTGCATCCAGTTTAGTTCCTGTCTACTAAAAGCTAGACTTCAGGGCCTTTTTCCCTATCAGACGGTTGGGACATTTTTGGTAGGGTTTTTTGCGGATTGCAGCCAGCATCATTTCTGTCCTGTCCTATCTAGTTAGTTGGGCCCCATCGTTTGCTCTGCCTGTCTTTCTGTCTGTGTTTGTGTTTTCATCTGTTTTTCACCGACAATACATGTTGGGGGCTGTCTATTGCTTTGGGGTCTGCTCTGCGGCAGTTTAGATTTCCCCTTTCCTTCTTTAGGCATATGTAGTTCTCCGACTGTGACGAGGGGTCTAGGGCACCGTAGGAACCCCCCACGGCTACTGCTAGTTGTGGTGTATAGGATCAGGGGTCTGCAATCCGATAGCTACCAACCTCTCCGGTTTTCTGGACTTAGCTTGTATTTTTGTTTTCTCCTCCTCCGGTGACTCATTCATAACACTTCACCTTCAGGCCAAAGTTGGACAAGGCTTCAAACACCTCAGCCTGGTGCTTCAGATGGTCTTCATAAGTCTTGGAGAAAACAATGACATCATCAAGGTACAACAAGACTGTCTCGAAGTTCTTGTGCCCAAGACAGCATTCCATTAGCCGTTGGAATGTCCCTGGAGCAGTGCAGAGCCCGAATGGCATGTAGTTGAACTCACAGAGACCCATTGGGGTTGTAAACGCTGTTTTCTCCTTGTCTGCCTCTGCCACTGGAACCTGCCAATACCCACTAGTGAAATCTAAGGTGGAAAAATAGTTAGCAGTTTTAAGTGCAGCTAATGACTCCTCAGTTCTGGGTAATGGGTAGGCATCTTTATGTGTAATGCTGTTAATTTTTCTGTAATCAACACACATTCTCATGGTACCATCCTTCTTTTTCACAAAGACTTTTGGGGCTGCCCACGGGCTAGAACTGTCTCTGATCACCCCAGCCTCCTTCTTTTCCCGCAACATACCTTTGGCACATTGATACTGTGTTGGGGGTATAGGCCGGTACCTTTCTTTGATGGGTGGATGGTCTCCAGTGGGGATATGGTGTTAAACCCCTTTTGCCTTCCCAAAATCTAGAGGGTGTTTACTGAATACCCGCTCATACTCCTGAGTCACCCGGTAAACCCCATTCTTTTGGTATGAAGGAGTGGAGTCAGTCCCCACCTGAATTTGCTGGCACCATTCCTCCAGCTGCTTTATAGAGCCATTGTCCTCCACCTGGTCGGATGAGACCAAGGGCTTTGCTGCCTGCATTGCATTGTTACTGACAGTAAGCAGTTTAGCAACTGTGGCATACCGAGGTATTGTGGCCTCCTCCTCCCCACAATTCAAGAGGCGTACAGGTACCCTCCCTTTACGGACATCAACTACCCTTCTGGCTGTCAGGACAGTGGGCCTGCTATCAGAGTATACTGGTTCTACCATTGCCTGGTAATCTTTTCCTCTGAGGCCTATGGCTGCCGGACACCAAATCAACATTTCACATCTGGGGGTATTGCAATTGGGAAAGAATCACTCACTCTGACGCTGCCAATTTCTCCGCCAGAGAGCTCTACCTGCTGACTTTGCATCAGGGCTCTGATCTCCTTCTGCAGGACTCATTGTTCTCTGGAACCAGCAATCTCAGCCACCTGTTGCAACAAGACAATAACCTCGGAAAGACAATTTTCAATCACATTGGTACCAAGAGTCATCATTGGGTTACATTCTCGTCGATCAATATCCACAACTATCAGACCTTGAGATTTTAACCCTACTCGACCCACTTTAACAGTAATTTCTTTACATCCCACTTGCGGTAAAGACTGACCATTACTGGCAACTACTGTGAGTTCATCACTTGGGCCGTGAGTAAGTTCAGAATCCGCCCAATACCGCTTGTAAAGGATTAAAAACATATATAGGGCATAGTTGTCACCTGGGAGCCAGTGTCCAGCAAAGCGTTCATGGGGATGCCGTCAATCACCACTGGGAGGATCAGTCTCCCTCCAACATACTTGGCTCGCCAGTTCTTTGGGCCTTGTGGTCCTACTCCTGGGGGTTGGCCCTCTGCCCCAGGGGCTGCTCGTTTAAATAACAGAATCTTGCGATATGGCCTGCCTTGTGGCATTGACGACAGATGGGACGTCCGTCCTCGGAGGGGCGGGATCCTCTTCTTCTTTAGCCACGGGACATCCTCTGGACTGGAGGCGAGCTGGATCTTCTCCTTGGAGGGTACCTGCAGGGACTGCACGGTTTTAGCAAGTGCAGCCATACCCTTGGTCAACTCCTGGACCTGAAGACGCAGTTCTGCAGATGGATCTTTGTCCAGAGTCTGTGCATCAGCCTCCACAGGGATGGAAGGGAAAGATGTTGCTTCCTGGTGGTATGTAATCGCTGGGCGCCTAGGGGGCGCTGGACGACTGACATTTGGTTCATGCAGCACCTGGATAGCCCTGTCTTTGAAATCAGCAAAGTCTAGGTCAGGGTTCTGTAGGGCTATGATGCGCAGCTGTGCTCTGTGGGTGCTGGATAAGAGTCCCTCAATGAATTGCTCCTTTAACAGTCCGTCTCCATCTTTCACACTGTCTGGGTCAATCTGCTTGACGGCTCGCAGCGCCTCCTGAAGGTTAAGAGCATAGTCCCGTATACTGTCCTGCGCTTTCTGCTTACACCCAAAGAATCTCATCCTGATCTCAGCTGCAGGGCGGGTGTCAAAGGTGCTTCTTAGCTTGGCCAGAATCTTTGTAACAGTCTCTTTATCAGTGTCCTGCCAGGCTTTTCACTTCTCTCTGTGCTGCACCTGTTAGCTGCCCAATAAGGATGTTCACCTTCTGGCTTTCAGACAGAGGATACACTTCAAACAAACTGCACAGTCTCTCTTTGAAGTCACTCAGGGTATGAGACTCCCCTGAATACTGCGGTAGCCATGCTGCTCCCGGTATGTAAGGCATAGACAGCGGCATTATGGGAACCGCTGCGGTGGGTGCTATTGGAGCCGCAGCCGCGTTGGGCCCTGCATCTTGCTGCGCTGAGTGGTTGGCGGGGGCGTCCGCCGCTGCATCGGCGCATGCCTCCGACATTCTCTTCCCCCCTAGTTAACGTTAGCCAGACCCCGGGGTTGAGCAGGCTTACCGGCGGCAGCTTTGCAGGCTGGATGATCGGGGCTCCAGGCCTCTGCTCCTCCCACCTCTCGCGCCCTGTCCTCTTCTCGCGCGGCACTTCACTTCTTTGCGCTCTTCGGCGGGCTCTGCCCACGACGGCCCGCCTCTCTGGTTTCCCACACGCGCCAAGTAGCGGGATAATGGCGGCAATGATGCAAACAGTCTAATGCACACAACACTGTCTCTGGCACACAGGACCCGGGGACACCGGGCTCCGTAAAGCCTGTTTGTGATGCCAAAATGGGTCGCCCTCCCAGGGCTGTGGGGTACTCAGTACCGGGCCGGTCTTTCAGAGGGGAATGTCACAGCAGCAGTGACCCGGTCTGTGGCCCTGGGCGCCCATGTAAAAGAGGATTGAGTGATGAAATAAAGTTTGAGTGATTCGTGACGCCACCTGTGGTGTTCGGCAAGGGAGATGTTAAGCCGACGCTGCAGGCATCCTCTGGGACAGATGGTGGGGTGCAGCAATGATGGTGTAGCCCTCCACAGGCGGGGCTGTAGTCCCAGGGCAGAGTAGATGAAGAGGATAGGTGTTGAGGAAGAGGGTGCAGTGTCTGGCACAGAGATGTAGCAGTGCTGAAGAAGTTGCAGGAAGAAGGCAAGGACACAACAAAGTGTAGTTTCTTTACCTTTACTTTGTAAGTGCAGTCCAGGGTTCAGATTACAGTTGGCACAGCAGCTGATTAGCCTGGAAGCAACTCAGGAATCTCTCTATGCAGATAGGTTGTGTAGTCTCCTTCCTAGTGCTTACTTGAGGTACATGCACTACTGTGTTACACTGAAGTTCCTCCTTCTTGTTCCCTCTCAGATCTACCTCGTATGGCAGACAGCTGTAGCCTTCTATCTCTTCTCTTGACTCACCCGTTGCTGTTGTGCCTCTGAGTCTTAGGTGGGAATAGAGCATTTACAGCTTCCTATTCCTCTGGTTTCTGTTGCAGGACCTCCAGTATCCATACAACCGTGGAGGCCAGGCTCCAGATTATGCGCTCCAGCTGGGAACAAGCTCTCAACTCCGCTCAGTCTCCCAGCTTCTCTCTCCACGTCTACACACTTCGGCCTCCTCACACTAACTCCTCATTTCTAGTGATGTGTCGTTCATGAACGATCCGATTCAAAGAGCCGGCTCCCCGCTGGGAACGAAATGAGCCGACTCTGCACTGTGAACGAGCCGGTTCTTTTTTTTTTTTTTCTTCTTTTTCTGGCGCCAGGCAGTGGCAGTGACTCATCTAGGAGGAGGCGGAACTGTCAGGAGACAGAGAGAAATGTGTGCTGTCTGTGCTGGAGTGAGTGGAAATATTTAAAGTGATATACTCCTCCTAGCTTCAGACATGTATGCATGGCATTCAGTATATGGCATGTGACTGTAGAGGGGTTAAACTCAAGTGACTCAGCAAGTTGGTCTCATGTAGACTCTCACGTATACTATTAGTTAAAGTCCCCTGACTCAGCTCAGCAGCAGTGCAGCACTGAGTGAGGCCGGTTTCACATTTGCGCTTTATGGCGCAGCGACGGCCTGCGCACGGCGCCGCTAAGCCCCGCCTCCCTGCCCGCCCCTTCCGGTCATCGCCGCCTACTAGCGCACATGGACGCTTGCGATCTGCGCACCCTATCTTTAGCATAGGGTGCACAGATCGTGCGCTGGCCGTGCGCTAGCAGGATTTTGCCGTGCGCTGCGCACTTTTGAAGATGCGCCGTGCGCGCCGAAATGCAACATGCTGCGTTCGGCGAACACGGGCACACCTTCAAAAGTGCGCAGCGCACGCCAAAATCCTACTAGCGCACGGCCAGCGCGCGATCTGCGCACCCTATGCTAAAGATAGGGTGCGCCGATCGCAAGAGTCCATGTGCGCTAGTAGGTGGCGATGACCGGAAGGGGCGGGCAGGGAGCTGGCAGGGGGCGGGGCTTAGCGGCGCCATGCGCAGGCCATCGCTTGCGCCATAAAGCGCAAATGTGAAACTGGCCTTAGTGAGGAGGATTCAGAACAGTCACACAGGACAGGAACCCTACAGGGAGAAGTGTCAGTTTTTGCTGAGGGTAGGGTAAGCAATATAATAAAGTGATTTCAGGCAAGACTGTGCAGAGATCTAGGTCCAGCCCCAATAATTAGGCCATGTGCACACATAATTTTTGGTGCTGCGGATTTGGAAAAATCTGCAGGTAAAAAAGTCCTGCGGTTTAGCCTGCGGTTTCACACCTCTACAATGGAGGTGTGAAACCACAGCGGATTCCGCACAAAGAATTGACATGCTGTGGATTTGAACCCGCAGCAAATCCGGGCGGAAAAATCCACAGCATGTACACAGCGTTTTTCAGTTTACCATTGAAAACAATGGTACTGTACAACACACCTAAATCTGCTGCCGACCCGCAGAGCCTGAAACGCTGCGGATCCGCAGCAGAATCCGCACCATGTGCACATGGCCTTATAGGGTTCACCTGGTTTCACACTTGCATATTTTGGCTGCACACGGATCCGTTTTCGTCTCCATTGACTTTCAGTGGTGACGGATGGGACTGTGCATCCAGGTGTCACCGTTTTCCCACAGATCCGTGTGTCTGCATATTTTATCAGATGCACAAAAACGCAACTTGTTGCAGTTTTGTGTCATCTGAAAAACACGAGGCACAGGGAGACGCACGGATCCGCGGCTACACGTCTGGAATTTACATGGAGCTCTATGGGGCACGGATCCAGGACAACACGGGTCCGTGTGCAGAGATCCGTGTTGCGGCACTGATGCTCGGAAGTGAGGGATGTGCTGTATGAGACCAGACTGCAGACATAATATAGACTATGCTGCTCTGCCATACAATGATCTTTCCTGCCTCACTAGAAGGGCTTGTGCCCTATGTTACAGTGTGGTAATGATAATAAAATGTATTGGGAGCATGTATATAACATGGGGGCACCTGGTTAGGGGCTGCACGAGTGGGGCTGCGCTCACACTAGCGTTGTGGTACGGTGCGTTGTGAAGCGTAGCAATCCTGATCCAGATTAGATCTCTATACTTAACATAGGGATGCACAGACCTGCGTTTGCATCAGGATTTTCCATGTTCTCCCAAAACGCAGCTTGTTGCGAATTTTGGTTGTTAAAAAAAATCTGAAGACATCCTGATATGTGTCAGCAAAAACATATGATTGTCAATGTAGACGCACCTGAATCAGGATGCCTGCGTCCAATCTGCATGTGGATTTCATACTGCGCAGGCTCCGAGGTCCATTTTCTTTTTTCTTTCACCAGTCTCTCTCTCCCCCTATCCTCTGCCCCAGAAGTCAGAATTTCACATTTCCAACCAAATCCTCATTAGGGCGCAGTTCCATGCGTTTGCATCCATTTGTGGAAAAAACACGGATGCGAATAAATCGCGTTCAAGAGGGAACGACTACAGCAATGAAGGTGCGGACTCCTAGTCTGGGGGAATGGATGTCCCGCTGGGCTACTACTGGTTAATTATCAGATCACCAGTGCCGATAGGAAACTATTCTTACTGCACATGACTTTATTACACTGCAGGAATAGGGGAGTCAGGAGGAAGGGTGCCAGTGGGGGAACAGAAAGGATCTTTTCAGTGTAATATGGAAACAAAACTGGCCCTAGTCCAAATCATTTTGCAAGCTTCAAATAAGTACACCTGTGAGGTTGTCCGTGACTTTAATGTTGGCTGACCTTAGAATAGGTCAGCAATGTCTGACCAGTGAGGGGGCAACACCGAGCACCCCTGCCAGGCAGCTGCTCCTAGTGTCGGATTTTACCATTCAGTAGGCGTTGCTTACATATTTTGGAGTGTGTGTTGGCACAGTGCTTCCAACATACCTTTTACGGATTATACTCTTACACAGCGCCAACACAGATTGCAGCACTTACTAATCCAGACAGGACATGTGCAAAAAACACCACAGATTAGAAAGGAATACATGGTAAGACTGTCTGCAACCAAGGAGCCGGAGCCTGATCACAAGAGCTGACAATCTGAGGAAAGAGCAATGCTGAATAACAGTCTACACTGCGTCACTAGCTCCTTATACAGGGGTATAATGAGGCCTCACTGTACAGGAGAGACCAGAGCGAGGAGCTGGGGCCTGATCACAAGAGCTGACAATCTGAGGGAACAGCAATGCTGAATAACAGTCTACACTGTGTCACTAGATCCTTATACAGGGATATAATGAGGCTTCACTGTACAGGAGAGACCAGAGCGAGGAGCAGGGGCCTGATCACAAGAGCTGACAATCTGAGGAAGCAGCAATGCTGAATAACAGTCTACACTGCGTCACTAGATCCTTATACAGGGGTATAATGAGGCCTCACTGTACAGGAGAGACCAGAGCGAGGAGCTGGGGCCTGATCACAAGAGCTGACAATCTGAGGAAACAGCAATGCTGAATAACAGTCTACACTGCGTCACTAGATCCTTATACAGGAGTATAATGAGGCCTCACTGTACAGGAGAGACCGGAGCGAGGAGCAGGGGCCTGATCACAAGAGCTGACTATCTGATGGCACAGCAATGCTGAATAACAGTCTACACTGCGTCACTAGATCCTTATACAGGGGTATAATGAGGCCTCACTGTACAGGAGAGACCGGAGCGAGGAGCAGGGGCCTGATCACAAGAGCTGACAATCTGAGGACACAGCAATGCTGAATAACAGTCTACACTGCGTCACTAGATCCTTATACAGGGGTATAATGAGGCCTCACTGTACAGGAGAGACCGGAGCGAGGAGCAGGGGACTGATCACAAGAGCTGACAATCAGAGGAAACAGCAATGCTGAATAACAGTCTACACTGCGTCACTAGATCCTTATACAGGGGTATAATGAGGCCTCACTGTACAGGAGAGACCGGAGCGAGGAGCAGGGGCCTGATCACAAGAGCTGACAATCTGAGGAGACAGCAATGCTGAATAACAGTCTACACTGCGTCACTATATCCTTATACAGGGGCATAATGAGGCCTCACTGTACAGGAGAGACCGGAGCGAGGAGCCGGGGCCTGATCACAAGAGCTGACAATCTGAGGACACAGCAATGCTGAATAACAGTCTACACTGCGTCACTAGATCCTTATACAGGGGTATAATGAGGCCTCACTGTACAGGAGAGACCGGAGCGAGGAGCAGGGGCCTGATCACAAGAGCTGACAATCTGAGGAAACAGCAATGCTGAATAACAGTCTACACTGCGTCACTAGATCCTTATACAGGGGTATAATGAGGCCTCACTGTACAGGAGAGACCGGAGCGAGGAGCAAGGGCCTGATCACAAGAGCTGACAATCTGAGGAAACAGCAATGCTGAATAACAGTCTACACTGCGTCACTATATCCTTATACAGGGGTATAATGAGGCCTCACTGTACAGGAGAGACCGGAGCGAGGAGCAGGGGCCTGATCACAAGAGCTGACAATCTGAGGAGACAGCAATGCTGAATAACAGTCTACACTGCGTCACTAGATCCTTATACAGGGGTATAATGAGGCCTCACTGTACAGGAAAGAGCGGAGCGAGGAGCAAGGGCCTGATCACAAGAGCTGACAATCTGAGGAAGCAGCAATGCTGAATAACAGTCTACACTGCATCACTAGATCCTTATACAGGGGTATAATGAGGCCTCACTGTACAGGAGAGACCGGAGCGAGGAGCAGGGGCCTGATCACAAGAGCTGACAGTCTGAGGAAACAGCAATGCTGAATAACAGTCTACACTGCGTCACTAGATCCTTATACAGGTGGAGAATGAGGCCCTCACTGTACAGGCAAAGACCTGGAACGAGGACTGTGGAAAACGGATTAATATTAAAAAAAAGAGCCAAAAGAGCCGGCTCTTTATGGTGAGCGGAGCCGAATGAGTCGGATCGCCAAAAAGAGCCAAACTTCCCATCACTACTCATTTCCCTTCCTGGCCCTCAGAGAGCACTCCTCCCCCAATTGTGGTTCAGAGCTCCCTCTGCTGGCCCGGAGTGGGAACTGTGTTGCATGTTATGGTTAACTGCTAGAGAGACCCTTCATTGCTTCCAAGCCTGACATCATCCTCCCGGGAGGAAGGCAATGCCACTGTGACGACCATACTCCTGTGGCTAAACATTTCTGTCATCCAGGACACAACATAGACAATATGAAAGTTGTCATTTTAAAAGGCAATTTTAAATCACAGACACATCTAATTAAGGATTCTCTCTCCATGCTCATTGTTTGTTTATTGAAATGTTGTGCTTTAAACTGTATATAAATAACGTTTCTTCAAATATTTTGTCATATCCGCCTGATGAAGGGACGTAAGCAGTCCCGAAAGCTTGCTTTGTAACAACATTCACTATTATTTGTTAGCCATTAAAAGGTATCATACCCACAAGATTCCTATTTTGTTTTTCTCACTGAGAGCACTTTATATATTTTTTTCAACTGGCTAACACTGTACCAAACCACTTTTTTCGTAATTCTGTGACGGACCCTCGGACGCGGTCTGCAGCATTCGAGGGTCCGTCACTGCTAGCAATCTGCGCTAGCGCGATCGCATAACGCGATCAGAAAACAGACTAGCGTTAGCGCAGTCCATTTAACACATGCGTTGAACGGACTGCTCTAACGCAATGTGAACCTGGCCTTAGGATGATTCTGAGAAAGGTCACAAATCAGGCCAGAACTACACTCGTGGACCTGGTCAATTACCTGAAGAGAGCTGAGACCACAGTCTCAAACATTACTGTTAGTAACACACTACGTCTTCATCAATTTAAATCCTGCAGGGCACGCATGGTGCTCATGCCAACACATGTTGAGGCCCCATTGAAGTTCACCAATGACCATCTGGATGATCCAGAAAAGGCATGGGAGAAGGTCATGTGGTCAGATGAGACCAAAATAGAAGTTTTGATATCAAATCCACTCGCTGTGTTTAGAGGAAGATGAAGGAAAAGTACAACCCCCCAAGAACACCGTCCCAACCGTGAAGTATGGTGGGGGAAACATCATACTTTGGGGGTGCTTTTCTGCAAAGGGAACAGGACAGCTACACTGTATTGAAGGGAGAATGGATGAGGTCATGTATTGCGAGATATGGGCCGACAACCTCCTTCCCTCAGTAAGAACATTGAAGATGGGTCGAGGCTAAGTTAGTCCCAAAACCTGAAAGATCTGGAGAACATCTGTTTGGTCGAGTGGTCCAAAATCCCTGCTGCAGTGTGTGCAAAATTGGTCAAAAACTACAGGAAATGTCTGACCTCTGTAATTGCAAGCAAAGGTTTCTGTACCAAATATTAAATTCTGTTTTTCTATTGTGTCAAATACTTATTTCATGCAATAAAATACAAATTAATTATGTAATAATCATACAATGTGACTTTCAAGAAATTTTTTAAGATTCTGTCTCCCAGTTGAAGTGTACTTATGATAAAAATTACAGATCTCTCCATTCTTTCTAGGTGGTAAAACTTGCAATGTATGAAAACTTAGTTTCCCCATACTATCTCCTCATGTTTCCCCTTATTGTCTCTAATAGTATTATTACACTGGATTCTTTATGTTGTTACATCGTCATCTTCTTCCCATTCAGGCCCCTACAATATCGGATCCTCTCACTGGAGATCTTCTATATAAGAGAATTTTCCTGATTTACCAATCAAGGATGGATAAGGACAGGGACAAGATGGTAGAGAAGATATTACACCTCACCCTAGAGATCCTCTTCCGGCTTACTGGAGAGGTGAGAGATTCTGATGTCGTCACATTACATCATTCTTATCTATGGGAATAACAGATGGACAGAACTGGAGAGGTGAGGACTCTGGAAATGTCTGTAGTGAGATTTATTAATGTGTCTCTCCATAACCAGGATTACACAGTAGTGAAGAAGACCTCTAGTGAGCGCTGTCAGATACCTGTGTCGGAGGGATTGGGAAGACCCCTGAGCCCAATCACGGGGCCTCCACCTCACCCCCTGATACATGAGGACATCAATGACCAGAAGATCTTAGAACTCACCTACAAGATGATTGAGCTGCTGACTGGAGAGGTGACACTGCTGGGAATGCTGGTACCTTATACAGTAATGATATGAAGGGTTCGGGGGGATGATGGTATGATTGTATGTGTCAGGTTCCTATAAGGTGTGAGGATGTCGCCGTCTATTTCTCCATGGAGGAGTGGGAGTATTTAGAAGCACACAAAGATCTGTACAAGGACATCATGATGGAGGTTCCCCAGCCCCTCACATCACCAGGTAATAGACAGGACTAAATACACACGGCCTATAATTATCTGTATGTAAAGAATGAATTCAGTCCTTCTATGTTTCCTCCAGTTCTATCCAGTAAGACGACAACAACAGAGAGATGTCCCCATCCTCTTCTTCCTCAGAACTGTGAACAAGAAAATCCTGATGTTCCTCAGGATGATCAGGTAGATGGAGAGAAGGTGTCATGAGATCTCCACAACGATGTGTAGATGGATGTGAAGGTCTTGTGTTCAGTCTTGTTTTATCCACCAGTATTATGTTTTATACTTGTGTAATGAGAACGGTGGAGATGGCAGGATTAGAGCTGATCATAGATGTGACTTCTCCATCTGTCTGTGACTTTTACAATTTTTGTTTCAGGGTGAAGATCTGACCCATATTAATACTACAGAGACATATGTGATGGGTGATGAGTGGTGTAAAGTGGAGATTCCTACATATGACTACCCAGGTAAGCAGTAACCACTAAATGCTGAGAAGCCACAGATTCTTATAAGTCACCGGCTGTGGCTACTTTATTAGTGCTGTAGTCTGGCCATATTACAATCAAGTGGTGATAATTCTCCTGCTAAAGTCCTTCTGTTGGAGCTAGATTGGTTTTGGTAAGAGCTTACAGCTAAAATGTAGTTAAAATAAAAAAAATAACAGTAATTATTACATAAAGGTCTAATTTTTTTTTTAACTTTGAAGAGCCTGAAAACAGATTAGTCTTGAGAGGCCAGAAAGGAAAAATTCCCCCTTATTGCAAGGTAATGATTTTTAATCCTGGCCAAGTGTGAATTTCTTTACAATGACACCAGAGTTTCGCATTATCCTGACTTTTCTTTGATAAAAGATCTTACCAACTCCAAAAAGGATTGCGATAAACTATCCAAAAACACATTACACCTCTGCCATGTGTAACGATTGTACTCCGCTGCATAGGAGTATACAGGAGGCACATTCTCTTCAAAGTTCATGTGGGTTTACTTGCTTCATAAACCATGAAATCCACAACAGAATGGTCAACAGTCTTTAAACAACACCAAACCGTCCTTACCTGGGCTTTGCTCCCTCAAGCCCTGTGCACACACAGGCCAGGGCAATGTCCAGCCTGGGGCTGTACACACAGGAGGGCTTCTTCCTGCACAGAGACCACTCTGTATTGTCCCACCTAGACACATGGAAGTCTGTGCACACTGCCAGACTCCCAAACACTCCCTCCCATGTGCAACACACCTTCCTTAGATAGCTGTAACCACTCCCAGTTACCTATCACATGGCTAGTCACATGATCATGACCTCACTGCAGGTCCTGTACATAGACAAGCACACAGGCTTAATTAGGTATTAAGATACACACCTCTTGGGAGGGTATGTAGGTGACTGGACCCACCCATCTCTCCAAGTCACCTGGAAGCCTCCCAATATATAGCAAAATCTCAGCAGTATATCTGCTGAGCCAAAACACGCCCAGGCTTCCATCACAGGGCCACCCACCTCTGCGATACATACCGCCCATTAATCACCTGACCAGTCGCCATGCCACACATGATATATCTGTAAGATGTGTGTAGCTGATGGCTCTTATACTATAACGCCATTTATTCCATGGCGCTATACATGTGAGGAGGGGTATACATAATACATTCAAGTACAGTAATCTTAAACAATACAAGTCACGACTGGTACAAGATGAGAGAGGACCCTGCCCACGAGGGCTCACAATCTACAACGGGATGGGTGAGGATACAGTAGGCGAGGGTAGAGCTGGTCGTGCAGCGGTTTGGTGGATCGGTGGTTACTGCAAATTGTAGGCTTGTCGGAAGAGGTAGGTCTTCAAGTTCTTTTTGAAGGTTTCCATGGTAGGCGAGAGTCTGATATGTTGTGGTAGAGAGTTCCAGAGTAGAGTGGATGCGCGGGAGAAATCTTGTATGCGATTGTGGGAAGAGGAGATAAGAGGGAAGTACAGAAGGAGATCTTGAGAGGATCAGAGGTTTCGTGCAGGTAATTACCGGGAGACTAGGTCACAGATGTACGGAGGACTCAGGTTGTGGATGGCTTTGTATGTCATGGTTAGGGTTTTGAACTGGAGTCTTTGGCTAATGGGGAGCCAGTGCAGGGATTGACAGAGGGGAGAGGCCGGGGAATAGCGGGGGGACAGGTGGATTAGTCGGGCAGCAGAGTTAAGAATAGATTGGAGGGGTGCGAGAGTGTTAGAGGGGAGGCCACAGAGCAGGAGGTTGCAGTAGTCAAGACGGGAGATGATGAGGGCATGGACTAGGGTTTTTGCAGATTCTTGGTTGAGGAATGTACTGATCCGTGAAATATTTTTGAGTTGAAGTCGGCAGGAAGCGGAAAGGGCTTGGATATGTGGTTTGAAGGAGAGATCAGTGTCAAGGATAACCCCGAGGCAGCGAGCTTGTGGGAATGGAGAGAGTGGGCAGCCATTTACTTTAATGGATAGGTCTGTTGGGGAGGTCACGTGAGATGGGCGAAAGATGATTAATTCTGTTTTGTCCATATTAAGTTTTAGAAATCTAGCGGAGAAGAAGGATGAAATAGCAGACAGACATTGAGGGATTCTGTTTAGTAAGGAGGTGATATCTGGTCCAGAGATTTAGATCTGTGTGTCATCAGCATAGAGATGATACTGAAAGCCATGAGATTCTATGAGCAGTCCGAGGACGAAGGTGTAAACGGAGAAGAGCAGAGGCCCTAGGACTGAACCTTGCGGGACTTCGATGGATAGGGGGCGCGGTGAGGAGGTGGTGTGCGAATGGGAGACGCTGAATGTCTAGGTATGACGCAATCCAAGATAGGGCCAAGTCTGTGATACCAAGAGATGAGAGGGTCTGTAGTAATAGGGAATGGTCCACTGTGTCAAAGGCAGAGGACAGGTCCAGGAGGAGGAGGACAGAGTAGTGTCGCTTGGCCTTGGCGACTAGTAGGTCATTGGTGACCTTTGTTAGGGCAGTTTCAGTGGAGTGGTGTAGCCGGAAGCCGGATTGCAAGTGGTCAAGGAGGGAGCAAGAAGAGAGGTGGGAGGATAGTTCAAGATGGACGTGTTGTTCCAGTAGTTTTGAGGCATAGGGGAGAAGTGATATAGGGCGATAGCTAGATACAGAGGATGGGTCAAGAGAGGGCTGTTTGAAGATAGGTGTGATTGAGGCATGTTTAAAGCTTGAGGGGAAAACACCAGTTGTTAGTGATAGGTTGAAGAGATGGGTTAGGGTTGGGATGAAGACTGTGGTGAGGTTTGGGATGAAGTGGCATGGGATCGGGTCAAGTGCACAGGTAGTGAGATGTGATCTTGAGAGTAGAGTGGAGAGTCGATCTTCTGTAATGGTGGAGAAGTTGGTTTTGGGGAAGGAGGGCAGGGCAGGTAGGAGTAAGGGCCCTGGGGGTTGTTGACCAAAACTGTCTCTGATGTTATCAATCTTCTCCTTGAAAAATGAGGCAAAGTCTTCAGCTGAGATGAGTGGAGAGGGAGGAGGTGCTGGGGGGCGGAGGAGAGAATTGAAGGTGTTGAATAACTGTTTAGGGTTGTGAGACAGGGAGGATATGAGAGATGAGAAGTAGGTTTGTTTTTCTGCAGCGAGTGTGGCCTTGAAAGTAGTGAGGGACTGTTTGAATGTGATGAAGTCCTCATTGGAGTGGGATTTTTTCCATCTCCGCTCAGCAGCCCTGGAAGCCCACCTCAGTTCTTTGGTCAGACTGGTGTTCACATGTCCAGTAGTTGTGTTGGCATGGCTTGTAACTGGTTTCTTGCATTACTTCACGTTTTAAACTGCATTTTGTTTTCAGTCATAAGAAACTCAGATTGTACAGTAATCTGTACTGTAACACTTTATTTACAGATTTCATAGTACCTCCAATGGTCCATCATAAATGAGGCCCTATAAGGCTATGTGCCCACGTTGCATTTTTTTATGCATTTCGGCTGCGTTTTGCCGCAGCAGAAACGCATAAACGCTAATAAAACGCATCCTCATGCAATCCTATGGCATTCTGCAGTTGCTGTGTCCATGCTGCGGATTTTTCCCCTGCAGAAGCACATAGCGGTAAAATCCGCAGCATGTTAATTTTTTCTGCGGAATCGCGGCGATTCTGCCGCCATAGGATTGCATTGAAATGCTCACTTTACGCATGTGGCTATGCCCACCATGCGTGAAGTGAGCACTTCATGTGCAGATGGTACCCAGGGTCTGGAGGAGAGGAGACTCTCCTCCATGCCCTGGGTACCAAATGCCTGTAAAAAATAAAGATAAAATAAAAAATAGTGATATACTTACCCTCTGATGGCCCCCGGAGTCTTCCTGCCTCTCAGCCACGCTGCCAGCATCTTCCGTTCCCAGGGATGCATTGCGCGAATCACCTGAGATGACGTAGCGGTCTCGCGAGCGTGACGTCACAAAGGTCCTTCGCGCAAAGCATCTCTGGGAACGGAACGTACTGGGAGCGCCGCTAAGGACATCGGGCCGTCAGAAGGTGAGAATAACCATATTTTTTAAATTATTTTTATCATTCAATTTTTTACTATTGAGGCAGCATAGGCAGCCTCAATAGTAAAAAGTTGGTCACACTTGACAAATTACTAAATCATTGACGATGAAGACAGAATGGAGAGGGATCATTTTAGCAGATATATTATTGTCTATAGTCACAGTTTTTGTCTACAGTAGTTAGTGGCCAAGATTCTCTGATTTAATCGCTCTCTGTTACAGCCAGTTTTACTTTTCCATGAAATTATTTTGGAATGCCGAATTTGATTCCAGTGTTTCTGAGATTTTTTCTTTGTGACACATTGCACTTTATGTTAATGGTAAAATTAGGTTGATTTTGTTTTGCGTATATATATATATATATATATATATACACTCACTGGCCACTTTATTAGGTACACCTGTCCAACTGTGTGTTAAGACTTAATTTCTAATCAGCCAATCACATGGCGGCAACTCAGTGCATTTAGGCATGTAGACATGGTCAAGACAATCTCCTGCAGTTCAAACCGAGCATCAGTATGGGGAAGAAAGGTGATTTGAGTGCCTTTGAACGTGGCATGATTGTTGGTGCCTGAAGGGCTGGTCTGAGAATTTCAGAAACTGCTGATCTACTGGGATTTTCACGCACAACCATCTCTAGGGTTTACAGAGAATGGTCCGAAAAAGAAAAAAAATCCAATGAGCGGCAGTTCTGTGGCCGGAAATGCCATGTTGATGCCAGAGGTCAGAGGAGAATGGGCAGACTGGTTCGAGCTGATAGAAAGGCAACAGTGACTCAAATTGCCACCCGTTACAACCAAGGTAGGCAGAAGAGCATCTCTGAACGCACAGTGCGTCGAACTTTGAGGCAGATGGGCTACAGCAGCAGAAGACCACACTGGGTACCACTCCTCTCAGCTAAGAACAGGAAACTGAGGCTACAATTTGCACAAGCTCATCGAAATTGGACAGTAGAAGATTGGAAAAACGTTGCCTGGTCTGATGAGTCTCGATTTCTGCTGCGACATTCGGATGGTAGGGTCAGAATTTGGCGTAAACAACATGAAAGCATGGATCCATCCTGCCTTGTATCAACGGTTCAGGCTGGTGGTGGTGGTGTCATGGTGTGGGGAATTTTTTCTGGGCACTCTTTGGGCCCCTTGGTACCAATTGAGCATCGTTGCAACGCCACAGCCTACCTGAGTATTGTTGCTGACCATGTCCATCCCTTTATGACCACAATGTACCCAACATCTGATGGCTACTTTCAGCAGGATAATGCGCCATGTCATAAAGCTCGAATCATCTCAGATTGGTTTCTTGAACATGACAATGAGTTTACTGTACTCAAATGGCCTCCTCAGTCACCAGATCTCAATCCAATAGAGCATCTTTGTGATGTGGTGGAACGGGAGATTCGCATCAGGGATGTGCAGCCGACAAATCTGCGCCAACTGTGTGATGCCATCATGTCAATATGGTCCAAAATCTCTGAGGAATGCTTCCAGCACCTTGTTGAATCTCTGCCACGAAGAATTGAGGCAGTTCTGAAGGCAAAAGGGGGTCCAACCCCTTACTAGCATGGTGTACCTAATAAAGTGGCCAGTGAGTGTATATTTATATATAGCAGAAAATAAGAACAAATTTTATGGATATTTAGGAATGTTCTAGAAATATAATTTTAAGGATATTTTATTCAAAACTATTAATCTTTATTCTTGGCAGATGATTGTACCAGTATCTCACAGGGACAACTCACATCTTCAGTTTTTAAATCCGATTACTCTGATATCACACAAGATCTAACTGAAGTGTACACCATTATTCCAGATGTACCAGCATCCCTCCACAGCAAAGATCTATCATTTGATCCTTTTGAACAGATTATACCTTTTGATGCATCACTATCTATTGAAAAAAATAAAAGTCACAATAGAGGTATTGAAAATCAAACTTCTGATGCAGCAAATAATCCATTTACAAGTGTAGAATACGGAAACAGTTTTTCCCTCAAAATGTCTTTTTTTACTGATCAAAAATTTCACACTAAGGAGAAAATATTTTCTTGTGCACAGTGTGGGAAATATTTTAACCAAACATCACAGCTTGTTAGGCATGAGAGAGTTCACACAGGAGAGAAACCATTTTCCTGTTCAGAATGCAGGAAATGTTTTGTAAATAAATCAACTCTTGTTACACACCAGAGAACTCACACAGGGGAGAAACCATATTTATGTTCAGACTGTGGGAAACGTTTTGGAGATAAATCACATTTTCTTAGACATCAGAAGTTACACACAGGGGATAAGCCTTTTTCATGCTCAGAATGTGGGAAATGTTTTGTAGATAAATCAACTCTTGTTCTACACCAGAGAATCCACACAGGAAAAAAGCCATATTCATGTTCTGAATGTGGGAAATGTTTTATAGAAAGAGCAACTCTTGCTATACACCAGAGAATTCACACAGGGGAGAAGCCATTTTCATGTTCAGAATGTGGTAAATGTTTTGCAGATAAATCAAATCTTGTTAAACACCACAAAATGCACAGAGGGGAGAAGACATCTTCATGCTCAGAATGTGGGAAATGTTTTGCAGATAAAACACATCTTGTTATACATCAGAGAACACACACCGGGGAGAAGCCTTTTTCATGTTTAGAATGTGGGAAATGTTTTAAGCAGAAATCATATCTTATTATTCACCAGAGAACTCACACAGGAGAGAAACCATATATATGTTCAGAATGTGGAAAATGTTTTAATCGGAAATCAGTTTTAATTATCCATCAGAGAATTCACACAGGGGAGAATCCATTTTATGATCAAAATGTAGGAAATTTTTTACATGCAAATTGATTAATTTTGAACATCAAAAATCTCACATGAGACGAAGCCATTGTCATGCCTGAGAGGTGAGAAATGTTTTACTTGAAAACCATATTTTGTTGACCATTAATAAAATTTTAGATGTATATAAAATCTTACATATGTTTTGACAAACTGTACAAGAAAACAAATAACAGAGACAGTCAAATTAACAGCAAATAAGTGAAAGATAAAAGGCAAGTTAGAACGTACATTAGAATTAATAATATATGCAGCTACTATTAGACATCTGTTATCTAAAAAGCAAATAAAGAGCAATATTCCATGTGCACTGAACATTTTACATAGTGAATATATACTGTACATATTTAACAATCTGGACAAGAGTATTTCAAACCACCCCCCACCTCCTGCTCCTTTCTTAATCCAAATCTCAGTGATCTGCCATTCATTACAGTATCAGCTCAATATTCATGTTTTAATAAACTCATGTAACTTTTCTCTGTATAACAACAATAAACATGTTTTTATTGCAAATTACTTTATACATATATGATCCATTCCTTCTTTGTAATTCCTCCAGTGAAAATGGGGTACACACGCAATTACTTGTTTGGACTCCACTGAGGGTGTACAAATTCAGGCACAACACCGAAGTAAGACAAAGAATGGATAAAACTACAGCATGCTGCTCCACCTGCAGAACAGAAGTTAATCAGCTCTAAAGGAATAACCGGAAAGGTTTCACGGGCTTACCATGACAGAGAGGGGCGAGGAGACTGCAGTGTCTGATTTCACATACTAATGCACTGATCAGTAGCACTTCTCCTTCTTCCTTCATATTAAGCGGTGCAGGTTTCTGTTAGCAGTGCAGGGCTTACTCTGTTGAGCTTGGAGTCTCCGTAGCTTCCCAATATGGCTGATTTTAGCTATTCAGTATTGCCCACTCCCCTCTCCTATGTATACTCCAGTGGAAATCTGGCTTGCCAGTGCTAAGTCTTATACTGTCTGATGAGGAGTGGAGGAGTCGGTAGAGGTGTTTTGGAGTGTTGAACTGTGACTGTTGCCATGTGTTTTGGCTGCGTGCAGTCCCTCATCCTCTCCTATTTAGTCTCCCTACCTTTTCTACCTGGTGTTCCCCTCTGTTGTCTGTGAGTGCATATTTGTATGTTTGGTATTTTCATTTGCCCCTGTTCGTCCTTCTTTGTTTGTTTGGTTTGTGTATATGCATACACTACTCCTCCTCACAACAAAAATCCAGAAGGAGAAAAAATGCAGCACTCTTCAACTCCGTTAAAGAAAACCAAAGTCCTTTATTGGATCAGTTGGACAAGGTTAACATAGGGCTAGGTATGTGAACAAAATGCAAAGAAAGAATAAGACTACAGCTGTTTCGCGTTATACACGCTTCAACAGGTCCATGCTTCTGGATTTTTGTTTTGATTCTACGTGTGGTTTCATGTAAGCACCAGAGTAACCAGTTTGAAAATCACCCAAAAGTCCGGAATTCAGATATCTATATCTCCATCAGTGAGTAGACCCTGCTTAGTGCTGTTTTGCTGTTTCTTATTCTATGCTGACTCCTCCTCCTTACGTCTCTGGGTGGAGGAGAGGGACAGATATAGGGCTGATTCAAGAGTTCAGCAAGCTACATGGCCCTAACATCTTCACCATCAGAAGTAATCTGGAGAGCAGGGATAGTTAGCGCTCCTAGCGTTAGGGACAGGAAAGGAGCTCCTGGTAATCAGACAACAGAAACGTGACAGTAACAATGGCATATAATATTTTTTGATCCATTATGGATAATATTACTGCTCTAGCATCTGGTTTATGGAATGCAACTCCCAAAAAACTCCTGTTGAAGCCCAAGGTTGCCTTGCCTGACAGATTCTCTGGGGGCGTGACAAGTTTCTTGCTTTCAGGAAAGCCTGTAAACTTTATTTTAAGTTGTGTCCTTACTCCTCTGGAACTGAGGAGCAACAGATGGGCATCATAGTTTCACTTCCTCAGGGTAACCCACAAGTCTGGGCATTTTCTCTTCTGACCGACTCTCAGTTGCTATGGACGGTTGAGGAATTTTTTCAGTCGTCGAGTCACATATGCAATGACCCCGACTGCGTCTCCCTGGCCGAGTCTACACTACATCAGCTTCGAAAGAGAGACCAGCCGGCTGAGGAGTACTGCTCCAAGTTTCGGAGGTGATCTACCTATACTAAGTGGAATGACCTCGCACTCCGTAGCCAGTTCTATCAAGGGTTATCGGTAAGATTAAAGGATGCCTTTGCCATGTATAAGACTCCAGTTTCCATGGAGGCAGCCATGATGTCTCTGGCCATCCGTGTGACCACCGTCTTCGTCAGAGATATAAGGAGACACTGCAATTTGCAGGAAGCCCGGGGTCAAGGGAATCTGGGGCTGAGTCTATGTGGAATCCATGCAGTTTGGTGTGTAGCATGTTCTGTTGTTGCAACGGTATTTAGGGGTTACGCAGTTGCCTAGACTTTTGCTAACTCAATCAGATCACGGCCTGGGATCTGTATCCTCTCCCTCTCATCCCAGACCTCTTTAATCAGATTGTGGGAGCCAAATGGTTTTCTAACTATATCTCAGGGTGGCTTATAATGTCAATAATTTGAAGAAGATGGGGGCCAAATATAACAGTGTGGCTGATTGGAGATGCTTGGTGAGTTCAGACCTATGTGTTGTTGATTTGGTGTGGTTGTCCTCGAGGAACATTAAGTCAATAGGTTTTTGGAAACTGTGTCCCAGGTTCATCGGTCATTATGAGATTGTGGCTGTCATCAATCCTGTGCCATTCTGCCATGCTTTGCTACATACAGTGCCTTGCGAAAGTATTCGGCCCCTGAAACTTTTCAACCTTTTCCCACATATCATGCTTCAAACATACCAAATGTAAATTTTTGGTGAAGAATCACCAACAAGTTGGACACAGTTGTGAAGTTGAACGAAATGTATTGGTTATTTTAAATTATTGTGGAAATACAAAAACTGAAAAGTGGGACGTGCGATATGATTCGGCCACTTTACTTTCAGTGCTGCAAACTCACTCCAGAAGTTCATTGTGGATCTCTGAATGATCCAATGTTGTCCTAAATGACTAATTATGATAAATATAATCCACCTGTGTGTAATCAAGTCTCCGTATAAATGCACCTGCTCTGTGATAGTCTCAGGATTCTGTTTGAAGCACAGAGAGCATCATGAAGACCAAGGAACACAACAGGCAGGTCTGTGATACTGTTGTAGAGAAGTTTAAAGCCAGATTTGGATACAAAATGATTTCCAAAACTTTAAACATCCCAAGGAGCACTGTGCAATAGATCATATTGAAATGGAAGGCGTATCATACCACTGCAAATCTACCAAGACCCGGCCGTCCCTCTAAACTTTCATCTCAAGCAAGGAGAAGACTGATCAGAGATGCAGCCAAGAGGCCCATGATCACTCTGGATGAACTGCAGAGATCTACAGCTGAGATGGGACAGTCTGTAGGACAACAATCAGTCATACACTGCACAAATCTGGCCTTTATGGAAGAGTGGCAAGAAGAAAGCCATTTCTCAAAGATATCCATAAAAAGTGTAATTTAAAGTTTGCAACAAGCCACCTGGGAGACACACCAAACATGTGGAAGAAAGTGCTCTGGTCAGATGAAACCAAAATCGAACTTTTTGGCAACAATGCCAAACGATATGTTTAGCGTAAAGGCAACACAGCTCATCACCCTGAACACACCATCCCCACTGTCAAACATGGTGGTGGCAGCATCATGGTTTGGGCCTGCTTTTCTTCAGCAGGGACAGGGAAGATGGTTAAAATTGATGGGAAGATGGATGGAGCCAAATACAGGACCTATTTGAAGAAAACCTGTTGGCGTCTGCAGAAGACCTGAGACTGGGACGGAGAGTTGTCTTCCAACAAGACAATGATCCCAAACATAAAGCAAAATCTAAAATGGAATGGTTCACAAATAAACAGATCCAGGTGTTAGAATGGACAAGTTAAAGTCCAGATCAGAATCCAATCGAGAATCTGTGGAAAGAGCTGAAAACTGCTGTTCACAAACGATCTCCATCAAACCTCACTGATCTCGAGCTGTTTGGCAAGGAAGAATGGGCAAGAATTTCAGTCTCTCGATGTACAAAACTGATAGAGACATAACCCCAAGCGACTTGCAGCTGTAATCGTAGCAAAAGGTGGCGCAACAAAGTATTAAATTCAAGGGGCCGAATAATATTGCACGCCCCATATTCTGCCTTCAGGCACACTGACACGATGTGCAATCCAGCATACAGTATAAACCACAGCTCTGTCTTCCAAAATAAGCAGACTGTTCTCTGTAGTCTAACTTGTTTATTTGTGAAGAGTATAGAACATGCGCGGTAAAACTACATGCGCAGATAACACAGTTAACGCAGATACAGGAAGCATTTAGTGTGATGCAATTTACATAGAAAGAAAACACAGGTGTCCAATTACGTCTACTGAGCACTGACTACTTTGCAGCTAATAAACTCTCTGCACACACTGCATTGTAAGAAAGATTAAGCTTACCAGATATGCATTAACTGGATAATGAATTCAAGTTGGAGAATTAACCCCTTCACGACCTATAACGCCTACGTAGGCGTCATGAAAAGCAGTGCCCAAATGACCTCTGACGCCTACGTAGGCGTCATGCTATAAATAGCCCCCTGCGGGTCGGGTGACCGGGGTCACTGAAAGGTCACCCGACCCGCACACAAAGGACCCTTCAGAGTTAACACCTGGGGGTGTGGCTTAGCCCCCACGTGCCTACGATCGCTCTGATTGGCTGTTAAAAGTGAAACTGCCAATCAGAGCGATTGTAAAATTTCACCAATGAAAATTGGTGAAATATTACAATCCAGCCATGGCCGATGCTGAAATAGCATCGGACATGGCTGGACACCGAGACCCGACCCCCCCACACCGACTGACGGCACCGATCGGCTGCCGCCACTGTCTGACGGCACCGATCGGCAGCCGCCGTCATAATCTGTCCCCCCGCCTTCCCTCCACCCCCCCAGCCCTCCGATCACCCCTCCGATCACCCACTCTCACCCTCCTTTGTGCCTCCGACCTCCCGCTATCCGTCCCGGTGTCCCGCCGTCCAGCGTCATGGGCGCCGCCATCTTGCAAGATGGCAGGCGCATGCGCAGTGCGCCGAATCGAATCTGCAACGCTGCAGATTCATTCATTTATTTTGATCACTATGATAAAGTTTCATAGTGATCAAAATAAAAAAAAAGTAAATCACCGCCCCCCTTATCACCCCCATAGGTAGGGACAAATAATAAAATATTTTTTTTTTTTTTTTTCCCATTAGGGTTAGGTCCAGGGCTAGGGTTAGGGCTAGGGTTAGAAATAGGGTTAGGGTTGGACTAAGGGTTAGGGTTGGACTAAGGGTTAGGGTTGGACTTAGGGTTAGGGTTGAACTTAGGGTTAGGGTTGGACTTAGGGTTAGGGTTGAACTTAGGGTTAGGGTTGGACTTGGGATTAGGGTTGGGTTGGGGTTGGGATTACGGTTAGGCTTGTGGTTAGGGTTAGAGTTGGGATTTCATTAGGGGTGTGTTGGGATTAGGGTTGTGGTTAGGGTTATGATTAGGGTTGGGATTAGGGTTAGGGGTGTGTTGGGGTTAGGGTTGGAGATAGAATTGAGGGGTTTCCACTGTTTAGGCATGTCAGGGGGTCTCCAAACGCGACATGGAGCCACCATTTATTCCAGCCAATTTTGCGTTCAAAAAGTCAAACAGTGCTCCCTCCTTTTCGAGCCCCGACGTTTGCCCAAACAGTGGTGTACCCCCACTTATGGAGTATCAGAGTACTCAGGAAAAATTGCACAACAACTTTGGGGGTCTAATTTCTCCTGTTACCCTTGGGAAAATAAAAAAATGGGGGCTAAAATAATTATTTTTGTGGAAAAAAAAGATTTTTTATTTTCACGGTTCTGCATTATAAACTTCTGTGAAGCACTTGGGGGTTCAACGTGCTCACCACACATCTAGATAAGTTCCTTGGGGGGTCCAGTTTCCAAAATGGGGTCACTTGTGGGGGGTTTCCACTGTTTAGGTACATCAGGGGCTCTGCAAATGTAACATGACGCCCACAGACAATTCCATCAAGTCTTCATTTCAAAGTGTCACTACTTCCCTTCCGAGCCCCAATGTGTGCCCAAACAGTGGTCCCCCCCCCCATATATGGGGTATCAGCATACTCAGGACAAACTGGACAACAACTTTTGGGGTCCAATTTATCCTGTTACCCTTGTGAAAATAAAAAATAGTGGGCTAAAAATCACTTTTTGAGGAAAAAAAAAATATTTTTTTATTTTCACAGCTCTGCGTTATAAACTTCTGTGAAGCACTTGGGGTTCAAAGTGCTCACCTCACATCTAGATTAGTTCCTTAGGTGATATAGTTTCCAAAATGGGGTCATTTGTGGGGGGTTTCCACTGTTTAGGTACATCAGGGGCTCTGCAAATGTAACATGATGCCCACAGACCATTCCTTCAAGTCTTCATTTCAAAGCGTCACTACTTCCCTTCCGAGCCCCAACGTGTGCCCAAACAGTGGTCCCCCCCACTTATGGGGTACCAGCGTACTCAGGACACACTGGATAACAACTTTTGGGGTCCAATTTATCCTGTTACCCTTGTGAAAATAAAAAATAGTGGACTAAAAATCATTTTTTGAGGAAAAAAAATATTTTTTTATTTTCACGGCTCTGCGTTATAAACTTCTGTGAAGCACTTGGGGGTTCAAAGTGCTCACCACACATCTACATTAGTTCCTTGGGTGATCTAGTTTCCAAAATGGGGTCATTTGTGGGGGGGATTGCACTGTGTAGGTACATCAGGGGCTCTGCAAACGTAACATGACGCCCACAGACCATTCCTTCAAGTCTTCATTTCAAAGCGTCACTACTTCCCTTCTGAGCCCCAACGTGTGCCCAAACAGTGGTCCCCCCCACATATGTGGTACCAGCGTACTCAGGACAAGCTGGACAACAACTTTTGGGGTCCAATTTATCCTGTTACCTTTGTGAAAATAAAAAATAGCAGGCTAAAAATTTATTTTTTGAGGGAAAAAAAATATTTTTATTTTAATGGCTCTGCGTTATAAACTTCTGTGTAGCACCTGGGGGTTCAAAGTGCTCACTATGCATCTAGATAAGTTCCTTAGGGGGTCTAGTTTCCAAAATGGGGTCATTTGTGGGGGAGCTCCAAAGTTTACGCACACAGGGGCTCTGCAAACACGACATGATGTCCGCTAACGATTGGAGCTAATTTTCCATTCAAAAAGTCAAATGACGCTCCTTCCCTTCTGAGCCATGCCGTGCGCTCAAACAGTGGTTTCCCCCCACATATGGGGTACCAGTGTACTCAGGACAAACTGGACAACAACTTTTGGGGTCCAATTTATCCTGTTATCCTTGGGAAGATAAAAAATAGCGGGCTAAAAAATCATTTTTGAGGAAAAAAAAATATTTTTTTATTTTCATGGCTCTGCATTTATAAACTTCTGTGAAGCACTTGGGGATTCAGAGTGCTCACTACACATCTAGATAAGCTCCTTGGGGGTTCTAGTTTCCAAAATGGGGTCACTTGTGGGGGTTTCTACTGTTTAGACACACAGGGGCTCTGCAAATGCAACATGACGCCCGCAGAACATTCCATCAAAGTCTGCATTCCAAAATGGCGCTCCTTGCCTTCTGAGCTCTCCCGTGCTCCCAAACAGTGGTTCCCCCCCACATATGGGGTATAAGTGTACTCAGGACAAATTGCACAACAACTTTTGTGGTTCAATTTCTCTTGTTAGCCTTGTGAAAATAAAAAATAGTGGGCTAAAAAATCATTTTTGAGCAAAAAAAAATTATTTTTTATTTTCACTGCTCTGCGTTATAAACTTCTGTGAAGCACTTGGGGGTTCAAAGTGCTCACCACACATCTAGATAAGTTCCTTTGGGGGTCTAGTTTCCAAAATGGGGTCACTTGTGGGGGAGCTCCAATGTTTAGGCACATAGGGGCTCTCCAAATGCGACATGGTGTCCGCTAACGATTGGAGCTAATTTTCCAATCAAAAAGTCACATGGCGCTCCTTCTCTTCCGGGCCCTGCGGTGCGCCCAAACAGTGGTTTATGACCACATATGAGATATTGATGTACTCAGAAGAAATTGCCCAACCAATTTTAGGATCCATTTTATCCTGTTGCCCATGTGAAAATGAAAAAACTGAGGCTAAATAAAATTTTTGTGAAAAAAAAAAGTACTTTTTTTTTTTTTTACAGATCAATTTGTGAAGCACCTGGCGGTTCAAAGTGCATACTATGCATCTAGATAAGTTCCTTGGAGGGTCTAGTTTCCAAAATGGAGTCACTTGTGGGGGAGCTCCAATGTTTAGGCACACAGGTACTCTTAAAACAAGACATGGCAACCGCTAAATATTCAAGCATATTTTACATTCAAAAAATAAAATGGTGCTCCTTGCCTTCTGAGCCCTGCCGTGCACCCAAACAGTGGTTTATGACCACATATGAGGTATCGGTGTACTCAGGAGAAATTGCCCAACAAATTTTAGGATACATTTTATCCTGTTACCCATGTGAAAATGAAAAAAACTGATGCTAAAATAAAATTTTGGTTGGAAAAATTAAAATGTCCATTTTTTCATTCCATGTTGCTTTAGTTCCTGTGAAGCACCTGAAGGGTTAATAATCTTCTTGAATGTAGTTTTGAGTAGCTTGAGGGGTGCAGTTTTTAGAATGGTGACACTTTTGGGTATTTTCTGCCATATAGACCCCTCAAAGTGACTTCAAATGTGAGGTGGTCCCTAAAAAAAATGGTTTTGTAAATTTTGTTGTAAAAATGAGAAATTGCTGGTCAAATTTTAACCCTTATAACTTCCTAACGAAAAAAAATGTTGTTTCCAAAATTGTGCTGATGTAAAGTAGACATGTGGGAAATGTTATTTATTAACTATTTTGTGTCACATAACTCTCTGGTTTAACAGAATAAAAATTCAAAATTTTAAAATTGCAAAATTTTCAAAATTTTCTCCAAATTTCCATTTTTTCACAAATAAACGCAAAAATTATCGACCTAAATTTACCACTATCATGAAGCCCAATATGTCACGAAAAAACAATCTCGGAATCGCTAGGATGCGTTGAAGCGTTCCTGAGTTATTACCTCATAATGGGACAATGGTCAGAATTGCAAAAAATGGCCAGGTCATTAAGGTCAAAATAGGCTGGGTCATGAAGGGGTTAAGATGGAGGACAGGTAAACACGTGCATCCTATGATATACACAGAAGCAAAATGGTCCTTCATCCCAGAATACATTGCTTCCTTCCCACGAAGCACAGCTTCAATCCCATAGTGCATTGCTTCTGTTAAAAGCACAGACTATATAATGCTACCAAAAACACTGCTATAAATTCAGCCACCACTAGATGGTGCTATAATTAACCCAGCACATAATACTAAACAGACTGCCCTATATCAGGGCAGAACACCCCACTTTTCAGTTTTTGGATTTCCACAAAAATTTAAAATAACCAATAAATTTCGTTCAACTTCACAATTGTGTCCCACTTGTTGCTGATTCTTCACCAAAAATTTACATTTGGTATCTTTATGATTGAAGCATGATATGTGGGAAAAGGTTGAAAAGTTCCAGGGGGCCGAATACTTTCGCAAGGCACTGTACTTTTAGGATTCATAATGTGTTTTACCGGTCTTTGCTCAAAAAATATGTTGCGCCCCCTGAACGATCACCACGTCCTCCATCTCCGGTCATTGTTGATGAGAATTTAGAGTTTCAAAGTTCCAAATAGCTAAAAATGTGGAATCTCGTTTGGTTTTTCAGTCTCTTCAGTATCTGTTAGGCCGGTTTCACATTTGCGCTTTATAGCGCAGCGACGGCCTGCGCACGGCCGCCGCTAAGCCCCGCCCCCTTCCGGCTCCCTGCCCGCCCCATCCGGTCATCGCCGCCTACTAGCGCACATGGACGCTTGCGATCTGCGCACCCTATCTTTAGCATAGGGTGCGTAGATCGTGCGCTGGCCGTGCGCTAGCAGGATTTTGCCGTGCGCTGCGCACATTTGAAGGTGCACCGTGCGGCCGAAATGCAACATGCTGCGTTCTGCGCACACGGGCGCACCTTCAAAAGTGCGCAGCTCACTGCAAAATCCTGCTAGCGCACGGCCAACGCACGATCTGCGCACCCTATGCTAAAGATATGTGCGCTAGTAGGCGGCGATGACCGGATGCGGCGGGCAGGGAGCCTTGAGGGGGCGGGGCCTAGCGGCTGCCATGCGCAGGCCGTCGCTGCGCTATAAAGCGCTAATGTGAAACCGGCCTTACACTGGAAGGGTTGCTGTCCTGAAGAGAAGATGTGGGTACCAGTATCTAATGTTCATGTGATCAGGTTGATCTGGTCCTTTTACGTGGCACACCCTGATAAACCCGGACCTCACATTCTTGAGGCCCCTTTTAGAAGGGGGGTACTCTCACGGGTTTACCGCAACAGAGAAGAGCATGTTAAGAGCATGGTCTAACAAGTTTGTGTGAGAGCAGACTGACAGTTATAATGCATGGCTGAAAGTGAAAGTCTCAACAAGCAACTGAGTAAAAAAAGTAAAAATAAATAAAAATATATTTTAAAAAATTGCAAAATAATAAAATAAAAATATATTGTACCCATAAATCTGTATTTTTGTGTAAAATGAACAAAAGTACACATATTTGGTATTGCCACATCAAGAATGACCAGCCCCAGAAAACTGTCTCATTAGTTAACCGCTTCAGTGAATACTGTAAAAAACAATATAATAAAAAACAGGATAAAAAAACCCGATGCTTTAACATCATACTGCCAAGCAAAAAGTGGTATATAATGCGATCAAAAAGATGAATGTAAATAAAAATGGTATAGCTGAAAGCAACATCTTGTTCCACAAATATAAAGTCGCCATACAGCTCCATCAGCAGAAAAAGTGCTCAGCGCAGAGCGCCAGATAAATGTGACCCCAAACTTTATGTAAAATGTTCCCAACAAAAGCTTTAACTCAATCCACAAGAATAGCAAGTCCCCACTCAGGTCCATAATCTGTCAATGGAAATATATATATATGCGTGTGTTGTCATCTTAATTGTCTGCTGCCAAATTGTATCTTGGAGCTCTATGGCAGGAGAAATCAAAGGACAAAGACAATGAGTTGTGTCTCAAATGAATTCTGGTTTTATTGGTTGAGGTGTACAGTATTTATAGAGAGAAACAAGGTGTTTTTCAACTTATTACCTCATTGCCTTATCTAAAAATTATTGCTAATGGTTAACCAATTAATCAAGCTGACATCTGTTTTGGACGCAGCATATTGATCTTTGGTTTTTATTAGGCGAGTGTGATTGATACTCCCTGGTACAGCCACATTATTATTTATTCTTGCTAAAATCAGTGGATTAATCATGTCAAGAGTCCACTGAACGCTATGTAACCTGCTGACAGGCGTGAATAAGAGCATAAGTAACCACGTCATTTAATACATATTAAGCAAAGTGTCGATTTTGAATATAAGTGTCCATGATTTGCATATCTTCATAATCATATCCCAGTCCCCTTTTGGAGATACAGTATGCAAAATCAGAACTCTAATCTCGTTGAACCTATCGATCTGTCCAAGTCCACTTATAGGCTTCTTCACCGCTTACGATAGACCCCCTCGTAACGGACTTGTGCAGAAGGAAGTCAGATCCTACTCACTCCCTATTTGGCATGTATCAGGAGGACATATTCCGGTGGAGGTGGATATGGCATTCTTCTCATGGTTTTACAGCAGCATCTTCCATCTATGAGTTCATTGAAGTCGGCGTGCATGGCCATCATGGTGGTTTCCATGGTTTTCATCATCATTTTCTTAAGGCATGGAGCATAGAATTAAGGCTAATACAATCAAAACACATAGCTATTGCAAATTTAATGGGTCAATAAGTCCCTTTATAGAAAGAACACTGTGAGCACAACTCAAGATGGTGCTAAAGTTAGGTTCCCAAACCGTTAAAGCAACAAATATGAACCTAGCACTCAACTTAAAGGTATTTGTAAGGCGGTTTATTGTAGTACACGAAAAAAGACGTTTCGGTCAATGTGACCTTCTTCAGTTACGTGTGGTATATAGATTGTGTAGAGCTTATAGGCATCTATCAGAAAGGACGATGGTGCTTTAGGCATTGAGGAGAATGATCTCTCTAAGGTAATGAGCTTGTCAGTATATAGGAGAGGGGCAAACGTGCCTCCAGATGCGGTGGACGTAACTGAAGAAGGTCACATTGACTGAAACGTCTTTTTTCGTGTACTATAATAAACCGCCTTACAAATACCTTTAAGTTGAGTGCTAGGTTCATATTAATAAGTCCCTTTATGGCATCCCCAGTGTATTCTGCAAACCGTTGTTGATTATAGTATAGGTAGTTTATCCATTTTGCATTCATGCCTGTCCCAATCATGGGGATGATGGGTTCAAATCCAACTGCTATCTTGTTTCTGGCTTTGAATCTATCAGGAACTCCCTGTGGAGCCCCTATTGCATCTATGTTTTTTAACCAAAATTTACCCATTTTGTCACCATTTCCCTCCCTCCCAAGTCTAGTACTTGAGCCTAGTACATATAACCCTTGGTCATTCTCTGAGGGGTTGTCAATGGTGAGATACAGAACTATGCATCCCTCCTTGGGCAATGTGTGGCAGGGATGGGGAGTATTGAACCCAGAAGGCCCCTCTGGCCCTTAAAGGGGGCTTTGGACAGGGTCATGCGGGTTAATAGGCTGGTTCTCCATTTGTCTCTGTGTTGCAGGGCCTGGACTGGTTGATATCACCAGTCACTTTTGGGCATAGGTAGGCTAGTGGAGGGATGAAACACAAAGTTCTATTTTTGACCGATTCAGTTTTAGATAGAAGGAGGACATAATGTTAGAGACAGTGGAAAGCTAATCACTTGTATTTTGTAGTAATACATGGTTGATGTTAGGAGACAATGTGTATAATTGTGTGTCACTAGCATAGAGATGGTACTGAAATCCCAATCTACTGATTGTTTGTCTAATAGGGGCGGTGTGCAAGGAGAAAAGGAGGGGGCCTAGTACAGAAACTTCAGAAACCCAGACAGTAAGGTGAATGGGAGGGGGAGAGGAGCCAGCAAAGGATACAGTGAAGGAGCTGTCAGAGAGGTAAGAGGAGAACCAGGAGAGAACAGTGTCGTTGAGACCGAAGGAGTAGAGCATAATGACGAGGAGCTGGTGATCGATAGTGTTTAATGCTGCAGAGAGATCCAGGAGAATCAGCAGAAAGCAGTGACCATTAGATTTAGCTGTTCGTAGATGATAGGAGACTTTAAGGGTATGTGCACACGCTGCAGATTCTGCTGCGGATTGATCCGTGCCGATTTTGCAAAATCTGCAGGTAATTCCGAAGGTCAAAAGACCTGCGGTTTATCTGCGGATTAGCCTGCGGTTTTGCCCTGTGGTTTATCACCTCTAAAATGGAGGAGATGGTAAACCGCAGCGGAATCTGCAGAAAGAATTGACATGTCAATTCTTTCTGCGGATTAGAAACCGCAGCAAATCCGAGTGGAAAAATCTGCACCGTCTGCACTGCGGTTTCCATTTCCCATAGGATATTATGGTACTGTACTGCTGTGGATCCACAGGGCCAAAACCGCTGCGGTTCCGCAGCAATATCCGCAGCGTGTGCACACACACTAATGAGGGAATTTTTAGTAGAGTGTAAAGAGCAGAAACTGGATTGTAAAGGTTCAAGAAGAGAGATATCTGAGAGATAGCAGATTAGAACAGTATGGTCATTTTTTTCTTTTAAATAATTGGTCAGATAATCAGCACTGAGGTCAGTGGTGGGGCCTGCACTCTTGGATTGAGGAGAGAGTGAAAAGTGTCAAAGAGTTGCTTAGGATTGTTGGATAGTGAGGTGATGAGGGTGTTAAAGTAGTCTTGTTTGGAGAGGTGAAGTGAGGAGTTGTATGTTTTAAGCATAAACTTATAACATAACGCCCCTGGAGGACTGCTGGAGAAAATGTGTTTGCATCATGTGCCAGGGTTGTCACATTTGTGTTGAGATTTTTTAAATGTAGGCGGTGCACCTTCATTCAAGGCATGTTGCAGTATTTCATTATATTGTTTCAGTGCAGAGTCAGGACATGTGAGGGAGGAGAATGGGGCCAATGATGACTGCAATTTTTTCATAAGTTTCTGGGTGTTAGGGGCACGTATATTTCTACATATGTGGAAAGTAAGGGTGTCCTGAGCGGGGTGACAGTTACTGACAGAGAATGAAAGAAGGTTGTGATCAGAGAGCGGAAGAGGGGAATTGGTAAAATCTGAGCAGAGCTGGGAGAAGACCAGGTCCAGAGTATCCACATCTTCATGCGTTGAAGAATTATCATGCTAGGAAAGGCCGAAGGAAGTTAGTGATGAAAGAAAAGTTGGGAGGCAGTTCGGAATAGGGGATCACCAATGGGGATGTTAAAGTCCTCCATGATGAGAGTGGGGATGTCACAGGATAAAGTTTGGAAGCCTGGTAGCAAAATGATCCAGGAACTGATGGGAGGTGTTCGGAGGGCGATACCCAACTGTCACTTTCAGAGAGAAGGGCTGGTAGACTAGGGTAGTGTGGTCCTCCAGAGAAGAGAACATAAGGGAGGTGTAAGACAGCACTTACTAAGTGTGTAGGGGGACATTCGCTTGGCAACGGGATTAAAGCACACTGGCACGTATTTCTCACAGTCTATCTGGTTTATTTCCAGAGCATAAACCGCACCACGAGCAGTTCATTATATACATCAACAGAACATAATAGCCACCGACAGTCTGTTCCAATGGCAGATACTTCTCTGCCGTTATAAATCCCTTGCTGGAGTTACCTTCCTAGAGCTCCTGCTCCACACACTGATTCCTGTCAGTCCTCTCTCCTGGGGAAGCTGTCTTACTGGGATCACTGTCCTTGTGACCAAGGCACTCCCGACAGTCCAAACCCTCAGAAGAACGGTAGCTTCCCGACCCAGTGCAGTCACATAAGGCCTCTCCATGTGCTCTTCAGGAAGTCCACTCCTTGCACCTTCCAACACACAGGCCTTCCTGTTTCACAGGACCTTGGAACGCAGACCATTCAGGTCCATACACTCTGAACATGTGACTCAAACCCTGGTCACATTATGTAGCTGTAACCACCCCTATATGTGGTCGGTGTATGTGTGGTTAGTCAGTCCCACACAGGTCTCCGACTAACCCTATAAGCCCCCTTTACAAACTGCACAAACACTTGTGGAACTACAAGTACCAGAACAACAACATTTTGGGCTTACAGTGCAGAGGATCTCCTCTGCGACACATTACCAGCCATTTACAATAATGCCGGTCACTGTCTCACCATCACATTTACACCTCCGTGCGTATCCTGAAGAGCGCATACAGTGCCCCCCTAGCCGTAAGAGGGATCACTGCCTCACATACCCCCCTCTGTTCAAACTTGTGGGGTTGAACACTTGTCTCACACCAGGGTTCTCGAGACCAGGCACCCATGTCACCTTGCCCTACAAGTCGAGAGGGCCCTCTCAATCGTCTTTGAGCGTCACCTCCCTTTGTTAAACCTTCCCCGCCCCAGTGGTCAGTATGTAAGTCTTGAGCTTTGGACCTTAAGTCACCGTCTGTCTGCGTCACCAGACCCTTTTTAGTCTCCACTTTTCTCAAGTATACCCCTTCACCTGACCTTTATCTCCATGGCCGCCACCCATGGTTGGCGCAGTCATACATCCCACTGACAGTCGAGCCTACTGTCCGGTCTGAGTCTGACCCTCTGACCCATCTAATATGTTACAGGGGCTACTGTCCATGTCCCTTAGCTTTGTACTGAGAGAACTGCCACTTTCAGATTCTCTGCATCCCAGGCGTCTTCTCTCTGGCTGTCTTTGGCTAACAGCAATTCCATTATTTGGAGGGTCCCTTCTGTTCCCTTTACCTTGGGTTGAAGGAGGCCACCATCTTATGTTCTGCAACTGTTTATTAATCTGCAGTCGGTCCAGTCTGAGCTGCTCTATCTCCCTCAGGTATGTCACCCGATATTCCAGGAGCATTCGGATATTCCTAAGGCTTTCCACTGAGCTGACAATGACGAATAAGTCCATCCCTTCTTCACCAGCTACCTGAACTTCGTCTTCAGCTGGAATCCGCACTCTCGCCACACCAGATCTATTCACGAGTTCCTGTATCACCTTTCCACGTCTCCCAATGACTCTTCTCACCAGATTTCTGGGCATTTAAACAATGTCTTCCACAAAGCCCAGCCGACTATGAGCTTTCCTGGCATGCTCCAAACGTCGAGCGGCTTCCTTATTCCTCACCAGGATCGTCTGTTTCGTGCGAAGATATTTTAGGTGCATGTCCCTCAGTATAGCCTCCCACTTCACTGTGACTTCCCTAGTCGACAGTATCACCAACTGTTTCGTATCTGGTGCCCAGTTCACACTACATGCTTCTACTGCCTTTCTAAAGGTCTCATGCACAGCCTCACTGGCACAAGCTTCCCGTATGTCTTTGGGTACCTCTATCACGCACTTGAAGAGCGAAGTCTCATTCTCTTCATGGACGGACGGCTCCCGCTTTGCCAGGGTCCTTTCCATCAAGACATCTTCCACGACCGGGTGATTGTCTTGTTCCACTCTTGGCGCAAACTCTTCCTCAGCTTTCCACTCTTCAAAACCCCTTGCCAAGATGGGCATTTGCAGCTTCACCTCGTTATCACTCTGGCACTGCCACGGTAAGTCTGCGACCACCACCTCTTTTTCTTGTAGAGGACCTCTTAATTCTTCTCTGAGCACTTCCACATCTTCCCTTAAGGTCTTGCTCACAGTTTGTCACGTTGACAGGTGACCTCTGAGCTCAGAGACTTTCTTCTCCAGCTCATCCACTTTGTGCTCAGCCGCTTGTCTCACAACCCTTTCTCGTTCAACATGCTCTTTCATGGTCTCTTTAATCAGCTCTGTTTCGTGATCCTGTTCTCTTTTGGCTAGCACGTGTCGCACCATAACTTCTTTAAATATATTTTTTGATGGGCCAGCTTCCATACTTGACACCTTCAATCTCTCTTGAGGCTCTGCCCGGTCACCCTTAGGTACCTCACAATTCTCTGCAGCTTCAGAGAACTCCACCCTAGCAGTTGCTATGGGCAACGACACGTCACCTTCCTTCCCGACCTCTTCAGTGTCTAGAAGAGTATTAACACCTTGAATTAAAGCACAATTCACTGTTTTTTCTATATTGATATCCTCAAAGGGTGCAATTTGTTCAGCCTCTTTGTGCCCTTTACTTCTCCAGCGATGGGAGGAAGACTTGCTACTTGTACCTGAGTCAGCATTACCGGACTCTTTTCCACTTGCGTCACCGTCTGAATGGGAGTCACCACCACCCGATCTGTCATCCTGGAAACCGCAGGCCCACTTCTAACGGTCATACATTCTGGTATGGCTGACACAGTCATGTCGCTGTGGTAATGGCAGGTACGCGGGATGCAGTGATGAGACGCGAGACGGATTGAACTTTAGGTAATAACTTTTATGGATTGATGCCGGTAGGGCTATCCTAAGCAACCAAACAAAATAACAGAAATTGTCCTCACAGGGACTCAATACAAGCAAACACTGGTTATAAGAACACGACTACTCCAACAAAGGCCGGTCACTATAGGGCCGCGGTATGGCCGACTACGGGTCCTTAGTTCTGTAGGGTCACTTATCCATCCTGATGTCCCTCAATGTCCTGGACAATGGTGCTGGGCCCAGATGCTGAGGACCTGGCGTAGTATTCAGGTGTTCCGACGCCCAGGCGAAGCAGGGGCACAACAGGCCCTAGAAGGGTTCTTTGGCAGAGTGTCCCCCAGCAGAGGCAGCGGGACACAGCCTGGTAGTGGGAGAGTCGAGGCCGCAGCCCCTGAACAGGGGCAGGCAGCGGCGGTGTTGAGTGGCGGTTGGTAGGCCACTGGCGCAGCCAGCGGCTGCACTAGGGAACCCGCAGCGGGCGACGGCCCGACCCTTGCCACGGACTGGGGCGGGGCGGTGGCAGCTGCGAGCGGCAATGGACAAGCCGCGGTCGGGAGTGGAGCGACAGTGGCTGTGGGCAGCAGCAGGCAGGCCGCAGCTGCAAGCTGGAGTGAGGCGGCAGCGGCCGCGGGTGGCTGCGGGCAGGCCGCAGCTGCGAGCTGGAGTGAGGCGGCAACGGCCGCAGGTGGCTGCGGGCAGGCCACAGCCACGAGCTGGAGTGAGGCAGCAATGGCCGCGGGCTGGAGTGAATCAGCGGTCTTCTGTCAGTCGGCTCGGCGCCGTCTCTCTGCAGTCCACCATGAGTTTCCCTCCTGTCACTGTCCTCTCTTGTTTCTGCTTGTGGTTCTGGCTCCCTGGCACTCCCACGGTCTCCTGCTCCTTCTCTCCCGTTCTGCTGACTCACTCTGACTGGCATCTTCTGCCCCTTTTATATAGGCTCTGCCCCAACCATCCTGTCAGTCTCAGCGGTCCGTCCCCTAACTCTGCTCCCCTGAAACGCACCCCCTAGGAACTTAGATGACGGTCCCCTTGGTTCCGGCCCGGACATTCGGCGGGGGCCCCTCCTCCTACACTCCCCCATCTTGTTTGCTCGCCAGTCCTCGGGTGAGGGCCTTAGTAGGCTCAGGTTGGTCAATAGAGACGAAAGTTCTTGTTGCCATACGAACTGGTCCTGTTCGTAACGTTCAGGGAGTTTGCCAGCTGTTGACCGCTCGGAGCGTCTTAGTTCGATTCTGGCGGGCTGACTGGGCCAACTGAGATGTAATTTCTTGGAAGGTCCGCGGGTACTGCTGGGAAGTCTTCTTTGTCATCCAGGTCTCAGACTGTTGGCAGTGGGTCGGGGACCTGAGGAGTAGGCTCGGGTCGCAAGGGGTCGGCGGATGTACAGGGTCGTAACATATTACGGTGCACAGTACGAGTGGGAAGTGCCCCGTCATTCTCAGGTTGTATCTCATACACAGGCCCGTCGGAGCTTTTTCAACGCAATACTCGGTAAGGGCTTTCTTCCCACCGAGTGTTATGAATGAGTCACCGAGGATGAAAAAACAAAAAGCAAGCTAAGTCCAGAAAACCGGAGAGGTTGGTAACTAGCGGATTGCAGACCCCTGATCCTATCCACACAACTAGCAGTAGCCGTGGAGCGTGCCTACGGTGGTCCTAGACGCCTCGTCACGGCCAGAGAACTAAATAAGCCTAAAGAAAGGGAAAATCTAAACTGCCCCAGAGCAGACCCCAAAGCAATAGACAGCCCCCAACATGTATTGTCGGTGAAACAAGATGAAAACACAAACACAGATAGAAAGATAGGCTGAGCAAACGATAGGGCCCTCACTAACTAGAAAGGACACGTAAGAAAAGCTGCTGTCTGCAATCAAGCAAAAAACCCTGCCAAAAAATGTCCAACACGTCTGATAGGAAAAAGCCCTGAAGTCGCTAGACTTCAATTCCCTATATCAGCACTCAGGTATATTCTGAAGACAGAGCAAAAGAGATCAACTGATCAGAGACAAAATGGGAATTCAGCCCAGTCCCAGCCAGGGCTGGCTCAACACAAAAACCAGTAAACCAGACAAAAACTCATATGAACAATAGCAGAGAAAACTTTGCTTTAAGAAGGCAGGAACCAAACTGGAAACCAGAAGCCACAGTCAGGAAAAATCACCAGCAAGAAACTAGGGAGTTGGCTGCCTTAAATCCAATCAGAAACTCCTGATGTCCAATCGCAGTCCTCTTCCTCAGGTGGCCGGTCTCTGCCATTTAGATCAGCTTCATTACCTCCCTTCACCAACAGAGGGAGTCCAGATAGAGAACTCACTACTCCTCTGTCAGCACAGCCAGCTCCATAGCCCTCACCAGAAGCCAGTGGCAAACCCGAAAATGAGCTCACAACAACCGATGTTCTAACTTGTTCTGGGGGAGCTGGTCTAGTACGAGTACTCGATCCCCAGTCTGGAGGTCGGTGGGCAGAGGCAGATTCCCCCCTGGGTGTTCTAGGTCCTGGAGTTTTGTATGGACGATTCGGTGGAGGGTCTGTAGCCGGTGTCGGTGGTTTCAGACCCATGATGGCACCCCGGTCCAGGGTTGGGGTTCCTCCGGGTTCAATTCTACCTCTGTGATCCCTTTGCCTTCTCACCGAAATAGCAGTGAGTAGGGGGTATAGCCAGTAACCCGGCACTCGGTTGTTATAGACCCACACTAGTTCAGGGACATACTCAGGCCAGTGGACCTTCCGGTCACTCTCCAGGGTATGTAACCTTTGAATTAGTGTCTGATTAAATCGTTCGCAGGCCCCGTTTCCCTGCGGAGTGGTATGGCGTGGTCCGGGATCTATTGGTACCGTAGAGACAATGTAACTCCTCCATGACTTTCCCCAGGAAGCACGCTCCCCGGTCGGTCTGAATGTATCCGTTGAGGGCAGCCGTACACTCGGATAAAGTTTTTACAGATTGCATAGGCGGCCGACTCCACAGTTTGATCTCGGGTGGGGGTTACCACGGCAAATTTGGTGAAATGATCCACCATAACGAGACAATGTTCATACCCCTAGTATGCGCAACAAATGGTCAAATTGTCCACCGTCAAGAGCTCGAGGGGTGCTGATGTCACTATCGTTTGCACCGGGGTCCGTTGTGCGGGTGGTTTAGCTAGCTCGCATAGGCGGCAAGCCCAGCAAGTTTCTTCCACAGCAGCGTGCAAGCGCGGATGGTAAACTATCTGCTGCAACCATTGCAAGATCTTTTGAGCTCCGAAGTGAGCCCCCTTTTCGTGGGCCTCCCGAGCCAGTTCACTGAGTTGGGCTCCGGGCACGACTACCTGCCAAGCTGTTGCAGACGTTGCCCATGATACTGCCTTGGCGTAACATCAGCAACATATCCTGAGTCAAGGTCTGTCTCTGAGAGTCGGTGGGTAGTCTGCCGGTGGTCACCCATTGGCGTAGGAGCCCAATTTCTTCATCTTCTTGCTGCTGTTGGATCCATCTGTCACATGATTGCTCCAGCATACCCCGTGAGGGTTCTAGCTGGGATTCTTCCTGTGTGGCAGCCATGAGCACGGCGGCAGTGAGGGCGAACGGCGTCTCTTCTCCTTCCAATTCGTTGTCCTGACTTTTCCCTGCGGTTGTATGCCGGACCCTGGAGAGGGCGTCAGCGTGTACATTTTATCTTATAGTTGAACTTGGCCATCCGGGCCACCCATCGCTGCTCCAGAGCCCCTAGTTTGGCATTTTGCCATTTTTCAAATGGGCCAGCGGGTTGTTGTCGGTCCGCACCACCACCTCGGAGCCCACCAGGTACTCTGCGAACCGCTCCATCATGGCCCACACTACCTCGAGGAGCTCGTGCTTAAAGGAGCTGTAATTGTCAGGGTTACACTCGGAGTCATGAAGTGATCGGCTACCATAGGCGATTACTCTCTCCCGGCCATCTTGAACTTGTGACAATACAGCCCCTAGCCCGTGGAGGCTCCCATCGGTGTGCAGTATGAACGGTTGCGAGAAATCTGCATAAGCTAACACTGGGGCACCCGAGAGTGCAGCCTTAAGATCTTGGAAAGCTTCTTCTTGCGGTTGTTGCCAGTGGATTTTTCACCCATTCGCCCTGGCAGGAGCCCCCTTTAGCAGGTCCTGCAGGGCTCAGGCTCGGCATGCAAAATTCTTTACGAAACAACGGTAGTATCCGGCCAACCCCAGGAAGGCCCGCACATCTTTTACCGTCTCAGGGGTAGGCCATCCCTGGATGGCGGCAACCTTTTCCAGGGATGGTCTAATGCCCTCGGCAGAGACGATATGCCCCAGATATTCGATCTGAGTGCGAAACAGGTGGCATTTCTGGGGTTTTACCTTCAACCCGTACTTCTGCAGCCGGCCAAGCACCTGTCCCAACCTCCGCAGGTGGTCCTCAAACGTGGCAGCATAGATGATGATATCGTCAACATATATCAGCGTGGCTTCAAAGTTGAGATCTCCCAGACACTGCTCCATCAGCCGCTGAAAGGTTCCCGGGGCTTTGGCCAGGCCAAACGGCATCCAGTTGAAGTCAAACAGCCCCATGGGGAGAATGAACGCCGTCTTGGCCCTGTCTTCCTCCGACATCGGCACCTACCAGTACCCACTGGCCAGATCTAAAGTCGAGAAGTACGTCGCCTTCCCCAAGGCGGACAGGGACTCTTCTATGTGGGGCAGCGGGTACGAGTCTTTGATGGTGCGGGCGTTCAGCTTCCGATATTCCACACAGAAATGCAAGGTGCCATCCTTTTTGTGGACTAACACGATGGGAGCCACCCAGGGGCTCTGGCTTTCTCGTATGCCCCCCTTCCAGAGCATTTGGCCCAGTAAAGTTTTCACCTCCTGGTAAAGCTGTGGAGGGATTTGCCGATATCGTTCCCGGATGGGGGCCGTTCCTGCCGTGGGAATTCCATGCGTGATGGCTGTGGTGCATCCAAAATCATCCTCGTGGCTGGCAAATACCTCGTGGTACTGTCCGAGTAATGTTTCTATCTGGAGGAGTTGGACTGGATTCAGGCTGGAGAGTTCGGCCCGCATTCTTTCCAGGATGTTTCGACCCTTCTCCTGGGCCGAAGACTCGGCAGTCTGCAGAGTACAAATAGTCACTGCCCGAGGGTCCTCGGGTTGCCCCTTTAACTGGACCGTAGGGGCTGGCAGCACCTCTTCCAAAGGCCTTACCAGCTTGGCCCCTTTTGGGACTCTGCTCCATTTTGGTCAACTTCTCCCTTTTGGGATACCGCCCCCTTTTGGGACTCCACCCCTTTTTTGGAAACCATCCCTGTTTGGGTCCATCACCCCTTTTGGGACACCACCCCTTTTAGGGACACTAACCCCTCTCTGTGGTACACACTGTGGTCTCCCCCACGGCACTCTCCTGGCCCCCGTTTGCACAGTACACTTATATCTCTGGGCTTGCACTGGCCCTTTAAAAGTTTGTACGAACTGGACCTCCAATGTCCTTATGACACCTCACCAGCTCCTACTGGCACTGCCACAGATCTTGCTGCAGCCACTGGCTCCACCAACGGTTGCCAATCTCAAACTGCTGCTGCAGAACCTCTTGCTGCAACTGCATCTCCTGCTGCAGCAGAGCCTCTTGCTGCCACTGCAGCTCCTCTACACAGACTTCGTGGACCCGCCGATCCACAGCAAATCTTCATAAACCCACCGAGTTACAGCCTGACGCTTATAATCTTCGTGGCCCCGCAAGGCCACAGCAAGTTGTCCTGAAAAAAATTTTGTGGACCTGCCGATCCACAGCAATCACCTCCACACGTGCCTCCTGGACTAGTATCATATGTCACCAGTGGCTCCTGCTCCACACACTGACTTCTGTCAGTCCTTCTCCTGGGGAAGCTGTCTTACTTGGATCACTGTCCATGTGACCAGGGCACTCCTGACAGTCCAGACCCTCAGAGGAATGGTAGCTTCCAAACGCAGTGCCGTCGCGGACTCTGCACATACGGCCTCTCCATGTGCTCTTCAGGAAGGCCACTCCTTGGACCTTCCAACACACAGGCCTTCCTATCTCACAGGACCTTAGAACAAAGACCATTCAGGTCCATACACTCTGAACATGTGACCCAAATCCTGGTCACTTTATGTAGCTGTAACCACCCCTATAGGTGGGCAGTGTATGTGTGGTTAGTCAGTCCTGCCCAGGTCTCCGACTAACCCAGTAAGCCCCCCTTATAAACTACACAAACACTTGTGGAACTACAAGTCCCAGAGCAACATTTCGGGCTTACAGCACAGAGGATCTCCTCTGCGACACATACCGGCCATTTACAATGATGCCTGTCACTCTCTCACCATCACAGTTACGCCTCCATGCCCATCCTGAGGAGCACATACAGTGCCCCCTAGCTGTTTGAAGGGTCACTGCCTCACAGAGGGTACTGTGAGGGATGACCTTAAAAGTACATTTTTTTTAAAGGAGCGTTTGCACCTCCACCTGATCTGTTGTCAGGTCTTGGGGTATGAGAAAAATGTAGGCCACCATATGAGAAAGCAGCAGCAGTGCTGTCCGACTGCTGGATCCAGGTTTCATTAAGAGCTAGAAGGTTAATGGAATTTGAAAGGAAAAAATCATGGAGGTAGTAGAGTTTGTTACACACTGACCGTGTATTCCAAAGGGGACAATTAAAAGAGACAGAAGGCATGGAAGGAATATTAATGAGATTAGCAGGGTTCTGAGTGTAACAGGGAAGAAGTTAGTCTTATTATTACAAGAGGGGCTGGGATTAGCTTAAAGTAAAAACCACAAAAAAAGAAATCCCCACTAAGATTAGCCATCTGTTAATGGAAATATAGTGGGCTCCTATGCTACTGAAAGTACAAAGGCTCAGGAAAAGTGAAATTGCTCCTTGCCCCCCAGACGAAATTCAGAAAATTCTGCCCTCCCAAATCCAAATGCCCCTCTCTGTTATGAGTCCCGGTGTGCCTAAACCACATTTAGCATCCATATGTTTGCATTTCTGTAGTGATGAGAGCCCGCCTTATTTATGGGTGCGTGTTTCCAGAAGCATGAGCTGGGCACTACAATGTACTGGGCATTACAACATACTAGGTACTACAATAGCAGTTTTACTGCTGCTTGTTTCTGGAAAACACCCATGGAGCCAAAATAGTAAATAAACCTGTAGATAAATTCCCAAAGGGGTATAATTTTCAAAATGGGGTCACTTGAGGGGGGATTCTGCACTTTTAGCACTTAGGGGCTCTGTAAATGGAGTCCACAAACAATTCTAATAAAATATGTGCTCCGGGAGGCAAATAGCGCTCGGTCCCTCCCGAGTCTTGCCATATGGGGTATTTTTACAGTTAGCAGAAATTGTGGGATAGATTTTGATGCAATTTTTTAGCCCTTTCCCTATGTGAAAATGTAAAATCTTGCGCTAAAACAAAATTTTGGTGGTAAACATGTCATTATTTTTTCCTCACTGCCCATTGGTATAAAATTCTGTGATACACCTCTGTGTCGATATGATCAATGCACCCCTAGATGAATTCATGGGGGGGTGTAGGTTGTAAAATAAGAACCCTCATCGGGGGTTCTACCAACATGACATGGCACCCTGAAACGATTACAGCAAAATCTGAACTCCATTATGGCGCTTTTTCCATTCTGTACTTTGCACTGTGCCTCAAAAGTAGTATTCAACCACATATGGGGGTATCGGTGTACTCAGCAGAAATTGCACAACAAATTTTGTGGGGCCATTTTCTCCTGCTATCCTTGTGAACATGAAAAAATATGGGCTAAAATATTTTTGTGGGAAAAGTTTGTTTTTCATTTTCACAGATCAACATTGTAAAATTCTGTGAAGCACCTGTAGGTTCAAGGGGCTCTCCACATCGCTAAATAAATTCCTTGAGGGGTCTAGTTTCCAAAATGGGGTCACTTGTGGGGGGTTTCCACTGTTTAGGAACATCAGGGGCTTTCCAAATGCGACAGGACAACCGTATTCGATTCCATGAAAGTCTGCATTCCAAAAGGTCACACCTTCCTTTCTGCGCCAAAACAGTAGTTTTCAACCACATTTGGTGTATCTGTGTACTCAGGAGAAATTGCACAACAAATTTTGGGTTCCATTTTCTCCTGTTACCCTTGTAAAAATAAAAAAATTGGGGCTAAAGAAAACATTTTTGTGGGAAAAAAATGTGGTTTTTATTTTCATGGCTCTATTTTGTAATCTTCTGTGAAGCACCTGTGGATTCAAGGTGCTCCCCACACATCTAGATATATTGCTTGTGGGGGGTCTAGTTTTCAAAATGATGTTACTTGTGGGGGGTTTCCATTGTTTAGGCACATCAGGGGGTCTTCAAGCGTGACATGACGTCTGCTAATGAATGAATGAATGAATGAATTTCTCCATTAATATTTTTTAACTGGCAAATTCCTTGTGGTTTTCTCACCCCTTTAGATAAGTTAGCCATCATTCGCCCTGATTTAATTCCAAATCAATAAAAATACACTTCTGATTTAGATAATTAAAACTTTTCTCTTAACTCAACATATTGACTAAATTATGTTTGTTTTTGTTTCCAGTGGTTTTTATTTATGAGAGATAGGTCAAGTAAAAATTTGGTATAGGCTTGTTTTAATTCATTAGAGCATTCACCATATTTTTTAAAGACTTTTCTTTTATGAGTAAAGTTATATGCAAAAATTTTCCCTCGAAGTACTGCCTTAGCTGACTCCCATAACAACATTGGATAATCTCAGTGTGCCGAATTATCCGACATGAATTCCTGTCACCATAAATTGAGAGAGAAGACAGAGGAGTCATCCCTGCAGAAATAACTCAGAAATCTCCACAAAAAGTCTGAACCCCGAGGGAAAATCTCTGACAATTCCATAATTACTAGTGCGTGGTCTGAAATGGCAATGTTATCGATATTTACCTTAGTTTGTCCAACAGGGAGGGGGAGACAAAGAGATAATCTATCCGTGACCAAGAGTCATTGGAGTGTGGTATACTCTCTACTACTAAGGTTAAGAAATCTCCATGAAACAAATAACTGACAGGTAGACGATAATGGATGGAGCACCTTATCGTGGGTAGTTATTTGTTGAACGGTACCTGCGACGTTTTTCCGGTTTTCATGGACCGAAACTACCAAATTAAAATCACCATCCACTATTTTATTAGAGTTGGAATCAAGCAGAAGTCTAGACTCCAACTGTTTAAAAAAGGACTTGTTCCCCTCATTAAGGGCATAGATATTATAACTAGAGAAGACCCCACTAGGCGTGGACATTGTTAGGTGAATCAGTCCACCTTTGCTATAGTGTTTATTGATTAGGATTAAGACCCCAGCCTTCCTGTCCACCGAAGAAGAGCCATAGACATCACCCACAACTTTCTCATCCTGAAGAAATCTGCCTCCGAAGATGTGTTTCCTGCAAAAGGGCTATGTCAGATTTTAGGCGCTTTAAATGTCTGAGGATTTTCATACATTTTTGAGGAGATCTCAAACCCTTAACATTCCATAACACAGTAATCATATTTAGGACAAAAATGGATGATTAACACTGATAAGACAATTACAGGATGATGATAATAATAATAAATTTTATTTCTATAGCGCCGACATATTCCGCAGCACTTTGCATTTCAGAGGGGATTTGTACAGACAATAGACATTACAGCATAACAATAATCACATAGATTATAACAAATACCAAGAAGAATGAGGGCCCTGCTCGCAAGCTTACAGTCTATGAGGAAAAAAGGGGAGACACGAAAGGTGGGTGGTAACAGTTGCCCTGATTGTATGGACCAGCCATAATGTTAAGTGTGTAACAGTACAGACACAGAGGGCTAATGGATGCATAAAGCATGTGGAAACATGATGCGGGGAACCTGGTTATGGTAAAACTTTTGGCTGTGCCACACAGGGATAGATTAGGTTAATGTGTTGAGGCGATAGGCCAGTCTGAATAAATGCGTTTTCAGGGCATGCTTAAAATTGTGGGGATTGGGGACTAATCGTATTGACCTGGGAAGTGCATTCCAAAGAATTAGCGCAGCACATGTAAAGTCTTGGAGACGGGAGTGGGAGGTTCTGATTATTGAGGATGCTAACCTCAGGTCATCACCAGAACGGAGGGCGCGGGTAGGGTGGCATACTGAAACAAGGGAGGAGATGTAGGGTGGTGCTGAGCCATGGAGGGCTTTGTGGGTGAGGGTAATAAGTTTATACTGAATTCTGGAGTGGATGGGTAGCCAGTGTAATGACTGGCACAAGGTAGAGGCATCGGTGTAACGATTGGTGAGGAGTATGATCCTGGCTGCAGCATTCAAGACAGATTGGAGAGGGGAGAGTTTGGTAAGAGGGAGACCGATTAGAAGAGAGTTACAATAGTCGAGACGAGAATGAATAAGAGAAACAGTAAGAGTTTTTGCGGAGTCAAAAGTAAGAAAAGGTCGAATTCTACAAATGTTTTTGAGGTGCAGATGACAAGAGCGAGTCAGTGATCGAATGTGGGGGGCAAAGGAAAGCTCAGAATCAAGTATGACCCCAAGACAGCGGGCATGTTGCTGGGGAGGAATAGTGGAACCACACACAGAAATGGCAATGTCGGGTATAGGTACATTAGTAGAGGGAGGAAACACAAGGAGTTCAGTCTTTGACAGATTCAGTTTCAGATATAGTGAGGACATGATGTTAGACACAGCGTTTAGACAATCGCCGGTGTTTTCTAGAAAGGCTGGCGTGATGTCAGGAGAAGAAGCGTATAATTGGGTGTCATCAGCATAGAGATGGTACTGGAAACCAAATCTACTGATTGTTTGACCAATAGGGGCAGTGTACAAGGAGAAGAGGAGGGGGCCTAGATCCTATCCTTGAGGACCCCCAGCAGTAAGGGGAAGGTGAGAGGAGGAGGAACCGGCAAAAGATACAGTAAAGGAGCGGTCAGAGAGATAGGAGGAGAACCAGGAGAGAACGGTGTCCTTGAGGTCAATGGAACGGAGCATATTGAGGAGGAGCTGATGATCCACAGTGTCGAATGCTGCAGAGAGATCCAAGAGAATTAGCATGGAGTAATGACCATTTGATTTAGCTGTTAGTAGATCATTAGAGACTTTAGTGAGAGCAGTTTCAGTAGAGTGTAAAGAGCGGAAACCGGATTGGAGAGGGTCAAGAAGAGAGTTATCAGAGAGATAGCGGATAAGACGGGAGTGGACCAGGCGTTCCAAGAGTTTAGAGATGAAGGGAAGATTAGAGACAGGTCTATAGTTAGCGGCACAGTTTTGGTCGAGGGATGGTTTTTTAAGTAGTGGATGTATGACAGCATGCTTAAGTGAGGAGGGAAAGATATCAGAAGAGAGAGAAGTTAAATATTTTAGTTAGGTGAGGGGTGACAGCAGGGGAAAGGGACTGGAGGAGATGTGACGGAAATGGGTCACTGATTCAAGTGGTTGGGCGAGAAGATGCAAGGAGCCTGCTTACTTCTTCTGTGACTGGTTCAAAATCAGAGAGTGCGCTAGATGCAGTGGGGGAGGGAGGACAGTGCATGGTATGAGGTGATTGGGAGATAATTTCCTGTCGAGTCTGGTCAATTTTTTCTTTGAAGTAATTGGCCAGATCATCAGCTCGGAGCTCCGTGGTTGGGGCCTGTACTCTTGGGTTGAGTAGAGAATGAAAAGTGTCAAAGAGACGTTTCGGGTTATTGGACAGTGAGGTGATGAGGGTGTTGAAATAGGTTTGTTTGGAGAGATGAAGGACAGTGTTATATGTCCTAAGCATAAACTTATAATGGATGAAATCTTCGTGTAGATAGGATTTTCTCCACAGACGTTCAGCGCACCTGGAGCACCGCTGCAGGAAACGTGTTTGCAGGGAGTGCCAGGGTTGTCACTGTCTGTGTTGTGGTATTCTATTTATAGGGGGTGCAAATTCATCCAGGGCACTTTGAAGTGTTTCATTGTAATGCTTCAATGCAGAATCAGGACATGAGAGGGAGGAGATAGGGGCCAATGAAGACTGCAAGTTCTTCATAAGTTTCTGGGTGTTAATGGCCTGTATGCTTCTTTAAGTATGGACAGTGGGGGTGATCTGAGCAGCCTGGCAGTTCTTGATAGAGAATGAAAGAAGATTGTGGTCAGAGAGTGGGAGAGGGGAGTTTGCAAAATCATCCACTGCACAAAGCCGAGAGAAGACCAAGTCGAGGGAGTTTCTGTCTTCATGCGTTGGAGAATTAGTAAGCTGCGAAAGGCCAAATGAGGAGGTTACAGATAAAAGGTGAGTAGCAGATGGGGAGAGGGGAAGAGCAATGGGGATATTGAAATCTCCCATGATGAGGGTAGGGATGTCACAGGAGAGAAAATGTGGAAGCCAAGTGGCAAAATGATCCAAAAACTGATGGGAGGGGCCGGGAGGACGATACACCACCACCACTCACATGGAGAAGGGGCTGTAGAGTCTGACAGCATGGACCTCAAAAGAAGGGAAGACTAGTGAGGGTAGTTGAGGGATAACCTGAAAGGTACATTTTGGTGATAGGAGCAGACCAACGCCTCCACCTGCTCTATTGTCTGATTTTGGGGTATGCGAGAAGTGTAGTCCCCCATATGAAAGAGCAGCAGCAGCGGTAGTGTCTGACTGCTGGATCCAGGTTTCAGTGAGAGCCAGGAGATTAAGAGAGTAAGAAAGGAAAAAGTCATGAGTGAAGGAGAGTTTGTTACACACTGAGCGAGAATTCAAAAGTGCACAATTAATAGAGACAGATGGCATGCAGGGAATATTAATAAGATTAGAGGGGTTTCTGAGTGTAGCAATTGGGGGGGTTTGACTTTCTATAACATGGGGGACCAGGGTTGGGAGCAATGTCACCTGCGACTAGGAGAAGGAGGATAGAAAGAGTGAGCAGATGGTTAAGTGATTTGTGAGAGCGTCTCTTATGTTGAATGGTGGGACTGACTGGATCTGTGCAATTTAACAATGTGAAAAGTGCGTGAGTGCTATACATAGGAGAGGAAAGGAGCGAGGAGCCGATATGAATGGAGTGTAGAGAGTTAATGCCAGGGCGGTGGATATGTGTGAATGCAGCGGCCAGGATATAAATTATACAAATGCATATGGTATATATTTGTTGTACTCCAAATGTACAGGGAATAGACTTATTTATTTGTCTTACCTGTCTCCTGCCCTGTCTAACTGCCATGTTATAACTGCCAGTACTTTGATACATGTACTTCCATTACATGTGCACAAATGCCCCCTGCATAAATGCTCCCCCAAGCTATGTCTGAATATATAGGAGGCTAAGGCTTAGATTTTTTTTTTGTGCTCCCTCTCTTCTCGTTAATCAATCAAACTAAATTGAGACAGCAGGACCCACTAAAATGTTGTGGTCAGATAAACAGATGTCCAGCACTACATGGATCATAAAGCACTTTGAAAAGTTTCTTGACCTCACAACATAAGGGGACAAGCAGAGTAAGTTGAAATAACTATATACCAGATATAAGCTTGCATAGTTGAAAACAGATATATAGCATGCAGGATTAACTGATTGCTGACACTGAATGGAGTGGAGAAACACAGGAGTTGATTCAGAGCAGAGATTATGATAATGGCATGTAGTCAGATCAGAAAACAAAAAAAATGCTTCTCAACATTGTGTAACTGACCCAAACAATAGGTATCAAACAAAACAAAAACAGATAATTGCCCCAGCAGGAGTAAGGACATTTTGTTCAAACTCGCTAGGGAAAACATTTAGACTGGACTTCACTTCTGCCCGACCAAGTGTATGAGACTTCAAAAATAACCCTCATTATATATGTTCTATTCCTTATACCACTCTCCCCTTTCCTACTTCTGTCCCCTTCTCACCTCTCTTTCTTTCGTAACACTCTGGTAAGGAGCTTAATTACGTCAGTATGGTACTAAAGATAATAAAAGCCCTGAAAGAGAAATGCAAATAACACAAACTATGACTGTTTAAAGGGCACCTGTCACCCCCCCCCCAGGCGTTTTTAAGTAAAAAAAAAGCCACCTTGTACAGCACTAATGCTGCATTCTGTCAAGGTGGCTCTTTTATTTAGCGTCCTTTCCACCGCAGAAATAAGCGTTTTTAAAATTGTTTAGACATACCTGATATTTGTCAGGGGAGCAGGGCTTTCCCCCCTGGACACTGACGCCTCACATACGTCAGTCATGTCCAGCTTTTGAATTTGGCGCCGCCTCCTCAGCGTTCATTTCTTTTTCTGGTGCCTGCTGCACCGCTGCCCTGCTTAGCTCCGCCCCTACTGGTCACATGGTGCTGACGTCATCACAGGTCCTGCTGCACCACTGAAAGAATATTACAGCGCAGGTGCAAGAAAAAGAAATGAACGCTGCACCTGCGCTGTAATATTCTTTCAGTGGTGCAGCAGGACCTGTGATGACGTCAGCACCATGTGACCAGTAGGGGCGGAGCTCACCAGAGCAGTGGGTGCAAGCAGGACCTGTGATGAAGTCAGCAGCATGTGACCAGTAGGGGCGGAGCAAATCAGAGCAGCGGTGCAGCAGGCACCAGAAAAAGTAATGAACACTGAGGAGGCGGCGCCAAATTCAAAAGCAGGACATGACTGACGTATGTGAGGCTATGTGTCCAGGGAGGAAAGCCCTGCCCCCTGACAAATATCAGGTATGTCTGACCAATTTTAAAAACGATTATTTCGGCAGTGGAAGGGACGCTAAATAAAAGAGCCACCTTGACAGAATGCAGCATTAGTGCTGCACAAGGTGGCTCTTTTACTTAAAAAGCCTGGGGGGGTGACAGGTGCCCTTTAACATTTTTTGACTTATATCTCTTAGGTCTCTGTTCTCCATTGCTTGCCCAACTTGCCGAGGATCCCGGGATCCGAGAATGATGAGACTCTTTATCAGCTTGGGGAGCCCTATCAGAACTGCCCATTGAATCCAGAAGATTGTTAACAAAAATCCTCGCCTTGTCAGGTGATGGAAATTTTCAAATAGAACCTTTGTGATCCTTCAAGCGTAAAGTAGCCGGGTAACGGAGTTGAAAGCAAATTTTTTCCTTATGTAGCCTGGTGCATATGGAGCTAAAAACCTTGCGTTTTCTGGTTACCTCCATAGAATAGTCTTCAAAAAGCAAGATTTTATGGGCTTGAATGATAAGTGGTTGATTTAGCTGCCTAAAAGCTCGAATAATGTCCATTTTATCATTGAAATCCAGAAACTTCATGATGTCTTGTGACGGTCTAATTGCCTCCCAGTTTTCGGAAGAAGACGGAGGACCAATCCTATGAACTCGCTCTACCTTTTTGCCCTCGGGTAGTTTTAGAGCTTTTGGAACATCATTTTCACATTAAGGTTTCAGGGTATCCTGTGAATATGACTCCGGTAGTCCCACTAAACGTAGATTACTTCTGCGGAAACGGTTTTCTAGGTCATCAATGTGATCTCTCAAAACCAAGTTTTCATGGGCGATAGCTGCCACTTTGGCATGATCATTGATCATCATTAGAAACCTTCTCAATGGATGACATTCGCCTTTCCAGTTCAGCCAGCTGTTCAGCCTGCTCATTCTATCTATCCTGTAGGCCCTTCAGGGCAGAGTTAAGAGTGGATTCAATTATGGTTTTAATTTCAGGTAGTAATTTGGCCATGACCTCAATAGCCAAGTCAGAATTGTCCATTTGAGCTTCCCCTTTTTTTTGGAATTGAGATGCCAGGCAGTTTGTGGGAATGATCTGATTTCTCCCCACTCTCCATTTGGGGATATTTTTCATCTTGTTCAAGAGTAGGATCCATTTTGGGGAGGTCTGAGACGACAAAAAGACAGGAAGAAACAGGCTGTTTTTGCCCACTACGAAGGAGATAGCGGTCCATACAAGCAAATTTTATTAATTAAAAATCGTCTTTTGCTTTGTGACAGCTTGAAAGACCTTGAGGAGGTGAAAGTCAAATGGCTAAATGATACAGTATAATGGAGTCATAGAATTGTAGAGTTGGAAGGGACCTCCTGGGCCATCTGGTCCAACCCCCTGCTCAAAGCAGGATTCGCTAAATCATCCCAGACAGATGTCTGTCCAGCTTCTGTTTGAAGATTTCTATTGATGGAGAACTCACCACCTCTCGTGGCAGCCTGTTCCACTCATTGATCACTCTAATTGTCAAAAAGTTTTTTCTAATATCTAATCTGTGTCTCCTCCCATTCAGTTTCATTCCATTGCTTTTAGTCTTTCCTGGTGCAAATGAGAATAAAGATGATCCTTCTACAATGTGACAGCCCTTGAGATATTTGTAGACAGCTATTAAGTCTCCTCTCAGTCTTCTCTTTTGCAAGCTAAACATTCCCAAATCCTGCAACCTTTCCTCATAAGACAGGGTTTGCAGACCGGTCACCATTCTTGTCGCTCTTTACTGAACTTGCTCAAGTTTGTTGATGTCTTTTTTAAAATGTGGCGCCCAGAACTGGACACAGTATTCCAGATGAGGTCTGACCAAAGAGGAGTAGAGGGCAATAATGACTTCACGTGATCTAGACTGTATGCTTCTGTTAATACATCCTAGAACTGCATTTGCCTTTTTTGCTGCTGCATCACACTGTTGACTCATATTCAGTCTGTGATCTATTAGTATACCCAAGTCTTTTTCACATGTGCTGTTGCTTAGCCCTATTTCTCCCATTCTGTATATGCTTTTTTCATTTTTATTGCCCAGATGTAGTACTTTGCATTTTTCCCTGCTAAAAAACATTCTGTTAGTTGCTGCCCACTGCTCCAGTTTATTTATATCTTTTTGAATCCTCTCTCTCTCTTCTCTAGTATTAGCTATCCCTCCTAGCTTTGTGTCAACAGCAAATTTAACCCCTTTCTGACATCTGACGTACTATCCCGTCCATGGGACCTGGGCCCCTATGCCCATGGACGGGATAGTACGTCTAGCGCGATCAGCTGCGCTCACGGGGGGAGCGCAGCTGATCGCGGCCGAGTGTCAGCTGATTTTCACAGCTGACACCTGGCACTATGTGTCAGGGGTGGCCACGGGCCGCCCCCGACTCATTAATCCCTGGCACACTGCGATCAAACACGATCGCAGTCTACCGGGGGTTTAGGGAAGCATCGGCAGGGAAGGGGCTCCCTCCATGCTTCCCTGAGCCCCCCGTAGCAGCGCAATGTGCAGCGCTGCTGCGGAGGCCCCCTTCCTTGTAGGTCCCCGGATCCAATATGGTGCTGGGGACCTTCGGGAGACTGCAAGGGAGGCGTCTTCCTCATGCCTGCTGAGCGCAGGCATGAGGAAGTCTGCTGCAGTGCCTGTGACAGATCGCTGATCTGTCACAGCGATCTGTGATGTGACAAATCAGCGATCTGTCACATGACAGTGATGTCCCCCTGGGACATTGTAATAAAGTTAAAAAAAAAAAGTGTAAAAATAATTTATAAAAAATCGCGAAATAAATTAAAATATATATATAAATTCCCTAATAAATTCATTTTTTGGAAATAAAAAAAAATTAAAGTACACATATTTGGTATCGCCGCATCCGTAACAACCCACCCTATAAAACTGTCCCACTAGTAAACCCCTTTAGCGAACCCCTTCAAAAATAAAAAAAAGCAAAAAATAATGATTTATTTATCATACCGCCGAACAAAAAGTGCAATAACGCGCAATCAAAAAGACGGATATAAATAACCATGGTACCGCTGAAAACATAATCTTGTCCCGCAAAAAACGAGCCGCCATACAGCATCATCCGCAAAAAAATAAAAAAGTTATAGCTCGCAGAATAAAGCGATGAAAAAAAAATAATTATTTTTTATATAAAATTGTTTTCATTGCATAAAAGCGCCAAAACATAAAAAAAGACATAAATGAGGTATCGCTGTAATCGTACTGACCCGAAGAATAAAACAGCTTTATCAATTTAACTGCACGTGGAACGGTGTAAACGCCCCTCCCAAAAGAAATTCTTGAAATGCTGGTTTTTGTTCATTCTGCGTCCCAAAAATCGGAATAAAAAGCGATCAAAAAATGTCACGTGCCCGAAAATGGTACCAATAAAAACATCAACTCGTCCTGCAAAAAATAAGACCTCACAAGACTCTGTGGGTCAAAATACGGAAAAATTATAGCTCTCAAAATGTGGTGATGCAAAAACTATTACTACAATAAAAAGCGTCTTTTAGCGTGCGACAGCTGCCAAACATAAAAACCCGCCACAAATAGTAAATCAAACCCCCCTTTATCACCCCCTTAGTTAGGGAAAAATAATAAAATGAAAAAAATGTATTTATTTCCATTTTCCCATTAGGGTTAGGGCTAGGGTTAGGGCTGAGATTAGGGTTAGGAGTGTGTTGGGGTTAGGATTGGAGTTAGAATTGGGGGTTTTCCACTATTTGGGCACATCAGGTGCTCTCCAAACGCAACATGGCGTCTGATCTCAATTCCAGCCAATTCTGCGTTGAAAAGGTCAAATGGTGCTCCTTCCCTTCCAAGCTCTGCCATGCGCCCAAACAGTGGAAAATAAAAAATTGGGGGCAAAAATATCATTTTTGTGGAAAAAAATATGATTTTTTTATTTTCACGCCCGGATGTTATAAACTTCTGTGAAGCACTTGGGTGTTCAAAGTGCTCACCACACATCTAGATAAGTTCCGTGGGGGGGTCTAGTTTCCAAAATGGGGTCACTTGTGGGGAGTTTCAACAGTTTAGGCACATCAGAGGCTCTCCAAACGCGACATGACACCCGCAAACCATTCCATCAAAGTCTGCATTCCAAAACGTCACTACTTCCCTTCCGAGCCCCGACGTATGCCCATACAGTAGTTTTCTCCCACATATGGGGTATCAGGGTACTCAGGACAAATTGGACAACAACTTTTGGTGTCCAATTTCTCCTGTTACCCTTGGAAAAATAAAAAAAATTGGGGACTAAAAGATCATGTTTATGGAAAAAATATGATTTTTTTATTTTAAAGCCCGGACGTTATAAACTTCTATGAAGCACTTGGGTGTTCAAAGTGCTCACCACACATCTAGATAAGTTCCGTGGGGGGGTCTAGTTTCCAAAATGGGGTCACTTGTGGGGAGTTTCAACAGTTTAGGCACATCAGAGGCTCTCCAAACGTGACATGACACCCGCAAACCATTCCATCAAAGTCTGCATTCCAAAACGTCACTACTTCCCTTCCGAGCCCCGACGTGTGCCCATACAGTAGTTTTCTCCCACATATCTAGATAAGTTCCTTGGGGGGTCTAGTTTTCAAAATGGTGTCATTTGTGGGGGGTTTCCACTGTTTTGGTACATCAGGGGCTTTCCAAACGCGACGTGGTGTCCGATCTCAATTCCAGCCAAAAAAGTCAAATGGCGCTGCTTCCCTTCTGAGCTCTGCCATGTGCCCAAATAATCGTTTACACCCACATATGGGGTATCAGCGTACTCAGGACAAATTGCACAATAACTTTTAGGGTCCTGTTACCCTTGGGAAAATAAAAATTGGGGGTGAAAAGATCATTTTTGTGGAAAAAATATGATTTTTTTAAATGTACGGCTGCACGTTATAAACTTCTGTGAAGCCCTTGTGGGTTCAAAGTGCTCACCACATATCTAGATAAGTTCCTTGGGGGGTTTAGTTTCCAAAATGGGGTCACTTGTGGGGGGTTTCCACTGTTTAGGTACATCAGGGGCTCTCCAAACGTGACATGGCGTCCGATCTGAATTCCAGCCAATTTTGCATTGAAAAAGTCAAACAGCGCTTCTTCCCTTCTGAGCTCTGCCATGCGCCGAAACAGTGGTTCCCCCCACATATCAGGTATCAGCATACTCAGGACAAATTGCACAATAACTTTTGCAGTCTAATTTCTCCTGTTACCCTTGGAAAAATAAAAAAAATGGACCTGAAGTAATTTTTTTTGTGAAAAAAAGTTAAATGTTCATTTTTTTAAACATTCAAAAAATATCTGTGAAGCACCTGAAGGGTTAATAATCTTCTTGAATGTGGTTTTGAGCACCTTGAGGGGTGCAGTTTTTAGAATGGTGTCACTTTTGGGGATTTTCTATCATATAGACCCCTCAAAGTGACTTCAAATGTGATGTGGTCTGTAAAAATAAAATGGTGTTGCAAAAATGAGAAATCGCTGGTCAACTTTTAACCCTTATAACTTCCTAACATAAAAAATTTTGGTTCTAAAATTGTGCTGATGTAAAGTAAACATGTGGGAAATGTTACTTATTAAGTTTTTTGTGTGCCATATCTCTGTGATTTAAGCGCATGAAAATTCAAAGTTGGAAAATTGCAAAATTTTAAAATTTTTTGCCAAATTTCCATTTTTTTCACAAATAAATGCAAGTTATTTGAATGAAATTTTACCACTAACATGAAGTACAATATGTCACGAGAAAACAAAGTCAGAATCACCGGAAATCCATGGAAGCGTTTGAGTTATTACCTCATAAAGGGACAGTGGTCAGAATTGTAAAAATTGGCCCGGTTTACCCTCAATTCCTTCATCTAAATCGTTGATTAAGATGTTGAACAATACAGGGCCCAGGACAGAGCCCTGTGGTACCCCACTTGAGCCATCCTTCCAACTGGATGTGCAGCCATTTACAACCACCCTTTGGGTCCAATCACTAAGCCAGTTTTGATTCCACCTAACAGTTGCTTGTCCATTCCATACTTAGCCATTTTTTCAATAAGGATTGTGTAAGATACTTTGTCAAATGCTTTGCTGAAGTCAAGATATACTATATCTACAGCATTTCCCTGAGCCACCCAATCAGTGATTCTGTCATAGAAGGAAATTAAGTTAGTCTGACATGACTTATTAGTTACACATCCATGCTGACTCTGTTTAATCACTTCATTCTTATCCAGGTGCTTACATACATGTTGTTTAATAATTTGTTCAAAGATCTTTCCTGGTATAGAAGTCAGACTCACTGGCCTATAGTTGCCTGAGTCCACCTTCTTCCCCTTTTTGAAGATAGGAACAACATTTGCTCTTCTCCAGTCTTCTGGGACTTCTTCTGTTCTCCAAGAATTTTCAAAGATTATGGAGAGGGGTTCAAAAATTTCTTCTGCTATCTCCTTCAGTACTCTGGGGTGTAATTCATCTGGACCTGGAGACTTGAATTCATTTAGGTCAGCTAAGTGTTTCCTCACTATTTTTCTGTTTATAGATATTCTGGATTCTTCTATTCCCTTAATAGGACAGTGAAGAACAGTTGATGTTACATTTCCTTACTGAGAGAAAACAGATGCAAAATAGGATTTCGGCCTTCTCAACATCCTGTCTTACCATTTCATCATTTTCATCCTGTAAAAATCCTATAGCATCTTTGACTTTTCTTTTACTTTTGACATATCCCCAAAATCCTTTATTATTGCTTTTGACATCTCTTGCAAGCCTCAATTCATTGTCGTCTTTAGGTAATCTGATTTGTGCCCTGCAATTTCTGCAGACAGCATTTTATTCTTCTTTAGATATGCCTCCCTCTTTCCATTTTATAAACATTTCTTTCTTCCTTTTTAGCATGTGCTTAAGTTCTGTGTTCATCCATCCTGGTTTCCTTAAATGCTTCCTATTCTTCCCTCTTTTCGGAATTGTTAACAATTATGCTTTGAGAATTTCATTTTTCAAGATTTCCCATCCTTCCTGGACATTTTTGTCTTTAAGGATATCCAGCCATTGGATCGCTCCAATTCTCTTTCTGAATCCCTTAAAATCTGCCTTTCTGAAATCTAACCTTGACTTCTGAGTCTTCACAGGTCTTCCTCCTCTAGTTATCCAAAATTCTAAAATAGCATGGTCGCTACCTCCTAGGGTCCCAGCCACTTTTACCTCCTCAACCATTTCCTCCCTGTTTATAAGGATTAGATCCAAGGTAGCAGTTCCCCTTGTTCTCTCCCTTACCTTTTGGAAGATAAAGTTGTCAGCAAGAGAGGATAAGAATTTCCTTGACCTGTTAGTTTTGCCTGAGAGAGATTCCCAACAATAGGGGACCGGGGGGGGGGGGCAGAGAATAAGCGGTAATCAGGATTCGCTTGGTCGGCGGCTGAGCTGGAAGACGTACAGTCCCATATTTTGCAGCAGTGATTGCCCCATGCTCAAAAAATAGAATATCACAAAGGTAGCCCACTCATTAGCCAGTTAAGACCTCTGTCTGTGATAATAATATGCTTAGACACCAGATAGCAGTAGAGTCTCAGTCCAAGAGCTCCAGAATAGTGAAAGCAGGGACTGAGATATGCTTTGAAACATACAATGGAGAAAAAGATTCTCCAGGTGCCCCAGCCCCAGTGTGCATATAAACAACAGAGGGAGATATTATTCAGTTTGTACTGGGGAAGATATCTCCAGGCTCCAGCCTCTAGCATTCAAAAGGTGTTGGCAAAACCACAAGTTTCCCACACACAGCCTTATTCCCAGTGCCTCCCCAATAAGATCGTTAGAAGGGGGCATAAACTGAGCGCCGGCTTCCAGCAGGACTCCTCTTCACGCCCGCAGTGCAGAGACACAAATAAGGGCCGACAGGGCTCTCACGCCACACCACCGTGAACCGCAGCACTGCAGGACCTCACAGGGCCAGCGGCGTGTGCTCCACTCCACATCTCATCGCTTCAGGACCCCCTACAGAAGGAGAGGTGTGGTCCTGGAGCATCAGAGGGGGGCCTGCTTCAGAGGACTTACCCTCAGTTGACTGATACCTTCGCCGGGGGGCCCGCAAAAAGCAGATTCGGGAGCCAGGGGAGCGCTCCCGCGCAATCAACAGGATTAATTTCTTCCTCTATTTTTTTCTAGAGCTTGTAGAGAATTACATCTTGAGAACCTGGAAAGGGAAAAGAAAAATTTCATCACTGATCGTGTTGCATTTGTCATAACCCATTTTGACAACCATGAAGAAGACACATGTAGCGATTGTTTGCAACAAGACGATAATGCTCACAGTTCAAGTAAGGCAAAACAGCTTTTCCTGGATTAAAGTATATAATCTATATAGGTCACTGTGTAAGGCCACACATTGAGTATTTGGTGATTTTTTTTACCTCAGTAATTGTAAGCCAAAACCAGGAGTGAATCAAATGGTAACACTGGTAAAAAAATAATAAAAAAGTGCAAATAAGGTCTCATCTGATAACCAAGTGGTGTAAAATATTATAGATCCTCTCCTCTGATAGAATTGTGAAAGTCACATTGTCACAGTCCAATTCTTGGATCTGTGTAAGATTCTGGATTCCCTCATTTAAACCTTTTTTTTCCTTTCAGGCCTTTGGGGCCTTAATATGGGTTTTTGCCCCCGGTGGCCACAGGTGTTATTACATGTCTGATAGTTTTCTTTGCTTTACCTTTTGCCCCCGGTGGTCACTGTGGTTATTACATGTCTTTGGTTATAGCAGGTCCTTGGTGGATTCCAACCACGGTGAAGTTAGCAGCTGGCTCTGAGGTGTTTAGCCACTGCTGATAGCTGATCTGGTGCTGAACTCTGCTGCCCGGTGTTTGCAGCAGAGAGAGATGGTGAAGGTAGCAGATGGCTTTTAGGTGTCGAGCCACTGCTGAAGATGGTGAAGGAAGCAGCTGGCTCTTAGGTGTCGAGCCACTGCTAAAAGCTAATCCGGTGATGAACTCTGCTGCCCGGTGACTGCAGCAGAGAAAGATAAGTCTTTTGTTGTTTTCCCCCGTTTGGTGTATTTTCCTTTGTGTGTATTAGTGCAGCGGTGGGACCAGTGTCCGCACTATCCAGTTCCCTAGTAAGGGATAGGTGCAGGGTTAGTGAGGGATTCAGGTATCCTGGTCGGCGACAGGTGAGGAGCCTGTATAGGGAACATTAGGAGTGTTCAGGGACACTGCCTCAGGGGAGTGCAGGAGGTCTCCACGTCCCCTTTCCCTATTGCAGGGCCCACCGTTGTAACTGTTTCCCCTGTGTCCCCCTTTTATCTTGTTTCAGTTACCAACCTGCGGGTCGTGTCACACAGGACAGGTACACGTGACAGTTTAAAACTAACCACTCATTTTCTCTGGTGAGCCATGGACCAAGTACAGACCTGTGACCAATTGCTTCTGGTCCTCACTGAGGAGAGTGAGGTGCTGCACGGTGTGTTGGAGCAGCAGCAGCAGTTGTCGGGGTCTGGGGCCTCCCCTCTGGCTCAACTAGAACCCCAATATGCGGCTTTGGCGAATAGGCTCCCTGTAGTCCCTGCTAGGGAGCAGGACTTGCTCATACACGCGGATGCACCCAGGCAGGTGGGAGGAGTTGGTGTCCCCAAGGTGCTGCCTCATGTTCCCCGTGGTGAGGGGGCACATCCCTATAGTGAGCAGACTGATGATTTAGTCCACGGGGCTCACGCCGAAACTTCTATACTAACGAAGAAGCCGCCCCCTCCTGGTCGTTTAGGGGAAGACGACCAGGAAGAGTATTTTTCTTTCATCCTTCCCTCTCCAATTGCGGCTCTGGCAAATATGCCCCCTGTAGTCCCTGCTAGCGAGCAGGACTTGCTCATACACGTGGATGCACCCAGGCAGGTGGGAGGAGTTGGTGTCCCTGAGGTGCTGCCTGATGTTGCCCGTGGTAAGGGGGCATGTCCCTGTTGTGAGCAGACTGATAATTTGGTCAGCGGGGCTTGCACTGAAACTTCTATACTATTGAAGCTGCCCCCACCTGGTCATGTGGAGGAAGATGACCAGGGAGTGTATATTTCCTCCATATTCCCATCCCCTTCTCCTGCAGTAGTGGCAGCAGGGGTGCTGCCAGGCAGTAGGGGCAAGTCGCAACCCTCACCACAAGCTGCCCCTCAGAGTCGGAGTCCTCTTAGGAGGGGGGGCAGAGAGGAGTGGTTACCTCTGAGCCTTGTGGGGGTGTGAGTGTCACGACCCGGGGGGGACGCCTCTGTTGTCGGTTCTGTGAGGAGTTCACCATCTAGTGGCAAGAGAGTGAATGACAATAAACGTTCAGGTCCAGACCTGGGTGTGTGCGTGTTTGTATGGGTGTCTGCCATTCAAATCATCTGGAGTTACCCTTTGTTATACCCAGGCCTAGCTCATTCCCCAGGTCGGCGCTCTGGAGATTTGTGGTACCTCCGGAGTATTCGTCGTCACCTCCATCTGCCCTCTCTTGCCATGACCCTGAGTGCCAGATGATTGCTGAAGTGAACTCTGGCGAAACAAGGCATCCTCACTGTAGCACGTCTCCAGTGTAGGACGGTGTTGAGGGTACGGAGGCCGCTCATTGAGGGAGGGGTACTGTCACAGTCCAATTCTTGGACCTGTGTCAGATTCTGAATTCCTCATTTAAACCTTTTTTTCCTTTCAGGACTTTGGGGCCTTAATATGGGTTTTTGCCCCCCGGTGGCCACAGGTGTTATTACATGTCTGATAGTTTTCTTTGCTTTACCTTTTGCCCCCAGTGGTCACTGGGGTTATTACATGTCTTTGATTATAGCAGGTCCTTGGTGAATTCCAACCATGGTGAAGTTAGCAGCTGGCTCTGAGGTGTTTAGCCACTGCTGAAAGCTGATCTGGTGCTGAACTCTGCTGCCCGGTGTTTGCAGCAGAGAAAGATGGTGAAGGTAGCAGCTGGCTCTTAGGTGTCGAACCACTGCTGAAGATGGTGAAGGTAGCAGCTGGCTATTAGGTGTCGAGCCACTGCTGAAAGCTAATCCAGTGATGAACTCTGCTGCCCGGTGACTGCAGCAGAGAAAGATAAGTCTTTTGCTGTTTTCCCCCATTTGGTGTATTTTCCTTCGTGTGTATTAGTGCAGCGGTGGGCAGGGCCAGCCGAGAGATTACGGCGCCCTAGGCGAAACTATTTTGTTGCGCACCTACTATTCTTGGCAGTAGATGAAAACTTGGGATATAAATTTAGGAGCAAAATAAACCACAATAACAATGATTAATTAACTCTCTCCTAACTCTTTAATCTTCTGAGAAGTTGTATAGGACAAATATATACAAAGTAATCAATAACACAAAACAAAAACGACCATAGGTAATTAAAATTTTTGTTTCCTTGCCTTTTTTTTTAAAAGGATGACACTAAGTCACCGAGATTAATTTGTTTAGCAACTTCAGATTCTATCAAAATTGTTGCCAACCCAACCAACCTCTCTTGCGTCATATTTGCCCTTAAATATGTACACTTTTCTTTCCATCCCTAAAACTTTTTGCCTTTTGAAAAGATTTTTTTATAATTTTTTCTATTTTTTCTCTGTCGCCCCCTTTGGGTCGGCGCCCTAGGCGGCCGCCTAGTTCGCCTATACGTTCGGGCCGGCCCTGGCGGTGGGACCAGTGTCCGCACTATCCAGTTCCCTAGTAAGGGCTAGGTGCAGGGTTAGTGAGGGATTCAGGTATCCTGGTTGGCGACAGATCAAGAGCCTGTATAAGGAACATTAGGAGTGTTCAGGGACACTGCCTCAGGAGAGTGCAGGAGGTCTCCACGTCCCCTTTCCCTATTGCAGGGCCTACCATTGTAACTGTTTCCCTGTGTCCCCCTTTTGTCTTGTTGTTTCAGTTACCGACCTGTGGGTCGAGTCACACAGGACAGGTATACGTGACAGTCTTTTTGTTTCAGTTACCAACCTGCGGGTCGTGTCACACAGGAATGGTACACGTGACATACATCTGCTATAGAATCATGTAAAGGCTGTAGCAGGAGAAATGTTGAGGAATAAGGAATATGGTGGTTCAGAGTTCTCGCTGCACAAGGTTCAAAGATACAGTCACAAACAAAAGAGAAGCATGAGTGCAGGTTATTGTAAACGCGTTTCAAGGTTTCCAACCCACTTCGCGTTGGGGTGGTGGGGACACTCTGAATAACTCTCTTAACTCAGAAAGGCTGGTTTCACACTTGCGTTGGGCAGAGCTGCGGAGGGCTGCGTACCTATCTTTATCTAACATTGGGTACGCAGGCCATGCTGATATATGCGGATGCCTCTGCTTGCGTCGATTTGGCGCTTCGCCGAACGCAACATGTTGCATTTTGTTGCGGTCGGTGCATGGCCTGCGTACCCAATGTTAAAGACAGGTACGCAGGCAGACATAGGCAGAGCTGAATGGAAGAGGTGCGGCAGTGGGCGGGGCTTAACGGAAGAATTACGCAGCCCGCCGCAGCTCTGCCCAACACAAGTGTGAAACCAGCCTAAGTACTTCTCCGATATCTGGATTTGTGAATGAGGAAAAGAGATGCGGCACTCACCCAAATTTGCAGTGCAGTGTTTCTTTATTCAACCATTAAAGGTCACACAATAAAGGACGGGCAGGTAACATGAGGCATGCGGGGAAAAAAACGGACGACAGCCGTTTCGCGTACACAGACACTTCAACAGGTCTTGCCTCATGCCTTATGTTACCTGCCCGTCCTTTATTGTGTGACCTTTAATGGTTGAATAAAGAAACACTGCACTGCAAATTTGGGTGAGTGCCGCATCTCTTTTCTTCGCTCACAAATCTAGCATGTTTTTTCTGATGCTGAGCAATGTTATTCCCAGCAGCGTTTTGCATACTGTGCGCCTGTGATTGATCCTCGACTTGTTGCTGGTGGATTAGAGCCTTGGTGCCGTTCATCTGGGTCTTCTTTGAATTGTCTCCCATATCTGGGTTACATCTGCATGGCTCTTAAGGTGATTCACCCACTGTTCATTGTTATGATTGGACTGTTATCCAGATTTACTTCATAGGCCGGGGTCACACTAACCGACGCAAAATACGTTCAGTATTTTACATGCGTAATACGGATGAATGGCCCCTAAACAGTGCTCCGTATGTCATCCGTAAGCAAGGTGTGGTCGCGTATTTTACGCATGTCAGCATCCGTATGTAATCCGTATGGCATCCGTATGTAATCCATATGGCGAGATTTTCTCGCAGGCTTGCAAAATGGACATATAATGGAGCCCTATGACAGGGTTTCTAACAGAAACCAAAGAATAGATATAGACACATAGAATGCATATATATATACTGTATATCTATATATATATGTATTCTATGTGTCTATATCTATTCTTTTGTTTCTTTATTAAACCTGTCAGTGTGAGTTTACTGTATAGCGCACTGAATTGCCGGCTTTGCTGAAATACACCGGGTGCGTATTTCTCGCAAGTCACATGTGTGGTCCGTGTGTAATCCGTATTTTTTGCGCACCCATAGACTTGCATTGGCGTATTACGGCCGTAGTACGCTGACAATCGCAGCATGCTGCGATTGGCACGGACCGTAGAATACGGATGAGAAATATACGGCTGGTGCGAGTGACCCCATAGAGAATCATTGGTCCGTGTCTAATGCGGGCTTTTAGCGCCTCTCACTCGGCCGTATTCCTCGCCAGTGTGACCCCGGCCATAGTCTTACTATTGCACTTTACACTTTTTACTCTATTCATTGTGCAGTAATTAATCTTTGTGACTGTTCATCATCAAACTACAAGTAATAAGGTCTGTCTTGTTCTCAATGATCCGTGAGCAAAGTTTGATTGTGTATGGGGAAGTGAGGGAGTCACTCATGGCTCCTGGAGGAGTGTGAGCTCCTGAGCCAAACCTTAGTAGGGGCCGTCTGGGGGGATTGTTTGTCAGTGGGAGATGTACACTAGTGGCTGTAGTCACTTTAGACAGACTAGGTGGTCTTATAGTGGTTACCCCCAGACTCATCAGCTCCAACGATTATGGGCATGAAACACGTCGTAGACACTCGACTCTGCTCCATACACACACGCTCCACTCGGTACACCGTGTACACACACGGGTCCGCTACATACACCTCGTACACACGGCTCTGCTTCGTACACATGCAGCTCTGCTCCGTACACCTCGTACACATGTGGTTCTGCTCCGTACACCTCGTACACACGCGGCTCCTCTCCATACACCTCGTACACACGCGGCTCCTCTCCATACACCTCGTACACACGCGGCTCCTCTCCATACACCTCGTACACACGCGGCTCCTCTCCATACACCTCGTACACACGCGGCTCCTCTCCATACACCTCGTACACACGCGGCTCCTCTCCATACACCTCGTACACACGCGGCTCCTCTCCATACACCTCGTACACACGCGGCTCCTCTCTATACACCTCGTACACACGCGGCTCCTCTCCATACACCTCGTACACATGGCTCGGCTCTGTACACCTCGTACACACACGGCTCCGCTCCTTACACCTCGTACACACACGGTTCCTCACTGTACACCCTGTACACACACAGCTCCGCTCCGTACACCCTGTACACACATGGCTCCGCTCCTTACACCTCGTACACACGGTTCCTCACTGTACACACACAGCTCCGCTCCGTCCACCTCGTACACACACGGGTCCGCTACATACACCTCGTACACACGTGGTTCTGCTCCGTACACCTCGTACACACACGGCTCCTCTCCATACACCTCGTACACACACGGCTCCGTTCCGTACACCTCATACACACACGGCTCCGCTCCATACACCTCATACACACGCGGCTCCTCTCCATACACCTCGTACACATGGCTCAGCTCCGTACACCTCGTACACACACGGCTCCGCTCCGTACACCTCGTACACACACGGTTCCTTACTGTACACCTCGTACACACACAGCTCCGCTCCGTACACCCTGTACACACACGGCTCCGCTCCGTACACCTCGTACACACACGGTTCCTCACTGTACACCCTGTACACACACAGCTCCGCTCCGTACACCCTGTACACACACGGCTCCGCTCCGTACACCTCGTACACACACGGCTCCGCTCCGTACACCTCGTACACACACGGCTCCGCTCCGTACACCTCGTACACACACGGCTCCTCACTGTACACCTCGTACACACACGGCTCCTCACTGTACACCTCGTACACACACGGTTCCTCACTGTACACCTCGTACACATGCGGCTCCGCTCTGTACACCTCGTACACACGGTTCCTCTATGTACACTGTACACCCTGTACACGCGCGGCTCTGCTACATCCCCCCTGTAAACCCCTCCTGACCCCACACAGAAACTTCCCCTCATCCAGCACCATGACACCCAGCACAGCAGAGTCCTGCATACACTGAGGCCCCTGATCATGTGACCCCCTGACTCCTCCCCTCCTGTGACCTCATCCCAGGTCCTGTGCGCACAGAGCAGCCATATATGTGGAGTGCGGCTCTGCAGGTGGAGGTAGGTGCTGGAGATTCCCCATTACTGGGTGCAGGGGGCAGTAACCCCTTCAGTGCTGAGACTATTTTGGCCCTTTTTTGTTGCCACTTCTTGAGAATCATAGCATTTTCTTCCTCTGATAGATACCTATGACTATGGAAGACAGGAAGTGAGGAAACACGTATTGCTCACATAGTACAGTGTTCCCTTCTTAGCCCATACAAAGTATAATGTTATCCCAGTACCGTCATCCCCCACACACAGTATAATGTTCCCCCAGTACCACCATCCCCCCACACACAGTATAATGTTCCCCCAGTACCGCCATCCCCCCACACACAGTATAATGTTCCCTCAGTACCGCCATCCCCCCACACACAGTATAATGTTCCCCCAGTACCGCCATCCCCCCACACACAGTATAATGTTCCCCCAGTACCGCCATCCTCCCACACACAGTATAATGTTCCCACAGTACCGCCATCTCCCCACACACAGTATAATGTTCCCACAGTACCACCATCTCCCACACACAGTATAATGTTCCCCCAGTACCGCTATCCTCCTCCCACACACAGTATAATGTCCCCACAGTACTGCCATCTCCCCACACACAGTATAATGTTCCCACAGTACCGCCATCCCCCACACACAGTATAATGTTCCCCCAGTACCACCATCTCCCACACACAGTATAATGTTCCCCCAGTACCGCCATCCCCCCACACACAGTATAATGTCCCCACAGTACTGCCATCTCCCCACACACAGTATAATGTTCCCACAGTACCGCCATCTCCCCACACACAGTATAATGTTCCCACAGTACCGCCATCTCCCCACACACAGTATAATGTTCCCACAGTACCGCCATCTCCCCACACACAGTATAATGTTCCCCCAGTACCACCATCTCCCACACACAGTATAATGTTCCCCCAGTACCGCCATCCCCCCACACACAGTATAATGTCCCCACAGTACTGCCATCTCCCCACACACAGTATAATGTTCCCACAGTACCGCCATCCCCCACACACAGTATAATGTTCCCCCAGTACCGCCATCTCCCCACACACAGTATAATGTTCCCACAGTACCGTCATCTCCCCACACACAGTATAATGTTCCCCCAGTACCACCATCTCCCACACACAGTATAATGTTCCCCCAGTACCGCCATATACACACCGTATAATGTTATCCCAGTACCGCCATCCTCCCGCACACAGTATAATGTCCCCACAGTACTGCCATCCCCCCACACACAGTATAATGTTCCCCCAGTACCGCCATCTCCCACACACAGTATAATGTTCCCCCAGCACCTCCATCACCCTGCACACAGTATAATGTTCCCACAGTACCACCAACCCCTACATACAGTGTAATGTTCCCACAGTACTGCCCTGTTGATACTCTTGGTGTCTCCGTCTCATCAGGAGACGATATCCCTCCTCGTCATGCCCAAGGGTATCAATCAGGTCCTTTTAGGGGATCCCTGGTTATGGTTCCACTCTCCCCATATAGAGTGGTCCTCGGGGAGGATTCTCGGTTGGAGTAAAGCCTGTGAGGGTAGATGCCAGAAGGCGTGCGTTCAGGTTGCTTCCACCGAAGTCCCCACAGATCTTGCCACTCTCCCCACACACTATCAACAGTATGCAGACGTGATCTCCAAGCGGGCGGCAGAGACTCTTCCTCCTCATCGCCCCTACGACTGTCCTATTGACCTCTTGCCTGGTGCTGAGTTTCCTCGGGGTCGAGTATATCCCCTTTCTCTCCCAGAGACAGAGGCCATGTCTCAGTATATCAGGGAGAATCTGGCAAGGGGATTCATTAGGAAGTCGGTGTCACCAGCAGGGGTGGGATTCTTCTTCGTCCAGAAGAAGAATGGAGAACTGCGTCCCTGCATCGATTACAGGGGTCTTAACGCCATCACCGTTAAGAATAAGTACCCTCTTCCCCTGATATCGGAGCTGTTTGATAGGCTACGGGGAGTGAGAGTGTTTACCAAACTCCATCTGCGGGGGGCTTACAACCTGATTCGCATCCATGAGGGGGACGATTGAAAGATGGCATTTAACACCAGGGATGGGCACTATGAATACCTGATGATGCCCTTTGGGCTCTAATGCCCCAGCCATCTTCCAAGACTTTGTGAACGATATCTTGCGGGATATGCTTACCACCTCGGTAGTAGTCTATCTGGATGATATTCTCATCTACTCTACAGATATTGACTCCCACCGGAGAGATGTTTGCAAAGTTTTTGACCTCCTGCCAGCAAACTCCCTCTATGCCAAGTTGGAGAAGTGTGTGTTTGAGCAGGAGTCCTTGCCTTTCCTGGGCTATATCATCTCTGCCAAGGGATTGGCCATGGATCCTGCCAAACTACAGGCGGTGATGGATTGGCAGGAGCCCCATTCTGTCAAAGCGGTGCAGCGCTTTATGGGGTTCATAAATTACTACCGCCAATTCATCCCACACTTCTTTGCTTTCGTAGCCCCCTTGGTGGCCCTCACCAAGAAGGGTACAAATCCCAAGTTGTGGTCGGAACCTGTCTCCAAGGCCTTCTCCTCCTTTAAGTCCCATTTCGCTAGCGCTCCCATTCTACATCGCCCTGATGTAGATAAACCCTTCATTCTGGAGGTGGATGTCTCGTCCGTCGGTGCTGGAGCAGTCCTGTTCCAGAAGGACATGCAAGGTCAGAAGCAACCATGCTTCTTTTTCTCTAAGACCTTCACACCGGCGGAAAGGAATTATTCCATCGGGGACAGGAAGTTGCTAGCGATGAAGTTGGCCTTCTTGGAGTGGAGGCACCTCCTGTAGGGGGCTTGGCCTCCCTTTCCAGGTGTTGACCGACCACAAGAACTTGGTGTAATTGCAGACAGCCCAGCGGCGAAATTCTCGCCAGGCCACATGGTCCTTGTTCTTCTCCCGGTTTCACTTTACCCTCCATTTTCTCTCCGGTGGGAAGAACGTCCAGGCCGATGCTCTCTCCCGCTCCGTGGTGTCATCGGAGGAGCCTCGGCTGATCGTCCCATCTGAGGACCGTGGCTCCGGTCGCCCTTGAGTCAGTACCTCCGGGCAAGACATTTGTCCCTGCCTGTCTGCAACCGGAGGTCCTCTCTTCGGCTGACTCGTCCAGGGTGGGTGGACATTTCGGGACAAAACGGACCTCTGAGCTTCTGGCGAGGACGTACTGGTGGCCGCATATGGCCCGTGACGTCAGGGACTAAATTCAGGCGTGCGTCTCTGGTGCCCAGAATAGGTCCTCTCGGCAGCGGCCAGCTGGGCTACTTTACCCCCTGCTGGTAGCGGACAGGCCTTGGGAGATGGTCAGCATGGACTTTGTGGTGGGATTGCCCAAGTCCAGTGGCAGCACGGTCATTTGGGTTGTCACCGACCATTTCTCCAAGATGATGCACCTGGTACCTCTGTCCCGGTTACCTTCTGCACGGGACCTGGCAGCGTTGTTCATTAAACACGTTTTCCACATGCGCGGCATGCCGTACAAGATTGTCAGCGACCGGGGTCCCCAGTTTGCGTCTCGGTTCTGAAGAGAGCTTTGTATTCTGCTCAGCATTGAGCTAAATCTCTCCTCGGCCTATCATCCCGAGACAAACGGGCTGGTGGAGAGAGCCAACCAAACTCTGGTCACATATCTATGACATTTTGTCTCGACCAGGCAGGAGGACTGGGCATCCTTGCTGCCATGGGCGGAGTTCGCTTTGAACAACGCTGTGGCTGACTCCATCGGTCAGACCCCATTCCTCAATTACTGCCAGCATCCGCGCGTTCCTGTGCCAATGCCCGTGTCATCCACCGTCTCTAGGGTGGCAGACTGGGCGGTGGAGGCACGTGACATTTGGGACCGCACTCAGGATGCCATCCGGGTCTCCAAGGAGAGAATGAGGTCCTCCGCTGACGCACACCGGCGCCCCACTCCCACCTTTGCTCCCAGTGACTTGGTGTGGCTCTCCACTCGTAAAATCAGGCTGCGGATTGGGTCCACTAAGTCCGCGCCTCGCTTTATTTGTCCCTTCAAGGTCCTTGAGCAGGTTAACCCTGTGGTCCACCGTCTGGCTCTTCCTCCACACCTGGGTATCACTGACACCTTCCACGTGTCCCTCCTTAAGCCCGTTCACATGTCCCGGTTTTCGGAGTCACCAACCGGGACATCAAGCTTGTCCTCGGACGAGTACGAGGTGAAAGCCATCGTGGGGTGTAAGGTGGTACAGGGCAAAAAATATCTAGTGGAGTGGAAGGGTCATGGCCCAGAGGATAGGACATGGGAACCTGTGGAAAATATTTGTGCTCCCTTGCTCATTGTGGCCTTTGAGCATAGCGAGGCACAGGGGGCCCTAGGAGGGGGGGTAATGTTAGGCGTCAGGTTCCTGCCTCTGCTCAGGAGGAATCCCGACCCTTGCCTTCTGCGGTCTCCCATTCCTCTCCGGCCACAGAGGAGCCTGCTCAGCAAAGACGTTCCCAGTGTCTTGCTCAGTCTACTCCTGTTGGCTTGGTTACTGCTGCCAATCAGGGTTCAGCTATAGTAACCTGCAATAGCCAGCAGCGAGCAGCTCTTGGGACTAAGTCCTTCTTTTGGCCCACTGAGCATGCCCATGGGAAGTCCTCTCATTGGAAGTCTGAGGTCACATGCTCAGGTCCTATTGCTGCTCCCATTGGACCACTAGGAAGGTCCCGGAAGGACGCTGCTATAAAAGAGTCGTATGGCTAGTATAGACAGTAATTGGTAGTGATGTGTGTGATGATGGATGCTTGTGAACCGCTGAATCACTCATTATGAAACCCCTTCCCTTTGATTCGCCTGTTTAGTAGGGTTTAGAGGTCAGAGTCAGCGCCGAGTTTTGGCACTGCCTAGCGCCGCAGTGCTCCCAGCTCCTCGCACATGCTAGCGCCAGAATGCGCCATTCTACCTAAGGCACTATGCTACCTCAGGTAATGCAGCACCGCACGGCGCCGCACTCTGCACTTTCCAGTCCTGAGTTTAGGCAGGTAAGTGTCTTCCGCCTGTGCTGCGCTGTACACACATAGTGCAGTAAGCACCGTGCAGCTGCACCCTCTGACTGCTAACAGGGCACAGCATTCTAAGAGTATCTGTCCACACATTGCTGTTGCGGTGCTGAGTGCTAGTGGGACTAGAGAGGCTCTGACCCTGTGTCCTTGGGGCAGAGTCCTGTGTCTTAGCACTAACACTCTCCTGCCGAGTCCTGTGAGGATAAACAGGCTCTAGCACTTTTTCCAGTAGCTCTGTGAGGTAACAGAGTTCTCTCCTGTACACACCGGTTAAGCGGATAGTCCCCCGGTGTTTAGTGCTCCACCATTACTAAGCAGCAGTTTCCATCTCTGCACGGCGGACCCCGGGTTGTGATCGCACTTCCTTATATTTTATATTTAGTGTGATCCGCAACCCTAACACCCAGGTCTGGAGATGTGGCCCCGGGCCGGTGCTATAGATGTATGAGGGGCTGTTATCTGCGGTATGAGCTGTACATGTAATAGAGACATTCTTGAACAGATTATTCCAGAAGTAGAATTATGTGTCTTTTTAGTCAATTTAGTTGGATTTTAGGTATGTTTTTTACTTGTTATTTTTAATGACATCATTGTAGGATAATATTGTTAGAACCCCGGCAGTCATGGCGATCTATTAGGATGTGTTGATGGGGAACAGAAGATGCCACTTCCTTTTGAGGTTCAAATAAAAACAAATCAAAATTGAGCGTCTTCAGTAGTTTATACCATCCATCTTACTGCCTTGATTGACATAGCTGATGCATTGTACGTCATCTTCAGATCACTGCAAATCCTGCACCTGCACAGTTGAAGTACAGTCAAATTTTCCTCACTATGGGTAGAATCCTGTAATACGCAGACATTAAACAGAAGTAAAGTTGCCGGCTGCGCATGCACTTTACAGATCTTTATGAAAGTGTGCCTACGCTTCAATCAGGCAAGGATCTATGGATGATGCCTCATCCACTTCAATCAAGGCAGGAGGATGGCAATTCTGCAATTAGAGGAGGCACATCCATTAGACCAGCATACAGCGTGGGAAACTTATCAAAGGTACTTTTCAAGCTATGCGGGTGTGTTGAGTGCATATCTATAGGATGATGGATTGTGGTTACAGACCAGTTAAAGGTGGTTGCTCTAGTTTATATTGGTAATACCTGATGACAGGTTCCTTTTATACTTTTGGTATATTCCAATCATCATATTATATGGCACTGTGTACTTACAATTGCTCATTTTGCCTTTCTACCCCACTCATTGTTCTCTTTTGTCTGCTCCATGTAGAAGCAGCTAGTCTCTTATCCCTGCATGACTCATTACCCTCTTCAAATCCGCTTCTCCCCCTTGCCATAGACTTTTGCAGTAACTCATTGTTAGGCGTCGGGTTCCTGCAACTGCACAGCAGGAATCCAGAGCTTTGCACCCAGCGGTCTCCCATTCTTCAGCCGCAGTGGAGCCTGCTCAGCAGATTCGTCGGTCTTGGCGCTCTGCCCAGGCCAACTCCGTGGGTTTGCTTGCTGCTGCCACCTCTGGCACAGCTATGACAATGCAGGCTGCTCAGCAGGGAGATTCTCCAGGGACTAAGTCCTCATGTCGGGCCACTGAGCATGCCCGTGGAGTGATCTCCCGTTGGAGATCGAGGGTCACGTGCTCAGGTCCTGCTCGTGTTCGGATTGGCCTATCCGAGAAGCCAGGAAGGTCCCGGACGCCCGTTGCAGTAAAAGGTTCGCATGGCCGCTCGCCCATGCGCTAGGATAGACTGTATTTACAGACTATAAGGTGTGAGAGATGTATGCACGTATGAATGTATCTGGTGACTGACTCATTATGAAACCCCTACCCTTGGTACGCATGTGTTGTGCAGCCTAGCCTGCTAGCGCCCAGGCTTAAGTGTAGGTAGCTCAGGGTTTGAGTCAGACATTGGTCCTCACCAGTGATCCAGCACGCCTCAGTGCACGTGCTCCACACTCCACTGCCAGCGTCTTTAGCGGCGCTCGTGGCAGCGACGACGCGCACTCAGTGGGCCTAGAGGGACTCTAACCCCATGTCCTTGGGGTAGCGTTCTGTGGCCGTACACTGTGCGCTCTTTTAGCCGAGCTCTGTGAGCACAAACAGGCTCCTGCGTTTATGTTCAGCGCTAGTGCGGCTCTGTGAAGCAACAGAGTCAGCCCCCCCGTACGCACCGGGTGACGATAACCCGTGTGTGTTTCTTATAGTATACCGCCATATAGCATCCGCCATTACTGAGCAGCAGGTTACCACCCCTGCACGGTGGACCCCGGGCTGCGAACGCACCTTATTACCATCTTTATTATTTGGTGCGTTCTGCCAGCCTTAACATTATCCTAGTGCCAGGGACTGGCTAGTAATGGCGGATGAACAGCGACTGCTGCAGTACATCCGGCAGCTGCAGGGCAGGTTGGCGGCTCTCGAGCGTTCAGCCTCAGTTCCGGATGTTACTGCGGTCGCTGGTCAGGCAGCCACAGAGGCTGTCTCCCATGTGACCACAGCCATCCCTGCCCCGACTTTGTCCCGCCTCCCGCTGCCCAAGAAGTTCTCGGGTGATGGTGCTTCTTGTAGGGGTTTCGTAAGCCAGTGCTCTCTACAGCTGGAGCTGCTGGCCGCACGATTCCCCTCTGAGTGGGCTAAAGTGGGATTTATTATTTCCCTCTTGTCGGGCAGGGATCTGGAGTGGGCCACACCGCTGTGGGAGCGTGGTGATCATGTGGTGCAGACTGTCTCGCGGTTCTTGGACTCTCTGAAGCAGGTCTTCCTGGGACCACGAGTCACCCATGACACCGCGCTCCGGCTGCAGGCATTGTCACAGGGCTCGTCCATGGTCAGCCACTTTGCCATCCAGTTCCGGACGCTGACCTCAGAGTTAGAATGGCCAGATAAGGTCCTCATTCCGGCATTCTGGAGAGGTTTGGCTGGCCATGTGAAGGACGCTCTGGCCACCAGGGAGATTTCCACTACACTGTAGGAGCTTATCACTGTCTCCACCCGTATTGATCTTTGCTTCGCCGAGCGAAGGTTGGAGCGGGCCCTGTGTAGGCAGAGGTTTAGGTTGGCACCTAGTTTTGCTAAACCTCTGGAATCTTCCGATCTAGCATCAGGGGGCTTCCCATGAGGGATCCAGGCCCCGGTCCGCTCGAGCTCCTGTGAGCTGTCATGTTTGCCGGCAGTCCGGTCACCTTGCCAACCGGTGCCCACAGCAGCTGGGAGAACGCTCGCGCCTAGTGGCCGTAGGAGGCAGCGCACTAGAATCAGCGGCATTTTCCTCCAAGCTGTCCTTTAAGGGGACTCTTTAGTTTGATTCTTCCACTCTGGCGGTGGAGGTTTGCGTGGATTCCGGGGCAGAGGGCAATTTTATGTCGTCAGCCTTCGCTCAACGGCACGCTATACCCCTGGTTATGATGTCTACACCAGTCACCGTCAGAGTGGTGAACGGCGCCACTCTACCCTCACAGATAACCCACCAGACCGCCCCCTCGTTACTCTCTGTGGCTCCATCTCATCAGGAGACGATATCCCTCCTCGTCATGCCCGAGGGTATTGATAAGGTACTTCTAGGGGTTCCATGGTTGCGGTACCACTCCCCCCATATAGAGTGGTCCTCAGGGAGGATTCTTGGGTGGAGTAAATCATGTGAGGGTAGATGTCTGAGGGAGTGCATTCAGGTTGCCTCCACCGAGGTTCCTGCAGATCTCTCCTCACTCCCCAAACACTATCGACAGTATGCGGACGTGTTCTCCAAAAAGGCGTCGGAGACCCTTCCACCGCATCGCCCCTATGACTGTCCTATTGACCTCTTGCCTGGTGCTGAGCCTCCCCGGGGTCGAGTCTATCCCCTATCTCTCCCGGAGACAAAGGCCATGTGTCAATACATCAGGGAAAATCTGGCAAGAGGATTCATTAGGAAGTCAGTGTCACCAGCAGGGGCGGGATTCTTCTTCGTCCAGAAGAAGAGTGGGGAACTACGTCCTTGCATTGATTACAGGGGTCTTAACGCCATCACTGTTAAGAATAAGTATCCTCTGCCCCTGATATCAGAGCTGTTTGATAGGCTACGGGGAGCGAGGGTGTTTTCCAAACTTGATCTGCGGGGGGCTTACAACCTGATTCGCATCCGTGATGGAGACGAATGGAAGACGGCATTTAACACCAGGGATGGGCTCTATGAATATCTGGTGATGCCCTGTTGTGAGTTCATTTTCCCCTTCATTACTGAGGCCCGAGGAACTCCCTCTTCTGGTAAAGAAAGGTAGTGAGCCTGATTATCAAACACCTGAGGCTGATGATGATGACTGGCTGAGTGGAGTTACTGACTGGATATAAGGCTGCCGACGCCCTTCTGCCCTGCGGGTGATTTCTCTGTGGGATCCTTGGAGACCAGTCTGAATTCCTGCTCCTCTAAAGCTAAGTTTGCTGCTCGGCCTTTTGCTTTGGTGCTTTGACTTTGTTTTGCTTGGTTTTTCTGGATTTCTGCCATTCCCTGCTGGGGTGTGCTGAATTCATTTAGCTCTGTCTTCTGAAAATACCTGAGTGCTGATTTAGTTTTTGAAGCCTAGCTGCTTCAGGGCCTTTTTCATATCAGCTTGTTGGCTTATGTCTTTGATAGGGTTTTGGCAGATTGCAGACAGCAGCCTTCCTGTCCTTTCCTATCTAGGTAGTTTTGGGCCCCGTCTTTGCTCAGTCTATCTTTCTGTCTGTGTTAGTATTTTCATCTTGCTTCACCGTCATTATATGTTGGGGGCTGCCTATTGCTTTGGGGTCTGCTCTGGGGCAGTTTAGATTTCCCCTTTCTTTCTTTAGGCCTAGGTAATTCTCCGGCTGTGATCGAGGGGTCTAGGGCATCGTAGGAACCCCCCACGGCTACTGCTAGTTGTGTTGATAGGTTCAGGGGTCTGCAATCTGATAGTTGCCAACTTCTCTGGTTTTCTGGACTTAGCTTGTATTTCTGCTTTTGCCTCCTACGGTGACTCACTCATAACAATGCCCTCCGGCCTCTGTAATGCCCCGGCCGTCTTCCAAGACTTTGTGAACGATATCTTCCGGGATATGCTCACCACCTCGGTCTATCTGGATGATATTCTCATCTACTCTCCAGATATTGACTCCTACCGTAGAGATGTTTGCAAAGTTTTCGATCGCCTGCGGGCAAACTCCCTCTATGCCAAGTTGGAGAAGTATGTGTTTGAGCAGGAGTCCTTGCCTTTCCTGGGCTATATCATCTCCGCCCAGGGATTGGCCATGGATCCTGCCAAGCTACAGGCGGTGATGGATTGGCAGGAACCTCATTCTCTCAAAGCGGTGCAGCACTTTATGGGGTTCATAAATTACTATCGCCAATTCATCCCCCACTTCTCGACTTTGGTAGCACCCTTGGTAGCCCTCACCAAGAAGGGTGCAAATCCCAAGTTATGGTCGGAATCGGTCTCCAAGGCCTTCTCCTCCATTAAGTCCCATTTCGCTAGCGCTCCCATTCTACATCGCCCCGATGTAGATAAGCCCTTCTTTCTGGAAGTGGATGCCTCTTCCGTCGGTGCTGGAGCGGTCCTGTTTCAGAAGGACACGCAAGGTCGGAAGCACCCATGCTTTTTCGCCAAGACCTTCACACCGGCGGAGAGGAATTATGCCATCGGGGACAGGGAGTTGCTAGCGATGAAGTTGGCCTTCTCGGAGTGGAGACACCTCCCGTAGGGGGCTCGCCACCCTTTCCAGGTGTTGACCGACCACAAAAACTTGGTGTATTTGCAAACAGCCCAGCGGCTAAATTCTCGCCAGGCCAGATGGTCTTTGTTCTTTTCCCGGTTCCACTTCGCCCTCCATTTTCTCTCCGGGGAGAAGAACGTCCGGGCCGATGCTCTCTCCCGCTCCGTGGTGTCATCGGAGGAAGAGGAGGAGGAGCCTCGGCTGATCGTCCCATCCGAGAGCCTAAGGACTGTGGCTCCGGTTGCTCTGGAGTCAGTACCTCTGGGCAAGACATTTGTCCCTGTCCGTCTGCGACCGGAGGTCCTCTCTTGGGCTCATTCGTCCAGGGTGGGTGGACATTTCGGGACAAAACGGACCTCTGAGTTTCTGGCGAGGATGTACTGGTGGCCGCATATGGCCCGTGACGGCAGGGACTATATTCAGGCGTGCGTCTCTTGTGCCCAGAATAGGTCCTCTCGGCAGCAGCCCACTGGGCTTCTTTATCCTCTGCCGGTAGCAGACAGGCCCTGGGAGATGGTCGGTATGGACTTTGTGGTGGGGCTACCCAAGTTCAGTGGCAGCACGGTCATTTGGGTTGTCACCGACCATTTCTCTAAGATGGTGCACCTGGTACCTCTCTCCCGGTTACCTTCTGCGTGGGGCCTGGCAGTGTTGTTCATTAAGCACGTTTTCCGCCTGCATGGCATGCCGGACAAGATTGTCAGTGACCGGGGTCCTCAGTTTGCGTCCCGGTTTTGGAGAGAGCTTTGTTCCCTGCTCTGCATTGAGCTGAATCTCTCCTCGGCCTATCATCCCGAGACGAACGGGTTGGTAGAGAGAGCCAACCAGACCCTGATCACATATCTTCGACATTTTGTCTCGGCCAGGCAGGACGACTGGGCATCCTTGCTGCCGTGGGCAGAGTTCGCTTTGAACAATGCTGTGGCCGACACCACCGGTCAGACCCCATTCCTCCTAAATTACGGTCAGCATCCACGCGTCCGTGTGCCCATGTCCGTGTCATCCATCGACTCCAGGGTGGCAGACTGGGCGGTGGAGGCACGCGACATTTGGGATCGCACCCAGGATGCTATCCGGGCTTCCAAGGAGAGAATGAGGACCTCCGCTGACGCACACCGGCGCCCTGCTCCGTCTTTAGCCCCTTGCGACTTGGTGTGGCTCTCCGCCCGAAACATCAGGCTGTGGGTAGAGTCCGCTAAGTTCGCACCGCGCTACATTGGCCCCTTCAAGGTCCTCGAGCAGATCAGCTCTGTGGTCTACCGTCTGGCCCTTCCACCACACTTGGCTATCTCTGATACATTCCATGTGTCCCTCCTTAAGCCTGTTCACTTGTCCCGGTTCTCCGAGTCATCTGCCGGGACATCAGACTTGTCTTCGGACGAGTTTGAGGTCAATGCCATCGTGGGATGCAAGGTGATGCGGGGCAAAAAGTTTTATTTGGTGGATTGGAAGGGTCATGGTCCAGAGGCTCGGACCTGGGAGCCAGTGGAGAACATCCACGCTCCGCTCCTCGTTGCGGTGCTTGAGCGTAGCGAGGCTCAGAGGGGAGGGGGCCCTAGGAGGGGGGGTAATGTTAGGCGTCAGGTTCCTGCCACTGTACAGCTGGAATCCAGATCCTTGCACCCAGCTGTCTCCCATTCTTCTTCGGCCGCACTGGAGCCTGCTCAGCAGATTTGTCGGTCCCGGCGCTCTGCCCAGGCCAACTCCGTGGGTTTGCTTGCTGCTGCTGCCACCTCTGGCACAGCTTTGACAATGCAGGCTGCTCAGCAGTGATATTCTCCAGGGACTAAGTCCTCATGTCGGGCCACTGAGCATGCTCGTGGAGTGATCTCCCATTGGAGATCGAGGGTCACGTGCTCTGGTCCTGCTCGTGTTCTGATTGGCGCATCTGAGAAGCCAGGAAGGTCCCGGACGCCCGTGGCAGTAAAAGGTTCGCATGGCCGCTCGCCCATGCGCTAGGATAGACTGTATTTACAGACTATAAGGTGTGAGAGATGTATGCACGTATGAATGTATCTGGTGACTGACTCATTATGAAACCCCTACCCTTGGTACGCACGTGTTGTGCAGCCTAGCCTGCTAGCGCCCAGGCTTAAGTGTAGGTAGCTCAGGGTTTGAGTCAGACATTGGTCCTCACCAGTGATCCAGCACGCTTCAGTGCACGTGCTCCACACTCCACTGCCAGCGTCTTTAGTGGCGCTCGTGGCAGCCACGCTGCGCGCTCAGTGGGCTTAGAGGGACTCTAACCCCGTGTTCTTGGGGTAGCGTTCTGTGGCCGTACACTCTGCGCTCTTTTAGCCGAGCTCTGTGAGCAGGCTCCTGCGTTTATGTTCAGCGGTAGTGCGGCTCTGTGAAGCAACAGAGTCTGCCCCCGTACACACCGGGTGACGATAACCCGCATGTGTTTCTTATAGTATACCGCCATATAGCATCCGCCATTACTGAGCAGCAGGTTACCACCCCTGCACGGTGGACCCCGGGCTGCAAACGCACCTTATTGCCATCTTTATTATTTAGTCAACAAAACATTACTGATAGTATTCACCCAAAAAAAGTATCTGATTTTTATTTTTGTTTGTTGAAAGATGTTCAATTGTGGATGAAGAGAGACGTGGCTATTTAGCAAATGCCTGCAATAACCAGATGAATATTAAAAAGAGAGACAGACCATTAGAACCTAAACAGAGGCACCAAATAAATAGAAAAAATATATATAAAACAATCCCCAAGAATTCCTTGGTATACAGTATATGTGTTTTTGGCACTATTTAGCGGAATTGTACCCAGTTAATACAAGTTGTCTATCCCCCAAGTTTGACTCTAATACCATGAGGATACACTTCTAAATATAGGTTAAAAGTATCTATATAAAAACTCAAAGTTTCCTTGATCTACTGTAGAAGTATTTTGGCACTATTAAGCAGACATGTGCCTAGTTATTGCAAACAAATTTTCTCCCAAGTTAGATTCTCATAATGTGAAGGTACATTCTTGAACATATAAAACTAGCGCTATGGATTAATAAAAGCGTCTTTTTACAAAAGCGCTGCAAGTGCTAGAAGCATATAAACTCAGGAGTTCCTAAGCGGTAGGAGTATTATGGCACTATTAAGCAGACATGTGCCCAATTAGTTCAAGTGAGTTTACTCAAAAATTCAACTCTCATACCATGAGGGTGCATTCCTAGATATAAAAAAATTGTAGCGCTATAGATTAATATAAACGTCTCTATGTAAAAGCGCTGCAAGTGCTAGGGTTAAATGAACGGGCAGAGTCAGGGTCGGCTGGGACTCAACTTCAGGATTTATTGCTCAGTAGCGAGCACAAGACAAACATCGAATCCAGTCATCTGTATAAGACGCTTCTCTCACAAAGGTATCGGATGATAAGTTCAAAATATAATTGAATGTATTTATGTTGCAAAAGTTAGTGAAGGGTTAGACTCACTATTAGTCCGAAGGAACCCAGGCTATATTAAAGGACTCACTGGATATTTAAGTTTTTTCATAAAAAACATGATCTTCTAGCTATACCTTGTTAATCTGTGATGTGGTATCATTGTACAGTTCTATACCTAATTCTGTAGCTATGTAAGGTCTTAATTTTCATTTACCAAAATACAGTCACTATACTCAAGATTTAATACATTGCACCGTACAAGTCACGCATTGCCTATTGATTCATACCTTTTTTGTTTTTGATGAGCAATATTATCTCCAACGTACAGGTGTGGTAATGGGTGCAAAATTTTCACCTTCTTTCGCAAATTTAGTCATAGCTCTTTAAGAGTTTCGTTTTGTTTTTTTCTATTTTCAAATCTTTTGCCTCCCCACATTGTTTAGTATGGCAGGTACATCGATGACCTACTCATCATATGGATCCACTATACAAGGCTTTGTTAATTATCTCATTTCCAACTATTACAATTTAAAATATACTTATGCAAATTATTATTTTCAACTTTCTTTTTTAGATTTAAAATTGCAGGGCATACATAACCATATAATTTCCACATCAACATATACCAAACCTCTTACAGGCAACATTATTCTTGACGCTACTAGCAGTCATCCCAAGCATACCATTAGGTCAACTCCAGGTAAATTTACAGGGCTTAAAAAAATTGTATCAATATTGATCATTTACATGCTGAACTAAATCAATCCTACAATAAATTAAAAGAGAGAAGTTAACCTAGTTGGAATCTTAATCAAATATTGTGTTGCACAAAAATCACAATGATCTTATTTTTCATACAAAAAGCAAAAAGAGCAGAATTTTAAGAAAAAACCTCTGTCCGTTCCAGTACAGTCCTTGATTTAACAGAATTAATTAGAATTAATAAATTTGTACCAATACTGAATAATGATCAAAATTTAGGATAATAGCTCTCCATCTATAGGGCCAACATATTCTGCAGCACTTTACATTTTAAAGGGGACTTGTACAGACAATGAAGATATTACAGAATAACACTAGTGATGAGCGAGCATGCTCGGTAATGCTCGGTGCTTGTCCGAGCATCGCAGTGCTTGTAATGCCCGGCGAGCATTTCCAGGGTGGCTCAGCAGGAATTCGGGTCACCGCCCTGCATGTTTGGCGCTCTTTAGTGTGCTAATCAACATGCAGGTATTGTTTGCCATTCACTGTAATACTGCATTACAGTGATTGGCCGTGCAGCATCATCAAGTCAAACCTGGCGCCACCCTACTCGTCCCAGTGAGCTCCGGACAGTGTAGGAAGAGTTGCTGCAGAGATAGGGACAGAATTGGTGGTGTGTAAGTATTGTGTGGTTATACCATTATTGAATACACAAATCCAGCTAAACCAACAGTCCTTCTAAGGACTAATTACGGTGGATATAGATTGCAGTGCTACAGAAAGAGGGTCCATTTCATTACTGTCTGCTGCCCCAAGTTTCAGTGGCCAGGAATAATTTTTTTATCTTAATCCTGATTATTTTATTCAAAAGCTATCCAGAGCACATTTTTTTTCTCCATTTGCTTGTTGGCACTGCAGAATACAGCCAGATCCTTTCCATAGTACAGCGTGAAAATCCAGCTTTTTTTAACCCCTTTACTCCCAAGGGTGGTTTGCACGTTAATGACCAGGCCAATTTTTACAATCCTGACCTCTGTCCCTTTATGAGGTAATAACTCTAGAACGCTTCCATGAATCCCGGTGATTCTGTCATAGTTTTCTCGTGACATGTACTTCATGTTAGTGGTAAAATTTCATTGATATAAGTTGCGTTTATTTGTGAAAAAAATGGAAATTTGGCGAAAATTTTAAAAATTTCAAAATTAGATCAATTTGAATTTTTATGCCCTTAAATCACAGAGTTATGGCACACAAAAAACTTAATAAGTAACATTTCCCACATGTCTACTTTACATCAACACAATTTTGGAACCAAAATTTTTTTTTGTTCGGGAGTTATAAGGGTTAAAAGTTGACCAGTGATTTCTCATTTTTACAACACCATTTTTTTTTTTTTCTAGGCACCACATCACATTTGAGTCACTTTGAGGGGTCTATATGATAGAAAATACCCCAAGGTGACACCATTCTAAAAACTGCACCCCTGACGGTACTCAAAACCAAATTCAAGAGGTTTATTAACCCTCAGGTGCCTCACAGGAAATTAACATTTAACTTTTTTCCCCAACAATTACTTCAGGTCCAATTTTTTTTATTTTACCAAGGGTAACAGGAAAAATTGGATTGCAAAAGTTATTGTGCAATTTGTCCTGAGTACGCTGATATCTGATATGTGGGGGGAACCACTGTTTCGGCGCATGGCAGAGCTCGGAAGGGAAGGAGCGCCGTTTGACTTTTTCAACTGGAATTGAGATCGGACGCCATGTCACGTTTGGAGAGCCCCTGATGTGCCTAATCAGTGGAAACCCCCCACAAGTGACCCCATTTTGGAAACTAGACCCACCAAGGAACTTATCTAGATATGTGGTGAGAACTTTGAACCCCCAAGGGCTTCACAGAAGTTTATAACGTACAGCCGTACAATTAAAGAATCATATTTTTTCCACAAAAATGATCTTTTCACCCCCTATTTTTATTTTCCCAAGGGAAACCGGACCCCAAAAGTTATTGTGCAATTTATCCTGAGTATGCTAATACTCCATATGAGGGGGTAAACCACTGTTTTCGGCGCATGGCAGAGCTCGGAAGGGAAGGAGCGCCGTTTGACGCAAAATTGGCTGGAATTGAGATTGGGAGCTATGCCGCGTTTAGAGAGCCCCTGATGTGCCTGAACAGTAACCCCCCCCCCCACAAATTACCTCATTTTGGAAACTAGACCCCCTAAGGAACTTATCTAGATGTGTGGTGAGCACTTTGAACCAGGGCTGTGGAGTCAGAGTCATGGAGTCGGAGTCGGAGCTCATTTTGGTGGAGTCGGTATAAAATGGTCCGACTCCTAAAATATATAATAAATTGGGTACAGTAATTCAATGCAGAATGTGCTGAATATTTTTCCATAGGAATTTGGGAAAGTTATGAAATGTCCTATAAATGGCTATTCCTGATCTAAGGCTACATTCACACACAGCGTTTTTGCTGCGTTTTTTGAGGATACGTTTTTCATCTGCAAAAGCAGATCAGCTTTTTAAAAAACTGCATCACCTGAAAGGTTTTTGAGCTCATAGATAATGTTTTCAATAGCAAAAGCAGATTAGAAATCTGCTCTATCTATCTATCTATACATTTATCCATGTCTGTCTATCCATATCTTATCTGTACCAAAAAGAATGAAAGCCGGGTAGCACACAGACTAACACACTTTTTTTTTTTTTTTAGCACCAGTCAGGTACACCTCATAGCTGCCCAAAAGGACGCCCAGGACAGGCACTGCTCGTCTTCAGTAACACATCAACATCAATTGATAGTTGGAATAAATAGACTGCATTCACCACATCTTCTGCAGCAGCTGAGGTGTGCAGTATGAGATTCTGCGGAACAGTATGAGGTTCTGCCCCCCCCTAGTTTTGATCCTGGCTAAAACCGTTTCTTATAGATATGGCGAACCCTCAGGTAACCCTAAATGAAGGTCAATGGACACAGGTGGCTGAATTGAAGGAATTGCTTAATCACCTATTTACCGTGACTAAAAAATTACAAGCTGAGGATTTAACTGCTGGCATTTTCATAAGGGAGTGGAAGAACTTGCTATTTTGCCTGTCCCAAAGAGGAGATTTAATCGCAAATGGCATTTCTGCTTCAATGAAACGGAGAGAAACACAGCTATTGGAAAATAAAATTTTTCTGGCAGCTGTTTATGTGGACCCAAGTCATCGTATATTGCTTGATGATCAACAGCTTACTAAAGGAAAAGAAGCTCTGACTGAGGTAGCAGTTAGGATGAGTGACCTACAGGAGGACTGCCAGGCGCAAGATGACTTGGGTCCTGACAGTGCTACTGCTGCCATATCTTCATCCTCATCAGATGAGGAGTTTGACTTTGACAAGTATTTGGGTGATATGGAGCAAGCAGATTGACCATATTTGACCATATTTCAGCAAAATGTTTCACTTGCTCTCAAAGAAAAAGAAAAATTCAACCGTTCATCAAAACTGACTGTGCATGAGGCAATTCCTTTATACTTGGAAATTGTTAGAGATGTTGCCCATGTGGTTACGGCTTTGCCTCCAACCCAAGTAAGTGTAGAGAGGTTGTTCTCTGGCCTTAAAATTATTAGGTCAGAATTTAGGTCATCTATGAAGGAGGATCTGATGGAGGCAATTTTATTTCTTAGAACAAATTCATAGACTGCACAAATGTTATTTAGTATGTTTTTGTTGAAAACTGTTTTTTGCCACTTACATAGTTTATTACATAGTGTTATATATATATATATATATTGTATATATATATATGTAATTGATATTACAGTGTATTACATATTTACAGTTTATTACAGTTTTTTGTGTTCTAAAGTCGTATTCCAATAAATATATATTATGTTCTATCTAAATATCTTGATTATTGTATCATAAAAATGATTAAATGTCTGATGTTCACATTGTACTACAATACATTTTTCACTTAAATATAAGCAATATATGTCGGAGTCGTGGAGTCGGTGGAAGGGAAATTGAGGAGTCGGAGTCGCAGGTTTGGCTTACCGACTCCACAGCCCTGCTTTGAACCCCCAAGTGCTTCACAGAAGTTTTTAACACTCGGGCTTGAAAATAAAAAAATCATATTTTTTCCACAAACATGATGATAAAAATAATAATCTTTATTATTATCATGTTTATAATAATTAGTCCCCAATTTTATTATTTTTCCAAGGGTAACAGGAGAAATTGGACCCCAAAAGTTGTCCAATTTGGCCTGAGTACGCTGATATCCCATATGTGGGAGAAAACTACTGTATGGGCACACGTTGGGGCTCGGAAGGGAAGTACTGACGTTTTGGAATGCAGACTTTGATGGAATGGTCTGCAGGTGTCATGTCACATTTGGAGAGCCCCTGATGTGCCTAAACAGTGGAAACCCCCCACAAGTGACCCCATTTTGGAAACTAGACCTCCCCAAGGAACTTATCTAGATGTGTGGTGGGCATTTCGAACCCCCAAGTGCTTCACAGAAGTTTATAAATTAGAGCCATAAAAATAAAAAAAATCATTTTTTTCCTCAAAAATGATATTTTTGTCCCCAATTTTTTATTTTCCCAAGGGTAACAGGAGAAATTGGGCACCAAAAGTTGTTTTGCAATTTGTCCTGAGTAGACTGATATCCCATACGTGGGGGTAAACCACTGTTTAGGCGCATGGCAGAGTTCGGAAGGGAGCGCAGAATTGGTTGGAATTGAGATCAGACACCATGTCGCGTTTGGAGAGCCCCTGATGTGCCTAAACATTGGAAAAAACCCCAATTCTAACTCCAACCCTAACCCCAACACACCCCTAACCCTAATGGGAAAATGGAAATAAATACATTTTTATTATTTTTCCCTAACTAAGAGGGTGATAAAGGGGGTTTTAATTTACTATTTTTGGCGGGTTTTTATGTTTGGCAGCTGTTACATGCTAAAAGATGCTTTTTATTGTAAAAATAGTTTTTGCATCACCACATTTTGAGAGGTATAATTTTTCCATAATCTGATCCACAGAGTCATGTGAGGTCTTATTTTTTGCAGGACGAGTTGACGTTTTTGTTGGTACCATTTTTGGGCACGAAATGTTTTTGATCGCTTTTTATTCCGCTTTTTGGGACCCAGAATGAACAAAAAACAGCATTTCATGAATTTCTTTTTGGGGGGCATTTACACCGTTCCGCGTGTGATAAAATTGATAAAGCGGTTTTATTCTTCAGGTCAGTATGATTACAGCCATGCCTCATTTATATAATTTTTTTATGTTTTGGCACTTTTATACAATAAAAACAATTTTATATAAAAAAAATAATTATTTTTGCATCGCTTTATTCTGTGAGCTATAACTTTTTTATTTTTTTTGCTGACGACGCTGTATTGCGGTTCGTTTTTTGCGGGACAAGATGACGTTTTCAGTGGTGCCATGTTTATTTATATTTGTCTTTTTGATCGCATGTTATTGCACTTTTTGATCGGCGGTATGATGATAAAGCATTGTTTTTTGCCTTTTTTTTTTTTTTTGAAGGGGTTCACTAAAGGGTTTAACTAGTGGGACAGTTTTATAGGGCAGGTCGTTATGGAAGCGGCGATACTAAATATGTGTACTTTTATTGTTATGTGTTTTTTTATTTATTTACAAAAAAGAATTTATTAGGGAATTTTTTTATTTTATTTAGAAATTTTTAAAAAATTGTTTTTACACTTGTTTTTTTTTTTAACTTTATTATTTTTTCCTGGGGGGTGAGACATCACTGTATAGTGTCAGATCGCTGATCTGACACTTTGCAGGTCACTGTGTCAGATCAGCGATCTTAAAGGCACTGCAGGAGGCTTTCTCAGCACCTGCCCTCAGCAGGCACTGAGATAGTCTCTTTCCTGCAGGACCCCAAAGGCCCCCGGCCATATTAGATCCTGGGGCCTGCAGGAAGGAGGCCCTCGAAACAGCGCGAGCACATCGCGTTGTTCCGAGGGGCTCAGGGAAGCACGCAGGGAGCCCCCTTCCTGCGCGATTCTTCTCTATGTCCCCGGTACACTGTGATCATGTTTGATCACAGTGTGCCAGGGGTTAATGTGCCGGGTGCGATCCGTGACCGCTCCTGGCACATAGTGCCGGGAGTCATCTGTGATAATCAGTTGACACCCGGCCGCGATCATCTGCGCTTCCCCCGTGAGCGCAGCTAATCGCGTGTGACGTACTATTCCGTCCATGGGACTTAAGTCCCAGGTCACATGGACGGAATAGTATGTCCAGTGTAAGGAAGGGGTTAAACAGATTTGGCCTTCACAGTGATCACATCTGAGTGCGCAGAAATTTCTACCATTTTTGTGATACTGTACAATTTTGTTGGAATGTCTTGTACAAGTTCTTGACACCAGTTTGCTGAAAAAAAAAAAAAGTATTTACCTACAGAACAGATATTTTACACTGGGTTTTGTCTGCCACACGGATCGCATATCATTGCTCTAAAAATTGTGCCATTTCAGTCCTCCATTGAATTTGTTTTGCTGTATCTTAGCCTAGTTATTGACACCATTTTGCTGCAAAAAAAACAAAACAAAAACAAATGCATGCCAGATATTTTAAATTGGGGTATCTGTGTGACAGGCATCACATATCATTTTGCTCAAAATAGTGACATTTCAGCCCTACGGTGAATTGGTTTTGCTGTGTTTTAGCCTAGTTATTGACACCAGATTCCTGCCAAAAAAAAATGCCAGGCCACAGATATATTAAAGTGAGGTATCTCTGTCATATGCCTCATCTGTCTGTGGACTAAAAATTGTGACATTTGAGGGCTCTATTTAATTTTTTTTGCTGAGGCCTCCATTGAACTGTTTTTGCTGTGTCTTAGCCTAGTTATTGACACTATTTTGGTGTAAAAAAATCCAGGCCAAATACTTTAAAGTGGGGTATTTCCATCACACGCCTCATCTATCTGTGGACTAAAAATTGTGACATTTGAGGGCTCTATTTAATTTTTTTTGCTGTGTCTTAGCCTAGTTGTTGACAACAGTTTGCTGGAAAAAAAAATTGTTAGTGACGGGCCAGATGTTTTAAATTATGGTTTTCCCACACATGGATCACATATAAGTTCGCTCCAAATTCAGCCATTTCTAGTGATTGTGGAAAATATTGTAATCCATTTAAAATGGGCAAGGCGCGAGGCAAGGGACAGAGAAGTGGATGTGATGGTGCATGCAGAGGCCGTGGGAAAGCTGAAATTGGGCCACAACAAACATCCACATCTTCTCACTCGACCTTCCTGTCTGAATTACTAGGAAACCCCAGCACACCACTATTGAACTCAGAGCAGTGTCAAAAGGTTGTTGGTTGGATAGCGGATAATGCTTCCAGTCACTTTGCCATCACCAACACCACCCTGTCTTCTACACGGTCAAATATGAGTAGCCGTAAGTTTGGACCATATATTTCTCACCCTGATCCTCCTTTCTCCCACCATGCTGAGTGCCCGGAGACAACTGATCCCACACTTGGACACTCTGGAGAGCTGTTCTCTTTTCCATTTAGAGATTCGGGCCTCTCTCCCAGTTCACTTGAAGCGGGGCAAGAGGAGATCGCATGTAGCGATGCTCAAATATTTGAGCAGCCACGGTTACAAATTCAGGGTACAATGGAAACGTGTCACAAGAGGTGGACGATGATAAGACATAATTGGCAAAAAGTCAAAAGGAGGACCAGGGTGCGGAAGTGGAAGATGAGGTGGTGGATAATATAGTAACTGACCCAACCTTGCAGGAGGACATGCATAGCGAGGACAACAGCACACAGAGGGAGGGAGTCGTAGCACCCCAACAGGCAGGAAGAAGCAGTGTGGTGGCTGCAGACAGAAGGCGGGCAGCCATTCCCGAAACACCAACACCACGGAAGTTGGCAGTACAACTGTTTATTATTATTATTATTATTATTATTATTATTATTATTATGCATTTATATAGCGCCATTTATTCCATGGCGCTTTACATGTGAAAAGGGGAAATATAGACAAGTGTAATATATACAAGAGTAATATACAAGTGTAAGACAAGGGACACACAAGTACATAAGGAGAGGGGACCCTACCCGCGAGGGCTCACAGTCTACAGGGATGGGTGACGATACAGTAGGAGAGGGTAGAGCAGGTCGTATGGTGGTTCAGTAGACCGAGGATCATTGCAGGCTGTAGGCTTGTCGGAACAAGTGGGTCTTCAGGTTCTTCTTGAAGGTTCCCGTTGATGGTGAGAGTCTGATGTGTTGTGGTATGGGGGAAGCACGGGAGAAGTCTTGTATGTGGTTGTGGGAAGAAGAGATAAGGGGGGAGTAGAGAAGGAGATCTTGGGACGATCGAAGGTTGCGTGCGGGTAGGTACCTAGAGACCATGTCACAGATGTATGGAGGATACAGGTTGTGGTCTTCCAGAGTCTGGTTGTTTTTTAAAGATTCTGCCGATAACCCCAAACAGGCCATTTGCACCACCTGCCATGCCCGCATCAGCAGGGGTAGCAAAACTACAAACTTGACCACCACCAGCATGATCAGACACATGGCAGCAAAGCACCCGACTTTGTGGGCCGAACCTCAGGGTCCAGGAACAGTGTCTGCGGGTGACAAAATTGCTTCTTCCATTGTTGTGTGTGCAAGCCAATCCCCTGTCCATGGTGCATGCGAAGATGCCTCCTGCCCTGCACCTGTCATTGCACACACTCAACTAGCTCCATCATCAAGCACGTCCTTGTCCCAGTGCAGCGTTCAGCTGTCCTTACCCCAGTCCTTGAAACGCAAGCGGAAATACGGTGCCAACACCCCACAGTCCACACTACTAAGTTCACACATTTCTCGTCTGCTTGCACTCTAAATGTTGCCTTTTAGGCTTGTGGAGACGGAAGCTTTCCGCAACCTGATGGCGGCGGCCGTCCTAAGGTAGTGGGCATGTTGCTGGGGAGTAATAGTAGAACTGTCGGGGTCGTAAACGACAATAAATCCTCATTCACCAGTCATTCCAAATCATTGTGCGAGCGCAAAACATCTGGTACCAATTAAGAATGACTCAGACACGCAGCTGATTCAGTCTTAGCTAATGTCCCGCATCCACACCTGTCAGGAGCAGTACAACAACTGGCTTTATTTACAAATACACAATACTATATTGAGTGTTAGGGGAAGGCGTGCATTAGGCGGGGTTTATGCAGTATACATCTAGTGTCCAGTCTCTCTCTGATTCGTCAAAAAGTCTCCCGATGGTTACTTCTTCTTCACATTCCTGAGTTATCTTTTTTTAAGAGAAATGAAACTTAACTTAACTCTTTAGACACTGAATTTAAGTGAAAGTGAACACTGGCAGCCATCTTTAATACAGTTACATTTGCATTAGCAAGAAATTAGGAAAAACTTATTGTTTCACAGTATAAAAGTATAAAAGTTATATAAGAAAATATATTTTCACCTTGACAATCCCCCCTAAACACTAAGTTTTTCCCTTAATGAAAGATCCTTCGAGACTGTCCATGCGATGGGAAAAGGGGAGGTGGATTTCTTCATCCAGACACCTCAGAAGCTCTCCCCTAGCGAGAGGCCTCCAGGCAGCTGAACCCTTCACTAACCTCACATGGAGTTCTCCCGCTGTCCCTAAACTAAGTCTCTTAACATCATCTGAGAATGGGGGGTTTTGTCTACTCTCTTGAGGGGAATATACTTAGGGATCTCCCCTAGATCAGTACCATCGTACTCTGGTGGGTCTACTTCTTGATTGAGGAAGGTGCCAGTCGGAGTTGCTTTGGCAATAACCTTTTTATACAAGGGAATAACACAACAAAGAGTTATCGATCCAATTACAAGGAGGGCAATCAGTACTATACAAGCTTGTTGAAGGAATCCCTTGAGTCCACCCAACCAGCCGGAAAAGAAAGATGTGTCTACTCCAGCATTAGTTTTCAATTCTGCTGCTAACCCAGTTATCTTTTTAAGGGCTATCATGGTTTTCCATTCACTCCAGAGTTCTGAGGGATATAGGTACAACACTCCTCTCCCACCATCCCACAAACTCCTCCTTTCTCAGCTAATATCATATCAAGGGCTAGTCGATTTTGGAGTGTCATTCTAGTGTTAGGGCCCAATTCTTCAACTATACCTTGGAAGGCATCTTGGCTGAAATTGACAAACCTTTGTTCACTGTAATATATGTAATTGATCCATTCAACATTTTTATTAATCTGCACCTGTGGGATTATAGAAGCAAAGCCAGCATAGATCTGGTTCTGGGCTTTAAATTGGTCAGGCACCCCCCTTGGCACTCCAATAGCATCAATATATACTAGTGGATCTTCTTCATAACTCATATGGAGCTGATCGAGGCTTCTCCTTTTCCTGGTAGGTTCATCAGGTATCTTTGGATCCCAGGGTAGAATCTTGAACTGCATAGCTAGTTTAACAAGGGTGCATTGGCCTGTCCAGGCATTTGGCAACCTAGGACGGAGCTTACCATCTCCACATAACCAATAAATGTCATACATATATTGTGTATGTTTGATTAACAAGTCAGTATCTAGAGAACTATTCTCTTTGCAGAAACCTGTCTCGAAGATCCCTACTGGTGTACCTGTGGTGTCGTGGGAATTATAGCAGGTGTAATTGTCAGCTAATACAGTTACTTCTCCTGGGACCTTTAGTTTGGGTTCCTTATGAATTAGTGGGATGTAATCTGGGCAATCAGTGGGCTTCAAACCTTTCAACAAATTCATGACACAGGCAGTGGTGTTGTCATCAGGGAAAAGCAATGCATGTGTGTATAGGTGTGTATTCGCAGCAGCACAAGCAATACATCCTACAGAGATATTCTGGACTTTTACATTGTACCTCACCCATTCTAACCACAAATTTTTCCTTGGGGCTGTTTGTGTTTCTATGGAGAAAACCTCTTGCCAACTGAGACCTGGAATGGGGATCACTTCATTAACTACATTTTGCAAACGCTCACCTGGGCCTATTTTAGGTGTACTGGTAACGGGGGCCTTGGTTGGTCTGAAGCTAATATCCTGAAGCCGTATATGGCCTAAATACGCATAAGGTCCAGCGCTAAATACATAATTATAATGCCTTCCTAGTACGAACGTCTGCAGATCAGCAGATTGAGGGCTTTCAAGATTTAGGAGAAGGGGGTGACAGCTTCTACCCCATTTACAGCCCCTAAATGGTTGCAGAAGGGCTGTTAGATGCATTCTCTCACGAAGACTCCTACCCGTCCCATCCTTGGGGAACATGGCTTCGCTAGGTTTATATCCCCAATCATTCCCCGTACTCCAGGCAGCATCTGTCCAATAATGACAATTATTGTTGTCTTGTCTGGTAACACACATATAGAACTGGATGATCCCCTCTACCACCCGTTCAGTCTCAAGGCACTTGACTACATCACAGAAATCAAATCGCCAGATATTCACCGGGGCTGTCAGGTTTACCCAGAGAATAAAGGGACCAGAATTCTTATTTACAATAGGGGCCGAAGAGGTAGGGGCGAGGATGGCCCCCAGTCCCAAGGTCAAAAACAACAGCAACATTTCCCTTCAGTCACTACTGTGACTAAACACTGGTTCGGTCTCTTTTACAGTGTGAAGCATGAATCCAGGTGCTCTTTCCTTCAAGTTTTACTGCAGTGGGGGTGACCAGGATCACCGTGTGGGGTCCTTCAAATCTCGGCTGGAGACAATCTCTGCGCACAAACTTTTTCACATACACCAGGTCTCCTGGCACAAAGTCATGGACCACGTCACCTGTGGATTCTGGAAGAGAAGCAGAAACTGTAGAGTGGGTGTTAGACAGTTCCTTAGACAATGCAATCACAAATTGTACAACTTTATCATTTGTCTCAGACAACTCTTGTGGCCTAATGTCTCCTATTTTAGGTGGAGCACCAAAAAGAATCTCAAAGGGAGTCAAGCCGTGTTTTCCCTGTGGGGTGTGTCTGATATGGTATAGGACCACGGGGAGCAAATCTGGCCATGGGAGTGGGTGGTCCTGGCTCATTTTAAGCAACTGGGTCTTAATTGTGGAGTTCATTCTCTCAACTTTGGCTGAACTGGAGGGGTGATAGGGGGTGTGCAGACCCAAATCTGTCCCTAACATGTGCCACAATTCCTCGTAGACATTGGCAGTGAAGGCTGGGCCTTGATCTGATTCAACAACTTCGGGAATTCCAAATCTGCACGAAATTTCAGTGATGAGCTTCTTAGCTGTAGTTTTGGCAGTCATGTTGGTCACTGAGTAGGCTTCGGGCCATCCTGAGAACATATCCACAGCCACTAGGACGTACTCATACTTTCCTGACTTGGGCATCTGAATATGATCAACCTGGATTCTCTGCCAAGGGTAGTCTGGTTTGGCAAGATGCTGAAGTGGAACCTTGGCGGTGGCTGTTGGGTTACAGATGGCACAGACTGGGCAGGCTCTTGAGTAGGCTGTGACAGTGGTAGAGATTCCTGGTTCCCAGTAGAGCTTCTTGATACAGGCCAGAGCTTGGTTCTTTCCTCGATGAGTTGATCCATGAGCCCATGCTGCAACGGCTGGATACATTCTTTTGGGTAGACAGGGTTTCCCATCCACCTTATAGAGTCTAGGAAATTGGTATTGTCCGGCAGAACTACGATTCCCATGAATGGCTCCTGCAGCTTCCCACTGCTTCTTTTCTTCTTTAGAGGTCAACTTTTGTTCTTCCCACAATCTCTCTTCAGGTGGTCGGGCTGGCTTCCAGACAGATCCGGTGGCAGGGTATTCCATTTCCATGTCTTTTATCAACTCCCTCTTCTTTCTTCGGGCTTCGGACTTCTCAAAGTCTCGTTCTTCTTCGGCTTGGGTAGCTTCTTTGGTTGCCTGTTCTCTTGTTTGTGCTCTGGTAAGCACAGGCATCACAGGTGTATCAGTGCCTTCCCAACAGGGTTTTTCTGGTGCTGTTTCTTCTTCTTCCCACTTTGCTGAGACATTCTTTATGGCAGCAGCTTTGGCAGCTTGATCTGCTAAATGGTTTCCTCTAGTCTCCTTCGAATTGACTTTCCCGTGAGCTTTGACCTTGATCACCGCAATTTGTACAGGTAGCTCCAATGCCTTCATCAGGGCTTTAATCCTTAGTGCATGTTTAACAGGGGTTCCTGTAGCCGTAATGAACCCTCGGGACTTCCACAGGAATCCAAAATCGTGACAGATTCCATAGCCGTATCTTGAGTCAGTGTAGACATTGGCCGTCTTCCCTTCTGCTAGATAACATGCTTGTTGTAGGGCCACAAGTTCGGCTTCTTGAGCCGAAAGGTGAGGTGGCAAGGCTTCAGCCAGAAGGACTTCTGTTTCAGTGGTGACCGCATATCCAGTGTGGAACTTGCCATAAGAGTCTGCAAATCGAGATCCATCAGTCCATAGTTGCAAATCAGGGTTGAGAAGTTCTTGAGTTACCACATTTTGTGGTGCAGAGGCTTCTTGTTCCAGTGCTTTTACACAGTCATGCGGGTCATCAGGTGACCTCCCGTCTGGTAAGTCCTTATACCCGTCAGGGAACTCCCCCCTAGAATGTGGAAGCAAAGTGGCTGGGTTGATGGTAGTACATTTCTGGAAGGTGATGTTGGAGGGCAGAAGTAGAGAGCACTGAAGTCTGAGATGTCTTTGGCTCGTTAGATGCTTAGGAGATGTTTGTTGGAGGACAGCAGAGAGATCATGTTCAGCTTGAATGACCAAGTCATGACCAAGTGCTATGTCAGCAGACTTATCCAGAAGAACATGGGCTGCATGCACAGCCTTGAGGCAGGAAGGAGCAGTTCTGGCAACAGGGTCTAGCCTGGCTGAGTAGTAGGCCAGAGGACGGAAACGATCAGCATGTTTCTGTGCCAGCACACCAGAGGCATGTCCTTCAGATTCTGAAACAAAGAGATGAAACGGCTGAGTGTAGTCAGGGAGACCCAGAGCAGGGGCACTGACAACAGCTTCCTTGAGAGCCAGGAAACAGTCCTTTTGCTGAGCATAGATATACGGATTTTCAGCATGATCCCAGTCCGGTCCTCCAGTCTTGAGGCAATCATACAAAGGTTGCATGAGTCTTGAAGCATCCGGAATCCACTGTCTGCAGTAGGTAATGAGTCCTAAGAAAGACTGCATAGCAGAGTATGTCTTTGGATAAGGGATATCCTTGATTGCATGTTTTCTGTCCTCGGTGAGGTGTCTCGAGCCTTGAGAGATGCAGTGTCCGAGGAAGACGACTTTCTCTTTGCACCACTGGACCTTGGCCTTTGAGACTTTGCAGTTGGCAGAATGAAGAAAAAGGAGCAAGGACTCAGAAGCAGCAAACAGATTCTCTTCAGTTCCACAGAGGAGTAGGTCATCAACATACTGGAGAAGCGTGACATGAAGATTCTGTAACACCCACGGATCCAGGGTCATCTTCATAGCATGAGTGAACTGGTTAGGGGAGTTCTGGGCACCCTGTGGTGTCCTGGTCCAGGTCAGCTGAGATCCTTGAAACGTGAAGGCAAATAAAAACTGTGAGTCTTCATGAAGCGGGACACTGAAGAAAGCATTAGCCAGGTCAATAACGGTGAAGAGTGTTGCTGAAGTAGGCACTTGAGAAAGCAAGGTGTTTGGGTTGGGTACCACAGGAGTTTCCAAGATGGTGGCTGAATTGACTGCTCTGAGGTCCTGTACAAGTCTGTACTTCGGAGGGTCTCCAGGAGCTGTCTTCTTCTTCACTGGAAACAGGGGTGTGTTACAGGGTGAAACACATCTGATTAGCACTCCAGAATGTAAGAGGGAGGTAATCTGAACTCCAAGGCTCCGCTCTTGGGCAGCCTTAAGCGGATACTGAGGTAGTCTGGGGTATGGGTGCCCAGGTTTGAGGTGGACTTTTACTGGAGGCACTTTGAGCAGACCCACATCCTCAGGTCCAGTTGACCACAGAGTGGTAGGTAGATTGGGCAAATCCGGGGAAGGTGTCGTTTGCAGAGTCATCATCATCAGAGGGAAAGCCTTAAGGACACAACGATCTTCAGTGCCTTGTTGTGAGGCAGGATCTTGTAATTGCAATTCCATCCCTTGATCACCGAAGATGATGGTAGCGTGAAGCCTTTGAAGGAGGTCAGCTCCTAAAAGGTTGACGGGGCAGGTTTCAGACACCAGAAATTTGGCAAAGACACCAGAGAATGGGCCAGCTGGGACGGGAACAGTGAGTGGTGATGAGGTTTGTTGACCTTCAACTCCAATACATGTGAGGAAATCTGAAGACAGGGAGATTGTAGGAGGCAGCTGAGATGAAGAGATAACAGAGGTGGCCGCCCCAGTGTCCACTAAGAACTTGAGAGGTTGATTGTCCACTTCCAGGGTCACTGTACCACAAGACGAGGAAGTACAGGTGGCGGGAAAAGTGGGCACCGGTTGGCCTGAACTTCATGAGTGTGGAGGAGGAAGAGGTCTCTGAGGGTGCCCCCTGCGAGGACAACTTCTCCTCATATGACCAGGGCTGGCACACTCCCAACACAGAGGTCTCCCTTGGTCATCACAAACTGGTCTGTCCCTGTAGTTTTGGCCCTGGGACCCTCTCGGCCTCAAGCGTGGTGATCCATACCGATCCTGAGCCTGATACACCATAACAGGTACTTCTGAGGCTTCTGCCATATACATGGCTGGTTTCTTCTTGCCTTTGTCCTTCTGTGCTTCCTTCTCTGCTTCCTTTTCTGCTTCTTTTTCTTCCCTTTGAAGCATTTTCTGATAACTCTTCACAACAGTGAGGGCCTGTTTTAGGGGACCATCAGGTAATTCGGGACGAAGCTTCATGACCTTATCCTTCAGTGGATCTTCCAGACCATCAATAAAAGCACGGACCAACAAGGCTGCCTGCGTCTTCACATGAGTTGAATAACCCAAGTCTTCAAACTGCATAGTTAGTCTGGCAGCGTATTTCTCCACAGCTTCACCAGATTCTTGTTGTATATCCTGTATTGATCCTGCTTCGTCACAGAGACGATCCTGGGCCCACTTTGTGAGTTGAGCGATAAACTCCTTTCCAGACTTGAACTTGTTGAGAGGTCCTGCTTTAGTGGGGTCCAATTCCTTCATGATGGTGGGGAGAAAATATTCGGAGGCTTTGATTGAGGTGATGCCTGATAGATCAGACCATGTAGCCCCGTAGATGCTCCTAGTCTGTTCCAGTTTCCTGACATACTGCATGGGAAATTTGTCCGGGTCAGGTAACTTGTTAACAATAGCATCAATTTGTACCGGAGTGAAGGGTTTGTATTTCAGCTTCAGCCCTTCTTCTTCTTCGTCATGTGTCACTGCCTCATCCTTCGGGGCAGTTGGGGGTGCTGTGGGTATTACCTCATCCAGGGGCTTTATACCTGTGTGCATCAGTGGTATCATGTATTCAGCTACCAAGGGCATGATGCCCTCTAATCCGGATTCATGGTAACAGACGATCCTAACTTCTTGTAAATCGAGATCTGGGGTTGATTGGAGACAATTCTTGATGACTTCAACGTGTTCCTTCATACAGGGGCCCAGTGGGTATCCAAAGAGTCCTGAAGATATCAATGGTATAGCCAAAGTTCTACGAGGAAGTGTATCTCTCCCTAGCCGTCCTGCAAAGATAAGCACTGTCTGTAAGGCGGTCTGCAATATTGTACGGCAATGCTCGGGTGTCCTGTAATCATATATAGGGCCTGCAGTGTGTAACACTATATCACAGGGCAAATTCCCTCCCTGGGTGGACATAACGTCTCCTGGATGCAAGGGGCCATAATTGGTAAGGTAGGCCTGACACTCTTGGGTTATGGCTGGGCCTCCCTTTTTAGCTATCTGTTGGGCCAAACCACCTCTATGCGACAGGGTAGAGTTAGCTGGGTTCACTATGGCTCCTACCTGGTGGGTAACTATGTCCCCATACCCCACTGAGAAAAGAACCTGGGAGCCCTGAGGTGTGATGTAATAGCGTGAATGACAGGGGAACCAGATTTCAAGGTCATGGGGCAACCTAGAGGATTTGTTGAGAGGGGTAGGTAGTGGGCTCCTTCCGGGCCGGGGGGATTCGAACGGACCTAATAGTTGTAGCAACCTGATTGTCAGAATCTTCTGATCCCTCATCATCTCCGATAGCTTGGCGCCTCATACGCATTACGGACCGGAAAGCCGTACTGCCGGTCAGGGCATCAAGAGTGAAGGGACCTTGACCAGGTGTATTTACAAATATCACAGTGGGTTGCACCGGGAGACTAGGCCCAGAGGCCGGAACAGAAACAGGAACATTAGAGGTGGGAACAGCATCGGTCGGTGCCGGAGGTTTCTCAGGAAGTGGTGGTCCCTGATAGTACTCGCCGGAAAGTGTTACCAGCGGACATAGTGGCTGGGGAGGAATTCCGGGTGCACCAAGATGGCTGCCGGTGGAGGCGTGGCATGCCCCACTTCCGTCCATGGTCTGGGCGGAACCCCAAGGACGGCCCGCCCCACACACACGGCAGGTTTCCACCCAGGTTGGATTCTGCACGCCACAAACAGGACACACCCATGCTTCTGGAGAGCTCGTCTTGTCGCCATTATAGGGCGGTGGTTGGGACTGCATTTTCATCATCAGTGGCACGGCGGCCATTTTACAATCTATAAGATCACAGTTCAAAGGCATTTTATAACCAAACACAGGTTCCGCATTGTCTGATCCTCCTTCCCCATCAATCTCTTTCCATCCTTCATTCTTCAAGCCTCGCGCAACTCGCAGATGAGCTTGTGCTTGTTCTAACAATCCTTTATCTTTCAACATGCCTCGTTTGTTCTCTATGAGATTATGCCACATAGCCGGCTGTAATCTCCCTGACGAGGGCAATCCTACATGCTTATACAATCTCTCAACATTCTTGACTGCCTTCTTGCCTTCCCGTGACGCTACTATTGCCTTGACCTCCACAGCATCCTCATCTAACTTGTGGGGCACAGACTTCTTCTGCTTTAAGATACGCAGCATGACTCTTACAGAATACTATGGTTCTCTGCAGAAAAACCACTGGTAGCGATATCAACACTGATGTTCCACAGTACGGAGCCTCACGTTCGACGTACTAGGAAAAGAGCCTCGCGCTCAATATTTCCTTTCCCTAACCTTGAACAGCAGTGATTAACAGATTATCCTGCCACGATATTCCAACAGTCGGGAGGCGGTCTCCTAGTGAGAGCCCTCCACAGAAATACAGGTGGTCCCTTCTCGGGACGTCTTAATTACCTAGTTGGTACAATATCACAGAGGCTGCGTCTCCTATCCCTTCCTCTAAGTTGCCCCACAATCTGCAACTAGCTCAATTTATCACTCCACTTCACTACTAGACAATAGTCACGGGTAGGGTGGTTAAATGGAGTACAATGACCGGTGGAGGAGGTGTGGTGTACACGAGGACGCGCAGAATGCGACGTCTCTCAGTTGCTGGTTCAGAGCGTGGCACAGGATCACACTCAGTCTCACCACTCGACCGGTCACCCCTCAGACCCAAGGAGACCACAGACAAACCAATAACGGCTGAGACACTAGCAAGTGTGACACATACAGTGTATATGATCTCACTTACCGTGTTTTGGAGGGTGATCAGTCCTCGAGGTCAGCCACTACAGGTATCATCCACAGACATCCAGGCATGGGTCCAGAGGAGCCTCGGATCACTGTCCACGCCCCCCGTTGGGCTCCAAATTGTCGGGGTCGTAAACGACAATAAATCCTCATTCACCAGTCATTCCAAATCATTGTGCGAGCGCAAAACATCTGGTACCAATTAAGAATGACTCAGACACGCAGCTGATTCAGTCTTAGCTAATGTCCCGCATCCACACCTGTCAGGAGCAGTACAACAACTGGCTTTATTTACAAATACACAATACTATATTGAGTGTTAGGGGAAGGCGTGCATTAGGCGGGGTTTATGCAGTATACATCTAGTGTCCAGTCTCTCTCTGATTCGTCAAAAAGTCTCCCGATGGTTACTTCTTCTTCACATTCCTGAGTTATCTTTTTTTAGGAGAAATGAAACTTAACTTAACTCTTTAGACACTGAATTTAAGTGAAAGTGAACACTGGCAGCCATCTTTAATACAGTCACATTTGCATTAGCAAGCAATTAGGAAAAACTTATTGTTTCACAGTATAAAAGTTATATAAGAAAATATATTTTCACCTTGACAGAACTACATATAAAACTGGCAATATTGGGCATAGGTAGGTTAGAGGAGGGAAGAAACACAAGCAGTCTAGTTTTCGACTGATTCAGTTTTAGATAGAGGGAGGACATGATGCTAGAGACAGCAGAAAGACAAACATTGTTTTTTTGTAGTTATGCAGGGGTGACATCAGGAGACGATGTGTATATTTGGGTGTCATCACTATTGTTATCGGTATTGCAGGGACGCAGGTGGATTTGGTTGCAATAACTGACTCGGGTAATTATGTGGCTTGATTAGTATGTATGTGGCTGTATTTGTGGACAACTGTTTTATATGTATTATACATGTATATATTTGGGGCAAGTTTTCTTGAGTGGATTAGCCATATGGTTTTAATTGTGTTTTAATATCACTGGTTTTTCATTATGTGCAATAAAGATTTTGTATTTTCATTATTCTGTTGTAGTGTGCATACCTACAGTACTGTTTTTCTTGTTTTCATGTTCTATTTCATTTACTACTGGTTTGCACCTCCTATTATTTATTATTTATTTTGTAGTGCGCCTGGCCTTTATCGATACTATTTGGGTGTCATCAACACAGAGATGGTACTGAAAACCGAGTCTACTGATTGTTTGTCCAATAGGGGCAGTATATAAGGAGAAGAGGAGGGGACCTGGGACCTAGGACTGATCCTTGAGGAACCTCAACAATAAGGGGAAGAGGAGAGGAAGAAGAGCTTGGAAAAGATACAGTGAAGGAGCTGTCAGAGAGGTAGGACAATAACCAGGATCTATTTGTGCCTTACATAAAATAGATTATGCTGTTAACTCGGATACAGTGGGGAAAAAAGTATTTAGTCAGCCACCAATTGTGCAAGTTCTCCCACTTAAAAATATGAGCGAGGCCTGTAATTTACATCATAGGTAGACCACAACTATGAGAGTCAAAATGTGAAAACAAATTCAGAAAATCACCTTGTCTTATCTGGCAAGATTTATTTTGCAAAATATGGTGGAAAATAAGTATTTTGTCACCTAAAAACATGCAAGATTTCTGGCTGTCATATACCTGTATCTTCTTCTTTAAGAGGCTCCTCTGTCTTCCACTCATTACCTTTAGTAATGGCACCTGTTTGAACTTATCAGTATAAAAGACACCCGTCCACAACCTCAAACAGTCACACTCCAAACTCCACTGTTGTGAAGAACAAAGAGCTCTCAAATGACATCTGAAACAAAATTGTAGCCCTGTACCAGGCTGGGAAGACTGAATCTGCAATAGGCAAGCAGCTTGGTGTGATGAAATGAACTGTGGGAGCAATTTTAAGAAAATGGAAGACCTACCGCACCACTGATAATCTCCCTCGATCTGGAGCTCCACGCAAGATCTCACCCAGTGGGGTCAAAATGATCACAAGAAGGGTGCGCAAAAATCCCAGAACCACACGGGGGGACCTAGTGAACGACCTGCATAGACCTGGAACCACCGTAACAGAGGCTACCATCAGTAACACACTACGCCACCAGGGACTCAGATCCTGCAGTGCCAGATGTGTCCCCCTGCTTAAGCCAGTACACGTCCGGGCCTGTCTGAACTTAGATAGAGAGCATTTGGATTATACAGAAGCGTATTGGGAGAATGTGATATGGTCTGATGAAAACAAAGTAGAACTGTTTGGTAGAAACAAAACTTGTGCTTGGAGGAGACAGAATGCTGAATTGCATCCAAAGAACACCATACCTACTGTGAAGCATGGGGGTGGCATACTTTGGGGATGTTTCTCTGCAAAGGAACCAGGACAACTGATCCATCTACATGAAAGAATGAATGGAGCTATGTATCGTGGAATTTTGAGTGTAAACCTGCTTCCATCAGCAAGGGCATTGAAGATGAAACACGGATGGTTCTTTCAGCATGATATTGATGCCAAGCACATCACCAGGGCAATAAAGGAGTGGCTTCGTAAGAAGCATATGAAGGTCCTGTCGTGGCCAGCCAGTCTTCAGATCTCAACCACATTGAAAGTCTTTGGAGGGATTTGAAAGTCCGTGTTGCCCAGCTACGAACTCAAAACATCACTGCTCTAGAGGAGATCTGCATGGAGGAATGGGCCAACATACTAACAAAAGTGGTTGCCAATCTTGTGAAGACTTGCAGAAAACGTTTGACCTCTGTCACTGCCAAAACAGGATATATAACAAAATATTGAGATGAACTTTTGTTAATGACCAAATACTTATTTTTCACCATAATTTGAAAAATAAATCTTGTCAAATCAGACAAGGTGATTTTCTGGATTTGTTTTCTCATTTTGTCTCTCATAGTTGTGGTCTACCTATGATGTCAATTACAGGTCTCTCTCTTGTTAAGTGGGAGAACTTGCAGAATTGGTGGCTGACTAAATACTTTTTTCCCCCACTATATATGGAAGATGCCTTCTCTGTGTCTTCATCAAGAATTTGAGTATTTTTTCTTTTTCTCTTGCTAAAACGGTGATTATTTTTTTATTTCACTTAATCCAGAGAACTAGTCTGATTTCCGTTTTTGGAGTCGGGAAGGAAGGAATGTTTCCCTTAACATGGGGCTATTAGTATTTCCTTATGGGGTTTTTGCCTTCCAGCCGATCAACATGTTAGACTTTAGGTTTAATTCGATGGGCTTATGTCTACCATCAACCTGGAAAAACTATAAAATCTCAGATCTGTTTTTAAACATTTTTCAACAACACTCATTAGTGCAGTTATACAACATGCAAGCCTTTGATGTTCAGGTGCACTACTGTGTAGTGTAATGCCAATGGCCTATACACATAACTGTTGGCCGAACGATCATTGGGTTGACGGCTGTCTCTCCCGACTGTCCGTACACCCAACCCTTCTTCTCGGCTGGGCCTTCCTGTAGTCTCTATGAGAGATCAGTTGCCAGGCTTCTTTAGCGGAGACTTTTCTCCAGGAGAAACAATGGACATCTCTACCATCACATTGCACAATGTAAATGCAATGTTTCCATTTCACAGCCATAACAATAATAATCTGATGTCAACACTATCCATGGATATACCTATGTCCGGGAGACATGATAGTTTCTGTGCGTTCAAGTGCCAGGATTGTCAGATCCAGCAGAAACAACATAATTTGTAGATCTGTCCTAATCTCCGTGGTGATCTCATTCTCCAGACGTCTCACAGGTCCAACCAATAAGACATTTCTGAATTTTACCCATTTAAGCAGTTTAATTTTGTACTGTCTTTTTTTTTAAACTGTAAATTTTTATAAAATTTTATATTTAAACAATTATAAACGAAAAAAAAACAGTTACATTCTAGGCATCTGTCAAGGTGCAATGTAGATACCAAAATAAAATAAAGACATTTGAAAGAGCTTCAAATACAAACTACAGTTACATGAAAAATAATATGAGGGATCAATCCTCCTAGTTGACCAAAAAATGAAGTGTTTTTAGTGATAAGCTCAAAATCCAGTTCTGAAATAAATCCTTGAGAAAGAATGATTGATTACACTGTATGCTAGTTCCATCCTTTAATCCACTAGCTGATACCTAAACAAATATAAAAAGTACAAGACATAGACAGGAAGGGATAAGGAAAAGGGGGGAAAAGGCACAAACTGTGTAGAAATATTACGAGAAAAAAAAAGTACTAACCACCAATCTGAGCTCAATAATAATTCCAAGGGGCCCAAATTGTATCAAATCTATCCACTCCAGTTCTCAGCAAAGCCATCAAATATCCCATTCTACGGATGTCAGAAATTCTATTTAGTAAGTGTTGATGAGAAGGGAGGAGGTCTGTTTCCAATAAAGAGCTATTAAACACTGTGCCGCAGTGAGAATGTGTAGCAGGAGTTTAGTTGAATTTTTCCTCATCCCTAAAGGAGAGACATTTAGGAGAAAAATAGCTGAATCTAATTCAACCTCCACAAAAAGAACCCTGCAAATTAAGGCTCTTACTTCCTCCCAAAAACTAATGAGCTCCAGACAAGACCAAAAGATGTGGTACTGAAAGCCAGCCTCCGAACCACAGCGCCAACAGAAGTTCGAAAGCTAAGGGTTCAGTCTGTGGAGGAGCTCCGGAGTGTGCCCAGTGATGTAGCCCAATGCTAGTGAAGGCGGCATTGAAGGACCCATGGAAGCTGAGAGGAAATGGAGGGATGCAAACCCCACGCATATCGCCGCAAGACTGCGTGGCTTTCTCAGGGGAAAGTGGTCAGCTTTGCTGTGTAGATGTGCAGGGTATATATGCAAATGCAAATCATGGAAAGCAATCAACTAATCAGCATGAATAAAGTACTAAACGAAGAGAGCCCGCATGTATGGCTGCTTCAATGCCGCTTTCATCTCTCTAGCATTGGGCTAAATCGCTGGGCTGCTTCCTCTTCCATATAGGCATATGCAGTCCTATTTGTTTGCATTTTTTTTTGAATGTTGGCATTAGAACACATTGTTCATATTATAATCAGTGTGCCTTTTTTTGCCTTTCTTTGGAGCCTTGTGTAGTAAATTGTACTAGCTGTCAGGAGTTTCATGTGGGTTAGTAATTGCCACATCTTGGGCATAACTACACTGTGTTCCAAATTATTATGCAAAAAATAATTCCTCATATTTTCTCTAAATTACCTGTATGAATTGCAGTCATTGTTATTTTCCAGTCATCTAATATTCTAGTATAATTGCAATGTTTTAGAACAAACTGCCTATGAAAACAGTATATTTTTAAAAATAAGAAACACTCAAAATGCATGTTCCAAATTATGCACAGCAGAGTTTTCAACCTTTTTATTTTTATTTTGAACAAAAAAATGGTCAATTGTGAAATTATAAGCATTATCAGCTTATTACAAAATGAAATCAAACAGTTTTCAAGTCAAAACTTTATTCCAGGTGAAGTTACATTTGCACATACAGTGCCTACAAGTAGTATTCAACCCCCTGCAGATTTAGCAGGTTTGATAAGATGCAAATAAGTTAGAGCCTTCAAACTTCACACAAGAGCAGGATTTATTAACAGATGCATAAATCTTACAAACCAAAAAGTTATGTTGCTCAGTTAAATTTTAATAAATTTTAAACATACAAGTGTGGGTCAATTATTATTCAACCCCTAGGTTTAATATTTTGTGGAATAACCCTTGTTTGCAATTACAGCTAATAATCGTCTTTTATAAGACCTGATCAGGCCGGCACAGGTCTCTGGAGTTATCTTGGCCCACTCCTCCATGCAGATCTTCTCCAAGTTATCTAGGTTCTTTGGGTGTCTCATGTGGACTTTAATCTTGAGCTCCTTCCACAAGTTTTCAATTGGGTTAAGGTCAGGAGACTGACTAGGCCACTCCAACACCTTGATTTTTTGCCTCTTGAACTAGGCCTTGGTTTTCTTGGCTGTGTGCTTTGGGTCGTTGTCTTGTTGGAAGATGAAATGATGACCCATCTTAAGATCCTTGATGGAGGAGCGGAGGTTCTTGGCCAAAATCTCCAGGTAGGCCGTGCTATCCATCTTCCCATGGATGCGGACCAGATGGCCAGGCCCCTTGGCTGAGAAACAGCCCCACAGCATGATGCTGCCACCACCATGCTTGACTGTAGGGATGGTATTCTTGGGGTCGTATGCAGTGCCATCCAGTCTCCAAACGTCACGCGTGTGGTTGGCACCAAAGATCTCGATCTTGGTCTCATCAGACCAGAGAACCTTGAACCAGTCTGTCTCAGAGTCCTCCAAGTGATCATGAGCAAACTGTAGACGAGCCTTGACATGACGCTTTGAAAGTAAAGGTATCTTACGGGCTCGTCTGGAACGGAGACCATTGCGGTGGAGTACGTTACTTATGGTATTGACTGAAACCAATGTCCCCACTGCCATGAGATCTTCCCGGAGCTCCTTCCTTGTTGTCCTTGGGTTAGCCTTGACTCTTCGGACAAGCCTGGCCTCGGCATGGGAGGAAACTTTCAAAGGCTGTCCAGGCCGTGGAAGGCTAACAGTAGTTCCATAAGCCTTCCACTTCCGGATGATGCTCCCAATAGTGGAGACAGGTAGGCCCAACTCCTTGGAAAGGGTTTTGTACCCCTTGCCAGCCTTGTGACCCTCCACGATCTTGTCTCTGATGGCCTTGGAATGCTCCTTTGTCTTTCCCATGTTGACCATGTATGAGTGCTGTTCACAAGTTTGGGGAGGGTCTTAAATAGTCAGAAAAGGCTGGAAAAAGAGATAATTAATCCAAACATGTGAAGCTCATTGTTCTTTGTGCCTGAAATACTTGTTAATACTTTAGGGGAACCAAACAGAATTCTGGTGGTTTGAGGGGTTGAATAATAAATGACCCTCTGAATAAACTTTTCACAATTTAAAAAAAAATTAAACAAAGAAATAACATTCTTTTTAGCTGCAGTGCATTTCACACTTCCAGGCTGATCTACAGTCCAAATGTCACAATGCCAAGTTAATTCCGAATGTGTAAACCTGCTAAATCTGCAGGGGGTTGAATACTACTTGTAGGCACTGTAGGACCCCTTGTTGGAAAGAAGCTTCTGAACTCTCTCGTCCATTGAATTTGTCAGTTTTTGGATGGTTTGTGCTTCAATTGTTTTGCATGTGGACAGAATACCCTCCCAGAGCTGTTGCTTAGATGTGAACTGCCTCCCGCCTTCATAGACACTCCTTCTGATGATGCTCCAGAGGTTCTCAATGGGGTTGAGGTCAGGGGAAGATGGTGGTCACACCATAAGTTTGTCCTCTTTTATGCCCATAGCAGCCAGAGATGCAGATGTGTTATTTGCAGCATGAGACGGTGCATTATCATGCATGAAAATGATCTTGCTGCGGAAAGCACGGTTCTTCCTCTTGAACCATGGCAGGAAGTGCTGTTTTAGAAACTCCACATAGATTATGGAGTTCATCTTTACCCCTTCAGGGATCCTAAAGGGGACGACAATCTCTCTCCCCATGATTCCAGCCCAAAACATTACTCCACCTCCTCCTTGTTGGCACCTTAGCCGTGTTTTCATGGGGTGTCCATCAACCAGCCATCCTCCACTCCATCCATCTGGACCATCGAGCGTCGCACGGCACTCATCGGTGAACAAAACAGTTTGGAAGTCAGTCTTCATGTATCGTTTGGCCCACTGGAGCCATTTCTGCTTGTGTGCAGTGGATAGAGGTGGTCGACAGGATGGCTTACGCACAGCTGCAAACCTCCGAAGGACCCTGCATCTTGTTGTTCGGGGGACGTTGGAGGCACCAGCAGCTTCAAAAACTTGTCTGCTGCTATGACAAGGCATTTTTGCAGCTGCTCTTTTAACCTGACGCAATTGCCTGTTGGAAAGAGTCCTCAATTTTTCCTTATCAGCACGCACACGTGTGTGCTGGGAATCAGCTACATACTTCTTGATTGTGCGATGATCACGATGAAGTGTCTTGGCAATGTTGATTGTAGTCATGCCTTGACCTAAATACTCCACAATTTGTTGCTTCTCAGCAGCCGACACATCCTTTTTCTTTCCCATTTTGGCAAAAAATGTAGGCTGCTTAATAATGTGGAACAGCCTTCTTAAGTTGTCTTGCCTTTATTTGGACACACCTGCCAAACTAATTTGCCCAGGTATCTGCAATTGCTTTCAGTGGTATAAAGAGCTCTGACACACATCACCATCAATGAGTTTAAATGACAAACAAAAAAATTCTAACCTTATCACTCCTAAACTCTTTTTGCATAATAATTTGGAACACAGATGTCTTTTTATCCATTGTTTTCCTATCGCCACAACAGCACCCCATGAGAGAGGGGATCCGCCCACCATCAGGACAGGAACCTGCAGGTTAAAAAGGGGGGCGGACCCCCTCGCCTCCTCAGTTGGGTTCCTGCCCTGAAGTGGGATCCTGCGGGAACACAAGCTTACCTGGGTCCTAGCAGCCTCTGCGCGGTACCTGAGAGAACGGCAGAGCCTGGGACGCCAGAAGCAGCATCGGGGGTGCTCTGCACGCAGGCCCCTCCTCATCTGGCAGATGAATGTCGCGATCCCAAGGTCCGGGGGAGGGCGCCTTGGGTCGCGCGGGTGCAGTGCAGGCGGAGTGGGGCTCCCTGCTTTCATCCACAAAGTTGACCGGCATCGTCTTCCGGCAGCTGCCGTAAAGTGCCCATGACCCGGAAGTGGACGTGAGAACTTCTGGAGAGGAGGCGTGGCCGGGCCTTCTTAGGCGAACGCCAGGTCTGAAGCAGTGTGCGGCAACAATGTCCTCTCTCGGTGATATAGAGGCACCACCTGTGGAGATGTCCGAGTAGTTCAAAAGGAGCAGCGACAGCGGTTGCTCCAGTTGAGCGAGACCACTAGCAAAAAGGGTAAACGGGGGCGGCAGCCATCTGGGACCCCTCCTTCGGAAGCGGTACTCCACTGAGACACAGCTTTGGGTGGTGAGTGTGTGTATGATCACCTGGTAAGGTAAGCTGAAAGTCCCCCTTCTGTGCTCTATTCCCAGGTTAAAATATTGGCAAAAACTAAGCACAAGCAATGTGCTTTGTGCACAGTACCCTTGCCTGACAGCTATGCTAAAAGGTTTTCTTAATCCTGCATATGCTAGACCCTGGAGGCTCCTGTTCGTACATCGGATCTAAGAGCTGTCTTCAGGGAAGTCATTAGAAGCTCCCTTAAGGGGAAGATCCATAAAAGAGCTAGCATTGAGAGGGTGAGCTCAAGATCTAGTCCGTCAATGGGGGGCAGCAGTTTGAGTCCTCAGAGTCCCCTTCATCTCCATCATCATCGGACGAGGAGGGAAGGTCTTGTTTCCCCATAGAAAATATGGTCTCATTGTTGAGGTCGGTGTGGGCAACCGTGTGGGTCAAAGACAGTAGAGAGCCCAAATCGGCTCAGAACCTCATGTTTGCAGGCTTGTGTCAGAGGAGTCATACGTCCTTCCCGTTAAATGGCACAGTTAAAAGCCTCATAAAGAGAGAATGGGATAAACAGGATAAGGGATTCCTGCCATCCGCCGCAAAATGGAGATACCCATTTGAGGATGACGTACTGGTGGAATGGCTTAAGATTCTTAAAGTGGATACGGCCGTGGCCTCCTCATCAAAGAGATCTGCTCTTCTGCTGGAAGACGGAGGTCTTCTGAAGGATCCATCTGACAGAAAAGCAGACATGCTCCTTAAACGGGTGTGGGAGTCATCGACTGGGGCTTTTAAGCCAGCAATTCCAAGTACCTGCACCGCCAGATCCATGATGGTCTGGCTGGACCAGCTGGAGGATCAGTTACGTTCTAAGATCACTAGAGACAAGTTGCTAGACTCCCTCTCACAAATCCACGGAGGGGCATCTTACCTTGCAGATGCTTCAGTGGATTCTCTATGGTTGGCTGCAAGATCTGCTGGTCTGTCGAACACTGCCCGCCGAGCGATCTGGCTGAAGAACTGGAAGGGGGATGCGCATGCTAGAGCAAAATTATATGCCATTCCATGCCGGGGTGAGTACCTGTTTGGCCCTGTGCTTGATGAAATCCTCATGAAGGCAAGTGACAGAAAGGAAGGGTTCTCTAAATTGTCTACCCCTGCTTTCAGAAACACCTTTAAGAAGCGGTTGTACTTCCGAAGGAAATATGCAGTCCGAGACTGGGAGCTTACGGAATCAAAGCTCACTTCGGTGGGACGTCATCGTCCAAGCGTAGGCGCAACTATCGCTAGCCATGAAATCCCGGTGCGCGGAATATTAAAATATTTTTACAATCAGTGGGTCCATATAACATCCAGCGCCTGGATCCTTGGTATTATATCATCTGGGCTAAAATTGCAGTTTCGGAGTATTCCTCTGGACTCCTTCCTGTTAACAACTTTCAGAAATTCCACCGACCGACAGCAGGCCCTGGAAATAGAAATTTTGCAGTTGAGGAAAAAGAAAGTCCTGGTGGTGGAAGTCCCTAGGGGCCAGGAAAGAAAGGGATTTTATTCTCCCTTATTCCTAATTTCCAAACCTGATGGTTCTTTTAGAACCATTATAAATTTGCGGAAGCTAAATAAGTTCCTGCAGTGTCATACTTTTAAAATGGAATCCATCAAGTCTGCAACTAAACTTCTGTTTCCCAGGTGTTTCTTGACAGTCCTGGATTTAAAGGATGCCTACTACCATCTGCCTATTTACCAGGATCACCAGCGAGATCTCTTGGTGGTACAGCTAGGCGACCAGGTTAGACATTTTCAATTCAGTGTTTTGCCATTCGGTCTGTCTATGGCACAGCATGTATTTACTAAAGTAATTGCGGAAGTCATGGCCTATCTGAGACAGCAGGATACCCTGTTCATACCATCCTGGATGATTTCATAATAGTAGGGGGTCGGACGTCCAGTTCAGGATAAACCATATAATATCATCCCTGTAGGATTTCAGGTGGCTAGTCAATCTGGAGAAGTCGCTGCTAATTCCCTCAACCCATCAGAAATTCCTCGGCATTCTTCTGGACTCAGTAAAGCAACATTGTTTTCTACCGGAGGACAAAAGGTTGGCTGTCATCCACAATGTCAGGGGAGTAAGAGATAATCCGGATCTGACATTACGAGATGCAATGTCCCCGCTGGGTTCCATGATGTCTTGCATGCCAGCCGTACGGTGGGCTCAGTTCCACACCAGGACACTGCAGAACGAGGTGCTCGAAGCAGAAATAGGCTGCAGGGCCATCTGAGAGGTTGCGGTTGTTGGTCGCCACGGTCCACAGTCTAGTTTGGTGGCTAAACCCGCTACATTTATCCAGAGGGGGACCCTGGGGGATAAAGCCGGACAATATAGTTACGACCTACGCCAGCCCCAGGGGATGGGGAGCTCACATGGGAGACAGTCTAGCCCAGGGGAAGTGGCCGGCCAGGGAAGCTCAGGGTTCTTCAAATCTAAAGGAGCTTATGGTGGTGAAATATGCACTTCAACAGTTTTTACCATGTCTGCAGGGTTCCCATGTGCAGATACACGATAGTAGTGGCCTATTTAAACCATCAAGGGGGGACAAGGTCACAATCACTGATGTCCACTGCAGGCGACATTTTCACCTTAGCCGAAAATCACCTCGCTCCCTATCGGCACTCCACATAAGGGGGAGCACAATTTTCGGGCAGACTATCTCATCCAATACTCCCTGCGCCTAGGGGCGTGGACACTGGATAGGCAGATTTTCCAGCAGATAGTACACCTATGGGGTGTTCCGGTTATAGACCTTTTTGAGACCAGGTTCGCGTCGCTACTGGCATCGGACCAGCCAGAGATAATGGACTCCCTTCAGGTCCGTTGGGATTATACTCTGGCATAGGCGTTTCCCACGATGTGCCTGATTCCGTTGGTCCTCAGGAAGATTAGGGAGGAGAGGGCGAGGGTAATACTGATTGCCCTCTTCTGGCCCAGGAGGCCATGGTTCTCCTGGCTAAGGGCAATGCCCATGACCGACTCGTGGGTGCTGCCAACGAGCCCGAAGCTTCTCAGCGCCCATTCCGTCATCCTCAGATGGAGGGTCTCTACTTGACGGCGTGAAATTTTGAGAGGGAGCTACTGAGGTGTAGAGGGTTCGTTTTTTAAATGTTTTTATTGAGCTTTGCAGTGGTTTTTTTGCATGTTTTGTCATTGTTCAATAAAATTTAAAACTTTTTGCCTTTTATGAATTGTGGGTGTTCCCAAGGTTCTATGCATGCTTCTTTGCTCTTTTGTTTCCTTCCACATTCATTATTAGCAAGCTTTTGAAGAACCCCTAGTTATAATACTTTGCAGCAGTGCCATCCATCTCTTCTATAGACAATGTTTTACCATTCCAGATGAACTTTATTTATCCCATGGGGACCTTAACTGGAAGAGTCTCAAAATATTAAAGCACCTTTGGGAGAAGAGACATCTTAATGGCGGCTTTATGACCTGTCAAGGGATCAAGGGAAGCGAAAGGGGCATTCATTTATCTAATAATTTCCTCAGATCAGAAAACAATGACGGAAAATTACAAGAATAAAGTGTATTGTAAGAAGAGGACAAGTGAACCCCCAGATACCTGACACCGTCAGTCTACCATCTAAATTTGAAGTTTAATTTCAAATGCTCCAGAACTCCCGCTGGAACATTTAACGCATATCTTCTGTTTTAGTAGTATTTAATATATAACCGAAAAGCTCCCATATATTTTTAACACCTCCATGAGATTGGTAAAGTAGTATGAAGTTTAGTAAGGTTAAAAGTAAATCAATCACAAACAATAAAATCTTGCAAACTATATTTCTGACCCTGAAATATTAGGATTTTGTCGTATCATGGCAGCTAAAGGCTCTCTGCACAGAACATACAGTAAAGGCGATACCATTCAAGATTTTAAAAAATGGAGAGGGGTCGAAAGGCAGTTTAATTGAAGCCGAACGGGAACTACATAAGGCCCTGATAGCCGTTAAAAAAAACCCTGAGATACTAAATGCTCTCATAGTCTCAGACAGTAAAGACCAATTCAGTCGGTCAAACGCCTTTTCTGCATCCAGGCTCAAGACAAGAGTTTGCAAATTATTTTTGTTAGAGACCTCTGTCAAGTCTGTCGCCCGTCTAGTATTATCGCCCCCATGACGAAAGAAAACAATACCCACCTGGTCCTTGTCAACAAGCCGGGGCAGTCAGGAATTGAGCCTGTTGGCTAGCATACTGGTAAAAATGTTAAGGTCAGCATTTAATAGAGCTATTGGACCATAGTTTGAAAAATCCAATGGATCCCTTCCAGTCTTAGGGACAAGGACCAGATAGGAGTGCAAGAGCAAATCCGGGATGGGAGAACCCTCCATAAAGGAATTGAACATTCTAATTATGTGAGGGTAAGCTCCTCTAAAGCCCCCGTTACACATAACGATGTCCCAGCGATCCCACCAACGATCCGATATGATGGGATCGCTGGGACATCGTTTGGCTGATCGCTGGTGAGCTGTCACAAGACAGCCCCAGCGATCAGGACCAGCGACGCTGGACGCTGGTTACTAATGTAAACATTGGGTATCCAGGAGCAGCGCGACTCCTGGATACCTGCTGTTTACCTTGGAAACCGGCGTACACGCTGGTTTCTAATGTAAACATCGGGTATCTAAGAGCCGCGTGACTCCTGGATACCCGATGTTTACATTAGGAACCAGCGTGTACGCCAGTTTTCAAAGTAAACAGCGGGTATCCAGGAGTCGCGCTGCTCCTGGATGCCTGATGTTTACATTAGTAACCAGCGTCGCTGATCGCTGGTCTCTCGCTGCCATACGCAGCGCTGTGTGCTGGGCAGCGGGAGACCAGCGACCGAAAAACGGCCCAAGCCGATGCTGCACGATCAGAGATAACCGGCGGGGGGGCCAGTCGCTGATCCTCGTCACACACAGCGATCTCGCTGGCGAGATCGCTGATGCGTCACAAAATCAGCGATCTTGCTAGTGAGATTGCTGTGTGTGACGGGGCCTTAAGAAGGTCTTATGATATAAATAGGTCAACTTATCCGGGCCAGGAGATTTACCCAAGGGAAGGTCCTTCAAGATATCTATGATCCTATCTTTAGATACTAGTTGATTAAAGGTACTGTCACACTTAGCGATGTACCAGCGAACCCGACCAGCGATATGGCGCGGTCAGGATCGCTGGTACATCGCTAAGTGGTCGCTAGTGAGCTGCCACACAGGCAGATCTCACCAGCGACATCGCTGGGGACGGGGGTCGCTACTTACCTGTCACACCAGGCGATCCTGCGTCCTCCCGCCCGGCTCCCGCATCGCTCGTCGTCACAGCAGGAAGCGCCGCAGGAAGCTGACGACGAGAAGCGGTCCTGAGCGTTCTCGCGCGATCAGCGATAACCAGCGGGGGGAGCGGGTCATAGGTGAGTATCAGACATAGCGATATCGCTAGCAATATCGCTATAACGTCACAAGTTATAGCGATATTGCTAGCGATATTGCTTAGTGTGACAGGCCCTTAAGACATGTTAATGCTTATGGATAGAACACTGGTAGATTTAGACCTGAAAGGAAGTTCTGCAATAAGGTATCTCTAGTTTCCACATCCGAGGGAAAGGTGTGTTTTAGACTATATAGAAATCATAAAACAAGTTTGAAATTTCCTCCAGGTTATAAGTGATCGTATAAATAAACAAGGAGAAACGAAGTGATTGAATCCAAAGATTTTTTTTGTTTATAAAAATATGAAGTTTTATTATAACAAGTGTATATAAAATCAGAAGAGCACCGTCATGCTAAACCACCCACAAGGAGAAAGCGCTATTTGTAAGCGCGAAACTCGCGTCAGAGATTTCCTCACAACCGGGGGCAGTTGAGCACCACTAGGTAAGCGTTCTGACTGTGTGACTACTTTGCCACTATGGAACGATTATGTACTGTTGAACCTTTACCGCTTTCCTCACCCCTACTATGCTAAGCCTATGTTGGGAGCCTCCTGCCATCTCAGACCCATTATGGTCATGATAGGATTTTATACAGGCAGCAGTACTTTACCTATATCCCACAAGGGCTGTTTTACTGTGGGTGGTTTAGCATGACGGTGCTCTTCTGATTATCCCCACTTATGTGCAACTGTACCATGATCATTGTGTGTTTTTATATACACTTGTTATAATAAAACTTCATATTTTTATAAACAAAAAAAAAAAAATCTTTGGATTCAATCACTCCGTTTCTCCTTGTTAATTTATACATGCTCATGGAGTGGAACCACTTACTATGGCAGACCATATATTTAGGTTACTGCCCTTTGCTTTTTGCAAAGTATTGGGCTATTGTGTCTTACTATAAGTGAATCGTGCAGTCGTCTCATCTAAAAGCCTGGGGGATAGAGGATGAAACTCTCTCCCTCAGTTACCTAGCCAGTAATGAATGCGCCTTATTACCCCTTTTGTAATATTTTTGTTTCGTATATAGGAGTAATTTTTCAACTTTACGTATAGAAATGTCTTTTATCCTATTTCTGAGCCTCACAACTTTCCTCAAAGTCCCTAAAGAAGGCGAATCAGCCAAATTACTTTTCTAGTTTTTTAAGTCGAGAGACTAGTCCATTATATTCAGAGTTAGCATTCTTTTTCAATCTAGTGCTCTCTTTTATACAATACCCCTTCATCACCGCCTTGTGCGCCTCCCATAAAACCGAGGGAGAAGAAACTAAACTCTCATTAAGATGAAAGAATTCAGTGAGATGATCCAATAAAGTCCTTCTAATATTAGGGTCTTTGATTAAGAACTCGTTCAAGCGCCAATGACAAGTCCGGGAAGGAGGTTGAGTGGATTTAAGATCCAACCAGAGCGTGATCAGACCAAGTTATTTGACCCATTTACACTTTTTCCAACATCCTAAGAGTTATTATATTTGCAAAAAAAATCTATTCTGATATGGGTGTGATGAGGGGGAGAGAAAGAAAAGGCCCTTTCCCTAGGGTGCTCTATCCTCCATAAATCAAAAAGGGAATTGGCCCTAATTAATTTCCTAACATCTAGTGCCAATCTAGTTATATTATGTGATGGGGGGCTATTCCCAAGGGAATGTCTATCAGAATCCTCTGAAAAAGGAATATTAAAGTCCCCATCCACCACTAAAGCCGGAAGTTTCTGAAGAAAAGAGAACATTCTCCTCAAAAAGGGAATCTGCCCCGTGTTTCGGGTGTTTAAATCACATAAAATAATGGGCCTGTCCCTTAAAGAGGCCCCCAAAACAATAAATCTGCCCCGAGTGTCCTATTCACCTGTAGGGGGCTAAGTGAGCATATTAATATATTTGAAGATATTTCTATAGTGTGAAACAGGACAAATCCAGAAACAGCTGTATCACAGCCCCTGAATATGAAATCTCTTTCTGCAAACTAGCCTTTGCCATGATCCTTTCCTAAAGGCCCCGTCTCACTAAGCAATCTCGGTAGCGAGATCGCTGCTGAGTCACAACTTTTGTGTGACAGCGATCAGTGAGCGGCCCCCCTGCCGGTATCGCTGATCGCTGCAAGAAACCTCTGGACATTTCTTTGGTCGCTGGTCTCCTGCTGGCCAGCACGCATCGCTGTGTGTGACAGGCGGGAGACCAGCGATCAGGTGTAAAAAATAATAAAAAAAAATAAAAAATATAGTTATTCTCACCTTCCGATGTCCCGTTCAGCCATCCTGCCTCTCTCCACGCTCCGGTCCCAGTGATCCTTTGCATGAATGACCGCGAGACTTTGTTATCCCGCGAGACCGTGACATCTCGTGGTCATTCGTGCAAAGGATCACTGGGACCGGAGCGTGGAGAGAGGCAGGATGGCTGAACGCGACGTCGGAAGGTGAGAATAACTATATTTTTTATTTTGATACTATTTTCTACAGCGATGGCCAGCGATGCCGGGCGCTCGGCATCGCTGTGCTGATCGCTGGTGAAGCTGTCTGTGTGACAACTCACCAGCGATCACATAGCGACTTACCAGCGATCCTGACACCTTCATATCGGTGTCGGGATCGCTGGTGAGTCGCTTAGTGTGACGGGGCCTTTACTCTCATAGTAATGGAGACATTAATGGAGACGTGGATATGGGGTCGACCCCTTAGGTTGTAACTGGCACAATGCGATTTGTCAAATTTAATAGACGTTGAGGGAGGTTCCCCCAACTCAGCATTAAAGATCTCCTGAAGAATTAATTTTGGATTTTGTTGCTCTTTAGATTCCGGAATATCCCTCACTCTGATATTGCACCTTCTCCCCCTATTTTCCAGATCTTCCAGTTGCCCTCGTAGTTCTCTGACAGACCTCTGCTGAGATGAGGTTAACCAATGGAGATCAGCCACATGAGATCTAGTGGTATCATGTTCCCCCTCCAGAGAGTCTATATGGCCAGCTAAGTGCTGCAAGTCAGGTCTCATACAGGCAATCTCAGACCTACAGGTATCCTTGACCTCTGCAGCTAAGTATTTAAAATCCTCCTTGGAAGGAAATTGTGCAAGAAGTCTTTTCCAGGATGAAAAGGGAGGAGCACACATTTGACCCTCTTCATCCTCAGATGACTCCCCTGTGTAATCATTCAAAACCCTCTGCATTATTAGCAGTATGAGAAATATTGGAGAGACCTGTCAAAGAAAACATTCCTTCCCCATCCCTTTCTGATCTGTTCTTTCTCTGAGGGATCTTCTTAACCCTGGGGGACAGAGGAGACTCATCTCCTTGGGACTACAGAAGGTGAGGGGGAGCAGCATCTGTCCACTCCATCCTGTGGTGGGGTGCCATCTTGTGGATCACATTGCCCAGAAGGGGACAGCTCCTTCTGCTCAGCCTGCTGCTGCTGATGTAAGCATGTAGCGTGAACAGCCTCTCCACACCCGTCAGAGATATATACTCGCCGGGGGATCCTGGAGATCTTCTCCACCCGAACCACGCTGCACTGCATCTCCCTCCCTCTCTGCAGCCTCCTTGTCCACGTTGGAAGATGGCTCACTTGCTCACGCAGGAGGAAAGCATCTAAAGTCGGGGCAGCCGACACCGCTCCCGTCGGTGCCGGAGTGTTCAATTCCTGGGGCTCATCATTGCATCGTAAAATAATGCCGGTACAGTTATGCAAAAGCTGCTATAAAGCCAGGCCTGGCAGGAGCAAATCACACTCACGTCCCATCAACCCAGCATTCGGACATGCCCCCCTTTTTGTACTGATTTTGTTTTGTGTGTATGTCTTTTTTATCTTTAAGTATTATACTCTTTTTCATGTATTAAATCTAAAATGGATAATTTTTTCCCTGCTTGTTTAAACGTACCCACAACCTTGAAGATGGAAAGTATACCCTGGTTGTGTTACCCTGTGTATGTTAGAATGCAGAAAGAGTACCAATTAGCTGCTTGGGAAATTGAGTTTGTATGTGTACTAGTGTGTCACACATAGGCCAGTGAGATGTCTTCCCTATCAAAACAGCGGTTGGTGACATCAAGAAGTATGTTGTGAATTTGTGAACTGGCTGTGGGCTGTATTTAGCTCATTGTCAGCCTATTGTGTTAGGTTATTAGACTAGATAGTGTGAGAAGTGGCATGCGAGTCATGGGTGCAGTGAGTGGGCAATGTTCATGGCATTCTAATCTATACAAACCAACAATACAACATTTACACATGATATTACATTATATGCTCCCCTTGGCTCCAGTAATTGTATTATTATACAGGATTGTTTATGATGTTAAATTGGTTCATCATCTTCCCATTCAGATCCCTACAATGGCTGATCTTCTCAGTGGAGATCTTCTATGTAAGAAAATGTTCACGAATGACCCATCAAGAATGGATAGGGACATGGACAAGATGGCGGAGAGGATATTACACCTCACCTTAGAGATCCTCTTCCGGCTTACTGGAGAGGTGAGAGATTCTGATGACGTCACATTACATAATTATTATTTATGGGAATAACAGATGGACAGAATTGGAGAGGTGAGGACTCGCAAAATGTCTGTAAGGAGATTTATTAATGTGTGTCTTCATAACCAGGACTACACAGTAGTAAAGAAGACCTCTAGTGAGCGCTGTCAGGCCCCTGTGTCTGAGGGATGGGGAAGACCCCTGAGCCCAATCACGTGGCCTCCACCTCACCCCCTGATACATAAGGACAGCAATGACCAGAAGATCCTAGAACTCACCTACAAGATGATTGAGCTGCTGACTGGAGAGGTGACACTGCTGGGAATGCTGGGACATTATACAGTTACGCTATGAAGGGATCAGGAGATGACGGTATCATTGTATGTGTCAGGTTCCTATAAGGTGTCAGGATGTCACTGTCTATTTCTCCATGGAGGAGTGGGAGTATTTAGAAGGACACAAAGAACTGTACAAGGACATCATGATGGAGGTTCCCCAGCCCCTCACATCACCAGGTAATAGACAGGACTAAATACACACGACCTATAATTATCTGTATATAAAAAACTAATTCAGTCCCTGTATGTGTTTCCTTCAGTTATTTCCAGTAAGACAACAACACCAGAGAGATGTCCTCGTCCTCTTCTTCCACAGGACTGTAAACGAGAAAATCCCAATGTTCCTCAGGATCATCAGGTAGATGGAGAGAAGGTGTCATGGGATCTCCTCTATGATGTGTAGACGGCTGTGTATGTCTTGTGCTCAGTTTTGTTTTATCCATCAGTATTATATGTTTTATACTTGTGTAATGAGATCAGTGGAGATGGCAGGATTAGAGCTGATCATAGATGTGACTTCTCCATCTGTCTGTCACTTTTAAAATATTTGTTTCAGAGTGAAGATATAGAGACATTTGTGATGGGTGATGAGTGGTGTAAAGAGGAGATTACTACATATGACTACCCAGGTGAGTAGCAACCATTAAATGCAGAGAAGTCACAGATTCTTCTCAGTCAGTGGATGTGGGTACTTTGTCTTCAGTGTAGTCCGGCCATATCACAATCAAGTGGTCACCATTCTCCTGCTAAACCAATATATGCCCCTCTAACCCAAACTACCCCCATTACTTAAGCCATTAAAAGTTCTTCTGATGGAGTTAGATTGGTTTTGGTAGGAGTCTACAGCCCAAAGTACCGATCCTATCCTTGGAATTAGAAGATGCTGACCCTTAACTGCCCAGGTCACATAATCTTTTAAAATGCCTCCTAAAATGTACAGAAAATATATATATATATATATATATATATATATATATATATATATATATATATATATATATATATATATATCTTTGTACCATGTTATCCAGTAGATAGAAAAATATTAAAATAGTAAAGGTCGATATTTTACCTCAAAGAGACTGAAAGATGTTTTCTCTATTTAGAATTTTACAAGGGTCCATTATATAAGAACTTGTACTGGAGCCGCGCATTGTTGAGTCTGTAAACCAAAAAATTAAAATCCTCACTTATGTAAATGATAATAATAAATCTTGGCCAAGTGTCAATTTCCAGATTTTTTTACTAACTTGAAGGAGGACTGTGATAAACTACACAATAAATATTACACTGATTCAATGATATACAGTTAAGAGCGAAAGATGTGGCACCCTTGAAATTATTCCAGAAAATGAAGTATTTTTCCCAGAAAATTATTGAAATACACGTTTATTTCATTTGTGTGTATTGGAACAACACAGAAAAAATAGGAAAAAATGACAACTTGGACATAATTTCAGACAAAACCTCCAAAATGGGGCACCTTTCCAAAACTGTGGATAAAGAACTTTGTTTCATAAATGTGATGCTCGATCAAACTCACCTGTGGCAAGTAACAGATGTGGGCAATATGAAATTTACACCTAAAACCAGATACAAAGGGGAGCAGTTGACTGAATCTTTGCATTGTGTGTCTGTGTGTGCCACAGAAAGAAGAGAAGATAACTGTCTGATGACTTCAGAACCCAAAATGTTGAAAAATATCAACAATCTCAAGGTCACTAGTCCATCTCGAGAGATCTTTGTGTTCCTTTGTTGAAGGTGCGCAACATAACCAAGAAGTTTACAACCCATGGCACTGTAACTAATCTCCCTGGAAGTGGACGGCAGAGAAAAATTGATGAAAGGTTGCAACGCAGGATGGTCTGAATGTTGGATAAGCAGTCCCAATCAAGTTTCAAAGAAATTCAAGCTGTCCTGCACGCTCAGGGAGCATCAGTGTCAGCGCAAAGTATCTGTTGACCTTTGAATGAAATGAAATTATATGGCAAGAGATCCAAGAAGACCCCACTGTTGACACAGAGACATAAGAAAGCTAGACTACAGTATGCCAAAATGTGTACATGAGTAAGCCAAAATTCTTCTGGGAAAGTGTCTTGTGGACTGGTGAGACCAAGATAGAGCTGTTTGTTAAAGCACATAATTGTACTGTTTACCAAAATAGAATTAGGCCTACAAAGAAAAGAATACAATGCCTACAGTCAAATATGGCAGAGGTTAAAAAATGTTTTGGGGTTTGCTTTGCTACCTCTGGCACTGAGCGCCTTGACAGTGTGCAAGGGATCATGAAATCCATTTCCAATGGATTTTGAGTTGCAATGTAGTGCCCAGTGTCATCCGGGTTTTCTCCCAGCAGAACAATGGCCCAAAACATATCGTACTTCAAGAAGCACTCATAAATGGATGGAAACAAAGAGTTGGAGAGTCCTGAAGTGGACAGCAATGTGTCGGGATCTAAATCCCACCGTGAAGAGATATTAAAATTGCTGTAAGGAGAAGACACCCTTCAAATATGAGAAACCTGAAGCAGTTTACAAAAGATGTGATCCAAAATCCCAGCTGAGAGGTGTAAGAAGCTTGCTGATAGATATAGGAAGCAATTGATTGCAGTTATTACTTCCAAGGTGAGTGCAATCTAATATTAAGATGATGATGCCAATAATTTTGTCCGGCCCACTTCTGGAGTTGTGTGAAATTATGTCCAATTTGCCTTTTTTTCTGGTTTTTTTTTGTGCTGTTCCAATACACACAAATGAATTAAACATGTGTATAACAAAACGTGTGTAATTGCAATACTTTTCTGGGAAAAATATTTCAATTTCTGGAACAATTTCAAGGGTGGCAATGCTTTCGGCCATGACTGTATGTCTAACCTGTGCATGGTTGATGGCTGTAATATACATTTAGTCATATCTACTGGTTACATGGCATTTCTTCATGTCATAAACTCCATGATGTTTCCAATCATAAGGAATTCAGATAACTGCACAATCTCTCCTGTAATATAGAGCACTGATACTTTCTCTACTTTGCTGGTCACAACTCAAAAAAGCTCCAGTGGTCTACCATGAATGAATACAACTCTTGTTTAGGGGACTATGATAAAAAGTTCTCTCTAAATCAGGGGTGGGGAAGTTTTTTTCGCTCTAGGACCTCTTGGATATTTATACCATTCTTTGGAGGGGGGGCGTGTACAAGTCGTGCACTAACTACACCCAAAAAGTGCGTCATGATAATAGCACTGGTGTCCGGACGTAATCTTTCATTGCGTGCACTTCAGCATTGAATAATGAATGGTGAGTGTACGTTCTCATAGACCAGGAAGATATTAAAGCACTGTGGTCCCCGGGAATTTGCATTTAGGCTGAAGAAAAGGTTTTTTGCCTGAGGTTCCCCACCCCTGCTCTAAATGTCTAATATTTCTTCAAGAAGATCTGTCAGAAAATATAAACCCCTACAATAGTTTGGATTGTCAAGAGCCACCAAGACACAAGGTCTTATTACCAAGAGATGTTTCATCACTAGTTACTAAATCATTGACAATGAAGGTTGTCGGGGTGGAGTGCCATCATTTTAGTAGATATTTAATTGTCTATAGTCATAGTTTTTGTCTAAAATAGTTAATGCCCAAGATCCTCTGATTTAATCGCTTATGCTGCAGCCAGTTTTGTTTTCTTAACCAGATCACATTTTTGTAATCTGACGTGTCACTTTACGCGGTAATAACTTTGGAATGATTAACTTGATCCCAGTGATTTTCTGATTGCTTTTTTTTTCCCGTGACACATCGTACTTTGATAGTGGTATAATTAAGTTGCCGTGTTTATTCATGAAATAATTAAAACATTGACAATAATTTTATAAAAATCAAACATTGAATTTGTATGCCCTTAACCCCTTCACGACCGTGGATGTATCAGTACGTCCAGGCCGCTAGGTACTTACAGAGGCTGTGCATGCGCGATTGCCACCGGGTGTCAGCTGATTCTGACTGCTGACACCCGGCACTCACTGACAGGAGTGGAGGCCTCATCACTCCTGGTACTTTAATCCCCTAAATACTGCGATCGCAGCATTTATCAGGCATGCAGAGGGAGGGAGCCCCTTCTGCCCTCCGATTGGCACCCCCGCGACATCATTGTGGGGGCCCGATCATTGACATGGTGACATCTGGGTCACCAGGCACCAACAAAATAGATCATGCGGAGTGCAACTAACTTGTGTCTGCTGGGCTGACAGTTCTACTGCAATGCAATCAGACTGAAGAAAGTGAACGTCCCATAGAGAGGATGTTGTAGTAAAAAAAAAATTGTAAAAATATTTTTTTTAATCACAAAATAAAAATATATTACCCATACCCATAAAGATTTTTATGAAAAAAAATTAAAATAAACAAAACCAGTACACATATTTTGTATGACCCAACCTAAAAAACTGTCCTACCAGTTAACCCATTCAGTGAACACCATAAAAAACATTAAAAATGAGGCAAAAAACAATGCTTCATCATCATACCGCTGAACAAAAAGTGGACTAAAACGCGATGAAGAAGACAAATGTAAATATAAATGGAATCGCTGAAAATTTCGTCTTGTCTTGCAAAAAAACAGACTGCCATACAGCTCCATCAGTGGAAAAATAAAAAAAAGTTATAGCTCTCAGAATAAAGCAATGCAAAAATAATTATTTTTACTATAAAATAGTTTTTATTGCGTAAAAGCACCAAAACACAGAAAAAACTATATAAATGTGGTGTCACTGTAAACGTACTGACCTGAAGAATAAAGCTGCCTTATCAATTTTAGCACACGTGAAACAGCATAAAAAACAAACAAGAGAACGATTCCTGAATTGCTGGTGTTTGTTCATTCTGCCTCCCAAAAATTGTAATTAAAAGCAATCAAAAAATGTCATGTGCCCGAAAATGGTACCAATAAAAACATCAACTCGTCCCGCAAAAAAGCCATCACATGACTCTGTAGGCAGAATTATGGAAAAATTATAGCTCTTGAAATATGCCAATTCGTTTTTGCAAAAAAAAGCGTCTTTTAGTGTGTGACAGCAGCTAAATATAAAAATACAATATAAATCTGATAATACTGTAATCGCACCGACCTGAAGAATAAAGTCATCTACTCACTTATACCGCATGAGTAATGGTGTAAAAAATAAATAAAACCAATTCTTCACCTACTGTTAATTTGTTCATTCTGCCTCCCGAAGATCACTGTAAGGCTCATTGCATATTTATCCTGCGCTGTGCATGGGGGTTTCTATGTAAATCTCTGAAATCCGTGATTCAGACAGAGCTCCCGGAGGAAGATTCCCTATAATGAGGCAGATGGAGGCACTGTGCATACTGTCTGGCCTATGATTTGGTGGTGTCTATCTTTTTATGCGTGCATAAAAGTGCCATCAGCCACAGTTTTGTGCACCTTTGAAAAGAAGGACACCATTTAACAGGGGCCAGACAGAATCCAGAGTAACTCTGCTGCCTCGTTATAGTGAATGGATCCCTTGGGGGTTTCATCTGAATTACATCACTCAGAGATTTAGATGGAAACCCTGATGTAAGTGCTTAGAGTAGAGAGCCGGATAAATGTGATCCCAAACATTATGTAAAATGTTCCTAACGAAAGCTTAAATTAAATCCACATCATCTATCAATGGAAATATATGGGGTTTCCACGTTACTGGTAGTACAAAGGCTCTGGTAAAGCAAAATGACTCCTCGCCTACTAAAAGAAATCCAGCGAATTCTGCGCTCCCAAATCCAAATGCCCTTATCCCTTCTGAGCCCTACAGTGTGACTAAATCACATTTACCGTCCACATGTTTGGCATTCCTGTAGTGATGAGAGCCCATTTAATTTACGAGTTCGTGTCTCCAGAAGCATGAGCTGTGAACATTGTACTGGTCACTACAATGTTATGGTCACTATAATGTACTGGTCACAACAACAGTTTGCATTTTTTCACTCAGCAACATCCACTGCTGCTTGTTTCTGGAAAACACCTATGGAGTCAAAATCATCACTACACTTGTAGATACATTCTTAAAGGGTTATAATTTCCTTAATGGGGTCATTTGAAGGGCAATTCTGCTCTTCTAGCACTTGGGGGCTCTGTATATGGAGTCTACAAACTATACTAGAAAAATCTGTGCTCAAGGAGGCAAATAGCGCTCTATCCCTCCCGAGTCTCGTCGTATGGCTAAGCAGTACTATACAACCACATATGGGGTATTTCTACATTAAGCAGAAAATGTGGGAAAAATGTTGGTGCCATTTTTACCCATTTCCCAGTGTGAAAATGTAAAATCTGAGGCTAAAACAAAATTTTGGTGGTAAAAATGTAATTATTTTTTCTTCACTGCCCAATGGTATAAAATTTTGTGACACACTTGTGGTGTCAATATGATCACTGCACTCTAAATGAATTCATTAAGAGATGTAGTTTCTAAAATGGGATCCCTTATGGGGGGGGTTCTGCTGTTCTGGCAATTCAAGGGCTCTACCAAGGTGATATTGCATCCTCAAATCATTCCAGCAAAATCTGAACTCCAGTATGGCGTTTCTTCCTTTCTGAGCTTTGCACTGTGCCTCAAAAGTAGTTTTTGACCACATATGGGATATCGGCATACTCAGAAGAAATTGCACAACAAATTTTGGAGTCTATTTTTTCCTGCTATCCTTTTAAAAAAAAAAATGGGGCTAAAACACCATTTTTGTGGGATTTTGCTTTCATTTTCACAAGTTATAAAATTCTGTGAAGTAATTGTTGGTTCAAGGTGCTCACCATATATCTATATAAATTCCTCAAGAGTTCTAGTTTCCAAAATAGGGTTACTTTTGAGGGTTTTCCACTGTTTAGGCACATCAGGGGATCACCAAATGTGACATGACACCCACTGACCATTTCATCAAAATCTGAGTTCCAAAATGTCCCTCCTTTTCTGACCCTTGCCATGTGCCCAAACAGTAGTTTGCCACCACATACGGGGTATTAGTGTACTCAGGAGAAATTATACAACAAATTTTGAGTTCCATTTTCTCCTGTTACCCTTGTGAAAAAGAAAAATTTGGGGCTAAAAGAACATTTTGTAAGAAAATTTTTATTTTTTTACTTTCACGGCTCTACGTTATAAACTTCTGTGAAGCACCTGGGTGTTCAAAGTGCTCGGCACACATCTAGATAAGTTCCTTGAGGAGTCTAGTTTCCAAAATGTTGTCGCCTGTGGGGGTTACCACTGTTTAGGCACATCTGGGACTTTCCAAACATGACATGGCGTCCGCTAATTATTCCAGCAAATTTTACAGTAGAAAAGTCAAATGGAGCTCTTCCCTTCTGAGCGCTGCAGTGCACCCAAAAAGTGTTTTTCCCCCACATATGGGATATCTGCATGCCCATAAGAAATTGCATAACAAATTTTGGGGTCTATTTTTTCGTGTTACCCTTGCGAAAATAAACAAATTTGGGTCTAAAGTAAAATTTTTGTGAAAATAGATAATTGTTGATTATTTCCTTCCAAATTCCATTAATTCCTGTGAAGCACCCGAAGGGTTAACAAACTTCTTCAATGTGGTTTTGAACACCTAGGGGGTGCAGTTTCTAGAATGATGTCACTTTTGGGTATTTTCGGGCATATACGCTCCTCGATGTCACTTCAAATGCAATGTGGTACCTAAAAAAAATATATATATTTTTTTTTGGAAAAATGAGAAATCGCTGGTCAACTTTTAACACTTATAATTTCCTAACAAAAAAATTATGTTTCCAATATTATGCTGATGTAAAGTAGGCATGTGGGACATACTGCTGTGATTTAAACCCTTAAAGGGAATCTGTCACCTCATTTTTCGCATATAAGCTGCGGCCACCGCCATTAGGGGCTTATCTACAGTATTCTATAAGCCCCCGATCTAACCTGAAAGATAAGAAAAACAAGTTAGATTATACTCATCTGGGGGGGCGGTCCGGTCCGATGGGTGTCACAGGTCCGGGTCTGGCGCCTCCCATCTTCATGCGATGTCCTCTTCCTTGCTTCTGTCGTGGCTTCTGCGCAGGCGTACTGATTTGCCCTGTTGAGGGCAGAGTAAAGTACTGCAGTGCGCAGGCTCCGGTCCTCTCTGACCTTTCCCGGCGCCTGTGCACTGTAGTACTTTTTTTTGCCCTCAATAGGGCAGAGAAGTACGCCTGCGCAGGAGCCGCGACAGAAGCAAGGAAGAGGACATCATCGCATGAAGATGGGAGGCGCCGGACCCGGACCGCCCCTGGGTGGGCATAATCTAACTTGTTTTTTCTTATGTTTCAGGTTGCATCGGGGGCTTATCTACAGCATTACAGAATGCTGTAGATAAGCCCCTAATGGTGGTGGCCATAGCTTATATGTGAAAAATGAGGTGACCGATTCCGTTTAGCGACCAGAGGTAATTTTTGTTTTCCTTTTTGATTTTTTGCTCCCCTTCTTTCCAGAGCCATTACTTTTTTTTTACTTTTTGGTAAAAATGGCCATGTGAGGGCTTGTTTTTTGTGGGATGAGTTGTACTTTTTAATGACACCATAGGTTTTACAATGTTGTGTATTTGAAAACGAGAAAAAAATTCCAAGTGCAATGAGATTGCAAAAAAAGTGCAATCCCACACTTGTTTTTTTTTTTGTTTTTTTTTTAAATTCGTTTATTAACCACAAAACAAAATGTACACACTTGTATGCAATCAAAATAGTACATGTGCATTTGTCAAGGCGGTTATGAGAGTATAGCAAATTTGCACAATAAACTGTTTGTACAATGTTAATTTCACAAGTCCTTATATTGCTGTATGGATAATAGACCTGATAACAAGTGAACAAAGAACATCACTCAACCGTATACATGTTTGGTAACATATACCTCAAAAAAAAAAAGAAAGATACTATACTATGCATCTACTTAAACTACAACTATCCCACTGCCAAGCACAGTTGCACAATATTGACCTCCATGTGATGCCATAAAATATAAACCATAACATTCACGATGGTACTGGACCACTACGCACTAGTAAAGTAAGATGAGAAGATTTCTACCTGTCCCAAATCTTATCGAATTTCCCTAAACAGCCCCTGTTTTGATATAGTGATAGAAGATATGGTTTAACTGAATTTACCAGTTCAATCCAAGTTTTGAGAGTGGGATGTGCACCACCCATCCATCGTAATGCCAACACCTTCCTAGCCAGAAAAAGTGTCTCACGCAGGAAGATCGTAAAATATTGTCCCCATGTCTCTTCATCCAACACCCCAAATAAACAATCTAGTGGATTGAGAGGAATCGGAGTTTGTACTAAGGATGTCAACAACGATATTACCTCCTTCCAGTAGGAGAGGATAATAGGGCAGCCCCATATCATATGTACAAAATATGTTTCTAATGAGTGACATCTCAAACATTCTGACGATTGGAACCGACCCATTTTTAAAAGCCGTATCAAAGTCAAATATGATTGATATATATAATTGAGTCATTCTATTATTATCTGATGGGGACACCCTAATGGGAGATTCAAGGATCTCCTCCCAATCCTCATCTTGAACATCAGGGATGAGACCCTCCTACTTCCCCTCAATAGCCCTTATAGCAGAAGACGGCTTTCAACACTCGAGACGGCCATTACGAGTACCTGGTCATGCCCTTTGGTCTCTGCAATGCTCCTGCGGTGTTTCAAGAGTTTGTCAACGAGATCTTCCGGGACCTCTTGTACTCTTGTGTGGTCGTGTACTTAGATGACATTTTCGTCTTCTCTCCGGACCTCGCATTCCACAGAAAGAGTGTTCGCCTGGTGTTACAGCGTCTTCGGGAGAATCGCCTGCACGCCAAGATTGAGAAATGTTTGTTTGAGCAAACCTTTCTGCCGTTTCTGGGATACATAATCTCAGACACTGGATTAAGGATGGATCCCGAGAAACTAACTGCCATTCTCAAATGGCCTCGCCCCATTGGAGTAAGAACGATACAACGGTTTCTCGGATTTGCCAATTATTACAGGCAATTCATTTCTCACTTTTCCGCTTTAACCAAACCAATTTCCACCCTCACTCGTAAGGGGACAGCTCCCAATTCTTGGACTACTGTGGCGGAGGAGGCCTTCCAGACCCTAAAATGGGTTTTCTCCAATGCTCCGGTGTTGCACCGTTCTGAAAGCAACCAACCCTTTTTACTCGAGGTGGACGCTTCTTCAACAGGTGCCGGGGCAGTACTGTCCCAGAGATCCGCCTCCGGTCGTCTGCATCCCTGTGGCTGCTTCTCGAAGGCCTTCTCTCCATCTAGGAGCAACTACTCAATCGGCGACCGTAAGCTGTTGGCCATAAAATTGGCCCTGGAAGAATGGCGTCATCTCCTGGAGGGGGCTGTCCATCCCTTTGTAATCTTCTCTGACCACAAGAACTTGGCCTATCTACAGTCTGCCCAGAGACTCAATCCTCATCAGGCCAGATGGTCCTTATTTTTTGCCCGATTTGACTTCGAGCTCCGCTTTCGCCCCAGCAACAAGAACACCAAAGCCGACGCCCTATCCAGGGTCTTCCAGCCAATTGAAACAGTGGAGGAACCTTCGCACATTATTGAGCCCACTAAAATCATCACGGTGGCTCCAGTGAACTGGCTTTCTCCACCCCCCGGCAAGACCCTTGTGCCTGAAAATCTCAAGCGAAAGATCCTTCTATGGGGACACTCTTCCAGATTGGCTGGTCATGCCGGAACCAAGAAGACGCTTGCCCTTATCACACTCACTACTGGTGGCCGACGCTTCGCCAAGATGTGCTTGATTTCGTGGCCTCTTGTCCCTCCTGTGCTAAGAACAAACTGCCGTGACGACTTCCATCTGGTTTATTGCTCCCGTTGCCTGTCCCAGCGGTTCCTTGGGAACACATAGCCATGGATTTCATCACCGACCTACCCCGTTCTTCTGGCTGTACAGTCATCCTGGTGGTGGTGGACCATTTCTCCAAGATGGCCCATTTCATCCCTCTGTCCGGCCTCCCCTCGGCTCATGAGTTGGCCAAGTTTTTATCCACCAGATCTTCAGACTCCATGGACTACCGGAACGTACTATGTCTGACCGGGGGGTTCAGTTCACCTCCAAGTTCTGGCGGGCACTTTGTAAGCTCATGAACGTTTCCCTCGACTTCTCCTCTGCCTACCATCCACAGTCCAACGGACAGGTGGAGCGTACCAACCAGACGTTGACTGGGTATCTACGCCATTTCTCCAACGCCCACCAGAACGACTGGGTTGACCTACTTCCCTGGGCAGAATTTGCCTATAACAACCACACTGGCGAGTCCTCAGCCAAATCTCCGTTTTTTGTGTTTGGTAGACATCCTGGTGTTCCCCTTCCGGTAACCCCTGCCTCCGAAGTACCCGCGGCCAACGTCTTGTCCTCTGAATTTTCCAAGATCTGGGCTAAGACCAACGTCACTCAAGAGGACCGCTGACCGGATGAAAAATTATGCCGACAAAAAGAGATTGGATTCCCCACCGTATCACATTGGGGACAAAGTCTGGCTCTCTTCCAAGTTTATCCGCTTGAAACTGCCCTCTTACAAGTTGGGTCCACGCTACATTGGTCCATTTGAAATTCTTGGACGTGTTAATGAAGTCGCCTACAAATTGAGGTTGCCTGCTTCGCTCCGGGTCCCGAACACCTTTCACGTCTCTCTCCTGAAACCTGTGGTACTGAACCGCTTCCACTCCGTGTCTGATCATGTTTCTCAGCCGGTTGGTGCCGATAATATCTTTGAGGTGGAGGACATCATCGCCATGAAAAAGGTTAGAGGTAGGACCCTTTTTCTTATTGATTGGAAGGGCTTTGGTCCTGAGGAGAGATCCTGGGAGCCTCGGAAGAATATCAATGCTCCCTGTATCCTCAAGAGATTTTTTGCTAACCTCAGGGGAGGGCGGCTTAGGGGAGGGGGTACTGTCACGCCGCCACTGCATACTCACTCGGCCTCCGCTCCCGCACCGCAGCCCCCCGCCTTCCGACATCCACGGCGGTCCCTTCTGACAGGTCCGCGGCCGACGGCGTCTTTGCATGCAATGCGCATGCGCCATAGACCGCGGTCGCGCCTCCCTCCTGTCAATTATGCTCCGGCAAGGCCCTGACCCAGAAGCACCACCGAACCAATGGCAGTCCAGACGGGGGCATATCAGGCCATCCTCCTTTTAGGGAGGTGCCTGATCATTGTGTTTGCTAGCACACTAGGTCCTGCTTCCTCATGTTCCTGCCGCAGTCTCTCTGTCCTGCACTCCGTGGTTCCTGCCGCAGTCTCACAGTCCTGTACTCCGTGTTCTTGCTCCGTCCTGCTATCTATGTTCCAGTTCTGCTGTCCTACTCCAGTCTGCCTCCCGTGTTCCTGCTCCGTCCTGCTATCTATGCTAAAGCCCTGCAGTCCTCCAGTCCTGCCTCCCGTGTTCCTGCTCCGTCTCGCTGTCTAGGCTCCAGTCCCGCAGTCCTACTCCGGTCCTGTCTTCAGTTATCCTGCTCCGTCCCGCTGTTTATGCTCCCGTCCCGCAACCCCACTCTGGTCCTATCTCCTACAGTCTCGTGCTCCTACTCCAGTCCACTCTGAGCCGCCCCTCTCGGTACCGGCTATCGTGGTTCCCGAACCCCTGGGCCTGCTACTAACGATCCCTGTATAGGGGTCACTCCACCTGGCAGTTCACTCGGGGCCCCTCGGTGCCACGATCCAGAGGGTCCACTCCTGGAGATTTTCCGCACCCGACCAGCCGTGGTAACAGTAGCAGATTTGCTCACTTGCTATGAGCGCCGACCATCAGGTGGCGCTCATAGCAATCTGGCACTGACAATCAAAGAGGTCTCCAGGAGACCTCTGGTTGTCATGCCAACCCATCCGTGACCCGAAATCACGTGACAGGGGTCATCGATAACGCGGATTTCCGGCACGATTGCCAGAAGCGCATGTTAAATGCCGCTGTCAGTGTTTGACAGTGGCATATAACGGGTTAATAGCCGCGGGTGGATCGCGATTCCACCCACGGCTGTTTCAGGCACATGTCAGCTCTTCAAAACAGCTGACGTGCCGGGAAAGAAGTGGGCTCACCGCCAAAACCCACATCAAAGGGAGGGAGACAGACATCGGCGTAAATTTACCAAATTTTTGCCAAATTTCCAAATTTTTCACAAATAAATCAAGTCATATCAAATAAATTTTCTTGAAGTACAATATGTCACAAAAAACAGTCTCGGAGGCAGTGGGATCCGTTGAAGCGTTCCAGAGATATTACCACATAATGTGACATTGGTCAAAATTGTAGAATTTGGCATGGTCATGAAGGTGAAAACAGGCTTGGGGGTAAATTGGTTAAACAGAAAGTTAATAAATAGCATTTACTGAAAAGTTTAGCAACCAGTTATCATGTGTTCAAGGAAATTTACAAAATCTAATTTTGGAGACAAGTCACTTCTTAAATTTCTTGCAGGGGCTTGTATTTTAGAAAACATATGTCATTTTCCTCAGGGATTTCATTCATTGGTGTAGTGACTATTTTAACCCCACAGGCACTTCCTGAACATTTGAACACCATAGCTATTGCGTATTGAAAATTGCAAAAATGCCATTTTGATGCCTAATACATAGTGCACAGCTTGTGCTTCTGGAGATACGTACACCGTACATTTTTCAGTGGCTTTTTCCTTCTGCGGCAATGCTGAACACATCTGCATGTTTGGTATTGCTGCAGCAGGAATAAGCCACTTAAGAAATCCTGCCTTGATTTGCATTGTTAGTTTGTGAACTGTTTTTATTTTAATCATTGAATTTTTCTACTTACAGTTGTGCTCAAAAGTTTACATACCCCAGCAGAATTTTTGGTTTCCTGGCCTTTGTTCAGAGACTATGAATGATAACACCAAAACTTTTTCTCCACTCATGTTTAGTGGTTGGGTGAAGCCATTTTTTGTCAAACTCCTGTGTTTTCTCTTTTTAATTCATAATGACAACCCAAAACATCCAAATGACCCTGCTCAAAAGTTCACATACCCCATTTCTTAATGCCGTGTATTGTCCCCTCTAAAATCAATGACAGCTTGAAGTCTTTTGTGGTAGTTGTGGATGAGGTTCTCTATTTTCTTAGATGGTAAAGCTGCCCACTCTTCTTGGCAAAAAGCTTCCAGTTCCAGTAAATTCCTGGGCTCTCTAGCATGAACTGCGTGCTTGAGATCTCCCCAGAGTAGCGCAATGATATTGAGGTCAGGAGACTGAGATGGCCACTCCAGAACCTTCACTTTGTTCTGCTGTAGCCAATGACAGGTCGACTTGGCCTTGTGTTTTGGATCATTGTAATGTTGGAACGTCCAAGTACATCCCATGCGCAGCTTCCTGGCTGATAATTGCAAATTTGCCTCCAGTATTTGATGATAGCGTGTTGCATTCATCTTTCCTTCAACTTTGACCAAGTTTCTTGTGCCTTTGTAGCTTACATATCCTCAAAACATCAGCATTCCACCTCCATTCTTTACAGTAGGAATTGTTTTCCTTTCATCATAGGCCTTGTTGTCCTCTCTCCAAATGTAATGTTTATGGTTGTGGCCAAAAAGTTCAATTATGGTCTCATTACTCCAAATTATCTAGTTCCAGAAGTTTTGAGGCTTGCCTCTGTGCTGTTTTACATATTGTAGGTGATATACTTTTGTGGCATTTGTGCAGTAATGGCTTTAGTCTGGCGACTCAACCATGCAGCCCATTTTTCTTCAAGTACCTCCTTAATGTGCACCTTGAAACAGCCACACCTAGTTTTCAGGGAGTCCTGTATTTCAGCTGATGTAATTTGTGGGTTTTTCGTGGCATCCTGAACATTTTTCCTGCCAGTTGTGGACGACATTTTTGTTCGTCTACCTGACCGTGGATTTGTTGTTATAGATCCCCCGATTTTCCATTTGTTAATCACAGTTTGAACGTTGCTGACTGGCATTATCAATTCCTTGGATATCTTTTTTGTATCCCTTTTCTGTTTTATAGAGTTCAACTACCTTTTCCTGTAGATACGTTGACAATTATTTTGATTTCCCCATGACTCACAATCCAGAAATGTCAGTAGCTGGATGAAAGATGCAAGAGTCTGTCTGGATCCCAGCTTTTATGCACACACACTGATTACACTGATTACAAGTAAACAGGTCACAGGTGAGGATGTTACCTTTCAAACTCATTTGTGTCAACTTCTGTGCATGTTATCAGGCCAAAATCACCAGGGTATGTGAACCTTTGATCAGGGTCATTTGGATATTTTGAGTTGCCTTTATGACTTAAAAAGAGAAAACACAGTAGTTTGACAATAAATGGTTTCACCCAACCACTAACAATGAGTGGAGATATTCATATTCTCTGAAAAAAGGCCAAGAATGCAAAAATTCTGCCTGGGTATGTAAACTTTTGATTACAACTGTAACTTGCAATTTCAACAATATTTTAGAAATGTTATAAACATAATATTGTAAGGACATTTTATTCAAAATTAATATTTTTTTCTTAGCAGATGACTGCATTGAGAGATCAGAGGACCAACTGACATCTTGTATTTTTAAATCAAATGACTTTGGTATCACACAAGATATAACTAAAGTGAATGCCATTACTCCAGATATAACATCATCCCTTCACAGAGAAGATTTATCATCTGATCCTTTTAAACAGGTCCAAACTTCTGATTCATCACAGACTTTTAAGAAAAATAAAAATCACAAAAGTGGCATTAAAAATCTTACTTCTGTTACGGCAAAGAAGCCATTGTCAAGTGTAGAAGATGGAAATAATTTTTCCCCCAAAATGTCTTTTGTTACACATCAAAAAGTTGACATAGAGGAGAAAATATTTTTTTCTTCAGAGTGTGGGAAATATTTTAACCAGAAGTTAGAAGGTGATGGAAATGAAAGAATTAATTCACGGGAGAAGCCATATTCATGTTCAGTATGTGGTAAACATTTTTCAACTAAATCAAAACTTGCTAAACACCAAAGAATTCACTCAGGGGAGAAGCCGCATTTATGTTCAGAATGTGGGAAATGTTTTTTAGATAAATCACATCTTATTACACATCAGAGAACTCACACAGGGGAGAAGCCGTATTCATGTTCAGAATGTGGGAAATGTTTTATAGATAAATCAACTCTTGTTGTACACCAGAGAATTCACACAGGAGAGAAGCCATATTCATGTTCAGAATGTGGGAAATGTTTTGCAAATAAATCAAACCTTGTTACACACCAGAAAATACACACAGGGGAAAAGCCTTGTTCATGCCCAGAATGTGGGAAATGTTTTTCAGATAAATCACATCTTGTTACACATCAGAGAACGCACACAGGGGAGAAGCCATTTTCATGTTCAGAATGTGGGAAACATTTTAATCAGAAATCATATCTTGTTATTCACCGGAGAACTCACACCGGGGAGAAACCATATTCATGTTCAGAATGTGGAAAATGTTTTAATCGAAAATCAATTTTAGTTGCCCATCAGAGAACTCACACAAAGCACAATATATTTCATGTTCAGTATGTGGGAAATGTTTTACCAACAAATTGATTTTTGAACATCAAAAATCTTTCACGGGGAGGAGCCATTATTATACCCAGAAGGTGAGAAATGTACGAGGAAACATATAGGAAATAATGTCAAAGTATAAAACAAATACCGTATTTTTCGGATTATAAGACGCTCTGGATTATAAAACTCACCCCCGTTTTGGGGAGAAAAATAGGAAAAAAATTTTTTTAAGAAAATGGTGGTGCTTCTTATAATCCATGCATATTATTGCTTACTGGGGGTGGTGGCTGCAATGAAGTGGGGTCCCAGGGTTGCTGCTGGAAGAGGCAGGAGTGGGGTGATGCTGCAGGCCACAGGCTGGAATGAGGGGGTATTCCAGTGTGCGGCGCGCCGCTGTGGGTGCCCGACATTACTGCTGGGGTCTCCAGTGCTGTGGGGGGTTTTGCGGACATTTTGTGGAAGGCCAGAGCACCCGCAGTTCCGTGGTTTCCTGTGCGGTGCACTTTGGGAAAATGGTCGCCGGGGGAAAAAAGTGCATCTTATAATCCGAAAAATACGGAAAGTAAAAGAGAAAGCAATTGAGAACATTAGAATTAATAATACAGTTGAGACTAGAACTTTACATACACTATATAAAAAGACACATGTGCATGTTTTTCTCAATATCTGACATGAAATCAGAATAAACCTTCCCGTTTTAGTAAGTAATAGAAATGCCTTAAAACATTCTCTGTCTCTCATTTTTCTGGCATTTGGCAAATATTAATAATTATGGTAATCCTAATTGACCTAAAATGGGAAAGGTTTAGTCTGATTTCATGTCAGATACTGGGAAAAACATGCATATGTGTCATTATATATAGTGTATGTAAACGTCTAGTTTCAACTGTATATGCAGTTACTAATAGCTATCTAAAATGAAGAGCAATATTCCATGTACATTGAATAATTCACATTGTTAAATATTTATGTATTCACCATATGGACAAGAGTATTGCAGTTTTACCCTCAAACACTCCCAAAATACCCAACATTTCCTCTTATTTGTAACTCCCAATCTCATTGATCTACCATTCATTTCAGTTTCTTTTAATGCATGATCTTCATGTTTTAACAAATTTATGTAACTTTTCTGTATTCCAATATTAAAGATGTTCATATTGCAAATTACTATTTATATACGTGATCCATTTCTTCTTTGTAACTCCTCCAGTGACGATAAGTTACATATACAAATACTTGACCGAACTCCACTGAGGTTAAGCAATTGCAGTCACAATGTTGAAGTACGAAAACAAATGGGTAAATCTACAGCATGCTGCTCCACCCGCAGAACTGAAGGTAATCGGCTCTCAAGGAATAACAGGAATGGACTGTTCGCACAAAAAACGGATCTATATATTCTGTATTTGTAGGAGGATCTGGTGTGGTCCATTTTTTTAATCCCTTTATGACCTTGGACACAGGGCTGTGGAGTCGGAGTCATGGAAATTGAGGAGTCGGATGTTTGGCTTACCGACTTCACAGTCCTGGCAGTGCTGTGGAGTTGGAGTTGGTATCATGGAAATTGAGGAGTTGGAAGTTTGGCTTAACGACTCCACAGCCCTGCTTGGACGCATAGGTATCAGAGGTAAACTTTATACCTCTGATCACAGCTGTGCTCACGCTGTCATTTGACGGCTCTCTGACATGCGGGGATAATTTCTCCGCCAATCAGAAGTGGTGTTTGCCGCACTGTCATGCACATAACAGCATGTCAAATGCTGAATGTTCGGTCCCCCCATTCAAGCGAATGGGGTTCGGGTCCAGGTACTGTTCTGGTTCCTAAATCCAAACTTTTTGCAACTGTTCGTCGGGACTCGAAAAATCCAGTTGTCCGCCCATCTCTAATGATAAGATATTCACGATCCACATCTTCATATACAGTTTTAAAACCACACAGAAGTTGTCTACTCATTGCCATCAATATAGGAAAATAGTACACCTGCAATTTACTGCCTTCCTTTAGCGCTTTGAGTCGTCTACAAAGTTATTGTGGTTTTCTTTGCAGCTCTATAAATTCTGGGAATAATGGTGGTTCTGCACTTAGAGTAGTGCTTAGTTATCTCCAGCTGTAAAGACATTCTTTTACTACATCATCAAAATATATTTCTGAGTCTAGATTCCTGTAAATACTTTTATTCCTAAAAATGACCACATTTCAAGCTTTCAGAGCACAGAGGTTCTTTCTTCAGGCAGGTTTACAAATCAACTAAATTCTAGATCCCCAAACTACTTCTTCATACCATTGACTGTATTCCTCAATGGTCTCTTTTTCTCTTTCGGCGTTTTCAACACATGATTGCTGCAATTAATAGCCACAGTAGAAATCAAATTGTACCCACTGAACAAAACAACAATGGAGGAGACCGTTGTAGACCTAGCCTGTTTTATGGAGGATTAGGTGGGTGGGATCTATAGGTGAGGTTTTTTTCATCTTGATAACACACTCGGGACAAATGGTAAAGAATAAAAATGTTCAAAATCCATTTTATACACCAGTCAGGTGTCAGATCATGGAGACAGCCTATAGGGGAGGGACACAAGAATAACCAAATGTACCATCTTGAAAAGTGAGAAAAGGAAAATTTCTGACACAAGGCCTACTTAGATATTGAAACCACGGAGTTGCTATGAATCAAATATAGAGCTTCATTTTAGTGTCTTCTGTAGTGAGTGACAGCTGACGAATCAGTCAGAAAACACCACTTCACAGTAATAAATCAGGAGATAGAAAACCATCAAATAGGCAGAGCATTAAGGGTGTGTGCACACGCTGCGGAATTTTCCGCGCAGATTTGTCTAAATCCCAGGTCAAAAGACCTGTGGTTTATCTGCGGATTAGCCTGCGGGTTCCCCCTGCGGTTTGACACCTGTCATGGAGCAGGTGCCAAACCACTGCGGAATCCGCACAAAGAAGTGACATGCTGCGGATTTAAATCCACAGCAAATCCGCGCGGAAAATTCCGCACCGTGGGCACTGCGTTTTTTGTTTTACATAGGTTTTAATGGTACTGTACACCGCAGCAGAAACTGCTGCGGACGCGCAGGACCAAATCCTCTGCGGATCCGCAGCAGAATCCGCAACGTGTGCACACACCCTAAGGCAAGCAGACTGAAGAACGTGGTCAGTGACCATTCAAATCTTTACCAGGAATAGAGAAGAAACTCTGCATATAATGGAAATAACAAACACCTGTTGCTGAGCCCCCGGATAGTGAGAAATGGGAAAGTTAAACGGACAGTTCAAACCAAGTACAGGCACCTGGTACATCATGACTGGGCCAGTCATTTAAATACACCTTTCCAACTGATCATTTTCCATCTATCTCTGCCCTTCTCTGTCTCTATGAAACCAGAGCTGCCAAAGAAGAGTGTGTGGATATTGAGGGAAAACAAGCAGGTGGTAATGATTGTAAATGATTGGCCATGCCTTTGTTCACCGAGTGGCGGTACTTAGTTTGAAGTTTGAACAGTAATTCTGTGCTGACGGAGCCTCTTTAAGGGTTCGCTAACAAGAGGGTATCTGATGTTTTAAATGTTCAAAATCATGACCCGCATACACCGTGTGCAGAATTATTAGGCAAGTTGTATTTGAGAGGATTCTTTTTATTATTGAATAACAACTATGTCCTCAATCAACCATCAACCCAAAAGACTCATAGATATCAAAGCTTAATATTTTTGGACGTTGGAGTGGGTTTTTTTTTTAGATTTGGCTATCTTAGGAGGATATCTGTTTGTGCAGGTCACTATTACTGTGCAGAATTATTAGGCAACTTAATAAAAACCAAATATATACCCATCTCACTTGTTTATTTTCACCAGGTAAACCAATATAACAACACAAAATGTAGAAATAAACATTTCTGACATTCAAAAACAAAACAAAAAAAATCAGTGACCAATATAGCCACCTTTCTTTACGATGACACTCAAAAGCCTTCCATCCATAGATTCTGTCAGTTGCTTGATCTGTTTACGATCGACATTGCGTGCCGCAGCCACCACAGCCTCCCAGACACTGTTTGGAGAGGTGTAATGTTTTCCCTCCCTGTAGATCTCACATTTTATGAGGGACCACAGGTTCTCTATGGGGTTCAGATCAGGTGAACAAGGCGGCCATGTCATTATTTTTTCTTCTTTTAGACCTTTACTGGCCAGCCACGCTGTGGAGTATTTGGATGCATGTGATGGAGCATTGTCCTGCATGAAAATCATGTTTTTCTTGAACGATACCGACTTCTTCCTGTACCACTGCTTAAAGAAGGTGTCTTCCAGAAACTGCCAGTGGGTCTGGGAGTTGAGCTTCACTCCATCCTCAACCCGAAAAGGTCCCATAAGTTCATCTTTGATGATACCAGGCCATACCAGTACCCCACCTCCACCTTGCTAGCGTCGGAGTCGGAGTGGAGCTCTCTGCCCTTTACTGATCCAGCCTCGGGCCCATCCATCTGGCCAATCAAGAGTCGCTCTCATTTCATCAGTCCATAAAACCTTAGAAAAATCAGTCTTAAGATATTTCTTGGCCCAGTCTTGACGTTTTATCTTATGTTTGCTTGTTGAAAGGTGGTCGTTTTTCATCCTTCCTTACCTTGGCCATGTCCCTGAGTATGGCACACCTTGTGCTTTTTGATACTCCAGTAACGTTGCAGCTCTGAAATATGGCAAAACTGGTGGCAAATGGCATCTTGGCAGCTTCACGCTTGATTTTCCTCAATTCATGGGCAGTTATTTTGCGCCTTTTCTTATCAACGCGCTTCTTGCAACCCTGTTGGATATTTGCCATGAAACGCTTGATTGTTCGGTGATCACGCTTCAAAAGTTTGGCAATTTCAAGACTGCTGCTTCCCTCTGCAAGACATATCACAATTTTTGACTTTTCATAGAGTCTGTCAAATCTCTCTTCTGACCCATTTTGCCAAAGGAAAGGAAGTAACCTAATAATTACGCACACCTTATATAGGGTTTTGATGTCATTAGACCACACCCCTCCTCATTACAGAGATGCAAATCACCTGATTTACATAATTGGCATTTGGCTTTCAAGCCTATACAGCTTGGAGTAGGACAACATGTATAAAAAGGATGATGTGATCAAAATACTCATTTGCCTAATAATTCTGCACACAGTGTAGTATCTGTTCACACACCGTCCTTGCACTTAATAGCCCTCTGTGTCTGTACTTGCACACACACTGGCTGGTGACTGGTTCTGGCAATGTTATGTGAAAACACTATTTAGTATATTCTGGCTGGACAGTATGGGCGGGCAAAGGGGTTAGTATTCATTTTGCAATTAAATGCGCGCTGGTTAGCCAAGCATATGTAAATGCCAAATTAATATTCACCAAATCCCCCACCCATAATCTCACCCACCACTCTACCCTTGTGTCACTGATTGGGTGCAGTCAGAAGACTGTCATATTACTAACCTGAGGATCACATTGCAATCCTCGGACTGGTCACCTGCTCTTTTGACCTGAGCGTGACAGCATGTATTTCTATGCAGTTGTCATGCTCAGGTGAGGAGAGCAGAAGGCCAGTCCAAGTATTGCAATGCGATCCTCGTGCATACGGCAGTGACCTCAATGACCAATGACGTAGAGTGCGTCATGAAGCTGAAATGTCACTCGGCTTATCCTGGAACACTGTGGCGTAGTGGCGTCTGCGCAGTGGCTAAGACTAACACTGCGCATTTATAACATGACGACATAGTGCACATTGGCAAAGATGCTGATGAGCACACCTTCGGACTTTGCTTCTAAATATATTTGTTCAAATGCGCATGTCAGTGGACTTATTTCAAAACACCAACAATAATCTTCTAGATACCAATTGTAATATATGTGTATCGGGAGGAATGAACTGATTTTTACCAAAAGAAGGGTTAATAGAAAGGGTTGTTTCACACTCCAGTTATTTGACGTCAGTCAAAATGCGCCGTTTTTAGAAAAAAACGGATCCGTTTTTTCCCCCATAGACTTGCATTAGCGGCGGATTTTGACTGATGGTCGTCCGTTGCATCTGTTTTTTGACAGATCCGTTAGACTTTTAGCCTCCGCCGGCCGGAGTAGACGGACAATGTAACGTTTTTTTCCAGGGGCGGACCGCTATTTTAAACTGCGCATGCCCAGAAGATTTTCCCTTGCATGCAGTTTAACCCTGAAACGGCGCTCTGGAAGCGGCGAAAAATGGTCTCTCTCTCATCTATAGAGGACAGGAGAAGAGTCTCTGAAGGGCGCAGAGAGCTTCCGTATCCAGGAACTCCGAACACTGTGCTGGTCCAGTACAAGTAACCACCGAAGTAACGCTTCACTTCGCGGTGTATTAGGAACTTGGCTGAAAGACTCTGGCCTACTCCCCTGCGGCTTAGAGCAGAGGGTCGGCGTTACAAACTCTGGTCTCGTCGGTGAATCACCTCCCAGCACGGAGGATAGCGGAGAACACGCAGTCTGTTGTCGACTATCGGCGGACCTATACGCATGTAATCTGTCACGTCGACCTGCCACTCACGGGATGTTCTGCCTTCACGGCCGACACTGTATCCAACTGCCTGCTTCGGTTTCCCGCCTGCACTCTGACCCTCTTCCCCCACGCTGCACTTTTTAACTCCGCACCGCCTACCTCTGACACATGCAAAGGTTGTTTCCTCTCTGGAAGTCTTGCAACATTGGTGACAGTCCCGGCAGTTCCGGAACTGCAGTGAGAAATGTACCCCCGATCTTATTCTTTGTCTTGCATATACATCAGAGTCGCTAAGTCACACTGCCCTCTGTGTGACCTGGAAAATCTGATGAACGGTAACGTTACTGATGTCACTGCTCTTGAATGCCCCGCCGCATCTCGAACGACGCTCCATAGGCATTGTATGACAGATTTGTGGAATGTTGTATTAAGCGCCGGACTTCGTCGGTTCTGCACAGGACCTGTTTTTTATATATTGGTGAATGAGGGACAGTGTCTTGTTTTTATTTCTCTTTTTATTTCACTGAGCCACCAGGGTGGCACGGTGGCTCAGTGGTTAGCACTGCAGCCTTGCAGCGCTGGGGTCCTGGGTTCAAATCCCGCCAAAGACAACATCTGCAAGGAGTTTGTATGTTCTCCCCGTGTTTGCGTGGGTTTCCTCCGGGTACTCCTGTTTCCTCCCACACTCCAGAAACATACTGATAGGGAATCTAGATTGGGGACAGTGATGATAATGTGTGCAAATTTTAAAGCGCTACGGAATATATTAGTGCTATATAAAAATAAAGGTTATTATTATTATTATTATTATGTTTTTCAGGTTTCCATTTGTGGACTACATAGGATTGTGTCGGACCTTCATTTTTTTTTTTAATTAGGTCTTGAACCAGGGAAAGTGTTGGGGAGTGTTTTTTTTAAACAATTATATTCTTGTGTCTGTGTGTTTTACATTTTATTACTAGGTTAGTAGTGGGGGTGTCTGATAGACACCTCTCTATTACTAACACCAGTGTTTGAGGTCAGCTGTGTTTTTGGACAATTCACAGTTCACATCACCTCTAAGCCCTTTAGAAAAAAAATATGTTTAGAAAAAAAACGCTGTTTTTGTGTAAAAATAAAAGTAAACAAAAAATTGTGCACAGTTGGTATCACAATGTCCACAACGACTGGATCTGTATCTGTATCTTGCACCGTGAACTCCGTAAAAAAATGCCAAAAATAGAATTTAAAGTGATCGAAGTCAAAAAGTTAATGCTGAAAACGTCACTCATCATGCAAAAAAAAAAAAGTCTCAGGCTGTGTGCACACATCCGGAATTCCCGCGTATTTTATGCATTTTTGCCACGTTTTTTCACCGTGAAAATGCGGCGTAAACGCTGCGAGAACACATAAGATAAGCAAGCCATTGTATTCAATGGCATTCCGCACATGCTGTGCTAATGCTGTGTATTTTTCCGTGGCAAAATCGCATCGCGGAAAAGTACGCAGCAGGCTCATTCTTTGTGCGGAATCGCGGCATAGGAATGCATTCGCATGTGGCTATGCCCACCATGCGCAAAGTAAGCGGAAAATGTGCGGATGGTACCCATGGTCTGGAGGAGAGGAGACTCTCCTCTAGCCTCTGGGTACCATATCCCTGTAAATAAAAGAAAATTAAAATAGAAAATGGTGTTATTCTCACCTTCCGGTGTCCCACGCACCATTCCCAGGCCTCAGCGATGCTCCCGTTCCCAGCGATGCCTTGCGACAATGACCTTTGATTGATGATTGATGATTTAGCGAGACCGCTAAGTCATCAAAGGTCATTGTCGCAAGGCATCAATGGGAACGGGACTTGCCGGGAGGATCGCGAGGATCGGGAATGCTGCGTGGGACGCCAGAAGGTGAGAATGTCACGATTTTTATAGGCAGCCTCAATAGTAAAATGTTGGTCACACTAGTCAAACACTATGTTTGACGAGTGTGACAAACCTGTCAGTTTTCCAAGCGATGCTTCAGATCGCTTGGAAAATGCTTGTATTCTGCAAGCTAATTGCGCTTGCTAAAAAGGTTGTTTATTGCAGGAAATACGTGGGAATTACGCATGCGGAATCCTAGCGTATTTCCCGTGGCAGGGAGTTGCGGAAATTTCCACGGCAATTCCGCAACGTGTGCACATAGCTCAAAGTCTCCACACAATTCTGGTGAAGAAAATATAAAAAAAAAAGTTATAGCAGAAGACGATGAAAAAAAACGAATTAGTTCTTGTAAAAAAATAGGTTATGAAAAAGTAACAAAACAAAAAAAAAATAGAAATGTTATAACAATGTATTCGAAACGGCCTGAAGAATGTTTTCTTATCATGTTTACCACACAGGGAAAGTGAAAAAAAAAAATAAATTAAAATAAATTAATGCCTAGTTTTGGTTCAGTGTCACAGAAAAAGTGAAAAAAAACCCCATTCACATCCTTCACAAACACACGGCTCTGTACACCTCGTACACTCACGGCTCCGTTCCATACACCTCATACACACACGACCCCGCTCCGTACACCTCGTACACACGGCTCCACTCCATACACCACTTACACACGCAGCTCTGCTCTGCTCCGTACACATGAGGCTCCGCTCCGTACACCTCGTACACAGGCGGTTCTGCTCCGTACACCTCGTACACATGCAGTTCTCTTCTGTACACCTCGTACACAGGCGGCTCCGCTCCGTACACCTCGTACACCTCGTACACATGCGGCTCTGCTCCGTACACCTCGTACGCACGCGGCTCCGCTCCGTACACCTTGAACACACGCGACTCCGCTCCGTACATCTCGTACACACGCTGCTCTGCTCCATACACCTCGTACACAAGCGGCTCTGCTCCGTACACCTCGTACACACGCGGCTTCGCTCCGTACAGCTCGTACACACACGGCTCCCCTCCGTACACCTCGTACACAAGCGGCTCTGCTCCGTACACCTCGTACACACGCGGCTTCGCTCCGTACACACACGGCTCCGCTCCGTACACACACAGCTCCGCTCCGTACACCTCGTACACGCGCGGCTCCGCTCCGTACACCTCGTATACACACGGCTCCGCTCCGTACACCTCGTACACACACGGCTCCTCTCCGTACACCTCGTACACACGCGGCTCCGCTCCGTACACCTCGTATACACACGGCTCCGCTCCGTACACCTCGTATACACACGTCTCCGCTCCGTACACCTCAGACACACGTCTCCGCTCCGTACACCTCGTACACACACGGCTCCGCTCCGTACACCTCGTACACACGCGGCTCCGCTCCGTACACCTCGTATACACACGGCTCCGCTCCGTACACCTCGTATACACACGTCTCCGCTCCGTACACCTCAGACACACGTCTCCGCTCCGTACACCTCGTACACACACGGCTCCGCTCCGTACACCTCGTACACACACGGCTCCACTCCGAACACCTCGTACACACACGGCTCCTCTCTGTACACCTCGTACACACGCGGCTCCGCTCCGTACACCTCGCAGATACACGGCTCCGCTCCGTACACCTCGTATACACATGTGGCTCCGCTCCGTACACCTCGTACACACACGGCTCCTCTCTGTACACCTCGTACACACACGGCTCCGCTCCGTACACCTCGTATACACATGGCTCCCCTCCGTACACCTCGTACACACGCGGCTCCACTCCGTACACCTCGTACACACGCGGCTCAGCTCCGTACACCTCGTACACACGCGGCTCAGCTCCGTACACCTCGTACACACGCGGCTCAGCTCCGTACACCTCGTACACACGCGGCTCCACTCCGTACACCTCGTACACACGCGGCTCCACTCCGTACACCTCGTACACACGCGGCTCCGCTCCGTACACCTCGTACACACACGTCTCCGCTCCGTACACCTCAGACACATGGCTCCACTCCGTACACCTCGTACACACACGTCTCCGCTCCGTACACCTCAGACACATGGCTCCGTTCCGTACACCTCGTACACACACGGCTCCGCTCCGTACACCTCGTACACACGCGGCTCAGCTCCGTACACCTCGTACACACGCGGCTCAGCTCCGTACACCTCGTACACGCACGGCTCCGCTCCGTACACCTCGTACGCGCGCGGCTCCGCTCTGTACTCCCTGTACACACGCGGCTCCGCTCTATACTATATGTGACACATGTGTATTGTTATTGTCTATTGGTTGTAGCTGTGTAAAAAATGGCATTTGCCAGTATTGTTGTCAGCTTTCTGATAAAGAACACAGTGTCATGTGACAATCATGTGAACTCTGTCTTACTTTTTATTCAATAGACAGATCTTTTAGCAGCTGGGATTTCCTCTTTTTTTTCTTTTGGATTAATCACACGCTGGACTACGTGATCCCTTGATCCCACACACCACAGGCTGTCTCCAAGTGAGCTGGTGAGATCTTTTTCTTTTCTCCACTCTGTACTCCCTGTACACACACGGCTCCGCTCCATACACCTCGTACACACGTGGCTCCGCTCTGTACACCTCGCACACACACGGCTCCGCTCTGTACTCCCTGTACCCACGGCTCCGCTCCATACACCTCGTACACACACGGCTCCGCTCCTTACACCTCATACACACACGGCTCCGCTCTGTACACCTCGCACACACACGGCTCCGCTCTGTACTCCCTGTACCCACGGCTCCGCTCCATACACCTCGTACACACACGGCTCCGCTCCTTACACCTCATACACACACGGCTCCGCTCCGTACACCTCGTACATGCAGCTCCACTCCGTACACTTCGTACACACACGGCTACGCTCCGTACACCTCGTACACGCACGGCTCCGCTCTGTACTCCCTGTACACGGCTCCACTCCATACACCTCGTACACACGCGGCTCCTCTCCGTACACCTCGTACACGCACGGCTCTGCTCTGTACTCCCTGTACACATGGCTCCAATCCGTACACATGGCTCCGCTCCGTACACCTCGTACACACACGGCTCCGCTCCTTACACCTCGTACACACACGGCTCCGCTCCTTACACCTCATACACACACGGCTCCGCTCCGTACACCTCGTACACGCAGCTCCACTCCGTACACTTCGTACACACACGGCTACGCTCTGTACACCTCGTACACGCACGGCTCCGCTCTGTACTCCCTGTACACGGCTCCACTCCATACACCTCGTACACACGCGGCTCCTCTCCGTACACCTCGTACACGCACGGCTCTGCTCTGTACTCCCTGTACACATGGCTCCAATCCGTACACATGGCTCCGCTCCGTACACCTCGTACACACACGGCTCCGCTCCTTACACCTCGTACACACACGGCTCCGCTCCTTACACCTCATACACACACGGCTCCGCTCCGTACACCTCGTACACGCAGCTCCACTCCGTACACTTCGTACACACACGGCTACGCTCTGTACACCTCGTACACGCACGGCTCCGCTCTGTACTCCCTGTACACACGGCTCCACTCCGTACACCTCGTACACACGCGGCTCCACTCCGTACACATGGCTCCGCTCCATACACCTCGTACACACACGGCTGCGCTCCTTACACCTTATACACACACGGCTCCTCTCCGTACACGCAGCTCCACTCCGTACACCTCGTACACACGTGGCTCCGCTCGGTACACCTCGTACACACGTGGCTCCGCTCCGTACACCTCGTGCACACGCGGCTCCGCTCCGTACACCTCGTACACACGCGGCTCCGCTCCGTACACCTCGTACACACGCGGCTCCGCTCCGTACACCTCGTACACACGCGGCTCCGCTCCGTACACCTCGTACACACGCGGCTCCGCTCCGTACACCTCGTACACACGCGGCTCCGCTCCGTACACCTCGTACACACGCGGCTCCGCTCCGTACACCTCGTACACACGCGGCTCCGCTCCGTACACCTCGTACACACGCGGCTCCGCTCCGTACACCTCGTACACACGCGGCTCCGCTCCGTACACCTCGTACACACGCGGCTCCGCTCCGTACACCTCGTACACACGCGGCTCTGCTACATCCACCCTGTAAACCCCTCCTGACCCCACACAGAAACTTCCTCTCATCCAGCACCATGACAACCAGCACAGCAGAGTCCTGCATACACTGAGGCCCCTGATCATGTGACCCCTGACTCCTCCCCTCCTGTGACCTCATCCCAGGTCCTGTGCGCACAGAGCAGCCATATATGTGGAGTGCGGCTCTGCAGGTGGAGGTAGGTGCTGGAGATTCCCCATTACTGGGCTGCACAGGGGGCAGTAACCCCTTCAGCGCTGAGACTAGTTTAGTTTTTTTTGTTAGTTTCAAAAAATCAAAACGTTTTTTCTTCCCTCTCCTCGAAAAGATAGGACCCAACTGTTATAAACAAGAAGTCAGGAAACCATATGCTCATAGTACATTGACCCTTTCTTGGCCAATAAAAACTTCTCCCCATTCCTGATGCAAACATAGCTCTTTGGTATACTTTCCCCTCCTGGCTGTACCCTTACACTGTCCCCCCATGCTACGCCTCCACTAAGTCTCTATTCTGTGCCCACTCACATTATTCTCCTCCCATACTGTCTCCTCACATATACCGCTCAAAAAAATAAAGGAACACTTAAACAACAGAATATAACTCCAAGTAAATCAAACTTCTGTGAAATCCAACTGTCCACTTAGGAAGCAACACTGACTGACAATCAATTTCACATGCTGTTGTGCAAATGGAATAGACAACAGATTGAAATTATTGGCAATTATCAAGACACCCTCAATAAAGGAGTGGTTCTGCAGGTGGGGACCACAGACCACAGCTCAGTACCAATGCTTTCTGGCTGATGTTTTGGTCACTTTTGAATGTTGGTTGTGCTTTCACACTCGTGGTAGCATGAGACTGACTCCACAACCCACACAAGTGGCTCAGGTAGTGCAGCTCATCCAGGATGGCATATCAATGTGAGCTGTGGCAAGAAGGTTTGCTGTGTCTGTCAGCGTAGTGTTCAGAGGCTGGAGGAGCTACCAGGAGACAGGCCAGTACGCCAGGAGATGTGGAGGGGGCCGTATGAGGGCAACAACCCAGCAGTAGGATCGCTACATCCACCTTTGTGCAAGGAGGAACAGGAGGAGCACTGCCGGAGCCCTGCAAAATGACCTCCAGCAGGCCACAAATGTGCATGTGTCTGCACAAACTGTTAGAAACCGACTCCATGAGGATGGTCTGAGGGCCCAATGTCAACAGATGGGGGATGTGCTCACAGCCCAACACCGTGCAGGACGCTTGGCATCTGCCACAGAACACCAGGAGTGGCAAATTCGCCACTGGTGCCCTTCGTTCTTCACAGATGAAAGCAGGTTCACACTGAGCACATGTGACAGAGTCTGGAGACGCTGTGTAGAGCGATCTGCTGCCTGCAACATCCTTCAGCATGACCGATTTGGCAGTGGGTCAGTAATAGTGTGGGGTGGCATTTCTTTGGAGGGCCGCACGGTGTTGGACTGTGAGCACAACCCCCATCTGTGGACGTAGGGCACTCAGACCATCCTCATGGAGTTGGTTTCTAACCGTTTGTGCAGACACATGCACATTTGTGGCCTGCTGGAGGTCATTTTGCAGGGCTCTGGCAGTGCTCCTTGCACAAAGGCGGAGGTAGTGGTCCTGCTTCTGGGTTGTTGCCCTCCTACGGCCCCCTCCACGTCTCCTGGTATACTGCCCTGTCTCCTGGTAGCTCCTCCAGCCTCTGGACACTACGCTGACAGACACAGCAAACCTTCTTGCCACAACTCGCATTGATTTGCCATCCTGGATGAGCTGCACTACATGAGCCACTTGTGTGGGTTGTAGAGTCCGGCTCATGATACCACGAGTGTGAAAGCACAACCAACATTCAAAAGTGACCAAAACATCAGCCAGAAAGCATTGGTACTGAGATGTGGTCTGTGGTCCCCACCTGCAGAACCACTCCTTTATTGAGGGTGTCTTGATAATTGCCAATAATTTCCATCTGTTGTCTATTCCATTTGCACAACAGCATGTGAAATTGATTGTCAATCAGTGTTGCTTCCTAAGTGTACAGCTTGATTTCACAGAAGTTTGATGTACTTGGAGTTATATTCTGTTGTTTAAGTGTTCCCTTTATTTTTTTGAGCAGTGTATTTACCCCCTTGCTCACCTTACTGCTTCCTCAGACATCTCCCAGACTCCCCATACTGTATCTGCACCCATTCCCCTCTCACTCCCCATTTTGTCCTCATATATTCCATACTTGCTCCTTTTACTGTCTCAGTACCCATTCCCCCACTCACTATACTGTCTGCACCCATGCCCCCTCATACTGTTTCCTCATACATGCTCCTCCATTTCACCATTTGCTCCTCATACTGTGTCCTCAAATTTCTCACGCTTCTCCCTCAAAATATTGTGCCCGCACCCATCCCTTCCAAACTATGTCCTCAAATCTTATTTGTTCTCTCCCCCCCCAAACTGTGAACTGTGTCCTCAAATCCTGTTTCTTCTCTCCCCTTCCCACGGTTACAATAAATCTTCGATGTCTTCAGCTCTAACCACCATCGTTGTCACGGATTTACCGCGACGGAGAGGAGCCAGAAGACCGCAGCGTCTGATTTCTCCTACTTCTGCACTGATTAGAAGCGCTTCACCTTCATATTAAACAGTGTCAATTTCTTTTAGCAGTGCAGGAGTTAATCTGCTCAGTTGAGAGCTCCTGGAAGCTTTCCTTAATTAAGGCTCTCAGCTGTGTATTGTTAGCCACTCCCATCTCTTATACAATATAGACCTTGGCAAGCATTCACTGTCAGAGTAGTTTATGCTGCATGTTGGTGTTTGTTATTGGGGGATTTATCGGAGACTGGTGCCAGGTTTTGCGTGTGTGATAAGTTCCTTGCTTCTACTTTGGTTTAACTGCAACTGCATCAGCTCATCCTGGAGGTGGCCTATCTATGTATTGTCATTTTACAGCACCCTAACACACTAGGTTTGGGGACCGTGTGTCACAGTCCAATTCTTGAATCTGTGTCAGATTCTGGGTTCCCTCATTTAAACCTTTATTTTCATGCTTCTGGGGGCTTAATATGGGTTTTTGCCCCCGGTGGCCACAAGTGTCATTACATTCTGATAGTTTTCTTTGCTTTACCTTTTGCCCCCTGTGGTCACTGGGGTTATTACATGTGTTTGGTTCCCTGCTGATGTGACCACTCCTTTGCTATATAAGGTCAGCTGGTCTATCTGCTGGTGTTGGTGATAGCAGGTCCTTTTTACATTCCAACCACGGTGAAGGTGGCAGCTGGCTCTGAGGTGTTGAGCCACGGCTGAAAGCTGATCTGGTTCTGATCTCTGCTGCCTGGTGACTGCAGCGGAGAAAGAGGTGAAGGTAGCAGCTGGCTCTGAGGGTTCAAGCTACTGCTGAAAGCTGATCTGTGCTGCACTCTGCTGCTCGGTGACTGCAGCAGAGAAAGATAAGTGTTTTGGTGTTTTCCCCGCTTGTGTATTTCCCTTTGTGTGTATTAGTACAGCGGTGGGACCAGTGTCCACATCACCCAGTTCCCTAGAAAGGGATAGGTGTAGGGTGAGTAAGGGATTCAGGTATCCTGGTCGGCGACAGGTGAGGAGCCTGTATAGGGAACGCTAGGAGTGCTTAGGGACACTGCCTCAGGGAAGTGCAGGAGGTCTCCATGTCCCCGTTCCCAATAGCAGGGCCCACCGTTGTAACTGTTTTCCTGGTAGTCCCCTTTTGGGTTCCCTTTCGTCTTGTTGTTTCAGTTACCGACCTGCTGGTCGTGTCACACAGGACAGATACACGTGACAGTTTATCACCAACCATTCATTTTCTCTGGTGAGCTATAGGCCAAGTACAGACCTGTGATCAATTGCTTCTGGTCCTCACCAAGGAGGGTGAGGAGCTGCATGGTGTGTTGGAGCAGCAGCAGCAGTTATCAGGGTCTGTGGCCTCCCCTCTGGCTCAACCAGAACCCCAATTTGTGGCTTTGGCAAATATGCCCCCTGGAGTCCCTGCTAGGGAGCAGGACTTGCTCATATACGCGGACGCACCCAGGCAGGTGGGAGGAGTTGGTGTCCCTGAGGTACTGCCTGATGTTCCCCGTGGTGAGGGGGCATGTACCTGTAGTGGGCAGACTGATGAATTAGTCCGCGGGGCTCACGCCGAAACTTCTACACTATCGAAGAAGCCGCCCCCTCCTGGTCATATGGAGGAAGACGACCAGGAAGAGTATATTTCCTTCATCTTTCCCTTCCCAATTGCGGCTCTGGCAAATATGCCCCCAGTAGTCCCTGCTAGGGAGCAGGACTTGCTCATACACGCGGACGCACCCAGGCAGGTGGGAGGAGTTGGTGTTCCCGAGGTGCTGCCTGATGTTCCCCGTGGTGAGGTGGCGCGTACCTGTAGTGAGCAGACTGATGAATTAGTCTGCGGGGCTCACGCCGAAACTTCTACACTATTGAAGAAGCCGCCCCCTCCTGGTCGTGTGAAGTAAGACGACCAGGGAGTGTATATTTCCTCCATATTCCCGTCCCCTTCTCCTCCAGTAGTGGCAGCAGGGGTGCTGCCAGGGAGTAGGGACAAGTCGCAACTCTCACCACAAGCTGCCCCTCAGAGTCGGAGTCCTCTTAGGAGGGGGGGGCAGAGAGGAGTGGTTACCTCTGAGCCTTGTGGGGGTGTGAGTGTTACGACACGGGGGACGCCTCTGTTGTCGGTTCTGTGAGGAGTTCACCATCTAGTGGCAAGAGAGTGAATGACACTAAACGTTTAGGTCCGGACCTGGGTGTGTACGTGTTTGTATGGGTGTCTGCCATTCTCACGCCAGCGAGTTATCAACTGGAGTTATCCTTTGTTATTCCCAGGCCTAGCTCGTTCCCCAGCCCGGCGCTCTGGAGAATTGTGGTACCTCCGGAGTATATGTCGTCACCTCCATCTGCTCTCTCTTACCATGACCCTGAGGGTCAGATGATTGTTGAAGTGAACTCTGGTGTAACAAGGCATCCACACTGTAGGTGGTCTCCAGTGTAGTACGGTGTTGAGGCCCCTCATTGAGGGAGGGGTACTGTCACAGTCCAATTCTTGGATCTGTGTCAGATTCTGGGTTCCCTCATTTAAACCTTTATTTTCAAGCTTCTGGGGGCTTAATATGGGTTTTTGCCCCCGGTGGCCACAAGTGTCATTGCATTCTGATAGTTTTCTTTGCTTTACCTTTTGCCCCCCGGTGGTCACTGGGGTTATTACATGTGTTTGGTTCCCTGCTGATGTGACCACTTCTCCTTTGCTATATAAAGTCAGCTGGTCTATCAGCTGGTGTTGGTGATAGCAGGTCCTTTTTGGATTTCAACCACGGTGAAGGTGGCAGCTGGCTCTGAGGTGTTGAGCCACTGCTGAAAGCCGATCTGGTTCTGATCTCTGCTGCCTGGTGACTGCAGCGGAGAAAGAGGTGAAGGTAGCAGCTGGCTCTGAGGGTTCGAGCCACTGCTGAAAGCTGATCTGTGCTGCACTCTGCTGCCCGGTGACTGCAGCAAAGAAAGATAAGTGTTTTGGTGTTTTCCCCGTTTGTGTATTTCCCTTTGTGTGTATTAGTACAGTGGTGGGACCAGTGTCCGGATCACCCAGTTCCCTAGAAAGGGATAGATGTAGGGTGAGTGAGGGATTCAGGTATCCTGGTCGGCGACAGCTGAGGAGCCTGTATAGGGAACGCTAGGAGTGCTTAGGGACACTCTCAGGGGAGTGCAGGAGGTCTCCACTTCCCCGTTCCCTATTGCAGGGCCCACCATTGTAACTGTTTTCCCAGTGTTCCCCTTTTGGATTCCCTTTCGTCTTGTTGTTTCAGTTACCGACCTGCGGGTCGTGTCACACAGGACAGTTACACGTGACACCATGACTCCCAGGCAATCTTAAGTGGAGCCCAAGATCGCTTTCATGGCGGACGCCTCAGCGGAGTCAGTCCGATTCGCAGCAAGGAATAGTGCCCTGTCTAACGCCGCAAGACGAGCGCTGTGGCTGAGGTCTTGATCAGGGGATACCCAGTCGAAGAACAAATTGTGCTCCATAACGTTCTCAGGCCTTCATGTATTCGGACCCTTATTGGATGAATTTCTTGACAAAGCCTTCGACAAAAAGAAAGGCTTTCCGGAGGAAAGGCCTAAGACAATGCCATCCTTTCAGAGGACCCGCGCCCAACCCAGGCAGGACTATAAAGGGAAAGGGAAGTCTGGCAGGTGCAGCTACCCAAAAGGGGGAAAAGGGAAAAGTTCCCTCCAAGATGAGAGAACAAGTCCTAGCAGACAATGATGCCAGGAAGGTTGGAGGGAGACTCTTTTGCTTGCCAGATAACTGGCAGGATATTTCCCAAAACCGGTGGATCCTGAATACCGTCATAGAGGGGTACAAGATCGAATTCACCGAGCGACCTCCCAGAAGATACTGCGTAACCCAAACCTAGTGTCAGGAAACCTATCAAAGGCTTTTAAAGGACATACAGGAGCTATTGGAGGTAGGGGCCGTAACCCGGGTACCCCATGCTCAAAGATTTCAGGGTCACTATTCAATATCGAACTATAATAAACCTGAAGCCACTAAATCGGTGGGTGACCTACAAGAGATTCAAAATGGAATCTCTCAAAGCAGTCATACCATTAGTAAAGGAGGGATCAGTAATGAGCACTTTAGATTTAAAGAGTGCCTACTACCACGTACCCATTCATACATCACACCAGACATTCCTCAGGTTCGCAAAAAAAGATCACGGTAAGGTGTATCATTACCAGTTTCTCTGCCTACCGTTCGGACTCTCCTCCGCCTCCCGAGTCTTCACAAAACTTATGGTGGAGGTCTTGGTCTACCTAAGTGAAAAGAATATTCTCATCATTCCATACTTGGACGACTTGCTGCTGGTGGCAGACTCTCCACAACAAATGGAGAGAGACCTTACAACCACCGTGTCAGGCTGTGTTCACACACAGCGTTTTTTTCGCGGATTTACCAAAAAATCAGCTTAAAAGAAGCTTCCCATTCATTTTAATGCATTTTGCACTTTTTGTGCATATTGATGCATTTTTTACCGCGAAAAAAACGCTTTGCGGTAAAAAACGTAGCATGCTCATTAATTTCTCGGTAAATTCCGCATTTCTGGCTATTTTCCATGTGTCTGGGGACGCGCGGAAAAAATCATGGCAAAAATGTGCGTTTTCTGGGAATGAGTCCTGTTTTTATGCAGAAATTTTCTGCATACGTATGCACATAGCCTCAATCTTAGAGAGGTTAGGATGGTTAATAAATTGGAAGAAATCAAGTCTCAAGCCAGAAAGAGAAAAAGTGTTTCTCGGAGTCATCCTGAACTCGGAACTGGAATGCTCCTTCCTTCCCCTGCACAAGCAACAGACATTCATACATTAGGTCCAAATACAGAAGTACGTCTCCATAAGGAAGGCCATGAGAGTCCTGGGTCTCATGACTTCGTGCATTTCCAGTGTCGAGTGGAGAGAGTTCCATTCAAGGTCCTTACAACGAGAGGTCTTAGCAGCTTGGGACAGCAAAGAAACCTCATTAGACACAAACATGGCCGTCTCCAGAGAAGTAAAACATTCGCTATCCTGGTGGATTGACACACAAAACCTCGGGAAAGGAAGACCTTGGAAAGCATTGCCGTGTATAAACATCACTACCGACGCAAGCCTTCGAGGTTGGAGGGCTCACATGGAGGGAACTTACCTCCAGGGAACATGCGGCCCATCAATACGCAACCGGTCCTCAAATTACAGAGAGCTCAGGGCAGTCTGGGAGGCCCTAAGGACATGCCAAGGAAAACTGAGGGGTCAGAATGTCAAGATCTTCTCAGACAATTCAACTACAGTTGCCTTCCTTCAACATTAAGGGGGGCCTAGACACCATCATCTGCAGGACCTAGCTCACACAATCTTCTCCTGGGCAGAGCAGATGATAAAATCAGTTACGGCAGTCCACCTGAAAGGATCAAAGAACCAGGTGGCGGACTTGCTAAGCAGAGAGAAGGTCCACCATTCATAATGGTCAGTAAACGAAGAAGTTTTCATATAGTTATCCCGGCACTGGGGGACACCAGAGGTTGACTTATTTTCCTCAAGGAGGAACTGAAAAACAAGAAAAAAATTTTCTCTATATCCAGGGACAACCCAACAGGGGTAGACACTCTGGCACAGAACTGGAACATGGATCTCGCTTACGCCTTTCCACCACTTGCTCTAATACAGAGAGTATTAAGGAAGATCCAGTAAAGCAGAGCATCGGTAATTTTGATTGTCCCTTACTGGCCCAAAAGGAGCTGGTTCTCCCTACTGAGATGGATGGCGCTGGAAGATCCAATACTTCTACCAGCAAGGCCGGACCTACTAACCCAGGGACCTCTAGTACATCAGAGGCCAGAGATGCTACAGCTATCAGCATGGATCCTGAGGCGGAGATCCTAAAGTCTAAAAGGCTATCTGAACTAGTGATATCTACTATGCAAAAAAGTAGTAAATAATAAAGGTAGTGCAATTAGGCATATATAACATGTGGGGGAAAGAAAAAAAGAAATCAACAGACATAAGTTGTAATTGGTGTCCCACCCACATGTGCACCTAAGGACTGTAGATGACCAGTTGTAATAACATGCAAAGCACAAGCAAGAGGACAAATCCAAAAAATACAACTGTAGGTCATACGTAAAATTGCTTTATTGTGATGAAGGCAAGGTACAGGCGTGACATGCTATACCAGGGGTCCTCAAACTACGGCCCGCGGGCCACATGCGGCCCGCCAAGGACTTTTATCCGGCCCCCCGCCAGGCCGACATTGAACTTATGAACTGCACTGCAGTTCAATGCCGGCGGGCCCTGTAATCGCGGGCGGGACAAGGCGCCGAGGAAAGGCGTTACGCAGCCCTCTGTATGCAGCAGAGCACAGTGCACACAGACGGCCTGATTATCATCAGGCCGCCTGTGCGGCCTGATGACGTCACGCCGCCTGTGTGCCTGTGCAGGAAGAAGACTGAGATGAGCGGGCGCCTCTTCAGAGCAGCGGGGGACATAGGTGAGTACTTTTTTTTTTTTTTTTAACGCTGGGTCCTATTGGGGTCATTTACCTGCCTAATGGGGACCTGTGCTGCCTAATGGGGACATTTACCTGCCTATTGGGGACCTGTGCTGCCTAATGGGGACATTTACCTTCCTATTGGGGACCTGTGCTGCCTAATGGGGACCTGTGCTGCCTAATGGGGACCTTTACCTGCCTAATGGGGACATTTACCTGCCTAATGGGGACCTGTGCTGCCTAATGGGGACATTTACCTGCCTAATGGGGACATGTGCTGCCTAATGGGGACATTTACCTGCCAATTGGGGACCTGTGCTGCCTATTGGGGACCTGTGCTGCCTAATGGGGACATTTACCTGCCTAATGGGGACCTGTGCTGCCTAATGGGGACATTTACCTGCCTATTGGGGACCTGTGCTGCCTAATGGGGACATTTACCTTCCTATTGGGGACCTGTGCTGCCTATTGGGGACCTGTGCTGCCTAATGGGGACCTGTGCTTCCTAATGGGGACCTGTGCTGCCTAATGGGGACATTTACCTGCCTATTGGGGACCTGTGCTGCCTAATGGGGACCTGTGCTGCCTATTGGGGACATTAACCTGCCTAATGGGGACATTTACCTGCCTATTGGGGACCTGTGCTGCCTATTGGGGACATTTACCTGCCTATTGGGGACCTATGCTGCCTATTGGGGACATTTACCTGTCTATTGGGGACCTGTGCTGCCTATTGGGGACATTTACCTGCCTTTTAGGGACCAATGTTGCCTATTGGGGATTCTTGCACCACACCAGTCTGAGCCTGAGGTAAAAGTGGAGTTCCACCAATATGGGCACTGGTGAGGCTGCATTGATAGGCACTGATCAGGCTGCATTGATGGGCACTGATCAGACTGCATTGATGGGCACTGATCAGGCTGCATTGATGGCACTGATCAGGCTGCATTGATGGGCACTGATCAGGCTGCATTGATGGGCACTGATCAGGCTGCATTGATGGGCACTGATCAGGCTGCATTGATGGGCACTGATCAGGCTGCATTGATGGGCACTGATCAGGCTGCATTGATGGGCAGTGCAGTCTGTATGTCTCTGTGTGGGCAATTTTATTGCTGGTATATTGTTTTTGTAGCGCTGTATATATGTTGGTATTTTACTAATAGCAATTTTGAATCCCTAGGAAACAGGGACAGGAATTTATTCATAATTTTTTTTAAACTATATTCCGGCCCTCCAATGGTCCGAGGGACCGTGATCTGGCCCCCTGTTTAAAAAGTTTGAGGACCCCTGTGCTATACAGCCAAACAAAGCTGATAAAAACAACCAAAAGAGGACACGAGGACTCCTGTAGCCAATGCTGTACTGAATAATACGTATAATTACATAGTCAGTGGCAAATCTTGCTCACCATCATAAGTGATTGCCGATGCTACACTAAATGACACATATATGTACATAAGCAATGGTATATATTGCTATCATAAATAGTTGTCAATACTGCACTAAATAGCGCCTGTGATTACATAGTTATTAAGGTTGAAGGGAGACTTTGAGTCCATCTAGCTCAACCCATATCCTATCCTAACTTGCCCTAACATGTTGATCCAGAGGAAGGCAAAAAAAACCCATGTGGCAACAGTAAGCTTCACATTGGGGAAAAAAATTCCTTCCTGACTCCACATACGGCAATCAGACTAGCTCCCTGGATCAACGCAATATTAAGGAGACTAGTGTATATACCCTGTAATATTATACTTTTCAAGAAAGCCATCCAGTCCCTTCTTAAATTTTAGTAGTGAATCACTCATTACAACATCATATGGCAGAGAGTTCCATAGTCTCACTGCTCTTACAGTAAAGAATCTGCGTCTGTGAGTATGCTTAAACCTTCTTTCCTCCAGATGTAGAGGATGCCCCCTTGTCCCCGTCACAGGTCTAAGAGTAAAAAGATCATTAGAAAGGTCTTTGTATTGTCCCCACATATATTTATACATTGTAATAAGATCACCCCTAAGCCTTCGATTCTCCAAACTAAATAACCCCAAGTGTAATAACCTGTCTTGGTATTGCAGACCCCCTAGTTCCCTAATAACCTTGGTCGCTCTTCTCTGCACCCGCTCCATAATAGTGATATAAATATTTTTTGCTAAAAGAGCAAAGGCAACCAATCAATCGCAAGATGAAAATGAATAAGGTAGCCATAAATCAGTGTACAGATAGCAATCTAGATGATAGTGAACCAGGCAGCCACCGGAGATATAATTTCATATAGACATAATAATTTACCTGAACACAATAACAGCTGGCAGATGGAATAACAGGGGTCCCAGTGTCCGCCCCAACGCGCGTTTCGGAACACCTTCGTCAGGGGGATTGATTGGTTGCCTTTGCTCTTTTAGCAAAAAATATTTATATCACTATTATGTAATCACAGGCGCTATTTAGTGCAGTTTTGACAACTATTTATGATAGCAATATATACCATTGCTTATGTAAATATATGTGTCATTTAGTGTAGCATCGGCAATCACTTATGATGGTGAGCAAGATTTGCCACTGACTATGTAATTATTCATATTATTCAGTACAGCATTGGCTACAGGAGTCCTCGTGTCCTCTTTTGGTTGTTTTTATCAGCTTTGTTTGGCTGTATAGCATGTCACGCCTGTACCTTGCCTTCATCACAATAAATCAATTTTACGTATGACCTACAGTTGTATTTTTTGGATTTGTCCTCTTGCTTGTGCTATGCAAAAAAGTAGGAAACCGGTAACCTCAGCCATATTTTGGAAAATCTGGAAGAAGTTCTGTTCTCAATGTACAGTACCAGTATCCATCATCCAATATCCAAATATTCCCCACATTCACGACTTCCTCCAAGCAGGCTTTGACAGTATGCTAAAAGTACAGGTGTCAGCCCTAGGATCATATTTCAATTATCCACTTGCCAATCATCCCTGGGTGGTAAGATTCATAAAAGCCACACAGCGTATGAGACTCACAAGCCGTAGCTCAGTACCACCCTGAGATCTCAGCTTAGTTCTAAATGAACTACGCAAGGATCCATTTGAACCATTAGAGCAGGACCTCCTAAGGTCAGTAACGTTCAAGACCCTCTTTCTTGTAGCATTAACCACTGCAAGACGCATAGGGGAGATCCAGGCCCTGTCCATAGAACACCCATATTTAAAGATTCAGGAGACTGCATTGTCTTAAAATTAAATTCCGCCGTTCTTCCCAAAGTGGTTTCTGATTTCCACAGGAGTCAAGAGATAGTTCTGCCTACGTTCTGTCAGAATTACAGCAACGAGAAGGATTGCTCTCTCCATCTTTTGGATGTTAAAAGAACTGTTCTTCAATACTTAAAACTCACAGAAGACTGGAGAATGGACTGTAATCTTTGTCCAAATGACAGGCAAAAACAAAGGGAAGAAGGCATCAAAAGCTACCCTGGCCAGATGGTTGAAAGCAACTATCAGCGCAGCATATGTGTCGGCGGGGAAAGCTCCGCCAGAAAAACTTAAGGCCCACTCACTGAGAGCTGTTTCTGCATCATGGGCAGAGAGTGTGGGAGCATCCATGGATCAGATCTGCAGGGCCGCAACCTGGTCTAAATTTAATACCTTTTATAATCCTGCCCTAATTGGAGTAATTTGTGTTAGGAGTCTGATTTCTGCCCTCGCTATGCAGGAATCAAGACCCTCACATTCTGCAGTCTCCTGCTCTTCGTTTACTGCAGAGGAGATTGCAGAGGAGATTGCTTTGCAGCAACTCTCTCCGGAGGCTAAGTCCTTCATTCCATCCTCTGAGCATGCTCCTGGGACGATCTCCCATTGGAGTTCAGGAGTCAGGTGCTCAGGTCCTGCTCCTGATTCCATTGGGTCAGCTCAGAGTTCTGGAGACTTGCGGAAGGTCCCGTTTGCTATAAAAAGTGTGCATGGTTGTTCCGCCATGCGCTAGTATAGTCATACTTGCTGCTGTGTGTATGTTGATGGATGCATGTTCTGGTGAATGACTCATTTGAAACCCCATTCCTTTGATAATACGAATGTGTGAGGGATTGAGTTTTGCCAGTGCCAGCGCGCTATTGCTCCATGGACACACCTGCTAGCGTCTAACATCGCGCCTGCACTATTTGCGGTGTTACTCTGCGGTATTCTCTACGCCGCGCTGCGGTAGCAGCTTTCACGTGCGCTTGCAATTGCAACGCTAGGCACACGAGTATTACGGTAGGTCTAGACGGAGTTAGTGCCGCCATCTAGGACTTCTCCTGTGACCAATTACCACGTGTGCGTCGCTGGTCCCTGTGCCTCTAACAGGCTCTGCGACATTATATTTTCTCTTTTGTTTATAGTAGCTCTGTGAGTTCAACAGAGTTTGCTTAGTGCACCTGGGTGACATCTAACCCCGTGCACATTACCGCCAGATTGCTCTGCCACCATCTAGCAGCGGTTTTAACAACTACCGCACGGTGGACCCCGAGCGGCGAACACACTTTATTTAAATTTTTTATTTAGTGTGTGATCCGCCACTCATAACAATTTGGTAATTCTTCTGGTGGTGCTGTCAGGAGGGACGTCCTGGAAAGTAGGAATTAGTCCTACCGGTAATGGTATTTCCAGGAGTCCATCATGACAGCACTCCTTGTACACCCTCTCTTGAATTTCCTGTCTGATATGTGATGTAAACATGTGAAGTAGGAAGTTTAATAAAATTGCGTTGCATCCATCCTGGTGTGGTACTTAGAAAATCACTGAAGGGTGTTAGCGGGGAAGGGCTATTTAACCTCTTCTGTGTTCCTGTCCCTATCAAGGATAAGGAGGACAACCTCCTGGTGGTGCTGTCATGATGGACTCCTGGAAATACCATTACCGGTAGGACTAATTGCTACTTTCTCATGTCACGATAATGAATATCTCCTGCAGTATTGCTAATGCTGATTCCAGTGTCGGTAAATGAGACGAGAATTAGCGTTATGGAAGATGAGTCTATGAGAAAGGTATTCAGCAGCCGACTCCGAGGGAGAAACTGCTTGTTGTGGGTGTCTAAAATATATAGGATTTATTAGTATATGGAAAGAAGAAAAAAACGAATGATATAAAACAATCAAAATAATAATGGTCACAATAATGAGCCACCACTGCTTGGGTTCCCCGCTTGTCTCTATATTTGCTGGTCAGTCCTGATGAACATGTGATCTCTACAGCCAATCATTGGCTGATGTATTGTCCAGCATGGCCAGTGATTGGGAGCATGGAGAAGTCTTAGTCAGCAATTCAACTTATGTTCTATGTTATGGATTGTGTTCAGAAATCGGATAAGGACGAGAAGGAAGTCTATTTGATGTCTTTATTCCACAAGGCGTTTTGACAGCAGGGCGCTGTCTTCATTCTCGTCCTTGGCGCCCTCCTGACCCCGATTTATTGCTCTACATTTACCGTCCCTCCACGAGGGTCTGTGGCTGGTGCTGCCTTGGACTAGCTATTTAACGTTCACTTAACTGGTAAGGCTAACGCCAGCGCTCCATTGAGACCGCTCTCATTTATTCCAACTGAAATCAGATAAATCACAATCATTAAAGCCTCCTCTGTGTGTAGTTAAATTAATTATTGAGTAGCTGTTAGCACAACACCCGCCTCCCAGCGTGTCAGTTCACTCACCCGCGCTGCAGTTGGCCCCTCTCTTCCTCTTGCTTCCAGTAGCATTTCTAGCTGGGCCTCTGGCCATGTTCTAAGGGCACGTGCGCGCTGCCGCCCTCTTAAAGGGCCAGCGCGTGCACTTGCTATTTCCTCCCCAGCCAATGGTTTTGAGGCATTATGTATATATTGCTTCCTCTCCACTGGGGAGATGCCTGAGAAACCTTCCTGTTTCTGTTTATGTTGTGTAAGTTCGCCTACAAGTACAAATCCTGCCAGCTGTAAGTACGAATTCTGCCTGTGGTTCTCTAAGTGCAAATCCTGCTTGTTGCACTCTGAAGCAAATCCTGCTTGCTGCACTCTGAAGCAAATTCTGCCTGCTGCACTCTGACACAAACTCTGTTTCTGATACCAACTCTGTCTGCTGCACTCTGATACAAGCTCTGCCAGCTGCTTCATCCAGTCTGTTGTTTGGGTCCAGCTGCTGCGCGACCGTTGGTCTGCCATGGAGTGGTACCTGGCGTTCAGCGGGAGTCAAGTCTAACCTCACCATCGGTGGCTCTAGTGAATAGTCAGCTGATCGCTTAGTCTCGCCCCTCCAGGCTCTCCACGGTCCGCGGTACATTGGTTCCACAGACCATATTTGTGACAGTTTGCTCAGGCCATGGATCCCGAACCCTTCCCGTAGGGACTATGTACCTGGAGAATTTGCAGACAATTTGCTTAGTTCAGGATCCTGGCCCCCGACTTGCAGCCCCACCACGTTTTGACGGCAATCCGAAGCTCTGCCGTGGGTTCATCAACCAGTGCCAGCTACATTTTGAACTTCATCCACACCACTTCCCGCTTGACCAAGCAAAGGTGGCATTTCCAATTTGGCAGCATTCTTGGAAGCTTTCCGCAAAGTGTTCGATGAGCCTGGGCGAACCACCTCAGCAACTTCAGCTCTTCTTCATTTACGTCAATCCAATTCTACTGTGGGGCAATATGCGGTACGCTTTCGCATCCTGGCGTCCGAACTTGGATGGAATCACGAAGCTTTGATGGCGACATTCTGGGAGGGGCTTTCCGGAGATACTAAGGATGAGTTAGATGGTCGAGACCTACCAACTACCCTCGACGACCCGATCTCCCTCGCCATCCATATAGACCTCCGCTTCTGTGAGCGTGCTAGTGAAATGGCACGTGAAAGTAAACCGCAGTGCCTGGCTCCGTTTTCTCAAGGACCAAAGAAGCTCCGGCATCTTGGGGCGGTAGGAGAGGTCTCTCTAAACAGAAAGGACGTCCTCCGCGGTCCGTGGCACAGTGGTTCCACAAATCACGTTTGTGACAGTGGCTGACAGTTTCTGGAAGCATAAACGTTGTACTTCCTCATTACTAAATAGGTGCTACATTAAGGGTGAAGATAATTGTCCCTGAGGTAAACTGGACATCTCTAGCATCACAAGGCACAATGGAAATGCAATATGTCCATACAATATCAATAGTAATCTGATATCAACACCATCCATGCATATAGCTGTAATCAGGGGACATAATTGCTTATGTGGGATCAAACGCCAGGATTTTCAACCTTGGGAAACCACAGAAATGTGGTATCAACCTGTGTTTAGAAAGCTAAATGTATGCTCAAAATTATGGCATATTATACCACTTATATATACATTAGAATCTTTTACTTGCACCATCTGTCACGCCGCTGCCTACCCCGCTGCTGCGCGCACCATCGCTGCCCGCGCCCCGTCATACTCACCGGCTCCGGCGCGTCCCCATCCTCTCTCTTCCTGCAGCCGCGTCTGCTTCCTCTCAGGTGCACACGAGCGGCCGGCCCTTCTGCGCACGCGCACGTTGCACTCGGTGAGACCGATTGTCCTCCTGGCTCACTACAGGTTATGACCCGGAAGTACTCCCGCACTTGTCCTTATCAGGCCGCCTCTTTCCCTTAGGCGTTGCCTGATCGTCACTTGTGTTTGGCAAGTGATCCTGGCCTCGCTTGTTTACCTTCTCCGTCTCCTCTGCCGCGTTACCCTGCTGCCTATCTCATCCGTCTTGTCTAACCTGCTTATTTGTGTCTCTCTCAGTGCTCGCCTCCTCCTGTCCACGTCCAGCCGTGCCTGCCTGTGTCATCCAGCCTGAGTCTCCTTGTCCCAGCCTTGCCATCCTGTGTCTCCGTCCCCTCCGTCTGCCGTGATTCCTGTCCTGCACGTCCGGCCGTCTGCCTCTCTAGTCTCCTGCTGTGTCTCCTCTAGCCTCCTCGGGTACCGGCTACCGCGGTAATAGTTTCCCCTGGGCCTGTCCCTAACGCTCCCTGTATAGGGGGTGGTCCACCTGGCCCGCTCGCCCAGGGGAGGTTCGTTGCCGCGGTCCAGTGGGTTCACCCTTGAGAATCATTACACCATCTTTCTGTGCATTCAGTTAGCCAGCCTCCTCTCACCTGAGAGCCTTTTACAATACCTCCTGTGGAAATACTCATTTCTTAGATCCAGGAGAGTCAACGGGAATTGTAGATCTGTCCTAATATCCTCATTGATATTCTCCAGAAAGTCTCACTGGTCTAATCCGTAAGACATTTCTGTATTTAACCCATTTTTTTAAGTATTATACCCTTTTTTTTTTCATAAAATCAATCTAAAATTTAATAAGAATGTTCCTTGCTGCTCTAAACGTATCCACAACCTTAAAGATGGAGAGTATAGCGTGAATGTGTTTCCCTGTGTATGCCACAATGCAAAAGACTATCAGGTGCTTGGGTGGTGGATTTCCTATTGTGTTACCCAAGGCTGTTGTCTTACTGTCTTAACAAAACAGCAAGTGGTGTCAGCAAGAAAAAGGAGGTGTGCATTTGAGAACTGGCTGTAAGATGCACTTAGTTCATTTTCAGCCTTCTGCTGTGACTGAGTGGACGAGTGAGTGTGAAAAGTGGAGTCCCAGTGTACAATCACATCCAAGTCACAAGTGCAGCGAATGGATGATGTTTGTGACATTCTAGGTAAAATGATCTGAGAGTACAACATTTACCTGTTATATCACAAGTTTCCCCTTATTGTCTTCAGTAATTGTATTATTGCATGTTATTCTTTTTGATTTTACTTCATCTCATCTTTCTCCCAGTCAGATTACTACAAAGTCGGATCCTCTGAGTCGAGATCTTCTTTATAAGATAATTTTGGATGGATATAGACAGAGACAAGATGGCGGAGAGGATATTGCACCTCACCCTAGAGATCCTCTTCCGGCTTACTGGAGAGGTGAGAGATTCTGATGACGACACATTACATCATTCTTATCTATGGGAATAACAGACGGACAGAACTGGAGAGGTGAGGACTCTGGAAATGTCTGCAGTGAGATTTATTAATGTGTCTCTCCATAACCAGGATTACACAGTAGTGAAGAAGACCTCTAGTGAGCGCTGTCAGGACCCTGTGTCTGAAGGATGGGGAAGACCCCTGAGCCCAATCACGGGGCCTCCACCTCACCCCCTGATACATGAGGACATCAATGACCAGAAGATCCTAGAACTCACCTGCAAGATGATTGAGCTGCTGACTGGAGAGGTGACACGGCTGGGAATGCTGGGACATTGTACAGTAACACTATAAAGGGATTGGGGGGATGACGGTATCATTGTATGTGTCAGATTCCTATAAGGTGTCAGGATGTCAGCATCTATTTATCCATGGAAGAGTGGGAGTATTTAGTAGAACACAAACATCTGTACAAGGACGTCATGATAGAGATCCCCCAGCCCTTCACATCACCAGGTAATAGACAGGACTAAATACACACGGCCTATAATTATCTGTGTGTAAAGAATGAATTCAGTCCCTGTATGTGTTTCTTCCAGTTCTATCCAGTAAGAGGAAAACACCAGAGAGATGCCCCCGTCCTCTTCTTCCACAGGACTGTAAACAAGAAAATCCCAATGTTCCTCAGGATCATCAGGTAGATGGAGAGAAGGTGTCATGAGATCTTCCCTATGATGTGTAGACGGCTGTGAAGGTCTTGTGCTCAGTCTTGTTTTATCCACCAGTATTATATGTTTTATACTTGTGTAATGAAAACGGTGGAGATGGCAGGATTAGAGCTGATCATAGATGTGACTTCTCCATCTGTTAGTGAGTGTGTACATGTGTATATGCATGTGTGTATATATCGGAATGCATATGGTAAATTTTTTCCCTCTTCGGATGTCATTCCTTGGTTTCGGCACAGAGCACCTCATCATCATAGAGAATACAGAAATATTTCTGGCAACTACAGCATTGGATTTTGACACTACAGCTCCCCATAATAGACAGTTTTTGGTATTTTATCCACTGCCGATTTTGCAAGTTTTCCCACCTACAAAGAATAGAGAGGCCTGTAATTTTTATCATAAGTACACTTCACCTGTGAGAGACAGAACCTTAAAAAAAATCCAGAAAATCACATTGTATGATTTACTCATAATTAATTTCCAAGTATTTGATACAATAGAAAAAAAGAACTTAAAGGGAACCTGTCAGCAGGGTTATGCACAGTAACCTACAGACATTGTCATGTCGGCGCCATTATACTGATTAAAATGATACCTTGGTTGATGAAATCCGTCTTATGGTTGTTGTTTTTAATCTTTATTTTCAGTTTTGTGTTAATGATATGCTCGTGCTTCAGGGTGGCATGTGGGGGGGTTCTTCATGTGGTGCTCTGATTGGGTATTCATGTGTATGGTGTCTGAAAGGTCCCTCAGTGACGGAGGGTGATTAATACATTGTAAGGAGGCTAATGGCCGTGTAGTCAATGGGATTTATGTGTAGCAGAGAAAGCTGCTCCATGCGATTCAACCCGGAGTATATTGGCTTTAGTACACGTGAGCACTAAGATGTTGTTTAGTTCACCTTGGTCCAGGTTGCGGGTAGCTATGAGAGATGGGCGGGTCTGGCTACCCACATACCTCACATGTGGGTGTGGTTACAGTCTACATAATGGAGGCTGTTGTTTGGCACATGGTCTGTGTGTTGAGTGGGAGAAGCCCTCCTGTGTGTGTGTGGCTCCAGACCGAGCCTGAGTGCTGGACACTGCACAGCCTGTGTGCCCACAGGCCTGAGGGAGCAGAGAGCCAGGCTAAGGACAGTTTTGTGTTGTTTTGCCTGCTCTCAAGGTCGTTTACTGTTTGTTGTTACTGCTGGGTTTATGGAGTAAATAAACCCACATGGACTTTTCTGTAAATGACACACTCCTATTTTCCTCTAGCGCACCAGAGTGAGAGATCCCTACAATATATTTTTTTTTAAAAAACCTTCTTCAGGCAGGCAGACTGGCCAGATTCCTGACCTTCTATCAGAATCATCCTTGCCACATGAGGAGAGATCTTGCATGGAGACCAAGGAAGATTGATGGTCATCTTGTGTTACTTCCATTGTTGTTGCCTTCTCACCAAGCTGCTTTCTGTATCCCATCCCAGCCATCTTCAGGTCTACTATTTTGTCCATGGTGTCCTTAGACAGCTCTTTGATTTGGCAATGGTGAAGAGGTTGGAATGTGATTGAGTGTTTGGCCAGGTGTCTTTTATACAGGTAACAAGTTCAAACAGGTGCAATTAATACAGATAATGAGGTAGGAGGGCTTCTTAAAGAAAAACTAACAGGTCTTGGAGAGCCAGAATTCCTACTGGTTGGTCAGTGATTAAATACTTATTTCATGCAATAAAATGTAATTTAATTATTTAAGAATCATACAATTCGATTTTCTGTTTTTTTATTCTTAAATTTTGTCTCTCACAATGCATGATCTGGTTTTCCCCAGAAAAGCTAACCATTACCTCCTCATCTCAACTGTCAATCCAATGGACTAAACATTCAAAAAAGAACTTGTTCATAATTATTTATAAAAAAAAAATAAATGTTTGCGCTGAAGTATCCTTTGTGAAGTTATCACACCTAAATATATCGTAGAACCACAAGATTCAATGGAAAAAATAAACTCTCAGTTATGCTGTTATGAAAAGGACCATTTCAGAAATCCTGGATGAAGGAAACCGAGCATTTCCGAAACCAGTTGGAAAGGAATTGGTCCATACTGCACTCCGGACTCCTTACTCCGTCACGTTATTATCTACGTCACGAAGGTCCTGCCGGCACCACACACGCCGCAGGTCCTTAACGCTAACCATCATGCTAGCCCACCGTTGGATCCGTGAGTATCTAGAGCGTCTGTTGCCGGCTGGGACAACGCTTCAGAAGAAACCTGCAATATTGTGATCTAATCCTGCCCAGTTTTTAGGGGAATTCAACGTGGCACAGCAGGGGAAGCTTCCCCTTTCTTCAACGCAAGAGAGTTTATTTTTTCCATTGAATATTGTTGTTCTACGATATATTTAGGTATGATAACTTCACAAAGGATACTTCAGCTCAAACATTTATTATTTTTAGTATATTTAATTCTGACAACCTTGTGGTGTGTTGTTCTGTTTTTCAGCTGGTATTCCTTTATACTAGCGCCCCCTACTATATATCTTACTTGTCATATAATTATTTATGTTCTTTTGAAACCATGAGTGGTTCCCACGATGACCAGGTCTTGAGAGTATTCCACAGAATAATAGTTAGGAAAGGCTTCCTCTAGCGTGAATAATCCCTTGTCTTTTTTTGAAAGTGCTATTTACAGTATGTACTTGCATAAGTTAATCTTTATTTCTCTCGTAAACGTCTCTTCTTAAACCAAACTAAATTAATTGTGTCAAGAACTGAGCTGCATATTCCAGATGAGGTCATACGAACGCTTAGTAAAATAATAGTAATGCGTCTCTGTCCCCCAAGTTTATACATGACGGTATCCGGCTGACTTGACGTTATGTAAGGGTGTGACAGGGGCTGTCGTATGCCTCTCCGAATCTATACAGTGTTTGTACCAAGTGTATGGTTTTATTCTATTTTTGTGACTGTATTAATATGTGAATCTGAATAGATCTTCATAGGCACTAATGTACACGGTTAATGTAATGTATTGTGATTAATGTATAATTGTTATTCATGAATAGTGTGTAGGGAAAGTCTAGCATTAAGTTTAGAGTATATAAAGCATAGCATAGTACTTGAGGATTAAGTTAGAAATGAGGAAGATTTAGTTGGAGGCACATTAGATGTAGGAAGTTCAGTGATGTTAGCCCAGCAACCGACTGCTGGGGCAGACGGAGAAAGGAGACAGTTGGTGATTGGTCCAGCCCAAAGTGGGAGATGTTAGGGCCAGTAAAAAGCAACCACTTCCTTGTTTAGTCAGTTAATGAGGAGAGTTTGTCGGTTACAGTTGCTAGAGTGAGTTAACGGTGCAGTTGGCTGAAGCACAGTGTGGGCAAAAACGTTTTGGCGGTATGCGGTTGCAAAAAACTCCATATGGATGTTTCTGCAACATCCGGAGCCTAAGGCTCGAATGGGGGGCTATGCGTAGCAGTGACATCCCTTCTGTACAGTGGATGATGGGTGTGGAACTGTGTGAGAGAAACGTTGCAGATCTTGGGCATTGTGCAGAGCCAGATTGGGAAACCCTGGGCTGACAGGAGGATTAGGTGTAAGGGTAATCCATGGTGAATGTGAGAACAGAGGTGAGATGTTCTGTGTGGAGGAAGCAAGTGACGGAGGGTGCTGTGCCTATACTGCGTGTTAAAGATGGCTGTGCTTGAACTGTTTAGTAAAGACGAACTTGTTAAAATGAGCCAGGTGTCCCCTATTGAATGTGCGGCTGTTCTTGGAATCGGGATCATGGAAACAGCGTAGACCTGCTGCTAAAACGCCTGTGAGCTGCACGGCGCTTACAGCACATGGGAGCTAGGACACCATTTACTTTTGGGGTGCCAGGGTGTGGGAGAACAACAGCCCCTCGCCCATGACTACCCTCTGCGCACCTTACAACTGGATGCTGTGATTTAGTCTGTGATCTGCAAGAATAACCAGATCCTTCTATACAAGTGACTCACTTAGTTTACCTTCTTCTAGATCATATGATTTATGCATATTATTAGTGTGCATAAGTTTATATTTCCCCTCATTGAACCTCATCTGTCTTGTGGTCACCACTTGTAACCAGAGACCATTCCCGGTAGCAGTCATTCACTCAAGCCCTCTGGTCTTTGGTCCAGTTTTCTCTCTCACCCATGACAGCACCACGGAGAGAGGGGGCCGCCTATCAAGGACAGGAACCTACAGATAAAAAGGCGGCACCTCTCCTCCGCCCCCAGTTGGGTTCCTGTCCTTGACGGGGGACCCGTGGAACTAAAAGCAGCGGCAGCAGCTTACCAGGAAGAGGAGTCCAGGGCCGCCCCGTTTGCAGTCCGGCAGCGGGGAGGCCCCTGTCGCGGCGGGGTCGGTTCCTGAAGCCGCCACCGCTGCAGCTGATGGGCTGTTCAGGGTGAGCGGGCGGGGGAGGACCGAGCCGCCGCTCCGGAGAGAAGAATGGGACTGGGAGACGCCGGCATGCGCGGGCAGTGCCGGGGTACAGAGGTGTACCAAGATGGCGCAGCCCCGGAAATGAAGCGATGACTTCTGGGTCCCCGCGGTCAGCGCATGCGCAGTGCGCGCTCCCCGGGGGCACAGCGGTGAAGGCCGGGAGAAGCAGGTGACGTCATCACCGGGAAATTTAAAAAGGGAACGCTGGAGCTGCTCCATGCTCTAGGCGCCCTTTATAATCAGGATGTGGCAGGCGACCCTTGGGTAACACGATTTATGAGGGCCGCAGCCAGGTCTAGACCAATAACCACCCAGAAGATACCATCATGGGATCTAAACCTAGTATTGTCTGCCCTAACAGGACCCCCATTCGAGCCCATTCAGTCAGCTCCCCTGAAAACCTTATCATTAAAAACGATACTATTAGTGGCCCTAACAGCCGCTCGCAGAGTGAGTGACATTCAAGCCTTGTCAGCGATACCCCCATTCACTAAAATCCTGGACGATAGAGTCATATTAAGACCTGACCCAGCATACCTACCCAAGGTGTCAACACACTTTCATAGGTCACAAGAGGTAGTCCTTCCTTCCTTCTGCCCAAACCCTAGGAATAGGGGAGAGGAAAAATTTGACACTGTAGATGTGAAGAGGTGCCTAGTTCAGTACCTAGAGGCCACCAAGGGATGTAGGAAGGAAGGGTCTCTCTTTGTGTGTTTCCAGGGACCTCGGAAGGGGCTCAAGGCATCCAAGAGTACCTTAGCAAGGTGGATAAGGGATACGATTGCCCTGGCGTACTCATCCAGTGGGAATACCATCCCAGAGGGTTTAAAAGCCCACTCTACAAGAGCAATGGCGACCTCATGGGCAGAAAGATCAGAGGTATCAATAGAGCAGATCTGTAAGGCGGCCACCTGGTCAGCACCTTCTACCTTTTTCAAGCACTATCGCCTAGATCTAGCCTCTACGTCTGACCTGACCTTCGGGAGAAGGGTCCTTCAGGCGGTGGTCCCTCCCTAAGCTACCAATCTCTGAAATTCTCTCCGTGGTGCTGTCATGGGTGAGAGAGAATAACTTAGTTACTCACCGATAACGGTGTTTCTCGGAACCCATGACAGCACCCGCTTATCCCCCCCCTTTCACGTGTGCGGTGAGCACGGTTTAATGTGTGTAGAGTGCTTTTTTGTGAGACACGGGGCTTCTCCATAATATGCAATATTATAATGTTATGTATATACTTTTGTTGTTAACTAACCGGGAGACCCTCTGATGCTCTGTAACCAACTGGGGGCGGAGGAGAGGTGCCGCCTTTTTAACTGTAGGTTCCTGTCCTTGATGGGCGGACCCCCTCTCTCCGTGGTGTTGTCATTGGTTCCGAGAAACACCGTTACCGGTGAGTAACTAAGCTATTCGATCTTATTACAAACCTTACATTCTAATCCTATAGATGTTAATTTATCCATTAGGCGTCTATTTGGGACCGTGTCAGATGCCTTTGCAAAGTTCAAAAACACCATATTCACAGCTTCCCCCTCTATCTGGTGAGGTTTCTACTGACCTCATAAAAATGCATCAGTTTGGTTACGTCAATCCTTATTAAAACCTGGCTGATTATCATTCATAATATTACTTTCTATCACATACTCCTGTTTGTAATCCCTTACAAGACCCTCGAATATTTTTTCCACATTGTATGTTAACCTTACTAGTCTATAATTACCTGGGAAAGACCTGGAGCCGTTTTTGAAGATGACCATTGCATTAACCCCTTCATGACCCAGCCTATTTTGACCTTAATGACCTGGCCATTTTTTGCAATTCTGACCAGTGTCCCTTTATGAGGTAATAACTCAGGAACGTTTCAACGCATCCTAGCGATTCTGAGATTGTTTTTTTCGTGACATATTGGGCTTCGTGTTAGTGGTAAATTTAGGTAAATAATTTTTGCGTTTATTTGTGAAAAAAAATGGAAATTTGGCGAAAATTTTGAAAATTTTGCAATTTTCACATTTTGAATTTTTTTCTGTTAAACCAGAAAGTTATGTGACACAAAATAGTTAATAAATAACATTTCCCATATGTCTACTTTACATTAGCACAATTTTGGAAGCAAAATTTTTTTTGTTAGGAAGTTATAAGGGTTAAAAGTTGACCAGCGATTTCTCATTTTTGCAACAAAATTTAAAAAAACATTTTTTTTAGGGACCACCTCACATTTGAAGTCACTTTGAGGGGTCTATATGGCAGAAAATACCCAAAAGTGACACGATTCTTAAAACTGCACCCCTCAAGCTACTCAAAACTACATTCAAGAAGATTATTAACCCTTCAGGTGCTTCACAGGAACTAAAGCAACGTGGAAGGAAAAAATGGACATTTTAATTTTTCCAACAAAAATTTTCTTTTAGCATCAATTTTTTCATTTTCACATGGGTAACAGGATAAAATGAATCCTAAAATTTGTTGGGCAATTTCTCCTGAGTACACCGATACCTCATATGTGGTTATAAACCACTGTTTGGGCGCACGGCAAGGCTCAGAAGGAAAGGAGCGCCATTTGACTTTTTGAATGGAAAATATGCTGGAATATTTATCGGTTACCATGTTGCGTTTGAAGAGTCCCTGTGTGCCTAAACATTGGAGCTTCCGCACAAGTGACCCCATTTTGAAAACTAGACCCTCCAAGGAACTTATCTAGATGCATAGTGAGCACTTTGAACCCCCAGGTGCTTCACAGATTGATCCGTAAAAAAAAAAGGATTTTTTTTCACAAAAATTTTGTTTTAGCCTCAGTTTTTTCATTTTCACATGGGCAACAGGATAAAATGGATCCTAAAATTTGTTTGGCAATTTCTCCTGAGTACACCGATACCTCATATGTGGTCATAAGCCACTGTTTGGGCGCACGGCAGGGCCCGGAAGGGAAGGAGAACCATTTGACTTTTTGAATGGAAAATTAGCTCCGATCATTAGCGGACACCATGTCGCGTTTGGAGAGCCCCTGTGTCCCCATTTTGGAAATTAGACCCCCAAAGGAACCTATCTAGATGTGTGGTGGGAAGTTTGAACCCCCAAGTGCTTCACAGAAGTTTATAACGCAGAGCAGTGAAAATAAAATAATCTATTTTTTTCCCTCAAAAATGATTTTTTAGCCCGATATTTTTTATTTTCACAAGGCTAACAGGAGAAATTGGACCACAAAAGTTGTTGTGCAATTTGTCCTGAGTATACCGATACCCCATATGTGGGGGGAACCACTGTTTGGGCACATGGGAGAGCTCAGAAGGGAAGCAGCGCGATTTTGGAATGCAGACTTTGATGGAATGTTCTGCGGGCATCATGTTGCGTTTGCAGAGCCCCTGATGTGCCTAAACAGTAGAAACCCCCCACAAGTGACCCCATTTTGGAAACTAGTAACATAGTAACATAGTTAGTAAGGCTGAAAAAAGACATTAGTCCATCCAGTTCAGCCTATAAAATTCTGTCAGAATAAATCCCCAGATCTACGTCCTTCTAAAGAACCTAACAATAACTGTAAGATACAATATTGTTACGCTCCAGGAAGACATCCAGGCCTCTCTTGAACCCTTCGACTGAGTTCGCCATCACCACCTCCTCAGGCAGCGAATTCCAGATTCTCACTGCCCTATCAGTAAAGAATCCTCTTCTATGTTGGTGGAAAAACTTTCTCTCCTCCAGACACAGAGTATGCCACCTTGTGACCGTCACCTTCCTTGGTATAAACAGATCCTCTGAGAGATATTTGTATTGTCCCCTTATATACTTATACATGGTTATTAGATCGCCCCTCAGTCGTCTTTTTTCTAGACTAAATAACTAGACCCCCCCCAAGGAGCTTATCTAGATATGTAGTGAGCACTTTGAACCCCCAAGTGCTTCACAGAAGTTTATAAACGCAGACCCATGAAAATAAAAAAAATTTTTTCCTCAAAAATGATTTTTTTTAGCCCGCTATTTTTAATTTTCGCAAGGGTAACAGGATAAATTGGACCCCTAAAGTTGTTGTTCAGTTTGTCCTGAGTACGTTGGTACCCCACATGTGGGGGGACCACTGTTTGGGCGCACGGCAGGGCTCAGAAGGGAAGGAGTGCCATTTGACTTTTTGAATGGAAAATTAGCTCCAATCGTTAGCGGACACCATGTCGTGTTTGGAGAGCCCCTGTGTGCCTAAACTTTGGAGCTCCCCCACAAATGACCCCATTTTGGAAACTAGACCCCCTAAGGAACTTATCTAGATGCATAGTGAGCACTTTGAACCCCCAAGTGCTTCACAGAAGTGTATAACGCAGAGACGTGAAAATATAAAAAAAAATTTTCTCAAAAAATGACTTTTTAGCCTGCTATTTTTTATTTTCACAATGGTAACAGGAGAAATTGGACCCCCAAAGTTGTTGTCCAGTTTGTCCTGAGTACGCTGGTACCCCATATGTGGGGGGGAACCACTGTTTGGGCACACGTCGGGGCTCGAAAGCGAAGTAGTGACGTTTTGAAATGCTGACTTGATGGAATGGTCTGCGGGCGTCATGTTACGTTTGCAGAGCCTCTGATGTGCCTAAACAGTGGAAACCCCCCACAAGTGACACCATTTTGGAAACTAGACCACCCAAGGAACTTATCTAGATGTTTGGTGAGCACTTTGAACCCCCAAGTGCTTCACAGAAGTTTATAACGCAGAGCCGTGAAAATAAATAATCATTTTTTTTCCACAAAAATCATTTTTTTAGCCCCCAATTTTTTATTTTGCCAAGGGTAACAGGAGAAATTAGACCCCCAAAGTTGTTGTGCAATTTTTCCTGAGTACGCTGATACCCCATATGTGGGGGTAAACCACTGTTTGGGCACACGTCGGGGCTCGGAATGGAGGGGGCACTGTTTGACTTTTTGAACGCAAAATTGGCTGTAATAAATCGTGGTGCCATGTCGCATTCGGAGACCCCGTGATGTGCCTAAACAGTCTAAACCCCTCAATTGTAACTCTAACCACAACACACCCCTAACCCAAACCCAACCCTAGTCATAACCCTAACCACAACACTAACCCCAACACACTTCTAACCTTAATCCCAACTCTAACCCTAATCCCAACCCCAACCCACCCCTAACCCTAATCTTAACCCTAATTCCAACCCTAATTCTAACCCTAATTCCAACCCTAACCCTATTTCCAACCCTAATTCCAACCCTATCCCTAATTCCAACCCTATCCCTAATTCCAACCCTAACCCTAATTCCAACCCTAACCCTAATTCTAACCCTAATGGAAAAATAAAAATATATTTTTTTATTTTATTATGTGTGCCTACCTATGGGGGTGATAAACGGGGGGTGTATTTACTTTTTTTTCATTTTGATCACTGAGAGTATATCCAAGATGGAGGCGCCCATGATCTGGGACGGCGGGACCCCGGGAGCCACAGCAGGACATCGGAGGTACCGGCGGGGTCAGGGGGGGATCGGCAGGTGTGGGGAAGGGGAGGGAGATCAGATGATGACGGCGGCGACATTGGAAAATTTGCCTTACTAAAATGTAATGTTTTTGCCCTCCACATCCAATTATGATTTTTATGTTTTAAGCAAAAATAAATGATGTTGTGGTCACTGGTACCAAGGTTTTTGTGAACAGTGACATTTCCAAAAAGCTCTGCATGGTTATAAATGACTAGAAGAGCATTGCCTCTTGTTGGGTATTCCTTAAACTGGCTTATAATATTATCCTGCATCAAACTGAGGAATTTTCTCCCATTTGCGGTCATGATTCCACCACTCATTGTGACTTGGACGCAGTGACTGATTGCTCAGTCATCCAATCTGAGAGTGGGAGTTGCTGAGCTTCCTTCAGGTGTTCCCTGTTACAAGTGATTGCCTAGCTACTTAAGCTGTCCCTTATAGATGCCAGTCATAGCTTTCAGCTCAGTATGGTGTGTTCTCTGCACTTTGTGATCTGAATTCAGACATTTTCATCTTTTGTTGCTGAACCCTGAATTTGCCTACTGACTAAATATTTGTATTACCCCTTTTGCCTTGTTGCACTCTAAAGCCCCCATCACACACAGTGAGATCGCCTCTGAGTCACAAGTTTTGTGACGCAACAGCGATCTCACCAGCGATATCATTGTGTGTGACACGTATCAGCGACCGGCCCCCCCGCTGGGTATCAGTGATCGTGCTCGAAAGCCCCTGGACGTTTTTTTGATCGTTGGTCTCTCGGTGGCCAGCACGCATCGCTGCATGTGGCAGGCGGGAGACCAGCGATCAGCTGGAGCTGGTATCCAAGGTAAACCATGGGTAACTAAGTGTGTGCGTCACTTAGTTATCCGCTGTGTACCTTAGATACAAGCGTGCTGGTTCTAGGAGCTGGTATCCAAGGTAAAGAGCGGGTTTCTAAGTGCCGCGCGGCGCTTAGAAACCCGCTCTTTGCCTTGGATACCAGCTCCCTGCAACAGCACGCTGATATCTAAGGTACACAGCGGGTAACTAAGCGACGTGCACGCTTGTTACCCGTGTCGTCGCTGTCCTGATCGCTGCTGAGATCTGCCTGTTTGGCAGCTCACCAGCGATCATGTAGCGACACACCAGCAATCCTGACAAAGTCATATCCTTGTCGGGATCGCTGGTGCTTCGCAATGTGTGACGGGGGCCTAACTCTAGATTGAATATTGACTACACCTTTGTCTCTTCCCTCTATTTATGAGGTTCTTTCCTGGCTCTTGACCTCGGACTCCTTGATTACCCTGACTCACAGCTTTCCTGTGAAAAGTGACTCCGCATCAGATTTGCATTTGAAGCAAACCCCAATCTTTATCTGGGTAGCTAAAATTTCCCATAATCATTACTGTACCAGCCTGTGCAGCCCGCGCCACCTGTAGCTGACCCTCCAGGTCCTGAGTGATGTTGGAAGATTTATATATTACACCAAAAATTACTTTTTCAGGGTGTATTTCCCTATGTAATTCCACTCAAAAGTTCCTCTCCTATTTTCTATCACACTTGTTTTCATATCACTCTAACATAAAATTTTTGCTCCTAATTTCCTGCTCAGGGAGTAGCATGCTCCTCTCAAAATTATCAATCGCTTTCAGTATTGCACTTTCCTCCTCCAGATCTCTAATATGAGCCACCGGTGGGCGACCATGCTCACATCTGCCATAGCGGTATGCACCCTGGAACTCCTGCTCCAGTTCTGCATGTATATGTCAGACGCTGCATTGAAGGAAACCTCCAATCCTGCTATCCAATATCCAAACAAACAGTAAAGAATGATAAAAGGATAAGATAAAATAAAATATTTACAGGCCTTGAACTTCTTTTTTAAACACACCCCATTTGGGGGCCCAAAAGTTCTATTGCTGAACTGTCATTTTTTCGAGAGGAAACAATAGGATGGGAATCTATGCAGAAAAAGTGTCATTTGCAAGGTCTGTCACTGGAGATGCTGTGTCTTGTTGGAGCGGGGGGGGGGGGGGGGTGCCGCCGCTTGGTGGACGTGTGTGATGATTATATAATTCATTATTTTAAATAAACTGAAAAATTAAATACTAAAATGAAGAAATGAGCCACAATCATAGTGTGAGCCCATTTTACAGTTGGTTGTTGTAGATGCACGGCGTCTCCTTTTTCCTTACCTTCTTAGGGTATCGCAATACCTTGTTCCGACTCTGACAGCATGAGTTGTATTTTGCCACTATTTTGGGCTAGACATAACTAACTGATTGCCTTTTGTTAACACATTTTTGGAAAATGGAAAAAGGACAGCAATTACGTTATTATTGTTGCATTTTACATGAACAATTGCTCAGTTACCAAATATGCATATTGTTTTTGACCTCCTCATTGTGACATCGCTACCGATCACAACATATAAGGACATAAAAATCCAGCTTTTGAATCTCTTCAATCAGCATCATAAAATATTACATAAAGGTGTGCAAGCTGCCTGAGCAATCAAATCGTCTTTTGCCGTTCAGGTCCCTACATTATCGGATCCTCTGAGTGGAGAGTTTCTGTATAAGAGAATTTTCTTCATTGACCCATCCAGGATGGATAGGGACAGAGACAAGATGGCGGAGAGGATATTACACCTCACCCTAGAGATCCTCTTCCGGCTTACTGGAGAGGTGAGAGATTCTGATGACAACACATTACATAATTCTTATCTATGGGAATAACCGATGGACAGAACTGGAGAGGGGAGGACTCTGGAAATGTCTGTAGTGAGATTTATTAATGTGTCTCTCCATAACCAGGATTACACAGTAGTGAAGAAGACCTCTAGGGGGCGCTGTCAGGCCCCTGTGTCTGAGGGATGGGGAAGACCCCTGAGCCCAATCACGATGCCCCCACCTCACTCCCTGATCCATGAGGACATCAATGACCAGAAGATCCTAGAACTCACCTACAAGATGATTGAGCTGCTGACTGGAGAGGTGACACTGCTGGGAATGCTGGGACATTGTACAGTAAGGCTATGAAGGTATCGGAGGGGGGGATGACGGTATCATTGTATGTGTCAGGTTCCTATAAGGTGTCAGGATGTCGCCGTCTATTTCTCCATGGAGGAGTGGGAGTATTTAGAAGGACACAAAGATCTGTACAAGGACATCATGATGGAGAGTTCCCAACCCTTCACATCACCAGGTAGTAGAAATAAATAAATACACATGGCCTATAATTATCTGTATGTAAAGAATGAATTCAGTCCCTGTATGTGTTTCCTCCAGATATATACAGTAAGAGGACAACACCAGACTGTAAACAAGAACCAGAGAGATGTCCCCGTCCTCTTCTTCCACAGGACTGTAAACAAGAAGATCCCAATGTTCCTCAGGATCATCAGGTAGATGGAGAGAAGGTGTCATGAGATCTCCCCTATGATGTGTAGACGGCTGTGAAGGTCTTGTGCTCAGTCTTGTTTTATCCACCAGTATTATATGTTTTATACTTGTGTAATGAGAACGGTGGAGATGGCAGGATTAGAGCTGATCATAGATGTGACTTCTCCATCTGTCTGTGACTTTTACAATATTTGTTTCAGGGTGGAGATCTGACCCATATTAATACTACAGAGACATATGTGAGGAGTGATGAGCAGTGTAAAGAGGAGATTCCTACATATGACTACCCAGGTGAGCAGTAACAAGGAGTATTAGTGACAGATTCTTCCCAGTGGTGTATTTCAATTATATCAATTAAGTGGACACCATTCTGCTAAACCAATGTATGATCCTCCAGCTACAACTTTTCTCATTACTTTGGTCATTGTAAGTTCTTCTGTTGGAGTGAGATTGGTTTTGACCAGAGCTAACAGCCCAAAGGATTCACCCTAACCCTGGGAATTAGATCCTTAGCTGCCCAGATCTCTAAACTGCAAAGCCAAATGACTGCGTACGCGGAATGTGCTGACAACTTACAAAATCATATGAAGAAAACTATAATAATTTTGGTGGGTCTTGGTTTTATGACAAATCACCATTCCATGTTCTGTGAGCGCCACTTTTTTTTTACTTTTTCTCTAAGTACTCAAATATAAACAGTAGACACAAGAAAGAGAATACGGTTATCGTATTTCTCCTTTTTAATGCCAAATTTCTGCATAGGGTAACTGTAACAAATGAGGGAGATTAGTATTATTCCAAAGTACATGGAGGCCGTGCAGCTCAATGTCTTCTAAAATGTAGTTAGAATAATAAAAAATAGAGGACAGTAATTAAGTGAACCTGTCATGTCCCGAAAATGCTATTAACCTGTAGATATGGGGTTAAAGTGCAGGTTAATAGTGTTCTAAAGATGATCTGCCGATGCATTGAAAACCCCACTGCTGGGAGGAAATTAGTTTCTGGCTTTTATTCTTAGAGGCATGCCAGATTGTCTGCAGTCACTGCTTTCCGCATTATTACTCCCGGCAGCTCCTGGCTTTCAGTCGTAGAGGCATGCCAGATCGTCTTCTGTCATTGTTCTCAACATTGTAATCGGCGATGTTAAGCAACAGCACTTTGTCTGACAGCCGGCTCAGTGCAGATGGTTGTCGTCAAAGAGTCAGAACATGCGTTCACAGTGCTGAGAGCCGTGACTGAAGACGATCTGGCACACCTTCATGACTGAAACCAGAAGCTGCTGGGAGGAATAAAGTTAATTTCCTCCCAGCAGCTGAGCTGTCAGTGCAGCAGCCGATTAGCTTTAGAAAGCTATTACCTTGCAGATTAACCGTACATCTGCAGGTTAATTAATTGATACATAAAGGTCTGATATTTTTACCTTCTAGAGCCTGAAAGGTATTTTTTCTGTTTAGAATTCTACAAATGGTCATTATATATAAGAGGCCAGAAAATAAAAATTCTACCTATCTCATTAACCTATTTTTGGAGGGACCAAAGGACTTTTGAAGTGACTTTGATGTTTGCATGTTTTAGAAAATTGCACTCCCTATAGTTTAAAAAAACACATTCACAAAGATTGTTAACCCTTTAAATTGTGTATCACAATAACTGACAAGGAAGCTTTATGATTAAATGTCATGTTAAACATGTGTTTCGGAAATCGCTATGCAGCTTCTTCTGAACACTGCTATATATAGCAGCTAGGAGAGATAGTTATTAAAATTTAACTTTTAATTACGGTATATCAATTTTAAATTGAAATGGGTCCTGAGAGGACACCTAGCCACAAGGCCCCGAGACTATAATGCTTGAAGATAACAGGCCTAAGCAGGACTGCGTTCATGGGAGTTCCAGATCGTCAGCCTCACCCTACAGGGGAAGGAGGAATTGGAAGCGCAGGACGAGTGGATGACTCGTGCCTAGCAGTACTGTAGTGTTCAAGCTGGGTTGTGGTAAAGTGTTAAGAAACAGTAGACATAGAGAATACTAGAGAGAACAAAGGAAGAAAACTGTGGAAAATGCTTTGAGTTCTAAAGGAAACGTTCAGAACACTTTGTCCCCGCTATCCCTTGCATATATTTCCTTTCAAATTCAGAAAAAAAGTTTATTCTTGAATGGTGTTCTCCCTCATTGAACTGTGAAACATCTGGTCCTGGCAAACCACCAACATCAGTTACATGCAGCCTACATGGGTATAGCACTCTCACAGCACAAGTCCACACACCCAGCCAGGGCCTCCATTTTTATGTAACGTGCCGGGGTGCAACAGACGACTGCATGGCCCCTACTACCGCCCTGTGTCCTGTTACACACTCACACCATAAATTTTTAAGTAGGTTAGTGGACGCTAACAGTGTTTCTGCATACTGCATGCTATCCTCCATATCTTCACTCCACGACACAGACAGTGCAACCATTTTTATGCCACACTTGCATCAGTTATTGAATCGGTCGCACATCTCGTGCATGGCAGAGTGCAATGAAGCAAAAGACATCCCTGGCACAACAACCTCACAAAAAAGCTTCGACAAGTGCCTGGGGTTGTAGAGCGGCGCTGAAAGAAAACGCACTCACAGGAAGATTTCACCCCTTCAAACAAGCATTCAAGTCACCCCTCTCCTTTTCTAAATAAGATTATATCACCACCCTTGTATCTTCTTTATCCCACAACCCCAAACAGCCATTCATCACCTTTAACTCCCTCCACTTCCACCTCCGACCCCCTCATCTCTGCAGAAGCCTTTGCCGCACATTTCAAAAATAAGATTAACCAAACAAGGCAAATCTTTACTGCCCATCCACCACAACCCTTCTTTATAACAGGCCACTGACGATCCCCCATAACCTTCCCACCATCACAGAAAGAGACCTTTCTCATCTCCTCTCCAAAGCGTACTTCACCACTTGTGCACTCATTCCCATTCCACCTCCTCACCAACCTCACCACCCTGCCCCTAACCCATCTCTTCATCCTATCTCTAACCTCTGGTACCTTCCATTCGGCTTTCAACCGTGCCACAATCACACCTATTCCGAAGAAGCCATCCCTCGCACCGACCTCTACGTCCAGTTATTGCCCCATATTGCTGCTCCCTTACACCTCCAACAGCATGTCCATGCTGAACTTTCCTCCCATCTCTCATCTAATTCACTGTTTGACAATCTACAGTCTGGATTCCTTCCCCACCATTACACCGAGACTGAACTGACCAAAATTACTAACAGCTTACTGCCAAAGCTAACAGACAACTCTCTATACTCTTCCTTCTAGACCTGTCCTCTGCCTTCGACACAGTTGACCACTCCCTGCTACTACAAATCCTCTTTTCCTTTGGCATCAAAGACCTTGCCCTCTCCTGGATCTTCTCATACCTTTCCAACCAAACATTTATTGTCTCCTACCTCCTACTCACACATTACCTCCTCATCCTAAGCTCTCTCTGTTGGTGTCATTTAAGGCTGTGCCCTGGGACCCGTACTCTTCTCAGTCTATATCTTTGGCTTGGGACAACTCATAACGTCCTAGTACTCAGATCTACCTCTCTGGCCCAGATGTCACCTCTCTGCTATCCAGAATTCTGAGTGTCTGTCAGCTATATCCTTCTACTCATCGCGCTTCCTAAGGCTCAATGTAGACAAAACTGAACTCATCATCCTCCCTCCACGTCATGTAAATTCCCTACCTGATCTATGTATCACAATAAATTACATCACGCTTTTCCCCTGTACCAGAATTCCATTGCCATGGAGTAGTCATCAACTTTGCACTGTCCTTCAAACTGCACCTTCAAGCTCTCACCACTTCCTGTCAACCTCCAATATTTCCAGAATCCATCCTCTCCTCAACTCTAAATCTACTAAAAGGTTAGTGCATGCCCTCATCATCTCCTGCCTCAGCTACTACAATATCATCCTCTGTGGCTTCCCAGCAAACTCTCGCACCTCTCCAGTCCATTTTTAACTCTGCTGACTGACTCCTCTGCTTCTCCTGTCTGCAAATACCTTCCTTGGCTCCCAATTCCCTAAAATAATACCAAATCACTCCATAATCTATATTCTCTGTATATCTCTGAACAATTCTCCCAATATTTTCCTATATGTAACCTCCGGTCCTCTAAAGACCTCCATACTTATACTCTCCTCACTCAATCGCCTACAAGACTTTTCCAAACTATCCCCCATCGTCTGGAGTTTTGTGCCCCAACATATCCAAATATCCTCCTCATTTGGAACTTTCAGATGGAACTTGAAAACCCATCTCTCGAAGAAAGCCAACAGCCTGCACTGACCCCCCCCTGCCACCTCACCACCACCAAAGCTGCTGCAAACCCCCCAACCTACTGTCTCTTTCCCCATTATCCTGTAGACTGTAAACCTGCAAAGTCTGTCATTGTTAGTTTGTTCACTGTAATTTATATTTGTATTGTGTATGTAACCCCTTCTCATGTACAGCTCCATGGAATCAATGGTGCACTAAAAATAACAATAATAATACAAGGCCCAGAAGTGAGGGAGACATTTGGCTGTGGGAGAGCAGATTTTGCTGAATTGTTTTATGGAAACTATACTGCTTTTGAGAAGCTTTCAGCTACTAGAATTGTGGAAAACAAAGCAATTTCTATGGATATTTTTTTAGAAATGTTCTGAAAATGTAATTTTTAATGATATTTTATTAAAAATAATAATCTTTCTTCTTGGTAGATGACTGTACCAGGAGATCAGAGGGAAAACTAACATCTTCAGTTTTTAAATCAGAAGACCTTGATATCACACAAAATATAACTGAAGTGTATGCCATTATTCCAGATATACCGTCATCACTTCATAGCAGAGATCAATCATTTGATATTTTTAAACAGGTCCCATATTCTGATTCATTTCAGACTATTAAAGAAAATGAAACTTCCAAAAAAAGCATGGAAAATCAAACTTCTCTTACAGCAAAGAAGCCATTTTCAAGTGTAGAATATGGAAAAAGTTTTTCCCTTAAAATGCCTTTTGTTACACATCAAAAAATTGACACAGAAAAGAAAATATTTTCTTCAGAGTGTGGCAAAATATTTAACCACAAATCAGAGCTTGTTATACATGAGTGTGTTTACGCAAGAGAGAAGCCATATTCATGTTCAGAATGTGCAAAATGTTTTGCAAAGAAATCACAACTTGTTGTACACCATAGAATTCACACAGGAGAGAAGCCATATACATGTTCAGAATGTGGGAAATGTATTGCCGATAAATCACATTTTCTTAGACATCAGAGAAGTCACACAGGGAAGACACCATATTTATGTTCAGTATGTGGGAAATATTTGGTAGATAACTTCAATCTCGTTATACATCAGAAAAGTCACACAGGGGAAAAGCCATATTCATGTTCAGAATGTGGGAAATGTTTTGCAAGTAAATCATATCTTGCTAGGCACCAGAAAATACATACAGGAGAAAAGCCTTTTTCATGCTCTGTATGTGGGAAATGTTTTTTAGGTAAATCAGATCTTGTTAGGCACCAGAAAATGCATACAGGGGAGAAGCCTTTTTCCTGCTCAGAATGTGGGAAATGTTTTGCACATAAAACACGTCATCTTGATCATCAGAGAACTCACACAGGGGAGAAGCCATTTTCATGTTCAGACTGTGGGAAATGTTTTACACAGAAGTCAGATCTTGTAAGTCATCTGAGAATTCACACAGGAGAGAAGCCTTTTTCCTGCTCAGAATGTGGGAAATGTTTTTCATATAAAACACATCTTCTTGAACATGGAAGAACTCACACAGGGGAAAAGCCATATTCATGTTTACATTGTGGGAAATGTTTTGCAAGGAAAACACCGCTTATTTCACATCAGAGAACTCATACAGGGGAAAAGCCTTTTTCATGTTTAGAATGTGGAAAATGTTTTTCAGATCAATCAAATTGTATTCGACACCAGAAAACTCACACAGAGGAGAAGCCGTTTTCATGTTCAGAATGTGGGAAATGTTTTACACTGAAGTCAGATGTTGTAAATCATCAGATAATTCACACAGGGGAGAAGCATTTTTCATGTTCAGAATGGAAAATGTTTTACCCACAAATATCATCTTCTTGAACATCACAAATGTCACACGGAGAAGCCATTGTCATAAATAGAAAATAAGTGTTTTACTTGAAATTCATATTTTGTTGGACACCAAGAAAATCTCACATGGGGAGAAATGTGAGATTTTGACAAATTATACAAGAATTTCATAACAAATAGTCAAAGTAAAGATATAATTAAAAGAGAAAGGAAAAGCATTTTAAAACTTACATTAGAATTAAAAATATGAAGTTACTAACAGACATCTGTTATGTCTAAATCAAATAGCAATATTTGATGAGCGCTCCATTTCTGAATGTATTTATCTTATCTATATTGCAATAATAAACATGTTTATGTTGCAAATTACTATTTACATATATGATCCATTCCGTCTTTGCTGGAACAACTGGTGTGATCCATTTTTTTAATAATGTTTCAGCCATCAATATAATAAATAGTAGAATTCAAATAATACGTTCTCTACTGGTCAGTAGCCAGTATCTGATTAACTACAGGTTCGAAGTTCTAGTGAGTGCATGTAGCCTGTCAAAACATAAGAGGGACCAGTTTTTGAGGAAAAGTTAGGGAGGAAGCACAGAGAATTGCAAGCTTAGTGAGTTGGGTGAAGAATCAGTCTAAATAAATGTGTTTTTAGGGCATGAGTAAATCTGGATACTAGGAATTAACTGGATTGTCTTCGGTAGTGCATTTCAGAGAACTGGTGCAGCACGAGAAAAGTCATGAGACTGATGTGGGAGTTTGGATTAAATAGCATGTTAGTCAGAGGTCAATAACAGCATGGAGAGCAGAAGTAGGAAGGTAAATTGAGATGAGGAAGGAGAAGTAAGGCGGTGCAGAACTTGTACTCTGTGGAGGATGCGAATCCAGTGCAATGACTGGCACAGAGTGGAGGCATCAGTGTAGGGTTGGACAGAAATTTGTTCCTGGCTGCTGCATTAAGGATACATTGGATAGGAGAGAGTCACAATAGTTCAAATGAGAATAAATCAACACAACAGTAACACTTTTTGCAGAGTCATAGGTAAGAAGAGAACAAATTCTAGAGTTGTTTTTGACATGTAGTTGCATACAGGGAATGAAGGAAAGATCTGAGTGAAATATCCCAAGACCATGAGCTTGCTGCCACCCACCCACAGAAATGGTAATATCGAGTTTAGATAGGTTAGTTGGCGAAGAAAACAAGGAAAGCAGTTTGTGACAGTTTTTTTTAGATAGAGGGAAGACATGATGTTAGAGGCAGCGGATAGACAATCACTGGTATTTTGTAGTAACGCGGCGATGATGTCATGTATTGAGAATCAAATCTGCTGATTATTTGTTCAATAGGGGTAGTGTATAGAAAAATGAGGAGGGGACCCAGAACTGAAGAGCTGGCAAATGATACATTGAAGGATTCGTTAGAGATATAGGAGGAGAACAAATAATCTGACATATCAATATTTTCACTTTAAAATATAACCATAATATGTGATAGGGGTCCCTTAACTTAATCTAACATTTAGAACACTCTGGATCCCTTTTATTATTCATCATTGACAATACCTTGGTTGTTAAATAAATCCTATCTGTAATGAAAAATTACAAAATTCTATAATCAACATTTTTAGAAAGCAAAGTCTCAGGCTGTGTACCCACGTTGCGGATTGTATGCATTTTTGTCACGTTTTTCGCTGCGGAAACGCTGCGAAAACACATACAGAACACACCCCATGCATTCCTATGGCAATCCGCACATACTGTGCTAATGCTGCGTATTTTTCCGCAGCGGAATCGCATCGAGGAAAAAAACACAGCATGCTCATTCTTTTTTCGGAATCGCGGCGATTCCGCACCCATAGGAATGCATTGACCACTTACTTTCCGCATGTGGCTATGCCCACCATGCGCAAATGAGCGGATCATGTGCAGATGGTACCCACGGTCTGGAGGAGAGGAGATTCTCCTCCAGGCCCTGGGTACCATATCCCTGTAAAAAAAAGAATTAAAATAAAAATCGGGTTATATTCACCTTCCGGCATCCCGCGCAGTCTTACCGATGCTCCCGCCAACTCCCGTTCCCAGTAATACCTTGCAGCAAGGACCTGTGATGACATGGTCTCGTGAGACCGCTACAGTATCGCGAGACCACTACGTCATCAAAGGTCTCACAAGGCATCGCTGGGAACGGGAGCATCGCGAGGATCGGGAACGCTATAGAATGTTATTTTTAACATTCTATCTTTTACTATTGATGCCGCATAGGCAGCCTCAATAGTAAAAAGTTGGTCACACTAGTCAAACACTATGACAAGTGTGACCAACCTGTCAATCACATTCCAAGCGATGCTTAAAATCGCTTGGAATGCGCTTGAATTCCACACGTGAAAATCGTGTGAAAAACGCATGTTTTCTGCGGGAAAACGCATGTGAATTCACATGCTTTTTCCCACAGCGGGAGTTGCGGAAATGCTGCAGAAGTTTCCGCAGCATCTCTGCAATGTGGGTACATAGCCTCAGTATTCTAGACAATTGTCCGTAATTTATATTTGCGTAATGAGAACTGTGAACATGGCCAGATTCTAGTTGATCATAGATGTGGCTTCAACATCTGTCTGTGACTTTTATAAACCATCTTTGTTTCAAAGACCTGACCCATATTAATACTACAGAGACCTATGGGTCCCTACGATGCCCTAGACCCCTCGATCACAGCCGGAGAACTAAATAGGCCTAAAGAAAGAAAGGGGAAATCTAAACTGCCCCAGAGCAGACCCCAAAGCAATAGGCAGCCCCCAACATATAATGACGGTGAAGCAAGATGAAAACACTAAACACAGATAGAAAGATAGGTTGAGCAAACGATGGGGCCCAAGCTAACTAAAAAGGACAGGATAGAAAAGCTGCTGTCTGCAGTCCGTAAAAAACCCTACCAAAAAATGTCCCAACTGTCTGATAGGAAAAACAGGCCCTGAAGTCGCTAGGACTTCAAAATGACTATATCAGCACTCAGGTAAATTCTGAAGACAGAGCAAAGAGACAAACTGATCAGAGCCAAAAATGGAACTCAGCACACCCCCGACCGGGGATGGCTGAACTCCAAAAAACAAGGTAAACAAAACAAAACTAATAAGTTCAATAGCAGAGCAAAAACTTATCTTTGGGAAGCAGGAATCAGACTGGTCTCCAAGAATCCAGCAGAGAAATCACCAGCGACTCAGAAGGGCGTCGGCTGCCTTATATCCAGTCAGAAGTTCCTGTTACCCAGTCATCATCTACCAGATCAGGTGTTTGGTAATCAGCCTCACTACCTTCACCAGAAGAGGGAGTTCATCAGACATCGACGGTGAAGGGGAAAATGAACTCACAACACCTCGGACTTGGATGGCTGTTGGCGGAACGGGATGGCTTTTGCCCAGATGGTTGCAGGTATGACCAGGTTTAACAGGATTCAGATATTTCTGTGGAGACAGACAGACAGCATGAGAATATGATCGAACAGTTCTAAAATGAGAGGCAAAGGGTACCTGTTTTTTACCGTGATCTGGTTTAGTCCCCGGTAATCAATGCAGGGCCGCAAGGATCCGTCCTTTTTCTTCACAAAGAAGAATCCTGCTCCTGCCGGAGACGATGATTTTCGGATAAACCCTCTGGCCAAATTTTCATGGATGTAGTCCGACATGGCCTGAGTCTCTGCTTGGGAAAGAGGGTAAACTCTCCCACGGGGAGATGTTCCAGGAAGAAAATAAGTTGGACAGTCATACAACCTGTGGGGAGGGAGTTTCTCAGCCTCTTTTTTCCCGAAGACATCCGAGAAGGACCGGTAAGAGGATGGTAACCCAGGCAGGGTAGCAGGTTGGACTGGGGGTGAAACTGGTTCAATCCGGGTTAAGCACTGGTCCGTGCAGGAATCTCCCCAAGCACGATCTTGCCTGTTCTCCAATTAAGGACTGGTTCGTGTCTCTGGAACCAGGGCAAACCTAAAAGCAAGGGGTGAGACAAACCAGGGTACACTTAAAAATGAATTCTTTCAGTATGCATTGGACCTATCCGGAGTTCCACTGGCTCAGTCTGGAACTGGACGGGTTCGGTCAGTGGCTTGCCATCGACAGAGGTCACCCGCAATGGATTGGAAAGAGACTGGACTGGTAAGCGGTAATGATCCACCAGCGTCTGCTGGATAAAATTCCTGGCGGCTTCGGTATCCAACAGACAGTCCCAAAAATGTTATTTCTCTGTAGGACACGGAGACCGAGATCTGCAATGAAGGACAGGAATATTCTCTACCTAGGGTGGCCTCTCCTACCGAGCCTAGGCACTGGAGTTTCCCAACTTCTTAGGGCAAGAGCGGATCAGATGTTCGGAACTACCACAATAGAGACAACTTCCTTCTTTGTGACGCGCCTCCTGGCGGCGGCGGGCAAAACTTACTCGGTCAACCTCCATAGCTTCGGGAGAAGAAGGTGAGGTAGCCATTTTGGAAGAACTAGAGTCCAGGTGGTAGAACCTCTTGTCTCGCTTAATCTCCATGAAACGCTCTTGAAAACGCAGGTCAATCCGGTTTGCCAAGGAAATCAGGTCATCCAAGGTGGTAGGCCTGTCCCGTCCCGCCAGGTCATCCTTGATTTTTCCAGATAGGCCCTCCCAGAAGGTAACCAGCAAGGCCTCATTGTTCCAGGATAATTCAGACGAGAGGGTGCGGAATTGAACCGCATACTGAGCCACCGTGAGGGTTCCTTGGCGTAAGCGAAGCAGGGCAGAAGCAGTCGACGTGACCCGGCCAGGTTCATCGAAGGTCCTGCAAAAAGTCTCTAGGAAAGATTGAAGATCATTAACCAGCGGGTCTCCTCTCACCCATAACGGGTTTAGCCAGGCGAGAGCCTCTCCTGCTAGATGTGACATAATGAAGCCCACTTTGGCATGGTCAGAAGCAAACATGTGCCCCAAGATTTCGAAGTGTAAGGTACACTGATTGAGAAAACCCCAACACTGAGTGGGGTCACCATGGAAGCGGGTAGGAGTCGCCAGGCGAGGGCCCTTGCTTGCCGTGACAGCAGGTACCTGAGTGCTGATAGATGAATCAGGAGAAGCCGGGTTCAGCAGAGAATCCATGCGGGTGGACAGGTTACATAAATACGTCGTGATCTTGTCCTGTTGATCTCTTAAACGTGTCACCTCTTGGCACAGTTCCATAGTCGGAGGCCTCTGGGGTCCAGCGGATTCCATGGCCGGAGCAATCTGTAACGAATGGAAACGGAGGCAGAGATGAAGTTCACATTCATTTTTTATTTTTAAAGTGGAACCTCAGGACCACGGTCCGGGGGGCTCCGAAAGGGGCGCAACTAGTGAGCCCCGGGTACCCGTTGTAAAGTCCCTCAGACAGGACCAGAATGGAATACCTGGGGGACACAGGTGTTACCTCCAGTTAGACCCCGGGCACGTGGCAGTTGTCCCAGCGGGACCAAAAGGGATAACAGAAGTAGCAGTGAGACGGGTCCTGGATCCCGGGTGGATGGTAGATAGCTGGTTCCAGTAACCTTGACACAGTCCTCGGACTCGGATGGCTGTTGGAGCCAGACAGCATGAGAAAATGCACAGAGACTGCTTAACGCAGCGCAGACTGATTAGCAACAGAACCGGATGTAGCAATGATTGATACTCGTTGCTCTGGCGCTCTCCATATGGAGAGCCGGCTGCTGCATAGGAACAGCACGCAAAGCACGAGGTGAGTGCCCTGGACGGGGGCAGCAGCAGACCGGGGCACAGAGCCAGGACAGGAACCGGGTGTAACAACGCCCTTGTATTGAATTGGACGACCAGTGGCTGTCAGTAACTGCATCCCAAACACCCTGAGACGTGGAACTGTGACAACTAGGCTCTGATTGGTGCAAATGGGTCTGGAAGAAACACAGAAAAAAGAGGAATCAGAAACAGATTGAGAAATTGAAGGAACTGTCAAGTTCGGTAGAGGACACCTGATGATATGGGATTATTTCACAGCCAAAGGCGTAGGATACTTTACCAGGATCGATGGTGGTCTCAGAGCTGAGCTATATGTGAGTATCCTGCAAGAGAAGTTGCTTCGTACACTCGAGTACTATGGGTATGATAAGGATGACATAGTGTTCCAGCAGGACAATGACCCGAAGCATATGTTGAGATTGCTGAAGTAATGAGTCAATGACACTGAAGTAGAGGTGCTGGAATGGCTCCACGGCCCCCAGGCCTCAACCCAATCGAACACTTGTGGATAGAGTTGAAGAAAAAGATGTATACATACCCAAGTGAGCGTACCAACTATGAGAACATGTAGAAGAGACCTGGGATCAGATTTCGGTCGATACATGCTTGAATCTGATCGAGAGCATGCCCAGAAGAATTCAAGCAATGTTAAAAGCCAAAGGCAGATTTACAAAGCCTACCTGGCTTTCCTTAGTAAGTTCTTCAAGCTACGCTACAACAATACTAAACGTATGGTGGATGCTAATAGTGTTTGGGCATACTGCAAGGCTCAGAAGCAAGGGGGTCAATTGGATTTTGAAGTGCAGATTTTACTGGGTTAGTTTAAGGAAGCCATGTTGTATTTCAAGAGTCTGTCAGCTACTAGCAATGTATTAAACTTCTAATTTTACTATGTCATTTTTGGCCTATATACATTTTTTTGGTGGCTTATTCCAATATTTGATGAAGATAAGAACAAAGAGGGTCAAACATCATACTGTACTGATTCCTGCTCTGAGGTCTACTGGTGCATTGTGAACTGGTTTTGTTTAAGTCAGTAGTTGAATTTCACTTCAAAACTTGCAATTTCTACGGATATTTTAGAAATGTAAAAATATAATTTAAATATATTTTGTAAAAAATAATTCTTCTATGACTGTACTATGAGATCAAAGAGATAACTAATATCTTCAATCGGATAACGATGTCACATAACCTTGAAAAGGATGAATGTGTAGACCAGGTTAAAGCTTTATAAATATAGTGGCATCACCTCTTTCAGCACATGAGGTGAACATAGCTTTAGTAGAAGGGGCCTTAAGCGCTTCTGGAACTGGGGAAGATCTAGACTCACAATCTAAAGAAATAACAAATCCAATCCACCTAGCTGGGGACTGTTGATTGAGTTCCCTTTATTCTCCTTCTCAAATTGAACAAACAGGGAGCTATCTTATACTTCAGAATTCCGGAAAGTATTTCACTATACGTCAGCTAACATCTAGGTAGCTAAACTGTTTCTCTAGGTTGGATTTTGGATTACTGAAAAAGGAAGGGAGAATAATCGATTGAGATTGATGGAATTTTTACTTTTGTTTTAGGAAAGCTGGATTGAGCTTGATCACTAACCTATCCTCCATAATAAAGGTATTATTTTTTTAACAGCCTTTGGCTCAATCTCAAGGCATGGCGACTTGATGGATGAACGCTCTGTAGAAAAATTAATCTTGTGCAAGCCTCTGTAGGAAGATCAATCTAGGGTCTTCTCTTGTAATCTTGAAGTATTAAGCCATCAGATTGCTGGTCTTCTTCTTAGCCTTTTTTCTTTTATTCTTCAGACCATGATATCATTCTCCAGTGATTGGTCTTTTTTGTAAGATGTGTACAAAGTAGGCAGGTCTTTGTGATATGTGCTTCCAGTGATATATCCGGCTTGCTTTGTTCCAAAATTGATTTGTTTGTTCTTCTTGTTTCTCCAGCACCACATTTTGAAGTCCTTGATTCTTTTTCTGTATTGTTTCTTTATCGACCAGATATTGCATCTGTATGTTACCACAGTAAAGACTAAACTAAGTACAAGCCAAGTCTTCATTGCCAGAAAAAGGTTCCTTGATTTGAAGACCTTGTCCAATGACTTCATTTTTGATTTACCCATAGCTATTGTCCTATTGACTTCCGGTGTTGTCGCTGCATCTTGAGTTATCACCGTTCCAAGTAGGTTAAAGTCCTTTACAACTTCCAGTTCGTCACCATCCATCTCAAATGTGTCCCGACCTTACCTGGCAGTAGTCGATATCTTCGTATTCTTTGTTTTGAGTAGCAGTTCCATGTTTGAACGTTTCAACTTGACACTCCGTAAGAAGTCCTTCATTCCATCTATGCTTGTTGCCATAAATGTTTGTTTTGTCTGCGTATTTAAGATTGTTAATGATTCATCCATCAATGTTGATTCCTTCTTTTTTTGGCAAGTGTAGCTTTCCCGAAAATAGCTTTTGCATATAAATTGAAGAGAAATGGTGACCGAATGCAGCCTTGTGTGATGCCTCACTCTAATTTGAACCATTCTGTATCGCCATGTTCTGTTCCCACTGTTGCTTCTTTGCCGATGTAAAGGTTTCTAGTACAGGCTATCAGATTGTTCAGCACACCAATATCCTTCATGGTATTCCAAAGTTTCTGGTGATCAACAAAATCATAGGCTTTGCTGTAGTTGATGAAGCAAAAATAGATTCTGTTTAGAGAAGGGCGAACCCCTGGATGTTAGAGTCCAGCCGAACATTTTAAAAAAGTTTGGTTCGGGTACCAGAACTGTACCCGAACCTGGACCCCATTCACATGAATGGGGGCCTGAACATGTTGTTTCCCACGCTGTCATCTGCTTGACAGAGCGGGAAACACTGGCTCTGATCAGCGGCAAGATTGTTACCGCCTGTCAGAGCACTGCGGTTCCCATGCTGTTAGATGGCCGCGTGAGCACGCAGCTCGGATCGGTGGTAAAAAGGTTACCGCCGGTCACAGGCGTCAGCTGATGAGAGTACTACTCTCATCATCCTACACCTTCTCTCACTGATAGCAACTAGTGCAGGCGAGGCTGATGAGAATATTCATCAGCCATCGCCTGAGCAATAAATAAATGCATTTTAACAATGGCGTGGGTCCCCATCTATTTTTTTTAATAACCAGCACAGGTTAAGATGACAGCTGCGGTCTGGTATTCTCAGACTGGGAAGGGGCAATGTTTGTTGGCCTTTTTCAGCCTAAAAATAGCAGCCCACAGGTGCCCCAGAAAGGCATATGTATTAGAATACCTGCCCCCAGCTGTCTGCTTTAGATTGGCTAGTTGTCAAAAATAGGGGGAACACCACGACACTTTTTTTTAAAAATTATTTATTTAAATAGTATTTTTTAATTATGTGGGGATCCCTCTTTTTTTGATAACCAGCCAATATAAAGCTGACACCTGGGGGTTGCAACCCAAAGCTGTCAGCTTTACCTGCGCTGGTTTTTAATCCTCGTCATTTTTATTTAATTATTGCACAAACGTTGGCTGATTAATATTCTCATCATCGTACGTTGGCTCTCTCTGCGAGAGTTTGAGTAAGACGATAACAGTAGTACTTTCGTCAGCCGACGCCTGTAAAACAGCGATAACTAAGGTAACTAACTTATCACGGATTGGAACTACTGATGTTTCTCATGCTGTCACACAGGCGACAACATGTGAAACACCCAATGTTCGGGTTGCCAAACCCGAATAGTAACACGAATTTCCTGGAGAAGTCCGTGTCCGGGGTCTGTACACGGACACTAGGTGTTCGATGCGGACCCCAAACTTTACTGTTCGGGTTCATCCATCACTAATCTTGTATTCTTTGGTCTTTTCCATTATCAATCTGTTAGAAAATCATATCTCTTGTTTCTCTCACTTTTCTGAATCCCGCTTGTTCCTCTGGCAGCTCTTTGTGAAAGTAAGGCTGTAACTGTCTTTGTAGGATCTTCAGTAGCATTTTGTTGGCATGAGGTATGAGTGCAAGAGTCCGATAGTTTCGACATTTGGTAGCATCTCCCTTCTTTGGGCTTGGAATGAATACTGATATTGTCCAGTCCATGGGCCATTTACTAGTAGTCCATATCTATTGACACAGGTGTGTGATGACATCCACTGCTACTTCAGAAGACTTTATTATCTCTATTTGAATATTGTCACATTCAGATGTTTTGTTGCTTGACAGAAGCTTTATCTAAGCAACAACTTTGTTTTTCAGGATGTTATGCTCTCTTTCATTTACGGTCTCGGTTTCATGAGATTGATGATTAATGCTTTTGTACACTTTAATAGATGCATACCACTCTTTTAGATAACCCTTGATTCCAAAAAATGTCTTCGTTGAAGAGTCATACAGTTAATTGCAGGCTCCAGACCTCCAGGTGGACAACAGGCTCCTGGATAAGGAGATTCGGAATTTCTGAAAGAACCTGACTTGGACAGGAGGCAAACTCATGTGAACCAGGCTCTCTTGGATTGAAAAGGCAATATCAGAATAATGATATCAGAATAATTCTGGCCCTGTCTTCTCTCATCTTCCTTACAACTTTCAACAGCACACAAGGGAGTGACACATATTTTACAGATAGACCTCAACTGTGGCAAAGTGCATCTATCCCTAACAGACAAACCTGAGAGTTCAGGGAATAGAATAGAAATGATTTTGTGTTGTGTCTGTAGGCAAACAGGTCTTTTCTTGGTCTGCCCCAAGGAAGAACATTTTCCATGTATTTCTTGATATAAGCACCACTTGCCCTGGGATAATTTTGGCCAGTTTATGAAATCTGTCCACGCGTTCTGTACTCTCCTTATATGGATCGCTGATGTAGACAAAATATCACCTATCGTTAGGTTCTAGACCCTGTGCCTTCTGGTGGTTTAGTTAAGCGACTACCGTGGTGTTATCGGACATAATCTTGATATGGTAATTCTGAGGAAGACTTGGAGGGCTCTGACAACCACCAATAGTTTTTATATTAGATTTCAACTTGTTGAGATGGATTCATCCCAACTGCCCTGCAAAACTTGAGAGTCCATGTGAGTACCCCACTCCGAAGGGATGGTATCTGTGGTAACTAATAGAAAAATTGACACCTGTTTCATATGAATCACTCATGTTCTATACTTCTGTGGCGCCCCTGAGGCTCAGTCGCCACAGAGGTACTGCACCTCCTCCTGAGGTGTGGTGCCCCACCATCCAGGTAAGGTGGAAACACCTGACCACACTCCAACACCTGCACCCCACACCACAAAGTAGTGTAGCAAAGCACCGTCGGCGGCTCCCTGCTTAGAGTTTAGCAAAGCACCCCTTGGTGGCTCCCTGCTTGGAACACGAAACGTGCTGGGAGGTGGGTGGAGTTTAGTTTGCACCAAAAGAGCGGGAAGAGTTGAGTCAGTCAATCTTTCATTCAGTGAGTGAATGAAGATGTAGAAGGACAGAGTGTGAGACAGAGAAGATCCCCAGGAGAGGGATGGAAGAGGGAAGTGCTGCAGCAGGCCACAGTGATCTGGGTCTGCTGGCACAGGAAAGAGACAGAGGAAGGAAGCTTGAATCTCCATTGGAAAGAAGGACTAGCACGGAACGTGAGGAGAATAAGAGAACAAGGACCAGGGTTAGAGGAGAACCCTTTTCAAGTTCTAAGCGCAAGGTCGGGGTCCGGTCCCCGAGGTTGTACGGATACTAATGGTCCTGCAGCAGACACCGGAGGAATAGAAGTAGTGAGCACTTTATTCCCACACAAAACTTGGGGGCACAACAGCAACATATTAGTGAGCCGGGACTTAATAGCAAGGAGTCCCCAAAGCAGGCTACAGCTGTCTGCTGTACAAGTAGAGTTCATAGGAACATCTGACAGGAGGAACTCCAGTGTAACTCAGTACTAGGAGTACTTCACTCAAAGGCGCTATAAGAGGAGATGTTCAGAAAAGGCACATATGTTGGCGGAGTGTTGAAAGGGAGTATTCCATCTGGCCTGGAAGTTGACTGAGTCTCTGACCCGGAGGACACGGCACGGAAGCGGGCACCTGTTTGCACAACAGACTGTGAGTAAAGCTTTGGAACTACATGCCCTGGTGTCCTCCACTTATTCATGCACCAACCTGCCCAGCACCGCTACATCCCTCGCGCCTGACACTGCCTCATCTAAGTGTCACTTCACCTACACTGCCCTGGGACTACAGCCCTGCCTGTGGAGAGCTATAACATCACTGCTGCACCACACCATCTGTCCCAGAGGATCTGTCTGCAGCGTCGCCTTACATCTCTATTGCCGAATACCACAGGTGGCGTCATGAATCACTTATAAACTTTCACTACCATCAGCACACTGAAACAACCCCCTTTTACAATGGGCACCCAGGGCCACGGGCTGGGTCCCAGCTGACGTGACATCTCCTATTGAAGCTCATCGGGCCCGGTACCGAGTACCCCACAGCCCTGGGTGTGAGGGCGACCCATTTTTGGCGTCACGAACAGGATGACGAGACCCGATGCCATCGGGTTATGTGTGCCTGAGATCTGTTGGACTTAAAACTTTTGGAAATGTGCAGAAGACCTAATTTGATAGACTGTGAGATGAATGTTAAAAATGGCCGGCGGCGCGGTGAAGAAAGGCGTGACAACCTGGGTGGTCCTAAGAAAAGACCGCAAACTGTCCTAGGCCTCCCCTGTCTGAACCTCTATGCGACAACAACATGGCCCACCCCCAGTGGGGTTCGTATACTTGCTTGGTATGGAGGAGTTGGAAGACGCCGCCCCCAGAAGGAGGAGCGGAAGCCAGTGGTGGGAAAAGAGCCGAGGCGGGAAGAACGCCAGAACGCCATATTGGAAGGGGAAGGGAGGAGGCCTGTGGAGCGCGAGGAGGTTGCGTTGAATCTCCCCGGGGGGCCATGGCTGAAGGCTCCGACCCGGCTTCCAGGATGAACCGCCAGCAGCTGGAGGATGAGATTGCCCAGCTGACGCACCGTTTACGGCTAAGGCAGGAAGCTTTATGGACCTTGGATCGGCAGCGCACCCTGGGGGAGCCTACACCCGCGGTACCCCAGTTACCAGTACCCACCATCGCTGCACCAGATTTCTCTCAAACCCTGTAGAGCCGGCGACCGCTGCAACACCACTGGCAGCATCCTCTGCAATCTCTCCGTTAACACCACCTCCGGTATCCACCTGGACAACAACCATGACCCCCGCTGCCATGAGGACCCGCACCGTACCGGCACCGGAGCCGAGACTGCACCACCGGGAGGCACTGAGTATAGATGCTGGCCTTCCTAACGGGCTACCCCCCGAATTCTCATTGTCGGAGGCTGGCCTGCTGGAGTTTGAAATGGGGGTGTTGGACGAGTCATCCGGGGGCACTAGGCTGACGGAGATCGGGAGATGGTAGAGATCCCTGCTGAGGAGGGTGCGGTTGGAACAGGCACGCACCATACGACACCTTCAGGGCTTGGGAGAGTCTAGGCCGCTTTGGGACTGTGAAATGCATCAGGGGTTCTCCTGGCCCCAGCTACAAAACCCCCGTGTAGCCTCCTACCAACTCCAACAGGCCACGGCATCCCTAGATGTTAGACCAAGGACCAGAACAGCGGTACCCCCTGAGGATGAAGAGTCTTATCCATCGGTACCAGCTGCCACTCCTACAGAATCATTGATAGCAGAGACATCGCAGGCAGCCGTTGATCTCACAACACCTGTTGTACCTCAGGCAGCCGCTATGCCAGAAGAGAACCAGCTTCCAGAACCCCAGGAGGGGATAAATAGCCCTAATAACTAACTTTGTTACCTTGGAGGGTATTTCTTGTTTTTTATTTTTATTTTTGGTTATCATGTTTTTGTTTCTTCCTAGTTGTTGCCCAGTTTGATTGGCAGCCTTTGCACCTGAACTGTGGAGATCATGGACGCTGAGTGATCCAGAACTGTTAATGTATATAGTTTGCACCTCTTTAGGTGCTTTCTCTTGGTTTTACATAGGAACCTGCCCTTGGAACAAGGACTACCTCGTTATAAGGACATTTCCAGACATAATGGCCGGTCCAATGTCTACTCTTTGCACTTATTGATAATGCTTAGTATTTTTGAATAAGAAACTAGGAAGTGAAAGTATTAATGACAGATTTCATAGGGTTTAATTGAGACAGAAATACAGTGAATGTTTTACAATGTTTATATAAAGATGTGAGAGTTGAATAAAAATATGCAGATGACGAATCTAGCAATAACGGTTGTCACTCCTAAGACAAAAGGAAAAGAAGAGAGTAGAAAATGTGAAAGATAACAGAAAAGAAATGTGTTGCTAGAAAATGTTACTCAAGCTGATAGTGAATTTTCTATAGCACTTTAAATTAGGTAGCATAACTTTAAATATAGATAGTTAAATTGTTTGTAACGTTCAAGAATGAGTGCCTCTCATATTGAGAAGATTAGATAAGAACTGTTCATTATGCAATATGAAAATTTGTATGTTCCTGTATTGTCAACTTTGTTTCCTTGCAGCCCGCGGACGTGCTGTGTTTAACGGGGGGGTATGTGGCGCCCCTGAGGCTCAGTTGCCACAGAGGTACTGCACCTCCTCCTGAGTCAGTCAGTCTTTCATTCAATGAGTGAGTGAAGATGTAGAAGGACAGAGTGTGAGACAGAGAAGATCCCCGGGAGAGGGATGGAAGTTGGAAGTGCTGCAGCAGGCCACAGTGATCTGGGTCTGCTGGCACAGGAAAGAGACAGCAGAAGGAATCTTGATTCTCCATTGGAAAGAAGGATTAGCACGGAACGTGAGGAGAATAAGAGAACAAGGACCAGGGTTAGAGGAGAACCCTTTTCAAGCTCTAAGCGCAAGGCCGGGGTCCGGTCCCCAAGGTTGTACGGATACTAATAGTCCTACAGCAGACACCGGAGGAATAGAAGTAGTGACCACTTTATTCCCACACAAGACTTGGGGGCACAACAGCAACATATTAGTGAGCCGGGACTTAATAACAAGGAGTCCCCGAAGCAGGCTACAGCTGTCTGCCGTACAAGTAGAGTTCATAGGAACATCTGACAGGAGGAAATCCAGTGTAACTCAGTACTAGGAGTACTTCACTCAAAGGCGCTATAAGAGGAGATGTTCAGAAAAGGTACATATGTTGGTGGAGTGTTGGAAGGGAGTATTCCATCTGGCCTGGAAGTTGACTGAGTCTCTGACCCGGAGGACACGGCACGGAAGCAGGCACCTGTTTGCACAACAGACTGTGAGTAAAGCTTCGGAACTACATGCCCTGGTGTCCTCCACTTATTCCTGCGCCAACCTGCCCAGCACCGCTACATCCCTCGCACCTGACACTACATAATCTAAGTGTCATTTCACCTACACTGCCCTGGGACTACAGCCCTGCCTGTGGAGGGCTATAACATCACTGCTGCACCACACCATCTGTCCCAGAGGATCTGTCTGCAGCATCGGCTTACATCTCTATTGCCGAATACCACAGGTGGCGTCACGAATCCTTTATAAACTTTCACTACCATCAGCACACTGAAACAACCCCTTTTACAATGGGCGCCCAGGGCCACGGGCCGGGTCCCAGCTGCCGTGACATCTCCCATTGAAGCTCATCGGGTCCGGTACCGAGTACCCCACAGCCCTGGGTGTGATGGCAACCCACTTCTCCAATATTACATCATTGAGGGGAGGAAAATTGACATTCATTGTCCCATTGTGATTATGGTGGAATTTTTAGTGAACTCCGTAGTTCGATTTCTCAACAGTTACTAAGTTGGGTCCCTATTTTACGGAATTTATCTATTTATCTGAGTATTGTTGCATATTGTATAGAGTGTACCAATTGTTTCTTTGTCCGGTTATTATCTATTTGAATATTTGAATGACATGGCTTCTTGGAATATAGAGTGCCTGGTCAGCAAAGAATTAATATTTATATTCTGCTTTTATTGTATGAGTCATCTGCAATACCTTACAAATATTATAGGGACTATGACATGGCCCCTATGCGCTCCAGTGTGGAGCGCATACTTGAGTGCGCATGACCGGAGGAGCATCGATGCGTCCAAGTGTGGAGCGCATTTTTGAGTACGCACTTCAGGAGGTATTTTTCGCTTACTTCCTGTGCATTCCACCCTGAACCGCAATACGGCGTGGTACGCCGGCCATTAAGTATACTATTATTGGCTACCGCATTTTGGAACAGCATATTACAAGCAAATATGGTTATCGGTCCACTCCATGTTTTTGGTGATACGGCCGCCTGCTTGTTTTTAACCACATCAATATGGCGGAATACCTTTGACATATGAACAAGGAGACCCAGTGTTTTTATGAGGTTGGTGTATGATTTGCATCCGTGATTGACCCCTTGATTCTTTGGCGGGTTATTAAAACCTGCTTAGCATAGGCTGGTTAGGTATGCTTTCTCTATCATAGCACCTCGAATCTTTGGCATAGGCAGGTTCCTATCGTGCCTCCTGATGAACCATATGGACGGGGAAACGCGTTGAGGCGAGATTCTCTACATGGGATAAGCCCCCTTCTCTCTTTTTTTACTCCCTTTATTCGTTGTGTATACCTTATCTGTGGTTATCCTGTGCACTAGGTTACACTTCAAATTATTGGGCCTTGCATTGATTGAATGTTTATGTGCCATTGTTCTGATGAAAGGGTGATATTTGTTCCACAAGTACAATATATTTGTGGGTTTTTCTAATAGAGGGACATACTATCTGGAAAATATTCTTCAATATACTGTATTATCTCTAAGTATATCTCAGGTTTTTACTCCTGGTTATATATACAAGCATAAAAGACTGATTTCATCATATGTTTTTTTACCCCGAATATCTATAATTCATCTCTTTCAAAAGCTATATGTTTTCCCACCTGTTTTAGCACAGGGCCTATTAAGGACAGACTGGACAGTCGTCGCTTAGTGGGGGCGCCAAATTATCGTCTCTTTCTAGGGGGCCAACTTCCACAGTCAGACAGGTGTTATTTAGGGTCTAACCAGGGACGTTCAGGTAACTTTTTTTTGAGAGTATCAGTCTATGTATATATTTTGTGTTTTTGAACGTTTTTTTGTCCTATACACTGGGTGGTGTTTTTTAATGAATACATAATAAAGCTTTATAAGATTTTAAGGGAATATATGTTATGCTACACAAATGATTGTTTTTCCCTAGTCTCAAGACGTTCCTTTTTTCAAAATTAGAAATCAAAATCCGAGTGGCAAAATGTGGAAAGTTCATGGAGACTTATCCAAAGCAACTTGCAGCTGTAATTACAGCAAAAGGAGGATCTACAAAGTACTGACTTTAGGAGGGTGAATAGTAGTGATGAGCGAGTATTCTCGTTACTTGGGTTTTCCCGAGCATGCTCGGGTGATCGCTGAGTATTTGGAAGAGTTTGGAGATTTAGTTTCTGTCTCCGCAGCTGCATGATTTGCGGCTACATGACAGCCTGAATACAGTCATGGCCAAAAGTTTAGAGAATGACACAAATATTAATTTTTACAAAGTCTACTGCTTCATTTTTTCTAATGGCAATTTGCATATACTCCAGAATGTTATAAAGAGTGATCAGCTTTACAGCAATTACTTGCAAAGTCAATATTTTCCTAGAAAATTAACTTTATCCCCCAAAACACATTTCAACATCATTGCAGCCCTGCCTTAAAAGGACCAGCTAACATCGTGTCAGTGATTGCTCCATTAACACAGGTGTGGGTGTTGATGAGGACAGGGCTGGAGATCAATCTGTCATGATTAAGTAAGAATGACACCACTGGACACTTTAAAAGGAGGCTGGTGCTTGGCATCATTGTTTCTCTTCTGTTAACCATGGTTATCTCTAAACAAACACGTGCAGTCATCATTGCACTGCACAAAAATGGCCTAACAGGGAAGAGTATCGCAGCTAGAAAGATTGCACCTCAGTCAACAATCTATCGCATCATCAAGAACTTCAAGGAGAGAGGTTCCCTTGTTGCCAAAAAAGCTCCAGGGCGCCCAAGAAAGACCAGCAAGCGCCAGGACCGTCTCTTAAAAGTGTTTCAGCTGCGGGATCGGGCTACCAGCAGTGCAGAGCTTGCTCAGGAATGGCAGCAGGCAGGTGTGAGTGCATCTGCACGCACTGTGAGGTGGAGACTCTTGGAGCAAGGCCTGGTCTCAAGGAGGGCAGCAAAGAAGCCACTTCTCTCCAGAAAAAACATCATGGACAGACTGATATTCTGCAAGAGGTACAGGGAGTGGACTGCTGAGGACTGGGGTAAAGTCATTTTTTCTGATGAATCCCCTTTTCGATTGTTTGGGACATCTGGAAAACGGCTTCTTCGGAGAAGACCAGGTGAGCGCTACCACCAGTCTTGTCTCATGCCAACTGTCAAGCATCCTGAAACCATTCATGTGTGGGGTTGCTTCTCGGCCAAGGGAATGGGCTCTCTCTCAGTCTTGCCTAAAAACACAGCCATGAATAAAGAATGGTACCAGAATGTCCTCCAAGAGCAACTTCTCCCAACCGTCCAAGAGCAGTTTGGCGATCAACAATGCCTTTTTCAACATGATGGAGCACCTTGCCATAAAGCAAAGGTGACAACTAAATGGCTCAGGGAACAAAACATAGAGATTTTGGGACCATGGCCTGGAAACTCCCCAGATCTTAATCCCATTGAGAACTTGTGGTCAATCATCAAGAGACGGGTGGACAAACAAAAACCTTCAAATTCAGACAAAATAAAAGCATTGATTTTGCAAGAATGGACTGCTATCAGTCAGGATTTGATCCAGAAGTTGATTGAGAGCATGCCAGGGAGAATTGCTGAGGTCCTGAAGAAGGGTCCACACTGCAAATATTGACTTGCTGCATTATGGCTACTTTCACACATCAGGTTTTCGGCGTCAGGCGCGATCCGGCGTCGTGCCGGAATGCCGGATCCGGCAAATGTTTTGTAAAACCTGATGTGCCGGATCCGGTTTTCTGCCGGATCCGTCTTGTTCTTGACAGACAAAACCGGATCCGTCTCATCCGGTTCATCCGTTTTTCTATCCGTTTTTTCGACGGATTACGCCGGATCCGGTTTTTAAAATTGACCCTTGTGGCCCCTCAAGGCAGAGTACACTGGCAGAATGACAGAGTGTGAAAGATTTGTGCCCTAACCAAACTTGTGTACCTTCTGGACCAACAGTATATACCTTTGCCAACCAAAGTTGGCTATCTTGTCATGGTCTACTATTTTTAGCTTTAGGCCACAGGTGTGTACCTGGTTGTGTTTTATGCAAAGTATTTCACCTTTTAACAAAAGTTGTGTACATTGTTAGGAAATCACCAACAATAAACACAACTTTTTAGGTGAAATACTTTGCTTCAAACACAACCAGGAACACAACTGTGGCAAAAAGCTAAAATTTACCCACAGTTATACCTGGTTTTGAATACCTTTTTACCTTTGAAATACCCTGTATTTAACCTTTTTTTTAAACATAGTTCGCCGCAGAAAGAAAAGACAGACAACCATTGTGAAACGATAATTTAACTTTTATTTAAAATTTTTTTTTTTTTGTAAAATGTTTTTAAAGTGCAAAAAACTTTTTTAATAAAGGTTTTAAACCCAATGGGCATTTTTATTAAAAAACACACATTACAAATCTGTGTATTGTGGGGTGGAAATACTGCTGGAGGGGCTGCGGGACACTTCGACACTGGGTGTGTGGAGAGAGGACTGGGATCGTGGTGGGGAAGGAACAGTTAGAGGTGAAGGTGTGGAAAAAACTACAGAATGGGTGGACATGTGGGAAGCAGAAGAGGTGGTGGGTGGTGGAGTGGAGGGTTGGGCAGGGACTGTAGGAGCAGATGATGTTGATGGAAAGTTGTATGGGGAAGGAGTTTGGTACGGGGAAGGAGTTTGGTACGGGGCAGGTTGCTGGAAGTGGGGAGATGACTGGTACTGGGGAGGTTGCTGGTACTGGGGAGGTTGCTGGTACTGGGCAGGTTGCTGGTATGTAGTAGGAGGGGGAGGATGAAAAGTGGCTGGAGGGGGTGCAGATGTAATAGGAGGGGGAGGATGGAAAGTGGCTGGAGGGGGTGCAGGTGGAGGAACTACAGTGGTGGGAGGTGGAGGTTGGGAGGTAACCTGCTGTAGAGCACCGTGGCACGAATGCATTACATGCATCTGCTGGGCAGGAGAGAGCGTTTCCATGCGCTCCACAACAGACCTGAAAAAGGTGTGGTTTGGCGAAGATCTTGCTTCTGAATGCATGGTTTGCAGAAGTGTCTTCACCTCCAGAATGCTGGAGTTGATCTGCTGAAAGCCTGCGGAGATTTGCTCTGACAAGACTTTGAGACAGTTCTGGAAAGATGCATTCAGATGCAATAACTCTTGCGCATAACTCTTTTCCTGACCCCTCTGCCGCTGCCGCCCAGTACCCGCAGGTGTACTAGAGGCGGCAGGGGCAGAAGGGTGGGGTAAAGGGAAAGCGATCTCCTCACCAGCAGCTTCATGTAATGTAGGTGGCCACGATGCTCCTGTGCTGGTGGATGGGACAGATGGGTAGAATGTGTGGGAAGGCAGGGAAGGTGCAGATGTACCGGGGCGGTCGAAGTGTCCCTCGGTGCCGGTCTCCTCAGGGATCGCCTCAGAAGGGTCCAATCGTGCAGGCTCCCGAGTGCTGCTCACCGTGCTGTGGAATAAAGGGAAAAAAAAACAATTAAAATACTGACATGGTATGGCCCTGGCTGAAAAAAAAAAGTTACATCTTTTTCACATGTGGTGTGTAATATTTACCTTCTGGTGAGCATTGTTTCCCGGAGGAACGACAGGGCTTGTGCGTACTTGTACTTGCTCCTGCGTCCTCCAGATCCACTCGGGGCCCGCATCTCTTTATTGAACTCCTTCTTGAAACGATCCCTCACAGACCGCCACCGATTCACAATTCTGTTCCCTGAAACGAGAAAGGAGTGGTTAGTATACAACATCAGTGTTTCACAAACTCCAGTCCTCATGGTCCCCAGGGGTCATGTTTTCAGGATTTCAATAGTAAATAGAAATCCTGAACACATGATCCGTGGGGACCACGAGGACTGGAGTTCGGGAAACACTGGTTTACATCAAGCAACCGTTACTGTATATACTTACGCTCTTTAATCTGGTCCCGAGCTTCGAGGTCCTCCCAGCGGCCCACAAGGAGAGAACAGATTTCCTCCCAGAGTCGTCGGGTAATGATCAGGTCAGCGTGGCGGCGGTCAGCCATATTCCAGAGCGGCTCCCTTTCTCTGACGAGATCGATGAGGCGGTCCACATCAATCCCTCCATCCTCACCGTCAGAGTCGGGAGCACGCTGTGAAGGCTGTTAAAGAAAAAGACAAAAATAACATAATTAGCCTCCACAAAAGAAATGAAATAAAAAGTGCCAAAAAACAAAGCAAAAATATTTATACTTACACGCTGGTGACCGCCGCGTTGCTGTCGCCGACGACCCTGGGAGGCACTGCGAGGACCTCTTGGCCGAGCACCAGATTGGGAAGACTAGAGAAGAAAACAAAAAATGTTATGAGTTTGGATGTAGGCATTTGTTTGCTGTGTGTGGTCTGCAGAACATTGTTTTCTATGTGTTGTGTGTAGTGTGATGTTGTGTTTCTGCGTTTGATGCAAAAAACTTACGAATTGTGAGCCCACTCCAAGCGTCTGTCCACCCCTTCCTTCTTCTTCTGGGAGCTCCTCTTCATCTTGTGATTCCTGTTTTGAAATAAAAGGCAATGAATAGACATATATTACAGAGATGATGGATTTTGGAAATAAAAACTTACCGTCAAACGCTGACGATGCGAGGGAGGGCTCCCAGAAGAAGATGTGCTGTCCTGTTGATGGCCAGACTCCATGGCTGTGGGTATTGCTGCTGCCAGTGATGCCATTTCTGCTGCTGCTGCTGCATCTCTTTGGCGGCTGTTGAATAAAGAGAAACAAAGGGCCAATGAATATCTTGATATTCCATGGCCCTAGTTTGGAGGAATGGGGGATTTGATAATTACCGTCTCTCATCTGCTTCTGGACTCCCCTCCCGTTCAGCATGCTGCTCCATTTGGGGTGTTGCTGATGGTGCTGCTGCTGCATCTCTTTGGCGGCTGTTGAATAAAGAGAAACAAAGGGCCAATGAATATCTTGATATTCCATGGCCCTAGTTTGGAGGAATGGGGGATTTGATAATTACCGTCTCTCATCTGCTTCTGGACTCCCCTCCCGTTCAGCATGCTGCTCCATTTGGGGTGTTGCTGATGGTGCTGCTGCTGCAGATGTCTGCTGCCTTCTCCTGCGCCTGGTTGCTGTCTTGGGTGGCATGTTGGGTGTGGCTGAGGGTCCCATTGTCTTGCTTTTATATATCTCCTGTGGGCAGAGCTACTGAGCATGCTCAGACCAAAAAAAACGGATCCGGCCACCGGATCCGGCTTTCGCCGGATCCGGCGCATTGCGGCGCTCATAGGCTTTCATTGTGTGAAAAAGCCGGACGTGCCGGATCCGGCGTGTCCGGCTTTTTCGCCGGAGACAAAAAACGTTACAGTAGACGTTTTTTCCAGACGCCGGATCGCGACACATTGCGACACATTGCCGGATCCGGCGATAACCGGATGAAACGCATGGCCATCCGGCGCAAATGCAAGTCAATGGGGGGGAAACCGGATCCGGCATTGCATTTCGCCGGATCCGGTTTCTGTCAAAAGCGCCGGATCGCGCCTGACGGCGAAAACCTGATGTGTGAAAGAGGCCTAACTCATTCTAACTGTCAATATAACCTTTTGTTACTCATAATATGATTGCAATTATATTTCTGTATGTGATAAAAACATCTGACAAACACACATAAAAACCAGAGGGCAGCAGATCACGTGAAAATATAATATTTGTGTCATTCTCTAACCTTTTGGCCATGACTGTACATGTGGGGATTGCCTGTTTGTTAGGGAATTCCCACATGTATTCAGGCTGTCAAGTAGCCGCAAATCATGAAGCTGCGGAGACAGAAACTAAATCTCCTAGCACTTCCAAATACTCAGACATCACCCGAGCATGCTTGGGGAAACCCGAGCAACAAGCCTACTCGCTCATCACTAGTGAATAGTTATGCACACTGACTTTTTCAGTTAGTTTGTCCTATTTGTTGCTTGCTTCACAATAAAAAGAAAACCAAATGTTTACAGTTGTAGGCTGTTCTTTACGTGAACTGATGCAAACCCTCAAAAGAACCAATGAAATTCCAGGTTGTGAGGTAGCAAAACATGAAAAAATGCCAAGGGTGTGAATACTTTTGCAAGCCACTGTAAAGACACCAAACATATAATTTCTTCATTCTACGGATTAAAATGGTCATCTAACTTTGGTTAACTTGTGATGTCATTGCCCTCTATCCTGCCATGCCCCGCTCACAAACATTTTCAGTCCTTTCCACCCATCTGGAAATGTAAAATGAATTACCTTTCATTTTTGAAGGGGTTGTTCACTCTTAGGACAACCCTTTGTTATCCCCTCATGTTTGGTCCCGTTAAAATAAAAACATGTATACTCACCTCTGTTGCCAGCACCATTCCAGCGGTGTCGGCACTCGTGCTCCCGGGGCTCACTTGAGGTTGTAATGTCGCGTGAGCCCTACACCCAATCAGCGCTGGCGTCACTGTCCAAATTGAATATCAAGATCAAGTGAGAGATCAGAAGAGCCTGGACTTCCTGATGATGAGAAAGTGCACAGAACGTGTGAAAGGGCGGTAGATATGAAAGACGCAGCTAGAACATTGATGACGCATAGAGATAGGGAACATAAATTATGCAGAAGAATTGAACAAGAACTAAGTGAAAAGCTATCCCCTAATGCCTGCATGCGCTGGTCTATTAATCACAGCCTTTTAAGACTTATAGGGGGTTTCCATCATTACATTTGTCATATGCCCGAGTGGCTACCAAGATGGTAAACAAGATAAGGTAGTTTCTTTATGGATCCCAGAATCATCACTGCTTACCGCTGGCTGGGTTCCCTCGCTGGTCACTTCTCCAGTATTATAGGCATATCACTGCCATGGTGACCTCAGCAAGGAATGGCCTTGACGTCACCCAGCACTGTTCCGTTCTGAGACTGAATGAAAAAAAAAAGTCCAATAAAATTTGTTCAAATTAAAAAAAAAATCAAAATCAAATTTTCAACAAAAGAAAAAAAATAGAAAACAACACTGTTTTTATGCAAAATAAATAAATAAAAGTAGACAAAACAGTAAAAATACTCAATATCACCACATACAGGATGACCTGATCTGTACACTGATATTTATCCTGAACGGTGAACAAAGCAAAAAAAAGACACAAAACACAGAAAAAGTAACATTTTTTAATCATACTGATATGCACAAAGCTGACTAAAAAGTGATCAAAAAGCCGTATAGAAAAAGGAATCACGGAATGCATCATCTTATCCCACATAAACCATACACCTTATCCACACACATTTCTGCTCCGTACACCTCATACACACGCGGCTCCGCTCCGTACACCTCGTACACACGCGGCTCTGCTCCGTACACCTCGTACACACACGGCTCCGCTCCGTACACCTCGTACACACACGGCTCCGCTCCGTACACCTCGTACACGCGGCTCCGCTCCGTACACCTCGTACACGCGGCTCCGCTCCGTACACCTCGTACACACACGGCTCCGCTCCGTACACCTCGTACACACACGGCTCCGCTCCGTACACCTCATACATACACGGCTCCGCACACCTCGTACACACGCGGCTCCGCTCCGTACACCGCGTACACACGCGGCTCCGCTCCGTACACCTCGTACATACACGGGTCCGCTCCGTACACCTCGTACACACGCGGCTCCGCTCCGTACACCTCGTACACACACGGCTCCACTACGTACACCTCATACATACACGGCTCCGCTCCGTACACCTCGTACACACGCGGCTCCGCTCCGTACACCTCGTACACACACGGCTCCGCTCCGTACACCTCGTACACATGCGGCTCCGCTCCGTACACCTCGCACACACGCCTCCGCTCCGTACACCTCGCACACACACCTCCGCTCCGTACACCTTGTACACACAGCTCCGCTCCGTACACCTCGTACACACGCGGCTCCGCTCCGTACACCTCGTACACACGCGGCTCCTCTCCGTACACCTCGTACACACGCGGCTCCGCTCCGTACACCTCGTACACACGCGGCTCCGCTCCGTACACCTCGTACACACGCGGCTCCGCTCCGTACACCTCGTACACACGCGGCTCCGCTCCGTACACCTCGTACACACGCGGCTCCTCTCCGTACACCTCGTACACACACGGCTCCGCTCCGTACACCTCGTACACACACGGCTCCGCTCCGTACACCTCGTACACACACGGCTCCGCTCCGTACACCTCGTACACACACGGCTCCGCTCCGTACATCTCGTACACACACGGCTCCGCTCCGTACATACACGGCTCCGCTCCGTACATACACGGCTCCGCTCCATACATACACGGCTCCGCTCCGTACACCTCGCACACACACCTCCGCTCCGTACACCTCGTACACACGCGGCTCCGCTCCGTACACCTCGTACACACACGGCTCCTCTCCGTACACCTCGTACACACACGGCTCCTCTCCGTAGACCTCGTACACACACGGCTCCTCTCCGTACACCTCGTACACACACGGCTCTGCTCCGTACACCTCGTACACACACGGCTCCGCTCCGTACACCTCGTACACACGCGGCTCCGCTCCGTACACCTCGTACACACACGGCTCCACTACGTACACCTCATACATACACGGCTCCGCTCCGTACACCTCGTACACACGCGGCTCCGCTCCGTACACCTCGTACATACACGGCTCCGCTCCGTACACCTCGTACACATGCGGCTCCGCTCCGTACACCTCACACATACGCCTCCGCTCCGTACACCTTGCACACACGCCTCCGCTCCGTACACCTCGTACACACAGCTCCGCTCCGTACACCTCGTACACACGCGGCTCCGCTCCGTACACCTCGTACACACGCGGCTCCGCTCCGTACACCTCGTACACACGCGGCTCCTCTCCGTACACCTCGTACACACGCGGCTCCGCTCCGTACACCTCGTAAACACGCGGCTCCGCTCCGTACACCTCGTACACACGCGGCTCCGCTCCGTACACCTCGTACACACGCGGCTCCGCTCCGTACACCTCGTACACACGCGGCTCTGCTCAGTACACCTCGTACACACACGGCTCAGCTCCGTACACCTCGTACACACACGGCTCCGCTCCGTACACCTCGTACACACACACGGCTCTGCTACATCCCCCCTGTAAACCCCTCCTGACCCCACACAGAAACTTCCCCTCATCCAGCACCATGACAACCAGCACAGCAGAGTCCTGCATACACTGAGGCCCCTGATCATGTGACCCCTGACTCCTCCCCTCCTGTGACCTCATCCCAGGTCCTGTGCGCACAGAGCAGCCATATATGTGGAGTGCGGCTCAGCAGGTGGAGGTAGGTGCTGGAGATTCCCCATTACTGGGCGCAGGGGGCAGTAACCCCTTCACTGCTGAGACTATTTTGCTGCTTTCCTGTTGCTTCTTTGACTACCGACGTGTTGTTCTTTTTCCTCAGATAGATACGCCCCAACTATAAAAGACTGGAAACATGGAAACATATTCCTGACACAGTATAATGTACCCACAGTACCGCCATCCCCTCACACACAGTATAATGTACCCACAGTACCGCCATCCCCCCACACACAGTATAATGTACCCACAGTACCGCCATCCCCCCACACACAGTATAATGTTCCCACAGTACCGACATCCCCCCACACACAGTATAATGTACCCACAGTACCACCATCCCCTCACACACAGTATAATGTACCCACAGTACCGCCATCCCCCCACACACAGTATAATGTACCCACAGTACCGCCATCCCCCCACACACAGTATAATGTTCCCCAGTACCGCCATCCCCCCACACACAGTATAATGTTCCCACAGTACCGCCATCCCCCCACACACAGTATAATGTTTCCACAGTACCGCCATCCCCCCACACACAGTATAATGTACCCACAGTACCGCCATCCCCCCACACACAGTATAATGTTCCCCAGTACCGCCATCCCCCCACACACAGTATAATGTTCCCACAGTACCGCCATCCCCCCACACACAGTATAATGTTTCCACAGTACCGCCATCCCCCACACACAGTATAATGTTTCCACAGTACCGACATCCCCCCACACACAGTATAATGTTCCCCCAGTAGCGCCATCCCCCCACACACAGTATAATGTTCCCACAGTACCGACATCCCCACACACACAGTATAATGTTTCCACAGTACCGCCATCCCCCACACACAGTATAATGTTCCCACAGTACCGACATCCCCCCACACACAGTATAATGTTCCCACAGTACCGACATCTCCCCACACACAGTATAATGTTCCCACAGTACCGCCATCCCCCCACACAGTATAATGTTCCCACAGTACCGCCATCCCCCCACACACAGTATAATGTTCCCACAGTACCGACATCCCCCCACACACAGTATAATGTACCCACAGTACCACCATCCCCCCACCCACAGTATGTTTCCACAGTACCGCCATCCCCCCACACACAGTATAATGTTCCCACAGTACCGACATCCTCCCACACACAGTATAATGTTCCCCCAGTACCGACATCCCCCCACACACAGTATAATGTTCCCCCAGTACCGACATCCCCCCACACACAGTATAATGTTCCCACAGTACCGACATCCTCCCACACACAGTATAATGTACCCACAGTACCGCCATCCCCCCACACACAGTATGTTCCCCCAATACCGACATCCCCCCCACACACAGTATAATGTTCCCCTAGTACCGCCATCCCCCCACACACAGTATAATGTTTCCACAGTACCGCCATCCCCCCACATGCAGTATAATGTTCCCCCAGTACCGCCATCCCCCCACACAGTATAATGTTCCCACAGTACCGCCATCCCCCCACATGCAGTATAATGTTCCTACAGTACCACCATCCCCCCACACACAGTATAATGTTTCCATAGTACCGCCATCCCCCACACACAGTATAATGTACTCACAGTACCACCATCCCCCCACACACAGTATAATGTTCCCACAGTACCGACATCCCCCCCACACACAGTATAATGTTCCCACAGTACCGCCATCCTCACACACACAGTATAATGTACCCACAGTACCACCATCCCCCCACACACAGTATAATGTTCCCCCAGTACCGACATCCCCCACACACAGTATGTTTTCACAGTACCGCCATCCCCCCACACACAGTATAATGTTCCCCCAATACCGACATCCCCCCACACACAGTATAATGTACCCACAGTACCGCCATCCCCCACACACAGTATAATGCTCCCCCAGTACCACCATCCTCCCACACACAGTATAATGTACCCACAGTACCGCTATCCCCAAAACACAGTATAATGTACCCACAGTACCGCCATCTCCCCACACAGTATAATGTTCCCCGAGTACCGACATCCCCCCACACAAAGTATAATGTTCCCCCAGTACCACCATCCTCCCACACACAGTATAATGTTCCCCCAGTATCGCCATCCCCCACACACAGTATAATGTTCCCCCAGTACCACCATCCTCCCACACACCGTATAATGTTCCCACAGTACCGACATCCCCCACACACAGTATAATGTTCCCACAGTACCGCCATCCCCCCACACACAGTATAATGTTCCTACGGTACGACCGTCCCCCCCACACACAGTATAATATCCCCAAAGTACCACCATCCCCCCACACAGTATAATGTTCCCACAGTACTGCCATCCCCCACACACAGTATAATGTTCCCACAGTACCGCCAACCCCTCACGCAGCATATTGTTCCCTTGTTTATATTATATTTGTTCACATCTTTCATGTCGGCTATTAACCCCTTAATGACCGCCGATACGCCTTTTAACGGCGGTAGTTAAGGGTACTTAAACCACAGCGCCGTGAATTCACGGCGCAGTGGAAAAAGTGTATAGCGCCCCCCAGTGATGGAATTTCTCTGGGGTCTCGGCTGTCGGAGGTAGCCGAGACCCCAGAGAACATAATTCAAGTCAGTTTTTACAGACCCCGGTGTTGCAGTCACCGTTATTGCACATCAGAGGAGAGAGAAATAGGGTCCCCGATCCCCCCCAGTACCTCTCGGTGTCCCTGGGTCTCCTGGCTTCCCCCTACAGCCGCCGGCGTCTTCTTCCAGTAAGAAAGCGCCCACCGAGATCTGCCAGCCGGCACCCGGCAACAATAGGAAGATTTTTCCTATTGGTTCATATTGGTCATTGTGAAACCCTATCACAGTGATCAAAATAAATAAAAATAGTAAATAAAACCCCCTTTATCACCCCCTTAGTTAGGAAAAATAATGAAATAAAGAAAATATATTTATTTTCATTTTCCCAGTAGGGTTAGAGTTAGGCTAAAGTGAGCTGGGCTAAAGTTAGGGTTGAAATTAGGGTTAGGGGGTTGGGGTTAGGGGTGTGTTGGGTTAGGTTTGTGGTTAGGGTTATGGTTAGGGTTGGGATTAGGGTTAGGTTTGTTGTTAGGGTTATGATTAGGGTTAGGGGTGTTGTTATGAATGAGTCACCGTAGGAGGCAAAAACAGAAATACTAGCTAAGTCCAGAAAACCAGAGAAGTTGGCAGCTATCGGATTACAGACCCCTGAACCTATCAACAATTAGCAGTAGCCGTGGGGGGTTCCTACAGTGCCCTAGACCCCTCGATCACAGCCGGAGAACTACATAGCCTAAAGACAGAAAGGGAAATCTAAACTGCCCCAGAGCAGACCCCAATACAATAGGCAGCCCCCAACATATAATGACGGTGAAGAAAGATGAAAAAACACTCATACAGATAGAAAGATAGGCTGAGCAAACGATGAGGCCCAAGCTAGCTACAAAGGACAGGATAGAAAAGCTGCTGTCTGTAATCCGCCAAAACCCTATCAAAAGAGCCAACAGCTGATAGGGAAAAACAACGCTGAAGGCGCTAGGCTTCAAAAAGACTATATCAGTACTCAGGTATTTTCTGAAGACAGAGCAAAAAGGAATTCAGCACACCCCAGCAGGGAATGGCAGAAATCCAGAAAAACAAGGAAAAACAAAACCAAAACACAAATGCAAAAAACAGAGCAGGAAACTTAGCTTTTGAGGAGCAGGAATCAGACTGGTCTCCTAGAATCCCTCAGAGAGATCACCAGCAAGGCAGAAGGGCGTTGGCTGCCTTATATCCAGTCAGCAACTCCCGTCACCTAGTCATCATCATCCTGCCCAGATGCTTGGTAATCAGCCTCACTACCTTCCTTCACCAGAAGAGGGAGTTCATCAAACCTCAATGGTGAAGGGGAAAATGAACACACAACAGTACCTCCCCCTTGAGGAGGGGTCACCGAACCCTCATCCACGCCACCAGGGCAATCAGGGTGAGCCCGATGAAAGGCACGCACCAATATTTTGGCATGAATATCAGAAGCAGAGACCCAGGAATTATCCTCATGACCATAACCCTTCCACTTAACCAAATACTGGAGTCTCCGACTAGCCAGACGGGAATTCAGTATCTTCTCTACCTCATATTCCATGTTACCTTCAACCAATACAGGGTCCGGAGGTGCCACCCCGGGAACTACTGGTTTAACAAACCTCTTCAACAAGGACTTATGAAACACATTATGGATTTTAAATGTGACAGGAAGAGCCAAACGAAAAGAGACCGGATTAATAATCTCCAAAATCTTGTAAGGTCCAATAAATCTAGGCTTAAACTTAGGAGAAGCCACCTTCATAGCGATATTTTTTGATGATAACCAAACCATATCACCAACCTTAAACTGGGGACCAATGGTCCTATGTCGGTTGGAAAACCGCTGGGCCTTTTCCTGGGAGAGAGATAACTTATCCACCACTTGGTCCCAGATCTGGTGCATTCTCTCCACCACAGTGTCAACACCTGGGCAGGCAGAAGGCTCCACCTGCCCTGAAGAAAATCGAGGATGAAACCCAAAGTTACAAAAAAAAGGTGACATCAAAGTGGCAGAACTAGCTCTATTATTTAAAGCAAATTCAGCCAAGGGCAAAAATGAAACTCAATCATCCTGATCAGCGGAAATAAAACATCTCAAATACGACTCCAAGGTCTGGTTTGTTCTCTCCGTCTGCCCATTGGTCTGAGGGTGAAAAGCAGAGGAGAAGGACAACTGAATTCCCAGCTTGGAACAGAAAGTCCTCCAAAATCTAGACACAAACTGAACTCCTCTGTCAGATACAATGTTCTCAGGAATCCCGTGCAAGCGAACCACCTGTTGCAAAAACAAGGGCACCAACTCAGAGGAAGATGGCAACTTAGGGAGTGGTACAAGATGAACTATCTTAGAGAACCTATCACAAATCACCCAAATAACAGTCATTCTCTGAGAAACAGGCATATCAGAGATGAAATCCATTGAAATATGGGTCCATGGCCTCCTGGGGACCGGCAAAGGCATTAACAATCCACTAGAGCGAGAACAAGCCTTAGACCGGGAGCAAGTGCAAGACTGCACAAAATTCCTGACATCACGAGACAAGGCGGGCCACCAAAAAGACCGACTCACCAGATCTCTAGTACCAAAAATACCTGGATTACCAGCCAATACAGAGCAATGAACTTCAGACATCACTCTCTTCTTCCACTGGTCAGGAACATACAACTTCCCACTGGGACAACGCTCAGGTTTGTCCTCCTGGAACTCTTCCAGAGCACGTCTCAAATCGGGCAAGATGGCAGAAAGAACTACCCCTTCGCCTAAGATGGTAGCAGGCTTGGTCACCACAGGAGAATCAGCAAAGAAGCTCCTAGAGAGAGCGTCAGCCTTGACATTCTTAGTGCCAGGAAGAAAAGAGACCACAAAATCAAAACGTGTAAAAAAACAAGGCCCACCTAGCCTGTCTAGGGTTCAAGCGTTTGGCCGACTCCAGGTAAATCAAATTCTTGTGGTCAGTGAGGACCACGACTTGATGTTTAGCTCCCTCCAACCAATGTCTCCACTCCTCAAATGCCCATTTCATGGCTAACAGTTCCCGATTCCCCACATCATAGTTACGTTCAGATGGAGAGAACTTTCGGGAAAAGAAAGCACAGGGATTCATTTTAGATGTTACAGGATCCTTTTGGGACAAAACAGCTCCTGCACCAATCTCAGAGGCGTCCACCTCTACCTGGAACGGGAGTGAGACATCAGGTTGCCGCAAAACCGGGGCAGAAGTGAATCTTTGCTTCAGCTCCTGAAAGGAAGAAACAGCCTCCGGAGACCAACTCAACACATCAGCACCCTTCTTAGTCAGATCAGTCAATGGCTTGGCAATACTAGAAAATTTTGCTATAAATTTCCGATAAAAATTAGCAAAACCCAAAAACTTCTGGAGGGCCTTCAAAGAAGTGGGCTGAACCCAATCATAAATGGCCTGTACCTTGGCCGGGTCCATTTCAATAGTTGACGGAGACAAAATAAATCCCAAAAAAGAAATCCTCTGTACCCCAAAAAGGCATTTCGATCCTTTGATATACAGGGAATTCTCCCTCAAGATCCGAAACACAGTCTGAACATGTTCCACATGAGAATCCCAATCCTTGGAGAAGATCAAAATATCATCCAGATAGATAATCAAAAATTTATCCACAAAGTCTCGGAAAATATCGTTCATGAAGCACTGGAAGACAGAAGGGGCATTAGTGAGCCCAAAAGGCATCACCAGGTACTCAAAATATCCCTCCGGAGTATTAAACGCCATCTTCCATTCATCCCCATGCTTAATGCGGATAAGATTATACGCCCCCCTGAGGTCAAGCTTTGCAAACCAGCAAGCACCTTTAACTCTGGAGAATAGATCCGAAATCAGGGGTAACGGATACTGATATTTAATAGTAATTTTGTTGAGGGCACGATAATCAATACAAGGCCTTAATGAACCATCCTTTTTGGCCACGAGAAAAAAACCAGCACCTAAGGGTGAAGAGGATGGTCTAATATGACCCTTCTCCAACGCCTCCTTAATATAGGATCGCACAGCCTCGTGCTTGGGTACAGATAAATTGAAGAGCCGACCCTTGGGAAATTTACACCCCGGGCTCAGTTCAATTGCACAGTCATAACTCCTATGAGGAAGCAAAGACGCAGACTCATTCTCACTAAATACATCATAAAAATCCGCCAAATAGTCAGGAATATCATGCGACTGAGGTGAGGTGGAAAAATCCGGAGCCTCACTAAGGACACACCGACAACCCCAACTCACCACAGACACAGATTTCCAATCCAAAGCCGGATTATGAATTTGCAACCAGGGAAACCTCAGAACAATGGTATCATGCAAATTATGCAACACCAAAAATCTGCAATTTTCTTGATGGTCTGGGGTGACCCGCATTACCACCTGGGTCCAAAACTGAGGTTTATTTTTCGCCAAAGGAGTAGCATCAATCCCCCTCAAAGGGATAGGCGTCCGCAGAGGTGTCATCGGAAATCCACAATGTTTAGCAAAATCCAAGTCCATTAGGTTCAGGGCTGCTCCCGAATCCACAAAAGCCTTGGCGGAAAATGTGGACAGGGAGCAGATCAGAGTAATTGCCAGAAGAAACTTAGGTTGAACACCACCCACAGAAAACGTGTGTGCAAAACGTTTCTCTCGTTTAGGACAGACAGAAATAATTTGCGAGGCATCGCCACAAAAAAAACACAGCTTATTACGCCTTCTGAACTCCTGACGTTGCTCCCTGGACAGAACTCTATCACATTGCATAGGTTCAGACACTTGTTCAACAGGTGGCAACACCTCTCGTGCAGTCCTGCGTTCACGTAAACGCCGATCAACCTGAATGGCTAATGACATAGAATCGTCAAGACCAGAGGGAGCAGGAAATCCCACCATAGTATCTTTTACGGCTTCTGACAAACCCTTCCGAAAGAGAGCTGCCAAGGCATTATCATTCCAGGTAGTAAGGACCGCCCACTTTCGGAATTTTTGACAGTACAATTCTGCAGAATCTCGACCCTGGCTCAATTCCAACAGGGTCTTTTCAGCCTGATCAATAGCATTAGATTCGTCATACAACAACCCCAAGGCTTGAAAAAATGCGTTCACATTAGTCAAAATAGGATCACCTGGTTTCAAAGAAAACTCCCAATCCTGGGGATCGCCACGCAGCAAAGAGATGACAATTTTAACCTGCTGCGCGGAGCTCCCTGACGAGTTAGGCTTCAAGGCAAAAAATAATTTACAATTATTTTTGAAATTCCAAAATTTAGACCGATCCCCAAAAAACACATCAGGAGTAGGGATCTTTGGTTCAGCAGCATGTGAATGAGTAAGGTAGGCGGAAATTCCCCGCACTTCCTCAGCGAGCTGCTCCACACGATCAGAAAATTGCTTTATCTCCATTGAGAGAAAAAAAAAATTCCCCTTACGGCCTCAGAGATATAGAGGAAAAAATATACACACTTTTTTTGCACAATTCTTTCCTGCTATTGAGTACTCTAGGATCTGCGGTATGGCTGGTGATTCTGTTATGAATGAATCACCATAGGAGGCAAAAACAGAAATACTAGCTAAGTCCAGAAAACCAGAGAAGTTGGCAGCTATCGGATTACAGACCCCTGAACCTATCAACAACTAGCAGTAGCCGTGGGGGGTTCCTACAGTGCCCTAGACCCCTCGATCCCAGCCGGAGAACTACATAGCCTAAAGACAGAAAGGGAAATCTAAACTGCCCCAGAGCAGACCCTAAAGCAATAGGCAGCCCCCAACATATAATGATGGTGAAGCAAGATGAAAAAACACTCACACAGATAGAAAGATAGGCTGAGCAAACGATGGGGCCCAAGCTAACTACAAAGGACAGGATAGAAAAGCTGCTGTCTGTAATCTGCCAAAACCCTATCAAAGGAGCCAACAGCTGATAGGGAAAAAAAACCCTGAAGGCGCTAGGCTTCAAAAAGACTATATCAGTACACAGGTATTTTCTGAAGACAGAGCAAAAAGGAATTCAGCACACCCCAGCAGGGAATGGCAGAAATCCAGAAAAACAAGGAAAAACAAAACCAAAACACAAATGCAAAAAACAGAGCAGAAAACTTAGCTTTTGAGGAGCAGGAATCAGACTGGTCTCCTAGAATCCCTCAGAGAGATCACCATCAAGGCAGAAGGGCGTCGGCTGCCTTATATCCAGTCAGCAACTCCCGTCACCCAGTCATCATCATCCTGCCCAGATGCTTGGTAATCAGCCTCACTACCTTCCTTCACCAGAAGAGGGAGTTCATCAGACCTCAATGTTGAAGGGGAAAATGAACTCACAACAGGGTGTGTTGTGGTTATTGTTGTGAGTTCGCTTTCTGGCCTACCTCTGGTTACTACTGAAGGTAGTGGAGCTGGTCATATTGACAGAGGGGTTGCGAGTTCTCTTTCTGGACTCCCTCTGGTGGTTACTGGATGTAATGGAGCTGATCTGATTAACAGAGGCTTGCCACCTGATAATGAGGAGGACGATTGGAGATCTGGGGTTTCAGACTGGATTTAAGACAGCCGACTCCCTCTATCCCTGATGGTGATTTTTCCTGCCTCCTGAGGTCTTAGTTTCCAACTCAGTCCCTGCTTGCTCAGCTAAGTGTTCTTTTGCTATTGTTCACATTTGATCTGGTTTTGTCTATTTCAGTTTTGTGTGGGTCAGCCAGCTCCGGCTGGGGCTGTGCTAGTTTGTTTTTGTCCCTTATTAGATTGGCCTCTTTTTGCTCTGCTTCCAGAATATACCAGAGTGCTGATATAGTGGGCAAAGTCGTGTGACTTCAGTATTCGGCTGTGCCGAGGCGTCTAGGATCATCGTAGGCACGCTCCACGGCTACTGCTAGTTGTGTGGATAGGATCAGTGGTCTGCAATCCGCTTAGTTACCAACCTCTCTGGTTTTCTGTGGCTTGCTTAGTCTTGCTTTCCTCCTCGGTGACCCAATCATAACTGGTTGGGATTAGGTTTAGGGGTGTGTTGGGATAAGGGTTGGAGTTAGAATTGGGTGGTTTCCACTGTTTAGGCACATCAGGGGGTCTCCAAACGCGACATGGCGCCACCATTGATTCCATCCAATTTTGCGTTCAAAACGTCAAACGGTGCTCCTTCCCTTCTGAGCTCTGCCGTGTGCCCAAACAGTGAATGGGGTATCAGCATACTCAGGACAAAGTGCAAACAACTTTGGTGGTCTAATTTCTCCTGTTACCATTGGGAAAATTAAAAATTGGGGGCTAAAGAAATCATTTTTGTGGAAAAAAAAGTTTTATTTTCACAGCTCTGCATTATAAACCTTTGTGAAGCATTTGGGGGTTCAAAGTGCTCACCACACATCTAGGTTAGCTCCTTGGGGGGTCTAGTTTACAAAATGGGGTCACTTGTGGGGGGTTTACACTGTTTAGGCACATCAGGGGCTCTGCAAACGCAACATGACGCCTGCAGACATTTCATCAAAGTCTGCATTTCCAAACGTCACTACTTCCCTTCCGAACCCCGACGTGTGCCCAAAGAGTGGTTCCCCCCCATATATGGAGTATCAGCTTACTCAGGACAAACTGGACAACAACTTTTGGGGTCTAATTTCTCCTGTTACCCTTGGGAAAATAAAAAATTGCAGTGGAAAAAAATAATTCTTGAGGAAAAAATATAGATTTTTTTATTTTCACGGCTCTACGTTACAAACTTCTGTGAAGCACTGGGGGGTTCAAAGTGCTCACCACACACCTAGATAAGTTCCTTAAGGGGTCTAATTTCCAAAATGGTGTCACTTGTGGGGGATTTCCACTGTTTAGGCACATCAGGGGCTCGTCAAACGCGACATGGCGTCTGATCTCAATTCCAGCCAATTCTGCATTGAAAAAGTCAAATTGTGCTCCTTCCCTTTCGAGCTCTGCCATGCGCCGAAACAGTGGTTTACCTGCGTATTTGGGGTATCGGTATACTCAGGACAAATTGCACAACAACTTTGGGGGTCTAATTTCTCTTGTTACCCTTGGGACAATAAAAATTTGGGGGCAAAAAGATCATTTTTGTGAAAAAATATGATTTTGTATTTTCACGGCTCTATGTTTATAAACTTCTGTGAAGCACTTGAGGGTTGGCGTATTCAGGAGAAATTGCACAACAAATTTTGAGGTTCATTTTTTCTTTTTACTCTTGTGAAAATAAAAAAAATTGGTCCTGAAGTAAAATGTTTGTAAAAAAAAAATTGTAAAAGTTAATTTTTTCCTTCCACGTTGCTTCAGTTCCTGTGAAACACGTAAAGGGTTAATAAACGTCTCCGATTTTAGGGAATAAAAATTAAAAGTTTGAAAATTGCAACATTTTTAAGATTTTCGCCAAATTTCCGTTTTTTTCATAAATAAACACAAGTCATATAGAAGAAATTTTACCACTAACATGAAGAAAAATATGTCACGAAAAAACAGTCTCAGAATCACCAGGATCCGTTAAAGCGTTCCAGAGTTATAACCTCATAAAGTGATAATGGTCAGAATTGAAAAAATTGGCCCAGTCATTAAGCTGCAAATTGGCTCTGTCACTAAGAGGTTAAAGGCACCAATTACTGAGGACTCTCAGTTTTGATGATTTTTCTATCTACTGGATAACACAGTTATTTTTCCATTCAGATAAGGTGGAGCAGGCTCTACAGCTATCTCTTTCTGCCTCCAATAGAATAATGGATGTCGACTTTGTTACCTCCGATATAGAAGATGTCCGTTGTATTGCAATCATATCATTGTTTCCGGTTGGCTTGGACCTGTTACATATTTTCATGAACCAGCCTTGTTGCCACTTGCATCTTTTTTGAAACTTTATAACATACTCAGCCACTGAAACTTCAGCTTGACGAAGCAAGTTTTTCGGGAATTGCCCGTATAGGGATCTGCCATTACAGTTGCCCGGTTTGCAGTTTTTGAATCCTGGTCCTTGAACTGAGGCACAGCTTTTCGACCAATTTGCCGAACTTGCTCCTTACACAAAAGACCTTCCAGGTCCTCAGAGTTAGTTGCTGACAGACCCCTAATCCACTGGAAAAAAGGTTATTCTCAAGGAACCAGCCGCATCGCAACTATCTATGGGTCTGGATTTTTTTTTCAATAAACTTCTGGAGTGATATTATATTTCTGGATCAGGGCATCTTTAATAGCCTCATTATTATTCGTGTCTGGAGGCAAATCCCTAAATGCCTCAAGAGTTTTTACAGGTAGTAAAGCGGAAAAAGGACAGCAATTACATCATTATTTTTACATTTTCAATTATCGTGATGCCAAATATGCACAGGGTTTATTTTGTCTCAAAATTTCCCATAATACGTTTCACAATGAAGCAAAAATAGATTTGTCAGTGCTTTGAAAAAGCAGAAACTGTCATTTTTTTCTGGCTACAATGACAACAATTGATGCTCTGCCACCACATAGCGAGATATCGGTGCTCTGTTTAACCGATTAGATTTAACAGTCGCTATTGATTGCAGCACTTAAAGAGTTAAAAATCCAGCTTTTGAACCCCTCCAACCAGCAACATGTAATAACACATGAAGGAGTGCAAACTGTCTGCGGATCGGCTTACATCAGCTCTTCTTCCTCCCATTCAGGTCCCTACAATATCGGATCCTCTCAGTGGAGGTCTTCTATACAAGAGAATTCTCCTGATTGACCCATCAAGGATGGATAGGGACTGGGACAAGAGGGCGGAGAGGATATTACACCTCACCCTAGAGATCCTCTTCCGGCTTACTGGAGAGGTGAGAGATTCTGGTGTCGTCACATTACATCATTCTTATCTATGGGAATAACGGATGGACAGAACTGGAGAGGTGAGGGCTCTGGAAATGTCTGTAGTGAGATTTATTAATGTGTCTCTCCATAACCAGGATTACACAGTAGTGAAGAAGACCTCTAGGGAGCGCTGTCAGGCCCCTGTGTCTGAGGGATGGAGAAGAACCCTTAGCCCAATTATAGCACCTCCACCTCACCCCCTGATACATGAGGACATCAATGTCAAGGAGATCCTAGAACTCGCCTACAAGATGATTGAGCTGCTGACTGGAGAGGTGACACTGCTGGGAATGCTGGGACATTATACAGTAATGATATGAAGGGATCAGGGGGATGACGGTATCATTGTATGTGTCAGGTTCCTGTAAGGTATCAGGATGTCACTGTCTATTTGTCCATGGAGGAGTGGGAGTATTTAGAAGGACACAAAGATCTGTACAAGGACGTCATGATGGAGGTTCCTCAGCCCCTCACATCACCAGGTAATAGGACTTAAGATGGCCTATAATTATCTGTATGTAAAGAATGAATTCAGTCTCTGTATGTGTTTCCTCCAGTTCTATCCAGTAAGAGGACAACACCAGAGAGATGTCCCCATCCTCTTCTTCCACAGGACTTTAAAGAAGAAAATCCCGATGTTCCTCAGGATCATCAGGTAGATGGAGAGAAGGTGTCATGAGATCTCCCCTATGATGTGTAGACGGCTGTGAAGGTCTTGTGCTCAGTCTTGTTTTATCCACCAGTATTATATGTTTTATACTTGTGTAATGAGAACGGTGGAGATGGCAGGATTAGAGCTGATCATAGATGTGACTTCTCCATCTGTCTGTGACTTTTACAGTATTTGTTTCAGGGTGAAGATCTGACCCATATTAATACCACAGCGACCTATGTGAGGGGTGAGGAGCGGTGTAAGGAGGAAATTCCTACATACAGCTACCCAAGTGAGTAGTAACCATTAAATGTAGAGAAGTCACAGATTCTTCACAGTCATCAGCCGTAGCTGCTTTATTGGCAGTGTTATCTGGCTATATAACAAATATGTAGTCACAATTCTTCAGCTAAATTAATACACGAACCTCCACCCAAAATGGGCATTGTAAGTCCTTTTTTTGGAGTGCGATTGGTTTTGGCAAGAGCTCACGGGCTGAAGGATCCTCTCCATCCTGTGAAATTAGAAGATGCTGACTCTTACCTTCCCAAATCTCTAAATGGCAAAGCAAATGACAGCGAATCTTCTGATAACTTAGAAATTCATGCAAAGAAAAATCTATTCTGTATGGCGGGCCTTGGTTTAATGACAAATCAGTATTCCATGTGCAGTGAGCGCCAAGTGTGAATTTTTTCTTTTATTATGTCAATCTTTCCTTATTTTTACACTCAAATGTATACAGTAGACACTTAAACACAAGAAAGAATTATACAATTATTATTTGTTTCCTTTTTTTTTTTTATTTTTTTTTTTTTATTATACAATTATAATTTGTTTCCTTTTTTTTTTTTTTGCAATTTAAACTCTTCATCTCCATTGTTTGAGATTGAGGGGCCAAAGAAAAAAATGCTCCCTTAGTACAAAAATAAATGATCTTAATCATTTTTGTCCAATAATAGCAAAGTATCCTTTTATCCTGACTTATCCTGAGAGGATTGTGATAAACTATATAAAGAACATTAGACCTATACCATGACATCTGTCTAAGCTTTGCATGGTTGAGGGCTCCCCACATATGAAGAAATGAAGGATGGCACTCACTGTTCGGATGTGAAGGGCTTTATTCAGGAATAAAAAACATCGGCACGGGAAACGTGTTGAGTACGGACTACGGCCGTTTCGCGCTGCTGCGCTTCAACGGGTAATGAGGTCGAGGTGGTGCAACGGTTGAGGGCTGTAATACAGATTTATTCACGTCAACAAGAGATGCATTGGCACAGCTTGAAACCCTGGTTTCATGAGCAAATACACTGCACAAAGCAAATTGTAATAGTGCATATGATTAACTTGGGTGCTTAGTTGACAGACACTGTTTTTATCACAAAAGCATAAAAGCCATCCCATCGCGACAAGGTGTAACCAAACAAGATGATCCTATCTCTAATGTAAAATCTTTTTGTTTGCCAGCAGGCTTCAATATATGGGGCAGAGCAGGACCCAGGCCCATATCTATTGAGGCCTGCTACACCTTGTCGCAGTTTTTATCCTAGGTTATGTTTATCAATGGCCACATTGCACTTCCATCAAAATGTGTGTTAATTTCTTTGGCTTTGTGTCACGCTGTGACGATCTTCGGTAAAGAAAGGGGGACCTCAAACTGTCCCTGGAACTGGGACCCTAACTATCCCTGTTCCGGGGACTATATAAAAAGATTTTAAAAAAGTTGTACAAATATTTATAAAAAAAATAAATCACAAAATAATAAAAATATATATATATTGTACCCATAGATAAATATTTTTACGCAAGAAATAAAAAAAAAAGTACACATTTGGTATCACGACACGCCCTATAAAAATGTCACACTAGTTAACCCCTTCAGTGAAAACAGTAAAAAAAAAACAACAAAGCATCATTTTTTTGTGTTTTTATCACACCACCAAAGAAAAAGTGAAATACAACACGATAAAAAAAAGGCGAATGTAAATAATAATGGCATAGCAGAAAACGTAATTTTCCCAGCAAAAAAAGCAAATGCCATACAGCTCAAAGGAAAAATAAAAAAGTTACAGCTCCCAGAAAAAAGCGATGTAAAAAGCATTATTTTTATTATGAAATAGTTTTTAATGTGCAAAAGCACTAAAACATAAAAAAAAAAGTTATAAATGGGGTATCGCTGGAATCATACTGACCGGAAGTGTACAGCTGCCTTATCAATTTTACCACACAGAGAACGGCATAGAAAAAAAAACGAATTGCTTAAAACTAAAAACTCGTCCCGCAAGAAACGGCTCTCGCATGACTCTCGGCCATACAGTGGGGAAAAAAAGTATTTAGTCAGTCAGCAATAGTGCAAGTTCCACCACTTAAAAAGATGAGAGGCGTCTGTAATTTACATCATAGGTAGACCTCAACTATGGGAGACAAACTGAGAAAAAAAAATCCAGAAAATCACATTGTCTGTTTTTTTTTCATTTTATTTGCATATTATGGTGGAAAATAAGTATTTGGTCAGAAACAAGCAATCAAGATTTCTGGCTCTCACAGACCTGTAACTTCTTCTTTAAGAGTCTCCTCTTTCCTCCACTCATTACCTGTAGTAATGGCACCTGTTTAAACTTGTTATCAGTATAAAAAGACACCTGTGCACACCCTCAAACAGTCTGACTCCAAACTCCACTATGGTGAAGACCAAAGAGCTGTCAAAGGACACCAGAAACAAAATTGTAGCCCTGCACCAGGCTGGGAAGACTGAATCTGCAATAGCCAACCAGCTTGGAGTGAAGAAATCAACTGTGGGAGCAATAATTAGAAAATGGAAGACATACAAAACCACTGATAATCTCCCTCGATCTGGTGCTCCACGCAAAATCCTCAGAATGATCACAAGAACGGTGAGCAAAAATCCCAGAACCACGCGGGGGGACCTAGTGAATGAACTGCAGAGAGCTGGGACCAATGTAACAAGGCCTACCATAAGTAACACACTACGCCACCATGGACTCAGATCCTGCAGTGCCAGACGTGTCCCACTGCTTAAGCCTGTACATGTCCGGGCCCGTCTGAAGTTTGCAAGAGAGCATTTGAATGATCCAGAGGAGTTTTGGGAGAATGTCCTATGGTCTGATGAAACCAAACTGGAACTGTTTGGTAGAAACACAACTTGTGTTTGGAGGAAAAAGAATACCGAGTTGCATCCATCAAACACCATACCTACTGTAAAGCATGGTGGTGGAAACATCATGCTTTGGGGCTGTTTCTCTGCAAAGGGGCCAGGACGACTGATCCGGGTACATGAAAGAATGAATGGGGCCATGTATCGTGAGATTTTGAGTGCAAACCTCCTTCCATCAGCAAGGGCATTGAAGATGAAACGTGGCTGGGTCTTTCAACATGACAATGATCCAAAGCACACCGCCAGGGCAACGAAGGAGTGGCTTCGTAAGAAGCATTTCAAGGTCCTGGAGTGGCCTAGCCAGTCTCCAGATCTCAACCCTATAGAAAACCTTTGGAGGGAGTTGAAAGTCCGTGTTGCCAAGCGAAAAGCCAAAAACATCACTGCTCTAGAGGAGATCTGCATGGAGGAATGGGCCAACATACCAACAACAGTGTGTGGCAACCTTGTGAAGACTTACAGAAAACGTTTGACCTCTGTCATTGCCAACAAAGGATATATCACAAAGTATTGAGATGAAATTTTGTTTCTGACAAAATACTTATTTTCCACCATAATATGCAAATAAAATGAAAAAAAAACAGACAATGTGATTTTCTGGATTTTTTTTTCTCAGTTTGTCTCCCATAGTTGAGGTCTACCTATGATGTAAATTACAGACGCCTCTCATCTTTTTAAGTGGTGGAACTTGCACTATTGCTGACTGACTAAATACTTTTTTTCCCCACTGTAAACAAGGAAAAATTATAGCTCTCAAATAGAGCAATGCAAAACTAGTTTTTGCAAAAAAAAAAGCACCTTTTTACTGTTTGACAGCAACAAGACATAAAGAAACATAAAATTTCACCGACCCAAACAATGAAGTCACATAATCACTTATATTGCATGTGGAACAGCGTAAAAAACAAAAATAAAACAAATTCTTGATCTACTATTGATTTTTTTTTCATCCTACCTCCCAAGGAGCACACTAAGTCTCAGCTCACATTTATCCTACACTGTGCGCTTACACCCAGGTTTCTGTGTAAATCTCTGAAAATGCGTGATTCAGACGGAACTTCCGGCGTAAGATTCCCTATAATGAGGCAGATGGAGACACTGTGGACGCCATCTAGTCTAAGATCTGGCAGTGTCCGTGTTTGTTAGCGCTCATAAAAGCGCCTTCGGCCTGTGCACTTCTGAAAAGGACAATAATGAACGGAGGCCAGGTGGAGTCCAGAGTAACTCTGCTGTCTCATTATAGTGAATGGATCCTTCGGGGTTTCATCTGAATCACGTCACTCAGAAATTTAGATGGAAACCTCAATGTAAATGCTCAGCGTAGTGCACAGGATAAATGTGATTCAAAATTTTTAAGTAAAATGTTCCAAATCAGTCTAGGAAAAAAACAAGTCCCCTTCAAGTCTGCCAACTGTCAATGGAAATATAGGTGTTTCCACGTTGCTGGTAGTAATTCTGCACTCCCAAATCCAAATGCCCACCTCTCTTCTGAGCCCCACAGTGTGCGTAAACCACATTTAGCGTCCACGTATGTCATTTCTGTAGCGATGATAGACCATGAGTGCGTGTTTCCAGAAGCGCAAGCTGGGCGTAATGTACCGGTCACTTCAACGTACTGGTCACTACAGCGGCAGTTTGTAATTTTCACTCAGCTGCATCCATGCTTGTTTGAAAAACACCCATGGAGTCAAAATTATCACTACACCTGTAGATAAATTCCCAAAGAGGTATAATTTCCGAAATAGGGTCACTTGAGGGGGAATTCTGCTCTTCTAGCACTTAGGGGCTCTGTATATGGAGAATGCAAACTATTCTAGCAAAATCTGCGCTCCAGGAGGCAAATAGCGCTCAATTCCTCCTATGTCAATTCCTCCTTTTCTGTGTGTGGTTCCACTATTACTCCCCAGCAACAGGCCCGCTGTCTTGGGGTCATACTTGATTCCGAGCTTTCCTTTGCCCCCCACATTCGATCACTGGCTCGCTCTTGTCATCTGCACCTCAAAAACATTTCTAGAATTCGACCTTTTCTTACCTTTGACGCTGCAAAAACTCTTACTGTTTCTCTTATTCATTCTCGTCTCGACTATTGTAACTCTCTTCTAATCGGTCTCCCTCTTACCAAACTCTCCCCCCTCCAATCTGTCTTGAATGCTGCAGCCAGGATCATATTCCTCACCAATCGTTACACTGATGCCTCTACCTTGTGCCAGTCATTACACTGGCTACCCATCCACTCCAGAATTCAGTATAAACTTATTACCCTCACTCACAAAGCCCTCCATGGCTCAGCACCACCCTACATCTCCTCCCTTGTTTCAGTATACCACCCTACCCGCGCCCTCCGTTCTGCTGATGACCTGAGATTAGCATCCTCAATAGTCAGAACCTCCCACTCCCGTCTCCAAGACTTTACACGTGCCGCACCAATTCTTTGGAATGCACTTCCCAGGTCAATACGAGTAGTCCCCAATCCCCACAATTTTAAGCGTGTCCTGAAAACGCATTTATTCAGACTGGCGTACCACCCCAACACATTAACCTAATCTATCCCTGTGTGGCAGAGCCAAAAGTTTTACCATAACCAGGTTCCCCGCATCATGTTCCTACATGCTTTATGCCTCCATTAGCCCTCTGTGTCTGTACTGTTACACACTTAACATTATGACTGGTCCATACAATCAGGGTAACTGTTACCACCCACCTTTCGTGTCTCCCTCTTTCCTCATAGACTGTAAGCTTGCGAGCAGGGCCCTCTTTCCTCTTGGTATTTGTTATAATCTACTGTATGTGATTATTGTTATGCTGTAACGTCTATTGTCTGTACAAATCCCCTCTGAAATGTAAAGTGCTGCGGAATATGTCGGCGCTATAAAAATAAAATTTATTATTATTATTTATGTCTCTCCATATAACTAAGTAGTAGTGTACAGAACACATTTTGGGTATTGCCACATTCAGAAGAAATTGTGGGCCAGATTTTGATGCCATTTTTACCTATGAAGGAAAATGTAAAATCTGGGACTATTTTGGTTGTAAAAATGTAATTATTTTTTTTCTTCACTGCCCAATGAAATAAAATTCTGTGACACAACCATAGTGTCAATATGATCACTGAATCCCTATATGGTATAAAGTTCTTTGAGGCACAAGTGATGTCAGTATGATCAATGAGGTCACATGTGGAGGGTTTCTGCTGTTCTGGCACCTCGGTGGCTCTGCAAATGTTACAAACGCACCCTCAAATCAGTCCAGCAAAAAGTGAACTCCGATATGGCGTTTCTTCCCTTCTGAGCTCTGTACTGTGCCTCAAAAGTAGTTTTCGATCACATATGGGGTATCGGTGTACTCAGGAGAAATTTCACAACAAATTTTGGGGTACATTTTTTCCTGCTATTATTCTGAAAAGTAAAACAATTTGGGACTAAAACAACATTTTGATTGGAAAAATATTTTATTTTCATTTTCACAGGTCAACATTGTAAAATTCTGTGAAGCACCTAGGGGTTCAAGGTGCTCGCCACATGTCTCAATTAATTCCTTGAGAGGTCTAGTTTCCAAAATGTGGTCACTTGTGGAGGTTTCGATTGCTTAGCCCCATCAGTGCCCCTCCAAATGTGACATGACAGTCGTAGACCATTCCATCAAAGATTGCAATCCAAAACGTCACTTCCTCCTTTCTGAACCCTGCCATGCACCCAAACAGTAGTTTCCCCCACATATGGAGGATCTGTGTACTCAGGGGAAATTGTACAACAAATTGTGTTCCATTTTCTCATGTTACCCTTGTGAAAAAAAAATTGGGGGCTGAAAGAACATTTTTATGGAAAAAAATGTGATTTAGTTTTTTTATTTTCACGGCTCTACCTTTTAAGCTTCTGTGAAGCACCTGCGGGGTTCAAGGTGCTCACCACACATGTATAGAAGTTCCTTGAAGAGTTTAGTTTCCAAACTGGGGGTCTCTTTTGGGGGTTTCCTCCGTTAAGGCATATCGGGGGCTCTCCAAACGTGATGATTCCAGACAATTTTGCAGTCAAACGGTGCTCCATCCCTTCCAAGCCCTAACGTGTGCCAAAACAGTAGTTTTCCCCCCAAATATGGGGTATCTGCGTGCTCAGGAGAAATTGCACAACAAATTTTGGGATTCATTTTCTCCTGCTAGCCTTGGGAAAATATAAAAAAAAAGTACGTCTAAAATAACATTTTCTCTTCACCCATGACAGCACACCTGAGAGAGGGATCCACCCAGCCAGAACCGGAAACCTACTGAAATAAAGGGGCAGTACCTTTACGCCGCTTCAGTTGAGTTTCTTTCCTGATGGGAACCCTCGTGCTGAGACCCAGGCAGGTTGAAGATTTTATTATTTTAATTCCAGCTTACCCACTCCTGTCCCAGTACTGGAAGAACAGGAACACACCTGGATGCTGGCCTTCAGGTGCTGGAAGCACCGTCCGTGGGTCCAGAGGGCCTCAGCGTACAGCACAGACACGGGCCAGGCTGGCTATTCAGAATCTACCGCGCCGCTCTCCCTTTTCTGTCTTCCACCCGCAGCTCCATAGTGAGTCAGGCTTCTGGGGGCGCGCTCTGCTGAAGTCACAGGCAAAGCATGCTGGGAATTGGCTTTCCCGAGTGATGTCGGAGGGGGTGCGCTGGAAGCAAGCTGAAAAGTCGGCAGGTACGCATGGGGACTCGGCGCATTCCTGGCAGGGGCGGTGGAGGGGCATTTTTTCGGGCATCGGAGGAGGCGGATCCGAGAAGAGGCACAGTGGATCCTCTTATAAAATGGGGAATGACGACAGAAGAAGCGCTTATGTCCAAGGCTCTCCACAGTGGAGGATCTGAGAGAACATTAGCAACATCAGTCACCACTACCAGTGCCTGGTCACCAGCACGGGCGCACTAAGGGGAGCAGCTGCTCAAGTGGCAGGAGTGGCAGCCGTCCCGATCAGAGGAGTGGAAGGTTGCAGGACTCCTCGGTATCCAGAAGGGATGTTGTATGTACCCATGATCAGCCTCCGAATCCGGCTGACAGCAGGTGGTGAGTGAGCTGCGAGAATGTCACCTTTTGTTAATAAGGGCCATGTCTTTCTTAAATCACTAGGGGCCTAGGAAGGCTAGCACCAAGAAGAAAAATAAAGAATATTCCCTTTGTAGGACCCCGCAGGCAGTCCATTGGCAGAAAAGTCTCTGCTCGGACTGTATCCAAAAAACTATATGGGATGAGATCCCTGACTTCGCCGCAAGCCTTAGGTCTGTGATCAGGGCTGAGGTGGAAGGTTCCCTAAAGACCCTGTTAAAAAAGGGGAACAAAAGAGCTCAGGAGGTCATTATGGAATCTGAGGCCTCTCCACGGTCTGTCGGAGAATACCATAATGAATCCCCGTCCTCTTTGGACAGTGATATAGGTGGCCGACGCTGCTTTCCGGCTGAGGATATGGATAGGTTGGTCAGGGCAGTCAGATCATCAGTGGGCCTGAAGGTGGAGAAAGCACCTAAGTCCCTAGAGCATATAATGGTTGGGGGCCTGGAGGAAAGGAGGAAGCTCACCTTTCCAGTTAATCCCAGGATACGAGCTCTCATAGTTAAAGAGTGGAAAAAGCCGGAAAAATCTGGTAGCTTGCCCTCATCTTCAAAGAGGAGATACCCCTTTGAAAAAGACTTGGAGAGTTGGGATATAATCCCTAAAATTGATGCGACAGTGGCGAAAACCTTCAAGATGTGGGCCCTGTCCTTTGAGGATTTTAGAGCTCTTATAGACCCGTTTGATAAAAAGACTGATGGGTTCCTGAGGCACTCCTGGAAGGCAGCCGTGGGGTGTCTGAAGCCGGCAAAAGCTGGGACTTGTACTGCCCTCTCCCTCATGATCTGGCTGCAACAAATGGAGGAGCAACTTAAGAACACAGCCCCGAGAGATGAAATCTTAGCCAATATGCCTCCGTTGCACGGAACAGCGGCCTTTCTGGTGGACACCTCTGCAGACTCTGTGAGGTTAGTGGCTAGGTCGGTGAGCCTATCCAGTTCGGCCAGATGGGCCTAATGGCTGAAAGGAGTCTGGGAGATCTGCCTTCAAAAAATAGACTCTGTTCCATCCCAAGTGATGGCCAGTTTCTCTTTGGGTAGAAATTGGAAGCTATTTTGGGGAGAGCAGGCGACAAAAAGAAGTGCTGAAGCTAGGAAGCCTTCCTTTCGGAGGAGGAAGTTTAATAGGGAACGTCCTCCGGGAGGAAGGAAGAGATGGGAGTTCAAGGTTAGAAAGGAGTCCGGGTATATGTTCGGCAGCCTTCTACATCTTCCAAAAAGCCCTCCCAATGACGTCAGGTCAGTGGTAGCGGGATGGCTCTCCCTCTTTCTCCCTGCCTGGGTGAACATTTCCCCCAGTCACTGGATCTTGGGTATTATCAAGGAAGATCGGAAGATAGACTTTGTTCGTCCACCTCGCCAGACCTTCGTAATAACACTCCCCACGAAATCACCAGGAGAACAGCTGGAAATGGAGACAGAGATCATGGGACTCTAACAAAAGTGTGTTCTGTGTGAAGTCCCAGAGGAAGAGCTAAAAAGGGGATTTTATTCCCCCCTCTTTTTGATTAAGAAGCCGGATGGTTCCTTAAGAACTATTATCTACCTGAGGAAACTCAACCAATGGATTGTTCATTCTTCCTTCAAGATGGAATCCATGAAGATCCCTGTAAAGCTGTTATTCCAAAATTGTTTCATGGCAGTCATCGATTTGAAGGATACTTATTATCGCATCCCAATCCATCGGAACCATCAAAAATTCCTGAGATTAGCTCTGTATGTCCAAGGACAGGTCAGGCATTACCAATACACAGCCCTTCCATTCTGAATATCAATAGCTCTGAGAGTATTCACCAAGGTAATATCAGAGGTGATGGCCTACCTTCGCTCTCGAAAAACTGTTATCATCCGTTACCTGGACAACTTCCTTATAGTCGGAAGATCACTGTGCAGAACAACTAAGGGAGGTAACGTTGGTCCTAGAAGAACTGGGCTGGATGGTAAATACCCTCAAATCGAGATTAAAACCTGAAAGGATACAGTCCTTCCTTTGCCTGGTTTTGGACTCTGAGCGCCAGGTATGTCTCCTACCAGAGGACAAAATAGCCAAGATAATGGCTCTGGCTCTGTCAGCAGTAGATTAGTCAAGAATGACCCTAAGAAAGGCAATGTCCTTACTAGGATTCCTAACATCTTGTATCCCGGCAGTAGGAGATGGGCCCAATTTCACCTAAGGCACAAACAGTGGGAAGTTTTGTCTGTGTAGAGGTTGTTAAAAGGGAAATTAGAAGGGAAGTTACATCATCCTTCAGTTATAAGGGATTCCCTGTCTTGGTGGACTGTCAAGAAATACTTGTTGTCAGGGGTCCAGTGGATAAGACCAGTAGAGGATGTTATCACGACAGGTGCAATCAGTACCGGATGGGGGGCACATCTAAGGTCTCACTCAGTTCAGAGGATCTGGTCTCCTCTAGAGAGGGGCCAGGGATCAAACTTGAAAGAGCTGTGGAAAGGGCCTTGAGACACTTTCTCCCCTTCCTCCAGGTTTGCCATGTCCGGGTCATGTCGGACAATCGAGCAGTTGTGGCTTATATCAACCACCAGGGGGGAACAAGGTCACAAAGCTGAATGATGGCAGCGGTCCTTCTACTCCAGCTAGCAGAGCAACCCCTACTGTCTCTTACGGCACTTCACATAAGTGGAGTAGACAATACAAAGGAAGACTTCTTGAGTTGCGAGACATTGAGAGAGGGAGAATGGTCTCTAAATTCCCAGATTTTCAGAAAGTGCAAGCATAGATCTGATAGATAGATCTGTTTGCCAGCTTACACAACAGAAAAGTGAAGAACTTCTGTTCATTAATACCAAGGACAAAAACATTTGCAGTGGATGCTCTTCAGAATCCCTGGAGATTCAGGATTGCCTATGCATTCCCTCCAATAGTGATGATGCCAACAGTCGTGAGGAAGATCCAGGAAGATCTTGCGATGGTGATTCTCATTGCTCCATTCTGGCTGAAGAGACCATGGTTTTCCCTTCTAAGGCTGGAGTCACACTGCCTTATTTCTATTGCGAGAATAGCATAGTAAAACTCGCACTAGCTGTTGGCTCTCCTGACCTAAGCTTGACAGCTGCATAGTAATCCGTCATGCTCAGGTCAGGAGAGTTGCCAGCCAGTCTGTGCAGTGCGATGCGATTATCGCACAAGAAATATGGCAGTGTGACTCCAGCCTAAGGCTGATGTCCGTGTACGATCCATGGATCCTGCCAAAGAGCCTGGATCTTCTCATCCAGGGGCCAGTATGCCACTCATGTGAAGAGCTTCCATCTAACAGCATGGAATTTGAGAGTCAGCAGGGGTTCTCACCAGGGTTAGTCTCCACCATGGTTAAGAGTAGGAAACTGATTACATCAAGGATCTATGGTAGGACATGGAAGAAATTTCAGGAATTTTCAGGGCAGCACTTAGGGGATGAGGCCTGGTGGGGTCCATTCTAGAGTTTCTGCAATCGGGGTTGGAACTAGGGTTAACAACTAACACTCTCAAGATTAAACATATAAACACAAACTTCAGAGCAGAAACCATATTTTCAATCCATCACACCCTATACTAAGTGGTGAGGTGGGCTATAAAAGCTCAAGACGCTCTCATAGTACATAGCCACACAAAGAGAAGAAAAAGAGCACAAAAAGTCCCAGATAAAACAGTATAATGATTTATTCAAAAGACATATAAAAAAACTAAAAAAATAATAGCAATGAAATTGGAGACAAAGTTGAATGGTTGATATCACAGGTGTAATACACAGGGCCCACCTTTATTTTAGTGGTCCCCCCATTTTTGACAGCCAGCCTTGCTAAAGCTCATGGTTGGGGGCTGGCATTCTCAGGCTGGTAAGGGGCCATGAATATTGACCCCGCCAGCCTAAAAATAGCAGCCCGCAGCTGCCCAGAAAAGGCATATCTATTAGATGCGCCAATTCTGACTCTTTGCCTGGCTCTTCCCACTTGCCCTGTAGCGGTGGCAAGTGGGGTTCAAATTTGTGGGGTTGATGTCACTTTTGTATTGTCAGGTGGCATCAAGCCCACGGCTTAGTAATGGAGAAGGGTCTATAAGACACCAATCCATTACTAACCCCATAGTCACATTGTAGAAAAACACACACACTAAGAATAAAGTCCTTTAATTGAAAGAATGACAGACTCCTTTAATAATCTTAATTAAGCCATCATACTTACAACCTCGCCTAATTCCACTGAAGCCCTCGTTCTGTAATAAAAGTAAAATAAAAAAACAATATACCATACCGGTCTGTCATTCTGTCCCACACCGTAATCCATGTCTGGGGGATAATTAGTTTTCAACCTGGATGGTGCCAAGATGCGACCGTCCAGGCTGAGAACCACAGGTGAATGAGCTGCTGGGAACGCAGCGTCAGTGACCGGGGTTGAAGTCATAGAGGTTACCTCCGGTCACTGGGCTCCGTTCCCAGCCGGCTGAGCTGTGGTGAGATCCCCACTAACACCGTGAGCGCTGAGTAACCAGGGGTGACTTCTTAGAGGTTACCTTTTGTCACTGGGCTCCGTTCACAGCCAGACTGAGCTGTGGTGAGATCCCCACTAGCACCGTGCTCGTACTGAGCAAAGAGTCTGAATACTTATGACCATGTGATATTTCAGTTTTTCGTTTTTAATAAATTTTCAAAAATTTCTACATTTCTGTTTTTTTCAGTCAAGTTAGGGTGCAGATTGTACATTAATATTTACCAAATGGCTGCAATGAAATAAAGAGTGAAATATTTAAAGGGGTCTGATTACTTTCCGTACCCACTGTATATCTACATTTGTTCTGTAATGTGAATTGCAAGTTCTCCTTCCCCCTCCATGTGGAGACGTTGACATACTCAGCCGGGATGGTGCCCTGTTAGTCCTCCACTTCTCCTGTGCATGCCTTGTTCTTAAAGGGGCAGTGCACGTACCTGCAAAGATGCCCCCAGCCAATAGCTGAGAGGCATCTTGTATAAAAGGGACTCGCCTTAATAGGGAGGTGCCTGAGCAACCCCTGAAGTTTCCCTACATTTGAGTGTGCAACTGTATGTTGCTAGGTTCCCCATTCTTATAGTTCTATAGTTATTTCCTTATCCTGTATCATACCTGTAGTCTTGTGCTGTGTGTAGGTGACCAGGGCCGGACTGGGACAAAAAAGCGGCCCTGCCAAACAAACCCCACCAGCCCACAAACTATAACACTCCTCACCCCGATCAGTGAAGTTTGCTTTACTTTGTGGTGCCCCTCACTCTCCTAAAAGGAGATATTTGAAGAGCCACATGTGAATGGCGCCACCGTGCGTATGATCGGCCACAGCTGCATTTACATGGTGCTCTACAGAGCTCCGATTTTCAGGATCATGGGGGTCACAGGAGTCGGATTTCCAGCAATTGGAAAGTTATCCCCTTTCCAGAGGAGAGCGGAATACTTGAGATAATCCATTTAATCAGCTTTTCCAATATTTTATTTTTATTAGGCCATAGTAATAATAAAAATTCTAAACCAATATTAACCCTCCCAAAGTCCAATGTCACCTCTTCGACAACAGGACAGGAAAAGTGGTACTGTGCAATGCATACTGCGCAGTGCATAGAGGGCCGGCTCCAGGTTTTTGTGGGCCCTGGGTGAAAGTCTCAGTTGGCCCCTTTAACACATACCACAATCCATAATGCACAGATACAGCAGAGAAATATAGGGACAATACAATGCCAAAGTTTTCACTTCTTACATTACATGAGTGATAACTATTGATTACATGAGTGATAACTATTGTACATTCTACAATAGGTCATAAATCAGACAGTATAGTCCTCCATACAGTATTATGGGCACCACATTGTGCTTTATACAGAATAACATGCTCTATAAATTGCTCCATACAGAATAATGAGCCCCATACATTGCTCCATACAGTATGAGCCCCATACATTGCTCCATACAGCAATTCTAAACATATAAATACTAATAGTGTTTGGGCACACTGCAAGGCTTAGAAGAGAGGGGGACATTTGCATGTGGGAGCGCAGATTTTGCTGGACTGATTTATGGAAGCCATGTTGCCTTTTAAGAGTTTTTTTTAGCTACTGCTAATGTCGAAACCCTCTATTTTTCTAAATGATGGACGTAAGTGGATTCTTGTTTTTTGGGAGCGGGGTAGAAGTTTTATAGCTATCAGTTTGGCCTATGTAATATTTTTTTGGTCTATTCCAATATTTGGAAGCCAGAACGAACAAAGAGGGTCGAACATCATTCTGTAATTGTTAGAATCTGTTCAGTTTGTGACTATCCACCATTTTCTTGTAGTGTTCTGGCTGCTTGTCTTTTTCCTCTGGTGCTGGGTTTGTCTTGGTTCAAATGATTGTATCACCCTTTATTAACCTGCACCTGTCTCCCATTCCTTGCTGGACAACAGTGTTAATCCACTTGACTTCTGGCTTGGAGCTTTGCTTTGCCTGCTGAGTGTTTAATTAGTGCAGTGCTGGGACCTCTGGTTCTGCTAGTCTTAGTTTCTGTTTTCAGTTTGTTTCTGCAGACTTCTCTTTGTTTTCTATTAGGAGGTGACCCGTTTTTGTACCCAATCCTTAGATCTTTCAGTGACCCCTTCTATAGATAGGGATAGGTCTTTGCTTGAGATTAACCTAGGATCGTCGATGGGTCTATTCGCAAGGAATGGGTCGTCCACTCCAACGTAGGGTATCAGCCTAGTCGCAGTGCTGGGTCAGTTTTCTCCCCTCCTACCTTAGTCTTGTGCTGCAGTACCGTAACAGTAGTGACTCCAACTCTGAGCTCTATTATTGGTGTGTTGACTGTTCTTTTTTTAGTGAATAATTGAACTTTTCTAAATAACTTGCAATTTCTATGGATATTCTAAAAATGTTATAAAAATAATTTTCATGCCTATTTTATTAAAAAAAAAAAATTTTGTTTTTATTCTTGGCAGATGTCCATACTGGGAGATCAGAGGGACAACTGACATCTTCAATTTTTAAATCGGATGATCTTGTTATAACACAAGATATAACTGAAGTGTATACCATTACTCCAGATTCAGACTGTAGCAAAACTTTTAACAAGAAATCAAGGCTTGTTAGACATGAGAGAGTTCATACAGGGGAGAAGCCATATTCATGTTCAGAATGTGGAAAATATTTTCCAAGGAAATCAAATCTTCTTAAACACTTTAGAATTCACACAGGTGAGAAGCCATATTCATGTTCAGAATGTGGTAAATGTTTTGCACATAAATCAAATCTTGTTTATCACCATAAATTACATACAGGGGAGAAGCCTTTTTCATGTTCAGAATGTGGGAGATGTTTTGCAGATAAAGCACATCTTGTTGGTCATCGGAGAACTCACACAGGGGAGAAGCCATTTTCATGTTCAGAATGTGGGAAATATTATACAAGTAAATCCTGTCTTGTTAGACATCAGAAAACTCACACAGGGGAGAAGCCATTTTCATGTTCAGAATGTGGGAAATGCTATAAAAGTAAATTCTGTCTTGCTGTACATCACAGAACTCACACAGGGGAAAAGCCATATTCATGTTCAGAATGTGGAAAATGTTATGTAGATAAATCATATCTTGTTAAACATCAAAGAACTCACACAGGGGAGAAACCTTTTCATACTTAAAATGTGAAAGATGTTTTACAGATCAATGAAATTTTCTTAGACACCAGAGAACTCACACAGGGGAGAAGCCCTTTTCATTTTCAGAATGTGGGAAATGTTTTTATTGGAAATCATTTTTTAGTTGGCCATCAGAGAATTCACACAAGGGGAGAAGCCTTTTTTCATGTTTAGAATGTGGGAAATAGATCCATCTGGACCTGTTGAAGCGTGTGTAACGCGAAACAGCTGTAGTCTTTTTCCATGCATGTTGCTCACGAACCTAGCCCTCAAGCTGACCTTGTCCAACTAATTTAATAAAGGACTATAGTTTTTTAACAGATCCCACGAGTGCTGCAATTTTTCTTCATTTTATGGCTCTATACTACGTGTGGTTTCACGCAAGCACCGGATTAGCCGTTTTATATCACCCAGACTCCCGGATTTCAGACATCCATATCTCCACCAGTGAGTAGACTTTGCTTGAGTGCTGTTTTGCTGTTTCTCTCTGTTTGTAGAATGTGGGAAATGTTTTATTCGCAAATGGCATCTTCTTGAACATCAAAACTTTCACGTGGGAAAGAAAGAAAGAAGCCATTATCATACATAGAAAGTGAGATGTTTTGCTTGAAAATCATATTTTTTCTATACCCTGATATTGATAGAGCATCCGTTTCCATGAACAAGAAACCTACAGAATAAAAAGGCGGTACCTCTCTGTATGCCTCCAGTATGGTTTCCTATTCCTGTGAAGAGGAGATCTATACCCCTGCAGTGTGAAGACAGATGTACCTGGGGAGATGTCTTCAGAGATTGCAGAGGCGTTCCCAGGGTAAATAGCTAACGTGGCTCCCTTGGTCCTGTCAGCTCCAGTGAATGATGCCCTCCCTTTCTTTCTCTGCAGTTGCTAGAATAGGAAGGAGACGCCTCTTGCTCCTGGCGGGCCTCTTCTTTGTTCGAAAGTTGGGGATGTATGTGACACATGTGCGCGCTCTGCAGGAGATGATGGTGCTTTCAGGCATGGAGGCACATGTTCCCTGTCAGCTGGCCATTTCCGAGTTTAGAAAGTGTGACCAGGGTTCGAATGATTAAGGCACCTAGTGGGTGGGAGGGAGTTCTGCCTCCAATTGGAGTAGCCCCCTCCGCAGTCAACCACAGTTATGTGCATTTGTGAAAAGAAGAACACCACTGAACAGAGGTCAGACAGAGCCTAAAGTAACTGCTGCCTCATTATAGTGAATGGATCCCTCAGTCGTTTCATCTGTCACATCACTCAGAGATTTAGATGGAAACCCCAAAATAAGAGCTCAGTGTAGAGCGCAGGATTAATGTGATCCCAAAATTTATGTAGAATGTTCAATGCTCAATCCACAAAAAAAGCAAGTCCCCACTCAGGTCTGTCATCTGTTAACGGAAATATAGCGGGCTTTCACAATACTGGTAGCACAAAGACTCTGGAAAGTTAAATGGCTCCTCACCCCTTAAAAGAAATTCAGGAAATTCTGTGCTTCCAAATCCAAATGTCCCCTCCCTTCTGAACCCCAGTGTGCCTAAACAACATTTAGCACCCAAGTTTGGCATTTCTGTAACAATGAGAGCCCCATAATTTACGGGTGAATGTCTCCAGAAGCGTAGCTTGATATAACGTAATGGTCACTACAACGGCAGTTTACAATTTTCACTCGGCAACATCCACTACTGCTTGTTTCTGGAAAACACCCATGGAGTCAAAATCGTCACTACACCTGTAAATAAATTCCTAAAGGGGTGTAATTTTCAAAATGGGGTCACTTGGGGGATTCTGCTCTTGTAGCACTTGGGGCTCTGTATATGGAGTCTGCAAACTATTCTCTTAAAATCTGCGCTCCAGGAAGCAAATAGTGCTCCGTCTCTCCAGAGTATCACTGTGTAGCTAAGCAGTACTGTACATCCACATATGGGATATTTCTACATTCAGCAGAAATTGTTGATCAAATTTTTGTGCCATTTGTACCCATTTACCAGTGTGAAAATGTAAAATTTGAGGCTAACACAATCTTGGTGGTAAAATTTTTAAATAATTTTTTTCTTCACTGCCCATTTGTATAAAATTCTATGACACACCTATGGTGTCAATATGATAACTACACCGCTAGTTGAATTCATTGAGAGGTGTAGTTTGTAAAATGGGGGTCACTTATGGAGGTTTCTGCTGGTCTGGCATCTTAGGGTCTCTGCCAATGTGACATGGCATCCTCAAACCAGTACAGCAAAATCTGCACTGTAATGTGGTGCTCCTTCCTTTCTAAGCTTTGCACTGTGCCTCAAAAGTACACTGCTCAAAAAAATAAAGGAAACACTAAAATACCACATCCTAGATATCACTGAATGAAATATTCCAGTTGCAAATCTTTATTCATTACAAAGTGGAATTCGTTGAGAACAATAAAATAAAAAAAGGATCAATGTAAGTCAAAATTAATATCCCATGGAGATCTGTATGTGGAATGATACTCAAAATCAAAGTGGAAAATCAAATTACAGGCTGATCCAACTTCCGTGGACATGCCTCAAGACAAGGAATAGATGCTCAGTAGTGTGAGTGGCCTCCACATGCCTGTATGACCTCCCTACAACGCCTGGGCATGCTCCTGATGAAGCGGTGGATGGTCTCCTGAGGGATTTCTTCCCATACCTGGACTAAAGCATCCGCCATCTCCTGGACAGTCTGTGGTACAACGTGACGTTGGTGGATGGAGCGAGACATGAAGTCCCAGATGTGATCAATCGGATTCAGGTCTGGGGAACGGGCGGACCAGTCCATAGCTTCAATGCCTTCATCTTGCAGGAACTGCTGACACACTCCAGCCACATGAGGTCTGGCATTGTCCTGCCTTAGGAGGAATCCAGGGCCAACCGCACCAGCATATGGTCTCACAAGGGGTCTGAGGATCTCATCTAGGTACCTAATGGCAGTTAGGCTACCTCTGGCGAGCACATGGAGGGCTGTGTGGCCCTCCAAAGAAATGCCACCCCACACCATTACTGACCCACTGCCAAAGCGGTCATGCTGAAGGATGTTGCAGGCAGCAGATCGCTCTTCATGGCGTCTCCATGGGCGTCACCCACATTCAACAGCCATGTCATTATGGATTATTCCTTAATTGTGGTCCCCTGATGAGCCCTGACACTGGGAGGGGGTGAAACGTGTAGGGACGATGCTATTGAGACTGGATTCAGATAAGTAACCTATTATGATCTTTTCGGGGCATGCTTCTTTTTTTTTTTGTGGTCTAGGGATTGACTGTACCAAAGACCAAAACTGTGATATAGGATTCCTGTATTTGATAAGGACTATAAATTACTAAGCTTGTTCAGATATTTACTAGCTGAGTAGCCAGAGCATGTTTGTGCATCAAGCTTATATGCATTTCACTATAAGTGCCCATTTTCTTTATTGCTTGAGGGAAAGTTTCTAGACTAGGCATATTACATCCAGGTAGTGGAATTCTTGGCCATCTAGTACTTTATATGACCCAGTCTACGGGATGCGTAGCTGACGAAGAATACCTCTTATTGAGGGTCAGTTTTTATGGGCATTTTTGAGACAATGTTTTCACCAAGTTTAGTAAGCTATACTATAGTTCACACTGCTTCAATTTAGCAGCAGGTGCTTGTTTCCTCAAAGACATAAACTTTACTGGTTATTCAGCTGTTTTTTTGTGTGTTTGTGGTTGGGTGGTGATAGGTTGGTTTTGTTTTTTGTAATATATTATTAATTTATGTCGTCTTTGTAGCCCTCTATTGCAGTAGGACTACTTTTTTATATATTTTTGTCAAAGAAAAATATTGTTTCTATTGGTATTCAAGAGGGCTTATATTTGATATTCCCCTCTTTTTCTGAGATTATCTGTATCATTTTTTCAAAACCTACCTTGTTCTAGGTGCTCTCGGTTATATTTGTCTACATATATTTACTCTATTGTATCAAAAAAATTAAAAGGCCTTGGGTTTTCTTTATGGTGGTTCAACTGAGTATACCCATATATTAGCAAATGCTTTAGGTGTTCTAATTGATCGTCTCCAGACTCTGTCATGTCTGTCACATGTGCTCAGTGTGAACCTGCTTTCATCTGTGAAGAGCACTGGGTGCCAGTGGCGAATTTGCCAATCCTGGTGTTCTGTGGCAAATGCCAAGCGTCCTGCACGGTGTTGGGCTGTGAGCACAATCCCCACCTGAGGACGTCGGGCACTCAGACCATCCTCATGGAGTCGGTTTCTAAGCATTTGTGCAGACACATGCACATTTGTGGCCTGCTGGAGGTCATTTTGCAGGGCTCTGACGGTGCTCCTCCTGTTCCTCCTTGCACAAAGGCTGAGCTAGCGGTCCTGCTGCTGGGTTGTTGCCCTCCTACGGCCCCCTCCACGTCTCCTGGTGTACTGGCCTGTCTCCTGGTGGCGCCTCTGAACACTACGCTGACAGACACAGCAAATCTTCTTGCCACAGCTCGCATTGATGTGCCTGTCACGGTCACGCGTGGCTGGACACAGCGCCTCCAGCAGGGCGTATTTAGATGACACGCGTGACCCTGGATACACCGCCTCCAGTTGGGCGAATTAAAATAATAAAACGTGCAGCTGGATACGCCGCCTCCAACGGGCGAATTTCGGAAATACACGTATATCTGGAAACCCTGCCTCCATTAAGGCGAATCTAAACAATAAGGGGAAAACCTGGGTAACAATAACAATGGTGGCCCTGCGATAGGGAACGGGGAAGTGAAGACCTCCTGCACTCCCCTGAGTCAGTGTCTCTACACTCCTAACGTTCCCTAGGCCGGTTCCGCACCGGGCAACGATCAGGAACCTAAAAACCCTGACTCGCCCTGCACCTAAACCCTCACTAGTGAAGTGGACGGTGCGGAAACTAATCCCACCACTGCACTAAAACACACATAAGGAAAAGAGACAAAACAGGGAAACACCACTTAGCTTTGCTCTGTTGCTTACGCTCCCAGCAACAGAGCCCACCACCTGCGTGCATCTTTTCCTCCGATCGGATCCAACACCATAGTGCAGCCTTGGAGCAAACAGTCCACCACCTGTGTGCAGCTGTCCAGAAACAGAGTCCAACATATGAGTTCAGCTTTCCAGCATCATGAGTGCAGCTCTACACCATAGCTGCCACTCCACCAAGCCATGCAAGAACTCCTTGCTGACACCATAGCTGCAACTCCACCAAGCCATGCCAGCCCTCCTCGCAGACACCATAGCTGCCACTCCAGGACTCTCACTGAGCTGCTCGGGACTCTCCTTCAGCTCCATCCTTCACCCAGGCTTGCTTCTAACTGAGGACTAATCACCAACAGTGATTGACACACCTGACACTCTCTTATAGAGCAATCACACCTGTTACATAATAACGGGCACTAAACCAAAGGAACCAGAGTGCAATGACCCTAATGGCCCCCGGGGGGAAAACTAGAACTGAAACCACCACAGTGCAATGACCCTAATGGCCACCGGGGGCAAAACCACCTTTAGCACAGCTAAAGGAAAAAAAAAAGTTACGTGAACATTTAATCTGTCAGATCCAACCTGGATCATGACAGTGCCATCCTGGATGAGCTGTACTACCTGAGCCACTTGTGTGGGTTGTAGAGTCCGTCTCATGCTACCACGAGTGTGAAAGCACAATCAACGTTCAAAAGTGACCAAAACATCAGCCAGAAAGCATTGGTACTGAGATGTGGTCTGTGGTCCCCACCTGCAGAACCACTCCTTTGTTGAGTGTGTCTTGATAACTGCCAATAATTTCCATCTGTTGTCTATTCCATTTGCACAACAGCATGTGAAATTGTCAATCAGTGTTGCTTCCTAAGTGGACAGTTTGATTTCACAGAAGTTTGATTTACTTGGAGTTATATTCTGTTTAAGTGTTCCCTTTATTTTTTGAGCGGTGTATTATTTTTTTTATTTAAGGCGACTTAGGCTACTGAAACAGGTGAGTAAATATTTAACATCGATCCACAAAAAAATTGCATTTTAATGCATATCCATAACATAAGATGGGCATACGCCAATGTAATGTGACATTAGAGTCCTTTTTGTTACCCAGCTGTGATACTAACTCTTTGTGTTAAATAAATCTTATATAGAATGCTCATTACAAAATTCTATACTTTAGATTTTTAGAAAGCAAAGTTTTCATATTTTAGACAAATTTTCCTCATATATTGGTGATTCCTCTTCACACTTGGTTTCGCTGGAGCAGTAGTCAGCCATTCCTGTTCCCTCATTATAGCATTTTATAGTCTTTATTAATGTAATGTCCCACTCACAAGGTTATAATTGTTTTTTTTTTTCAAAAACATATTCCTTTATCTTTAAAGCCTGACATAACAATTTCAACCTTAGTCATGAGACTTAAAACTATCAACTCTATCTCCTCCATTGTCCTTATTCTTCCATTCTCCAGAAACTGACATTTTATTTGTACCTGCAATCCAAACTTCATATTTTCTCATAAACATGTTTTGAAAAATAAAGTTTCCCCATTCTGAAGTGAAATCTAGTATTGCCTATATTCACTGCTTTTCATATTCCACCAAATCATATTTAACGGTTTCAGTGTTGGGTTTTCCGAAATGGGTTTTATCCCAAGTGTTTCTGTTTACAAAATTTCCAACCCCGTATAATTGGCAAGGCATGGAACCTGATGAGTCGCCCCTTTTCAACCAAACTTGCTGATATGATAAGTTTCCAATCACTGAGTTGCAAAGCAATGAAATAAATAAGAAACTTTGGCATTTACAATCCTTCCTTTTTCATAGACTAATGGAGGTAAAGCATCTTCAGCTTTGGCTCTTTATCTCTCCACACAAAGTACTTGAACACATTTTCTATGATTTTAAATATTTGGGGGGGGTGTATACATGTTGGGCTATGAGAGTGCCACATACAAAATGGTGGGAAGAAGAATCATTTTGTTTCAATCATAGATTTTTTATTCAATTTTTAAGAGAAATTAGAATAAAATATCCCCGTTCCCCTTCTCCCAATCTGAAATTACAGTGACCCCATGTACAGAAATATTAGAGCTACAGCACTATCATATGTTATACAGAGGTATACCGCTATCTCCATAGTTGTCTCTACAATGGCATATAGATCAGACAAGGTCCTCATATTCAGGCAGTTTCTATTATTTTCAATCGTTCTTAACATGAAGATCAGTGAGTCTTATTATATCGAACAGAGACGCTCCAGAGACAAAGACCCCGTCTCGTTCTTACACGCTGGAGTCAAGGCCTGGAGTATCCAACCACGGGGCCCGGATTCTCTCATTTTGGGCTCTGGCGTTTCCCCTAGAATAAATCCCTTTCTCATACAGTCCTGTAGTAATGACTTTGTTATTCACGTTTTGTAAGAGGGTTCATCTGAATCCATATAAATAATTTATGTACAAGAAACAATAAACGTCCTACCGCAGTTTTACCGTGTGTGTCCAGTGTCCGTTCTTCTATATACCCTAATAAAATAAAATAACCTTTGGTGTCTCCAACCAAACCTGTAAATTATGATTTTACAATTGTAATCATGCTTTCCCCCGTACCGGAGGTCTGCTGCCTCAGAGTAACCCTTGACTCTGCCCTGTCCTTCAAACCGCACATCCAAGCTCTCTCCACCTCCTGCCGCCTCCAGCTCAAAAATATTTCCAGAATCCATCCCTTCCTCAACCCTCACTCTACTAAAATTCTTGTGCATGCCCTCATCATCTCCCGTCTCGACTACTGCAACATCCTTTTCTGTGGCCTCACTGCTAACACCCTTGCACCTCTCCAGTCCATCCTTAACTCTGCTGCCCGACTAATTCATCTCTCTCCTCGCTACTCCTCCGCTTCTCCCCTCTGCAAATCTCTTCACTGGCTCCCATTCCCTCAGCGTATCCAGTTCAAATTACTAATACTGACCTACAAGGCCATCTATAACCTGTCTCCTCCATATATCTCTGAATTAATCTACCGATATCTTCGTCACGTAATCTCCGATCTTTCCAAGACCTCCTTCTCTCCTCCACACTTATTCGCTCCTCACCTAACCGCCTCCAAGATTTCTCCCGGATAGCCCCCATCCTCTGGAATTTTTTGCCCCAACACGTCCGGCTATCAACCACACTCGGATCCTTCAGACGGAACCTGAAAACCCATCTCTTCAGGAAAGCCTACAGCCTGCAATGATCCCCGCTGCCCCCTCACCACTACTGGAGCTACCGCCTCACCATCACTGGAGCTGCTGCAACCCCCCCAACCTACTGTCTCGTTCCCAACCATCCTGTAGAATGTAAGCCCAAAAGGTCAGGGTCCTCTCTCCCCTCTATATCAGTCTGTGATTGTTAGTTTGTTTACTGTAAGTGATATCTGTAATTTGTATGTAACCCCTTCTCATGTACAGCACCATGGAACCAATGGCGCTATATAAATAAATAATAATAAAATTGTAATAACTAAAAAAAAATTTTTAATCCCACTGCATGTGTATAAGATGAGCAGGTTCTGATAAAGAGCACGGTTGGAGAGGGTGTAACTAGTCCCGGGGAGGAAAGGGATGCATCAAGACCAGCACCGTTTTCTTCTGAAATTGTGTCCCCAGACATGCATTCAGCTGAAATGAATTGCAGTGCAGACAGCCACCAGCTCACTGAACCACAATAGCTTTATAGGCTGCCAGTCAATCAGAGGCCATTAGCTATATTCTGCGGGCATTTAAGGGAGTGTATAACGTCACTGCCATGAGCCCCCTGCCCCCATGCGCTGAGTATGGAGGAGGAAAATGGCGGTGCTTGCTGTGGGAACGAGTAAAGGAAAAAAATATTTTTTTTAAATGTTTTGCAGAAGAGTGCCAGTTGGGGGTACATTATTACAGAAGGGGCCAGGACTGAGGACATTCCAGGATGGGGCCAGGGATAAATCCTAAGACATAAGCAAAATGAACATTTACTCTGCTATAAGTAAAAGCAATAGTGCATATAAATAACAGGGTACTTAGTAAACACCATTTTTATTGCAGAAAAAAAAGTGTAATAGTATCAATGTGTACCCATATTGGAATGGTCCTAACCTCTAGTATTAAAATTTTACCATGTATCAAAGTGAAGTCAATGTGAATAAGTGCCGAGCAGGACCGGGTTCCCGAATGTGGATACCAAGCAGGATACATGTTCAAAAGAACGGGCCAGGATGGGGGACATTATTAAAAGAGTGTCAGTACAGGGGACATTTTTTCCGGATGGGGCCGAGAACAGGGAACATTATGTAAGAATGGTGCCAAGACATGGGACATTGTTAAAAAAGGTGTCAGGATGGTGGATATTAAAAGAGATCAAAATAAACAGGAATTACATACTGAACACTAATCTAAAAAAGTGATTCAGATCAAGATAAGTCTCTAAAAAGAACTGGGCTTCTATGGGGCGTACACAGGCTATAGAGACCATAAGAGCAAATAGGCTTTAGGCTGTGTGCACACAGTGCATTTTTTAGAAGGTTTAGCGTCTAGTTTTCCATGCGGAAATGAGCTAAAAATGCTATGGAAACCTTATGCAAGTTAATTCAATGACAATCCTGAAGTATGCACGTGATTAGTAAATTTCCTTTGAGTATTTGCAGTACGTTTTTTTTCTGCAGCATGTCAATTTTTTGTGCGGATTTGTAGCGGTTTCCATACATTGACTTCAATTGAGTCAGTGAAATCCACAGGAGAAACGCAGATATAAAAATGTTTGCAGATTGGCTGAGTTTTTGTTTGCTTTTTCTACAGGCTTCCTATGATGTTTCCCACACTGTCATCTGTGTGACAGTGTGGGAAACACCAGCGCGGTGGCTCTTATCGGCGGTAACGGTAAGACTGTCGGTCATAGCACTTCGGGGTCATGCTGTCAGATGTCAGTGTAACCCTGCAGCTGTGACTGACCTGCGGTAATGCTACCGCCAGTAAGACTGTCGGTCAGAGCGCTGTGGGGTCATGCTGTCAGATGTCAGTGTAACCCAGCAGCTGTGACTGACCAGGGGTTAAATGCTTACTGCAGGTCAACATGCATGGGGTGATGAGACTACTAATCCTCCCATCAGCCTACGTCTGCTGTCACTGATAACAGTGACAGAAGGTGCCACTGATGGGAGACGTCTCTCATCAGCCGGCGCCTATACTCACACTTAAAAAAAAACATGTAAAATAATTACATACATAATCAAATAAAAATAAAACCAATATACTCACCTAACGCCCAATCCACAACACCCTCATCTCCTAGAAAATAATAAAAAATAATAAACCACCATATACTCATCTGTCCACTGTAGTCCACATAATTCCGAGTGTCCCACAGCGATCTCTCCTTTAGAACAGTCACATTACGAGATGTGACTGCTCCACCCGGACACCGGTGGTACACTGCTGGAGCGATTACCTCCTGCAAGTGTATCACTGAGCTGCCATGAGAGAGGTCACCGGAGTTCATCAGCTGATCAGCTCCGCTGCTCTCATGGCACCACCGATGCATGAGAACTTTCTCATGCAGCGGTGGTGCCCTAAGGGATATCACCAGTGCTGATCAGCTGATGAACTCCGGTGACCTCTCACAGCAGCTCAGTGCTATGTACTGTGGGAGGGGGGCCAATATCCAAGGCCCCTTTCTAGGCTATTAATATCAGTCTGCAGTTGCCTGCCTAGCCTTTGCAGGTTAGATTTTATAGGGGACCCTACATCAATTCTTTCCTTGGGTCCCCCTGTAAACTAGCCAGTAAAGGCTAAGCAAAACAGCTGTGAGCTGATATTAGTAGCCTGGGAACCTTTATGGCTACTGACTCCTTCCCAGAATATTAACATCAGCCGTCGGCTTTCCCTTTGCTGGTTATGAAAATTATGCGGGAGCCCAGGCAATTTTTTTTTCTTTAAATTAATAGTTGCTGTTTAGTTACAGCCTATGTAGGTTCATCTGTTCCTACAAAGGCTGGTGACAATGTGTGTGTGCTTTTGTGTTTAATTACTGACTTAGTAATGAAGGTGTCTGGCTGACACCTTTTCATTACTAAGCCCAGGTCTAGGTGTCAATGACAGCTGCTGACACCAAGCGCTAATCCTATTATCCTGATGCTACTGCATCAGATTGAAAAAAGGTAGTGCTGAACCAAGGAATTACATCACAAAACTTTTAATATCTTTATTTAGCTCAAAAAGGCTTTCATTGCTGTACAACAATGCATGCAAAAACATGCAAAATGGCGGCAAATATTGCAAGAAAATACTCAACATGTGCACATAGCCTTAAGGGTAACATGCTGGTGCCTCTCTAGCCAAATATATAAAGTATAAAGTGGAAATACAATAACAGCCTTAGGCTAGTTTCACACAAAATCCTACTAGCGCACGGTCTGCACACCCTATGCTAAAGATAGGGTGCGCAGATCGCATGCAGCGATGTGCGATAGTAGGGAGGAAATGACCGGAGGGGGCGCGGCAGGGGGAGGGGCTTAGTGGCGCCATGCGCTGCGATCAAATACGCTAGTGTGAAACTAGCCTAAGTGACTGGGACAAAGAAATACATAACTGATTGTGAGCTCAATAAGTAGAAGAACAGATAAACATTCGTATTATGAATCAATGCTGATTGTAGACACCCATCATTAGGAAGGCCAAAGTGGGTGTAGACACTGCAGAGAAAAAGATATGGAAACATAAAAGGCTCTAACCATATACACACGTGGTCAAAATTGTTAATAACCCTCGTTTAATGACAGAAAAACCCACATAGTGACAGAAATAACTTGAATCTCACAGAAGTAATAATAAATAAAAAATCTATGAAAATGAACAAATGAAAGTCAGACATTACTGTTCAACCATGCTTCCACAGAATGTTTAAAAAATTCAAACTCATGGAATAGGCCTGGACAGAAATGATGGTAGCCTTAACTTAATATTTTGTTGCACAGCCTTTTGAGGCAATCACTGCAATCAAACGATTCCTGTAACTGTCAATGAGACTTCTGCACCTCTCGACAGGTATTTTGGCCCACTCCTCAAGGTAAACTGTTCCAGTTGTCTCGTGTTTGAAGGTTGCCTTTTCCAGACGGTATGTTTCAGCTCTTTACAAAGATGCTCAATAGGATTTCGGCCAAAGCTCATAGAAGGCCACTTCAAAATCATCCAATGTTTTCCTTTTAGCCATTCTTGGGTGTTTTTAGCTGTGTGTTTTGGGTTATTATCCTGTTGCAAGACCCATGACCTGTGACTGAGACCAAGCTTTCTGACACTGGGCAGCACATTCCTCTCTAGAATCCCTTGCTAGTCTTGAGATTTAATTGTACCCTATAGAGATTCTAGACACCCTGTGCGAGATGCAGCAAAGCAGCCCTAGAGCCTCCTCCATGTTTCCCAGTAGGGACAATGTTCTTTTCTTGATATGCTTCATTTTTCCATCTTTGAACATAGAGCTGATGTGCCTTGCCAAAAAGTCCCATTTTTGTCTCATCTGTCCATAGGACATTCTCCCAGAAGCTTTGTGGCTTGTCGACATGTAGTTTGGCAAATTCCAGTCTGGCTTTTTTATAATTTTTTTTCAACAATAGTGTCCTCCTTGGTCGTCCTAATGAAGTCCACTTTGGCTCATACAACGACGGATGGTGCGATCTGATACTGATGTTCCTTGAGCTTGAAGTTCACCTTTAATCTGGTTTAGAATTTTTTCTGGGCTCTTTTTTTTTTACGATTCGTATCATCCGTCTTTGATTTGTCATCAATTTTCCCCCTGAGGCCACGTCCAGGGAGGTTGGCTACAGTCCCATGGAGCTTAAATTTCTGAATAATATGTGCAACTGTAGTCACAGGAACATCAATCAGCTTGGAAATGGTCTTATAACTTTTACCTTTAACATGTTTGTCTCTAATTTTCTTTCTAATCTCCTGAGACAACTCTTTCCTTTACTTCCTCTGATCCATGTTGAGTTTGATACCATGTCACGAAACAGCACATTGAGTATCAGGCCCACTCACTGATTCCAAGATTGTATACACCTGTGATGCTAATTAGTGGACACACCTTGATTTAACATGTCCCTTTTATCACATTTTTTTCGGGGGTACCATCATTTCTGTCCAGGCCTATTTCATGAGTTTTATTTTTTTAATTCTGTGGAAGCATGGTTGAAAAGCAATGTCTGACTTTCATTTGTTCATTTTCATCAATTTTTGATTTATTATTACTTTTGTCAGATTCAAGTTATTTCTTTCACCATTGTGGGTTTTTCTGTCATTAAACGAGGTGTACCAACAATTTTGACCATGTGCGTGCCTGACTACAGAGATTAGACTGCAGGTGGAGACAGGTTGCATTTCTATTAGTTCTCTATGTCACTTTGAGATAGAGCGCTAATGACTCCGCAGCGGGTTTAGCATCGTAAGAGACATTGAGGCCACTGTGTACACATCGTACATTCATGTCTCCGCTCCACAACCATCATACACACGGCTCCACTCCATACAGATGTCTCAGCTTCCTAAAGATTGTATACACATGGCTCCACTTTGTTCGCATCATACACACGCTACTACGGACACATACATTACAAATATGGCTCCTCTACATACCGTATTTTTCAGACTATAAGACACACTTTTTTCCCAAAAAATTTTGGGGTAAAATGGGGTGCGTCTTATATCGGAATATACCTACAAAATACTGTGGAGGCAGTCCCAGTCTGATGCTGCAGGGCAATGCAGCCTTCTTTCCCAGGCTGGTGAGGCGGTCGTGCTCTGTGTTGCAGCGGTGGTGCGGGGGGGCTCCGCCGACATTTTCTGGAAGCCCGGAGACCCCCGTAGATCCATTGCTGCAATGCGATGGACTCTGGTAAAATAGCCACCGGGGCGGCGCATGCTCAGATTGTGATCTCGGCACCGAGATCTCATCCCGAGATGTCAGGAGACGAGGTCTCGCGTTGCCGAGATCTCAATCTGAGCATGCACCACCTCCTGCAGCCATTTCCCCATAGGTCACCGCATCGCAACAATGGATCTGCGGGGGCCTCCGGGCTTTTATAAAATGCCGGCGGAGCCCTGCCACACCACAGAGCATTACCACCGCAACTGTCGTAAAATGCCGGTGGATCCCCGCTGCCCTACAGAGCACCACCGCATCTGTCGCAAAATGACGGCAGAGCCCCGCTGAACCTGTCGCAAAATACTGGCGGAACCCCAGAGCACCACCGCCGCACCAGCTTGGGATGGGATTTATCAGAGACCACCACACCAGCCTGGACTACAGAACAACGCCTGTGACCACTCCTCCACCTGTGCCGATCCTCCTCCCCCGGTAAGCTGAATTCGGACTGTAAGGGTATGTTTCCACGGGCAGAAATCGGCAGCGCTTTGGACATAGCACATGTCTGCTCCGTTAAAAGTGCTGCCTGCTTTTGAACGCCGGTGATACCTCGTGTTCATTGAACCGTGCAGAATTGCCACATCCTATACATTGGACGGTGATATTTATTTTGCGGAGACTGAGCTTCTCCACATGATAGACATGTTGCCGTCTAGAAAGACGCGCTGCATGTGCTTCTCCGCAGGGATGCCAGAGGCGTCCCTGCACGCATAGTGGAGATGGGATTTCTTGAAATCCCATCCACTATTCTGTAACATCTGGCTGCTGTGGGTTGGACGCTGAGGATGTACGCAGCGTCAAACCCGCAGCGTTTACTGACCTTGGAAACATACCCTAAGATTGACCCCATTTGACACATTATTTTTTTTCCCTATTTTCCTTCTGAAAATTTGGGGTGCGTCTTATGGTCCGGTGAGTCTTATAGTCCGAAAAATACGTTACATGTACGCACACTGCTCTGCTACATGCACACTGAAAAATCCATGACTAGGGATTAGCAAACCTGATCTATAAAATGGTATCAATAAAAAAAAAATGTCAGGTCGGCATGCAAAAAATAAGCCCTCACTCAGCCCCACATCACGAAAAATGGAGACGCTACTGGTCTTGGATAATAACACTATTTATTTATTTTTGCAAACTTTCACTACTTATTTAAATAAAAAAGAACCTAGACATGGACATGTTTGGTGTCTGTGAACTCGTAATGACCTGGAGAATCATAATGGCAGGTCAGCTTTAGCATTTAGTGAACATGGTTAAAAAAACAATTGTGGAATTGCCCTTTTTGTTTCCTATTTCACCACACTTGGAATTTTTTCCAGTACTCTTTAACCCCTTTATCACCTTGGGTTTTTCAATTTTTGCGTCTTCGTTTTTTGCTTACTAATCGGATTAATTATTTTGATATATTGATAGATCGGGTGATCCCGTACATGGCAATAGAAAATATGTGTATTTTTATTTTCTTTTATTTAGAATGGGGCAAAAGGGCGGTAATTTGAACTTTTTATATTTTTAAAATACAGTGTGTCCATAAAGTCATGGTGCATTTTTGACCAGTCACTGGAAAGCAACAAAAGACGATAGAAATGTGAAATCTGCTTCAAATAAAAGACAAACTCCCAGTTTCATTCCTATTCAGTGCAGTTCGATGTGGGCTCCATTTGTTGCCCTACACACATCCAAACGATAGTGAAGTTCTTGCCACACATGGGTAAGGACGTCTGGTGTAACAGAGTGAATAAAGTCTGTGATTCTCTGTTTTAAGTGATTAATGTCGTAGATCCTTCAGTGTACACATGTTGCTTCACATAACCCCAAAAGTAAAAGTGTAAGGGCGTCAGATCCGGGGATCGTGGTGGCCATGGTTTGACAGAACCCCTGCCTATCCACCGCCGGGGGAATGTTCTACCCAGAAACTCACAAACAATGGTGGCATAGTGTGGAGGAGCGCCGTCCTGTTGAAAGATGACAGTTTCTGGAAATTGTGGCACTGCATACAATTCCAACATGTCAAGATACGTGTTTGCCGTCACAGACTGCTCTGCAAAAAAAAATGGGCCTATCACCTTATCATGCATCAGGCCACACCACACGTTCACTGTAGGGGTGTTACGTTCGTACTCAACGTAGGCGTGAGGATGTTCAGCAGCCCATATTCGGAGGTTATGGCTATGAACATGTCCTTAGATATGGAAGGTCGCCTCATCGCTAAACACAATCATCTGCAAAAATCTTGCATCATTGTCGATCTAATGAAGCATATCTGTAGCAAACGCGCATCTCTTGGGTCTATCAGCCGGTTTGATAGCGTGCAACAGCCGCAATTTGTACCCCTTAAACCAGAGACGTTTCTTTAACACCTTATGAACTGTAGTCTTACTTGGGTGTAATTGTCAAGCAGATGCACACAGATTTTTAGGGCTCCTTAGGTAGCTATCCGGTATAGCCTCTACAGACTCGTCACTGACTGATGGCCTACCAGAACGGGGTTTATCCACCAAACTGCCGATTTCCTTCAACTGCTTATCCCAGTGAGTAATGTTATTCCTATGTGGTGGTGCTTCGTTATAAATGCGCCGATATTCACCACGTAGCACTTTGGTCCCGGATTCGAATTTAGCGAGCCACAGAACACAATGAACTTTCCTCTGTACCGTCCACATCTCGACTGGCATGGGCTGCTCCGCTGTAAACATGGTGTTACGTCATTGGCGCATGTGCACATGCTGCCACATCATCCTACAGAAACTGGGAGGGTTTTCCTTTTATTTGGTTCAGATTTCACATTTCTATCGTCTTTTGTTGCTTTCCTGTGACTGGTCAAAAGTGCACCATGACTTAATGAACACACTGTATTTTTAAAAACTTTTATTTACTTTTCACTAGTTTCAGGTTTCCATGGGAGACTAGAAGCTGTGATCATCCAAACACCTGTGCTACGCACAGCAGAATTTCAGCCCTGCTGTTTGTAGCAAAAATATTCACTTGCTATGAGCGCTGGCCACAGGGCTCATTGCGTTCTGGCAATGACAACAACAGGGTCTCCTGCAGACCTCAGGTTGTCATGCTAACCTATTGGCACCCCACAATCATGTGACAGGGCGCGCCAATGAGCGGAGCTAGTGACCAGGGCTGTGGAGTCGGTAAGCCAAACCTGCGACTCTGACTCCTCAATTTCCCTTACACCGACTCCAACTCCGACTCTCTGACTCCGACTCCCACATATATTGCTTATATTTAAGTGAAACATTTATTGTAGTACAATGTGAACATCAGACATTAAATCATTTTTATGATACAATAATCAAGATATTTAGATAGAACATAATATTTATTGGAATACAACTTTAGAACACAAAAAACATTAATAAATTGTAAATGTGTAATACACTATGTAATATCGATCACATATATATATATATATATATATATAACACTATGTAATAAACTATAAGTGGCAAAAAAACAGTTTTCAACAAAAACATACTAAATAACATTTGTGCAGTCTATGAATTTGTTCTAAGAAATAGAATTGCCTCCATCAGATCCTCCTTCATAGATGACCTCAAATCTGACCTAATAATTTTAAGGCTAGAGAACAACCTCTCTACACTAACTTGGGTTGGAGGCAAAGTCGTAACCACATGGGCAACATCTCTAACAATTTCCAGGTATAAAAGGAATTGCCTCATGCACAGTCAGTTTTGATGAATGGTTGAATTTTTCCATTTCTTTCAGAGCAAGTGAAACATTTTGCTGAAATATGGTCAATCTGCTTGCTATAGGAGACAGAGTGAAATATTTTTCCTTGCGGCAACGCTTTGCCTGCTCCATATCATCCAAATACTTGTCAAAGTCAAACTCCTCATCTGATGAGGATGAAGATATGGCAGCAGTAGCACTGTCAGGACCCGAGTCCTCTTGCGCCTGGCAGTCCTCCTGTAGGCCACTCTTCCTAACTGCTACCTCAGTCAGAGCTTCTTTTCCTTTAGTAAGCTGTTGATCATCAGGCAATATACGATAACTTGGGTCCACATAAACAGCTGCCAGAAAAGTTTTATTTTCCAATAGCTGTGTCTCGCTCCGTTTCACTGAAGCAGAAATGCCATCTGCGATTAAACAGCAAAATAGCAAGTTCTTCCACTCCCTCATGAAAATGCCAGGAGTTAAATCCTTAGCTTGTAATTTTTTAGTCACGGTAAATGGGTGATTAAGCAATTCCTTCAATTCAGCCACCTGTGTCCATTGACCTTCATTTAGGGTTACCTGAGAGTTCGCCATATCTATAAGAAACTGTTTTAGTTCACGCAATCGCTCAATCATCAAATAAGTGCTGCCCCACCGAGTGGCTTGATCAACAATTGCCCTTTTCCAGCACATCTCTTCAAGATGGAATCAATTTTAGGGGTTCTGGCGGCAATAGCCAATTTCCTCACTTTTCCAATCAAATTTCCAGCATGTCCCTCTTGCAGACTATCTCTTATTGCCAGCTGCAGCGTGTGCACAACACAGCGCATGTGACGAATAGGAAAGTGTTTTGAAGCAGCTTCAACAAGATCATCTATTTCTACAGTATAATTTTGCTGTTCTTCTGTAGTAATATCTGTTTGTTCCTCAGTTACATGATCAGCACTGTGGCCTTTCATCTCAAACATACTGAATCCTAAATGTTCCTCTAGCTGTTGTTCATTACTCTCATTCATCAGAGTAATGTACTTATGTTTGAAGCATTGTCCGTTACAATAGCAAGAACCTGTTCTTTTTTGAGTTTGTAATCTTGCAGAACTTTTTCCACCAAGGCCTGGAGAAACTGGCTGCTGTGATGAGCTTTAGTATCTTTTACTGCCAGCGTGTTGGTAACAATTTCTTTGTTGTCACAAACATATCGAACATTGATGGCAAAATAGTTCACTCTGTGACGTGTGCAGGCATCCATTTTAAGAAACATGAAGCGTCTTTTGAGAGTCTTTTTAAGATCTTCTTTTTGTTTAAGGGCTTCTTCAATCACTAATTTTCTAATACTTTCTCTTTTCAGAGAAACACCAAGTTTGTGGGCCATTTCTCCATTAAGAGCTGTAAAAGCTGGTCATGCAAATAATGATAATGGTACACCGTCCTTCACAAAACACATCTGCTGTCATTGTTACAGTAACTTTGTCACTTACAAAATATCTTGTTAAAGATGTTTGAGACGCTCTTTCCTCCTCAATTGCCTGGCAGGAAGTGTTAGTCTGTGTGCTACCCGGCTTTCATTCTTTTTGGTACAGATATGATATGGATAGACACATATGGATAAATGGATAGATAGAGCAGATTTCTAATCTGCTTTTGATATTGAAAACAATATCTATGAGCTCAAAAACCTTTCAGGTGATGCGGTTTTTTAAAAATCTAATCTGCTTTTGCAACTGAAAAACGTATCCTCAAAAAACGCAGGAAAAACGCTGTGTGTGAATGTAGCCTTAGATCAGGACTAGAGCAGCCATTTATAGGACCTTTCATAACTTTCCCAAATTCCTATGAAAAAATATTCAGCACATTCTGCATTGAACTACTGGACCCAATTTATTATATATTTTAGGAGTCGGAGTATTTTATACCGACTCCAACTCCGACTCCACCAAAATGAGCACCGACTCCACGACTCCGACTCCACAGCCCTGCTAGTGACGCGCATCCGACACGACTATGTTAAATGCCGCTGTCAGAGATCGATAGCAGCGCTTAACATGTTAACACCTGCGGGTGGATTGCAATTCCACGAGGGCCACCAGAGCCTACACCAAAGAGGGAGAGGCTACCTATCGTACCTATATGTCATAGGTCGTAAAGGGGATATGGTAAAATCAATGGTGTTGTTCAAAAAGTACAACTCTCCTCTCTGTATCAGTCTGTCATTGTTAGTTTGCTTACTTAAGTGATATCTGTAATTTGTATGTAACCCCTTCTCATGTACAGCACCATGGAATCAATGGTGCTATATAAATAAATAATAATAACTTGTCTCTCAAAAACAAGTTATGGCTTTGGGAAGAAGGGGAGCAAAAAACGAAAATGTAAAATCCCAAGGTGGTGAAGGGGTTAAGCCTAGGTGTCTACTCTTCAACCCCACTTGTCCTTGGTGTGTCTGGGATGCAGTTACTGACAGCTCAGCCATCCAATCTAGTACAGGGACATAATGAAGCTGTCAGTACTTTGACAGCTCAGTATTCCCGTCTCGTGCAGGAGTGTGCTGGGATGTCTGTTGATTGACAGCTCGGCTGCCCAATCTGAGACTGGGAGGCATCAACTGTCTCCAGGTGTTCATTATCCCAGGTGATTGCCAGGCTACTTAACTGGGCTATTACACCAAGAACTCTGCCAGATGTGCATTCAGCTGTGTGGCTGGTTTCTCTGTGCTTGCGATCTGTTTGTAGAGCTATTGTTGCCTGAATTTTGGCCTTGTTCTGACCATCTGTCTGTTTAACCCCTTCTGCACTTATCTGCTATCATCCTGGTATTCTGCCCTTGGAACATTATCAGAGATCCCGCCCTGCAGTCGCTTATGCTTTATTCACACTGCGGAGTGGGATCTCTGGCAGCGAGTCTACTCAGGCGCGATAGCCAGGCCATGAAGTGATGTGAGAGCACGGGCAGCGCTAAAATATATTACAGGGCAGGCGCCAGCATTTGAAATTTAACACAGAGGAGGCAGAGAAAAGACATAAGCAGGACATGAATGATGGATGCGAGGCGTCAGTGTCAGAGGGGGAAAGACCTGCCCCACGGTCAAAATTCTGATATATGTGACCAATTTTATAAACTCTGATTTCTGCGGTGGAAGGGACGCTAAATAAAAGAGCCACCTTGACAAAATGCAGCATTAGTGCTGCACAAGGTGGTTCTTTTACTTAAAAAGGCCTGGGGGTGACAGGTTCATTTTAAATGGCTTGTATAGGTGCAGATGACAAGAGCGAGCCAGTGATCGAATGTGGGGGGGTGAAGGAGAGCTCGGAGTCAAGTATGACCTCAAGACAGCGGGCATGTTGCTGGGGAGTAATAGTGGAACCACACACGGAAATGGCATTGTCGGGTATAGGTACATTAGTAGCGGGAGGAAACACAAGGAGTTCAGTCTTTGACAGGTTCTGTTTCAGATATAGTGAGGACATGATGTTAGACACAGCGTTTAGACAATCGCCGGTGTTTTCTAGAAAGGCAGGCGTGATGTCAGGAGAAGAAGCGTATAATTGGGTGTCATCAGCATAGAGATGGTACTGGAAACCAAATCTACTGATTGTTTGACCAACAGGGGCAGTGTATAAGGAGAAGAGGAGGGGCCTAGAACCGATCCTTGAGGAACCCCAACAGTAAGGGGAAGATGAGAGGAGGAGGAGCCAGCAAAAGATACAGTAAAGGAGCGGTCAGAGAGATAGGAGGAGAACCAGGAGAGAACGGTGTCCTTGAGGCCAATGGAACGGAGCATAGTGAGGAGGAGCTGATGATCCACAGTGTCGAATGCTGCAGAGAGATCCAAGAGAATTAGCATGGAGTAATGACCGTTAGATTTAGCTGTTAGTAGATCATTAGAGACTTTAGTGAGGGCAGTTTCAGTAGAGTGTAAAGCGCGGAAACCGGATTGGAGAGGGTCGAGAAGAGAGTTATCAAAGAGATAGCGGATAAGACGGGAGTGGACCAGGTGTTCCAAGAGTTTAGAGATGAAGGGAAGATTAGAGACAGGTCTATAGTTAGCGGCACAGTTTTGGTCGAGGGATGGTTTTTTAAGTAGTGGATGTATGATGGCATGCTTAAATGAGGAGGGAAAGATACCAGAAGAGAGAGACAGGTTAAATATTTTAGTTAGGTGAGGGGTGACAGCAGGGGAAAGGGACTGGAGGAGATGTGACGGAAATGGGTCACTGGTGCAAGTGGTTGGGCGAGAAGATGCAAGGAGCCTGCTTACTTCTTCTTCTGTGACTGGTTCAAAATCAGAGAGTGAGCTAGATGCAGTGGGGGAGGGAGGACAGTGCATGGTATGAGGTGATTGGGAGATAATTTCCTGTCGGATCTGGTCAATTTTTTCTTTGAAGTAATTGGCCAGATCGTCAGTTCGGAGCTCCGTGGTTGGGGGATGTACTCTTGGGTTGAGTAGAGAATGAAAAGTGTCAAAGAGACGTTTCGGGTTATTGGACAGTGAGGTGATGAGGGTGTTGAAATAGGTTTGTTTGGAGAGGTGAAGGGCAGTGTTGTATGTTCGAAGCATAAACTTATAATGGATGAAATCTTCGTGTAGACTGGATTTTCTCCACAGACGTTCGGCGCACCAGGAGCACCGCTGCAGGAAACGTGTTTGCAGGGTGTGCCAGGGTTGTCGCCGTCTGTGTTGTGGTGTTCTATTTATAGGGGGTGCAAATTCATCCAGGGAACTTTGAAGTGTTTCATTGTAATGCTTCAATGTAGAATCAGGACATGAGAGGGAGGAGATAGGGGTCAATGAAGACTGCAAGTTCTTCATAAGTTTCTGGGTGTTAATGGCCTGTTTGTTTCTATAAATATGGACAGTGGGGGTGACCTGAGCAGCCTGGCAGTTCTTGATAGAGAATGAAAGAAGATTGTGGTCAGAGAGCGGGAGCGGGGAGTTTGCAAAATCATCCACTGTACAAAGCGAGAGAAGACCAAGTCGAGGGAGTTTCCGTCTTCATGCGTTGGAGAATTAGTAAGCTGCGAAAGGCCAAATGAGGAGGTTAGAGATAAAAGGTGAGTAGCAGATGGTGAGAGGGGAAGAGCAATGGGGATGTTGAAATCTCCCATGATGAGGGTAGGGATGTCACAGGAGAGAAAATGTGGAAGCCAAGTGGCAAAATGATCCAGGAACTGATGGGAGGGGCCGGGAGGACGATATACCACCACCACTCATATGGAGAAGGGGGTGTAGAGTCTGATGGCATGGACCTCAAAAGAAGGGAAGACTAGTGAGGGTAGTTGAGGGATAACCTGAAAGGTACATTTTGGTGATAGGAGCAGACCAACGCCTCCACCTGCTCTATTGTCTGATCTTGGGGTATGAGAGAAGTGTAGTCCCCCGTATGAAAGAGCAGCAGCAGCGGTAGTGTCTGACTGCTGAATCCAGGTTTCAGTAAGAGCCAGGAGGTTAAGAGAATTAGCATATAATTACAAAGAGCATATAATTACACGGCCTGTTGTCAGAGTAAACCCCACAAAAAATAAATTAAAAACAGAGTTGGCAACCTTCTCCTCCTACACCTCTTCCACCTACACTGCCACATCCACCTCCACTTCTTCCACTTGGACCTCCACCTCTTGGTTCAAGATTATTACTTTATTATTTTAAGTCATTTTCCACATTTGTTTGCAGAACAACTGTCGTACTCTTACCTCAATTTGGCTTCCTTTTGCAGCTTATGAGCCCATTTTAAAGTACTGAATTTCAGGTTCCCATTGACTACTATTGGGTTTGTGTTCGGGGTCAAGTTTGGATGCCTAATCAAACTTTGGACTACAGTTCGGAGGACCCCAAAAACACATAGCTCCACTCCATATACATGCGGCTCTGCGCCGTACACCTCGTACACACACGGCTCTGCTCCGTACACCTCGTACACACGCGGCTCCGCTCCGTACACCTCGTACACACGCGGCTCTGCGCCGTACACCTCGTACACACACGGCTCTGCTCCGTACACCTCGTACACACGCGGCTCCGCTCCGTACACCTCGTACACACGCTGCTCTGCGCCGTACACCTCGTACACACGCGGCTCTGCTCCGTACACCTCGTACACACGTGGCTCCGCTCCGTACACCTCGTACACACGCGGCTCCGCTCCGTACACCTCGTACATACGCGGCTCCGCTCCGTAAACCTCGTACACACGCGGCTCCGCTCCGTACACCTCGTACACACGGCTCCGCTCCGTACACCTCGTACACACGCGGATCCGCTCCGTACACACGCGGCTCCGCTCCGTAAACCTCGTACACACGCGGCTCTGCTCCGTACACCTCGTACACACGCGGCTCCGCTCCGTACACCTCGTACACACGCGGCTCCGCTCCGTACACCTCGTACACACGCGGCTCCGCTCCGTACACCTCGTACACACGCGGCTCCGCTCCGTACACCTCGTACACACGCGGCTCCGCTCCGTACACCTCGTACACACGCGGCTCCGCTCCGTACACCTCGTACACACGCGGCTCCGCTCCGTACACCTCGTACACATGGCTCTGCTCCGTACACCCCGTACACACGCGGCTCCGCTCCGTACTCCCTGTACACACGCGGCTCCGCTCCGTACTCCCTGTACACACACGGCTCCGCTCTGTACACCTCGTACACACGCGGCTCCGCTCCGTACACACGCGTCTCTGCTCCGTACACCTCGTACACACACGGCTCCGCTCCGTACACACGCGTCTCTGCTCCGTACACCTTGCACACACACGGCTCTGCTACATCCCCCCTGTAAACCCCTCCTGACCCCACACAGAAACTTCCCCTCATCCAGCACCATGACAACCAGCACAGCAGAGTCCTGCATACACTGAGGGCCCTGATCATGTGACCCCTGACTCCTCCCCTCCTGTGACCTCATCCCAGGTCCTGTGCGCACAGAGCAGCCATATATGTGGAGTGCGGCTCTGCAGGTGGAGGTAGGTGCTGGAGATTCCCCATTACTGGGTGCAGGGGGCAGTAACCCCTTCAGCGCTGAGACTGTCTCGGTGCTTTTCTGTTGCCACTTTCTAATCTTACTGTTTGGTTTCCTTCCCCTGATAGATACAAGCGAACTATGGAAAACAGGAAGTGAGGAAACACGTATTCTTCACATAGTACAGGGCCCTTTTCGTGTCCATTACTCTGCCCTCCATGCAGTATAATGTTCCCACAGTTCTGCCATCCCCCCACATATAGTATGATATTACAAGGTGCCCCCCACATTATGGTAGCACCCACTCACCGGCTAATAAATACTCGGCTTGTTCTTTATACCAATACAGTTGCTTCCAGGACATATGAGATATTCACCACATGATAATTGTGTAGGATAATAGAGTATAAAATAGTTATGGATGAGATTTCACCAACATTACCACACCCCTCATTAGTGCGATCACACAACATAGAAGCCTCTGATTGCTCCAGTGATGCCCTGTACTACTGTAGTGCGGGGTATTATCCCTGCCTGTCAGTGTGATACTAATGGCCCCATAGCTGGCGGCCAAACAATCATCGGCTGACGGCGATCTCTACTGACTCCTCCAGGGCCATACACATGAACATTCGGCTGAGTTGATCTTTCCTCTGGTTTCTATGAGAGCCATTAGCAGACTTCTCTAGTGAGGATTATCTGCATGTATAATTAAAGAATCAGCTTCTGAAATTCAGCATGCAAGATCCTTCCCTCACCTGATATCATCTGACTGGAGGCCCTGTTACACATCTGATGGCCTGCCAATCCCACCATAGGAGGTATCTTATTGGACTTTGTCTCTAGCACAACTTAACAGAGTTCAATACACTGCAGGCCCAGAATTCATTATTAAAAGGAATCTGTCACCTCATTTTAGCCATATCAGCTGCCGGCACCGTCATCATGAGCTTATCTACCACATTCTGTAATGCTGTAGATAAGCCCCCAGTGTAACCTGAAAGATAAGAAAAGAGTTAGATTATACTCACCCAGGGGCGGTCCAGGTCCGGTCCGATGGGTGTCGTGGCCCGGTCCGGCGCCTCCCATCTTCTAGCAATGACGTCCTCCTTCTTACTTCTGCCTTGCCTCCTGCGCAGGCGTACTGATCTGCCCTGTTGAGGGCAGAGCAGAGTACTGCAGTGCGCAGGCGCCGGACTTCTCTGACCTTCCCCGGCGCCTGCGCCTTTCTTATCTTTCAGGTTACATCGGGGGCTTATCTACAGCATTACAGAATGCTGTAGATAAGCCCCTGATGGCAGTGGCCGCATCTCATAGGGCAAAAATGAGTTGACACATTCCCTTTAAGCCTCCAGATTACAAAGCAATACAGAAGCACACCACAATGGAGTAGTTAAAGGGCTTGTCCACTTCTAGGAGTAGACAATCCCTTCTTAATCAAAATGTTTGGCATCCATAAAACAAAAAATGCTTATACTCACCTTCCGTGCTATCGCCCTTCTCCCCAGGACTCATGCGGTGTTGTCGCCCAATCAGCGCTGGCGTCACTGTCCCCGCCTTTTGGACAAATCGATCATAAAGAGGAAATCCAGGCTCCAGCTGATCCCAGACTTCATCTTCATGTTCAGTTTTTCTGAAGGCGAGGACAGTGGTGCCATCGCTGATTGGGCGCCGGCGTAACTTATCACAGCACCGCTTGAGAGCTATGAGGAGAGAGACTGCCGACACCGCGGGAACGGCGCCGGCATGGGAGGTGAATGGGAGCCAAGCGAGGGGCATGGCAAGAAGCTGTACAAGTACTGGACAATTTCATTAGTGAGGGGCAATAGGCTGACAAGGGAGCCCTCGATCACTGACAACCTTGTTAGCTGCTGTGGTTGTTTTTGGCAGAGGTAAATGGTTAATCAGCTGGGATTATTGTTGCAGCCATGCCTATGCCATTGCTACAAAGTACATATACAGTATGTGTCATTTGCACAGAAAAAAAACACTATACCCAGGGTAAAATTAAAAAATGTTACAAGAAAACCGAAACAAAATTGTGCATGCTGACTTTATAACAGTTATTGCTGTAGGCGTCAATTAACTCCTGTCCCCGGAGTTTTTGTAAAAAAAAAAAAAAGAAAAAAATCTTAAAGGAAATGAGTCATTAACAAAAATTTGGTTTCAAGAATTGAAAAAATTTGAAGTCTTAATGAACAATGTATTTCTTCAGGGAGGTGAGGTAATTGAAAAAATGCAGTTCTGGCACTTTGATTAATTTTCTGTTTCTGGCATTTCCCTTAGGGGAGAATTAAACATATTAGTTTGCTGCCTCTGTTCTTGGGAAAGCTGGTTGTCACGAGGGTTACCGCGACAGAGAGGAGCCAGAAGACCGCAGCGTCTGATTGCTCCTACTCCTGCGCTGAAAATAAGCACTTCACCTTCTTTTTAAACAGTGTAAGTTTCTTTTGGCAGTACAGAGGTTAATCGGCCATGTTGAGAGCTCTGGGAGCTAGGACTCTCAGCTGTGCAGTTATTCACTTTTGTCCGCTATATAATCTGGGTCCTGACGCACACACATCATCAGAGCTAGCTTATGCTGCATGGCTGGGAGGATAGAATTTAAGATAGGAGATAGTGGTTATATGAGAAGGCGTTTGGTGGATTTATCTGTGACTGTTGCTTGGTTTAGTAAGTGTGATAATTCCCTTTCCTTCTCCTACTATTCCATGTTATATGTGAGTGAATATTTGTATACCTCGTATTTTCAGTTGCCTCTGTTCGTATTAGCTTGTTCGTCTGGTTGGTGTACTACGGTGTACAACTATTTCTCTCTTACCTGAGTGCGGGAAAGGTACAGACAGAGGGTGTATTCTGAAGATAAGGCAAGGTACGTGGCCCCAGCGTCTTCACCTTCAGAAGTAACCTAAGGAACAAGGCTAGCTAGGGCACCCCCTATCGTTAGGGACAGGGAGGAGCCCCTGGTCCCGGGTCCCCCGACAACCAAGTAGAGACACTGCTGCAACAGGATGACGCGTTAGTGATGGGGGCAGTTATTCGGTGCTTCGCTGCTCACCCGTCTATAGAAATCTGGGCTGAGCAGTCATATCATTGGGGCTGCAGCACAATAATTGCACAGCTCAGCTGTCAGTATCACACTTGATAGGATTAGATACAGTCATATGTTAAAGTTTGGGCACCCCTATTAATGTTAACCTTTATTCTTTATAACAATTTTGGTTTTTGCAACTGCTATTTCAGTTTCATATATCTAATAACTGATGGACTCAGTTATATTTCTGGATTCAAATGAGGTTTATTGTACTAACAGAAAATGTGCAATCTGCATTTTAACAAAATTTGACCGGTGCAAAAGTATGGGCACCCTTATCATTTTCTTGATTTGAACACTCCTAACTACTTTTTACTGACTTCCTGAAGCACTAAATTGGTTTTGTAACCTCACTGAACTTTGAACTTCACAGCCAGGTGTATCAAATCATGAGAAAAGGTATTTAAGGTGGCCACTTGCAAGTAGTTCTCCTATGAACAGTGGCATCATGGGCTCCTCAAAACAACTCTCAAATGATCTGAAAACAAAGATTATTCAACATAGCTTTTCAGGGGAAGGATACAAAAAGTTGTCTCAGAGATTTAACCTGTCAGTTTCCACTGTGAGGAACATAGTAAGGAAATGGAAGAACACAGGTACAGTTCTTGTTAAGCCCAGAAGTGGCAGGCCCAGAAAAATATCAGAAAGGCAGAGAAGAAGAATGGTGAGAACAGTCAAGGACAATCCACAGACCACCTCCAAAGACCTGCAGCATCATCTTGCTGCAGATGGTGTCACTGTGCATCGGTCAACAATACAGCGCACTTTGCACAAGGAGAAGCTGTATGGGAGAGTGATGAGAAAGAAGCCGTTTCTGCAAGCACGCCACAAACAGAGTCGCCTGAGGTATGCAAAAGCACATTTGGACAAGCCATTTACATTTTGGAAGAAGGTCCTGTGGACTGATGAAACAAAGATTGAGTTGTTTGGTCATACAAAAAGGCGTTATGCATGGAGGCTAAAAAACACAGCATTCCAAGAAAAACACTTGCTACCCACAGTAAAATTTGGTGGAGTTTCCATCATGCTTTGGGGCTGTGTGGCCAATGCCGGCACCGGGAATCTTGTTAAAGTTGAGGGTCACATGGATTCAACTCAGTATCAGCAGATTCTTGACAATAATGTGCAAGAATCAGTGACGAAGTTGAAGTTACGCAGGGGATGGATATTTCAGCAAGATAATGATCCAAAACACCACCCCAAATCTACTCCGCCATTCATGCAGAGGAACAATTACAATGTTCTGGAATGGCCATCCCAGTCCCCAGACCTGAATATCATTGAACATCTGTGGGATGATTTGAAGCGGGCTGTCCATGCTCGGCGACCATCAAACTTAACTGAACTGGAATTGTTTTGTAAACAGGAATGGTCACAAATACCTTCATCCAGGATCCAGGAACTCATTAATAGCTACAGGAAGCGACTAGAGGCTGTTATTTTTGCAAAAGGAGGATCTACGAAATATTAATGTCACTTTTATGTTGAGGTGCCCATACTTTTGCACCGGTCAAATTTTGTTTAAATGCAGTTTGCACATTTTCTGTTAGTACTGTGGTGTAATGACCACTGTGTCCACTAGGGGGCACTGTGTGGATGTCCCAAGAGTGTGAGTGGTTGAAGAGCCATTATGTATCTCAAGGTGGGTGACCTTGAGATAGAGACATATGTATGTTTATGAACGCTATTGTAAAGTATATAGGTCTGTGTGAAGGACCTGTGGTGAGGTCATAGTCATGTGACCCGGTGGGGTGGGCGTGGCTATGGACCATATAATGTGGCCAGGTTAGGTCACATGTGTTGAATGCTGGGACCTGATTGGTCCAGTTTGGAAGGTCCCGTGAGGAGAAGGATCTCCTCACTAACAGCCGGTGGAGCAGCTGTGTGTGTAATGGCGGACAGGGTCTGAGAGTCCCTGAGGAGTGAGTGGATGTCTGCAGCCTGGAGAAACAGACATATGGGAACCCTGACGCAGGTGAGATAACCCTGGGGCTAAATAGCCTGTATAATGGACGCTATGCTGTCATGTGAAGCTATATAATGGACGCTGCGCTGTTGTATATTGCTGCTGTGGTTTATGATGGCAAATAAACCTCATGGACTATGATACGGTTATGGTTTATGGAAAACCTGGTGCCGGATGTGTTTTGTTCGCTGCCAAGCGAGTGATCCCCTACTAGATGACAGCGCTACCTCACAATTGGTGGAGAATGCGGGCAGTGGTGTAGCCTTGTTGCTGGGAGCAACGGAAAAGGACTGCAAAATTTGGTGGCAAAAAGCAACGCTGAGCCAGGAGGGCTGACTGTTGTGGAAGCCGTGTGATGTGCTGCTGACCGGCCACGTGTGAGCAGAGCCTGTGACGGCCTGCAAGTGGGGAAGCCACTGTCCGGCTGTGGTTCTGGAAACCGTGGGGCGGCCTAGTGAGTAAGGCACTGTCCGGATTGGTGAGCTCAGTGCGGCCGCTTCCCCAGGAGAAAGAGACTGGTAATTGCTAGGGTGCCTCTGCGGAGAAGAGGTACCCGAGGACCCGTGTGGCCGACACAGGTATCGGACAGGTGTTCGTGTGGTACTGACCTGGGTCACTGAGGAAGACATTGTACCTGGAGGGTTCAGTGAGGAAAGGTCCTGGAGGGTCAGCCCTGGGAGCAGAGTCGGATCCCAGGAGCATGTGGTGTGACCTTGGACCTGGTGAAGCGCGAGTGTTGGGCAGTCTCAGGCGGAGACAGATGTCCTGAAGAGCACCCGCCGAGCCCCTGGACCTGGTGAGGCCGGTGTGTGAGGAGACCCTGGGGGGAGGGTCGCTCCCTGAATCGCACCCGGTGCGCCCTGTGTGTTGGACGGTCTCAGGTGGAGACAGGAGCGTCCTGAATAGCACACAGTCAGGACACGTGAGTTTTTGAGTTTTTTGTGGTGTTTTTTTCTTCTTTTTTCTCGACTCAGCCTGCGGTGGCTCAGTGGGGTCACGAAGGTGACAAGCGGCTTGATGTGGCTCAGTGGGGCCACGAAGGTGACAAGCGGCTTCCAGTGGATCGGCGGTGTAATGTATAATAATTAGATCTGTCTCTTTAAGCAAGCCAGACTTATGGGACTTGGGGGGTGGAGACAAGAGGGATGAGAAGGGAAGTTTCACTTTCACTTCTGGTAGCATGGGAATGCAACTGTTATGCTGTGTGCTGGAGGACGAAGAATAAAACATATCTAAAGTTTAATACCTTGAATTCGTCATAACGTGTGGATATTACAACTGGCGACGAGGATGGGATATAATCACCTACTGCTGTGAGTACGGACTATATTTTACCGCTTCTCACGCCAGCACCACTGAGAGACTCTATCATGGCTGACTACTTGCACACATTCCCACAATTTGATATGACTGATGTCATTAATCTCTCCCATAACTGGAGAAAATAGCTAAACAGATTTGAGAATTTCCTAGAAGCCATGGACATAAAGGAGGAGAAAAGAAAGAGAGCTTTGCTCCTGCATTGTGCAGGCACAGGAGTCTATGACATATACAGTACGTTACCTGCAGCAGAAACAGACACATACAGCAACTGCACTAAAGCTCTCACTGGCTTCTTCAACCCCAAACAGAACATCAGATATGAAAGATATAAATTCAGGATTGCCAAGCAGCTTCCAGAAGAGTCCATAGACACTTATGTCACACGGCTGAAAGAGTTAGCACATGGATGTGCCTTTACAGATGTAGATGATGAAATCCTAACTCAAATAATTGTCACCTGCTCGTCTAATAACCTAAGGCGTAAGGCTCTGCAGCAGGATATCTCTCTACATGATTTGCTCAAAATGGCCCGTGCTATAGAAATAGCAGATCATCAGGCTACCGTAATGGAGAATGGGGATAAATTACATGTGCATAATCTCAAACAGAAAAATTTACCAGACAAACAAGCCCAGAAACAGAAGAAATGTTATAGATGTGGACAGGATTTCCCTCACCACCAGAACAAATGTCCAGCTATGGGACAAACCTGCAGTAAATGTGGAAAAGGGAATCATTTTGCAGCTGTTTGCAAATCAGCGCACTACAAGCCTCCGCTGACTATGACAAAATCTGCAGAGGTAAAAGTGATAAATCAGGACACAGAAGAAATGTCTGCGACTGAGAACTATGTGTTCACTACCTCTGTCACTGGTTCAGTACAGTCTCCCTGTGTTACACTCTCAATCTGCAACACTGACATTACCTTTACAATAGATACAGGAGCTTCAGTGGATATCATAGATGGCACTACATATGAACAATTGAAAACAAGGCCAGTCTTACAACAAGTGCAGACTAAAATCTTTCCTTATGGATCTAAAACACCTCTAGCTATAATGGGACAATTTGATGCTGAAATTAGATATAAAGAAAACAGGCAGAAAACCACTTTCCACACATTACAAGGATCGGGAGGCTGTCTTCTCAGCTATCACACTGCCTTGGAGCTAGGGCTCATCCAGGTTATTCATACCATAACTGACCCTGCGGATATGGATGTACAAACTATGGTGAACAGCTTTCCCTCCCTATTTAGTGGTTTGGGAAAACTAAAGGACTCTCAAGTACACCTTCATGTGGATGACAATGTTCGTCCAGTAGCCCAGCCTCACAGGCGTATTCCATTTCACCTGAGACAGAAGGTAGAAAAAGAACTCCAATTGCTCATGGATGAGGACGTTATTGAAACTGTTACTGGTCCCACTCCGTGGGTCTCTCCACTTGTGGTAGTTCCAAAACCAAAGACTCCTGATCAAGTCAGACTGTGTGTTGACATGCGCCTGCCCAACACCGCTATCCAGAGGGAAAGACATATCTCACCTACGATTGATGACATTATTCATTTATTAAATGGAGCCACCGTCTTCTCAAAGCTCGACCTCAATAAGGGATATCATCAATTAGAACTGAGTCCAGAGTCCCGATACTTGACCACATTTTCCACCCATGTGGGCCTCAGAAGATACAAAAGATTGACTTTTGGAGTCTGCTCAGCAGCAGAAATTTTTCTGGATGCAATAAGGAGTGTCATTCAACACATCCCAAATGCCTTTAATTACAGTGATGACATATTGGTTTTTGATAAAACTCAAGCTGAGCATAATCGTGCTCTATATGCTATCTTCGAATGTCTGCTTTCTGCTGGACTCACTTTAAACAAAGAGAAGTGCGAGTTTGACAAGGGTTCATTAGAATTCTATGGTCACATCTTCTCGGCAAAAGGAGAACAACCAGACCCCAAGAAAGTGGAAGCTATCAGAACAGCCTCAATTCCACAGGATGCTAGTGAAGTGCGTTCTTTCCTTGGAATGGCAAGTTACTGTGCTAGATATATTCCGAATTTTTCAACAATCAGCAATCCACTACGGGAACTTACAAAACAAAGTTGTATTTTTCAATGGTCTCAAGACTGTCAGGCCTCTTTTGAAACAATTAAAAATGAACTCTGCTCGACGACCACTATGGCTTATTTTGATCCAGCTCTTCGAACTGAACTGATTGTGGACGCCAGTCCCGTGGGACTGGGTGCTATTCTAGCGCAGTACAAGGATAACAATCAAAATCCTCACATCATTTCTTATGCAAGTAAGAGCTTAACAAACACTGAAAGAAAATATTCTCAACCTGAAAAAGAAAGCTTGGCAGTTGTCTGGGGATGTGAACACTTTCACTTATTTCTCTATGGAGCTCCCTTCACCATTGTCACAGATCATCAAGCACTTCTTACAATTTTTGGAAATCACAGAGCTAAAATGCCTGCACGGATTGAATGATGGGGCCTACGTCTACAGGACTACAACTATAAAATTGTTCACAAACCTGGAAAATACAGCAATCCGGCTGATTATCTTTCAAGACATCCTACTAATGATGATATACCTGTGCATTCCTCCATTGAAGAATACCTCCGTTTTGTTACAGATCATGCCGTGCCAAAAGCACTTTCTCTTGATCAATTTATAAATGAAACAACAAAAGACAAGACACTCTGTGCCCTAATACAAATCATCCAAAATCGAAGGTGGCATGAAATTCAAAAGGAAAAATTTCCTGATTCTGAGATTGATCTGAAAGAGTTAAAACTATTCTCAAACGTACGTGAGGAATTATCAGTCACTGAAGAACACCTCATTCTTCGAGGTACCAAACTAGTTGTACCTAAGACTTTGCGTAACTTAGTCATACAGATAGCACATGAAGGTCATTTAGGAATTGTTGGCACAAAGAAGTTACTCAGAGAAAAAGTGTGGTTCCCAAATATGGATCACTTGGTGGAAGAAAAGATTAGACGCTGTTCTACTTGTCAATTAATCACTCCATCATCAAACTTAGAGCCATTACAAATGTCTCCGTTACCCACTGCTGTCTGGGAGGAAGTGGCAGTCGATATATATGGACCATTGCCAAATGGCCAATACATTCTCGTAACAATTGATGAATATTCTCGATACCCTGTCATTTCATTTATCTCTTCAACATCTGCTAATAATGTCATACCAGAGCTGGACGACATTTTCTCGGCATATGGTATTCCAAGAGTGGTCAAAACAGACAATGGACCTCCATTCAATGGACATGTGTTTACACAATTTTCTGAATACTTGGGATTCAATCACAGGAAAATCACACCTTGCTGGCCGCAAGCCAATGGAATTGTGGAACGTTTTATGCGTACTCTGGGGAAACGTATCAAGGCAGCGAGTCTGGAGCACATCCCACTGAAACAGTCATTATACAAATTCATGCGTAATTACCGCAATACGCCACACTCCACTACTAATGCTGCTCCAGCTCATTTAATGTTCAGCAGAACCCTGCGTATACGTCTCCCTGATGTGACCAGCCATCCCCGACCGAGTGACTCCTCAGTGAGATCCACAGATTTCTCCAACAAACAAGCCATGAAACGTTATGCAGACAGAAGGCGAAGGACACAGTCAAGTGCCATCGAAAGAGGGGATGTCGTGGTGGTACGTCAAAGACCAACCAACAAGACCTCACCTGTATATGGTCCTGCAAAATATTATGTTACTAAAAGGAAAGGCAGCATGATCACAGCTGAACGAGATGGACACTCCATAACGCGAAATTCTTCATATTTTAAAGTCATACCGCAGAATGATGACAATGAACTCTCTTTGGTGGAAGATTTGGTATCCGATGGTGGAGAGGACCAACAAGAGGTAGCTGGTCCATCAATAATGAACCCTCTCAATGAGCCCAGACGTTATCCTACACGAGAGAGAAGAGCTCCATCGAGGCTTATTGAAGAAGTGTAACTACAGTTTTGTTGTTTTGTTTTTTTTTTTGTTTGTTTCTCTGATTTTTTAATTGAACAAATAAGACAAAAACGGACATATGATTTCTTTGGACGTTTTCATGTTGTTGCATTTATCAGTAATATGGGTTATTTATAGTAAAAAAAAAAAAAAAAAGGGGGATGATGTAATGTATAATAATTAGATCTGTCTCTTTAAGCAAGCCAGATTTATGGGACTTGGAGGGTGGAGACAAGAGGGATGAGAAGGGAAGTTTCACTTTCACTTCTGTGTAGCATGGGAATGCAACTGTTATGCTGTGTGCTGGAGGACGAAGAATAAAACATATCTAAAGTTTAATACCTTGAATTCGTCATAACGTGTGGATATTACAGGCGGGTCCATGAAGACGGCGCAGCAGGAGCTGTAGTGACTCCAGCCACTGTGCGTGTGAACAGCAGCCGGTGGTGCCGGTGATCGGTGACAGCAGACGCTGTGGTGGTGCCAGCAAGGACTTGACTGGTGTCGTAAGAGACATAAACTGTGTGGTGTGAACTGTGGTCTGAGAACACCGGTATATCTGACATGGGGAGATCCCAAAAAGGGGTGGAGTCCCAAAAGGGGGCGGTGACCCAAATCGGGGTAGTAGCCCAAAAGGGGGTGGAGTCCCAAAAGTGGGTAGTAACCAGAAAAGAAGTGGAGTCCCAAAAGAGGGTGGAGTCTCAGAGGGAGGTGGTGACCCAAATTGGGGTGGTGGTCCAGAAAGGGGCCGAGTGTGAAGAAATGGCAGCACTGGTTGGCTCAGTGGGTATGTCTGGGAAACCGCAGTGTTCATGTATGTCATTTCCAGAATGTGGGATATTCTTTCCGAGTGATGACTGGCCGCAAGTGTGTACTGTGATGCTGCATCGGGAAGGAATCTCGGGACGGTTGGACTCAAAGAGTCAGGTGACTCTGGAAGGAACTCCTCTCACTTTCTGTCTGACCGAGAAAATGGTCCAGGTTCGCTGTGCACATGGGGTCACAGTGAACTATGCGGTAGACAGAATAATGTTTGAGGCGCTCGAAGGCAGTGAGTGCCAAGGGGGCAGTATACCATCAGACTTAATGTATGCCTTGGAGTGGGGTCGGGACTTTGTCAGGTTTGATGATATATGCCACGAGGGTGGAGACGTTCCTACTGTTGGACTAACCAATACAAAGACGCTGACGCCTCCTAACGTGGACAGGTCAGACGTAGGGGCGACCAGAGAAAGAATTGCGTTAGATGAATTTACTGACCTGGCGTCACCTGAAGGGTACCACAGTGTGGATGAGAATGGTGTGGTAAACAAAAAGAGCGGAGCTGACACACGGATTGAGAGTGTCTTGGGGGTTCACCATACGATGGGGTGTGACTGTGACGTGTTGTTGCCGGTAGCCACCACTAGGACAGAATCTAGTGCTGTGCTGACTGAAACTCGTGACAAAGCTGACGCTGACCTGGTGGGTAAGACGGCTGAAGTAGTCGCACGATTAATGGGTAGCTGGAAGGAGTACTCGGCAGGTCGGGGTGACTCAGACTCTGGGGGTGACTGTGGCTCTGAGAGAGACAGGGAGCACAGACTAGAGGAGCTAGAGAAAGAAGTCTCTGAGCTCAAAGGTCACATGGTAACGTGGCAAGGACTGAATAAGGCCCTCAGAGAAGAAGTGGATGAACATGTCAAACGAGAAAGAGTCCTGAGACAAATGGCCGAGCACAGGGTCGAGGAGCTCGAGAAAGAAGTCTTGGAGCTCAGAGGTCACCTGTCCACCTGGCAATGTGTGAACAAGAACCACAAGGAAGAGATGGAGGAACTCAGAGGAGTAGTAAAAAGTCTTCTGCGAGAGAAATTCGACGAAGACTTACCGCGGATGAGCGTGAGTGATAGTAAGACAGAACTGCCAGTAGCCATAGTGGCCAAGGGTCATGAAGTGATCCAATCATGTGAAGTTGATGAGTTAGGAACGGAAGAAGACAGTCACCCGGTCGGGTCAACTGTAGTGAGGGAAGTGTCTGTGGTAAGGCCAGAGCCTCCTGGCCTAGAAGGGAGCAAGACCACATCCTTAAAGACTGTGATTGAGGTTCCAGAAGACTTGCAAGACGCCTGTGCGGAGGAAGGTGTACATGAGGTTTTCAAAGAGGCGGTCAAGGCATGTGAGGTGCACTGGGCACCCGTGACTCGGCAGTTGGTGATAATATCAGTCAGAGAAGATACATCAAACCGAGTAGCTGTCCTGAAAGAGATGCATTTGCAGTGTCTACGTGTCAAACAATTGGTTAGGCAGAGTAATGTGAAGGCTGCTCAACGCCTAGAGATAGCAAGAGAGGCTATGGATCGGCGGGGTTTGCGGAAAGATGTGGTTCCGGTACCCAAAGCTCTGATTGGGAGAATCATTGGAAGATCCGGGAAGGTGATGCAAGACCTCGTGAATATCTCCGGTGTGGTGAGGGTGAGGATCTCTCCTGATGATGAAGACCAGGTATCCAGTGAAGTGGGTAGAATTCCCATCATCGTGGTTGGCTCCATGGAGAGCCTGAGAGACTTTCGGATGCTCGTGGAGTATCGAGTGGGGTACCTGCAAGAGATTGAGCAGTTGAGGCAGGACCGCCGGCGAATTAATAAAGAAGTACGGAATACCAGGTGGCAGCCGCCTGCAACTCAACAAGATGTAAGGACCCGAAGAGTTCCGCCAAGAAGTGACAGGGCGGATGGCCGAAGGATGTCAGCCAGTGGTAGTTCGACCGGCAAGATGACGGTGAGGGACCGTAGTTCCTGTGAGGTGCTGAATGAGTCAGACTCAGGCCAGACAGTGGCACCGATTAGGGCTGATGACCGTACCAACCGGGAGAGCCAGTCAGTGGGAGAACGGTCAGGTGACGAAGCGCACTCTAGGAGGGTGGTGACTAAACAGTGTCTGATGACGCAGACAGACTGCAACTGGAGGGTCAAAGACAATGATCGATATTTTGACCGCTGGGGCGGGGGAGGCCTAACGCAGAGATGAGGCCGTATGACAACTGGAGACGGTTCTCTCGACCTGTGGGGCAAGGTGTGATGAGTGCCCGGTCTCGAGATCCTAGTGTAAGATTGTGTGTTCAACCCCACAAGTTTGAACAGAGGGGCGGGGTATGTGGTGTAATGACCACTGTGTCCACTAGGGGGCGCTGTGTGGATGTCCCAAGAGTGTGAGTGGTTGAAGAGCCATTATGTATCTCAAGGTGGGTGACCTTGAGATAGAGGCATATGTATGTTTATGAACGCTACTGTAAAGTATATATGTCTGTGTGAAGGACCTGTGGTGAGGTCATAGTCATGTGACCCGGTGGGCGTGGCTATGGACCATATAATGTGGCCAGGTTAGGTCACATGTGTTGAATGCTGGGAGCGGCGGTGTGTGTAATGGCGGCCAGGGTCTGAGAGTCCCTGAGGAGTGAGTGGATGTCTGCAGCCTGGAGAAACAGACATATGGGAACCCTGACGCGGGTGAGATAACCCTGGGGCTAAATAGCCTGTATAATGGACGCTATGCTGTCATGTGAAGCTATATAATGGATGCTGCACTGTTGTATATTGCTGCTGTGGTTTATGATGGCAAATAAACCTCATGGACTATGATACGGTTATGGTTTATGGAAAACCTGGTGCCGGATGTGTTTTGTTCGCTTGCCAAGCGAGTGATCCCCTACTAGATGACAGCGCTACCTCACAGTACAATAAACCTCATTTGAATCCAGAAATATAACAGTCCATCAGTTATTAGATATATGAAACTGAAATAGCTGTTGCAAAAAACAAAATTGTTATAAAGAAAAAAGGTTAACATTAATAGGGGTGCCCAAACTTTAACATATGACTGTACACAGCTTGGCTGTCAGTGTCACACATGATAGAGTTAGATAAATGGCTTTGCAGAGTGTATCTTACATGACAAGATTAGATACACTTCTCAGTGGACTGTATCACACATGATAGGATTGCATACACATCTCGGCAAACTGGCGCACATAAGAAGATTAGATACACAGCAACAGTGGACTCACATGGTATTAAATACATTGGCCAGTGGATTTTATCACGTGATAGGATTAGATACACTTCTCAGTGGACTCACTTGGTATTGAATACATGGGTCAGCGGATTTCATCACAATGATAGGATTAGATACAATTCTCAGTGGACTGAATCACACATGCTAGGATTGCATACCCAGCGAACTGTGACACATGTAAGGATTAAGCACACAGATCAGTAGACTCCCACATGATAGGATTAGATACACAGCTCAGCTGTCAGTATCACATATGATAGTATTAGATATGTGGCCCAGTGGACTGTATAACTTGTGATCTGATTAGATACAGTCCACTGGAGAGTGTATCACACCTGATTGGATTGCATCATAGCTAAGCAATCTGTAAAACATGTGATAAGATTTTATAAACCGTGCAACAAACTAACACACAATTGGATTAGATCCATGGCTCAGTGGACTCACGCATGATAATATTAAATACACTGCTGAGTGGACTGTATCACACGTGAAATTAGATTTATGGCTCAGAGTACTGTATCATATATGAAAGGATTAGCTATACGGCTCAGAGTAATGTAAATCACATGATAGTATTAGATACACCACTCAGCAGACAATTATTGTGATCTGAATAATTGCCAATGAACGGTGAGCATAGAACAAGGCACAAGACCTGCGGTGGTGACTTTATCCAGTGATGTGTAGTCGCCATTGGACGAAGTCATTGCCACAGCCATGGTGCTATGACCTAGTGAACTCTCACCAATATTTTCTGTGATCTGAGCAGTGCAGCTGTGATGACATGACTGCATTGCTCATATTACAGTAATTTTCTCTGAGTGTTTTACTACGGAGGTGATATCATCCTTTCATCTTGTGGCGTTGCGCCTACTGTTTGTGTTGGGGAACACTCGCTTGGCAGCGGATTAACTTAGACACGATTTTTCACACAAAACAGTCCATTAAATGTCATAAACCGCACCATAAGCCAGGTTGCACATCACCGGGTGACCGCGCAGTTCAGTAACTGTCCTTTGTCAGTCCTCATAGTTCTTTCCCCATACCTGGGTTACCTCTCAGGAGCTCCTGCTCCACAGGCTGACTCCTCGTCAGTCCAAGGTCCTCAACAGGACGGCATCTTTCTCAGTATAGAGCCGTCCCAGGCTCTGCACACACATGTGGCCTGTCCGGGTGCTATTCAGGACGTTTGTTTAACACCCAGGCCACCAGGTCCAAGGTCTCATCCCCACCCGGGACCTTTCAACACAGACCTTCCAGGACCTAGCAGTCTGGACCATTTAGGTCCATACACTCTGACCATGTGACCAGACCTCAGTCACATTATATGGTTGTAACCACCCCCATGTATGGGCGGTGCATGTGTGGTTAGTCAATTCCCGCCCAGCTCTCTGACTAACCCTATAAGCCCCCCTTATAAGTAAACATAACAAACACTTGTGGAACTATAAGTCCCAGCATAACCATACAATTTTGGGCTTACAGCGCAGAGAACCTCTGCGACACCTACCGGCCATTTACAATAACACCAGTCCCTAATTCACCATCATAATTATGCCTTCAAGCGCATCCTGAAGCGCGCGCACACACAGTGCCCCCTAGCTGTTACAGTGGTCACTGCATCACAATCTATACATGTCACTGTATGAAATCACCACTGCAGCCCTGTAGCCCGCACCTGTGCTTACTGCTCGTGGGTAATTACTGTGATCTGAGTGCCACAATCATATGATGGCTCCTCTCAGTTGTTGAAAGTAATCACAGGTGACAGAAGGAAATTTTATCCCAGCACGTATCCAGTTAACAGCTGAGGTAGCCACAGTCAGGGATAAGGAGTCGGAGTTTGTGTCTATTTTGGTGGAGTTGGACCGACTCCAACTCCTAAAATATATAATAAATTGGGTACAGTAGTACAATGCAGGTTGTGCTGTAAATGTTTTCATAATAATTTGGGAAAGTTCTGAAATGTCCTATAAATGTCTGTTCTGTTCCTGATCTGAGAATCTCGGCTTTTAGCGGAAATGAATCTGTGCTGCACTTTATGTACATGCTCAGTAGTGATCAGTGCTGTGGAGTCTTAAATCAGGGAAATTGAGGTGATTTGGCTTACCGACTCCACAACCATGGCCACCGCACAGGAGATAGGGTGGGACACTGACCTCAGTCTCCTATGCCCAAGGGCTACCATATTTGAAGTGTGCCAGTGTAATTCTCAGAAACTTACAAACCAGCAAATAAAAATGGCAGCTCCCAGAGACTGAGCAAAAGTGTTAAAAAAATTACACCATTTCAGTTTATACAATTATTAATAAACTTTTTAACTTAAATTCAAAACTTTGAAAAAAATATTAAATTTGTGACACATTTCTTATGAAATGCCTAAAGCTTCTTCTGAGATCTAAGGTGATAAAAGATTACAGTGCGGGGAAAATGGGAAACATTCATACAGGCGGCCGGTGGTGATGGAGTCAGTGACGGACTCTGGCCAGATATGTTTCTGGAGCCGTTTTAGAAGATGAAGATGTCGTCCTCACCATGAAGTAGTTATTCCTCCTGTCACATGTAATGAATATCTCCTGCAGTATTGCTAATGCCGATTCCAGTGTCGGTAAATGAGACGAGAATTAGCGTTATGGGAGATGAGTCTATGAGAAACGTGTTCAGCTGCCGACTCCGAGGAAGAAAATGCTTGTTGTGTGTGGTCTAAATATATAGGATTTATTAGCAGATGGAAAAAAAATGAATACTGTTGTCAGTGCCCTCTGTCAGCCTTTATGTATTAGTAGCTATGAAGTAAAATAAAAACAAAGATTTAAAAAAAAAAAAAATCAGGCTATGTTCACAAGTTGCATTTTTCCAGTACCAGCAAAAGTGATGAGATTTCCGAAATCTCATGCACACACATTGTTGGTTTTTTTTTTCCTGACTGAATTGGAAAAATGCTGCTTTTTTGAAAACTGCAGCATGTCACTTCTTTCAGCGGTTTTGCAGTGCAATGAGTAAATGCACAAATGTAGCAGAAACACAGGTATCAGGTTTTGATGTGTTTTTGGTGCAGAGAACTCAGGAACAGCAGGCCGTAAACTGTCAGCATAAAAAATGCAGCAAAACTTGCTTTTCAAAGCAGCTTCTATGCTGTCAAGAGAGCAGGTTTACCTGCAGAAAAAAGCAGCAAAAACGAAACGTGTGCACATAGCCTAAAGTAAACTTACATTAATGATCCCCCACTACGCCTGTACCACCTCTGCTTGGGTCCCCCATCAGTATCTGTATTTCCTGGTCAATTCCGATGAACATGTGATCCCTACATTCAAGCAGTGGCCGAATCATTGACCAACATAGCCAGTAATTGGGACCAAGGAGGAGAGATATTCATAAACCAATTTGTCTAATGATCCAGTCCATACGAGACAAAGAGAATAAAACATCTACACGTTCTATCTCCAGATATGTTTTGGCTTATTATCGCCAGTAATTGTATTATTACATCAGATTCTTTATGATGTTGCATTGGCCTCATCTTCTTCCCATTCAGATTCCAACAATATTGGATCCTTTCAGTGGACATCTTCTATATAAGCAAACTTTCCTGATTGACCCATCAAGGATGGATATGGACAGGGACAAGATGGTGGAGAAGATATTACACCTCACCCTAGAGATCCTCTTTCGGCTTACTGGAGAGGTGAGAGATTCTGATGACGTCACATTACATCATTCTTATCTATGGGAATAACAGATGGACAGAACTGGAGAGGTGAGGACTCTGGAAATGTCTGTAGTGAGATTTACTAATGTGTCTCTCCATAACCAGGATTACACAGTAGTGAAGAAGACCTCTAGTGAGCGCTGTCAGGACCCTGTGTCTGAGGGATGGGGAAGACCCCTGAGACCAATCACGAGACCTGCACCTCATCCCCGGTTAAATGAGGACATCAATGACCAGAAGATCCTAGACCTCACCTACAAGATGATTGGGCTGCTGACTGGAGAGGTGACACTGCTGGGAATGCTGGGACATTATACAGTAATGCTATGACGGGATCGGGGGATGACGGTATCATTGTATGTGTCAGGTTCCTATAAGGTGTCAGGATGTCACCGTCTATTTCTCCATGGAGGAGTGGGAGTATTTAGAAGGACACAAAGATCTGTACAAAGACGTCAGGATGGAGGTTCCCCAGCCCCTCACATCACAAGGTAATAGACAGGACTAAATACACACGGCCTATAATTATCTGTATGTAAAGAATGAATTCAGTCCATGTGTGTGTTTCCTCTAGTTCCACCCTGTAAGGGGACAACACCAGAGAGATGTCCCCATCCTCTTCTAGAAAACTGTCAAGAAAATCCCAATGTTCCTCAGGATTATCAGGTAGATGGAGAGAAAGTGTCATGAGATCTCCTCTACGATGTAAATACAAATATCCACATACACAACATTGTAGCTACCTAATGCTGGAAAATACACCGTGCCACAACAAATGTTACATGGAGATAACGGATTCAGTACAAGATTAGAATGTCATCATATAATGAAAAAAATGTACTCTACAATCAACAATTACAAATGTATAAATTTTTATTAAATACTGAAAATTTATTTTACATATATAGACTAAGCATATTAAAAAGTGGGAAACCACAAGGTGGTGCAAAAATACTAAAAACCTCCACACACGAAGGTTAGAGAGTCATTGAGTTGCGAGTGAAAATAGAGCAACTAAACAAATACCTATGGTGGGGATATGCATGCAAATAAGGGAGTAAGTACCTATAGCTATATGTTAACCAAGGGCCCTACATGGCCAAACATTACTTGCCACTGATAAACCCACACCTAATGTGAAACAAAAGGACCCATTCCACTTCAAAAGCAGGATACAAATGTATTACACAAGAAGCAATACCTGTAGTGTAGGATACAGCACACACCATAAGACCCAACGCACGTTTCGGCAGTTTGCCTTCATCCTATGATGTGTAGACGGCTGTGAAGGTCTTGTGCTCAGTCTTGTTTTATCCACCAGTATTATATGTTTTATACTTGTGTAATGAGAAAGGTGGAGATGGCAGGATTAGAGTTGATCATAGATGTGACTTCTCCATCTGTCGTTTCCAAAATTTGTTTCAGGGTGAAGATCTGACCCATATTAATACTATAGAGACATATGTGATTGGTGATGAGTGGTGTAAAGAGGAGATTCCTACATATGACTACCCAGGTGAGTAGTAGCCACAGGGAATGCAGAGAAGTCACAGATTCTTCTGAGGTTCAGGGTGTGGCTGCTTTTTCGATGATGTAGTGCAACCATTTTACAATCAAGAGTTCACTGTCCTACTAAACCAATACATGGTCCTCCATCTGACACTATCCCCGTTACTTTGGGCATTGTAAATCCCTTTATTGGAGTGAGACAGGTTGTAGTTAGTGCGTACAGCTCAAAGGATCCACCTTACCCTTTGAATTAGAAGATGTTGACCCGTAGCTGATCAGATCTCTAAACTGAAAAGCCAAATCACATCGTATGTAGAATGTGCTGACCACTTAGAAAATCATCGGGAGACAATGATTCAGCAATCCGTATGGTGGGCTTTGCTTTTATGAAGAGACACCAGTCCATGAGCGGTGAGAGCCAATTGGGATTTTTTTTTTTTTGTCTTCAATTATTTCTTTTTCTTTTTATACTAATATATAAATGCTAGAGACATAAACACAAGAAAGAGAATGCATTTAGAATTTTTTATTATAGAATTTAAACTCTTTCCCAACCTCCACTCACTCAGAGAGGAGAACAAAAGAGAAAAACCTTCAATCAATAATTCTTACACACATTTCCGAAACTCTTTTAGTTTATATTTCTGCAAGGTATTAATATATTATATCTAGAGATGAGTGCATTGATCTGAGGATGATCGAGTTTGAGAAGAATTTCCTGAAATTCACAGTTTCTCGCAAATTCAAACATTGTGAGATTTGATTCATGGTTTGCAAAAAAAAAAATCTTGCCTGCCCCCATTTTCCACACTGCTGAAGCACCAGAGAGTGAGTTCATTTAAGTTTGCATTGCCGCAATGGCTTCCTCATCATTCCTGTAGCTACGATATCTGGCATATTATCATATCTTTTACAGTGGTGGTCAATACCGGGGCCATTACAGATAGTCTGTTCCCAGTCGAGTACAGTTTGTATGGCAAATTCATTGTCCATGTGCAAAGTCAGTTCGTAAGTCTCTCTCTTCTTTAGAGTGTAAGCTATTATGGTCAGCGGGGATCTCTCACTTAAATACTGTACAGTGTAAGCTCTCCTGCGTAGTGAGGTCATCCCTCTCTTGTAAGGTGTTCATTCATATGGTTAACGGGGTTCTTGCTTTGCTGTAGAGTGTAAGCTCTTTTGGCAGCAGGTTCCTCTCTCTGTTTCTCTCTCCTCTCCTCCTCATGTCTTTTCCAAGCAATTACAAGCTTTCCAGTATTAAGATTTGCACATAGCTTCTGCCAAACAACAAAGCACCTGGATGTGACAATATTCCAATCGAGCTAATAAAGTCTTCTGAAGCAACAGTTGATGTCTTTACAAGCCTATGTCAACAGATACAGACAAATGGCCCAAGGGCTGGACAAGATTCGTGTTTATTCCTATTCCATAGAAGGGAGATGCTACCAACTGTGGAAACTATCGGGCTACAGTATTGTGCTCATACTTCATGCCAGCAAAATGTTACTGAAGACATTACAAAGAGGGTTACAGCCATACTTTGACAAAGAGCTGCCAGAGGAACAAGTATTCAGAAAAGGCAAAGGCTAACTGTAGATGGATAATGGAAAAGGCCAAATAATGCAACAAGGAGAACTATTTTTTGCTTCATCGACTACAACATACACTCCCTGACAGAAGTTATGCCGCTCAAGGACTGGCCAGTCCAGTCACTAGACATGAACATTATTGAGCATGTTTGGGGTAGGATGAAAAAGGAAAGCTTGGAAGACAAAACCAAAGAATCTAGATGAACTCTGGGAGGCATGTAAGACAGCATTCTTTGTTATTCCTGATGACTTCATTAATAAATTGTATGAATCTGTCATGATCTGCTTAGTTCATGGGATTAGGTAGTTCAGAGGTTAAACTGAACGGCCTCACTCTAAGATTCTGGGAGGTTTTTTATAGCCTCATTGTGGACTCATTCCTCGTTGCTTATACTCTGATCCTTGGCTGAGTGTTTGTGACCCTGGTGTGCTTTGTGACTGTGATACTTTATGCTTGTTTGGTTTTGACCCGGTTCTGTCCCTGTTACGAGTTCTGCCTGTTCCTTTTGTATTGCTCTGCTATTCCCGTGTATGATTCTTTTGCCTTGGACCTGACTACTCTCTGACTGCCTCCCTTGTACCGCGTTGCTATCTCTGTGTATGACTCATTGCTTACGTTCTGACTATTCTCTGCTTGCTCCTCTGGTACCACTCTGCCCTCTCTGTGTATGACCCCCCCGCTTGTCTGACCTGAGTTCCCCTAATCTTCACTCCAGGATTCCTGTAATAGAATCCTACAGTCATCTACTGCAGCAGGATGCTAAGCCACGCCCCCTGTGGTCACATGATCGTAGGGCCTGGTACTCTATACTACCTTTAGTGTCGCAGGTCCCGTGCTCAGAACTTTCCCTGCAGTTTCGGACCCCGGGCCCTCCCGTAGTCTGGGTGAGTGACCCTGCTCAGCCGCGGCAGTCTGCCGGCGCTGACAGTATCCTGATAGAATCATTGTTGAACCGCATGGATGCCATCCTTCAAGCTCATGGAAGTCACATAATATTAAATATGACTAATAGCACCACAACTTCATTCACGAATGTTGTGCAACATATATTTGTATTTAGTTAATTATTTGTTTGAATATCACATTACTTTCTGTGGCCAACAAAACTTTTGTCTTGCCAAAATCTGACCATTCTGTGTACATTAAATGATCAATATTTCTGCATTGATGCCAATTTATTTTCTTAACCTAAATCACATTTCGGAGGGTTTCAGCTTTCAAAAGAATAATTTATACAACCAATGGATGAATTTAACGTCAGGTTATAAGCTTTTATTTGCATAGCATGGATAAGCGACATAACTTCTGTCAGGGAGTGTAGCCTACGATTATGTTTATCACCAGAACTTTGGAAAACCATGAAGGATATGGGTGTGCTGAACCATCCGATCATCCTCATTAAGAACTTTTACATCAACCAAGAAGCAAAATTCCGAACGGAACACAGCAACAGTTCAAAGTAGAGTGAGGCTTCAAACAAGGCTGCATTCTGTCACCATTTCTCTTCAGTTTATATTTAGAAGCTATTTTCAGGAAGGCTGGGCTTGGCAAAAAAAGAAGCAATCAAAATTGCTAGCCGAATCATCAACAAACTTAAATACACAGACAATGCAACATTGATAGCAAGAAGCTTAGATGGAATGAATTCCTTATTACCGTGTGTCAAACTGGAAAGCTTGAACATGGGACTGCTACTCAACATAAAGATATTGTCTACTGCCAGGTACTAACAGGACACATTTGAGATGAACAGGTATGAAATGGAAGTTGTAAAGGGCTTCAACCTACTCAGATCAATGATAACTCAAGATGCAGTGATAACACCTGAAGTCAATAGAATAGCTGTGGGCAAATCAATGAAATCACTGAACTTGGTCTTCAAATCAAGGAACATCTCACTGGTGACAAAGACACAGCTCGTACATAGTTTGGTCTTTTCTGTGGTAAAATACAGATGCAAAACCTGAACGATAAAAAGCAAAATAAAAGAAGAATTGCCGACACCGGAATGTGGTGCTGGAGAAGTATGTTATCAATCGTATGGATGATATGAAGAACAAATAAATCAGTTTTAGAACAAATGAAGCCAGACGTCACTTCAAGCAAGGATCCCCAAGCTATGACTTGCCTACTTTGGACACATAGAATCATAGAATGTTAGAGTTGGAAGGGACCTCCAGGGTCATCGTGTCTAACCCCTTGCTCAATGCAGGATTCACTAAACCATCTGTCTGTCCAGTCTCTGTTTGAAGACTTACATTGAAGAAGAACTTGCTACCTCTCGTGGCAGCCTGTTCCACTCATTGATCACCCTCACTGTCAAAAAGTTTTTTTTCTAATATCTAATCTGTATCTTCTCCCTTTCAGTTTCATCCCATTGCTTCTCGTGTTTTTAGATGCAAATAAGAATAAGGATGATCCCTCTATACTGTGACCTCCCCTCAGATATTGGTAGACCACTATGTGTTAGGGATGGCGGAACGCACTAAATATAAATAATAGGAAGTGCGTTCGCCGCCCGGGGTCCACCGTGTAGTAGGTGTAACAACCGCTGCTGAGTAATGGCAGACTCGCTATATGGCGGTATACTGCGCACGGGTTAAACGTCACCCGAGGTGCGCAGAGCGGACTCTGTTAAACTTACAGAGGCGCTTTAGTATAAATAAAGAATAAACGCCGAGCCTGTTAGCTTCACAGGTCTCAGCTGGCGTGCACACACGGTATATGGTCACAGGACACGGCCCAAGGAAGAGGTCGGTGTCCGTCTTGACCTTCCGTGCGTGCGGCGTCGCTACCGCGGACACCGGTAAGTGCTGCTAACTGCAGCTCGGCGGTCACTACTGCCGCTGTACGACAGTGCCGTGAGGCATAACATTATCGGACGCTAGTGTAGCGGTGCGGTATGAACTGTGGCGTATGGCTTGCCACTGATTGGCGCTGACTATAACTCTAACTCCCTAACCACATACGTAATATCAGAGGGAAGGGGTTTTATAATGAGTCCGTCGCCAGAATCATACATCCGTCACCATTCACACATAGCAAGTATAGTCTATACTAGCGCATGGCCGAGTGGCCATGCGGGCCTTTTATAGCCATGCACATCCGGGACCTTCCAGACCTCTGAGATGGGCCAATCAGATCAGGAGAAGGACCTGAGCATGTGACCCCCGATCTCCACTGGGAGATCGTCTCTTGGGCATGCCCAGTAGCGCGGTGAGAGGACTTGAAGTGGTTTCCTGCAAAGCAGGTTGCGCTACCATTTCTGGTCCAGAGGTGGCAGCAACAACCAGACCCAGAGAGCTGGTCTGAGCAGGGCGCCTGGATCGCCGAGATTGCTGTGCAGGTCCCTGAGCGGTCGGAAAGGAATGGGAGACTGCTGGATGTATGGCTCTGGATTCCTGCTGTGCAGGTGCAGGAATCCGACGCCTAACATTACCCCCCCTCCTAGGGCCCCCCCTCTGAGCCTCGCTACGCTCAAAGGCTGGGATTAGGAGCGGAGCGTGGATGTTCTCCACTGGCTCCCAGGTCCGGGCCTCTGGACCATGACCATTCCAGTCCACCAAATAAAACTTTTTGCCACGCACAATCCTGCGTCCCACAATGGCGTTAACCTCAAACTCGTCCGAAGACAAGTCTGATGACCCGGCAGATGACTCAGAGAACCGGGCCATGTGAACAGGTTTGAGAAGGGACACGTGGAAAACGTCAGAAATGGATAAATGTGGAGGAAGAGCCAGGCGGTAGACCACCGAGCTGATTCGCTCGAGAACCTTAAAAGGTCCGATGTATCGCGGCGCAAACTTGGTGGACTCGGCCCGCAGCTTGATGTTTCAAGCAGAGAGCCACACCGAGTCGCCGGGGGAAAAGGTTGGAGCGGGTCGCCGATGTGTGTCGGCGGATGCCCTCATTCTTTCTTTAGAGGCACGAATAGCATCCTGAGTGCGATCCCAAATGTCGCGAGCCTCCACTGCCCAGTCTGCCACCCTGGAGTCAGCGGAGGACACTGGCATCGGGACAGGGACGCGCGGATGTTGGCCGTAATTTAGAAGGAACGGCGTCTGACCAGTAGAATCAGCCACTGCATTATTCAGGGCAAATTCAGCCCATCGTAGCAAGGATGCCCAGTCATCCTGCCTGGCAGAGACGAAATGCCGCAGGTACGTGACCAAGGTTTGGTTGGCTCTCTCAACCAAGCCGTTCGTCTCGGGATGGTAAGCGGAGGACAGGTTTAGCTCAATGCTGAGTAGGCTGCAGAGCTCCCTCCAAAACTGGGACTCGAACTGGGGACCCCGATCACTAACAATTTTGTCCGGCATGCCATGCAGACGGAATACATGTTTTATGAACAGTGTGGCAAGACCACGAGTGGAAGGCAACCGTGCGAGTGGCACCAGATGCACCATTTTAGAAAAATGGTCGGTGACCACCCAGATGACCGTACTGCCACCAGACTTGGGCAGGCCAACCACAAAATCCATGCCAACCATCTCCCAAGGTCTATCTGCCACCGGCAGAGGATACAATAATCCAGCCGGCCTCTGTCTAGAGGACCTGTTCCGTGCACGCGAGATGCATGCTTGTATGTATTCCTTAGTGTCTCAAGCCATGTGCGGCCACCAATACGACCTTGCCAGGAGTTCTGTGGTCCGCTTATTGCCAAAGTGACCACCCACCCTGGACGCGTGTGCCCAGGTGAGAACCTCCGGCCGTAGCTGAGAAGGCACAAAGGTCTTGCCCGGTGGCACTGACTCGAGAGCAACTGGAGCCATGGTCATAAAGCTCTCCGAAGGGAGAATTAGCCGTGGCTCAGCCTCTCCTTACCCCGCTGAGACCACCGAGCGCGAGAGAGCATCCGCACGGACGTTCTCTCCAGAGAGAGAGTGCAAGGTGAAGCGGGAGAAGAAGAGCGACCTCCTAGCTTGACGAGAGTTCAAGCGCTGGGCCGTTTGTAAATAGACCAGATATTTATGGTCCGTATACACCTGGAAGGGAAACCGGGCTCCCTCCAGGAGATGTCTCCATTCGGAAAAGGCCAACTTCATTGCTAGCAGCTCCCTGTCCCCGATGGAGTAATTCTTCTCCGCCGGTGAGAAGGTCTTAGAGATGAAGAAGCAGGGATACTTCCAACCTTGAGCATCCTTCTGGAAAAGGACTGCTCCTGCACCGACGGAAGAGGTATCTACCTCCAGGATAAACGGTTTATCCACATCGGGACGGTGTTAGATGGGAGCGCCAGCAAAATGGGATTTTAGAGACGAGAAGGCCTTTGAGACCTATTCAGACCAAGTGTTAGGATTAGCGCCTTTCTTTGTGAGAGCAACCAAAGGAGCTACCAGTGTGGAGAAGTGAGGTATGAACTGGCGGTAATAGTTGACAAACCCTAGGAAGCGCTGCACCGCTTTGAGTGAGTGTGGTTCCTGCCAGTCCATTACCGCTTGCAGTTTGGCCGGATCCATAGCCAACCACTGGGCCTAGATGATGTAGCCCATGAACGGCAAGGACTCCTGCTCAAACTGGCACTTCTCCAGCTTGGTGAAAAGAGAGTTCGCCCGCAGACGGTCGAAGACCCTGCAGACGTCTCCGGTGGTAGGTCAAATCTGGCGAGAAGATGAGGATGTCATCCAGATAGACCACCACCGAGGTGGAGAGCATATTGCGGAAGATGTCGTTGAAGAAATCCTGGAAGACAGCAGGAGCATTACAAAGGCCGAAGGGCATGACCAGATTTTCGTAGTGGCCATACCTGGTATTAAAGGCTGTCTTCCACTCGTCTCCTTCGCGAATGCGGATCAGGTTGTACGCCCCCCGTAGATCTAATTTCGGATATATTGAGACATAGCCTCTGTCTCAGGGAGTGACAGCGGATACACACAGCCTCTAGGAGGTTCCGTGCCTGGCAGAAGATCTATCGGGCAATCGTAAGCACGGTGCGGCGGGAGCGTCTCCTCGGATTTTTTAGAGAAGACATCAGCGTACTGGTGGAAAGGTTTAGGAAGCGCGGAGAGATCCGCGGGCACTTCAGTGGAAGCTACCTGAAAACTGCCCCTCAGGCACCTTCCCTCACAGTCCTTCCTCCAACCCAGTATATTCCCCGAAGCCCAATCAATATGAGGGGAGTGACAACGGAGCCAGGGAACAAGGACAGAATCTCACGATGAGAGGGTGAGATTGAGAGCCCGAGTGGGGCTGTCTGGTGGGTCACCTGAGATGGTAAAGGTGCACCATTAACCACCCTGATGGTCAGAGGTTGGGGCAGTAACACCAGTGGAGTAGCGTGTTTCTGGGCGAAGGTCGAGGACATAAAGTTCCCCTCAGCCCCGGAATCCACGGTAACCTCTACCTCCCAGGTGGAGGCCCCGCTATCTAAGGTCCCTCGGAATACCGGTTTGGGAGAAAAGGGTTTCATATGTGTCTGACCACCACCTACGACCACTGGACGTGATCATTTTTCTGACCGCAGAGGACACGTGCTAGCCGAGTGACCAAACTGCCGGCACTCGTAACTATGTGCGGAGCTTCGCACCGGACGTGGCTTGGGGCCGGCGAGGGACACCTCCATAGGTTCGGAGAATGTAAGCTCCTGGGTGGAAGATCTTAGCGGCTCGGTGAAGGTGGGAGCCAAGTTAACCCTTTGTCAGGATTGTGCACGTTCCAGCCCGTGCTCTGTAAACCGGAGATCAATGCGGGTGGAGATGGCAATCACTTCCTCCAGACTTGTGGGGACCTCTGTGGTTGCTAGAGCATCTTTGACATGCTCTGCTAACCCTCTCCAAAACACAGGGATGAGTGCTTTATCAGGCCACTCTAGTTCGGAAGCCAGTGTCCGGAATCGGACGGCATAATGGCTGACCGAGAGAGACCCCTGTGTTAGGGCCAATAATTGGAGAGAGGTGTTGTGCGTGATCCGTGGTCCCAAAAATACCTGTTTCAGAGCCGCGAGGAACTGAGCAGCGCCCTGAACCACGGGATCATCATGCTCCCACAATGGCGTAGCCCACTCTAATGCCCTGCCAGATAAAAGAGAAACAATAAACCCCACCATAGCCCGCTCTGTAGGGAACCGTGCAGCCAGTAACTCAAGCTGGATAGAGCACTGACTCATGAATCCCCTACAGGTGGCGCTGTCACCCGAAAACTTGTCGAGAAGCGGGAGGCGAGGTATTGTCGGCATAGGCGTGAGTGCGGGCACGCGGGAGACAGCCTCTGCGACTGCCTGAGCAGCGGCTACCGTAGCATTCGCAGCTGAGGTGTAGCTCTCGATAGCCGCAAACCTGCTGTCCAGCTGCCGAATGTACCGCTGCAGCTGCTGCAGGTCCGCCATTACTAGCCAGACCCTGGCGCTAGTATAATGTTAGGGACGGAGGAACGCACTAAATATATATAATAGGAAGTGCGTTCGCCGCCCGGGGTCCACCGTGCAGTAGGTGTAACAACCGCTGCTGAGTAATGGCAGACTCGTTATATGGCGGTATACTGCGCACGGGGTAAACGTCTCCCGAGGTGCGCAGAGCGGACTCTGTTAAACTCATAGAGGCGCTTTAGTATAAATAAAGCATAAACGCCGAGCCTGTTAGCTTCACAGGTCTCAGCTGGCTTGCACACACGGTATATGGTCAAAGGACACGGCCCAAGGCAGAGGTCGGTGTCTGTCTTGACCTACCATGCGTATGGCGTTGCTACCGCAGACACCTGTAAGTGCTGCTAACTGCAGCACGGCGGTCAGTACTGCCGCTGTACGACAGTGCCGTGAGGCATAACACTATCGGACGCTAGTGTAGCGGTGCGGTATGCACTGTGGCATATGGCTTGCCACTGACTGGCGCTGACTATAACTCTAACTCCCTAACCACATACGTAATATCAGAGGGAGGGGGTTTTATAATGAGTCAGTCACCAGAATCATACATCCGTCACCATTCACACTTAGCAAGTATAGTCTATACTAGTGCATGGCCGAGCGGCCATGCGGGCCTTTTATAGCCATGCGCTTCCGGGACCTTCCAGATGTCTGAGATGGGCCAATCAGATCAGGAGAAGGACCTGAGCACGTGACCCCCGATCTCCACTGGGAGATCGCCTCGTGGGCATGCCCAGTAGCGCGGCGAGAGGACTTAGCCTCTGGAGTGGTTTCCTGCAAAGCAGGTTGCACTACCATTTCTGGTCCAGAGGTGGCAGCAACAACCAGACCCAGAGAGCTGGTCTGAGCAGGGCGCCTGGATCGCCGAGATTGCTGTGCAGGTCCCTGAGCGGTCGGAAAGGAATGGGAGACTGCTGGATGTATGGCTCTGGATTCCTGCTGTGCAGCTGCAGGAATCCGACGCCTAACACTATGAAGTCTCTTAGCCTTCTTTTGTGCAAGCTAAACATTCCCAGCTCTTTTATCTTTTCCTCGTAGTACATACTTTGCAGTCCGCTCACCATCCTGGCAGCTCTTCTCAGAACTTGCTCCAGTTTTTCAATGTATTTTTTAAAATGTGGTGCCCAGAACTGAAAACAGTAATCAAGATGAGGCCTGTCCAAGGAAGAGTAGAGAGGATTAATTACATCATGTGATCTAGATGCTTCTCTTAATACATCCCAAAAATGTAACATAGTAACATAGTAATTAAGGTTGAAGGGAGACTTTAAGTCCATCTAGTTCAACCCATATCCTATCCTAACTTGCCCTAACATGTTGATCCAGAGGAAGGCAAAAAAAACCCCATGTGGCAACAGTAAGCTTCACATTGGGGAAAAAAATTCCTTCCCGACTCCACATACGGCAATCAGACTAGCTCCCTGGATCAACGCAATATTAAGGAGACTAGTGTATATACCCTGTAATATTATACTTTTCAAGAAAGGCATCCAGTCCCTTCTTAAATTTTAGTAGTGAATCACTCATTACAACATCATATGGCAGAGAGTTCCATAGTCTCACTGCTCTTACAGTAAAGTATCCGCGTCTGTGAGTATGCTTAAACCTTCTTTCCTCCAGACGTAGAGGATGCCCCCTTGTCCCCGTCACAGGTCTAAGAGTAAAAAGATCATTAGAAAGGTCTTTGTATTGTCCCCACATATATTTATACATTGTAATAAGATCACCCCTAAGCCTTCGATTCTCCAAACTAAATAACCCCAAGTGTAATAACCTGTCTTGGTATTGCAGACCCCCTAGTTCCCTAATAACCTTGGTCGCTCTTCTCTGCACCCGCTCCAGTTCAGCTATGTCTTTCTTATACACCGGAGACCAGAACTGTACACAGTATTCTAAGTGTGGTCGCACTAGTGACTTATATAGAGGTAAAATTATGTTCTCCTCATGAGCATCTATGCCTCTTTTAATGCATCCCATTATTTTATTTGCCTTTGCAGCAGCTGCTTGACTCTGGCCACTAAATGTGAGTTTGTCGTCCACCCATACACCCAGGTCTTTTTCAGTGACTGTTTTGCCCAGTGTTTTACAATTAAGCACATAATTATACAACTTGTTCGTTCTACCCAAGTGCATGACCTTACATTTATCCCCATTAAAGCTCATTTGCCATTTATCAGCCCAAGCTTCTAGTTTACATAAATCCTCCTGTAATATAAAATTGTCCTCCTCTGTATTAATTACCCTGCAGAGTTTAGTGTCATCTGCAAATATTGAAATTCTACTCTCTATGCCCCCTACAAGGTCATTAATAAATATGTTAAAAAGAAGCGGGCCCAAAACTGACCCCTGTGGTACCCCACTGCTAACCGTGACCCAGTCCGAGTGTGCTCCATTAATAACCACCCTTTGTTTCCTATCCCTGAGCCAGCTCTTAACCCACCTACACATATTTTCCCCTATCCCCATTGTTCTCATTTTATGTATCAACCTTTTGTGTGGCACCGTATCAAAAGCTTTTGAAAAGTCCATGTACACCACGTCCACTGCATTCCCTTGGTCCAGTCCGGAACTTACCTCTTCATAAAAGCTTATCAGATTAGTCTGACAGGAACGGTCTCTTGTAAACCCATGTTGATATTGGGTCATAAGGTTATTCTTCTCCAGATACTCCAGTATAGTATCTCTTAGAAAACCCTCCAGGATTTTACAGTTGAGGTTAAACTTACAGGCCTATAATTTCCAAGTTCAGTTTTTGTCCCCTTTTTGAATATTGGCACCACATTTGCTATACGCCAGTCCTGTGGTACAGACCCTGTTATTATGGAATCTTTAAAGATTAAAAATAGTGGTCTATCAATGACTGTGCTTAATTCCTGCGGTACTCGGGGGTGTATCCCATCCGGGCCCGGGGATTTGTCAATTTTAGTGATTTGTAGATGCCGCCGTACTTCCTGCTGGGAAATGTTTTTTCTTTTTTTTTTTTTTTTTTTTCTTTTTTTTAGGGACGGGGGGGGGAGGGTATTCCTTTTATAGGAGGGGAAGACAGTGCAGATAGAGACCTGGGCACAAATAATGACATTGGGGGTGGGGGTGGCATGGGGGGTGGGGTTAGAACAGTTAATAATTTAAGAAAGAATAGAGGTACAGAGAGAGACATAAAGTGCATGTATACTAATGCCAGAAGTCTCGCCAACAAAATGGAGGAATTGGAGTTAATGTTGTTGGAACATAATTATGACATGGTGGGGATATCTGAGACATGGCTGGATGAGAGCCATGACTGGGCAGTTAATTTACAGGGCTATAGTCTGTTCAGAAATGACCGTACAAATAAGCGAGGGGGAGGCGTGTGTTTATATGTAAAATCATCCTTAAAACCCATCCTTCGTGATAATATATATGAATCTAATGAAAATGTAGAGTCCCTGTGGGTAGAGATAAGGGGAGGGGGGAAAAATAATAAATTACTGATAGGGGTTTGTTATAAATCTCCAAAAATAATGGAAGCTACAGAGAATATCCTCATAAAGCAAATAGATGAAGCAGCGACTCAAGGAGAAGTCATTATTATGGGGGACTTCAACTACCCTGAAATACATTGGGGAACCGAAACCTGCAGTTCCAGCAAAGGTAATAGGTTTTTGACTACTATGAGAGACCATTACCTTTCACAACTGGTTCAGGACCCAACAAGAGGGGGGGCACTGCTAGACCTAACATTAACCAACAGGCCAGACCGCATATCAAATGTATGGGTTGGGGGTCACTTGGGTAATAGTGATCACAAATTAATAAGTTTTCATGTATCCTTTAATAAGATGTGTAGTAGAGGGGTTACAAGGACACTAAACTTCAGGAAGGCAAATTTCCAACGGATGAGAGATGATCTTGGTGCAATTAACTGGGACGATATCCTGAGACATAAAAATACACAAAGAAAATGGGAGACGTTTATTAGCATCCTGAATAGGATCTGTGCACAATATATACCGTATGGGAATAAACATGCGAGAAATAGGAGGAAACCACTATGGCTAAATAGAGCTGTAAGGGGTGCAATAAGAGATAAAAATAAAGCATTTAGAGAATTAAAGCAAGTAGGTAGTGATGAGGCATTAAATAAATACAGAAGATTAAATAAATTCTGTAAAAAGCAAATCAAGACAGCAAAGATTGAGACAGAGAGACTCATTGCCAGAGAAAGTAAAAATAATCCCAAAATATTCTTTAACTACATAAATAGTAAGAAGCTAAAAAATGATAGTGTTGGTCCCCTTAAAAATAGTCTGGGTGAAATGGTGGATGAGGATGAGGAAAAAGCCAATATGCTAAATGACTTTTTTTCAACAGTATTTACACAAGAAAATCCCATGATGGATAACATGATCAGGGATAAAAATTCTCCATTAAATGTCACCTTTTTGTTTGACTTTTTGCTGCTGCATCACACTGTTGACTCGTGCAGTCTGTGATCTATTACTATATGCAAGTCTTCACACATCCTTTTGCTTTGTTGTATTCATCCCATTCTGTAGATGTAATTTTCAGTTTTCTTGCCCAGATGTAGAATCTTTCATTTCTCCCTGTTAAATACCATTCTATTAGTCGCTGCCTATTTTTCAAGCTTATCTAGATCCATCAGAATCCTTTATCTCTCTTCTCTAGTATTATCCCTCCTAGCTTTGTGTCTTCTGCACATTTGTTTAGTTTACCTTCAGTTTCTTTATCTAGATCATTTATAAAAAATATTGAGCAACACTGGGACCATGACAGAGCCTTGTGGTAGTCCGCTTGAAGCACTCTTCGAATTGGATGTGCAACCGTTTATTACCACTCTTTGAGTACGATCATCACACACAAACCGCTGTAACCGCTCATAAAAAGAGCCAGCATCTCCCATCTATAGGTGCTTTCCATATATCATAGCTGACAAACTGCTGCAACGACCCAAGCTGTTAATCTGTACCATAAGCCATACAGTGAACACCGTAAAAAAAATTAAAAAAAAAAAAAAAAACATTCCAAAATCACAGCTTTTTCATTATACTTAAACAAAACATGGAATCATCTCATCTCGAAAGGAATGTGACCCGTCAGTTTCAATTTTTTTTTTTACAGTTAGCTCCATATATATTTGGACAGACAACATTTTTCTAATTTTGGTTCTAAGCATTACCACAATGAATTTTAAACAAAACAATTCAGATGCAGTTGAAGTTCAGACTTTCAGCTTTCATTTGAGGGTATCCACTTTAACATTGGTTGAAGGGTTTAGGAGTTTCAGCTCCTTAACATGTGCCACCCTGGTTTTAAAGGGACCAAAAGTAATTGGACAGATTAAATAATTGTAAATAAAATGTTCATTTCTAGTACTTGGTTGAAAATCCTTTGTTGGCAATGACTGCCTGAAGTCTTGAACTCATGGACATCACCAGATGCTGTGTTTCCTCCTTTTTGATGCTCTGCCAGAACTTCACTGCAGTGGTTTTCAGTTGCTGTTTGTTTGTGGGCCTTTCTGTCTGAAGTTTAGTCTTTAACAAGTGAAATGCATGCTCAATTGGGTTGAGATCAATCAATCAATCAAATCAATCAAATTTATTATCGCCAAGTACATATTACATATATACAAGGAATTCTTTGTGGCAAAGAGGCAACATAATATATAACAACAGATACAACAAGTAACATCTAACAAGACAGATACAGTATATAGTCTACACATGACGATTTAATTGTTGAACAGAGAGTGGATAGAAGCTGTTCATATGGCGGTTGGTGCTGCATTTGGGGACTCTGAAGCGACGTCCTGAAGGGAGTAGTTGGAATGAGGAGTGTCCCGGGTTAGAGGGATCGGATGAAATTTTCAATGCGTGGGATCGAATACTCTTATCATAAAGATCCTGGATTTTAGGCAGGGGGGAACCTATAATTCTCTCTGCTGTTCTGAAAGTCCTTTGTAAGCAGAGTTTGTCATGCGCAGTGGCTCCCCCATACCAGACTATCAGAGAGGAACAAATCACAGATCTGATGACAGCATTAAAGAATAAGATCAGCAGATTCTTAGACAAACCATATCTTTTCAGCTGACGCAGGAAGAACATCCTCTGTTGTGCTTTTCTTATAACAGCATCCACGTTTTTCCCCCATTTAAGATCATGAGAGATGATAACACCAAGGAATTTGGTCTCTGTGACCCTAAGAACCACTTCGTCATGGATGTAGATTGGAAGTATCTCATGTTGATCTTTCCTAAAATCCACAACCATCTCAGCAGTTTTTTTAGTGTTGAGTACAAGATTATTGGCTTTACACCAGTCACATATTCTTTCCACCTCACTCTGATACAAGTCTTCAGCATTTCCCCTGATGAGACCAATCAGTGTCATATCATCGGCAAATTTCAAGATTTTTACAGAGTCTGCTGAAGAGATGCAATCATTCGTATAGAGAGAAAACAGAAACGGGGACAAAACACACCCCTGAGGTGCCCCGATGTTTGTGACCAAGGTGTCCGAAGTGAATGGTCCAACTTTTACACTCTGTATCCTGGCTGTCAGGAAGTTATAAATCCACAAGCATAAGTTGAGAGGGACTCCAAGAGCTACCATTTTCTTATGAAGTAAATTCGGATCAATGGTATTGAACGCTGAGCTAAAGTCCATGAAAAGAATCCGGACATATGAGTGCAGTTCATCTGTATGATCCAAAATGTACTTCAGTGCCAGATTGACAGTGTCGTTTGCCGAACGATTCTCCTTATAGGCAAACTGAAGCGGGTCCCATAGCTTCTGCGTGAATTTTATCAGGTGGGACATCATAATTCTTTCGAAGACTTTCATAGCTACAGATGTGAGTGCTACTGGTCTATAGTCGTTCAACTCAGAGGATCCCACTTTCTTGGGGACAGGGATAATTGTGGAATTTTTCCAACACTGAGGTATAACGCACTCTTTCAGTGACACATTGTATATATTTGTCAGTATAGGGGCAAGCTGGGTAGCACATACTTTCAGACACATTGGAGATACACCATCAGGGCCAGGTGCCTTTTTGACCTTAAGTCCCTTCAGGATGCGTATCACCTCTGCCTCGGAGATCACTACTTGGGTGTTGCACAATGAATGATCTTTATATGAACAGACTGAGGAGCTTAGAGATGAATAGCCACTGTGTGTAGAGCTTGCCTCAAATCTGCAGTAGAATTCATTTAACTCTGCTGCCAGACTTCTGCTGGGGTTCACTATAGTGGGGTGGCTTTTATAATTGGTGACCTCTCTTAATCCTCTCCATGCAGATCTAGTATCTTTTGATGAGAACCTTTCCTCCAGAATCTTTGCATATTCGTGTTTGGCTAACTTGATCTCTTTAGATAGCGAGTTCCTAAGTTTCTTGAATTCAGTAATATCGCCTGCTTTATAAGCCTCCTCTTTTCTCTTACGGATCAACCTGACTTTATTTGTAAACCACGGCTTGTTGTTTCCCCGAAAGTGGACAGATTTGGATGGAATAAACGTGTCTTCACAAAAACGGATATATGAGGACACTTCATCAACCCATTCATCCAGACCCGAGCATGTTTCCTGGAATACCTCCCAGTCCGTGCATTCAAAGCATGCTTGTAGTTGCAATTTTGCCTCCTCAGACCATGTCTTCTTTGTATAAACTGTAGGTTTGGATGTTTTCAACCTTTGCCTGTAGGCTGGAATTAAATGAATTAGACAATGATCTGAAAAGCCCACTGTTGCTCTCCTCACTGCCCTGTAGGCCCCTTTTATGACTGTATAGCAGTGATCAAGCGTATTGTTCTCTCTCGTGAAGCAGTTTATATGTTGAGTAAATTTGGGGAGATCCAGGTTGAGTTTTCCTTTGTTAAAGTCCCCCATTACGATCACAAATGCTTCTGGAGATCCTTTCTCCCATTCTGATATTTTGCAAGCTAATTCACCAATAGCAGCTTTAACAGATGCTTGAGGGGGAATATATACTGCAACCAGAACCATAGATGAAAACTCTCTTGGAGAGTAAAAAGGTCTACAATTGAGTGCAAGGTACTCTAGATCTGGAGAGCAACCTTTTCCCAGTATGTTAACATCACAGCACCAGCTAGTGTTGATGTAGAGACATACCCCCCCCCCTTTGTTTACCTGAAGCTACACAATCACAGTCAGCTCTGTAGATAACAAAACCAGGTAGATCCAGACTACAATCAGGGATGGTCTCATTCAACCAGGTCTCAGTAAAACAAAGAGCAGCTGAATTGGCAATATCAGATCTCATGTTACAAAGTAAGCTCAGATCCTCCATTTTGTTAGATAAGGAACGGACATTAGCCAAGTGGAGTGAAGGAAGAGCTGTTCTGAACCCTCTCCTCCGAAGGCGTGCCAGGACGCCTCCTCTCCTACCTCTCTTGCAGTACACCTCCACAGGTTTCACAGAAGTAATGGATTTTATGTACTCAATTGTTGAATTAGCAATCATGCTTCAAGAAGGGGAGTCCATGAGAAATTGCGGATGATTCCAGAATAATAAATCGTCCCTTGAAATCATAAGAGTAGGTTTACAGAGTGCAGTGGCCATGATTACACTCAGCTTGTAGCTATAAAGACTGAACAGTCACAGCTTAGCAGAGTTAAATGTACAACTTTCCATAAAGGGTGCTCCCAGCACTGCTGGGGGGAGGGCATGGGTGCAACAAGAAAGGGACATCAGGGGACACGCCAACAGTCAGTCCAAACCTGCCCAGCTCACCCCTTCAGCTCCACCTGGACCACAAGATCTCCAGAACATCTCCAGCACCGCACACTCCACCAGCTTTCCTATCCCGGGATCATCTGCATGCTGGAAATGGGTACAAGTTGTAGGAAAGTTGGCAGGCAGCCAGCAGCTTCACTCTCTCCCAGCTGAATCCAGGCACGGAGCTCCACGAGGACAGAAAGACACCGGTCCCAGCTGATCGCAGTCTCCACACTACTCCAGCTCTGCCGAATCCTGTAGCTACGCAATGGTGAGTGAATCAAAGGGAGAATTAACAATTAAACGGGGTAAAAAACTAAAAAACTCAGGAGCCTCATGCCAGAGCAGCCATCTCTCGGCGCTCCTCCTCTACCCGTTCATCAGATCAGATCAGATCAGGTGACTGACTTGGCCATTCAAGAATATTCCACTTCTTTGCTTTAATAAACTCCTGGGTTGCTTTGGCTTTATGCTTTGGGTCATTGTCCATCTGTAGTATGAAACGAAAACCAATCAGTTTGGCTGCATTTGGCTGGATCTGAGCACACAGTATGGCTCTGAATATCTCAGAATTCATTCGGCTGCATCTGTCCTGTGTCACATCATCAATAAACACTAGTGACCCAGTGCCACTGGCAGCCATGCGTGCCCAAGCCATCACACTGCCACCGCCGTGTTTTACAGATGATGTGGTATGCTTTGGATCATGAGCTGTACCACGCCTTCGCCATACCTCTCTCTTTCCATCATTCTGGTAGAGGTTGATCTTGGTTTCATATGTCCAAAGAATGTTCTTCCAGAACTGTGCTGGCTTTTTTAGATGTTTTTCTAGCAAAGTCCAGTCTAGCCTTTTGATTCTTGATGCTTATGAGTGGCTTGCACCGTGCAGTGAACCCTCTGTATTTACTTTCATGCAGTCTTCTCTTTATGGTAGATTTGGATATTGATACGCCTACCTCCTGGAGAATGTTGTTCACTTGGTTGGCTGTTGTGAAGGGGTTTCTCTTCACCATGGAGATTATTCTGCGATCATCCACCACTGTTGTCTCCCGTGGGTGCCCAGGTCTTTTTGCATTGATGAGTTCACCAGTGCTTGCTTTCTTTCTCAGGATGTACCAAACTGTAGATTTTGCCACTCCTAAAGTTGTAGCAATTTCTCGGATGGGTTTTTTCTGTTTTTGCAGCTTAAGGATGGCTTGTTTCACCTGCATGGAGAGCTCCTTTGGCTGCATGTTTCCTTCACAGCAAAACCTTCCAAATGCAAGGCACCACACCTCAAATCAACTCCAGGCCTTTTATTTGCTTAATTGAGAATGATATAACGAAGGGATTGCCCACACCTGTCCATGAAATAGCCTTGGAGTCAATTGTCCAATTACTTTTGGTCCCTTTAAATGTTAAGGAGCTGAAACTCCTAAACCCTTCATCCAATTTTAATGTGGATACCCTCAAATGAAAGCTGAAAGTCTGAACTTCAACTGCATCTGAATTGTTTTGTTTAAAATTCATTGTGGTAATGTCTAGAACCAAAATTAGAAAAATGTCTCTGTCCAAATATATATGGACCTAACTGTATATGCGGTGTTATAAATTCGCTTTCTGGCCTACCTCTGGTTACTAGTGAAGGTAGTGGAGCTGGTTGTATTGACAGAGGGGTCGCGACTTCTCTTTCCGGGCTCCCTCTGGTGGTTACTGGAGGTAATGGAGCTGATCTAATTAACAGAGGCCTGCCACCTGATAATGAGGAGGATGACTGGAGATCTGGAGTTTCTGACTGGATTTAAGACAGCCGACTCCCTCTATCCCTGCTGGTGATTTGTTCCTGCCTCCTGAGGTCTTAGTTTCCAGCTCAGTCCCTGCATGATCAGCTATGTGTTCTTTTGCTATTGTTCACATTTGATCTGGTTTTGTCTATTTCAGTTTTGTGTGTTCAGCCAGCTCCAGCTGGGGCTGTGCTGAATTTCCATCCTTACGTTACTGCTTGTGCCAGATTGTTTTTGTCCCTTATTAGATTGGCCTCTTTTTGCTCTGTTTTCAGAATATACCAGAGTGCTGATATAGTGGGCGAAGTCTAGTGACTTCAGTATTTTTCTATCAGACGTGTTGGGCATTTTTTGAACCAGGGTTTTTTGCGTGATTGCAGACAGTGTCTTTCCTGTCCTGTCTAGTTAGTGCGGGCCCCATCGTTTGCTCAGTCTATTTTCCTACCTGCGTTTGTGTTTTCATCTTGTCTCACCGACAATATATGTTTGGGGGCTATATATTCCTTTGGGGTCTGCTCTGGGGCAGTTTAGATTTCCCCTTTCTTGCTTTAGGCTTATTTAGTTCTCTGGCTGTGTCGAGGCGTCTAGGATCATCATAGGTACGCTCCACGGCTACTGCTAGTTGTGTGGATAGGATCAGAGGTCTGCAATCCCCTTAGTTACCAACCTCTCTGGTTTTCTGTGGCTTAGCTTGGTCTTGCTTTCCTCCTCGGTGACCCAATCATAACAATGCGGCCCATTTACTTGGCTGGGTTTGAGACCTCTGTTCTAAGTTTTGGTGGGGAGCTTGTTATTTTTCTTCTGTACGTTTTTGCCTTCCCATGGTTGGAATTTTTTTCACCACTTAAATAAGAAAAAACCTAGACCTGTTTGGTGTCAATGAACTTGTAGTGACATGGAAAATCATAATGGCATGTCAGTTTTAGCATTTAGTTAACATAGTAAAAAAAAACTCAAAAAAACACTGAGGGATTGCACTTTTTTTTTGCAATTTCACCGCACTTGGAATTTTTTTCCCGTTTTCCAGTACACAATATGATATGTTAAAACCAATGGTGTCGTTTAAAAGTACAACTCATCCCGCAAAAAACAAGCCCTCACGTGGCCATTTTGACAGAAAAGTAAAAAAGTTATGGCTCTGGGAAGAAGGGGAGTGTTACAAAACCTAGAGTGGACCCACTGGATCACGGTACTGACCGACCCTGGGCTAGCTAGCCAAATGGAACCGACCCCTATACAGGGACCATTAGGGGCAGGTCCAGGAGGAAGGTACACCGCAAATGCTAGTGCCAGAGGGTCGTCTCGAAGACAAGAAGAAGAATCAGGGTACTCACCGAGAACGAGACGGAGCTGAGCAGCTGCAGAGAGACACGGGATCCGGGACAGGGCAGAGTTCACAGAGGAGAGAGACACTGGGTTCGGGGCAAGGCAGAGTTCACAGAGGGTGCGAGATCCTGGGCAGAGAAGAGCACTCCCTGGCAGGCGTACTGGGAAAAAGCAGAGCACACACTGGAAGCGTACAGGGCCAGAGCAGAGCACGCACTAGAAGCGTACAGGGACAGAGCAGAGCACACACTGGAAAGCGTACTGGGAAAAAGCTGAGCATGCACTGGAAGCATACAGTGACAGAGCAGAGCACACACTGGAAGCGTACAGGGGCAGAGCAGAGCACGCAATGGAAGCGTACAGGGACCTGGGAGAGCACATACACAGGCAAGTGTAGGAAATAATAATCAGGCGCCGAGGAGCGGCCGAAGCCTTCTGATATACCTGACACCGGGCGCCCAGCAAGGTCATTTCTGGGTCAGGACTCTGGCAGAAACCTAGTGTACCTGGCAAGCATGAGGCCGAGGTCTAAGAGTGTGCATGCGCGGACAGCGAGGAACCTGGGGAGGTTGCAAGGCCGGGAGCACAGTGACAGCACGGTGCGACCCGATCCCAGCAGCCCTTTGGGAGACCGGAGTGCGGGGAGCGTGGGCGGACATATCGGTAATAGTGAGCAAAAAACGAAAATGCAAAAACAAAAATACATCTGGTCATTAAGGGGTTAATTGTATCAATGATTGTTCATCCAATCCATTTATAAAACTGCTTTGTTGCTCAACTATAAAATTACAATAAAAATAATTTAAAAAGCAAAAATAAAAGCAAGAGAAACATTTGGCTTTGGAAGTGTAGATTTTCAATCAGCTACTAGTTCTGTGGAAACCCTTTATTTTTCCATTGACAAAAGAAAGAACATAAGTGGAGTCTTGTTTTTGGGGACGAAGTAAATTTTTTTTATTTGTGTAAATTTGAACTACATAGCATTTTTGATGGCTTATTATTTCAATGTTTGGATGACAGAATGAACAAAGAGTGTGGAAAATCAAGCTGTACTGGTTGCTTTCCTGAGGTCTAATGTTAGCTGGTGAACTGATTTTTTTTTTTTAAGTAAATAACTTGTCACGCTCACCTCCCCGGCGCGTCCTCCGGCCTCTGCAGCCGCCGCTCGGACCGCTGCCACCACAGCACGTCCTGACCTTGCTTCGGGCCCTGCTCCTGCCGCCGCCGCGCCGCCCGCCTCTGCTGCGTCTCCTGTTGCCATGACGCCGGCGGTCTCTGCTCTCCTCCCTGGCTCCACGCTGTCCAGGCACTTCCGGTCCTCTCGGCCCGCCTCCTCCGCCTCTCTCCAGGTACGCTGGCGCACACCCCCTGTCCAGGCGTCCTATCCCTTGGATCCCAGACTCCGCCTCTCCCTAACCCGGAAGTCCTCCTGCGTGCCCTATATCAGGCAGCCTCTCCCTAGGCTCCCTGCCTGATTATCAATTGTGCTTCACGCTCTGATATCGGGTCCACATCTCCTAGCGCTCTGTCTGTCCCTGTGCCTTGTACTCCTTCTGACTTCCCGTTAGTCTGCCTGTCGGTTACCCTCTCGTGTTCCTTTCCAGGTCTGCTCCGTTCCTGTCCTCGCCCGCCTGTTCCAGCTTCCCTTCTGCTACACGTTCCAGCATTCCTCCTGGTGGTCACCTTCCTCCTCGCAGCAACAGCAGTCTCCCCTGTGGTCGTCTTCATTCCCACCGGTTCTCCAGTCCTCCCCGGCTTACGTCATCCTCCGGTTGTCCCCGGGTATCAGCTTCCGCGGCGATAGTCTCCCTTGGGCCTGCCCCTTACACTCCCTGTATAGGGGGTGGTCCACCTGGTCAGCTCGCCTAGGGGAGGTTCGTCGTCGCGGTCCTGAGGGTTCAGCTCCCGGAGGTTTCCAGCCTCACATCATAACATAACTGAAGTTTGCTATATAATTTACAACTTATAGGTATATTTTAGAAATGTTATATATACTTTCTAAGGATATTCTATTAAAATAAATATCTTTATTCTTGGCAGATAACTCTACGAGGAGATCAGAGGCACAACTGACATCTTCAATTTTTAAATCAGACGATATCATACAGGATATAACTGAAATGAATCAAATTATTCAAGATAAACCCTCATCCCTTCACAGCACAGATTCAATATCTGTAAAGAAACAATTTTCAAGTGCAGATAGTGAAACAAGTTTTTCCCTCAAAACGTCTTTTGTTACACATCAAAAAATTCACACAGAGGAAAAAAGATTTTCTTCTTCAGAGTTTGATAACTATTTTAACCAGAAATCAGAGACCATTAGTAATGAGATAATTCATGCAAGGGAGAAGTCATATTCATGTTCAGCATGTAGTAAATGTTTTGCAAGTAAATCAAAGCTGGTTATACACCAAAGAATTCACACAAGAGAAAAGCCATATTTATGTTCAGATTGTGGGAAAGATTTTGCAGATAAATCACATTTTGTTAGACACCAGAGAAGTCACACAGGGAAGACACCATTTTCATGTTCAGAATGTGGGAAATCTTTTGTAGATAAATCAGCTCTAGTTGTACACCAGAGAATTCACACAGGGGAGAAGCCATTTTTATGTTCAGAATGTGGGAACTGTTTTGCAGAAAAATCATCTCTCATTAGACACCAAAGAATTCACACAGGGGAGAAGCCATTTTCATGTTCAGAATGTGGAAAATGTTTTACAGATAAATCAAACCTTGTTAGACACCAGAAATTACACACAGGTGAGAAGCCTTTTTCATGTTCAGAATGTGAGAAATCTTATGCAGATAAAACACATCTTGTTAGACACCAGACCATTCACTCAATGGAGAAGCCATTTTCTTGTTCCGAATGTGGTAAATATTTTTCAGATAAATCAAGACTTAGTCTACACCAGAGAACTCATACGGGGGAGAAACCATATTCATGTTCAGAATGTGGGAAACTTTTTACCAAGAAATCATATCTTGTTATTCATAAAAGAACTCACACAGGGGAGAAGCCATTTTCATGTCCTGAATGTGGAAAATGTTATTCCGATAAATCAAGTCTTGTTAAACACCAGAGAACTCACACAGGAGATAAACCATTTTCATGTTCTGAATGTGGGAAATGTTGGGCAGATAAACATCAGCTTTTTACACATCAGAGAACTCACACTGGGGAGAAACCTTTCTCGTGTTCAGAATGTGGAAAATGTTTTGGAGTGAAATCAAGTCTTGTTAGTCACCAGAAAATCCACACAGGGGAAAAGCCCTTTTCATGTTCAGAATGTGGAAAATGTTTTATTCGAAAATCACTTTTAGTTGTCCATCGAAGAATTCATACGGGAGAAAAGCCCTTTTCTTGTTCAGATTGCGGGAAATGTTTTAATCGGAAATCACATTTAATTCTCCATCAGAGCACTCATACAGGGAAGAAACCCTTTTCATGTTCAGAATGTGGGAAATGTTTTATCTACAAATTACACCTTCTTGAACATCAAAAATCTCATATAGGGAGAAGCTATTGGTGAGAAATCTTTTACTTGAAAATCATATTTTGTTGGCCACCAATAAAAACTCCCATAGAAAAAAAATCATATATTTTTATAAATTGTACAAGAAAACACATATAAGAGTTAGTGAAGTCAGGTAAGACTATTGGGAATTGATCCCTTCTCTATGCCCCAATACTCATATGTTGAGTTTAAGAGGACTTAGGCTGGTTTCACATTTGCGTTTTTTAGCGCTGGAAAAAAACGCTAACCTGCGCATGCGTTTTTTCCCCTATATTTAACATGGGTGCGCATACCTGCGCGCTGCCATGCGCATGTATGCGATTTTCATGCGCTGCGTTTTTTTGGGGTATGCGTTGGTATTTTCCAGACGCAGCATGTTGCATTTTTTGGCCCTGCAAAAAAGTGCATGCGCACATATGCGCACGTTTTGAGCTAAAAATGGCCATTATAGCCTATGGGTGCGCATATGTGCGCATTGGCATGCTTATGTATGCGTTTTTTTGCACAAGTGTTTTTTTTTTTTTAACCATGGAATTTAGGGGTTTGGGTTAGAGTTAGGGTTAGTTAAAGGGGTTTAGGGTTAGGGTTAAGTAGGGTTGGGGTCAGGGTTAGGGTTAGGGTCAGGGTTAGAGTTAAGTATGGTTTGGTTAAGGGTTAGGGTCAGGGTTAGGGTTAGGGTCAGGGTTATGGTTAAGTATGGTTTGGTTAAGGGTTAGGGTCAGGGTCAGGGTTAGGGTTAGTTAGGGTTAGGGTCAGGGTTAGGGTCAGGGTTAGGGTTAGTTAGGGTTAGGGTCAGGGTTAGGGTTAGTTAGGGTTTAGGGTTTGGGTTAGGGTTAAGTATGGTTTGGTTAAGGGTTAGGGTCAGGGTTAGGGTTAGTTAGGGTTAGGGTTAGTTAGGGTCAGGGTTAGGGTTAGTAAAGTCTTGGTTTGGGTTAGTGTGAGGGGCCACCTAATGTTGGAAAAAAACGCAAACGCGGTAAAAACGCACTAAAAACGCTTACAAACGCATAAAAACGCTGCGTTTTTTTCATGCATGCTCATAAAAATGCTTGAAAAAAACGCAGCAGTTGTATGCTTTTGTATGCGTTTTTTTAATGCGTTTTTTTGCGGGAAAAATGCGCTGCAAAAAAAAGCAAGTGTGAAACTAGCCTTAGGCTGTTGAACCAAGTGCATAAATTTTTTAAATTAGACCCACATAAAGTTGCATTTTAAAGCATATCCATAACATAAGATGAGTGTCCGCCAATATAATCTGACATTTAGGGTACTTTTTGTTATCCATCTTTGACAATAACTCTGATGTTAAATAAATCCTAGGTATGATGCTTAATAAGAAAGCAAAGTCTTGATATTCTAGAGAATTGTTTTTCATATATTAGTGACACTTCTTCCCAATTAATTTTTGCTGGAGCAGAGATCGGCCCATCTTGTTTCCTTATATATTCTTGACACCATTGTCATATTACTGCAAATTCTCACTAACAAAGCTGTAACAATTTGTATCTTTTTCCTAAACAAATATATATATATATCCCTTTCTCCATATTTAATGTCGGACATCATAATTTAAACCTTAGCTATTGGACTTGTTCTAGACTGATTATGAACTCTAGTTCTTGTCATCCTTATACTACCATTCTACAGCAACAGATATTTTATTTGTACCTTTTGAAATTCAGAATTCATATACTGTCATAATATGTCCTAAAAAATAAAGTTGCTCTATACTGAAGTGAAATCTAGAATTGATTATAATCACTGCTTTTCATATTCCGCCAAATCATATTAAACAGTTGCAGCGTTGGGGTTTCAGGTTTTAAGATCTCCAACTCCTTTATCGCCCTTGTCCTTCAATTTACCAGCAACTTTGATATTTTATTTGTCCCAAAACCCATATTTCCTCAAGAAAAGATATGCTTTCAATGTCCGAATTCCCCCGTATTGAAGTAAAATCTTGACTATACTTTATACTCATCACTTTTTTTCCAGATTCCATCAAATCATACTTTCAGTTTTGGGTTTCCAGAAATGGGTTTTATCTTAAGTTTATTTCCAAAAATGTACAACCGATTATAAGTGGGTAGGCATGAAACGTGATGAGTCGCCCATTTCATCCAAATCTGCTGCTTTCATAAATTTCCAAGCTCCCAGTTGCAAAGCCATGATATAAACATGGAATTTTCGAGTTGCCAATCCTCCCCTTTTCATAGGCTGGTGGAGATAAAGCATCTTCAGCTTCGGCTCTTTACCTCTCCATATAAGGTCCCGGTACAAATTTTCTATGATTTAAAATTATTTTTTTTTATCCATAGAAAGGTAGTGGGAAGAAGAATCATTGTTTGTCAGATATTTTAGATTACGTTTGTCAGAGAAATTACAATGAAATGCCCTCTACGCCCCTTGTAACTCTACACCTTCCCCTTCTCCCAATCCAGACTTCTTGGCTTACAATATTATGGCCGGGGGCACACTTGCGAGAAACTCCCACGAGTCTCTTGTTTCAATACACGGCACTGCCGCCGGCTCTCAGGACCGAAGTGTGCGGCTGCATGTATTTCTATGCAGCTGAGCGCTCCGGTCCGAGTGGCGGCGGCAGTGCCGGATACTGAGACGCGAGACTCGTGCGAGTTTCTCTGAAGTGTGACCCCGGCCTTAGAGACTCCATGTACAGAAATATTAGGTCTACAACAACAGTGCTCTCTCCATAGTTCTCTGTACAATGACCTATAGATCAGACAAGGTCCTCATATTTAGGAAGTTTCTATTCTCAAATGCTCTTTATATGAAAAAGATCAGTGAGTGTCATTATACTGAGTAGAGAAGCTCCAGATACAAAGACCCCATCTAGTACTAACACTCTGAAGGTCAGGCCCAAAGTATCCAATCACGGAGCCCAGATTCTCTCATTTTGGGCTCTGGAGTTTCTCTTCAAATAAATCCCTTTCTCACACAGTCCTGTAGTAATGACTTTGTTCATCACATATTGTAGGAAGGAGGGTTTATCTAAATAAGAGGGCAGAAGAGGGCGCCTGTGCAAGAATAATATATAGGCCTTTGCTGGCCAATAGCTCATCATAATACACAATTCTGCATGCTTTGGAGGTGGATGTGGGCCCCTGTGAGACTACACAGGTTGCAACAATGGTATGTCCACACCTGGTCTGAATCCAGCTACATGTTATCAATTTATGTGCGAGAAATAATAAACTGCAGTTTTTTGGGGGTCAAATTTTTTATTAAAATTTTTCAAAAGTAATAACATTCCAAAGTGTCACACACCCCAATACCCAACTCTTCCAACACTGTACTACAAAATAAGGGAAGTACAAAGAAAATTAATAATCTTCCTGCTGCTTGTAATCATGATAAGTATAGATAATTGCACACAACTAACAGGGAAAGCCTATCATAGCTCTTAAAGTAATCTTTCAGCAGGTTTTTGCTGCCTCTTCTGAGAGCAGCATGATGTAGGCAAAGGGACCCTGAATCCAATGAGGTATCACTTAGTTTACTGGGTGCAGCCATTCTGACACAGAGTTTTTAGATTTAGCTTTATCAGCCCTGCTGCATTGCTAACTCTGCCCACACCACAGCTAGCCCCACCACCACCTGGTTCTGTATGTACATAACAAGTGAGCTGCTTATCACAGAGGATGGAGTCGGACTTGCAGGAATGTCGCCAGCTAGTGACAACATTGTTAATCACAAGGCGATTAAAGCTTCAGTGTAAGTAAACAGCACACAGCCTGACATGTGACACATCCTTGAGTTCAGTGTTTTAGTCTACCTCATGCTGCCCTAATTTTACATAGCAAAAACCTACTGATGGATTCCCTAATACCCTAGGGCATTTCATAAGCAACTAGTTTTAGTGATCAAAAGACTTGCTAGTGATACCTCTGTAGTTCTCTTGATGCAAAACCTGATCCATCAGTCCATGTGGCCAAGAGTTTTTCAAACTTAGCAAAAACATTCCTTTTCTGATAAATACCTTTTTCCAAATTCAGTATCCAGTTGATTTTATTTATGAATTCCAGAATAGTAGGTACCTGATCCGAAATCCAAAATTGCGCAATGAGTTTTATGGCCATAAATAACATGTGAGACACCGCAGTCTTGCCATACTCATCCATGGGTAAGTCTTCAGTGTACCCCAAAATACAAGGGGGTTATATTGACTAAGTAAACCAAATTCATGATGCCTAAGACACCCTTCCAGAAGAGTTTCAAGTTAGCACAGGACCACATCATGTGTATTAAGATTGCTGAATACCCTTTACATCTAAAGCATAAAGTATTGGATCCCATTCCTTTTGTCAAACAGGAATTGAGGCCTTCTGTATACTTGGTGTAGCACATATGAGTGGGATTCTCTTAAAGGGAATATGTTAGGTGATTTTTTTTTGTTGCATACTAATGGTATCCTGAGATAGGGCTTGGGCAGCCCTTTCAGAATATCTAACCTTTATTGGTGCACCTTGTCCTGTTTTCTTGCTATTAGCTTGGCACGATTCAGAGTTGCATGCTGGCTAGTCAAGCGTATGTAAATCAAAAGTAAATATGCAGCCCTACCCACGCCCATAATCCCTCCAAACCCCTCTGCACTAGTGTCAGTGATAGTAAAAATCTTGCACATGCAAGATGGCTCCCTAGGTCTGCACATGCAGGTGTTAATTTATTCCTATACTGTCATTTACTATCACTGACACCGCCATAGAGGGCATGGGTAGGGGTACATATTCACTTTTGATCTACACACGCTCCACTAGCCAGCTATCGACTTTGAATTGTCCGGAACTTACTGCAAGAAAATGGACAATTAAGGATAATTGTGGAACTCTCTCCAAACTCTTTTGCAGTTGGGAGAATTCCTTAATCAGGTCACACATTATGATGTGGTGTAATCTGTAGAGTCCCCTAAAGCTCCAATTTTGGAACCCCTCTAATTGATGAAAGTTTGAGAGCCACGGAATTTTCCAGAATGAGGTATATTGTCTGATCCCATGTAGCCATTGTAACTCCCCCACCTTCCACCAAAGCTGGTGAATTAGTAGTAAAGTTGGAGCCCTACACGAAAGTTTTCTGGATTTACGCTCTTCCATCGCCTCATGCAACCTGGATGACCCAAGATGATGTTGATGTTGGAAGACACTGTGCTTCCCGTCCCTTCCCCCAGGGACAACCCATTGGTCGATATGCTGGAGTTGATCTGCCATAAAATAAACACAGATTCGGAACAGCCAGCCCACCCTAATTTTTATCTTTGCAGTGTATCCAAATTGAGTTATGGGTAACACACAAAAGTTGGGGCATCCATATAATTTTGATGACGTTCCCCACAACTGACAATGGTAATCTAAACCAAGTGCCCAGCTTTTGTTCTTTGTACTTGGATTTCTCTGCCTTACGTTGCTTTTTAGCTGTTCCCCCAGCAATGCTCACGCCACTGGAGAGTGCAGGGAATCTTCAGGTACCCACAGAGCTGAAAATCACTGTAACGAATGGAAGCGGAGGCAGAGATGGTGAAGTTCACATTCGTTTTTATTTTTTAAGTGGAACCTCAGGACCACGGTCCGGGGGGCTCCGAAGGGGGCATGACAAGTGAGCCCTGGGCACTCGTAGTAAAGCCCCTCAGGCAGGGCCAGAATGGAATACCCGGAGGACACAGGTGCTACCTCCAGTTAGACCCCAAACACGTGGCAGCTGTCCCAGTGGGACCAAAAGGGATAACAAAAGTTACAGCAGAGTCCGTAATGCGCTGGGTCCTAGATTCGGTTAGTTGGTAAGGAGTCGGTTCCAGTGACCTTCACACAGTCCTTGGACTCGGATGGCTGTAGGCGGAACGGGATGGCTTAGGCCCAGATGGTTGCTGATATAACCAGGAAGCACAGGATACTGATATGCTGTGGAAACAGAGAGCATTAGACAATGCACAGAGACTGCAGATGCAGCGCAGATAGCTTAGCATGAGAACCAGATGTAGCAATGATAGATACTCGTTGCTCCGGCACTCTCCCTTTGGAGGAGAGGCCAGAAATAGCAGCCAGTGCGCTGCCATTGGTTGATTGCATTTTTTTGAATAATGCACTCCGCCCCTTTAAGACGGCAAGAGAGTGGGCGGGCGTGCCCTAATAGCCTTAGCTACAGATCTCACAGGACACCAGGAGGAGGAGGCAGGACAGAACGCTGAGCAGCAGCATGAGAGGCTCGAAGTGAGTGCCCAGAACGGAGAGCAGGGGGAGGCCTGGATGCAGAGCCAGGACGGGGATCGGGTGTAACAATCACTAATGTGGATGTCCAGTGGCCCACTTTTGGGCTGTTTTATTGTACTTGAAAAAGGCCCTTTTGAGTCGAAACGTTGATTCACTCGTCTACCTCAGTTGTATTTCACTATGTGATTTTTAAAGGATGGAATAAATGTTATGCTTTATACCTAGTTTCTCTGATGCCTCTGAATCTTGGATTTTCTATGGCTTTGGATTCTGTGGGGGGGTCTAGCAGAGTCAGCACGGATCCACCAGTGGTGCATGAGAATCACTCTTGGACTAAATGGAGGCCCAGTGGAGTTAACCCCTTAATGTCCAATGACGGACACAGTCCGTCATCAGACATTTCCCCCGTTTTGATGAGGGCTCCGGCGCTGAGCCCGCATCAAAGCCGGGACATGTCAGCTGTTGTGAACAGCTGACATGTGCCTGCAATAGGCGCGAGCAGAATCGCCGTCTGCCCGCGCCTATTAACTAGTTAAATGCCGCTGTCAAAGCTGACAGCGGGCATTTAAATAGCATTTCCGGCCGCCGGGCCGGAAATGACGTCATCGCCGACCCCCGTCACGTGATCGGGGGGTCAGCGTCATGTTGCCTGGACAACCAGAGGTCTCTATGAGACCTCTATGGTTGTTCCAGGCATAAGGCTTTCAGCGCCACCCGGTGGTCGGCGCTGAAAGCACAGCAGTAAATCTGCTATATATGGGCAATCTGCTCATCGCCCATATGTAGCAGAGCCGATCGGGTTGCGCATGCTTCTAGCCTCCTGTGGAGGCTATTGAAGCATGCCAAAAGTTAAAAAAAAAAAAAAAAAAGTTTAAAAATAAAAAAAAATTAAAGAAACCTAGAAGTTCAAATCACCCCCCTTTCGCCCCAATCAAAATAAAACAGTAAAAAAAAAAATCACACATATTAGGTATCGCCACGTTCAGAATCGCCCGATCAATAAAAAAAAAAGCATTAACCCGATCGCTAAACGGCGTAGCGAGAAAAAAATTCAAAACGCCAGAATTACGTTTTTTTGGTCACCAAGACATTGCATTAAAATGCAATAACAGGCGATCAAAAGAACGTATCTGCACAAAAGTGATATCATTAAAAACGTCAGTCCGGCATGGAAAAATTAAAGCCCTCACCCGACCCCAGATCATGAAAAATGGCGACGCTACGGGTCTCGGAAAATTGCGCAAATTTTTTTTTTTTTTTTTTTTTAGCAAACTTTTGAATTTTTTTTCACCACTTAGATAAAAGAGGACATAGACATATTTGGTGTCTATGAACTCATAATGACCTGGAGAATCATAATGGCAGGTCAGATTTAGCATCTAGTGAACCTAACAAAAAAGCCAAGCAAAAAACAAGTGTGGGATTGCACTTTTTTTGCAATTTCACCGCACTTGGAATTTTTTTCCCGTTTTCGAGTACTCGATATGGTAAAACCAATGATGTCATTTAAAAGTTCAACTCATCCCGCAAAAAATAAGCCGTCACATGGCCATATAAACGGAAAAATAAAAAAATTCTGGCTCTGGAAAGAAGGGGAGGGAAAAATGAAAATGTAAAACCAAAAATACCCCTGGTCGTTAAGGGGTTAAAGGCAGTCTAGTATACCCAGAGCTCTCCTGTGCAACTGGTTCCATGCCAAGCCAATCTTTAAAAATTAGTAGGTTCCATCCATGTGCAAACCTTGAGCAGAATCCAAATGACCCAAAATTTAGTCTGCTGCACCTCAAACTGACACTTCTCTAACTTGGCAAACAAATGATTGTCATGAAAAACCTGTAACACCTGTCAAACATACTCCCGATGCTCCTCATGAGAACCAGAGTAAATCATGATATCACCACAAAATAATGAAAATATAACTAATGAAGTTCTGAAACATTGCTGGAGCATTGGTCAAACCAAATGGCATCATGATATTTTCCAACTGACCCTCGGGTGTATTGAAGGCAGCCTTCCACACATCAACTTGGCGAACACGTATAAGGTTATATGCCCCTCTCAGATCCAGTTTAGAAAACCACATGGCCACCATTAGTTGGTTAAACAGATCAGGAATAAGAGGTAATGGGTATGGATTACATACAGTAATCTTGTTAATCTCTCTGAAATCGAATCAGGAACAAAAATGGAGGTTTGTGTCCTTAAAGAAAAAAACCCACAGTGACTGATGAGGTGGAAGGCGTTATGTGACACTTGGAGAGACATTTGAATGTACTCTTTCAAGGCGTCAGAAAGAGAACAGTTAAACAAATGAGAGGTAAGCAATTTTTACCCCTGGGATAAATTCAATAGCACAATAATATGACCCACGCGGGTGTAGAATTTCATCTTCAGTCTAGTCTCAGAAAAAACATCCCCAAAATCCTAAATAAAATCTGAAATACGAGATCTAATAGATGCCAGGAATTTAGATAGACAACTGGAAAAACAAAAATTCCCCCAAGACTTAACTTCACAAGTCTCCCAATTGATGGAAGGATTGTGTTTCTCCAGCCAGGGCGTACCGAACACAACTTTAGCTGGTAAGGAAGGAAACACCATGATAGAAATAGATTTTGTGTGCAACACTCCCACCCTCATGCACACCTTTTCAACCTTAGAAGTAACATGACTTTGGGTAAGGGGAGAATTATCAATTGCATATACTTGAATAGGATGAACAAGAGATGAAACTGTGTACCCACACTCGATAGGAAAATCACTGTCAATGAGATCTAAAGTGAAACCTGAGTCAACAAATGCAGAGGTAGTTATAACTCAAGATTTGGTAACCAAAGACTCTTGTAAAAAAAAAAAAAACAACCAGTAGCCTGCATGAGAGATAACTTCAAACCTATAAACAGTTACGTATTAATGATTTTTTTCTTTTTTACCATTAAGAAATGTACAGTATTTTTCTATCTGAAACACTAAATTATTACATAACCCATGTGACTGCAGTCACTAAAACACCAACTTATGTGTTCTCCCTAAGATATCTGTCCAATCGCTCTACCAGTGACATGGCCTCTTCCAGGTACAACTGGGAGGGATTATAAACCACCATATCTTGTATCTGGCTAGAGAGACCCTGGCAGAATTGACTGTGGAGAGCCGGGACGTTGCAAGAAGTTTCCACTGCCCAGCATCTGAACTGAGAGCAGTAGTCCTCTTTACGATTTCCCTGAACCAACCTGCGGATTAGTGATTCAGAAACAGCAACTTTATAGGGGGTCATCATAAATGAGCCCTAGAGCAGAGAAAAAAAAGCATCAACTGAAGAAAACACTGGGGAATCCTCAGGCATATAAAATGCCCAAGCCTGACGATTTCCATGGAGCAACAATAGACAGAGTAATACCCAAGCGTTGACTTGAAAGTATGAGGCAGAACGGAGACGAAAATACAACTTACATGAAGAAAAAATAAATGGAAACCTTACTTCGGTCCCTATCGAAACAATCCGGTAAATTTATCTTAGGCTAGCTTCACATTTGCGCCTTTTTGCTCAGCGTTTCGTGTGCGCATAAAACGCACGCAATAAATGCTTGCAAACACATGTAAACGCAGCGATTTTTTGACGCATCAGCGTGCGCATGACGACAAAAAATGCAGCTTTTGGATGCGTTTTCATGTGTTTTTGCATGCGTTTTTTATGCGCATGCGTTGTCTAGGTGTCACGTTTCACAGGAGGAAAATCCTTGAAAAAAATCTTGAAACAGACTCCACCAATGGGACACCAGTGGGCGTGTGTCATGGGAATTCTTTATATATACCCTGTTTACAGCTTAATTCTTCAGATTTGGTTGCTTTGTCCTTTGTGAACATGTATCTGAGCTGGAAGAGTTTTCACTTCAACTTGGATCTGGACATCGCGCTGGCTCAGGCTTTTGCATTTGCTTGCCAGCAACAAAGGGAGAGAGAGACAGCGAAGAAGGCAACGTCGTTTGTGGATGCATCCGATTAATGAATGCCAGGAGAGCCGTGGAGCGTTCCACACCCTCTACAGCGAGTTCCAGGGAAACCCGGAGAAATTTACTGACTATACCCGGATGTCCCAAGAAAGCTTCATGGATTTGCTTGCTCGCGTTCAAGAATCCATCCGGAGACAGGACACACTGCTCCGTTGTGCAATTCCTCCTGAGGAACGGCTCCTGGTCACATTACGGTACGTAATATTTACAAACCAATGCCTGCATAATTTTCTTCGTTCTGCCATGTACTATTCCAAAGCCTGCAGAATTATTGTTCTGCTAAGTAGTAAACAAAAGCCTGCTGAATTATTGTTATGCCATGTACTAATTTTTTTTATGTTACTGTTTAAAAAAACCCTAGACCTAAATATTAATTTTTGTAGTTTCTCTGACGAAGGACAAGCAGCTGAAACACGCGTCGGGGCACACGCTCTGGTCCCCATCGCCCCCACCCCTTGGTGCCGCTCACTTGAGGTAAATATGAGAACATCGGGCACTTTAACCAGAACTATCCCGGGCTCAATGTAACAAATACATAGGGCAATATATTGCCGCCTATTTGAGGTTTATAGGCGATCATTGGGCACTTTATCTTCTACCTTCTCGGGCTTAATCCAATATCCAAGCCACTTAGGGCAATACATTGGCTGTTAGTGTGACTACAACTATTTATATGCAATATTTATACAAATTAAAAAGAGTTGATGGTCATGGTAGTCACTAAATTTACTTTGTAGCATAACACAATGAATGTGTACTTGCATACAATCTTTTGACAGTATAATTTTGGTTTAGCCATATGTATTTATTGGGATATATATCTGGATACATGGTTGGGGGTGCTGGCTCCACACGTGGCTTTTCCACAGGGCGTGGTTAATCCGTTTCTGTATCCACTTTTTTCCCACCATTGTCTTGCACCTGCTACATTTGTGTCATTTTGAATAAAGTATTTTGTATTTTTCTACCCATGGATCTATGGTCATTTTCCTGTGGTTTTACCACAACCCCCTTGCATGTCGTGTCAAAACTGATCTGTATTTAAGTCCTATCCAGCACTATATAGAGACAACCCAGGTCATCTACATTATGGTAGGGTGGTGCTACAATAAGTGGCTGGTACTTCTAAGCATTGTGTGTATCTTTTCTCTGTTTGGCAGATTCCTGCCTACTGGAGAGACCCCATCTTCACTCCACTTCCAGTACTGGATTGGAATATCCACCTTGTCTGGAATTGTTGCGGACACCTGCCGGGCTTTGTGGGACGTTCTCTGTCAGGAATTTATGCCCCTGCCCACCGTGGAAAAGTGGATGGAAAATTCTGGACAGTCTGCAATTTCTCCAACTGTTTGAGAGCGGTGGATGGGAAACACATCCGGATAATAAAACACGCAATATGTGGATCGAAGTAAAATAATTACAAAAAGTACTTTTCAAAAGTACTCATAGCTATTGCGGATGCAGACTGTCTGTTTGTTGCAGTGGACATTGGGGCATTTGGCCATGGGAATGACTCCCAGGCTTTTAAGAACTCGGACATGGTCGGAGGATGTATGGCATCCATTTCAATTTTCTCATGCCACGGCCTCTTCCCCACACCGAAGGTCTACCACAGCCATTTGTAATTGTTGGGGATGAGGCATTTCAAATGTGCCAAAACCCTACTCCAGCCGGGACTTGGACCACACCAAAAAAAATGTTTAATTACAGACTGACCAGGGCCAGAAGAACTGAAGAGTGTACTTTTGGTATTCTTGTCTCCAGATGGCGCATTCTCAGCACAGTCATTAATCTTAAAATGGAAACAGCGGATGAGGTGATGAAGGTGTGTGTGGTCCTTCATAATTTTGTTATGGCTAAAGAGCACCCTAACTTTGAACTCGATGAACCAGCTGCCAACCCATTGCCTGAATTCACTCAGCACCCTCTCAGGTCATCAGTTGAAGTTGGCCAAATGAGGGATCAATTTGCGGCCTACTTTATGTCTGATGTAGGACGTGTGGAATGACAAGATCAAATGGTGTAAAATTGTTTTCTTGTGTGTATGTTAATAAAAAAGCCTGTTTTGATACCTGTACCGAGTGTTTTTTATACACTCCAATACAATAATCACCTGCCCAGGTGTACCAGTGAATTCATGATGCTGTGTTTTGTGCATCATGAATTTACTAGGACTCCTGGCTAGTTGACTACATACACACAAGTTGTATGACCTTTATCATCTCTACAGTTTGTGTTCAATGTGCAGCGACGGTGGAGATAATACAACTAATATTTGTATCACATGGCCTGATGTTACAAATAGTGATTTTGGGATGCAATAGCATCCTTCACTCTTTATGACAAATGACCATGTGAGAATAAATATTAATATAGGATCTCCACTGTGGTTTCAGTATGAATGCAGACTGGAGAGATGATAAAGTTTATACAACTTCTACAATCCCCAGGCCGGGTGTTATGGTGGCGTTATCACACCTGGGCAGGTGAATACACGAGTTAAACTCCAGCATCGCTCCAGTCTGCGTGCAATAGATAATGCAGACTGAAACAACGCTGCAGGTTAACTCATATGTGTATTCAAATCGCCAGGTGTAATAAATAGTTATGATACGAGGCCAGGGTATTGTAGATATGACGTGTATTTTCTCCATCATCTCTTCAGTTTATTCACCACACACTGAATGGATGATTTGGTTAATTACAAGGTATAGCTAGAATCCCCTGGCCTTGTGTCACAAAGAGTGAAATGATGATGGTAAAAACGCACCATATTCAATTCACTCTTTATGATACCTGTCAAGGTAACGATATGCCTTGCACTCAACACCATCCTCTATTCAGTCTGTGCAATATTAGCAGACTGAAGAGACTGGTGGTGAAAATACAAGTCATACATTTGTGTTTCTGACTACACATATCTCCAGGAATGACACAAGAAACATGTGTCATTAATGGAGCTATGTGGTAACAAAAACGCAAAGTGTACGGCGCAGTGTGTGTAGGCGGCGAAAAAAACATTGGGAGTAAAATCTAGACTAAATTTTATACTCATCGCTTTTTTTCCCAGATTCCATCAAATCATATTTTCAGTTTTGGGTTTCCAGAAATGGGTTTTTCTTAAGTTTTCATATCCGAAAATGTACAACCGATTATAAGTGGGAAGGCATGGAACGTGATGAGTCGCCCATTTCATCCAAATCTGCTGGTTTCATAAATATCCAAGCTTCCAGTTGCAAAGCCATGATATAAACAAGGAATTTTCAAGTTGCCAATCCTCCCCTTTTCATAGGCTGGTGGAGATGAAGCATCTTCAGCCTCGGCTCTTTACCTCTTCATATAAGGTCCCTGTACAAATTTTCAATGATTTAAAATTATTTGTTGTATCCATAGAAAGTGGTGGGAAGAAGAATCATTGTTTGTCAGATATTTTACATTACTTTTGTCAGAGAAATTACAATGAAATGCCCTCTACGCCCCTTGTAACTCTACACCTTCCCCTTCTCCCAATCCAGACTTCTTGGCTAACAATTTTAAGGCCGGGGTCACACTTACGAGAAACTCCCACGAGTCTCGTCTCAATACGCGGCACTGCCTGTGGAGGGCCACAACATCATTGCTGCACCACACCATCTGTCCCAGAGGATCTGTCTGCAGTGCCGGCTTAACATCTTCATTGCCAAACACCACAGGTGGCGTCACGAATCATCCACTCCATAAATTTTAATCATCAGCCACACTATTTCTTTTACATGGACGCCCAGGGCCACAGACCGGGTCACCGCTGCCGTGACACTTCCCATTGACCCACGGCCCTGGCGGGTGACCCACCTAAACCAGAGAAACCAAGGAAAGCCCTGCCCACAGGCTGCCCCGAAGCACAGACATGTTCCTGTTCCTCATCAAAGACAGAGACAGCCAGCCAAAGAGACTGCTAGTCAGAGATAGTGGCAGCCAGAAAGAGACAGAGGGAAAACCAGCCAGAGAGAGACAGCCAACCAAAGAGAAAGAAAAGCCAGAGATAGACAGAAAGAGACAACGCAAGAGAGTGCGACAGCCAACGAGAGAGACAGCCAGTCAGAGAGTCTCTCTTTCTGTGTCTCTGTGGTTGGCTATCTATCGCTCTCTGGTTGAAAACATCTGTTACCCCAAAGAGACTGAAGCATGGATAACAGAAACTAAACCCCTGGATAAAAGGTATAACTGCTGTAGCTCTGTGGACTCAGAAGCTGACCACAAAGCACAGGATCAAGGGTTTGAATCCAGGCATATAGTGGGGCTCACAATATTACATGAAAGGCTATGTGGGTCCCATAATACTATCTGGGGGACTTTGTGGGTCCCATTTTCCTGCATGGAGGACTATGTGGGGTGTATTATACTGTATGGAGGACTATGTGGGGCCCGTTATACTGTATTTAGAACTATGTGGGGTCTATTATACTGTGTGGAGGACTATGGGGGTTTCTATTATGTGTGGAGACCACAGTTGATATAGTATATAGTGTTGGGGTCACCGGCTTTGCCTGGTGAGTACAGTAGGATAATCGTGCGTTTAGAGTAATTCACTATGGGGGTATCCTATTGTGCTTGGGGAGCACTTTTGTCAGCATCATACTTTTATAAGGGCAATCTAGGGACTTCAAAATGAGTGAAATTACTTTGTAAGGGCTGCAAAGTTGTAAGATATGCTCTTCTGTGACCCCACCAAATATTAGTTTTTTTTGCGGGGAGGTGGGGGGACAACTAGAACTTTTGCTATGGGGCCCCATGATATCTATGCACACGCCTGCCCACGAGGAAATACCCAATTCTATGGTCACGTGATCTTAAGGTTTATTAATTAAAATGTACATGGTTCATCATCATATTTGATAAGGAAAAACGTCCTCAATTGTAGACTTCTATTTATATAATTGCCTTGTAATGTTCTCATTTTCTGGTCTGTCCAGATGTCACCGTATCCCAGAATTCCAAGCGGAGGACTTTCACCAACCGCCATATTGGGACACCCAAGTGATGAGTGTCTCAATATGGAAACTGCTGCTGGTACCAACCTATTGCACAGTACCACCAGCGGAACACCGTCACACCACACACACTCACTCTATATGTCGCACACACAATACACGCCGTACGCACCACACACACACACACTATACGCCGTATGCACCACACACTCACTCTCACAGTCACACACTCAGCCTCTTGCACGGTACCACCAGCAGAACACCATCGCACTGCGCCTGCACGAATTCTGCACAGACGCAGTGAATCATTCGGCTGATCCCGGCAGCAGATGTGCGGCGTGTCTACAGGCAGAGGAAGCCGGTCACATTGAAGGGGTTTTCCCACAAACAAAAGTTCATTTTAAAAATTGTCTGTGTCTGACTGTGTACGGAGCATACCACATCTCCTGGGCAGGGGAGGAAGCAAAAGACAATACTGACATTACAGCAGGGGATCACAGAGGATTCATTTAGGGAGGTAAAATATTTCACTGACTGTTTTTAAACAATATCTTACCTCACAAAATGTATCCTCTGCGATCTCCTACTGTAATGTCAGTATTGTCTTTTGCTTCCTCCCCTGCCCAGGAGCTGTTGTATGTTCTGTACATGGTCAGACACTGGAGTGAGAGAGACAGAGCACAGGGGGGGAGACCGCTCAAACGAGACAGCACATGAGGAGAGAACACAGCACAGGAAGGAGAGAGACAGCAGATAAGGGGGATAGCACATGGGGTAGATAGGTCAAAGAAGAGAACACAGACGGGAGAAGTCAGCACATGGGGAAAGAGAGTGGACAGGTGGGTGAGCACATGGGGGTAGGGGGATTCTCAACGCTGCAAAGCCTGCCCCCATCGTGACATTACCACCCTCCCGATGCAATAGCATCGGGCCTCCATCTAGTTTTTTAATAAATATCAAGGTTGGCCCGTGATTTTGTCTAAATTTTTAATTTTGGCCCTCTGTGTATTTGAGTTTAACATCCCTAGATTAGTGGTTTTGTTCAGTATAGAATGGTGGTTATACTCAGACACTATGTGGTGATAATATATAGTCGCTGTGTGGCAGCATTTACCCAATTTATGTGGCTTATCATTGGTGTATTAGCTTTGGTATAGCGGACTTATTCCATAATGGTATGGTAATATTTGTTATTTAATAACTGTATGACTGTTTTTAACGAGATTTATGTACACGTCATACACACATAGCTCTGCTCGTTACACCCCATACACACGGCTCCGCTCACCTCATACACACACGGCTCCGCTCCGTACACCTCATACACACACGGCTCCGCTCCGTACACCTCGTACACACGCGGCTCCGCTCCGTACACCTCGTACACACGCGGCTCCGCTCCGTACACCTCGTACACACGCGGCTCCGCTCCGTACACCTCGTACACACGCGGCTCCGCTCCGTACACCTCGTACACACGCGGCTCCGCTCCGTACACCTCGTACACACGCGGCTCCGCTCCGTACACCTCGTACACACGCGGCTCCGCTCCGTACACCTCGTACACATGCGGCTCCGCTCCGTACACCTCGTACACACGCGGCTCCGCTCCGTACACCTCGTACACACGCGGCTCCGCTCCGTACACCTCGTACACACGCGGCTCCGCTCCGTACACCTCGTACACACGCGGCTCCGCTCCGTACACCTCGTACACACGCGGCTCCGCTCCGTACACCTCGTACACACGCGGCTCCGCTCCGTACACCTCGTACACACGCGGCTCCGCTCCGTACACCTCGTACACACGCGGCTCCGCTCCGTACACCTCGTACACACGCGGCTCCGCTCCGTACACCTCGTACACACGCGGCTCCGCTCCGTACACCTCGTACACACGCGGCTCCGCTCCGTACACCTCGTACACACGCGGCTCCGCTCCGTACACCTCGTACACACGCGGCTCCGCTCCGTACACCTCGTACACACGCGGCTCCGCTCCGTACACCTCGTACACACGCGGCTCCGCTCCGTACACCTCGTACACACGCGGCTCCGCTCCGTACACCTCGTACACACGCGGCTCCGCTCCGTACACCTCGTACACACGCGGCTCCGCTCCGTACACCTCGTACACACGCGGCTCCGCTCCGTACACCTCGTACACACGCGGCTCCGCACACCTCGTACACACGCGGCTCCGCTCCGTACACCTCGTACACACGCGGCTCCGCTCCGTACACCTCGTACACACGCGGCTCCGCTCCGTACACCTCGTACACACGCGGCTCCGCTCCGTACACCTCGTACACACGCGGCTCCGCTCCGTACACCTCGTACACACGCGGCTCCGCTCCGTACACCTCGTACACACGCGGCTCCGCTCCGTACACCTCGTACACACGCGGCTCCGCTCCGTACACCTCGTACACACGCGGCTCCGCTCCGTACACCTCGTACACACGCGGCTCCGCTCCGTACACCTCGTACACACGCGGCTCCGCTCCGTACACCTCGTACACACGCGGCTCCGCTCCGTACACCTCGTACACACGCGGCTCCGCTCCGTACACCTCGTACACACGCGACTCCGCTCCGTACACCTCGTACACACGCGGCTCTGCTACATCCACCCTGTAAACCCCTCCTGACCCCACACAGAAACTTCCCCTCATCCAGCACCATGACAACCAGCACAGCAGTCCTGCATACACTGAGGCTCCTGATCATGTGACCCCTGACTCCTCCCCTCCTGTGACCTCATCCCAGGTCCTGTGCGCACAGAGCAGCCATATATGTGGAGTGCGGCTCTGCAGGTGGAGGTAGGTGCTGGAGATTCCCCATTACTGGGCGCAGGGGGCAGTAACCCCTTCAGCGCTGAGACTATATAGCCGTTTGAGCCTCTTAGGCTGCTTTCACATATCAGTTTTTTGATGGATCCGTTTTTAAAACGCCCTCAGACAGATCTATAGATAGATAGTATAGATATATCTATACTATCTATCTATAGATCTATACAAAAAAACCTGACCTCCTAAGTGTGAATAGGTGCAAGCTGCAGTGACTGCAAAGCATGTATGAAAAAGGCACAGCAGCAGCCTGTGAATGCCGTCAGAGAAGTGGCACCTTGCCGCAGTTGACGGACACACGAGTTGGCCAAATCATGTGCTAGGAACCTTTGCTTTTTTTGTAAGTACATCATGCTGAGGGACAGAGCGTTTGGAAGTTGTTATTTCCATTGACATCATATGTCTTGGCATTCACAGGGTGCTGCTGTGCCTTTTTCATACATATCTATAGATCTATATATCTGTCTGAGGGCATTTTTAAAAACGGATCCGTCCAAAAACGGATGCAACGCATCTGTTTTTTTGACGGATCCAGCAGTCGGATCCAGCGAAAGAACGGATCCGTCTCATCAATTTTTCACCATCTGCCACAGATCCATCGATCCGACGGAATGTGACTGACGCCAAAAAACTGATATGTGAAAGCAGCCTTTATGAAAACAATAAAATTTTTCCAATAGACACATACGAACTAATTATGAAAGAACAAATATTGAAACCCGTATTCACATACAACGATGCCCCTTTCTTATTCATCACTATGCCCTCCATGCAGTATAATGTTCCCACAATACTGCCATCTCCCCACACACAGTATAATGTTCCCACAGAACCGCCATCCCCCCACACACAGTATAATGTTCCCACAGTACCACCATCCCCCACACAGTATAATGTTCCCACAGTACCGACATCCCCCCCACACACAGTATAATGTTCCCCCAGTACCGCTATCCCCCACACACACAGTATAATGTTCCCACAATACTGCCATCTCCCCACATACAGTATAATGTTCCCACAGTACCTCCATCCCCCCCACACAGTATAATGCTCCCACAGTACTGCCATCCCCACACACAGTATAATGTTCCCCCAGTACCGCCATCGCCCCCACACACAGTATTATGTTCCCACAGTACCGCCATCCCCCCACACACAGTATAATGTTCCCACAGTACCACCATCCCCCACACACAGTATAATGTTCCCCCAGTACCGCCATCGCCCCCACACACAGTATAATGTTCCCACAATACTGCCATCTCCCCACACACAGTATAATGTTCCCACAGTACCACCATCCCCCACACACAGTATAATGTTCCCACAGAACCACCATCCCCCACACACAGTATAATGTTCCCACAGTACCGTCATCCCCCACACACAGTATAATGTTCCCACAATACTGCCATCTCCCCACACACAGTATAATGTTCCCACAGTACCACCATCCCCCACACACAGTATAATGTTCCCACAGAACCGCCATCCCCCCACACACAGTATAATGTTCCCACAATACTGCCATCCCCCCACACACAGTATAATGTTCCCACAGTACCACCATCCCCCACACACAGTATAATGTTCCCACAGAACCGCCATCCCCCCACACACAGTATAATGTTCCCACAGTACCACCATCCCCCACACACAGTATAATGTTCCCCCAGTACCGCCATCGCCCCCACACACAGTATAATGTTCCCACAATACTGCCATCTCCCCACACACAGTATAATGTTCCCACAGAACCGCCATCCCCCCACACACAGTATAATGTTCCCACAGTACCACCATCCCCCACACACAGTATAATGTTCCCCCAGTACCGCCATCTCCCCACACACAGTATAATGTTCCCACAGTACCACCATCCCCCACACACAGTATAATGTTCCCACAGAACCGCCATCCCCCCACACAGTATAATGTTCCCACAGTACCACCATCACCCCCACACAGTATAATGTTCCCCCAGTGCCACTATCCCCTCACACACAGTATAATGTTCCCACAGTACCACCATCCCTCACACACATAATAAATGCAAAAACCTCAGTGACATTATCACTATGTCAGAAATAGGGTTTAGGGCTATAAGTGGCCACCCTAATCAGGAAAACACCTGAAGCACCCACTCCAATAGATATACATGCAAAGAGAAAACATGAGTAGCTAGGTGAGTATAATAAAAATACGTCTTTATTAGTTAGCATATGTATCACTTAGTACAAAAACACAAAGAGTAAAACGACACCACAGGATAGAAAACAGAATGACCCGGGAAGAACACCCAGCCACAAGATATCAAATAACAAAACAGTGTATATAGGATATAGCCACATCTAGGTAAGTAACCAGTGTCTGCTAATTCCCCATCTCCCAATTGGGAGATCCCTATGCTACATTATAGATCCGTTGTAATAACCTAGTGTGCACAAATAATCTCATATGGCCAGTTTGAAAAGATATCTTACCAGATGTACAAATAGAGGCTGAGTGGACCCGGGACCAGGTGAGGGGAACGCGCGTTTCGCGTGACTACAGGCACGCTTTCTCAAGGGAAGTATACCGGGGAGTGCGCACAGGACCTTCTTAAACCCATGTGATTAGTCACATGGTTCCCAATCAGCCAATCAAAGCGGTTTGGCGCGGCGCATGCGCGCTGTACACCCGAAGGGCCGGACAATGCGGGAGAAAGCGGCAGACGTTACCCCAGGCAGCAGGGGAGGAGGAGTCCCCAGAAGCCCGGAGGAAGGCAAAAGACACTCCTCCGCATGTCGGCCACAAACAGAGACAGTGGGCATGCGCACAACCACTGATACCAATGAATGTAAACATACATCAAAGTAGTGCACAGAGTATTGGGCACAGGTCAAAAGTGGACAAAAGTATATATTCTCATAAGACAGACAACTGCAAGTAGAGGTTTATATATATATATATATATATATATATATATATATATATATATATATATCAGAGGGTACTGAAAAATTCAGATATAACATCACAGCACATTTGATCTCTTCAAATTACAGCATCCCATAGTCGTCCATAGACACCAATGTCCAAGATAATGAGCATCCAGTGTAGATATTAAAATTAGGGCCAGTGGAACAGCCAGGTATAAGTGTAAAATATGGGTCCAATTGATGGATGGAAAAGAGGTCCAGCATAAACTAAAAAAAGGAAATAAGTGAAACATATATCAAAAAAACACACATAAGCAATAATGAATAAAACCAACCCAAAACCTGGGATATGGGGAAACAGTGGGGAAAAAGGGGCACAAAATAAATAAATAAAAGGACCAAAAAGGCCCAATAGGAAAATATTCAGCGTTCAGGATACCCTACAAAAAAGAGGCAAACGACAATGATTCATTAAGCCCTTTAGGGGCCATTGTGTCAAGTGTAATAATCCATTTGGCCTCAATTTGCGCCAACCTACGTTTATAATTCCCCCCCCTCACCCCTAAATGTACTTGATCAATCCCTCTAATTTTAAGGGAAGTTGATTCGCCATTATGATATTGTCGAAAATGGCGGGGCAAGGTTTTAAGGAGGGACATATCGGTCACTGTCTTGGATGCACAGATGTCCCGCACGTGTTCACGCACCCTCATCCTAAGCTCCCTTGACCTAAGTCCAATATAAATTTTTGGACAGTCACATGTAGCGTAATAGATCACGTTCATACTGCCACAGGATATTCGATGGCGTATATCGAACTGTCTCCTTCCATCCGAGGTACTGAAGGTGGTGCAGCGCAGTACATTTGTGCATGCAAGACAGTGATATGACTAGTGATCATTTAAAAAAATTCAATGAGGAAATGGATGATCTTTCTCAGAAGTGGGCTCAAGAAATCCAGTCCACTAAGGCTAAAAAATTCCAGAGAGATGTGGAGGATAAAAAATCAGCACGTATGTATAAATGGCGAAATCCACATGATTGTTCTCGACCGCAATTTAGAAGTTTCTAAATTGCGCCTCGCCAAACCGCTTTGATTGGCTGATTGGGAACCATGTGACTAATCACATGGGTTTAAGAAGGTCCTGTGCGCACTCCCCGGTATACTTCCCTTGAGAAAGCGTGCCTGTAGTCACGTGAAACGCGCGTCGGGCGTTCCCCCTCACCTGGTCCCGGGTCCACTCAGCCTCTATTTGTACATCTGGTAAGATATCTTTTCAAACTGGCCATATGAGATTATTTGTGCACACTAGGTTATTACAACGGATCTATAATGTGGCGTAGGGATCTCCCAATTGGGAGATGGGGAATTAGCAGACACTGGTTACTTAACTAGATGTGGCTATATCCTATATACACTGTTTTGTTATTTGATATCTTGTGGCTGGGTGTTCTTCCCGGGTCATTCTGTTTTCTATCCTGTGGTGTCGTTTTACTCTTTGTGTTTTTGTACTAAGTGATACATATGCTAACTAATAAAGACATGTTTTTATTATACTCACCTAGTTACTCATATTTTCTCTTTGCATGTATATCCCCCACACACAGTATAATGTCCCCCAGTGCCGCCATCCCCCCACACACAGTATAATGTTCCCACAGAACCGCCATCCCCCCACACACAGTATAATGTTCCTACAGTACCGCCATCCCCAACACACAGTATAATGTTCCCACAGTACCATCCCCCCCACACAGTATAATGTTCCCACAGTACCACCATCCCCCCACACAGTATAATGATCCCACAGTACCGCCATCCCCCACACACAGTATAATGTCCCCCAGTGCCGCCATCCCCCCACACACAGTATAATGTTCCCACAGTACCATCCCCCACACACAGTATAATGTTCCCCCAGTACCACCATCCCCCCCACACACAGTATAATGTTCCCCCAGTACCACCATCCCCCCACACACAGTATAATGCTCCCACAGTACCGCCATCCCCCACACACAGTATAATGTTCCCACAGTACTGCCATCCCCCCCACACAGTATAATGTTCCCACAGAACCGCCATCCCCCCACACACAGTATAATGTTCCCACAGTACCGCCATCCCCAACACACAGTATAATGTTCCCACAGTACCATCCCCCCACACACAGTATAATGTTCCCACAGTACCACCATCCCCCCACACAGTATAATGTTCCCACAGTACTGCCATCCCCCCACACAGTATAATGTTCCCACAGAACCGCCATCCCCCCACACACAGTATAATGTTCCCACAGTACCGCCATCCCCAAGTATAATCTTCCCACAGTACCATCCCCCCACACACAGTATAATGTTCCCACAGTACCACCATCCCCACACACAGTATAATGTTCCCACAGTACCACCATCCCCCCACACAGTATAATGTTCCCACAGTACCGCCATCCCCCCACACAGTATAATGTTCCCCAGTACTGCCATCCCCCACACACCGTATAATGTTCCCACAGTACCTCCATCCCCCATACACAGTATAATGCTACATGACGCCCACCCAGGTACCACCCACCACACCAGCTAATAAATACTCCCTTAGCCCCATTCTTAATGTCAGGACAGTTGAACCTGGAACATATGAGATAATCATCACTTGATAATTGTATAGGGTAAGAGTATAATAAAGTCGTTGTTTCGTCTATATCAAGCATATTTGTTATTGCTAAATCTGATTTTTGTGTTTTTTTTAATTCATTTTTATTCATTAATTTTTTTCCACACCCCTCATCAGTTCGATCATACAACATAGAAGCCTCTGACTACTCCGGTGATGCCCTGTACTACTGTAGTGCGGGGTATTATCCCTGCCTGTCAGTGTAATACTAATGGCCCCATACACATGAGATAGCTGTCAGCCAAAGTTATTGTACTCACCACTGGGTGGAGTCTTTTTTGCATCCCTAGTGTCTAATGAGTGCTCACCAGTATTTGCTGTGATTCGGGGCTGAGGTGGTAACTTCTTTCATTCATCCGTACATGTCATTGTATGAAATCACTTTAACTCTGGGGCCCAGACCTGTGTTTACTGCTCATCAGTAATTACAGTGATCTGAGTGCCACAATCATATGAGAGCTTTTCTCAGATGACAGTAATTACTGGTGAAAGAAAAAAATTGTAGCACAGGATGTTCCCAGGGGCTACCGTATTTGCAGTGTTCAAGTGTAATGCTCTGACACTTATAAATCAGTAAATACAAATGGCAGCTCCCAGGGGGCATGTCTGGATGCCGGTGTGAGTGTTTGTGCGGCTGCAGAGCTCCAACCGGGCATACTTACATAGCGGCAGAAGCACCCTGCACTGGCGCTTCATAATACTTCCCGATGGGTCCCAGTAGGGTGAGTAACCTGGCGCTATCTGGAACGGTGTTGGCCGGTCCTGCAATGGCCCTGGATGCATTTCTCCTTCGGGAGCAGGGCGCCGCTGGAGTCCGGGCACCATCTTGCTACGTGGAGGAAGCAGCACAGGAGAGTGTGAAGGTCAAGGCTCGCGATGCCCTGGAGGAGGGTTAGCAGCCTTCGGGCCAGGCGGATCTTGGGTGCCCAGGGAATGAGGAGAATGCAGCAGACTAAAATGAAATCCCAGAGTTGTTATGCCCTGCTGGATTGAATCAGATGTTGATTCCCCCCTGGCCAACATGCTGCTAATAGTGGCGGTTTACAGCAGGCAGTGGAAGGAGGCCAGTTCCCCTCCTCTCCTGGTCGGCCTCAGGTCGCATCACAGATTAGTCACGCAGTGACCCACATGGGGGTTCATTAAAATGGGGAAAAAAGAGGTTTTAGTTCCCCCAAATGATCCTCCTAGATTAACCCAATGTTAGGCGTCGGGTTTCTTTCGCTGCACAGCAGGAATCCCGAGCCTTGCCTTCTGCGGTCTCCCATTCCTCTCCGACTGCAGAGGAGCCTGCTCAGCAGACTCGTCGATCCCGGTGCTCTGCTCACACCAGCATTGTGGGTTTGGTTGCTGCTGCTGCCACCTCTGGTCCAGCTATAGCAACGCATGCTGGTCAGCAGTGAACAACTCTAGGGACTAAGTCCTCCTTTCCGTCCACTGAGCATGCCCGTGGGACGATCTCTCATTGGAGATCGGAGGTCACATGCTCAGGTCCTACTCCAGCTCTGATTGGACCATCAGGAAGGTCCCGGAAGGACGCTGCTATAAAAGGTTCGCATGGCCGCCCCGCCATGCGCTATGATAGACATTGATTCTATATTGTTTAGTGGTGTAAGTGATGATGGATGTATGAGACTGGTGACTGACTCATTAAGAATTAGGGTCTTAGAGTTAGAGTTAGCACCTAGCACTAGCAGTGCTTAGCGCCACAATATAGTCAGCTCTCCTTCCTGTATCGCCTGTGGGTGTCGGTCAGTACAGGCTTCACATATCACTGATACCGCAGTGTCTGCCAGAGCGGCGCCGTGTGCAGATACGTGCGCTTTCCAGCACTGTTCTTATGCTGGTTAGAGGTGACCACCAGGGTAGACATTGCACCCGCCTATCATCACCCAACCACAAACACACAAAAAGACAGCTGAATAGCCAATAGAGTTTATATGTCTTTGAGGAAAAAAGCACCTGCTCCTAAATTGAGTCAGTGTGAATCATAGTATAGCTCACTAAACTTGGTGAAAACATTGTCTCTAAAAATGCCCATAAAAAACTGACCCTCAATAAGAGGTATTCTTTGCCAGCTACGCATCCCGTAGACTGGGCCATATAATGTACTAGATGGCCAAGAATTCCACTACCTGGATGTATTTTGCCTAGTCTAGAAACTTTCCCTCAAGCAATAAAGAAAGTGGGCTCTTATAGTAACTGAGTCTGTCCTTGCACGCACCGGGTCAGAGGTTACATGCCGGTGTCCGGCTATCTCCTGTTATATCCCATTCGCCATTGCCTAGCTGCAGTTTACATCTATGCACAGTGAACCCCGGGCTGCGAACGCACCATACCATATACCATCTTCATTATTTGGTGCGTTCCGCAGGTCTGAAATTGCCTGTTTTTCAACAGGACTTGCAGCTTTTGTCAGGCAGAATTGATTCTTTGGAGGGAGAGCATGATGTAACCCGGTCCCATATGGTGGATTTACACCAGACATCTACTATGCAGCAGAAAATGGTCAGAGACCTGCAAGTTCAATTAGAGGACTTGGGCAACGGGTAGGAGATGTAACATAAGAAGGAGAGGAGTCCCAGATTCGAATGACCAGGAAAGCATTAAACTAATCCTACAAGAAATCTTCACCTCCATCCTGGGAGATCCAGTCTCCACACCCCTTAAATTTGATCGAGCACATCGAGCCCTGCAGCCTAAGGGATCTACATCAGTCCCAAGAGACATTATTACATTATTTGTTGTCTACATGATTTTGAAATTAAAGAATTATGAAAGCCAGTTCCTTAGGGGAGATTAAGTTTCAGGACACTGCCATTCAATTATTCCTGGACTTGTAGAACCTTGCAAAAGTGGAGACTCCTCTGCTCTTTGCTGCCCATCCTGAAGGATCTCAGAATTCCCTATAGTTGCGGGTTCCCCTTTGCTTTAACAGCTCAGAGAAAGGGTGTTTTGGCGACACTGCGCTCCCTTGAGGACTTCACAGCCTTTTGTGAGAAATTAGAACTCCAGGTCCCTAAGATTTCATACTGGGATATCCCTATCCCTGTGGGTCCGCCTCCAACTTCGGTTTAGACCCAGAAAAGAAGAAAGGAACGTTTGAGTGGCAGGGGAGGAGAGAGAGGAACAATGAGTCTTCGCTCTTCGCTGACATCACGGATTGAACTTTTTATAATGTTTTCACTTTTCTCTCTTTTTGATATTGCATAACTTGGCTTTCCAAAGTTGTCTAAGTTCCTTACTAAGTATTAGCTGGTGCAGGCTCATCTCTATATTACTCCATAATTCTTTAGATGCCGTATTTCTATTTGTTCTTTTTAGGCGGGTAATCACGCAAAACACTAATGTAGAATGCCTGGAGGAACCTTGGCTTGTCTAGTAACAGGGGACAGTTTTATTGTTATTGTTTTCCCCTGCGTAGACTAGGCGGTGGGCTACGTCTCTGAGAATTTTCTCTGTGGCTGTGGTGCTCCTTTTTTTTTATTATCCTAGTGGGTTTGATATTTTCCATGGGGACAGCCACAGACCAGGCTTTCTATTCCTGGGAATTATGGTGCTTTATTTTCTAAAGTTATGTTTTTTCTTTGTGTTTTCTGTTGTCCTTGTCTTTTCCCCTCCCATTCACCCGGTTGCACCAACCAGAGCGACAGACGCAGAATATTCTGGAAGAGAGAGTCTTTTACTGTATCCTGAGGGTGGTGGGAAAGATGATAGCTCTTGGAAGCCATGTGCATGTGGTAAACTAAGTATTGACACACATAATATCGTTTAAACTTTAAGGGACTTAACGCCCCTAGAAAAAGGAAGCTGATGTTCCAGAAGGCCGATATTGCCTTCCTTCAGGAGACGCATTACGATAAATCAGGTACATTTGGGTTTCCCTTCATCTCCTCCCCTGTATCTTATTCTGCTTTCACCAATAATAAGAGAGGATGAGTAGCCATCCCAATATCATCAGGTTGTCCCTTACAAGTGAACAAATCACACATTGATCCTGGGGGTAGATATGTCATTTTAGAAGCTTCTTTGAAGGGCAGGCCCATCATTCTATGCAGTTTATATGCTCCAAACTCAGGTTAGATCAAATTCGTGAGAAAGGTTTTTTCCCTGATTCAAAAACTACTGCCGGCAGCTTTACTGGTGGGTGGCGATATTAATATCCCTTTCTCAGAACAATTTCATAGACACTCTATTAATAATAAATCCCATCACAAAATCTGATTAGAATGTCGAGAGACTTTAGAAAATTAATTAGGACTAACTCCTTATTTGACTTGTGGAGAATAGATCATCCTGGGGACAGGACCTTCTTCTATTTTCCCCCTCATCACACCCACTCTAGAATCGATTATTTTTTTGCAAATATTTCGACCCTTAGGATGATGGCGAAGGCTGAGATGGGTCACATTACCTGGTCTGATCACGCCCCGGTGGTGTTAGTCCTTAAATCCACTCAACCGTTTTCCAGGGTGTGTCACTGGTGGTTGAATGATTTTCTAATAAAGGACCTGTGATTCGTAAGACTCTATTGAACCATCTCACTGACTTCTTCCATCTGAATAAGGGATTGTTTTTTCCCCCTTCAGTCCTCTGGGAAGCTCACAAGGCCGTCATGAGGGGCACTGTATTAAGGAGGGTTCCAGATTAAAAAGAAATGCTGAATGTGAATTTGATGAACTTCTCAATTGACGAGAGAGGAGCAATGGTCGGCGGCTTCGCCCTCAGTGAGGATCTTAAATAGGGTTGTGTCGATTAGAAATAAATTAAAACACCTCTCAATGTGTAAAGTTGAAAAACTTATTCTATATACTAAACAAAAATATTACGAAAAAGGAAATAAAGCCCATACACTTCTGGCTAGATAATTGAAGGATAGAACCCTGAGCTCTCATCCCCAGGCTCTGAGAGGAGCGGACGGCACGATCCACTATAACCCAACTGTAATCTCGGAAATATTTTATAACTTCTATAGCAAATTGTATAGCCTACAAGATACTCCCTCCATATTCAAGACTGATAGAATTAAAGCATTGAATCATTTTCTATCAAAATTAAACCTCCCACTTCTCCCCTCTGAGGTCTTGTCCTCTCTCAACCAGTGTGTGACATGGGAGGAGGTAGTGGACATCTTGAAGTACCTCCCTTTGGTTAAATCTCCATCCCAGATGGGTTGACGTATCTGTATTACAAAACATTTGTGGAGGAGCTTTATCCTCATGTGGTCAATCTATTTAACTCATTTCTTGAGGGCTCACCCGTACCAAATACACTAATACATTTTTATATAATTCTTATCCCAAATCCGGGAAGGATCCATTGAATTGCTCAAACTATCGTCCAATTGCGAAAAACAAAGAAAAAAAAAAGGGGGGAACTTACCTCACCGTGTAACATGTGCTTGGTAGCTTGGAATGCTGCAGCAGCGATCCAGAGTCCGTCTGATCATCGGATAGTAGTATAAGAAAAAGTAGAATCAGCTTGCTGAATGTATAAAAATACCTTCTTTATTTCACACCATTAAAATGACAATGGAATCCATGTGAATAAAAACAGAGATCACATTCTGACCTTAGTCATAGAATGTACATTCCATGATGTGAAATAAAGAAGGTATTTTTATACATTCAGCAAGCTGATTCTACTTTTTATCGTTCAATTGCGTTGCTAAATTCTGAACTAGCTTAATCATTTCTCTTATTTTGCACTGACGAGGGCCAATATCCCAAAACACCGTGCCTGCAAATTGATATTCTGATTTGGCTTTTATCCTAAGTCATATTACAAGACTCGTTAAAGGGTTGATTGTGATTTGTAGGATCGCTACTACCAACAGGTGGCGCTATAGAGTTCAAGTCCTCTTCCTCTCTGAAGAGGCAATTTGCATATTATTTTCCCAGAGGAGCATTGCACGACGAATAAGCCTCCTTACCTTGACAAGCCAGAGCTGGTATGTCACTCTCCACAAGGAGAAACCTTACCCCTCAGACCTCAGTCTAGAGCCTCTCTCCTAGCCAAATCAGTTCTCATACTTTGCTCTGACGAGGGCCAATAGCCCGAAACACCGTATCTGCAAATTGAGATACTGAGTTGGCTTTTATCCTAAGTCATATTACAACACTTATTAAAGGGTTGATTGTGACTTGTAGGATCACTACTACCAACAGGTGGCGCTATAGAGTTCAAGTCCTCTTTCTCTCTGAAGAGGGATTTTGCGACTTAAAAATATTCACCCGTTTATTAGCTAATAGACTAAACTGCTGGCCACCTCAACTTAAGGATCAAGTATAGTAATAAGGATCAAGTGGGTTTTGTCCCTAACCTTCAGAGGGGAGATAATACTAGAAGGGCAATAGATCTAATGGACGTTGCTAATAAAAAAAAAAAATTACAGTCTTTTATATTAAGCCTAGATGCAGAAAAGGCATTTGATCACCTTAATTGGTCCTTCCTGTTTGAAACATTGAAGGTTTTTGGCATTTCGGGCCCTTTTCTAACAGCTATTGTAGCATTGTGCAGTTCCCCTTCGGCCTCTATTAAGCTTCCCTTTAAAACTTCTCCCATATTCAAAATATCAAATGGTACCCGCCAGGGCTGCCCTTTATCGCCTCTATTATGTGTTTTATGTATAGAACCTCTAGCGGCGATGATTAGGCAAAATCCAAACATATCAGGAGTTGAGGTACGGGACAAAGTGTTAAAGATTTCCTTATTTGTGGACGATGTCCTTCTAATCCTAACCAACCTTCATATTCATACTATGCTGCCCAACCTGATGGAAGATCTTAAAAAATATGTTGAATTATCAGGGTATAAACTAAATACCTCTAAAACAGAAGCCCTCCCACTAAATGTCCCTCCTGATGTTCTGGTTCATTTAAAACTTAATTTTAAATTCAGATGGAAATCTGAGGCAATTAAATATCTGGGGGTTAGCCTATCTTCTTCTTACGGCAACCTATATAGCTCTAACTTCCCATCACTTTTTAGTGACCTAAAGAAATTAATGGATAAATGGAAACCACTCTTGCTAATTGGCCATATTACTTCTCTTAAGATGTTCTTCCTTCCTAAGTTGCTTTATTTTTTCGAGACCTTACCGGTTAGGGTCCCCATGAGTGAACTTAAATCCCTTCAGGCAGCCATGATGAGGTTCATTTGGAGTGACAAGCGTCATTGGATCTCTAAGCTTGTCCTCGTCTCTCATAAATCACAGGGGGGTCTATCGGTCCCTGATATTATTAAATACTATTGGGCTGCTCACCTTCATAGAATCCCCTTGTGGGCTTCGTTTTTGGCATATAACAAGTGGACAGAAATAGAGAAATTATGATTGGCACCAATTTGTCCGAATTCACTATTATGGTTAAATAGAACCATTGAAACCCTGGAGTGTCTATTGGGCCCTGTTCGGTTCACAACAGAGATATGGCTTTCTTGTACACACGTGGTCAAAATTGTTTGTACCCCTTGTTTAATGACAGAAAAACCCACAATGGTCACAGAAATAACTTGAATCTGACAAAAGTAATAATAAATGAAATATCTATGAAAATGAACAAATGAAAGTCAGACATTGTTAATCAACCATGCTTCCACAGAATTAAAAAAAAAATAAATAAAACTCATGAAATAGGCCTGGACAGAAATGATGGTTCCCCTGAAAGTAATGTGACAAAAGGGACATGTTAAATCATGGTGTGTCCACTAATTAGCATCACAGGTGTCTACAATCTTGGATCTTATGTTTTGTTCTGTTGTGTTTTATTTTGTAATGTATCGTAGTTGTGTCATGTGAAGTATTTTTATATAATAAAAAAGACCTACAATCTTGGAATCAATGAGTGGGCCTGTATATAGGGCTACTGATACTCACTGTACTGTTTGGTGACATGGTGTGTATCACACTCAACATGGACCAGAGGAAGCAAAGGAAAGAGTTGTCTCAGGAGATTAGAAAGACAATTATAGACAAACATGTTAAAGGTAAAAGTTATAAGACCATTTCCAAGCTGATTGATGTTCCTGTGACTACAGTTGCACATATTATGCAGAAATTTAAGCTCCATGGGACTGTAGTCAACCTCCCTGGACGTGGCCGCAGGAGGAAAATTGATGACCGATAATACGAATGGTAGCAAAAGAGCCAAGAAAAACGTCTAAACAGATTAAAGGTGAACTTAAAGCTCAAGGAACATAAGTGTCAGATAGCACCATCCATCGTACATGAGCCAAAGTGGACTTCATGGGAGACGACCAAGGAGGACATCATTGTTGAAAAAAAATCATAAAAAAGCCAAACTGGAATTTGCCAAACTACATCTTGACAAGCCACAAAGCTTCTGTGAGAATGTCCTATGGACAGATGAGACAGAAATGGAAATTTTTGACAAGGCACATCAGCTCTATGTTCACAGACAGAAAAATGAAACATATGAAGAAAAGAACACTGTCCCTACTGTGAAACAAGGAGGAGGCTCTGTTATGTTCTTGGGCTGCTTTGCTGCATCTGGCACAGGGTGTCTAGAATCTGTGCAGGGTGCAATGAAATCTCAAGAATATTAGGGGATTCTAGAGAAATGTGCTGCCCAGTGTCAGAAAGCCTCGTCTCAGTTGCAGGTCATCGGTCTTGCAACAGGATAATAACCCAAAACACACAGCACACCCAAGAATGGCTTAGAGGAAAACATTGGACTATTCTGAAGTGGCCTTCTATGAGCCTTGACCTAAATCCTATTGAACATCTTTGGAAAGAGCTGAAACATGCCGTCTGGAAAAGGCAACCTTCAAACACGAGACAACTGGAGCAGTTTGCTCTTGAGGAGTGGGCCAAAATACCTGTCGAGAGGTGCAGAAGTCTCACTGACAGAGGAATCGTTTAATTGCAGTGATTGCCTCAAAAGGTTGTGCAACAAAATATTAAGTTAAGGGTACCATCATTTCTGTCCAAGCCTATTTCATGAGTCTTATTTTTAAAAAATTCTGTGGAAGCATGGTTGAAAAGCAATGTCTGACTTTCATTTGTTCATTTTCATAGATTTTTTATTTATTATTACTTTTGTCAGATTCAAGTTATTTCTGTCACCATTGTGGGTTTTTCTGTCATTAAACGAGGAGTACCAACAATTTTGACCATTTGTGTATGAGGAAGTTTAATTTAGCCTCCCCTAACTCGCCCATGATTTCGTTCATATTTCAACCCTTGTTGCCAAGTAGTTTGGAACGTGCAATGACCCATTCTTGGTTATCTGTGGGTTTGTTTAGGTTTGCAGATTTGATAGACGGGGACATGCTGGAGCTACTCACATTTGATGCTGTCAAGTCCAAGTTTGCTATTACTAATAAAGAGTTCTACCAGTGTTTACAGATTAAACACTTTGCTTCTTCGCTTTATGGTTCTTCTGGAGTCACCCTGCCGACTGACTTTGAGAGGATTTGCAGGAGAGGGCTGTCGACTAAAGGATTCATATAAAAAATATTTAGAGTTTTGAGTTCTCCCCAAGAAGGCCAACAATTAAAACATTCCAACATGTGCAAATGGGAGTCTATTCTAGGAAGGGAGCTTTCACCTCAAGCCTGGCATATTATTTGGTAAAAAGTGGCTAAGTCCTCGATTTGCACCATTTGTAAAGAAAATCAATATAAAATACTAATGTTCTGGTATCACACTCCTGACCTCCTTCACAGACTTAATCCCTCAATTTCAAATGTGTGTTGGCGTTGAGGCTCTGAAGTGGGCACGCAGAATCATATTTTCTGGTCTTGTTCTGGGATCATGAGTTTCTGATGGGAGGTGAGATTGTTGATCACCAAGGTTCTTTATGCTGAGGTGGGGTTGGACCCAATTATTTATCTGTTAAATGTTTCTCCCAAGGGGATGGAGACAAAATTCAGCTAAGATGTTATTACACATTCTTACAGCGGCTAGGTGTCTGATAGATCTTAACTGGAAGTGGACCTGTCCTCCTTTCCTCCTTCACATCAGCACTTATTATATAGAATTAATGACATCCGAAGGATGGAATATATGATGGCGTTATTGAATGCAAGAGTGGAAAGTTTTGATTTTGTTTGGGCCCTGTGGAATTACTTCTGGGTTCAGAGAAACGAATAGATAATCTTTTGATCACTTGGCCTCTCCTCTTCTCAGAACTTATACTCTCCCTTCTTCTTCCCTTCCTTGATGTTTGTGTCCGTCTTGTAAGGTAGCGCTTGTCATTAAGGAAGGGGATACTCACTAGGCAGCCAAATAACCAGGCCTGGCACGGGTTTCTCATATAACTCCAACAGTCCATGCGGTTTATTAGGCATCATTAACCATGAACAGAAACAGAAAGTTCATATAAAACAGCATCGCGTCCATGACAGAGCTCCCCACTGTTAACCCTGTGGTCACACAGGCTTTGCTATGTCCGGTATGCAGGCTCTCTAGCCTCACAGGTATTTCCCCTGTCCGGTTACCTCATGGCTGCTTCTCGGTGCAGACGTTCATTCCCTCCAGGGAACTATCAGACACACGTCTCCTCGTGCACTCAGGAAGGCAGACACATCTTCCTCAGCACAGTCGGTCTGACAAGACCTTCTATATGGACCAACCGGGTGACCTACCCTGTCCACCTTATATGGTCCGTAGCCACGCCCACCGGATCACATGGCAATGACCTCATCACAGGTCCTTCAACCACTCATACACATAATTTACTATGGCGTTTTAGACACCCGCCCTTAGGTGGTTTTGTAGGTGATTGATCGCACCCGTCTCACCAATCACCTGAAAGCTTCTCCCTAACACATTGGAACAAAACATCAGCTCTGCTGATCAGCACATAATCAAGCCTTCATCCCAAGGCCACCCACCTTGGGATACATAGCGGTCATTTAGGACCCTGCTCCTGTTACCACTCTGGACATGGCTATCTGTCCGTCCTGGGACACCCACACAGCGCCCCCTAGCGGACACAGTGGTCACTACACCACAGTCTGTAAAAGGTTATGTTCATGTTAACCGGTTTGTGGTTTTTATTTTTCAATGTTTGATTATTGTTGGATGTTTCTAACTAGGAGTGGTCGGAGAATTTTCTGTTCTTCCTTTGCTCCATATGATGGGTTTTCATTGACCCATTTTATATCTTACATCTGAGTACTCTGTTATCATAGGAAATTAATCACTTTTTTGTTCCTGGTCAATCCTGACGAACATGTGATCCCTACAGTCAATCAGTGGCCGAAGCAGTGACCAACATAGCCAGTGATTGAGACCCTGGAGGAGATGTCTTTTTTAAAGCAATACTTCTGTTGTTCTAGTCCATATGCGACAAAGAGTAAAACATCTGCACGTTCTGTCTCCTCATATGTTTCCCCTTAATATCTCCAGTAATTGTATTATTACATAGGATTCTTTATGGTGTTACATAGATTCATCTTCGTCTCATTCAGATCCCTGCAATATCGGATCCTCTCAGTGGAGATCTATATAAGACAAGTTTTATGATTGACTCATCAAGGATGGATAGAGACAGGGACATGATGGAGAGAATATTACACCTCACCCTAGAGATCCTCTTCCGGCTTACCGGAGAGGTGAGAGAATCTGATGACATCACATTACATCATTCTTATCTATGGGAATAACAGATGGACAGAACTGGAGAGGTGAGGACTCTGGAAATGTCTGTAGTGAGATTTATTAATGTGTCTCTCCATAACCAGGCTTACACAGTAGTGAAGAAGACCTCTAGTGAGCACTGTCAGGCCCCTGTGTCTGAGGGATGGGGAAGACCCCTGAGCCAAGTCATGGGGCCTCTGCCTCACCCCCTGATACACAAGGACATCAATGAGCATCAGATCTTAGAACTTACCTACAAGATGATTGAGCTGCTGACTGGAGAGGTGACACTGCTGGGAATGCTGGGACATTATAGAGTAACGCTATGAAGGGATCGGGGGGATGACGGTATCATTGTATGTGACAGGTTCCTATAAGGTGTCAGGATGTCACCATCTATTTCTCCATGGAGGAGTGGGAATATTTAAAAGCACACAAAGATCTGTACAAGGACGTCATGGTGGAGGATCCCCATCCCCTCACATCACCAGGTAACAGACAGGACTAAATACGCACGGCCTATAATTATCTGTATGTAAAGAATGAATTCAGTCCCTGTATGTGTTTCCTCCAGTTCTATCCAGTAAGAGGACAACACCAGAGAGATGTCCCGTCCTCTTCTTCCACAGGATTGTAAACAAGAAAATCCCGATGTTCCTCAGGATCATCAGGTAGATGGAGAGAAAGTGTCATGAGATCTCCCCTATGATGTGTAGATGGCTGTGAAGGTCTTGTGCTCAGTCTTGTTTTATCCACCAGTATTATATATTTTATTCTTGTGTATTGAGAACGGTGGAGATGGCAGGATTAGAGCTGATCATTGATGTGACTTCTCCATCTGTTTGTGACTTTTACAATATTTGTTTCAGGGTGAAGATCTGACCCATATTAATACTACAGAGACATGTGTGTGGGGTGATGAATGGTGTGAAGAGGAGATTCCTACAGATAACCGGCCACGTGAGTAGTAACCACTAAATGCAGAGAAATCACAGATTCTTATCAGTCACGGGTTGTGTCTGCTTTATCAGTGGTGTAGCCCGACCATATCACAATCAGATGTCTACAGCAGAATAGTGACCAACAGCATGCTCCTTTACCCATAACTGTCCCCATTACTTTGACAGTACTCAGATTTAAGGTTGGAGCTCTTCCTCCAAACATATGGTTTTGTTGTGGATGTTAATGTTTGTTTCTACATCTATTTATACAGGTTTGCTTTGTATGATATGTTTAATTGTGGTGTGATAAATCTGATTTACAGTTGTGCTCAAAAGTTTACATACCCCTGCAGAATTTTTGCTTTCTTGGCCTTTTTTCAGAATATGAATGATAACACCAAAAACTTTTTCTCCACTCATGGTTAGTGGTTGGGTGAAGCCATTTATTGTCAAACTACTCTGTTTGTTACTGTGTGGTAATTCCCTATCCTTCTCTATTTTGGTTTATTCTCCTACCTCCACGCCCCGGTGCATTCCTATGTTATATGTGAGTGAATATTTGTATGCTGGAGTTTTCTGTTATCCCTTGTTTGTGTTGCCTTATTTGTCGGTTTGTTTTCTACGGTGCACAGTAATGCCCCTCTTCCCTGGGCTGGGTGGGGGAATAGAACAGACGGAGGACTGACTCAAGAGATAAGGCAAGGGTGGAGACCCTGGCATCTTTACCTTCAGAAGTATCCAGGGGAATAGGGCAAGCTAGGGTGCCCCCCTAGTGTTAGGGACAGGGAAGGAGCCCCTGGTCCCGGGTCACCCAAAAGCTGTGTTGTGACAGCATGGTGTCACATCGCAGTTGGCAGGTCACTTGTTCTAGGCAGTCATTTTATAGTCAGAGTTGCTGTGAGACAGGGACCGCTTGTGCTGGGCTTGTGAAGTTTTCAATTTCTCACCAGCAGCAACTGACATCAGAGGCTTCATAGAAAGTTACAGTATTATACCGACAAGTAATATTTCTGTATCCAGAAACGGATGCTGAGCCTTCACTAGTGTTGTCTGCTTCTCATCTTTGGTATGGAGGTAGGAAGATCTCGTAGCAGCTTATCAGTCAGCTATACCTCAATTTGCTTTATGTGGAGACAGAACAAAGTAAATGTTATTGGTATCATTTTGCGCTACATAACATATTTTGATTGCTGGTTATTTCAATATTTGAAAGATGAAATTAACCAAGTCATTTGAATATCATTCCACCGATTCATGCTCTGAGGCCTTCTATTACACTGTGAACTGATTTTGTGTTTCTAAATAATTTCATTTGGCTACATAATTTGCAATTTCTACTGATACTTTATACAGAAAGGTTGTAAAAATATACATTTTTAGGGTTATTTTATTGAAAAATAATTTGATTTTAATCTTTTTGCAGATGACAGCGATAGATCACAGAGACATCTGACGGCTTCAATTTTTAAATCGGATCAAGTTTTTAACACACAAGCTATAACTCAAGTGTATCCTATAATCCCAGATTTATCATCATCCTTTCAGAGCAAACATCCTTTTTCTGAGCTATCACAGACTTTTAAGAAAGATAAAAGTCACGAAAGACACGCTAAAAACCCAATTGATCATATAGAAGAGAATACAGTTTCAAGTTCAGAATATGGAAAAAGTTTTTCCCTCAAAACATCTTTTGTTACACATCAAAAAAGTCACACAAAGGAGAAAAGATTTTCTTCAGAGTGTGGAAAATACTTTAACCAGAAATCAGACCTTGTTAGACATGAGAGAGTTCACACAGGAGACAAGCCATATTCATGTTCAGAATGTGGGACATTGTTTGCAAAGGGATCAAATCTTATTTTCCATAGAAATAACTCACATGATAAGCGTTTTTCATGTCTAGATTGTGGGAAATGTTTTAATCAAAAAACACATCTTGTTAGACACCAGTGAACTCACACAGGGGAGAGGCCATTTTCTTGTTCAGAATGTGGTTATTGTTTTGCAGAGAAATCAAATCTTTTTAGACATCAGAGAATTCACACAGGGGAGAAGCCATTTTCATGTTCAGAATGTGGAAAATGTTTTGCAGATAAATCAAATCTTGCTACACATCAGAAAAATCACACAGGGGAGAAGCCATATTCATGTTCCGAATGTGGAAAGCATTTTGTAGATAAATCAAATCTTGTTACACATCAGAGAAGTCACACAGGGGAGAAGCCATTTTCATGTTCAGAGTGTGGGAAATGTTTTTCAAATAAATCAAATCTTGCTACACATCGGAGAACTCACACAGGGGAGAAACCATATTCATGTTTAGAATGTGGGAAATGTTTTGCAGATCAATCAAATCTTGTTACACATCAGAGAACTCACACAGGACAGAAGCCATTTTCCTGTTCAGAATGTGAGAAATGTTTTACAGAAAAATCTGATCTTGTGAAACATAGGAGAATTCACACAGGGGAGAAACCATATTCATGTTCAGAATGTGAGAAATGTTTTACCAACAAATCACATCTTCGTCAACGTCAAATAACTCATGAGAAAATCCATTCTCATGTATAGAATATGAGAAATCTTTTACTTGAAAATCATATTTTGATAATAAAAACACATCAGGAGAAGCCAAGTATTGCATTTACAAATTGTACAAGAAAACAGATGTCAGAGATGTGGGTTAAAAACTGAAAGGGAAGGTGCCATCAAAAAAATTTTTTTCAGCAATTGAAAAAATTTAAAGAATTAATGTTTACATTTTCTTAAAAAATATTATTTGCTTGTAATTTAGTAAAATATGAAAAATAATTTAAAAAAGTTTAGAATCTCCACTTTTTAACACTAGGGCGAGCAGCTACTGAAATTTGACACAAATACCTAGTGTACCACTAGCTCACATTACTGCCATGCAGTAGTTATGACCAGTAGTAGGATGGCCTGCACTCAGGTCATTAGAGGAGCAAGGTGATGGTGAAATGGACCATGTAGGGCCTAGAAACGTATAGAAGATATAATTCACCGCACACTCTTGTTGGTTATTATGTAAAAGTTGTGAATTTATTCAAAAACATCCAGTCCAGAGAAAATGTGCCAAGACAAAAAAGTAGCATATACAGTCTAGATACCCAATGTTTCGATCCTCCCGGATCTTAATCATGGGGTACTTGGTAACTGCAGTGTCAGAGATGAGGCACTTATAATCAATAACAGTCCCCTTGGGATGCCCCCAGGTGCTGAAATGAACGGATAGGACCAGACACAGGCTGCAGTGGCCAAAATAAGTAGCTTTAAGGGTACCGTTACACTTAGCGATGCACCAGCGATCCCGACAATGATATGGATTGCTATTGCATCGCTAAGTGGTCGCTAGTGAGCTGCCACACAGGCAGATCTCACCAGCGACATAGCAGGGGTCGCTACTTACCTAGCAGACAGTATCACATAGGATAGGATTAGATACACAGCTCAGCAGACAGTATCACATAGGATAGGATTAGATACACAGCTCAGCATACAGTATCACAGGATAGAATTAGATACACGGCTCAGCAGACAGTATCACAAAGGAGAGGATTAGATACACAGCTCAGCAGACAGTATCACAGGATAGGATTAGATACACAGCTCAGCAGACTATCACAGGATAGGATTAGATACACGGCTCAGCAGTCAGTATCACACAGGATAGGATTAGATACACGGCTCAGCAGTAGTCAGTATCACACAGAATAGGATTAGATACACGGCTCAGCAGTCAGTAACAGAATAGGATTAGATACACAGCTCAGCAGTCAGTATCACACAGGATAGGATTAGATACACGGCTCAGGAGTCAGTAACACACAGAATAGTATTAGATACACGGCTCAGCAGTCAGTATCACACATGATAGGATTACATACAGTTGTGGCTAAAAGTATTGACATCTCTGCAATTCTGTCAGATAATACTCAGTTTCTTCCTGAAAATGATTGCAAACACAAATTCTTTGGTATTATCTTCGTTTAATTTGTCTTAAAAAGAATTGTCCTAAAGCCAAATTGGATATAATTCCACACCAAACATAAAAAAGAGGGTGGACAAAAGTATTGGCACTGTTCGAAAAATCATGTGATGCTTCTCTAATTTGTGTAATTAACAGCACCTGTAACTTACCTGTGGCACCTAACAGGTGTTGGCAATAACTAAATCACAATTTCAGCCAGTTGACATGGATTAAAGTTGACTCAACCTCTGTCCTGTGTCCTTGTGTGTACCACATTGAGCATGGAGAAAAGAAAGAAGACCAAAGAACTGTCTGAGGACTTGAGAAACCAAATTGTGAGGAAGCATGAGCAATATCAAGGCTACAAGTCCATCTCCAAAGACCTGAATGTTCCTGTGTCTACCGTGCCCAGTGTCATCAATACGTTTAAAGCCCATGGCACTGTGGCTAACCTCCCTAGATGTGGACGAAAAAGAAAAATTGACAGATTTCAACGCAAGATTGTGCGGATGTTGGATAAAGAACCTCGACTAACATCCAAACAAGTTCAAGCTTCCCTGCAGTCCGAGGGTACAACAGTGTCAACGCGTACTATCCGTCGGCGTCTGAATGAAAAAGGACTATGGTAGGAGACCCAGGAAGACCCAACTTCTTACCCCGAGACATAAAAAAGCCAGGCTGGAGTTTGCCAAAACTTACCTGAAAAAGCCTAAAACGTTTTGGAAGAATGTTCTCTGGTCAGATGAGACAAAAGTAGAGCTTTTTGGGCAAAGGCATCAACATAGAGTTTACAGGAGAAAAAAAGAGGCATTCAAAGAAAAGAACACAGTCCCTACAGTCAAACATGGTGGAGATTCCCTGATGTTTTGGGGTTGCTTTGCTGCCTCTGGCACTGGACTGCAACAAATTTTGCAGCATAATGTAGGGCCCAGTGTGAGAAAGCTGGATCCCCTCAGAGGTCATGGGTCTTCCAGCAGGACAATGACCCAAAACACACTTCAAAAAGCACTAGAAAATGGTTTGAAAGAAAGCACTGGAGACTTCGAAGGTGGCCAGCAATGAGTCCAGACCTGAATCGCATAGAACACCTGTGGAGAGATCTAAAAATGGCAGTTTGGAGACGGCACCCTTCAAATATCAGGGACCTGGAGCAGTTTGCCAAAGAAGAATGGTCTAAAATTCCAGCAGAGCATTGTAAGAAACTCCTTGATGGTTACCGAAAGCGGTTGGTCGCAGTTATTTTGGCTAAAGGTTGTGCAACCAAGTATTAGGCTGATGGTGCCAATACTTTTGTCTGGCCCATTTCTGGAGTTTTGTGTGAAATGATCAATGTTTTGCTTTTTGCTTCATTCTCTTTTCTTTTTTTTTCATTTAAGACAAATTAAATGAAGATAATAATACCAAAGAATTTGTGTTTGCAATCATTTTCAGGAAGAAACTGAGTATTATCTGACAAAATTGCAGGAGTGTCAATACTTTTGGCCACAACTGTACACGGCTCAGCAGACTATCACACAGGATAGGATTAGATACACAGCTCAGCAGTCAGTATCACACAGGATAGGATTAGATACATGGCTCAGCAGACAGTATCACACAGGATAGGATTAGATACACGGCTGAGCAGTCCGTATCACACATGATAGGATTAGATACACAGCTCAGCAGACAGTATCACACAGGATAGGATTAGCTACATGGCTCAGCAGTCAGTATCACACATGATAGGATTAGATACACGGCTCAGCAGATAGTATCACACAGGATAGGATTATATACACGGCTCAGCAGACAGTATCACACAGGATAGGATTAGATACACGGCTCAGCAGACAGTTGCAACAGGGTCTTCCAAGCTGGGGTACCTCTTTCAGTACCACCCCGTGTTTTCGGAGGTCCGCTCTGCGTTGGCTGGAGTCTGAATGAATGACGCTGGTTGGAATTCCTCTGAGTGCATGGGCGCATATAAAAGATCACTGCTTCTCCATGTATTTCCAGTCTGACAAAACTTTACTCACAGGACACAGAATATATCACACAGATACAGAGGGCCGGCCAATAGACAAGCGTCAGGCCAGACATGCATTACAAAAGCAGCAGGTGGCCGGAGCCTGCGTATGTTTACTGTGGGAATTACAAAGGTAGGGGGAGGGCGGACACTGCTGATACATTAGGGACATGCATCTCACATGGAACCTATTATATATACATATAACTGCACAACATATTCTGGGTGCTGAGTGTTTCTGTAACACGTCTCCCCTTTTCAGCGACGCAATCGGCATACACAGTCTGATCCTCAACGGATCGGTTTGGGGATGACCGAAGTTTATGGGGCTGGTACAAGTTCCGCTTGTCGACTTAGTCCATCGGCGTTACCATTTTGTTTGCCGGGTCTGTAGTGGATGGTGAAGTCCGGAGGTTGTAGGGCTAAACTCCACCGCAGCAATCTGGCGTTGTCTCCAGAGACCCGATTAAGCCAGACTAGGGGATTATGGTCCGTTAGGAGGGAAAACTGTCGTCCATACAAATATGGTTGCAACTTCTTGAGCGCCCATACTACCGCCAGGCACTCCTTCTCGATGGCCGCATAGCTTACTTCACGGGGCAGTAGTTTCCGACTCAGGAAAGCAACCGGGTGTTTTAGGCCGTCCGGCCCGATTTGGCTTAGTACTGCCCCCAATCCAAACATAGAAGCGTCTGTATGAACAAGGAAACGTGTAGTTGGATCGGGTGCGGCCAATACAGGGGTATTGGTGAGGGCGTCCTTTAGTTGGCGGAAGGCTTCCTCACACTCTGAGGTCCAGGTTACCTGGCGGGGTTGGTTCTTACGGGTCAAATCAGTGAGGGGCTTGGCTACGCTGCTGTAATTGGGAACGAATTTCCTGTAATACCCCGCTGTCCCTAGAAACGCCATGACCTGGGTTTTAGTGCGTGGCATGGGCCATTTGGCTATGGCCTCAATCTTGGCTGGTTCTGGTCGCTGTTTCCCACTTCCCACCCAATGCCCTAAATACTGAACCTCTGCTTTGCCCACGTGACACTTGTTTGGGTTCAGGGTGATTCCGGCCTTGTGGATCCTGTCCAATACTGTTTCTAGGTGATTTAGATGCTCTTCCCATGTCGCACTGTAGATGGCGATGTTGTCCAGGTAGGCACAAGCATAGTCCTGGAGACCATCCAGAAGCCGGTCAGCCAGCCTTTGGAAGGTCGCCGAGGCATTCTTCATCCCGAATGGCATAGCTCAAAACTGGAATAAGCCGAACGGGGTGACAAATGCCGACTTGGGAATAGCGTCAGGACTAAGGTGAATCTGCCAGTAGCGTTTACATAGATCGATGGTGGTCAAATACTTTGCCCCCGCCAGCCAGTCTAACAACTCATCCACACGCGGCATGGGGTATGCATCCGTCACTGTTTTCTCATTGAGCTTACGATAGTCTACACAAAACCGTGTAGTCCCATCCTTCTTGGGCACTAACACTACGGGGGATGCCCAGGGACTATCTGACTCTTCAATGACCCCTAAATGCAACATCTCTTGTATCTCTTGTCGCATTCCCTCTCGTACAGACTCAGGGACGCGGAAGGGGTTTTGTCGCAGGGGGGTCTGATCCTGGGTCTCAACCTTGTGTTGTGCCAGGCGAGTGTACCCCGGTCTCTCTGAAAACGTCCTCTGTCACAGCCTCAACAACGCCTCCGCCTGCTGTCTCTCCCAGGGGCCTAGGTCTTCACCCAAGTGTACCTGGTTCCATGTTTTAGACTGAGTCCTTTCCCCTAAGACATCCGGCAAGGGAAGTCCAGCTAAATCCTCTGCTTCAGGTGCACAGATGGCCAGTACCTCTTCAGGGCGCTCCCGGTAGGGCTTCAGCATATTCACGTGGAACATGCGGATAACCCTGGGGTCGTCACAATCGGCGACATTATAGGTTGCGTTGGCTATTTTCCCCACTACCTGGTAGGGCCCCTGCCATGCATCTTGAAACTTATTCTGCTTAGTGGGCTCTAACACCAGGACCTTCTGTCCTATTTCCAAGGTGCGCTCTCTGGCCCTCCGATCGTACCATATGCGCTGGCGCGGCTGGGTCGCCTGCATGTTCTCACGTACAGCCTGAGTCAGCTCCTGTAGGCGGTCCCGGAATTCCAGCACATAGGGTACAATAGGTACCCCTTCTATGAGGCCCTCCCCTTCCCAGTGTTCCAGCACTAAGTCTAGGGGTCCCCTTACCCGTCTCCCGTATACCAGCTCGAACGGGGAGAACCCCGTGGATTCTTGGGGCACCTCCCGATAGGCAAACAGGAGGTGTGGCAAGAATTTCTCCCAGTCCCTGTAGGTCCTGGTAAAAGTCCCAATGAGCTGTTTTAATGTCCCGTTAAAGCGTTCACACAACCCATTGGTTTGCGGGTGGTACGGGGCGCTTCTAATGGACTTTACGCCGCACAGCTTCCACAGTTGGTTGGTCACCTCTGCTGTAAACTGGGTACCCTGGTCAGAGATAATCTCCCGGGGAAATCCAACCCGTGAGAAAACCTGGAGCAGGGCGGCCGCCACCGTCTCTGCCAGTATGTTAGGTAATGCAACCGCCTCTGGATACCGTGTGGCATAATCTACCACTGTCAATATATACTTTTTCCCGGACGGACTGGGTTTGGCTAACGGCCCTATCAAATCGACCTCTACTCGGCTAAATGGTTCCTCCACAATGGGGAGGGGGCGTAATTTGGCCTTGCATCGATCCCCCCTCTTGCCAATGCGCTGACAACTGTCACAGGTCTGGCAGTACTGACGAACATCATAGGTTACCCCTGGCCAAAAGAAGTTTTGTGTCAGACGATGCCTGGTGCGACTGACGCCGAAGTGCCCAGCCAACGGTATATCATGAGAGATTCACAGTAGCTCCTGCCTATACTTCTTGGGAACTACCAGCTGTTGTTTTATAGTGGGGCTCGTCCCTGTGTGGTGCTGCTCTTTGATCCGGTAGAGGAGTCCCTGCTTCCATACAAACTGTTCCCCTTCTAGTACTCCTCTCCACTCCTGTGCCTTCCCACGATATCCCTCCAATGAAGGATCCTCAAGTAACTCCCTCTTAAATTCATCTGGGGTGGCCCATGAAATGTGTCTGGCTATGGGAATACGTGCAGGGCTGGGATGTCTTACCTGGGCCTCCTCTGAGTGTGATTCCGCCTCCGCAGCTCGAGCTTGTCTCCGGGTGGTCACAGGATAGGTCTCAGCCAGAGGGGCCACCGAGAATGCAGACAACATGGGCCCCAAGTCATTTCCCAGCAAGACGTCTGCAGGCAAATCCTCCATCAAGCCGACCTCAACAAGGCCATCCCCGACTCCCCAGTTCAGGTGAATCCTGGCAGTGGGTAGTCGATGTATGGCTCGCCCTGCTACATGGACTACCACTGTCCAGTCTGTCTTCTCTTGGTCCCGGACGAGATAAGGCTTCACAAGGGTCAAAGTTGCTCTGGAATCTCTTAGTCCCTGCATACGTTTCCCATTAACCCACACGACCTGTCGATGCTGTTGTCGATTATCTGCCCGGGCTGCCTGCACGGGGTCTACTTCATGCAGCACTTCCTCCATCTCTTCCACCCCTTGGTTAGTCGTAGCCCCCAATGCCGGGTCAGCTTCGCCTTGGTAGCAGTGTACAGCAGCCCGGCTGAAGGTAGCTGTTCCCGCCTTTGGCCACTGGGTATGCTGAGTCCGGTTGGGGCATTGTCTTTGCAGGTGGCCCAGCTGACGGCAGTTGTGGCATCGCGCCCCAGGGGGACTGTGGTAGGCCGGGTTTCTAGCTGATCCCCCTACAATCTTTGGTGGTTTGGGGCCCTCCAGGTCCATGGGCGGGCCCCTAGTGACCACCTTTGATCCGGAGAACTGCGGCCTCCTGACATCATGATGTTCATCGGCCAGACGAGTGACTTCCTCAAGAGTCGTTGGCCGCCTGTCCTGAAGCCATTCCTGTGTCTCGGGGTTTAGTCCATTAAAGAATCGTTCTAACAGGAAGGGCTGGAGGACGTCCTGCTTAGTGGTTGCTTGGCTCCCTTGTACCCACTGTAGCAGTGACCGCCGTAATGTACAGGCCCATTCAGCATGGGTATCGGTTACGCGTTTTATAAGTCTGCGGAACTTTTGGCGGTAGGCCTCTGGTGTCAGCGCATACCGGGCCAAGATCACTTCTTTGATCCGCTCATAGTCCATACAGTCCTCATCAGGTACCGTGCGATAGGCGTCCGCTGCCCGGCCTGTCAGCTTGCTGGCCAGAATCTGAACCCGTTCCTCCGGCTTTACTTGATGAAGGGCACACTGCCGCTCAAAGTCCTGCAGAAAGCCATCAATGTCTTCCTCTGCCTCCCCCAACTGTCGGAAGGCATTGTACTGGATCTTTTTGTGGCTTACTGTTGAAGGTACATGGTCGAAGGCCAGAGCTCCCCCTGCTCGCTGGCTCTCCTCTCTCCGCTCTGCCATCAACATATTGGCCAGCTCCACTTTGGTCCGCTCTGCCATCTCCATCTTGGCTAGCTCTATCCTGGTCCGCTCGGCAATCTTTTCCTTCAGATCAGTACGCACATCAGCCATCACCTCTCGTATGATCTCTACTGCAGGGTTTGGGCCATAGAACGCCAGTCTGTTCTTTACCTCCCTCTGGAATTCGGTCTCCTCCACGTGCACATTGAGGGGTGCTGCACTGTCGTGTTCCATGATGGCTGCTATCAAATCCGCTTTTGTTTTGTTGCTGGCGATCAACCCTCGGGCTTCCGCCAGATCTTTTAATGTAGTCCTCTTTAACTTCTGGTAGTTATTTTCCATTCATTCCTTTCCTCCTGTAGAAGGGGTATCAAATCCCGCTGTCTGCCACCAGTGTAACGGGGTCTTCCAAGCTGGGGTACCTCTTTCAGTACCACCCCGTGTTTTCGGAGGTCCGCTCTGCGTTGGCTGGAGTCTGAATGAATGACGCTGGCTGGAATTCCTCTGAGTGCATGGGCGCATATAAAAGATCACTGCTTCTCCATGTATTTCCAGTCTGACAAAACTTTACTCACAGGACACAGAATATATCACACAGATACAGAAGGCCGGCCAATAGACAAGCGTCAGGCCAGACATGCATTACAAAAGCAGCAGGTGGCCGGAGCCTGCGTATGTTTACTGTGGGAATTACAAAGGTGGGGGGAGGGCGGACACTGCTGATACATTAGGGACATGCATCTCACATGGAACCTATTATATATACATATACTGCACAACATATTCTGGGTGCTGAGTGGTTCTGTAACAACAGTATCACACAGGATAGGAATAGATACACTGCTCAGCAGTCAGTAAAACACAGGATATGATTAGAGACACAGAAGAGAATTAGATACACAGCTCAGCAGTCAGTATCACACAGGATAGGATTAGATACACGGCTCAGCAGTCAGTATCACACAGGATGGGATTAGATACACAGCTCAGCAGACAGTATCACACAGGATAGGATTAGATACACGGCTCAGCAGACTATCACAAAGGATAGGATTAGATACATGGCTCAGCAGACTCACACAGAATAGGATTAGATACACTGCTCAGCAGTCAGTAAAACAAGATATGATTAGATACACAGCTCAGCAGACAGTATCACACAGAAGAGGATTAGATACACAGCTCAGCAGACAGCATCACACAGGATAGGATTAGATACCCAGCTGAGCAGTCAGTATCACACAGGATAGGATTAGATACACGGCTCAGCAGTCAGTATCACACAGGATGGGATTAGATACACAGCTCAGCAGACAGTATCACACAGGATAGGATTAGATACACGGCTCAGCAGACTATCACAAAGGATAGGATTAGATACATGGCTCAGCAGACTCACACAGAATAGGATTAGATACACTGCTCAGCAGTCAGTAAAACAAGATATGATTAGATACACAGCTCAGCAGACAGTATCACACAGAAGAGGATTAGATACACTGCTCAGCAGTCAGTATCACACTGGATAGGATTAGATACACGGCTCAGCAGTCAGTATCACACAGGATAGGATTAGATACACTGCTCAGCAGTCAGTATCACACATGATAGGATTAGATACACAGCTCAGCAGTCAGTATCACAATTGATAGGATTAGATACACGGCTCAGCAGACAGTATCACACAGGATAGGATTAGATACACAGAAGAGAATTAGATACACAGCTCAGCAGTCAGTATCACACAGGATAGGATTAGATACACGGCTCAGCAGTCAGTATCACACAGGATGGGATTAGATACACAGCTCAGCAGACAGTATCACACAGGATAGGATTAGATACACGGCTCAGCAGACTCACACACAGGATAGGATTAGATACATGGCTCAGCAGACTCACACAGAATAGGAATAGATACACTGCTCAGCAGTCAGTAAAACAAGATATGATTAGATACACAGCTCAGCAGACAGTATCACACAGAAGAGGATTAGATACACAGCTCAGCAGACAGCATCACACAGGATAGGATTAGATACACTGCTCAGCAGTCAGTATCACACAGGATAGGATTAGATACACTGCTCAGCAGACAGTATCACACAGGATAGGATTAGATACACAGCCCAGCAGACAGTATCACACAGGATAGGATTAGATACACGGCTCAGCAGTCAGTATCACACAGGATAGGATTAGATACACAGCTCAGCAGTCAGTATCACACAGGATAGGATTAGATACACAGCTCAGCAGACGGTATCACACATGATAGGATTAAATACACGGCTCAGCAGACAGGATCACACAGGATAGGATTAGATACACGGCTCAGCAGACAGGATCACACAGGATAGGATTAGATACCCAGCTGAGCAGTCAGTATCACACATGATAGGATTAGATACACAGCTCAGCAGACGGTATCACACATGATAGGATTACATACACGGCTCAGCAGACAGTATCACACAGGATAGGATTAGATACACAGCTCAGCAGTCAGTATCACACATGATAGGATTAGATACACAGCTCAGCAGTCAGTATCACAAATGATAGGATTAGATACACAGCTCAGCAGACAGCATCACACAGGATAGGATTAGATACACTGCTCAGCAGTCAGTATCACACAGGATAGGATTAGATACACTGCTCAGCAGACAGTATCACACAGGATAGGATTAGATACACGGCCCAGCAGACAGTATCACACAGGATAGGATTAGATACACGGCTCAGCAGTCAGTATCACACAGGATAGGAATAGATAGACAGCTCAGCAGTCAGTATCACACAGGATAGGATTAGATACACAGCTCAGCAGACGGTATCACACATGATAGGATTAAATACACGGCTCAGCAGACAGGATCACACAGGATAGGATTAGATACACGGCTCAGCAGTCAGTATCACACAGGAAAGGATTAGATACCCGGCTGAGCAGTCAGGATCACACAGGATAGGATTAGATACCCAGCTGAGCAGTCAGTATCACACAGGATAGGATTAGATACACAGCTCAGCAGACGGTATCACACATGATAGGATTACATACACGGCTCAGCAGACAGTATCACACAGGATAGGATTAGATACACAGCTCAGCAGTCAGTATCACAAATGATAGGATTAGATACACGGCTCAGCAGACAGTATCACACAGGATAGGATTAGATACACAGCTCAGCAGTCAGTATCACAAATGATAGGATTAGATACACGGCTCAGCAGACAGTATCACACAGGATAGGATTAGATACACAGCTCAGCAGTCAGTATCACACATGATAGGATTAGATACACAGCTCAGCAGTCAGTATCACAAATGATAGGATTAGATACACGGCTCAGCAGACAGTATCACACAGGATAGGATTAGATACACTGCTCAGCAGTCAGTATCATACAGGATAGAATTAGATACACAGCTGAGCAGTCAGTATCACACCGGATAGGATTAGATACACAGCTCAGCAGACGGTATCACACATGATAGGATTACATACACGGCTCAGCAGACAGTATCATACAGGATAGGATTAGATACACAGCTCAGCAGTCAGTATCACACAGGATTGGATTAGATACACAGCTCAGCAGACGGTGTCACACATGATAGGATTAGATACACAGCTCAGCAGACAGTATCACACAGGATAGGATTAGACACATGGCTCAGCAGTCAGTATCACACCGGAGAGGATTAGATACACAGCTCAGCAGACAGTATCACACAGGATAGGATTAGATACACAGCTCAGCAGTCAGTATCACACATGATAGGATTAGATACACAGCTCAGCAGTCAGTATCACAAATGATAGGATTAGATACACAGCTCAGCAGACAGCATCACACAGGATAGGATTAGATACACTGCTCAGCAGTCAGTATCACACAGGATAGGATTAGATACACTGCTCAGCAGACAGTATCACACAGGATAGGATTAGATACACGGCCCAGCAGACAGTATCACACAGGATAGGATTAGATACACGGCTCAGCAGTCAGTATCACACAGGATAGGAATAGATAGACAGCTCAGCAGTCAGTATCACACAGGATAGGATTAGATACACAGCTCAGCAGACGGTATCACACATGATAGGATTAAATACACGGCTCAGCAGACAGGATCACACAGGATAGGATTAGATACACGGCTCAGCAGTCAGTATCACACAGGAAAGGATTAGATACCCGGCTGAGCAGTCAGGATCACACAGGATAGGATTAGATACCCAGCTGAGCAGTCAGTATCACACAGGATAGGATTAGATACACAGCTCAGCAGACGGTATCACACATGATAGGATTACATACACGGCTCAGCAGACAGTATCACACAGGATAGGATTAGATACACAGCTCAGCAGTCAGTATCACAAATGATAGGATTAGATACACGGCTCAGCAGACAGTATCACACAGGATAGGATTAGATACACAGCTCAGCAGTCAGTATCACAAATGATAGGATTAGATACACGGCTCAGCAGACAGTATCACACAGGATAGGATTAGATACACAGCTCAGCAGTCAGTATCACACATGATAGGATTAGATACACAGCTCAGCAGTCAGTATCACAAATGATAGGATTAGATACACGGCTCAGCAGACAGTATCACACAGGATAGGATTAGATACACTGCTCAGCAGTCAGTATCATACAGGATAGAATTAGATACACAGCTGAGCAGTCAGTATCACACCGGATAGGATTAGATACACAGCTCAGCAGACGGTATCACACATGATAGGATTACATACACGGCTCAGCAGACAGTATCATACAGGATAGGATTAGATACACAGCTCAGCAGTCAGTATCACACAGGATTGGATTAGATACACAGCTCAGCAGACGGTGTCACACATGATAGGATTAGATACACAGCTCAGCAGACAGTATCACACAGGATAGGATTAGACACATGGCTCAGCAGTCAGTATCACACCGGAGAGGATTAGATACACAGCTCAGCAGACAGTATCACACAGGATAGGATTAGATACACAGCTCAGTAGTCAGTATCACAAATGATAGGATTAGATACACGGCTCAGCAGACAGTATCACACAGGATAGGATTAGATACACTGCTCAGCAGTCAGTATCATACAGGATAGAATTAGATACACGGCTGAGCAGTCAGTATCACACAGGATAGGATTAGATACACGGCTCAGTAGACAGTATCACACAGGATAGGATTAGATACACTGCTCAGCAGTCAGTATCACACCGGAGAGGATTAGATACACTGCTCAGCAGACAGTATCACACCGGAGAGGATTAGATACACGGCTCAGCAGACAGTATCACACATGATAGGATTAGATACACAGCTCAGTAGTCAGTATCACAAATCATAGGATTAGATACACGGCTCAGCAGACAGTATCACACATGATAGGATTACATACACGGCTCAGCAGACAGGATCACACAGGATAGGATTAGATACACGGCTCAGCAGTCAGTATCACACAGGAAAGGATTAGATACCCGGCTGAGCAGTCAGTATCACACAGGATAGGATTAGATACCCAGCTGAGCAGTCAGTATCACACAGGATAGGATTAGATACACAGCTCAGCAGTCAGTATCACACAGGATAGGATTAGATACACGGCCCAGCAGACAGTATCACACAGGATAGGATTAGATACATGGCTCAGCAGACAGTATCACACAGGATAGGATTAGATACACGGCTCAGCAGTCAGTATCACACAGGATAGGATTAGATACACTGCTCAGCAGTCAGTATCACACAGGATAGGATTAGATACACAGCTCAGCAGACGGTATCACACATGATAGGATTACATACACGGCTCAGCAGACGGTATCACACATGATAGGATTACATACATGTCTCAGCAGACAGTATCACACAGGATAGAATTAGACACATGGCTCAGCAGACAGTATCACAGGATAGGATTAGATACACAGCTCAGCAGTCAGTATCACACAGGATAGGATTAGATACACGGCTCAGCAGACTCACACAGAATAGGATTAGATACACTGCTCAGCAGTCAGTAAAACACAAGATATGATTAGATACACAGCTCAGCAGACAGTATCACACATAAGAGGATTAGATACACAGCTCAGTAGACAGTATCACACAGGATAGGATTAGATACACGGCTCAGCAGTCAGTATCACACAGCATAGGATTAGATACACGGCTCAGCAGACAGTATCACACAGGATCGGATTAGATACACGGCTCAGCAGACAGTATCACACAGGATAGGATTAGATACACAGCTCAGCAGACAGTATCACACAGAAGAGGATTAGATACACAGCTCAGCAGACAGTATCACACAGAAGAGGATTAGATACACAGCTCAGCAGACAGCATCACACAGGATAGGATTAGATACACAGCTCAGCAGTCAGTATCACACAGGATAGGATTAGATACATGTCTCAGCAGACAGTATCACACAGGATAGGATTAGATACACAGCTCAGCAGACAGTATTACACAGGATAGGATTAGATACACGGCTCAGCAGACAGTATCACACAGGATAGGATTAGATACACGGCTCCGCAGTCAGTATCACACAGGATAGGATTAGATACACTGCTCAGCAGTCAGTATCACACAGGACAGGATTAGATACACAGCTCAGCAGACAGTATCACACAGGATAGGATTACATACACGGCTCAGCAGACAGTATCACACAGGATAGGATTAGATACACGGCTCAGCAGTCAGTATCACACAGGATAGGATTAGATACACTGCTCAGCAGTCAGTATCACACAGGATAGGATTAGATACACAGCTCAGCAGACGGTATCACACATGATAGGATTACATACACGGCTCAGCAGACAGTATCACACAGGATAGGATTAGACACATGGCTCAGCAGTCAGTATCACACAGGATAGTATTACATACACAGCTCAGCAGACGGTATCACACATGATAGGATTACATACACGGCTCAGCAGACAGTATCACACAGGATAGGATTAGACACATGGCTCAGTAGTCACTATCACACAGGATAGGATTAGGTACACAGCTGAGCAGTCAGTATCACACTTGATAGGATTAGATACACGGCTCAGCAGTCAGTATCACACAGGATAGGATTAGATACACTGCTCAGCAGTCAGTATCACAATTGATAGAATTAGATACACGGCTCAGCAGACAGTATCACACAGGATAGGATTAGATACACTGCTCAGCAGTCAGTAAAACACAGGATATGATTAGATACACAGAAGAGAATTAGAAACACAGCTCAGCAGTCAGTATCACACAGGATGGGATTAGATACACAGCTCAGCAGACAGTATCACACAGGATAGGATTAGATACACGGCTCAGCAGACTATCACACAGGATAGGATTAGATACATGGCTCAGCAGACTCACACAGAATAGGATTAGATACACTGCTCAGCAGTCAGTAAAACAAGATATGATTAGATACACAGCTCAGCAGACAGTATCACACAGAAGAGGATTAGATACACAGCTCAGCAGACCGCATCACACAGGATAGGATTAGATACACTGCTCAGCAGTCAGTATCACACAGGATAGGATTAGATACACTGCTCAGCAGACAGTATCACACAGGATAGGATTAGATACACGGCCCAGCAGACAGTATCACACAGGATAGGATTAGATACAAGGCTCAGCAGTCAGTATCACACAGGATAGGATTAGATACACTGCTCAGCAGTCAGTATCACACAGGATAGGATTAGATACACAGCTCAGCAGACGGTATCACACATGATAGGATTAAATACACGGCTCAGCAGACAGGATCACACAGGATAGGATTAGATACACGGCTGAGCAGTCAGTATCACACAGGATAGGATTAGATACCCAGCGGAGCAGTCAGTATCACACAGGATAGGATTAGATACACAGCTCAGCAGACGGTATCACACATGATAGGATTACATACACTGCTCAGCAGACAGTATCACACAGGATAGGATTAGATACACAGCTCAGCAGTCAGTATCACACATGATAGGATTAGATACACAGCTCAGCAGTCAGTATCACAAATGATAGGATTAGATACACGGCTCAGCAGACAGTATCACACAGGATAGGATTAGATACACAGCTCAGCAGTCAGTATCACACATGATAGGATTAGATACACAGCTCAGCAGTCAGTATCACAAATGATAGGATTAGATACACGGCTCAGCAGACAGTATCACACAGGATAGGATTAGATACACTGCTCAGCAGTCAGTATCATACAGGATAGAATTAGATACACAGCTGAGCAGTCAGTATCACACAGGATAGGATTAGATACACAGCTCAGCAGACGGTATCACACATGATAGGATTACATACACGGCTCAGCAGACAGTATCATACAGGATAGGATTAGATACACTGCTCAGCAGTCAGTATCACACAGGATGGGATTAGATACACATCTCAGCAGACAGTATCACACAGGATAGGATTAGATACATGGCTCAGCAGACTCACACAGAATAGGATTAGATACACTGCTCAGCAGTCAGTAAAACAAGATATGATTAGATACACAGCTCAGCAGACAGTATCACACAGAAGAGGATTAGATACACAGCTCAGCAGACAGCATCACACAGGATAGGATTATATACACTGCTCAGCAGTCAGTATCACACAGGATAGGATTAGATACACTGCTCAGCAGACAGTATCTCACAGGATAGGATTAGATACACGGCCCAGCAGACAGTATCACACAGGATAGGATTAGATACAAGGCTCAGCAGTCAGTATCACACAGGATAGGATTAGATACACTGCTCAGCAGTCAGTATCACACAGGATAGGATTAGATACACAGCTCAGCAGACGGTATCACACATGATAGGATTAAATACACGGCTCAGCAGACAGGATCACACAGGATAGGATTAGATACACGGCTGAGCAGTCAGTATCACACAGGATAGGATTAGATACCCAGCGGAGCAGTCAGTATCACACAGGATAGGATTAGATACACAGCTCAGCAGACGGTATCACACATGATAGGATTACATACACGGCTCAGCAGACAGTATCACACAGGATAGGATTAGATACACAGCTCAGCAGTCAGTATCACACATGATAGGATTAGATACACAGCTCAGCAGTCAGTATCATACACGATAGGATTAGATACACGGCTGAGCAGTCAGTATCACACAGGATTGGATTAGATACACAGCTCAGCAGACGGTGTCACACATGATAGGATTAGATACACAGCTCAGCAGACAGTATCACACAGGATAGGATTAGACACATGGCTCAGCAGTCAGTATCACACCGGAGAGGATTAGATACACGGCTCAGCAGACAGTATCACACAGGATAGGATTAGATACACAGCTCAGCAGTCAGTATCACACATGATAGGATTAGATACACAGCTCAGTAGTCAGTATCACAAATGATAGGATTAGATACACGGCTCAGCAGACAGTATCACACAGGATAGGATTAGATACACTGCTCAGCAGTCAGTATCATACAGGATAGAATTGGATACACGGCTGAGCAGTCAGTATCACACAGGATAGGATTAGATACACAGCTGAGAAGTCAGTATCACAAATGATAGGATTAGATACACGGCTCAGCAGACAGTATCACACAGGATAGGATTACATACACGGCTCAGCAGTCAGTATCACACAGGATAGGATTAGATACACGGCTGAGCAGTCAGTATCACACAGCATAGGATTAGATACACGGCCCAGCAGACAGTATCACACAGGATAGGATTAGATACATGGCTCAGCAGACAGTATCACACAGGATAGGATTAGATACACGGCTCAGCAGTCAGTATCACACAGGATAGGATTAGATACACAGCTCAGCAGACGGTATCACACATGATAGGATTACATACACGGCTCAGCAGACAGTATCACACAGGATAGGATTAGACACATGGCTCAGCAGTCAGTATCACACAGGATAGGATTAGATACACAGCTCAGCAGACGGTATCACACATGATAGGATTACATACACGGCTCAGCAGACAGTATCACACAGGATAGGATTAGACACATGGCTCAGTAGTCAGTATCACACAGGATAGGAATAGGTACACAGCTCAGCAGTCAGTATCACACAAGAGAGGATTAGATACACAGCTCAGCAGTCAGTATCACATAGCATAGGATTAGATACACGGCTCAGCAGACAGTATCACACAGGATAGGATTAGATACATGGCTCAGACACACACAGAATAGGATTAGATAAACTGCTCAGCAGTCAGTAAAACACAAGATATGATTAGATACACAGCTCAGCAGACAGTATCACACAGGATAGGATTAGATACACGACTCAGCAGACAGTATCACACAGAAGAGGATTAGATACACAGCTGAGCAGTCAGTATCACACTGGATAGGATTAGATACAAGGCTCAGCAGTCAGTATCACACAGGATAGGATTAGATACACTGCTCAGCAGTCAGTATCACAATTGATAGGATTAGATACACGGCTCAGCAGACAGTATCACACAGGATAGGATTAGATACACTGCTCAGCAGTCAGTAAAACACAGGATATGATTAGATACACAGAAGAGAATTAGATACACAGCTCAGCAGTCAGTATCACACAGGATAGGATTAGATACACGGCTCAGCAGTCAGTATCACACAGGATGGGATTAGATACACAGCTCAGCAGATAGTATCACACAGGATAGGATTAGATACACGGCTCAGCAGACTATCACACAGGATAGGATTAGATACATGGCTCAGCAGACTCACACAGAATAGGATTAGATACACTTCTCAGCAGTCAGTAAAACAAGATATGATTAGATACACAGCTCAGCAGACAGTATCACACAGAAGAGGATTAGATACACAGCTCAGCAGACAGCATCACACAGGATAGGATTAGATACACTGCTCAGCAGTCAGTATCACACAGGATAGGATTAGATACACTGCTCAGCAGACAGTATCACACAGGATAGGATTAGATACACGGCCCAGCAGACAGTATCACACAGGATAGGATTAGATACAAGGCTCAGCAGTCAGTATCACACAGGATAGGATTAGATACACTGCTCAGCAGTCAGTATCACACAGGATAGGATTAGATACACAGCTCAGCAGACGGTATCACACATGATAGGATTAAATACACGGCTCAGCAGACAGGATCACACAGGATAGTATTAGATACACGGCTGAGCAGTCAGTATCACACAGGATAGGATTAGATACCCAGCGGAGCAGTCAGTATCACACAGGATAGGATTAGATACACAGCTCAGCAGACGGTATCACACATGATAGGATTAGATACACAGCTCAGCAGTCAGTATCACAAATGATAGGATTAGATACACAGCTCAGCAGTCAGTATCACACATGATAGGATTAGATACACAGCTCAGCAGTCAGTATCACAAATGATAGGATTAGATACACGGCTCAGCAGACAGTATCACACAGGATAGGATTAGATACACAGCTCAGCAGTCAGTATCACACATGATAGGATTAGATACACAGCTCAGCAGTCAGTATCACAAATGATAGGATTAGTTACACGGCTCAGCAGACAGTATCACACAGGATAGGATTAGATACACTGCTCAGCAGTCAGTATCATACAGGATAGCATTAGATACACAGCTGAGCAGTCAGTATCACACAGGATAGGATTAGATACACAGCTCAGCAGACGGTATCACACATGATAGGATTACATACACGGCTCAGCAGACAGTATCATACAGGATAGGATTAGATACACAGCTCAGCAGTCAGTATCACACATGATAGGATTAGATACACAGCTCAGCAGTCAGTATCATACAGGATAGGATTAGATACATGGCTGAGCAGTCAGTATCACACAGGATTGGATTAGATACACAGCTCAGCAGACGGTGTCACACATGATAGGATTATATACACAGCTCAGCAGACAGTATCACACAGGATAGGATTAGACACATGGCTCAGCAGTCAGTATCACACCGGAGAGGATTAGATACACGGCTCAGCAGACAGTATCACACAGGATAGGATTAGATACACAGCTCAGCAGTCAGTATCACACATGATAGGATTAGATACACAGCTCAGTAGTCAGTATTACAAATGATAGGATTAAATACACGGCTCAGCAGACAGTATCACACAGGATAGGATTAGATACACTGCTCAGCAGTCAGTATCATACAGGATAGAATTAGATACACGGCTGAGCAGTCAGTATCACACAGGATAGGATTAGATACACAGCTGAGCAGTCAGTATCACACAGGATAGGATTAGATACACGGCTGAGCAGTCAGTATCACACAGGATAGGATTAGATACACGGCCCAGCAGACAGTATCACACAGGATAGGATTAGATACATGGCTCAGCAGACAGTATCACACAGGATAGGATTAGATACACGGCTCAGCAGTCAGTATCACACAGGATAGGATTAGATACACTGCTCAGCAGTCAGTATCACACAGGATAGGATTAGATACACAGCTCAGCAGACGGTATCACACATGATAGGATTACATACACGGCTCAGCAGACAGTATCACACAGGATAGAATTAGATACACAGCTCAGCAGACGGTATCACACATGATAGGATTACATACACTGCTCAGCAGTCAGTATCACACAGGATAGGATTAGATACACAGCTCAGCAGACGGTATCACACATGATAGGATTACATACACTGCTCAGCAGTCAGTATCACACAGGATAGGATTAGATACACAGCTCAGCAGACGGTATCACACATGATAGGATTACATACACGGCTCAGCAGACAGTATCACAGGATAGGATTAGATACACAGCTCAGCAGTCAGTATCACAAATGATAGGATTAGATACGCGTCTGAGCAGACTATCACACAGGATAGGATTAGATACACGGCTCAGCAGACTCACACAGAATAGGATTAGATACACTGCTCAGCAGTCAGTAAAACACAAGATATGATTAGATACACAGCTCAGCAGACAGTATCACACATAAGAGGATTAGATACACAGCTCAGTAGACAGTATCACACAGGATAGGATTAGATACACGGCTCAGCAGTCAGTATCACACAGGATAGGATTAGATACACGGCTCAGCAGACAGTATCACACAGGATAGGATTAGATACACGGCTCAGCAGACAGTATCACACAGGATAGGATTAGATACACAGCTCAGCAGACAGTATCACACAGAAGAGGATTAGATACACAGCTCAGCAGACAGCATCACACAGGATAGGATTAGATACACAGCTCAGCAGTCAGTATCACACAGGATAGGATTAGATACATGGCTCAGCAGACAGTATCACACAGGATAGGATTAGATACACTGCTCAGCAGTCAGTATCACACAGGATAGGATTAGATACACAGCTCAGCAGACAGTATTACACAGGATAGGATTAGATACACGGCTCAGCAGACAGTATCACACAGGATAGGATTAGATACACGGCTCAGCAGTCAGTGTCACACAGGATAGGATTAGATACACTGCTCAGCAGTCAGTATCACACAGGACAGGATTAGATACACAGCTCAGCAGACAGTATCACACAGGATAGGATTACATACACGGCTCAGCAGACAGTATCACACAGGATAGGATTAGATACACGGCTCAGCAGTCAGTATCACACAGGATAGGATTAGATACACTGCTCAGCAGTCAGTATCACACAGGATAGGATTAGATACACAGCTCAGCAGACGGTATCACACATGATAGGATTACATACACGGCTCAGCAGACAGTATCACACAGGATAGGATTAGATACACTGCTCAGCAGTCAGTATCACACAGGATAGGATTAGATACACTGCTCAGCAGTCAGTATCACACATGATAGGATTAGATACACAGCTCAGCAGTCAGTATCACAATTGATAGGATTAGATACACGGCTCAGCAGACAGTATGACACAGGATAGGATTAGATACACTGCTCAGCAGTCAGTATCATACAGGATAGGATTAGATACACGGCTGAGCAGTCAGTATCACACAGGATTGGATTAGATACACAGCTCAGCAGACGGTGTCACACATAATAGGATTAGATACACAGCTCAGCAGACAGTATCACACAGGATAGGATTAGACACATGGCTCAGCAGTCAGTATCACACAGGATTGGATTAGATACACAGCTCAGCAGACGGTGTCACACATGATAGGATTAGATACACAGCTCAGCAGACAGTATCATACAGGATAGGATTAGATACACAGCTCAGCAGTCAGTATCACACATGATAGGATTAGATACACAGCTCAGCAGTCAGTATCATACAGGATAGGATTAGATACACAGCTGAGCAGTCAGTATCACACAGGATTGGATTAGATACACAGCTCAGCAGACGGTGTCACACATGATAGGATTAGATACACAGCTCAGCAGACAGTATCACACAGGATAGGATTAGACACATGGCTCAGCAGTCAGTATCACACCGGAGAGGATTAGATACACGGCTCAGCAGACAGTATCACACAGGATAGGATTAGATACACGGCTCAGCAGACAGTATCACACAGGATAGGATTAGATACACGGCTCAGCAGTCAGTGTCACACAGGATAGGATTAGATACACTGCTCAGCAGTCAGTATCACACAGGACAGGATTAGATACACAGCTCAGCAGACAGTATCACACAGGATAGGATTACATACACGGCTCAGCAGACAGTATCACACAGGATAGGATTAGATACACGGCTCAGCAGTCAGTATCACACAGGATAGGATTAGATACACTGCTCAGCAGTCAGTATCACACAGGATAGGATTAGATACACAGCTCAGCAGACGGTATCACACATGATAGGATTACATACACGGCTCAGCAGACAGTATCACACAGGATAGGATTAGATACACTGCTCAGCAGTCAGTATCACACAGGATAGGATTAGATACACTGCTCAGCAGTCAGTATCACACATGATAGGATTAGATACACAGCTCAGCAGTCAGTATCACAATTGATAGGATTAGATACACGGCTCAGCAGACAGTATGACACAGGATAGGATTAGATACACTGCTCAGCAGTCAGTATCATACAGGATAGGATTAGATACACGGCTGAGCAGTCAGTATCACACAGGATTGGATTAGATACACAGCTCAGCAGACGGTGTCACACATGATAGGATTAGATACACAGCTCAGCAGACAGTATCACACAGGATAGGATTAGACACATGGCTCAGCAGTCAGTATCACACAGGATTGGATTAGATACACAGCTCAGCAGACGGTGTCACACATGATAGGATTAGATACACAGCTCAGCAGACAGTATCATACAGGATAGGATTAGATACACAGCTCAGCAGTCAGTATCACACATGATAGGATTAGATACACAGCTCAGCAGTCAGTATCATACAGGATAGGATTAGATACACAGCTGAGCAGTCAGTATCACACAGGATTGGATTAGATACACAGCTCAGCAGACGGTGTCACACATGATAGGATTAGATACACAGCTCAGCAGACAGTATCACACAGGATAGGATTAGACACATGGCTCAGCAGTCAGTATCACACCGGAGAGGATTAGATACACGGCTCAGCAGACAGTATCACACAGGATAGGATTAGATACACAGCTCAGCAGTCAGTATCACACATGATAGGATTAGATACACAGCTCAGTAGTCAGTATCACAAATGATAGGATTAGATACACGGCTCAGCAGACAGTATCACACAGGATAGGATTAGATACACTGCTCAGCAGTCAGTATCATACAAGATAGAATTAGATACACGGCTGAGCAGTCAGTATCACACAGGATAGGATTAGATACACAGCTGAGAAGTCAGTATCACAAATGATAGGATTAGATACACGGCTCAGCAGACAGTATCACACAGGATAGGATTAGATACACTGCTCAGCAGTCAGTATCACACAGGATAGGATTAGATACACGGCTGAGCAGTCAGTATCACACAGGATAGGATTAGATACGCGGCCAAGCAGACAGTATCACACAGGATAGGATTAGATACATGGCTCAGCAGACAGTATCACACAGGATAGGATTAGATACACGGCTCAGCAGTCAGTATCACACAGGATAGGATTAGATACACAGCTCAGCAGACGGTATCACACATGATAGGATTACATACACGGCTCAGCAGACAGTATCACACAGGATAGAATTAGACACATGGCTCAGCAGACAGTATCACAGGATAGGATTAGATACATAGCTCAGCAGTCAGTATCACAAATGATAGGATTAGATACGCGTCTGAGCAGACTATCACACAGGATAGGATTAGATACACGGCTCAGCAGACTCACACAGAATAGGATTAGATACACTGCTCAGCAGTCAGTAAAACACAAGATATGATTAGATACACAGCTCAGCAGACAGTATCACACATAAGAGGATTAGATACACAGCTCAGTAGACAGTATCACACAGGATAGGATTAGATACACGGCTCAGCAGTCAGTATCACACAGGATAGGATTAGATACACGGCTCAGCAGACAATATCACACAGGATAGGATTAGATACACGGCTCAGCAGACAGTATCACACAGGATAGGATTAGATACACAGCTCAGCAGACAGTATCACACAGAAGAGGATTAGATACACAGCTCAGCAGACAGCATCACACAGGATAGGATTAGATACACAGCTCAGCAGTCAGTATCACACAGGATAGGATTAGATACATGGCTCAGCAGACAGTATCACACAGGATAGGATTAGATACACAGCTCAGCAGTCAGTATCACACAGGATAGGATTAGATACACAGCTCAGCAGACAGTATTACACAGGATAGGATTAGATACACGGCTCAGCAGACAGTATCACACAGGATAGGATTAGATACACGGCTCAGCAGTCAGTATCACACAGGATAGGATTAGATACACTGCTCAGCAGTCAGTATCACACAGGACAGGATTAGATACACAGCTCAGCAGACAGTATCACACAGGATAGGATTACATACACGGCTCAGCAGACAGTATCACACAGGATAGGATTACATACACGGCTCAGCAGACAGTATCACACAGGATAGGATTAGACACATGGCTCAGCAGTCAGTATCACACAGGATAGGATTAGGTACACAGCTCAGCAGTCAGTATCACACAGGAGAGGATTAGATACACAGCTCAGCAGTCAGTATCACACATGATGGGATTAGATACACGGCTCAGCAGACTATCACACAGGATAGGATTAGATACGCGGCTGAGCAGACTATCACACAGGATAGGATTAGATACACGGCTCAGCAGACAGTATCACACAGGATGGGATTAGATACACAGCTCAGCAGACAGTATCACACAGAAGAGGATTAGATAGACAGCTCAGCAGACAGCATCACACAGGATAGGATTAGATACACAGTTCAGCAGTCAGTATCACACAGGATAGGATTAGATACATGGCTCAGCAGACAGTATCACACAGGATAGGATTAGATACACTGCTCAGCAGTCAGTATCACACAGGATAGGATTAGATACACAGCTCAGCAGACAGTATTACACAGGATAGGATTAGATACACGGCTCAGCAGACAGTATCACACAGGATAGGATTAGATACACGGCTCAGCAGTCAGTATCACACAGGATAGGATTAGATACACTGCTCAGCAGTCAGTATCACACAGGATAGGATTAGATACGCAGCTCAGCAGACAGTATCACACAGGATAGGATTACATACACGGCTCAGCAGACAGTATCACACAGGATAGGATTAGATACACGGCTCAGCAGTCAGTATCACACAGGATAGGATTAGATACACTGCTCAGCAGTCAGTATCACACAGGATAGGATTAGATACACAGCTCAGCAGACGGTATCACACATGATAGGATTACATACACGGCTCAGCAGACAGTATCACACAGGATAGGATTAGACACATGGCTCAGCAGTCAGTATCACACAGGATAGGATTACATACACAGCTCAGCAGACGGTATCACACATGATAGGATTACATACACGGCTCAGCAGACAGTATCACACAGGATAGGATTAGACACATGGCTCAGTAGTCAGTATCACACAGGATAGGATTAGGTACACAGCTCAGCAGTCAGTATCACACAGGAGAGGATTAGATACACAGCTCAGCAGTCAGTATCACACATGATGGGATTAGATACACGGCTCAGCAGACTATCACACAGGATAGGATTAGATACATGGCTCAGCAGACAGTATCACATAGGATAGGATTAGATACACGGCTCAGCAGACAGTATCACACAGGATAGGATTAGATACATGGCTCAGACACGCACAGAATAGGATTAGATAAACTGATCAGCAATCAGTAAAACACAAGATATGATTAGATACACAGCTCAGCAGACATTATCACACAGGATAGGATTAGATACACAGCTCAGCAGACAGTATCACACAGGATAGGATTACATACACGGCCCAGCAGACAGTATCACACAGGATAGGATTAGATACACGGCTCAGCAGTCAGTATCACACAGGGTAGGATTAGATACACTGCTCAGCAGTCAGTATCACACAGGATAGGATTAGACACATGGCTCAGCAGTCATTATCACACAGGATAGGATTAGATACACAGCTCAGCAGACGGTATCACACATGATAGGATTACATACACGGCTCAGCAGACAGTATCACACAGGATAGGATTAGACACATGGCTCAGTAGTCAGTATCACACAGGATAGGATTAGGTACACAGCTCAGCAGTCAGTATCACACAGGAGAGGATTAGATACACAGCTCAGCAGTCAGTATCACACATGATGGGATTAGATACACGGCTCAGCAGACTATCACACAGGATAGGATTAGATACATGGCTCAGCAGACAGTATCACATAGGATAGGATTAGATACACGGCTCAGCAGACAGTATCACACAGGATAGGATTAGATACATGGCTCAGACACACACAATAGGATTAGATAAACTGCTCAGCAGTCAGTAAAACACAAGATATGATTAGATACACAGCTCAGCAGACAGTATCACACAGAATAGGATTAGATACACGGCTCAGCAGACAGTATCACACAGGATAGGATTAGATACACGGCTCAGCAGACAGTATCACAGAGGATAGGATTAGATACACGGCTCAGCAGTCAGTATCACACAGGATAGGATTAGATACACTGCTCAGCAGTCAGTATCACACAGGATAGGATTAGATACACAGCTCAGCAGACGGTATCACACATGATAGGATTACATACACGGCTCAGCAGACAGTATCACACAGGATAGGATTAGACACATGGCTCAGCAGTCAGTATCACACAGGATAAGATTACATACACAGCTCAGCAGACGGTATCACACGTGATAGGATTACATACACGGCTCAGCAGACAGTATCACACAGGATAGGATTAGACACATGGCTCAGTAGTCACTATCACACAGGATAGGATTAGGTACACAGCTCAGCAGTCAGTATCACACAGGAGAGGATTAGATACACAGCTCAGCAGTCAGTATCACACATGATGGGATTAGATACACGGCTCAGCAGACTATCACACAGGATAGGATTAGATACATGGCTCAGCAGACAGTATCACATAGGATAGGATTAGATACACGGCTCAGCAGACAGTATCACACAGGATAGGATTAGATACATGGCTCAGACACGCACAGAATAGGATTAGATAAACTGATCAGCAATCAGTAAAACACAAGATATGATTAGATACACAGCTCAGCAGACATTATCACACAGGATAGGATTAGATACACAGCTCAGCAGACAGTATCACACAGGATAGGATTACATACACGGCTCAGCAGACAGTATCACACAGGATAGGATTAGATACACGGCTCAGCAGTCAGTATCACACAGGGTAGGATTAGATACACTGCTCAGCAGTCAGTATCACACAGGATAGGATTAGACACATGGCTCAGCAGTCATTATCACACAGGATAGGATTAGATACACAGCTCAGCAGACGGTATCACACATGATAGGATTACATACACGGCTCAGCAGACAGTATCACACAGGATAGGATTAGACACATGGCTCAGTAGTCAGTATCACACAGGATAGGATTAGGTACACAGCTCAGCAGTCAGTATCACACAGGAGAGGATTAGATACACAGCTCAGCAGTCAGTATCACACATGATGGGATTAGATACACGGCTCAGCAGACTATCACACAGGATAGGATTAGATACATGGCTCAGCAGACAGTATCACATAGGATAGGATTAGATACACGGCTCAGCAGACAGTATCACACAGGATAGGATTAGATACATGGCTCAGACACACACAATAGGATTAGATAAACTGCTCAGCAGTCAATAAAACACAAGATATGATTAGATACACAGCTCAGAAGACAGTATCACACAGAATAGGATTAGATACACGGCTCAGCAGACAGTATCACACAGGATAGGATTAGATACACGGCTCAGCAGACAGTATCACAGAGGATAGGATTAGATACACGGCTCAGCAGTCAGTATCACACAGGATAGGATTAGATACACTGCTCAGCAGTCAGTATCACACAGGATAGGATTAGATACACAGCTCAGCAGACGGTATCACACATGATAGGATTACATACACGGCTCAGCAGACAGTATCACACAGGATAGGATTAGACACATGGCTCAGCAGTCAGTATCACACAGGATAAGATTACATACACGGCTCAGCAGACAGTATCACACAGGATAGGATTAGACACATGGCTCAGTAGTCACTATCACACAGGATAGGATTAGGTACACAGCTCAGCAGTCAGTATCACACAGGAGAGGATTAGATACACAGCTCAGCAGTCAGTATCACACATGATGGGATTAGATACACGGCTCAGCAGACTATCACACAGGATAGGATTAGATACATGGCTCAGCAGACAGTATCACATAGGATAGGATTAGATACACGGCTCAGCAGACAGTATCACACAGGATAGGATTAGATACATGGCTCAGACACACACAATAGGATTAGATAAACTCCTCAGCAGTCAGTAAAACACAAGATATGATTAGATACACAGCTCAGCAGACAGTATCACACAAGATAGGATTAGATACACAGCTCAGCAGACAGTATCACACAGGATAGGATTACATACACGGCTCAGCAGACAGTATCACACAGGATAGGATTAGATACATGGCTCAGCATTCAGTATCACACAGGATAGGATTAGATACACTGCTCAGCAGTCAGTATCACACAGGATAGGATTAGATACACAGCTCAGCAGACGTTATCACACATGATAAGATTACATACACGGCTCAGCAGACAGTATCATACAGGATAGGATTAGACACATGGCTCAGCAGTCAGTATCACACAGGATAGGATTAGATACACAGCTCAGCAGACTATCACACAGGATAGGATTAGATACATGGCTCAGCAGACAGTATCACATAGGATAGGATTAGATACACGGCTCAGCAGACAGTATCACACAGGATAGGATTAGATACATGGCTCAGTAGTCAGTATCACACAGGATAGGATTAGGTACACAGCTCAGCAGTCAGTATCACACAGGAAAGGATTAGATACACAGCTCAGCAGTCAGTATCACACATGATGGGATTAGATACACGGCTCAGCAGACTATCACACAGGATAGGATTAGATACATGGCTCAGCAGACAGTATCACATAGGATAGGATTAGATACACGGCTCAGCAGACAGTATCACACAGGATAGGATTAGATACATGGCTCAGACACACACAGAATAGGATTAGATAAACTGCTCAGCAGTCAGTAAAACACAAGATATGATTAGATACACAGCTCAGCAGACAGTATCACACAGGATAGGATTAGATACACGGCTCAGCAGACAGTATCGCACAGAAGAGGATTAGATACACAGCTGAGCAGTCAGTATCACACTGGATAGGATTAGATACACGGCTCAGCAGTCAGTATCACACAGGATAGGATTAGATACACTGCTTAGCAGTTAGTATCACACATGATAGGATTAGATACACGGCTCAGCAGTCAGTATCACAATTGATAGGATTAGATACACGGCTCAGCAGACAGTATCACACAGGATAGGATTAGATACACTGGTCAGCAGTCAGTATCATACAGGATAGGATTAGATACACGGCTGAGCAGTCAGTATCACACATGATAGGATTAGATACACAGCTCAGCAGACAGTATCACACAGGATAGGATTAGACACATGGCTCAGCAGTCAGTATCACACCGGAGAGGATTAGATACACAGCTCAGCAGTCAGTATCACACAGGATAGGATTAGATACACAGCTCAGCAGACAGTATCACACAGGATAGGATTACATACACGGCTCAGCAGACTATCACACAGGATAGGATTACATACACGGCTCAGCAGACTATCACACAGGATAGGATTAGATACACGGCTCAGCAGTCAGTATCACACAGGATAGGATTAGATACACAGCTCAGCAGACGGTATCACACATGATAGGATTACATACACGGCTAAGCAGACAGTATCACACAGGATAGGATTAGACACATGGCTCAGCAGTCAGTATCACACAGGATAGGATTACATACACAGCTCAGCAGACGGTATCACACATGATTGGATTACATACACGGCTCAGCAGACAGTATCACACAGGATAGGATTAGACACATGGCTCAGTAGTCAGTATCACACAGGATAGGATTAGGTACACAGCTCAGCAGTCAGTATCACACAGGAGAGGATTAGATACACAGCTCAGCAGACAGTATCACACAGGATAGGATTAGATACATGGCTCAGCAGACAGTATCACACAGAAGAGGATTAGATACACAGCTGAGCAGTCAGTATCACACTGGATAGGATTAGATACACGGCTCAGCAGTCAGTATCACACAGGCACAGGATAGGATTACATACACGGCTCAGCAGACAGTATCACACAGGATAGGATTAGATACACGGCTCAGCAGACAGTATCACACAGGATAGGATTAGATACACGGCTCAGCAGTCAGTATCACACAGGATAGGATTAGATACACTGCTCAGCAGTCAGTATCACACAGGATAGGATTAGATACACAGCTCAGCAGACAGTATCACACATGATAGGATTACATACACGGCTCAGCAGACAGTATCACACAGGATAGGATTAGACACATGACTCAGCAGTCACTATCACACAGGATAGGATTACATACACAGCTCAGCAGACGGTATCACACATGATAGGATTACATACACGGCTCAGCAGACAGTATCACACAGGATAGGATTAGACACATGGCTCAGTAGTCACTATCACACAGGATAGGATTAGGTACACAGCTCAGCAGTCAGTATCACACAGGAGAGGATTAGATACACAGCTCAGCAGTCAGTATCACACATGATGGGATTAGATACACGGCTCAGCAGACTATCACACAGGATAGGATTAGATACATGGCTCAGCAGACAGTATCACATAGGATAGGATTAGATACGCCGCTCAGCAGACAGTATCACACAGGATAGGATTAGATACATGGCTCAGACACACACAATAAGATTAGATAAACTCCTCAGCATTCAGTAAAACACAAGATATGATTAGATACACAGCTCAGCAGACAGTATCACACAGGATAGGATTAGATACACAGCTCAGCAGACAGTATCATACAGGATAGGATTAGATACACGGCTCAGCATTCAGTATCACACAGGATAGGATTAGATACACAGCTCAGCAGTCAGTATCACACAGGATAGGATTAGATACACTGCTCAGCAGTCAGTATCACACAGGATAGGATTAGATACACTGCTCAGCAGTCAGTATCACACAGGATAGGATTAGATACACAGCTCAGCAGACGGTATCACACATGATAGGATTACATACACGGCTCAGCAGACAGTATCACACAGGATAGGATTAGACACATGGCTCAGTAGTCAGTATCACACAGGATAGGATTAGGTACACAGCTCAGCAGTCAGTATCACACAGGAGAGGATTAGATACACAGCTCAGCAGTCAGTATCACACATGATGGGATTAGATACACGGCTCAGCAGACTATCACACAGGATAGGATTAGATACATGGCTCAGCAGACAGTATCACATAGGATAGGATTAGATACACGGCTCAGAGACAGTATCACACAGGATAGGATTAGATACATGGCTCAGACACACACAGAATAGGATTAGATAAACTGCTCAGCAGTCAGTAAAACACATGATATGATTAGATACACAGCTCAGCAGACAGTATCACACAGGATAGGATTAGATACACGGCTCAGCAGACAGTATCACACAGAAGAGGATTAGATACACAGCTGAGCAGTCAGTATCACACTGGATAGGATTAGATACACGGCTCAGCAGTCAGTATCACACAGGATAGGATTAGATACACTGCTTAGCAGTCAGTATCACACATGATAGGATTAGATACACGGCTCAGCAGTCAGTATCACAATTGATAGGATTAGATACACGGCTCAGCAGACAGTATCACAAAGGATAGGATTAGATACACTGCTCAGCAGTCAGTATCATACAGGATAGGATTAGATACACGGCTGAGTAGTCAGTATCACACAGGATTGGAGTAGATACACAGCTCAGCAGACGGTGTCACACATGATAGGATTAGATACACAGCTCAGCAGACAGTATCACACAGGATAGGATTAGACACATGGCTCAGCAGTCAGTATCACACCGGAGAGGATTAGATACACAGCTCAGCAGTCAGTATCACAAATGATAGGATTAGATACGCGGCTGAGCAGACTATCACACAGGATAGGATTAGATACACGGCTCAGCAGACAGTATCACACAAGATAGGATTAGATACACAGCTCAGCAGACAGTATCACACAGAAGAGGATTAGATACACAGCTCAGCAGACAGCATCACACAGGATAGGATTAGATACACAGCTCAGCAGTCAGTATCACACAGGATAGGATTAGATACATGGCTCAGCAGACAGTATCACACAGGGTAGGATTAGATACACTGCTCAGCAGTCAGTATCACACAGGATAGGATTAGATACACAGCTCAGCAGACAGTATTACACAGGATAGGATTAGATACACGGCTCAGCAGACAGTATCACACAGGATAGGATTAGATACACGGCTCAGCAGTCAGTATCACACAGGATAGGATTAGATACACTGCTCAGCAGTCAGTATCACACAGGATAGGATTAGATACACAGCTCAGCAGACAGTATCACACAGGATTGGATTACATACCCGGCTCAGCAGACAGTATCACACAGGATAGGATTAGACACACGGCTCAGCAGTCAGTATCACACAGGATAGGATTAGATACACTGCTCAGCAGTCAGTATCACACAGGATAGGATTAGATACACAGCTCAGCAGACGGTATCACACATGATAGGATTACATACACGGCTCAGCAGACAGTATCACACAGGATAGGATTAGACACATGGCTCAGTAGTCAGTATCACACAGGATAGGATTAGGTACACAGCTCAGCAGTCAGTATCACACAGGAGAGGATTAGATACACAGCTCAGCAGTCAGTATCACACATGATGGGATTAGATACACGGCTCAGCAGACTATCACACAGGATAGGATTAGATACATGGCTCAGCAGACAGTATCACATAGGATACGATTAGATACACGGCTCAGCAGACAGTATCACACAGGATAGGATTAGATACATGGCTCAGACACGCACAGAATAGGATTAGATAAACTGCTCAGCAGTCAGTAAAACACAAGATATGATTAGATACACAGCTCAGCAGACAGTATCACACAGGATAGGATTAGATACACAGCTCAGCAGACAGTATCACACAGGATAGGATTACATACACGGCTCAGCAGACAGTATCACACAGGATAGGATTAGATACACGGCTCAGCAGTCAGTATCACACAGGATAGGATTACATACACTGCTCAGCAGTCAGTATCACACAGGATAGGATTAGATACACAGCTCAGCAGACGGTATCACACATGATAGGATTACATACACGGCTCAGCAGACAGTATCACACAGGATAGGATTAGATACATGGCTCAGCAGACAGTATCACATAGGATAGGATTAGATACATGGCTCAGCAGACAGTATCACACAGGATAGGATTAGATACATGGCTCAGACACACACAGAATAGGATTAGATAAACTGCTCAGCAGTCAGTAAAACACAAGATATGATTAGATACACAGCTCAGCAGACAGTATCACACAGGATAGGATTAGATATACGGCTCAGCAGACAGTATCACACAGAAGAGGATTAGATACACAGCTGAGCAGTCAGTATCACACTGGATAGGATTACATACACGGCTCAGCAGTCAGTATCACACAGGATAGGATTAGATACACTGCTCAGCAGTCAGTATCACACATGATAGGATTAGATACACAGCTCAGCAGTCAGTATCACAATTGATAGAATTAGATACACGGCTCAGCAGACAGTATCACACAGGATATGATTAGATACACTGCTCAGCAGTCAGTATCATACAGGATAGGATTAGATGCACAGCTCAGCAGTCAGTATCACACAGGATAAGATTAGATACACAGCTCAGCAGACGGTGTCACACATGATAGGATGAGATACACAGCTCAGCAGACAGTATCACACAGGATAGGATTAGACACATGGCTCAGCAGTCAGTATCACACCGGAGAGGATTAGATACACAGCTCAGCAGTCAGTATCACAAATGATAGGATTAGATACACGGCTGAGCAGACTATCACACAGGATAGGATTAGATACACGGCTCTGCAGACAGTATCACACAGGATAGGATTAGATATACGGCTCAGCAGACAGTATCACACAGGATAGGATTAGACACATGGTTCAGCAGACTCACACAGAATAGGATTAGATACACGGCTCAGCAGTCAGTAAAGCAAGATATGATTAGATACACAGCTCAGCAGACAGTATCACACAGAAGAGGATTAGATACACAGCACAGCAGTCAGTATCACACATGATAGGATTAGATAAACGGCTGAACAGTCAGTATCACACAGGATAGGATTAAATACACGGCTCAGCAGACAGTATCACACAGGATAGGATTAGATACACTGCTCAGCAGTCAGTATCACACAGGATAGGGTTAGATACACAGCTGAGCAGTCAGTATCACACAGGATAGGATTAGATACACAGCTGAGCAGTCAGTATCACACAGGATAGGATTAGATACACAGCTCAGCAGACAGTATCACACAGGATAGGATTAGATACACGGTTCAGCAGTCAGTATCACATAGGATAGGATTAGATACATGGCTCAGCAGACAGTATCACACATGATAGGATTAGATACACGGCTCAGCAGTCAGTATCACATAGGATAGGATTAGATACATGGCTCAGCAGTCAGTATCACACAGGATAGGATTAGATACACGGCTCAGCAGACAGTATCACACAGGATAGGATTAGATACGCAGCTCAGCAGTCAGTATCACACAGGATAGGATTAGATACACGGCTCAGCAGACAGTATCACATAGGATAGGATTAGATACATGGCTCAGCAGACAGTATCACACAGGATAGGATTAGATACATGGCTCAGCAGACAGTATCACACAGGATAGGATTAGATACACTACTCAGCAGTCAGTATCACACAGGATAGGATTAGATACATGGCTCAACAGTCAGTATCACACAGGATAGGATTAGATACACGGCTCAGCAGTCAGTATCACACAGGATAGGATTAGATACACAGCTCAGCAGTCAGTATCACACAGGATAGGATTACATACACACCTCAGCAGTCAGTATCACACAGGATAGGATTAGATACACGGCTCAGCAGACAGTATCACATAGGATAGGATTAGATACATGGCTCAGCAGTCAGTATCACACAGGATAGGATTAGATACACGGCTCAGCAGACAGTATCACATAGGATAGGATTAGATACATGGCTCAGCAGACAGTATCACACAGGATAGGATTAGATACACTACTGAGCAGTCAGTATCACACAGGATAGGATTAGATACATGGCTCAACAGTCAGTATCACACAGGATAGGATTAGATACACGGCTCAGCAGTCAGTATCACACAGGATAGGATTAGATACACTGCTCAGCAGTCAGTATCACACAGGACAGGATTAGATACACAGCTCAGCAGACAGTATCACACAGGATAGGATTACATACACGGCTCAGCAGACAGTATCACACAGGATAGGAATAGATACACGGCTCAGCAGACAGTATCACACAGGATAGGATTAGACACATGGCTCAGCAGTCAGTATCACACAGGATAGGATTAGGTACACAGCTCAGCAGTCAGTATCACACAGGAGAGGATTAGATACACAGCTCAGCAGTCAGTATCACACATGATGGGATTAGATACACGGCTCAGCAGACTATCACACAGGATAGGATTAGATACGCGGCTGAGCAGACTATCACACAGGATAGGATTAGATACACGGCTCAGCAGACAGTATCACACAGGATAGGATTAGATACACAGCTCAGCAGACAGTATCACACAGAAGAGGATTAGATACACAGCTCAGCAGACAGCATCACACAGGATAGGATTAGATACACAGCTCAGCAGTCAGTATCACACAGGATAGGATTAGATACATGGCTCAGCAGACAGTATCACACAGGATAGGATTAGATACACTGCTCAGCAGTCAGTATCACACAGGATAGGATTAGATACACAGCTCAGCAGACAGTATTACACAGGATAGGATTAGATACACGGCTCAGCAGACAGTATCACACAGGATAGGATTAGATACACGGCTCAGCAGTCAGTATCACACAGGATAGGATTAGATACACTGCTCAGCAGTCAGTATCACACAGGATAGGATTAGATACACAGCTCAGCAGACAGTATCACACAGGATAGGATTACATACACGGCTCAGCAGACAGTATCACACAGGATAGGATTAGATACACGGCTCAGCAGTCAGTATCACACAGGATAGGATTAGATACACTGCTCAGCAGTCAGTATCACACAGGATAGGATTAGATACACAGCTCAGCAGACGGTATCACACATGATAGGATTACATACACGGCTCAGCAGACAGTATCACACAGGATAGGATTACATACACAGCTCAGCAGACGGTATCACACATGATAGGATTACATACACGGCTCAGCAGACAGTATCACACAGGATAGGATTAGAGACATGGCTCAGTAGTCAGTATCACACAGGATAGGATTAGGTACACAGCTCAGCAGTCAGTATCACACAGGAGAGTATTAGATACACAGCTCAGCAGTCAGTATCACACATGATGGGATTAGATACACGGCTCAGCAGACTATCACACAGGATAGGATTAGATACATGGCTCAGCAGACAGTATCACATAGGATAGGATTAGATACACGGCTCAGCAGACAGTATCACACAGGATAGGATTAGATACATGGCTCAGACACACACAGAATAGGTTTAGATAAACTGCTCAGCAGTCAGTAAAACACAAGATATGATTAGATACACAGCTCAGCAGACAGTATCACACAAGATAGGATTAGATACGCGGCTCAGCAGACAGTATCGCACAGAAGAGGATTAGATACACAGCTGAGCAGTCAGTATCACACTGGATAGGATTAGATACACGGCTCAGCAGTCAGTATCACACAGGATAGGATTAGATACACAGCTCAGCAGACAGTATCACACAGGATAGGATTACATACACGGCTCAGCAGACAGTATCACACAGGATAGGATTAGATACACGGCTCAGCAGTCAGTATCACACAGGATAGGATTAGATACACTGCTCAGCAGTCAGTATCACACAGGATAGGATTAGATACACAGCTCAGCAGACGGTATCACACATGATAGGATTACATACACGGCTAAGCAGACAGTATCACACAGGATAGGATTAGACACATGGCTCAGCAGTCAGTATCACACAGGATAGGATTACATACACAGCTCAGCAGACGGTATCACACATGATAGGATTACATACACGGCTCAGCAGACAGTATCACACAGGATAGGATTAGACACATGGCTCAGTAGTCAGTATCACACAGGATAGGATTAGGTACACAGCTCAGCAGTCAGTATCACACAGGAGAGGATTAGATACACAGCTCAGCAGACAGTATCACACAGGATAGGATTAGATACATGGCTCAGACACACACAATAGGATTAGATAAACTGCTCAGCAGTCAGTAAAACACAAGATATGATTAGATACACAGCTCAGCAGACAGTATCACACAGGATAGGATTAGATACACGGCTCAGCAGACGGTATCACACAGAAGAGGATTAGATACACAGCTGAGCAGTCAGTATCACACTGGATAGGATTAGATACACGGCTCAGCAGTCAGTATCACACAGGATAGGATTACATACACGGCTCAGCAGACAGTATCACACAGGATAGGATTAGATACACGGCTCAGCAGACAGTATCACACAGGATAGGATTAGATACACGGCTCAGCAGTCAGTATCACACAGGATAGGATTAGATACACTGCTCAGCAGTCAGTATCACACAGGATAGGATTAGATACACAGCTCAGCAGACAGTATCACACATGATAGGATTACATACACGGCTCAGCAGACAGTATCACACAGGATAGGATTAGACACATGGCTCAGCAGTCAGTATCACACAGGATAGGATTACATACACAGCTCAGCAGACGGTATCACACATGATAGGATTACATACACGGCTCAGCAGACAGTATCACACAGGATAGGATTAGACACATGGCTCAGTAGTCACTATCACACAGGATAGGATTAGGTACACAGCTCAGCAGTCAGTATCACACAGGAGAGGATTAGATACACAGCTCAGCAGTCAGTATCACACATGATGGGATTAGATACACGGCTCAGCAGACTATCACACAGGATAGGATTAGATACATGGCTCAGCAGACAGTATCACATAGGATAGGATTAGATACACGGCTCAGCAGACAGTATCACACAGGATAGGATTAGATACATGGCTCAGACACACACAATAAGATTAGATAAACTCCTCAGCAGTCAGTAAAACACAAGATATGATTAGATACACAGCTCAGCAGACAGTATCACACAGGATAGGATTAGATACACAGCTCAGCAGACAGTATCACACAGGATAGGATTACATACACGGCTCAGCAGACAGTATCACACAGGATAGGATTAGATACACGGCTCAGCATTCAGTATCACACAGGATAGGATTAGATACACAGCTCAGCAGTCAGTATCACACAGGATAGGATTAGATACACTGCTCAGCAGTCAGTATCACACAGGATAGGATTAGATACACAGCTCAGCAGACGGTATCACACATGATAGGATTACATACACGGCTCAGCAGACAGTATCACACAGGATAGGATTAGACACATGGCTCAGCAGTCAGTATCACACAGGATAGGATTAGATACACAGCTCAGCAGACGGTATCACACATGATAGGATTACATACACGGCTCAGCAGACAGTATCACACAGGATAGGATTAGACACATGGCTCAGTAGTCAGTATCACACAGGATAGGATTAGGTACACAGCTCAGCAGTCAGTATCACACAGCAGAGGATTAGATACACAGCTCAGCAGTCAGTATCACACATGATGGGATTAGATACACGGCTCAGCAGACTATCACACAGGATAGAATTAGATACATGGCTCAGCAGACAGTATCACATAGGATAGGATTAGATACACGGCTCAGAGACAGTATCACACAGGATAGGATTAGATACATGGCTCAGACACACACAGAATAGGATTAGATAAACTGCTCAGCAGTCAGTAAAACACATGATATGATTATATACACAGCTCAGCAGACAGTATCACACAGGATAGGATTAGATACATGGCTCAGCAGACAGTATCACACAGAAGAGGATTAGATACACAGCTGAGCAGTCAGTATCACACTGGATAGGATTAGATACACGGCTCAGCAGTCAGTATCACACAGGATAGGATTAGATACACTGCTTAGCAGTCAGTATCACACATGATAGGATTAGATACACGGCTCAGCAGTCAGTATCACAATTGATAGGATTAGATACACGGCTCAGCAGACAGTATCACACAGGATAGGATTAGATACACTGCTCAGCAGTCAGTATCATACAGGATAGGATTAGATACACGGCTGAGTAGTCAGTATCACACAGGATTGGAGTAGATACACAGCTCAGCAGACGGTGTCACACATGATAGGATTAGATACACAGCTCAGCAGACAGTATCACACAGGATAGGATTAGACACATGGCTCAGCAGTCAGTATCACACCGGAGAGGATTAGATACACAGCTCAGCAGTCAGTATCACAAATGATAGGATTAGATACGCGGCTGAGCAGACTATCACACAGGATAGGATTAGATACACGGCTCAGCAGACAGTATCACACAGGATAGGATTAGATACACAGCTCAGCAGACAGTATCACACAGAAGAGGATTAGATACACAGCTCAGCAGACAGCATCACACAGGATAGGATTAGATACACAGCTCAGCAGTCAGTATCACACAGGATAGGATTAGATACATGGCTCAGCAGACAGTATCACACAGGATAGGATTAGATACACTGCTCAGCAGTCAGTATCACACAGGATAGGATTAGATACACAGCTCAGCAGACAGTATTACACAGGATAGGATTAGATACACGGCTCAGCAGACAGTATCACACAGGATAGGATTAGATACACGGCTCAGCAGTCAGTATCACACAGGATAGGATTAGATACACTGCTCAGCAGTCAGTATCACACAGGATAGGATTAGATACACAGCTCAGCAGACAGTATCACACAGGATTGGATTACATACCCGGCTCAGCAGACAGTATCACACAGGATAGGATTAGACACACGGCTCAGCAGTCAGTATCACACAGGATAGGATTAGATACACTGCTCAGCAGTCAGTATCACACAGGATAGGATTAGATACACAGCTCAGCAGACGGTATCACACATGATAGGATTACATACACGGCTCAGCAGACAGTATCACACAGGATAGGATTAGACACATGGCTCAGTAGTCAGTATCACACAGGATAGGATTAGGTACACAGCTCAGCAGTCAGTATCACACAGGAGAGGATTAGATACACAGCTCAGCAGTCAGTATCACACATGATGGGATTAGATACACGGCTCAGCAGACAGTATCACATAGGATACGATTAGATACACGGCTCAGCAGACAGTATCACACAGGATAGGATTAGATACATGGCTCAGACACGCACAGAATAGGATTAGATAAACTGCTCAGCAGTCAGTAAAACACAAGATATGATTAGATACACAGCTCAGCAGACAGTATCACACAGGATAGGATTAGATACACAGCTCAGCAGACAGTATCACACAGGATAGGATTACATACACGGCTCAGCAGACAGTATCACACAGGATAGGATTAGATACACGGCTCAGCAGTCAGTATCACACAGGATAGGATTACATACACTGCTCAGCAGTCAGTATCACACAGGATAGGATTAGATACACAGCTCAGCAGACGGTATCACACATGATAGGATTACATACACGGCTCAGCAGACAGTATCACACAGGATAGGATTAGACACATGGCTCAGCAGTCAGTATCACACAGGATAGGATTAGATACACAGCTCAGCAGACGGTATCACACAGGAGAGGATTAGATACACAGCTCAGCAGTCAGTATCACACATGATGGGATTAGATACACGGCTCAGCAGACTATCACACAGGATAGGATTAGATACATGGCTCAGCAGACAGTATCACATAGGATAGGATTAGATACATGGCTCAGCAGACAGTATCACACAGGATAGGATTAGATACATGGCTCAGACACACACAGAATAGGATTAGATAAACTGCTCAGCAGTCAGTAAAACACAAGATATGATTAGATACACAGCTCAGCAGACAGTATCACACAGGATAGGATTAGATACACGGCTCAGCAGACAGTATCACACAGAAGAGGATTAGATACACAGCTGAGCAGTCAGTATCACACTGGATAGGATTACATACACGGCTCAGCAGTCAGTATCACACAGGATAGGATTAGATACACTGCTCAGCAGTCAGTATCATACAGGATAGGATTAGATGCACAGCTCAGCAGACAGTATCACACAGGATAGGATTAGATACACGGCTCAGCAGACAGTATCACACAGAAGAGGATTAGATACACAGCTGAGCAGTCAGTATCACACAGGATAGGATTAGATACACGGCTCAGCAGACAGTATCACACAGGATATGATTAGATACACTGCTCAGCAGTCAGTATCATACAGGATAGGATTAGATGCACAGCTCAGCAGTCAGTATCACACAGGATAAGATTAGATACACAGCTCAGCAGACGGTGTCACACATGATAGGATGAGATACACAGCTCAGCAGACAGTATCACACAGGATAGGATTAGACACATGGCTCAGCAGTCAGTATCACACCGGAGAGGATTAGATACACAGCTCAGCAGTCAGTATCACAAATGATAGGATTAGATACACGGCTGAGCAGACTATCACACAGGATAGGATTAGATACACGGCTCAGCAGACAGTATCACACAGGATAGGATTAGATACACAGCACAGCAGTCAGTATCACACATGATAGGATTAGATACACGGCTGAACAGTCAGTATCACACAGGATAGGATTAAATACACGGCTCAGCAGACAGTATCACACAGGATAGGATTAGATACACTGCTCAGCAGTCAGTATCACACAGGATAGGGTTAGATACACAGCTGAGCAGTCAGTATCACACAGGATAGGATTAGATACACAGCTGAGCAGTCAGTATCACACAGGATAGGATTAGATACACAGCTCAGCAGACAGTATCACACAGGATAGGATTAGATACACGGTTCAGCAGTCAGTATCACATAGGATAGGATTAGATACATGGCTCAGCAGACAGTATCACACAGGATAGGATTAGATACACGGCTCAGCAGTCAGTATCACATAGGATAGGATTAGATACATGGCTCAGCAGTCAGTATCACACAGGATAGGATTAGATACACGGCTCAGCAGACAGTATCACACAGGATAGGATTAGATACACAGCTCAGCAGTCAGTATCACACAGGATAGGATTAGATACATGGCTCAGCAGACAGTATCACATAGGATAGGATTAGATACATGGCTCAGCAGACAGTATCACACAGGATAGGATTAGATACATGGCTCAGCAGACAGTATCACACAGGATAGGATTAGATACACTACTCAGCAGTCAGTATCACACAGGATAGGATTAGATACATGGCTCAACAGTCAGTATCACACAGGATAGGATTAGATACACGGCTCAGCAGTCAGTATCACACAGGATAGGATTAGATACACGGCTCAGCAGTCAGTATCACACAGGATAGGATTACATACACACCTCAGCAGTCAGTATCACACAGGATAGGATTAGATACACGGCTCAGCAGACAGTATCACATAGGATAGGATTAGATACATGGCTCAGCAGTCAGTATCACACAGGATAGGATTAGATACACGGCTCAGCAGACAGTATCACATAGGATAGGATTAGATACATGGCTCAGCAGACAGTATCACACAGGATAGGATTAGATACACTACTGAGCAGTCAGTATCACACAGGATAGGATTAGATACATGGCTCAACAGTCAGTATCACACAGGATAGGATTAGATACACGGCTCAGCAGTCAGTATCACACAGGATAGGATTAGATACACGGCTCAGCAGTCAGTATCACACAGGATAGGATTAGATACACGGCTCAGCAGTCAGTATCACACAGGATAGGATTACATACACACCTCAGCAGTCAGTATCACACAGGATAGGATTACATACACACCTCAGCAGTCAGTATCACACAGGATAGGATTAGATACATGGCTCAGCAGACAGTATCACATAGGATAGGATTAGATACATGGCTCAGCAGTCAGTATCACACAGGATAGGATTAGATACACGGCTCAGCAGACAGTATCACACAGGATAGGATTAGATACATGGCTCAGCAGACAGTATCACACAGGATAGGATTAGATACATGGCTCAGCAGACAGTATCACACAGGATAGGATTAGATACACTACTCAGCAGTCAGTATCACACAGGATAGGATTAGATACATGGCTCAACAGTCAGTATCACACAGGATAGGATTAGATACACGGCTCAGCAGTCAGTATCACACAGGATAGGATTAGATACACAGCTCAGCAGTCAGTATCACACAGGATAGGATTACATACACACCTCAGCAGTATCACACAGGATAGGATTAGATACACGGCTCAGCAGACAGTATCACACAGGAGAGGATTAGATACAGTAACTATGGGCTGTATATGTCACTGTCCTCCTCAGACAGCCATAAAAGCTGTCATAAAAGAGAAGGTGCCAGATTACCGGAGATCACTGGGACTGTATGTGAGTGGGGAGGCGGAGGCAAAGTAGGACACAATGGTGGAGCAGGAAGCACAGGGCCGAGCCTGGAGTAAGCAGGACAGAGGAGCAGGGAGGTAAATCACCGGCACTCACCACTCTCCTTCCTCCGGCTCCAGTGAGCGCTTCTCTCCTCTGCTCTCCACCGTCTCCATATCTACAGCCTGTCTTCACAACGCAGGACCTGATATGCCAAAAGTGAGCAGTGCAGCTTCTGACATAACATGTCCTGTGATAGAGGGTAAAGGGCCTGTCACACTGCGATATCGCTAGCAATATCACTATAACGTCACTGGTTTTTGTGACGCAGCAGCGATATTACTAGCGATATCGCTATGTGTGATACTTACCTCCAACTGCTCCCCCGCTGGTTATTGCTGATCGCGCGAGAACGTCCTGGACCATTTCTCGTCGGTCACTTCCTGCGGTGCTTCCTGCTGTGACGACGAGCGACGCGTGGACGCGGGCGGGAGGACGCAGGATCGCCGCGTCTGACAGGTAAGTAGCGACCCCCGTCTCCAGCGATGTCGCTGGTGAGATCTGCCTGTGTGGCAGCTCACTAGCGACCACTTAGCGATGCACCAGCGATCCTGACCGCGTCATACTTTAAGTGGTAGTGATGTGTTGTTCGCGAACGATCCGATACAAAGAGCCGGCTCCCTGTTGTGAACGAAATGAGCCGGCTCTGCAGGGAGAACGAGTCGAGTCTTTTTATTTTTTTCTGGCGCCTGGCAGCAGCTTCTCAGATCCAGCTTAGTGAAGCTTAAGGCTGTGTTCACACACAGCATTTTTTTAGCCTTTTTGTTTAGCGGTTTTCCCAATAAAACCGCTATAAAATCGCTAAATATAAGCTTCCCATTCATTTCTATGCATTTTGCACTTTTTGTGCATACTGATGCGTTTTTTACCGCGAAAAAAACGCTTTGCGGTAAAAAAACGCAGCATGCTCATTAATTTCGCTGATTTTTCCGTGCTTCTGGCTATTTCTATGCGTTTTCAAAACACGCGGAAACAAACGCATAAAAACCGCGCATTTTTTGCCCAAAAAAACGTGCGGAAAACGCTCATAAAAAAGCGCGGTTTCTGGGAAGGGAGTCAGGTTTTCTAGCAGAAATTTTCTGCTACGTGTGCACTTAGCCTGACTGTGACTCATCTGGAGGGAGGAGCGGTCAGGAGAGGAGGACATGTTGAATTGTGGGCTGTGAATAAATGCAGGGGACTTACCCTCAGTCCCGAATATATCCTGCCAGTTCCTCCATGGCATATATGGCATGTGACTATGTGTAAGAGGAGCAGCACATTGTCATCATCATCATCTGCAATGACCAGTGCGTTACCTTTAGTCCCAAATATACACTTCACTGGCCCCTCATCCATGGCGTATACATACAGTATATGGTATGTGCAGGAGGAGAGACTCAGCACATTGTTTGGTATATCATCTTCTCATAGTGTTAGGCCAGGCTCACATTGCATTAATGGCCCTGCATTCAATGGGATCCGTTACATAGCGGCACTAACGCACCCATTGGCCGCAATGCTACTAACTCATCCAAAATCGGCATGATGCGTTACTTCATGGCGCCCCCCCGACTGCTGCAGACAGCGTTCAAGGGTGCGTCATGAAGTAACGCATCATGCCGATTTTGGATGCGTTAGTATCATTGCGGCCAATGGGTGCGTTAGTGCCGCTATGTAATGGATCCCGTTGAACGCAGGGCCATTAATGCAATGTGAACCCAGCCTAAGTCAGGACTGAGTAGGATTCAGGACAACACTACAGGGAGGAGGATAGACGACGTCAGTTGTTGCTGCTAAGGGCTCATACTCACTTGTGAGAGACTCGCGTGATTCTGGTGTGAGTCTCTCGCATGAAAACCTGGCACTGCCGCCGGCACTGGGACTGGAGCGTGCGGTTACATGTATTTCTATGCAGCCGCCCCCTCCGCTCCCAGTGCCGGCAGCAGTGCCAGGTTTCCATGCGAGAGACTCGCACGAGAATCATGCGAGTCTCTCGCAAGTGAATATAAGCCCCAAGGGTAGGGTAAGTAATATAAAATGATTTTAGGTAAAACCTGTGGAGAGATCAGGTCCAGCCCCAGTCATTATATAGGGTAAGCTGGTCTCACACTTGCATATTTTGGCTGCACACGGATCCGTTCTCCTCTCCATTGACTTTCAGTGGTGACAGATTGGACTTGCGTGTGCATCCAGTTGTCACCGTTTTCCCACAGATCCGCATGTCTGCATATTTTATCAGATGCACAAAAACGCAACTTGTTGCAGTTTTGTGTCATCTGAAAAACACGCAGGCTCAGGGAGACGCACCTACACGTCGGGAATTAACATGGAGCTCTATGGAGCATGGATCCAGGACAACACGAATCCATGTGCTTCCGTGTGCAGGGATCCATTTTGTGGCACTGAGCATGCTCGGAAGCGAGGGATGTGCTGTATGGGAAAGTGATTGTAAGAAAATGTTTTTATCGGGAGAGTTGGAAGAGCCAGACAAAATTGCAGACAATTCTTCTCGAAGCTGAGGTTGAAGTTTATTCGGAGATACACGGCAAAACAGATACAGAATAACAGAGGAGTCGGAATATGCGGGTAAAAAAGGGATGCAGACGGGCAGGGATTCGCGAGGAAGTCTGGCGGTGATAAGGCCTCGTGCTAGATCATGGTGTGGCACGACGGCATGATGGCGGTGGAATGGCAACAGGCAACAGTAACAGGAGCTTCTTATACATTATGAGAACAAAGAAAGCTGCATTTTGCCGCAGAGGGCGTTAACATTATAAGGCGTTTACATGGTAATTCTAGAGAAACGTGGTTTAGAACAGAGAATATAATGACATAATACGAAGATATTAATTAACGTTTCTCCAAGCAATACTAAAACCCATAAGTCATTGGTATCTATGACTACTGTCCTAAAATCTTATCACTGCTTTCAGACTTGATCCATAAATTCTTACATTTTAATGACTTTACTCTTCGCTACCACACTATCACGTATAAGCATATTGACCATATATTTGGTGACCTGTGGCCCTATTGATTGATCCAGTCTTCCTCTATGCACATCTGCTGAGGTTGGTAGGAGACATGATCTCATTTTCCATCCTCCTTTTAGTACATTTTATTAGCTCTTTTGTAAAAGTTGAATCTTCTCTAACTTTTGACAAGATGGCTGCTAGAGACAACATGGCCGCTCAGTATATTATGGCTGACCATTCTCTTACAAGTCCCCCTCTTGTACTCTATCCAGAGTACAACATACAGTACTGTAATATTCATGGGTGAATTATTGAAAACAAGAATATTGAGGTAATTCAGCACTTTATGCACATGTGTGTGTGTAAGGCAAAAGTCCCCAAAAATAGCACAAACACATAATAAAAAAAATAATTCAAATAGTCCCGAAAAAATAAGTTGCACAATAGTCAAGTCTTTTGGTCTTTTTCTTCTCTTTCTTTGTCTTCTGGATTTTCCTGATCTTCGCCCCCTCTCACACTATCAGAGTCCCACTGTATAGTGTGAAACATCTTCTCCTGATCATCCAATAGGTTCATGGTCCCATGAGTCGAATATGAAAATCTTCAGCTGACCTGGAGAAAATAGAAAAAAAAGTGAAGTATCAGTCCTTACCAGAAATGTCAATAAAATAATTAAGAAGTCTACATTGATCGATATGAATGATTTTAACACCTTTGTAGCTTGAAATTTGAGCAAAGACTTAATCATTGTTGTTGGGATGTAAGTCACTAGCCTGTCCCCTTCAATGGGCAGGGACTCAAGGGAATTGAACAGAGATGAGTCTCCATCCTTCTCCTGTGCTTTTACGAGATCTTGCAGAAGAGAAAAGACAAGGGGGGGGGCTCTCGGGGTTTCTTTGTAACTGCAGCAATGACTTCTTGGGGATATTGTCATCGCCCGTGAGTGCGGCTTCCTTGGCCGCGTGATCTACATATGCATTGCCAAGGATGTGGGGGTCAGGAATCAACCTCTGGTGTCCTTTAATTTTACAGAAGGACCATAATTTTGAGAATTCTTTGCCCCGCTGCTCAATTTGTTTAAGAATTTCTGCATGCTGCAAGGGCTTGTTATGAGAGTCAACCATCCCCCTCAGGGCCCATACATTGAGATACAGGGTGAGAGAGGAAATAACATATGCGCTGTCACTGAAGATATTCATTGGCTCTGTACACACAAGAATGACCTGTAAAGCTGCTTCCAATTCAGCTCTTTGAGCGGAGAAATGACCAGGAAGTTTATACTGCAGCAGCAGTGGTTTAGCTGGAAGCCACACTGCGAAGCCTGTAACGTAATGCCCCTGATGCCAATATCGAGCTCCGTCAATATAGGCACAGGGGATTCCCTCTTGAAAGTCTGCTCGAAATGGGGAAGGAGTGACATTAGCCTGTTCAATTTGACAATCGTGACTTTTTCCTGCATAGTGCATCATCTGGGCTAAGTGATATTTCTCACCTACTTCGACTTGTAAGTCTCTAGTCTCAAAATCAATGATCCATTGGGCCATTCTCTGTGAATTGATACCTGAAGCTTTTCCTTTCAGCAAAGTTTTTAAAGTGACATGCAGGGTTTGTAAAATTAAAGGAGCAAATCCCACTCTATGTTTCACTTGATTCATAGTCCAGTGCACGCCCAGTAGGTGCTTCATGCACGGAGTGAATCCTTTTTCTAAGGGGGTAAGCAACCTAGAGAAGTAACCTAGGGCATACAACTGACTACAGTCATGGCAAAAAATTTAGAGAATGACACAAATATTAATTTTTACAAAGTCTACTGCTTCATTTTTTCTAATGGCAATTTGCATATACTCCAGAATGTTATAAAGAGTGATCAGCTTAACAGCAATTACTTGCAAAGTCAATATTTGCCTAGAAATTTAACTTTATCCCCAAAACACATTTCAACATCATTGCAGCCCTGCCTTAAAAGGACCAGCTAACATCGTTTCAGTGATTGCTCCATTAACACAGGTGTGGGTGTTGATGAGGACAGGGCTGGAGATCAATCTGTCATGATTAAGTAAGAATGACACCACTGGACACTTTAAAAGGAGGCTGGTGCTTGGCATCATTGTTTCTCTTCTGTTAACCATGGTTATCTCTAAAGAATCACGTGCAGTCATCATTGCACTGCACAAAAATGGCCTAACAGGGAAGAGCATCGCAGCTAGAAAGATTGCACCTCAGTCAACAATCTATCGCATCATCAAGAACTTCAAGGAGAGAGGTTCCCTTGTTGCCAAAAAGGCTCCAGGGCGCCCAAGAAAGACCAGCAAGCGCCAGGACCGTCTCTTAAAAGTGTTTCAGCTGCGGGATCGGGCTACCAGCAGTGCAGAGCTTGCTCAGGAATGGCAGCAGGCAGGTGTGAGTGCATCGGCACGCACTGTGAGGCAGAGACTCTTGGAGCAAGGCCTGGTCTCAAGGAGGGCAGCAAAGAAGCCACTTCTCTCCAGAAAAAACATCATGGACAGACTGATATTCTGCAAGAGGTACAGGGAGTGGACTGCTGAGGACTGGGGTAAATTCATTTTCTCTGATGAATCCCCTTTTCGATTGTTTGGGACATCTGTAAAACGGCTTCTTCGGAGAAGACCAGGTTAGCGCTACCACCAGTCTTGTCTCATGCCAACTGTCAAGCATCCTGAAACCATTCATGTGTGGGGTTGCTTCTCGGCCAAGGGAATGGGCTCTCTCTCAGTCTTGCCTAAAAACACAGCCATGAATAAAGAATGGTACCAGAATGTCCTCCAAGAGCAACTTCTCCCAACCGTCCAAGAGCAGTTTGGTGATCAACAATGCCTTTTTCAACATGATGGAGCACCATGCCATAAAGCAAAGGTGATAACTAAATGGCTCAGGGAACAAAACATAGAGATTTTGGGACCATGGCCTGGAAACTCCCCAGATCTTAATCCCATTGAGAACTTGTGGTCAACCATCAAGAGACGGGTGGACAAACAAAAACCTTCAAATTCAGAAAAAATAAAAGCATTGATTTTGCAAGAATGGACTGCTATCAGTCAGGATTTGATCCAGATGTTGATTGAGAGCATGCCAGGGAGAATTGCTGAGGTCCTGAAGAAGAAGGGTCAACACTGCAAATAATGACTTGCTGCATTAACTCATTCTAACTGTCAATATAACCTTTTGTTACTCATAATATGATTGCAATTATATTTCTGTATGTGATAAAAACATCTGACAAACACACATAAAAACCAGAGGCCAGCAGATCACGTGAAATTATAATATTTGTGTCATTCTCTAAACTTTTGGCCATGACTGTAGACACTTCTGGGCTTTCTTTGGGCCATTTTAGTAGAAGCACAGAAGAAATAGAGATATCACCGGTGTGAGTCTGAATGTAGAAAGGCTGGGAAGGGTCAGAATTAACCAATGCAGTAGCTGCCGTAAGGGCGCGCTTCAATCCCCCAAAAGCCTGTAAGGCGGCTCAGGGGCAAAGTCAAAGTCATTATCCACATTTTTCAATAAATCATACAGTGGTTTAGCCAGATTAGCAAAATCTTCAATAAATTCTCTGGAAAAATTGCTAAGACCCAAAAATTTTCTGAGCTCAGTAATATTAGTTGGTATGGGGACAGCCTGAATAGCTTTAACCCTGTCATGCATGGGTTTCTTTCCTTCCGCTGAGACAGACACACCCAGAAATTTAACCTCTGATTTCATCAATTGTACTTTATCTAGACTCATTTTGAGTCCTGCATACTGTAAAGCCTGACAAATATTTCCAAGGGTCTCTGTGTGTTCACATTCATCGACAGTTTGAATCAATAGATCATCCACTTACTGTAAGACTTTGTCTCCATAGCCAAGGGGTTCTAACACCTGAGCTAATGCCTGATGGAAACACACAGGAGAACTGTGAAATCCCATGGGCAACCGCGTGAACAAGTATTGCACATTCTCAAAAGTGAATGCGAAGCGGAGGGCAGATTCAGGTGTTAGGGGTACTGAGAAAAAGCCATTTGCAATGTCTAAACAAGAAAACACTTTACAATCACTCCTCAGCTGTGACATAACTTCAGGGACAGATGCAACAAGGTGGGCTGCTGAAGGAGTGTACTTATTTACAAGTCTCAGGTCTACTACCATTCGAAAACTGCCATCTTCCTTTTTTACAGGTAAAATAGGACTGTTACATGGGGAATTACCTTTCACAACACCTTGCTTCTCCAATTCACTGACTGCAACCCTTATGTAAGGGATTGCGTCCTCAGGAATAAGGTACTGACGCTGGAAAGGTGGCAGTTTTTCACCATCAATTTTAACCTGACTTTGCATTAACCCACAATCAGTTTTCTTTGAGATCCACAATTCAGGGAACTTTTGCTTCAATTAATTCTTTAAAGCATCATTGTCAGCATTTTCAACATTTTTACCAGTACATACTCCGAAACTAGCAATGGGTAATTTGTGACTCTCCTCCTCCTCCTCCACAGGGACAATTACAGAACAGATAGTGGCTTCTTTATTCCGCCACAAGACTTTGTTACATAAATTAACAATTCCCATTGCTCCGAAAACATCAGTTCCCAAAATAGTGGACCGTAACTGTGGGTTTACGCAAAAAGCGCATCGAAGACCCCTTTGCTTCGATCCCCCTGTGTCCTGAAATCTCAGGTTTACTGGACGACTTTTTACTGCTTGAATACAGGAGCCCTCAAATCCTACCAAAGTGGTTGTCTCAGGCAGTCCAGGGGGTGAATGCAATTTGTGTTGTGTTACTGAAACTGAGGCTCCTGTGTCGATGAGGATGTCTTCCCATGGCAACCCCTCTATTCTTGCCTTGACATAAGGTCTACCGTCCTTGCCCAGGGAAAGGGGGGCAAGGAGGGTAAGGGGAACAGGGGGAGCACTCCATCAATCAGTGTTACCTGCCGTGGGAAGCCCGAAAAATCCATCATCCCCATCTGGGCACGGCTTCCGTCCAACAGCTGCCACCTCCGCCCCAAAGATATCCTTAGTCAGGGTCCGGTCCTCATGTTCCCATAGCTCCTTGATCAGGGGAGCGTAGGGACAAGGAGGAGTGACCCCTCCCTGAATGGCATGGACCTCCGGGCGCGGATGAGTGAAAGCCGTTGGGGAAGGAGCAGGAGCAGAAGGCTCCTGTGAGACTGGGTTAACCATTTGAAGACCATTATACTGCTGGTACTGCCTAGGGTCATTCACTGCTGGATACGGAGGTCTAACTCCGAAAGGTGGTCTAGAGAACTCCCGGGGCCGTTGGGGGTCAAAGGGCTCCTGGGGTTCTCGGGTTAGAGGCCCTGGCACAAAATTGGGACAAAAACGTGTAAAGTGTCCCAACTGTCCACAAAAATAACACAAGGGAGGACCTCTCATGGAATTCCCGTGGGGCTCAGTCGAACGGGACCTGCCCATTCTCGGTACCTGGCCGTACCCCCCTGGAACTCCTGGCCTCCCCAAATCAACAGATACACCCCAAGGTGAATGGCATGCAAAAACATTGGACTCATCACCCTTCACCTCAGACTGCATCGTCCTAACAAATCACTCCCTTACTTTCCTCCCAATTAGGCAAATTTTTAATTAATTTAAGATGGACCAGGGACATCTGACCAGGACTCTTTCTCGGGGTAGAGGCAGTGTCGGCGTTAAATTTAAAATCTACCTATGATGAATTATCCCCTTCCTCTTCGATCAATTCTTTACTTAACTGTGCCTGCCTGTGTTGAAGATGTCGGAACAATCTATCCTGTGTGTCTGTGTGTTCCCTTATCCAGTCTCCTATCATTGATTTCCATTCTGAGATTGTTTCTGGACCAGCCCCGCACTTCTCCACTGCAGACTCCATCTGTGCTATGAGTGCTTTCAAAGGCTCCAAATCAACCCCCTCCCTTTGTGTCTCTCCTGCTTGTCTCAATGTCTCATTCAACAGTTCTAATCTCTCCCCATACACTGCCCCTGCCCGGGTGACCCCATATACATACTGTGGTGTAGACTGTTTATCAAGAGCCTGATCAAAGGTTATGACTGTCTTACACAAAGCTGCTACCCAGCTGTTACTTTTCCCTAGCGATTTCTTTCTATCTAATTCCCTGTAGTCTGTGGTAAGCCATCACATACAATTTAGCCATGTGGTTTCCACATTAACCCCCTCCAGCTGGGGTGTGCCAGCATATTTCTCTGCCTGCTTCCGTAACCACTCCATATTTACAGTGGTCTACAAGGACGAGTTTTACTCTGTTCTAGTATCAACAAATGCAATTTAAGCAAAGTTAGATACTCACACCTCTCTCGAATGGAAGACCTCCTGCCGGCTGTTTGGGGTCAACCAGATATCAAAAGAGGTGCAGCCGTGATTCCAGCCTCACTCGTTAGCTTGCCAGGTGTCTCCCCACGCCATTTTAAAGCTTCTTGCTACCGGGCACAAAAAAGTTCTCACATCCTTGTAGATAGCTTCTTCTTAGTTACTCATCTTTTTATAGTCTTTTTCTTTGTCCGTGGTTTTCTTATAAAAAAAATCGGGCAGGCGGTCTCGGAGCGATCACGAGAGATTCTCCTTCAGTCTGGCTTCCTTTGATCGGTTTCACGTGTGGCCACACGCTTTTTTTTATTTTTTCTTCACTCTTCCAACCTCAAACTCTCATCTGCAACTTCTTCCACAAAGGTTCTTCTGGAGGCCGCTCTCCGGAGCCGCTCCTCCCTGGCTATCAGAGCCAGACAAAATTGCAGACAATTCTTCTCGAAGCTGAGGTTGAAGTTTATTCGAAAATACACGGCAAAACAGATACAGAATAACAGAGGAGTCGGAATATGCGGGCAAAAACAGGGATGCAGACGGGCAGAGATTCGCTAGGAAGTCTGGCGATGATAAGGCTTCGTGCTAGATCATGGTGTGGCATGACGGCATGATGGCGGTGGAATGTCAACAAGCAACAGTAACAGGAGCTTCTTATACATTATGAGAACAAAGAAAGCTGCATTTTGCCGCAGGGGGCGTTACCATTATAATTCTAAGGCGTTTACATGGTAATTCTAGAGAAACGTGGTTTAGAACAGAGAATATAATGACATAATACGAAGATATTAATTAACGTTTCTCCAAGCAATACTAAAACCCATAAATCATTGGTATCTATGGCTACTGTCCTAAAATCTTATCACTGCTTTCAGACTTGATCCATAAATTCTTACATCCTGACATTTTAATGACTTTACTTTTTGCTACCACACTATCACGTATAAGCATATTGACCATATATTTGGTGACCTATAGCCCTATTGATTGATCCAATCTTCCTTTATGCACATCTGCTGAGGTTGGTAGGAGACATGATCTCATTTTCCATCCTCCATTTAGTACATTTTCTTAGCTCTTTTGTAAAAGTTGAATCTTCTCTAACTTTCGACAAGATGGCTACTAGAGACAACATGGCCGCTCAGTATATTATGGCTGACCATTCTCTTATAGTGATGACACTGTATGGGACCAGTAGGCAGACATAATATAGACTATGTCCGCATGCTGATCTGTCATACAGTGATCTTTCCTGCCTCACTAGAAGGACTTGTGCCCTATGTCATAGTGTGGTAATGATAAAAAAATGTATTAACAGCATGTATATAACATGGGGGCACCTGGTTAGGGGCTGCACGAGTGGGGCTGCATTCACACTAGTGTTTTGGTACGGTGCGTTATGATGTGTAGCAATGCTGATGCATCCTGATCCAGATTAGATCCCTATACTGATCATAGGGACGCACAGACCTGCGTTTTCATCAGGATCAGGATGCATCATGTGCACCGACACATATCACAGCACTTACTAATTCACAAAGGACATGAACAAAAAATGCCACAATACATGGTAAGACTGCGACCGAGGAGGAGCCGGGGCCTGCTCACAAGAGCTGACAATCTGAGGAAACAGCAATGCTGAATAACAGTCTACACTGCGTCACTAGATCCTTATACAGGAGTATAATGAGGCCTCACTGTACAGGAGAGACCGGAGCGAGGAGCCGGGGCCTGATCACAAGAGCTGACAATCTGAGGAAAGAGCAATGCTGAATAACAGTCTACACTGCGTCACTAGATCCTTATACAGGTGTATAATGAGGCCTCACTGTACAGGAGAGACCGGAGCGAGGAGCGGGGGCCTGATCACAAGAGCTGACAATCTGAGGAAACAGCAATGCTGTATAACAGTCTACACTGTGTCACTAGATCCTTATACAGGTGTAAAATGAGGCCTCACTGTACAGGAGAGACCGGAGCGAGGAGCGGGGGCCTGATCACAAGAGCTGACAATCTGAGGAAACAGCAATGCTGAATAACAGTCTACACTGCGTCACTAGATCCTTATACAGGTGCAGAATGAGGCCTCACTGTACAGGAGAGACCGGAGCGCGGAGAAGGGGCCTGATCACAAGAACTGACAATCTGAGGAAACAGCAATGCTGAATAACAGTCTACACTGCATCAGTAGATCCTTATATAGGAGTATAATGAGGCCTCACTGTACAGGAGAGACCGGAGCGAGGAGCAGGGGCCTGATCACAAGAGCTGACAATCTGAGGAAACAGCAATGCTGAATAACAGTCTACACTGCGTCACTAGATCCTTATACAGGTGTATAATGAGGCCTCACTGTACAGGAGAGACCGGAGCGAGGAGCAGGGGCCTGATCACAAGAGCTGACAATCTGAGGAAACAGCAATGCTGAATAACAGTCTACACTGCGTCACTAGATCCTTATATAGGAGTATAATGAGGCCTCACTGTACAGGAGAGACCGGAGCGAGGAGCAGGGGCCTGATCACAAGAGCTGACAATCTGAGGAAACAGCAATGCTGAATAACAGTCTACACTGCGTCACTAGATCCTTATACAGGTGTATAACGGGGCCTCACTGTACAGGAGAGACCGGAGTGAGGAGCCAGGGCCTGATGACAAGAGCTGACAATCTGAGGAAACAGCAATGCTGAATAACAGTCTACACTGCGTCACTAGATCCTTATACAAGTGTATAATGAGGCCTCACTGTACAGGAGAGACTGGAGCGAGGAGCAGGGGCCTGATCACAAGAGCTGACAATCTGAGGAAGCAGCAATGCTGAATAACAGTCTACACTGCGTCACTAGATCCTTATACAAGTGTATAATGAGGCCTCACTGTACAGGAGAGACCGGAGCGAGGAGCCAGGGCCTGATCACAAGAGCTCACAATCTGAGGAAACAGCAATGCTGAATAACAGTCTACACTGCGTCACTAGATCCTTATACAAGTGTATAATGAGGCCTCACTGTACAGGAGAGACTGGAGCGAGGAGCAGGGGCCTGATCACAAGAGCTGACAATCTGAGGAAGCAGCAATGCTGAATAACAGTCTACACTGCGTCACTAGATCCTTATACAGGGGTATAATGAGGCCTCACTGTACAGGAGAGACCGGAGCGAGGAGCCGGGGCCTGATCACAAGAGGTGACAATCTGAGGAAAGAGCAATGCTGAAAAACAGTCTACACTGCTTCACTAGATCCTTATACAGGGGCATAATGAGGCCTCACTGTACAGGAGAGACCGGAGAGAGGAGCAGGGGCCTGATCACAAGAGCTGACAATCTGAGGAAACAGCAATGCTGAATAACAGTCTACACTGCGTCACTAGATCCTTATACAGGGGCATAATGAGGCCTCACTGTACAGGAGAGACCGGAGAGAGGAGCAGGGGCCTGATCACAAGAGATGACAATCTGAGGAAACAGCAATGCTGAATAACAGTCTACACTGCGTCACTAGATCCTTATACAGTGGTATAATGAGGCCTCACTGTACAGGAGAGACCGAAGCGAGGAGCAGGGGCCTGATCACAAGAGCTGACAATCTGAGGACACAGCAATGCTGAATAACAGTCTACACTGCGTCACTAGATCCTTATACAGGTGTATAATGAGGCCTCACTGTACAGAAGAGACCGGAGCGAGGAGCTGGGCCTGATCACAAGAGCTGACAATCTGAGGAAACAGCAATGCTGAATAACAGTCTACACTGCGTCACTAGATCCTTATACAGGAGTATAATGAGGCCTCACTGTACAGGAGAGCCCGGAGCGAGGAGCCGGGGCCTGATCACAAGAGCTGACAATCTGAGGAGACAGCAATGCTGAATAACAGTCTACACTGCGTCACTAGATCCTTATACAGGGGTATAATGAGGCCTCACTGTACAGGAGAGACCGGAGTGAGGAGCAGGGGCCTGATCACAAGAGCTGACAATCTGAGGGAACAGCAATGCTGAATAACAGTCTACACTGCGTCACTAGATCCTTATACAGTGGTATAATGAGGACTCACTGTACAGGAGAGACCGGAGTGAGGAGCAGGGGCCTGATCACAAGAGCTGACAATCTGAGGAAACAGCAATGCTGAATAACAGTCTGTACTGCATCACTAGATCCTTATACAGGGGTATAATGAGACCTCACTGTACAGGAGAGACCGGAGCGAGGAGCCGGGGCCTGATCACAAGAGCAGACAATCTGAGGACACAGCAATGCTGAATAACAGTCTACACTGCGTCACTAGATCCTTATACAAGTGTATAATGAGGCCTCACTGTACAGGAGAGACTGGAGCGAGGAGCAGGGGCCTGATCACAAGAGCTGACAATCTGAGGAAGCAGCAATGCTGAATAACAGTCTACACTGCGTCACTAGATCCTTATACAGGGGTATAATGAGGCCTCACTGTACAGGAGAGACCGGAGCGAGGAGCCGGGGCCTGATCACAAGAGGTGACAATCTGAGGAAAGAGCAATGCTGAAAAACAGTCTACACTGCTTCACTAGATCCTTATACAGGGGCATAATGAGGCCTCACTGTACAGGAGAGACCGGAGAGAGGAGCAGGGGCCTGATCACAAGAGCTGACAATCTGAGGAAACAGCAATGCTGAATAACAGTCTACACTGCGTCACTAGATCCTTATACAGGGGCATAATGAGGCCTCACTGTACAGGAGAGACCGGAGAGAGGAGCAGGGGCCTGATCACAAGAGATGACAATCTGAGGAAACAGCAATGCTGAATAACAGTCTACACTGCGTCACTAGATCCTTATACAGTGGTATAATGAGGCCTCACTGTACAGGAGAGACCGAAGCGAGGAGCAGGGGCCTGATCACAAGAGCTGACAATCTGAGGACACAGCAATGCTGAATAACAGTCTACACTGCGTCACTAGATCCTTATACAGGTGTATAATGAGGCCTCACTGTACAGAAGAGACCGGAGCGAGGAGCTGGGGCCTGATCACAAGAGCTGACAATCTGAGGAAACAGCAATGCTGAATAACAGTCTACACTGCGTCACTAGATCCTTATACAGGAGTATAATGAGGCCTCACTGTACAGGAGAGCCCGGAGCGAGGAGCCGGGGCCTGATCACAAGAGCTGACAATCTGAGGAGACAGCAATGCTGAATAACAGTCTACACTGCGTCACTAGATCCTTATACAGGGGTATAATGAGGCCTCACTGTACAGGAGAGACCGGAGTGAGGAGCAGGGGCCTGATCACAAGAGCTGACAATCTGAGGGAACAGCAATGCTGAATAACAGTCTACACTGCGTCACTAGATCCTTATACAGTGGTATAATGAGGACTCACTGTACAGGAGAGACCGGAGTGAGGAGCAGGGGCCTGATCACAAGAGCTGACAATCTGAGGAAACAGCAATGCTGAATAACAGTCTGTACTGCATCACTAGATCCTTATACAGGGGTATAATGAGACCTCACTGTACAGGAGAGACCGGAGCGAGGAGCCGGGGCCTGATCACAAGAGCTGACAATCTGAGGACACAGCAATGCTGAATAACAGTCTACACTGCGTCACTAGATCCTTATACAAGTGTATAATGAGGCCTCACTGTACAGGAGAGACTGGAGCGAGGAGCAGGGGCCTGATCACAAGAGCTGACAATCTGAGGAAGCAGCAATGCTGAATAACAGTCTACACTGCGTCACTAGATCCTTATACAGGAGTATAATGAGGCCTCACTGTACAGGAGAGCCCGGAGCGAGGAGCCGGGGCCTGATCACAAGAGCTGACAATCTGAGGAGACAGCAATGCTGAATAACAGTCTACACTGCGTCACTAGATCCTTATACAGGGGTATAATGAGGCCTCACTGTACAGGAGAGACCGGAGTGAGGAGCAGGGGCCTGATCACAAGAGCTGACAATCTGAGGGAACAGCAATGCTGAATAACAGTCTACACTGTGTCACTAGATCCTTATACAGGGGTATAATGAGGTGTTACTGTACAGGAGAGACCGGAGCGAGGAGCAGGGGCCTGATCACAAGAGCTGACAATCTGAGGAAACAGCAATGCTGAATAACAGTCTGTACTGTATCACTAGATCCTTATACAGGGGTATAATGAGGCCTCACTGTACAGGAGAGACCGGAGCGAGGAGCCGGGACCTGATCACAAGAGCTGACAATCTGAGGACACAGCAATGCTGAATAACAGTCTACACTGCGTCACTAGATCCTTATACAGGTGTATAATGAGGCCTCACTGTACAGGAGAGACCGGAGCGAGGAGCAGGGGCCTGATCACAAGAGCTGACAATCTGAGGGAACAGCAATGCTGAATAACAGTCTACACTGTGTCACTAGATCCTTATACAGGTGTATAATGAGGCCTCACTGTACAGGAGAGACCGGAGCGAGGAGCCGGGACCTGATCACAAGAGCTGACAATCTGAGGACACAGCAATGCTGAATAACAGTCTACACTGCGTCACTAGATCCTTATACAGGGGTATAATGAGGACTCACTGTACAGGAGAGACCGGAGAGAGGAGCAGAGGCCTGATCAGAAGAGCTGACAATCTGAGGAAACAGCAATGCTGAATAACAGTCTACACTGCGTCACTAGATCCTTATACAGGGGTATAATGAGGCCTCACTGTACAGGAGAGAGTGGAGCGCGGAGCAGAGGCCTGATCACAAGAGTTGACAATCTGAGGAAACAGCAATGCTGAATAATAGTCTACACTGCGTCACTAGATCCTTATACAGGGGTATAATGAGGCCTCACTGTACAGGAGAGACCAGAGCGAGGAGCAGGGGCCTGATCACAAGAGCTGACAATCTGAGTCAACAGCAGTGCTGAATAACAGTCTACACTGCGTCACTAGATCCTTATACAGGTGTATAATGAGGCCTCACTGTACAGGAGAGACCGGAGCGAGGAGCAGGGGCCTGATCACAAGAGCTGACAATCTGAGGACACAGCAATGCTGAATAACAGTCTACACTGCGTCACTAGATCCTTATACAGGGGTATAATGAGGCCTCACTGTACAGGAAAGACCGGAGCGAGGAGCAGGGGCCTGATCACAAGAGCTGACAATCTGAGGAAACAGCAATGCTGAATAACAGTCTACACTGCGTCACTAGATCCTTATACAGGTGTATAATGAGGCCTCACTGTACAAGAGAGACCGGAGCGAGGAGCAGGGGCCTGATCACAAGAGCTGACAATCTGAGGAAACAGCAATGCTGAATAACAGTCTACACTGCATCACTAGATCCTTATACAGGTGTATAATGAGGCCTCACTGTACAGGAAAGACCGGAGCGAGGAGCAGGGGCCTGATCACAAGAGCTGACAATCTGAGGAAACAGCAATGCTGAATAACAGTCTACACTGCGTCACTAGATCCTTATACAGGAGTATAATGAGGCCTCACTGTACAGGAGAGACCGGAGCGAGGAGCCGGGGCCTGATCACAAGAGCTGACAATCTGAGGAAAGAGCAATGCTGAATAACAGTCTACACTGCGTCACTAGATCCTTATACAGGTGTATAATGAGGCCTCACTGTACAGGAGAGACCGGAGCGAGGATCCGGGGCCTGGTCACAAGAGCTGACAATCTGAGGAAACAGCAATGCTGTATAACAGTCTACACTGTGTCACTAGATCCTTATACAGGTGTAAAATGAGGCCTCACTGTACAGGAGAGACCGGAGCGAGGAGCGGGGGCCTGATCACAAGAGCTGACAATCTGAGGAAACAGCAATGCTGAATAACAGTTTACACTGCGTCACTAGATCCTTATACAGGTGCAGAATGAGGCCTCACTGTACAGGAGAGACCGGAGCGCGGAGAAGGGGCCTGATCACAAGAACTGACAATCTGAGGAAACAGCAATGCTGAATAACAGTCTGCACTGCATCAGTAGATCCTTATACAGGTGTATAATGAGGCCTCACTGTACAGGAGAGACCGGAGCGAGGAGCAGGGGCCTGATCACAAGAGCTGACAATCTGAGGAAACAGCAATGCTGAATAACAGTCTACACTGCGTCACTAGATCCTTATATAGGAGTATAATGAGGCCTCACTGTACAGGAGAGACCGGAGCGAGGCGCAGGGGCCTGATCACAAGAGCTGACAATCTGAGGAAACAGCAATGCTGAATAACAGTCTACACTGCGTCACTAGATCCTTATACAGGTGTATAACGAGGCCTCACTGTACAGGAGAGACCGGAGTGAGGAGCCAGGGCCTGATCACAAGAGCTGACAATCTGAGGAAACAGCAATGCTGAATAACAGTCTACACTGCGTCACTAGATCCTTATACAAGTGTATAATGAGGCCTCACTGTACAGGAGAGACTGGAGCGAGGAGCAGGGGCCTGATCACAAGAGCTGACAATCTGAGGAAGCAGCAATGCTGAATAACAGTCTACACTGCGTCACTAGATCCTTATAAAAGTGTATAATGAGGCCTCACTGTACAGGAGAGACCGGAGCAAGGAGCCAGGGCCTGATCACAAGAGCTCACAATCTGAGGAAACAGCAATGCTGAATAACAGTCTACACTGCGTCACTAGATCCTTATACAAGTGTATAATGAGGCCTCACTGTACAGGAGAGACTGGAGCGAGGAGCAGGGGCCTGATCACAAGAGCTGACAATCTGAGGAAGCAGCAATGCTGAATAACAGTCTACACTGCATCACTAGATCCTAATACAGGGGTATAATGAGGCCTCACTGTACAGGAGAGACCGGAGCGAGGAGCCGGGGCCTGATCACAAGAGGTGACAATCTGAGGAAAGAGCAATGCTGAAAAACAGTCTACACTGCTTCACTAGATCCTTATACAGGGGCATAATGAGGCCTCACTGTACAGGAGAGACCGGAGAGAGGAGCAGGGGCCTGATCACAAGAGATGACAATCTGAGGAAGCAGCAATGCTGAATAACAGTCTACACTGCGTCACTAGATCCTTATACAGGGGTATAATGAGGCCTCACTGTACAGGAGAGACCGGAGCGAGGAGCCGGGGCCTGATCACAAGAGCTGACAATCTGAGGAAACAGCAATGCTGAATAACAGTCTACACTGCGTCACTAGATCCTTATACAGGGGCATAATGAGGCCTCACTGTACAGGAGAGACCGGAGAGAGGAGCAGGGGCCTGATCACAAGAGATGACAATCTGAGGAAACAGCAATGCTGAATAACAGTCTACACTGCGTCACTAGATCCTTATACAGTGGTATAATGAGGCCTCACTGTACAGGAGAGACCGAAGCGAGGAGCAGGGGCCTGATCACAAGAGCTGACAATCTGAGGACACAGCAATGCTGAATAACAGTCTACACTGCATCACTAGATCCTTATACAGGTGTATAATGAGGCCTCACTGTACAGAAGAGACCGGAGCGAGGAGCTGGGGCCTGATCACAAGAGCTGACAATCTGAGGAAACAGCAATGCTGAATAACAGTCTACACTGCGTCACTAGATCCTTATACAGGAGTATAATGAGGCCTCACTGTACAGGAGAGCCCGGAGCGAGGAGCCGGGGCCTGATCACAAGAGCTGACAATCTGAGGAGACAGCAATGCTGAATAACAGTCTACACTGCGTCACTAGATCCTTATACAGGGGTATAATGAGGCCTCACTGTACAGGAGAGACCGGAGTGAGGAGCAGGGGCCTGATCACAAGAGCTGACAATCTGAGGGAACAGCAATGCTGAATAACAGTCTACACTGCGTCACTAGATCCTTATACAGGGGTATAATGAGGACTCACTGTACAGGAGAGACCGGAGTGAGGAGCAGGGGCCTGATCACAAGAGCTGACAATCTGAGGAAACAGCAATGCTGAATAACAGTCTGTACTGCATCACTAGATCCTTATACAGGGGTATAATGAGGCCTCACTGTACAGGAGAGACCGGAGCGAGGAGCCGGGGCCTGATCACAAGAGCTGACAATCTGAGGACACAGCAATGCTGAATAACAGTCTACACTGCGTCACTAGATCCTTATACAAGTGTATAATGAGGCCTCACTGTACAGGAGAGACTGGAGCGAGGAGCAGGGGCCTGATCACAAGAGCTGACAATCTGAGGAAGCAGCAATGCTGAATAACAGTCTACACTGCGTCACTAGATCCTTATACAGGAGTATAATGAGGCCTCACTGTACAGGAGAGCCCGGAGCGAGGAGCCGGGGCCTGATCACAAGAGCTGACAATCTGAGGAGACAGCAATGCTGAATAACAGTCTACACTGCGTCACTAGATCCTTATACAGGGGTATAATGAGGCCTCACTGTACAGGAGAGACCGGAGTGAGGAGCAGGGGCCTGATCACAAGAGCTGACAATCTGAGGGAACAGCAATGCTGAATAACAGTCTACACTGTGTCACTAGATCCTTATACAGGGGTATAATGAGGTGTTACTGTACAGGAGAGACCGGAGCGAGGAGCAGGGGCCTGATCACAAGAGCTGACAATCTGAGGAAACAGCAATGCTGAATAACAGTCTGTACTGTATCACTAGATCCTTATACAGGGGTATAATGAGGCCTCACTGTACAGGAGAGACCGGAGCGAGGAGCCGGGGCCTGATCACAAGAGCTGACAATCTGAGGACACAGCAATGCTGAATAACAGTCTACACTGCGTCACTAGATCCTTATACAGGTGTATAATGAGGCCTCACTGTACAGGAGAGACCGGAGCGAGGAGCAGGGGCCTGATCACAAGAGCTGACAATCTGAGGGAACAGCAATGCTGAATAACAGTCTACACTGCGTCACTAGATCCTTATACAGGAGTATAATGAGGCCTCACTGTACAGGAGAGCCCGGAGCGAGGAGCCGGGGCCTGATCACAAGAGCTGACAATCTGAGGAGACAGCAATGCTGAATAACAGTCTACACTGCGTCACTAGATCCTTATACAGGGGTATAATGAGGCCTCACTGTACAGGAGAGACCGGAGTGAGGAGCAGGGGCCTGATCACAAGAGCTGACAATCTGAGGAAACAGCAATGCTGAATAACAGTCTACACTGCGTCACTAGATCCTTATACAGTGGTATAATGAGGACTCACTGTACAGGAGAGACCGGAGTGAGGAGCAGGGGCCTGATCACAAGAGCTGACAATCTGAGGAAACAGCAATGCTGAATAACAGTCTGTACTGCATCACTAGATCCTTATACAGGGGTATAATGAGACCTCACTGTACAGGAGAGACCGGAGCGAGGAGCCGGGGCCTGATCACAAGAGCTGACAATCTGAGGACACAGCAATGCTGAATAACAGTCTACACTGCGTCACTAGATCCTTATACAAGTGTATAATGAGGCCTCACTGTACAGGAGAGACTGGAGCGAGGAGCAGGGGCCTGATCACAAGAGCTGACAATCTGAGGAAGCAGCAATGCTGAATAACAGTCTACACTGCGTCACTAGATCCTTATACAGGGGTATAATGAGGCCTCACTGTACAGGAGAGACCGGAGCGAGGAGCCGGGGCCTGATCACAAGAGGTGACAATCTGAGGAAAGAGCAATGCTGAAAAACAGTCTACACTGCTTCACTAGATCCTTATACAGGGGCATAATGAGGCCTCACTGTACAGGAGAGACCGGAGAGAGGAGCAGGGGCCTGATCACAAGAGATGACAATCTGAGGAAGCAGCAATGCTGAATAACAGTCTACACTGCGTCACTAGATCCTTATACAGGGGTATAATGAGGCCTCACTGTACAGGAGAGACCGGAGCGAGGAGCCGGGGCCTGATCACAAGAGCTGACAATCTGAGGAAACAGCAATGCTGAATAACAGTCTACACTGCGTCACTAGATCCTTATACAGGGGCATAATGAGGCCTCACTGTACAGGAGAGACCGGAGAGAGGAGCAGGGGCCTGATCACAAGAGCTGACAATCTGAGGAAACAGCAATGCTGAATAACAGTCTGTACTGTATCACTAGATCCTTATACAGGGGTATAATGAGGCCTCACTGTACAGGAGAGACCGGAGCGAGGAGCCGGGGCCTGATCACAAGAGCTGACAATCTGAGGACACAGCAATGCTGAATAACAGTCTACACTGCGTCACTAGATCCTTATACAGGTGTATAATGAGGCCTCACTGTACAGGAGAGACCGGAGCGAGGAGCAGGGGCCTGATCACAAGAGCTGACAATCTGAGGGAACAGCAATGCTGAATAACAGTCTACACTGCGTCACTAGATCCTTATACAGGAGTATAATGAGGCCTCACTGTACAGGAGAGCCCGGAGCGAGGAGCCGGGGCCTGATCACAAGAGCTGACAATCTGAGGAGACAGCAATGCTGAATAACAGTCTACACTGCGTCACTAGATCCTTATACAGGGGTATAATGAGGCCTCACTGTACAGGAGAGACCGGAGTGAGGAGCAGGGGCCTGATCACAAGAGCTGACAATCTGAGGAAACAGCAATGCTGAATAACAGTCTACACTGCGTCACTAGATCCTTATACAGTGGTATAATGAGGACTCACTGTACAGGAGAGACCGGAGTGAGGAGCAGGGGCCTGATCACAAGAGCTGACAATCTGAGGAAACAGCAATGCTGAATAACAGTCTGTACTGCATCACTAGATCCTTATACAGGGGTATAATGAGACCTCACTGTACAGGAGAGACCGGAGCGAGGAGCCGGGGCCTGATCACAAGAGCTGACAATCTGAGGACACAGCAATGCTGAATAACAGTCTACACTGCGTCACTAGATCCTTATACAAGTGTATAATGAGGCCTCACTGTACAGGAGAGACTGGAGCGAGGAGCAGGGGCCTGATCACAAGAGCTGACAATCTGAGGAAGCAGCAATGCTGAATAACAGTCTACACTGCGTCACTAGATCCTTATACAGGGGTATAATGAGGCCTCACTGTACAGGAGAGACCGGAGCGAGGAGCCGGGGCCTGATCACAAGAGGTGACAATCTGAGGAAAGAGCAATGCTGAAAAACAGTCTACACTGCTTCACTAGATCCTTATACAGGGGCATAATGAGGCCTCACTGTACAGGAGAGACCGGAGAGAGGAGCAGGGGCCTGATCACAAGAGCTGACAATCTGAGGAAACAGCAATGCTGAATAACAGTCTACACTGCGTCACTAGATCCTTATACAGGGGCATAATGAGGCCTCACTGTACAGGAGAGACCGGAGAGAGGAGCAGGGGCCTGATCACAAGAGATGACAATCTGAGGAAACAGCAATGCTGAATAACAGTCTACACTGCGTCACTAGATCCTTATACAGTGGTATAATGAGGCCTCACTGTACAGGAGAGACCGAAGCGAGGAGCAGGGGCCTGATCACAAGAGCTGACAATCTGAGGACACAGCAATGCTGAATAACAGTCTACACTGCGTCACTAGATCCTTATACAGGTGTATAATGAGGCCTCACTGTACAGAAGAGACCGGAGCGAGGAGCTGGGGCCTGATCACAAGAGCTGACAATCTGAGGAAACAGCAATGCTGAATAACAGTCTACACTGCGTCACTAGATCCTTATACAGGAGTATAATGAGGCCTCACTGTACAGGAGAGCCCGGAGCGAGGAGCCGGGGCCTGATCACAAGAGCTGACAATCTGAGGAGACAGCAATGCTGAATAACAGTCTACACTGCGTCACTAGATCCTTATACAGGGGTATAATGAGGCCTCACTGTACAGGAGAGACCGGAGTGAGGAGCAGGGGCCTGATCACAAGAGCTGACAATCTGAGGGAACAGCAATGCTGAATAACAGTCTACACTGCGTCACTAGATCCTTATACAGTGGTATAATGAGGACTCACTGTACAGGAGAGACCGGAGTGAGGAGCAGGGGCCTGATCACAAGAGCTGACAATCTGAGGAAACAGCAATGCTGAATAACAGTCTGTACTGCATCACTAGATCCTTATACAGGGGTATAATGAGACCTCACTGTACAGGAGAGACCGGAGCGAGGAGCCGGGGCCTGATCACAAGAGCTGACAATCTGAGGACACAGCAATGCTGAATAACAGTCTACACTGCGTCACTAGATCCTTATACAAGTGTATAATGAGGCCTCACTGTACAGGAGAGACTGGAGCGAGGAGCAGGGGCCTGATCACAAGAGCTGACAATCTGAGGAAGCAGCAATGCTGAATAACAGTCTACACTGCGTCACTAGATCCTTATACAGGAGTATAATGAGGCCTCACTGTACAGGAGAGCCCGGAGCGAGGAGCCGGGGCCTGATCACAAGAGCTGACAATCTGAGGAGACAGCAATGCTGAATAACAGTCTACACTGCGTCACTAGATCCTTATACAGGGGTATAATGAGGCCTCACTGTACAGGAGAGACCGGAGTGAGGAGCAGGGGCCTGATCACAAGAGCTGACAATCTGAGGGAACAGCAATGCTGAATAACAGTCTACACTGTGTCACTAGATCCTTATACAGGGGTATAATGAGGTGTTACTGTACAGGAGAGACCGGAGCGAGGAGCAGGGGCCTGATCACAAGAGCTGACAATCTGAGGAAACAGCAATGCTGAATAACAGTCTGTACTGTATCACTAGATCCTTATACAGGGGTATAATGAGGCCTCACTGTACAGGAGAGACCGGAGCGAGGAGCCGGGACCTGATCACAAGAGCTGACAATCTGAGGACACAGCAATGCTGAATAACAGTCTACACTGCGTCACTAGATCCTTATACAGGTGTATAATGAGGCCTCACTGTACAGGAGAGACCGGAGCGAGGAGCAGGGGCCTGATCACAAGAGCTGACAATCTGAGGGAACAGCAATGCTGAATAACAGTCTACACTGTGTCACTAGATCCTTATACAGGTGTATAATGAGGCCTCACTGTACAGGAGAGACCGGAGCGAGGAGCCGGGACCTGATCACAAGAGCTGACAATCTGAGGACACAGCAATGCTGAATAACAGTCTACACTGCGTCACTAGATCCTTATACAGGGGTATAATGAGGACTCACTGTACAGGAGAGACCGGAGAGAGGAGCAGAGGCCTGATCAGAAGAGCTGACAATCTGAGGAAACAGCAATGCTGAATAACAGTCTACACTGCGTCACTAGATCCTTATACAGGGGTATAATGAGGCCTCACTGTACAGGAGAGAGTGGAGCGCGGAGCAGAGGCCTGATCACAAGAGTTGACAATCTGAGGAAACAGCAATGCTGAATAATAGTCTACACTGCGTCACTAGATCCTTATACAGGGGTATAATGAGGCCTCACTGTACAGGAGAGACCAGAGCGAGGAGCAGGGGCCTGATCACAAGAGCTGACAATCTGAGGAAACAGCAGTGCTGAATAACAGTCTACACTGCGTCACTAGATCCTTATACAGGTGTATAATGAGGCCTCACTGTACAGGAGAGACCGGAGCGAGGAGCAGGGGCCTGATCACAAGAGCTGACAATCTGAGGACACAGCAATGCTGAATAACAGTCTACACTGCGTCACTAGATCCTTATACAGGGGTATAATGAGGCCTCACTGTACAGGAAAGACCGGAGCGAGGAGCAGGGGCCTGATCACAAGAGCTGACAATCTGAGGAAACAGCAATGCTGAATAACAGTCTACACTGCATCACTAGATCCTTATACAGGGGTATAATGAGGCCTCACTGTACAGGAGAGACCAGAGCGAGGAGCAGATGCCTGATCACAAGAGCTGACAATCTGAGGAAACAGCAATGCTGAATAACAGTCTACACTGCGTCACTAGATCCTTATACAGGTGTATAATGAGGCCTCACTGTACAAGAGAGACCGGAGCGAGGAGCAGGGGCCTGATCACAAGAGCTGACAATCTGAGGAAACAGCAATGCTGAATAACAGTCTACACTGCATCACTAGATCCTTATACAGGTGTATAATGAGGCCTCACTGTACAGGAAAGACCGGAGCGAGGAGCAGGGGCCTGATCACAAGAGCTGACAATCTGAGGAAACAGCAATGCTGAATAACAGTCTACACTGCGTCACTAGATCCTTATACAGGAGTATAATGAGGCCTCACTGTACAGGAGAGACCGGAGCGAGGAGCCGGGGCCTGATCACAAGAGCTGACAATCTGAGGAAAGAGCAATGCTGAATAACAGTCTACACTGCGTCACTAGATCCTTATACAGGTGTATAATGAGGCCTCACTGTACAGGAGAGACCGGAGCGAGGATCCGGGGCCTGGTCACAAGAGCTGACAATCTGAGGAAACAGCAATGCTGTATAACAGTCTACACTGTGTCACTAGATCCTTATACAGGTGTAAAATGAGGCCTCACTGTACAGGAGAGACCGGAGCGAGGAGCGGGGGCCTGATCACAAGAGCTGACAATCTGAGGAAACAGCAATGCTGAATAACAGTTTACACTGCGTCACTAGATCCTTATACAGGTGCAGAATGAGGCCTCACTGTACAGGAGAGACCGGAGCACGGAGAAGGGGCCTGATCACAAGAACTGACAATCTGAGGAAACAGCAATGCTGAATAACAGTCTGCACTGCATCAGTAGATCCTTATACAGGTGTATAATGAGGCCTCACTGTACAGGAGAGACCGGAGCGAGGAGCAGGGGCCTGATCACAAGAGCTGACAATCTGAGGAAACAGCAATGCTGAATAACAGTCTACACTGCGTCACTAGATCCTTATACAAGTGTATAATGAGGCCTCACTGTACAGGAGAGACTGGAGCGAGGAGCAGGGGCCTGATCACAAGAGCTGACAATCTGAGGAAGCAGCAATGCTGAATAACAGTCTACACTGCGTCACTAGATCCTTATACAAGTGTATAATGAGGCCTCACTGTACAGGAGAGACCGGAGCGAGGAGCCAGGGCCTGATCACAAGAGCTCACAATCTGAGGAAACAGCAATGCTGAATAACAGTCTACACTGCGTCACTAGATCCTTATACAAGTGTATAATGAGGCCTCACTGTACAGGAGAGACTGGAGCGAGGAGCAGGGGCCTGATCACAAGAGCTGACAATCTGAGGAAGCAGCAATGCTGAATAACAGTCTACACTGCGTCACTAGATCCTAATACAGGGGTATAATGAGGCCTCACTGTACAGGAGAGACCGGAGCGAGGAGCCGGGGCCTGATCACAAGAGGTGACAATCTGAGGAAAGAGCAATGCTGAAAAACAGTCTACACTGCTTCACTAGATCCTTATACAGGGGCATAATGAGGCCTCACTGTACAGGAGAGACCGGAGAGAGGAGCAGGGGCCTGATCACAAGAGATGACAATCTGAGGAAGCAGCAATGCTGAATAACAGTCTACACTGCGTCACTAGATCCTTATACAGGGGTATAATGAGGCCTCACTGTACAGGAGAGACCGGAGCGAGGAGCCGGGGCCTGATCACAAGAGCTGACAATCTGAGGAAACAGCAATGCTGAATAACAGTCTACACTGCGTCACTAGATCCTTATACAGGGGCATAATGAGGCCTCACTGTACAGGAGAGACCGGAGAGAGGAGCAGGGGCCTGATCACAAGAGATGACAATCTGAGGAAACAGCAATGCTGAATAACAGTCTACACTGCGTCACTAGATCCTTATACAGTGGTATAATGAGGCCTCACTGTACAGGAGAGACCGAAGCGAGGAGCAGGGGCCTGATCACAAGAGCTGACAATCTGAGGACACAGCAATGCTGAATAACAGTCTACACTGCATCACTAGATCCTTATACAGGTGTATAATGAGGCCTCACTGTACAGAAGAGACCGGAGCGAGGAGCTGGGGCCTGATCACAAGAGCTGACAATCTGAGGAAACAGCAATGCTGAATAACAGTCTACACTGCATCACTAGATCCTTATACAGGAGTATAATGAGGCCTCACTGTACAGGAGAGCCCGGAGCGAGGAGCCGGGGCCTGATCACAAGAGCTGACAATCTGAGGAGACAGCAATGCTGAATAACAGTCTACACTGCGTCACTAGATCCTTATACAGGGGTATAATGAGGCCTCACTGTACAGGAGAGACCGGAGTGAGGAGCAGGGGCCTGATCACAAGAGCTGACAATCTGAGGGAACAGCAATGCTGAATAACAGTCTACACTGCGTCACTAGATCCTTATACAGGGGTATAATGAGGACTCACTGTACAGGAGAGACCGGAGTGAGGAGCAGGGGCCTGATCACAAGAGCTGACAATCTGAGGAAACAGCAATGCTGAATAACAGTCTGTACTGCATCACTAGATCCTTATACAGGGGTATAATGAGGCCTCACTGTACAGGAGAGACCGGAGCGAGGAGCCGGGGCCTGATCACAAGAGCTGACAATCTGAGGACACAGCAATGCTGAATAACAGTCTACACTGCGTCACTAGATCCTTATACAAGTGTATAATGAGGCCTCACTGTACAGGAGAGACTGGAGCGAGGAGCAGGGGCCTGATCACAAGAGCTGACAATCTGAGGAAGCAGCAATGCTGAATAACAGTCTACACTGCGTCACTAGATCCTTATACAGGAGTATAATGAGGCCTCACTGTACAGGAGAGCCCGGAGCGAGGAGCCGGGGCCTGATCACAAGAGCTGACAATCTGAGGAGACAGCAATGCTGAATAACAGTCTACACTGCGTCACTAGATCCTTATACAGGGGTATAATGAGGCCTCACTGTACAGGAGAGACCGGAGTGAGGAGCAGGGGCCTGATCACAAGAGCTGACAATCTGAGGGAACAGCAATGCTGAATAACAGTCTACACTGTGTCACTAGATCCTTATACAGGGGTATAATGAGGTGTTACTGTACAGGAGAGACCGGAGCGAGGAGCAGGGGCCTGATCACAAGAGCTGACAATCTGAGGAAACAGCAATGCTGAATAACAGTCTGTACTGTATCACTAGATCCTTATACAGGGGTATAATGAGGCCTCACTGTACAGGAGAGACCGGAGCGAGGAGCCGGGGCCTGATCACAAGAGCTGACAATCTGAGGACACAGCAATGCTGAATAACAGTCTACACTGCGTCACTAGATCCTTATACAGGTGTATAATGAGGCCTCACTGTACAGGAGAGACCGGAGCGAGGAGCAGGGGCCTGATCACAAGAGCTGACAATCTGAGGGAACAGCAATGCTGAATAACAGTCTACACTGTGTCACTAGATCCTTATACAGTTGTATAATGAGGCCTCACTGTACAGGAGAGACCGGAGCGAGGAGCCGGGGCCTGATCACAAGAGCTGACAATCTGAGGACACAGCAATGCTGAATAACAGTCTACACTGCGTCACTAGATCCTTATACAGGGGTATAATGAGGACTCACTGTACAGGAGAGACCGGAGAGAGGAGCAGAGGCCTGATCAGAAGAGCTGACAATCTGAGGAAACAGCAATGCTGAATAACAGTCTACACTGCGTCACTAGATCCTTATACAGGGGTATAATGAGGCCTCACTGTACAGGAGAGAGTGGAGCGCGGAGCAGAGGCCTGATCACAAGAGTTGACAATCTGAGGAAACAGCAATGCTGAATAATAGTCTACACTGCGTCACTAGATCCTTATACAGGGGTATAATGAGGCCTCACTGTACAGGAGAGACCAGAGCGAGGAGCAGGGGCCTGATCACAAGAGCTGACAATCTGAGGAAACAGCAGTGCTGAATAACAGTCTACACTGCGTCACTAGATCCTTATACAGGTGTATAATGAGGCCTCACTGTACAGGAGAGACCGGAGCGAGGAGCAGGGGCCTGATCACAAGAGCTGACAATCTGAGGACACAGCAATGCTGAATAACAGTCTACACTGCGTCACTAGATCCTTATACAGGGGTATAATGAGGCCTCACTGTACAGGAAAGACCGGAGCGAGGAGCAGGGGCCTGATCACAAGAGCTGACAATCTGAGGAAACAGCAATGCTGAATAACAGTCTACACTGCGTCACTAGATCCTTATACAGGTGTATAATGAGGCCTCACTGTACAAGAGAGACCGGAGCGAGGAGCAGGGGCCTGATCACAAGAGCTGACAATCTGAGGAAACAGCAATGCTGAATAACAGTCTACACTGCATCACTAGATCCTTATACAGGTGTATAATGAGGCCTCACTGTACAGGAAAGACCGGAGCGAGGAGCAGGGGCCTGATCACAAGAGCTGACAATCTGAGGAAACAGCAATGCTGAATAACAGTCTACACTGCGTCACTAGATCCTTATACAGGGGTATAATGAGGCCTCACTATACAGGAGAGAGTGGAGCGCGGAGCAGAGGCCTGATCACAAGAGTTGACAATCTGAGGAAACAGCAATGCTGAATAATAGTCTACACTGCGTCACTAGATCCTTATACAGGGGTATAATGAGGCCTCACTGTACAGGAGAGACCGGAGCGAGGAACCGGGGCCTGATCACAAGAGCTGACAATCTGAGGAAACAGCAGTGCTGAATAACAGTCTACACTGCGTCACTAGATCCTTATACAGGGGTATAATGAGGCCTCACTGTACAGGAGAGACCGGAGCGAGGAGCCGGGGCCTGATCACAAGAGCTGACAATCTGAGGAAACAGCAATGCTGAATAACAGTCTACACTGCGTCACTAGATCCTTATACAGGGGTATAATGAGGCCTCACTGTACAGGAGAGACCGGAGCGAGGAGCAAGGGCCTGATCATAAGAGCTGACAATCTGAGGAAACAGCAATGCTGAATAACAGTCTACACTGCGTCACTAGATCCTTATACAGGGGTATAATGAGGCCTCACTGTACAGGAGAGAGTGGAGCGCGGAGCAGAGGCCTGATCACAAGAGTTGACAATCTGAGGAAACAGCAATGCTGAATAACAGTCTACACTGCGTCACTAGATCCTTATACAGGTGTATAATGAGGCCTCACTGTACAGGAGAGAGTGGAGCGAGGAGCCGGGGCCTGATCACAAGAGCTGACAATCTGAGGAAACAGCAATGCTGAATAACAGTCTACACTGCGTCACTAGATCCTTATACAGGGGTATAATGAGGCCTCACTGTACAGGAGAGACCGGAGCGAGGAGCAGGGGCCTGATCACAAGAGCTGACAATCTGAGGAAACAGCAATGCTGAATAACAGTCTACACTGCGTCACTAGATCCTTATACAGGGGTATAATGAGGCCTCACTGTACAGGAGAGACCGGAGCGAGGAGCAGGGGCCTGATCACAAGAGCTGACAATCTGAGGGCACAGCAATGCTGAATAACAGTCTACACTGCCTCACTAGATCCTTATACAGGTGTGTAATGAGGCCTCACTGTACAGGAGAGACCGGAGCGAGGAGCAGGGGCCTGATCACAAGAGCTGACAATCTGAGGGAACAGCAATGCTGAATAACAGTCTACACTGCGTCACTAGATCCTTATACAGGGGTATAATGAGGCCTCACTGTACAGGAGAGACCGGAGCGAGGAGCAGGGGCCTGATCACAAGAGCTGACAATCTGAGGAAACAGCAATGCTGAATAACAGTCTACACTGCATCACTAGATCCTTATACAGGGGTATAATGAGGCCTCACTGTACAGGAGAGACCGGAGCGAGGAGTCGGGGCCTGATCACAAGAGCTGACAATCTGAGGAAACAGCAATGCTGAATAACAGCCTACACTGCGTCACTAGATCCTTATACAGGGGTATAATGAGGCCTCACTGTACAGGAGAGACCGGAGCGAGGAGCAGGGGCCTGATCACAAGAGCTCACAATCTGAGGAAACAGCAATGCTGAATAACAGTCTACACTGAGTCACTAGATCCTTATACAGGGGTATAATGAGGCCTCACTGTACAGGAGAGACCGGAGCGAGGAGCAGAGGCCTGATCACAAGAGCTGACAATCTGAGGAAACAGCAATGCTGAATAACAGTCTACACTGCCTCACTAGATCCTTATACAGGGGTATAATGAGGCCTCACTGTACAGGAGAGACCGGAGCGAGGAGCAGGGGCCTGATCACAAGAGCAGACAATCTGAGGAAACAGCAATGCTGAATAACAGTCTACACTGCGTCACTAGATCCTTATACAGGGATATAATGAGGCCTCACTGTACAGGAGAGAGCGGAGCGAGGAGCAGGGGCCTGATCACAAGAGCTGACAATCTGAGGAAACAGCAATGCTGAATAACAGTCTACACTGCGTCACTAGATCCTTATACAGGGGTATAATGAGGCCTCACTGTACAGGAGAGACCGGAGCGAGGAGCCGGGGCCTGATCACAAGAGCTGACAATCTGAGGAAACAGCAATGCTGAATAACAGCCTACACTGCGTCACTAGATCCTTATACAGGGGTATAATGAGGCCTCACTGTACAGGAGAGACTGGAGCGAGGAGCAGGGGCCTGATCACAAGAGCTGACAATCTGCGGAAACAGCAATGCTGAATAACAGTCTACACTGCATCACTAGATCCTTATACAGGGGTATAATGAGGCCTCACTGTACAGGAGAGACCGGAGCGAGGAGCAGGGGCCTGATCACAAGAGCTGACAATCTGAGGACACAGCAATGCTGAATAACAGTCTACACTGCCTCACTAGATCCTTATACAGGGGTATAATGAGGCCTCACTGTACAGGAGAGACCGGAGCGAGGAGCAGGGGCCTGATCACAAGAGCTGACAATCTGAGGAAACAGCAATGCTGAATAACAGTCTACACTGCATCACTAGATCCTTATACAGGGGTATAATGAGGCCTCACTGTACAGGAGAGACCGGAGCGAGGAGCAGGGGCCTGATCACAAGAGCTGACAATCTGAGGAAACAGCAATGCTGAATAACAGTCTACACTGCGTCACTAGATCCTTATACAGGGGTATAATGAGGCCTCACTGTACAGGAGAGACCGGAGCGAGGAGCCGGGGCCTGATCACAAGAGCTGACAATCTGAGGAAACAGCAATGCTGAATAACAGTCTACACTGCGTCACTAGATCCCTATACAGGGGTATAATGAGGCCTCACTGTACAGGAGAGACTGGAGCGAGGAGCAGGGGCCTGATCACAAGAGCTGACAATCTGAGGACACAGCAATGCTGAATAACAGTCTACACTGCATCACTAGATCCTTATATAGGGGTATAATGACCACCCCCGGGTTAGCCCCCCCTTAGTGAGAATTTGGGTAAAAAATGATTACATTCGTTAGATCTTTGTTAGATCCGGTTTGATCAACCGGTTAATGACCACCCCCGGGTTAGCCCCACTAAGGGGGGGCTAACCCGGGGGTGGTTAATGACCACCCCCGGGTTAGCCCCCCCCTTAGTGAGAATTTGGGTAAAAAATGATTACATTCGTTAGATCTTTGTTAGATCCGGTTTGATCAACCAAAACTAACGTTAGATCACCCCTACAAAATGAGATATTTACGATCTTTTCCAGGGGGGGCTAACCCGTAGCTAGCCCCCCCAACTATGAAATTTGCCGTTTTTTGGATGGATTCTGATAGATATTCGTTAGATCCGGTTTGATCAGCAACAATTAACGTTAGATCTCCTTTCGTTCCCGAGATATTGGGGGGGTGCGGAGGGGGCTTAGCCCCCCCTAATTTGAAATTTGCAGTTTTTTGGATGGATTCTGATAGATATTCGTTAGATCCGGTTTGATCAGCAAAAAGTAACATTAGATCTCCTTTCGTTCCTGAGATATTTGGGGTGTCAGGTGGGGGGTTAGGTACGGGTTAGACCCCCCTAATTTGAAATTTGCCATTTTTTGGATGGATTCTGATAGATATTCGTTAGATCCGGTTTGATCAGCAAAAATTAACGTTAGATCTCCTTTCGTTCCCGAGATATTGGGGGTGTCAGGTGGGGGGTTAGGTACGGGTTAGCCCCCCCTAATTTGAAATGTGCCGTTTTTTGGATGGATTCTGATAGATATTCGTTAGATCCGGTTTGATCAGCAAAAATTAACGTTAGATCTCCTTTCGTTCCCGAGATATTGGGGGTGTCAGGTGGGGGGTTAGGTACGGGTTAGCCCCCCCTAATTTGAAGTTTGCCATTTTTTGGATGGATTCTGATAGATATTCATTAGATCCGGTTTGATCAGCAAAAATTAACGTTAGATCTCCTTTTGTTCCCAAGATATTGGGGGTGTCAGGTGGGGGGTTAGGTACGGGTTAGCCCCCCCAACTTTGAAATTTGCTGTTTTTTGGATGGATTCTGATAGATATTCGTTAGATCCGGTTTGATCAGCAAAAATTAACGTTAGATCTCCTTTCGTTCCCGAGATATTGGGGGTGTCAGGTGGGGGGTTAGGTACGGGTTAGCCCCCCCAACTTTGAAATTTGCTGTTTTTTGGATGGATTCTGATAGATATTCGTTAGATCTGGTTTGATCAGCAAAAATTAACGTTAGATCTCCTTTCGTTCCCGAGATATTGGGGGGGGGCGGTGGGGGGTTAGCCCCCCCTAATTTGAAATTTGCAGTTTTTTGGATGGATTCTGATAGATATTCGTTAGATCCGGTTTGATCAGCAAAAATTAACGTTAGATCTCCTTTCATTCCTGAGATATTGGGGGTGTCAGGTGGGGGGTTAGGTACGGGCTATCCCCCCCTAATTTGAAATTTGCCATTTTTTTGATGGATTCTGATAGATATTCGTTAAATCCAGTTTGATCAGCAAAAATTAACGTTAGATCTCCTTTTGTTCCCGAGATATTGGGGGTGTCAGGTGGGGGGTTTGGTACGGGTTAGCCCCCCCAACTTTGAAATTTGCCGTTTTTTGGATGGATTCTGATAGATATTCGTTAGATCCGGTTTGATCAGCAAAAATTAACGTTAGATCTCCTTTCGTTCCCGAGATATTGGGGGTGTCAGGTGGGGGGTTAGGTACGGGTTAGCCCCCCCAACTTTGAAATTTGCCATTTTTTGGATGGATTCTGATAGATATTCGTTAGATCCGGTTTGATCAGCAAAAATTAACGTTAGATCTCCTTTTGTTCCCGAGATATTGGGGGTGTCAGGTGGGGGGTTTGGTACGGGTTAGCCCCCCCAACTTTGAAATTTGCCGTTTTTTGGATGGATTCTGATAGATATTCGTTAGATCCGGTTTGATCAGCAAAAATTAACGTTAGATCTCCTTTCGTTCCCGAGATATTGGGGGTGTCAGGTGGGGGGTTAGGTACGGGTTAGCCCCCCCAACTTTGAAATTTGCCATTTTTTGGATGGATTCTGATAGATATTCGTTAGATCCGGTTTGATCAGCAAAAATTAACGTTAGATCTCCTGTTGTTCCCGAGATAGTTCCGATCTTTTTCTGGGGAGGGCTAACCCGTAGCTGTCTGAATGCAAAATCCTACAGAGACAAGTAGCGGCTTGGAAAATTCATTGTGGCGGTCTGGACTAGAAATAGGCAAAGCAAATGACCCCAGTAACAGCAAACGTCGCATGTGACCACTGGATATAAGGCCTCTTTCACATGATCTTAGTTTTGTCGTGTAATACACTGTTTTTCACGCATGTGTATTTCACGATGAAATGTACCCATTGAAACCGATGCGTTTATTCTCATATGCGTTATTTTCACGCATACGCAAATGTTTGAAAAAAAAAAACAACAATTACAGGATGTTCTATTCTGTAGCATATTACACGATTAGCCCATTAATACAAATCACTGGGCTGCGTGAAATAAGATGGGAAATGCGCAGTGACAACGCTGCATTTTTAACGCGCGCAATACGCATATGATCATGTGAAAGAAGCCTAAAAGTAACATAACCACTAGTGCGGTCTGCAGGGTGCCCGTGTAGCTAGTTTCTGCCTATCTATGGTCACTGTATAGGAGTAATATTGGTCTTTGCATGGTGTTTTATTCAGTCACAGTATGGCAGTATTATTTCATTACTACGTTGGTGTAACTCTCATCAGAGTGGGGGCAAGTAGGAAATCTTGGTGAGTTCCCACATTTTTTTCCCAGAACTTGACCCCTGGTAGTAGCTGATCTATAATCCAATGTGAGCATGTGATGTGTGGTGCTGAAGGGGTTCCCCGGGACTTTCCCAGGCTGCAGAACGCTGGTGGGGTGACGTCACCCCCCAGCGGGAAAGCTCAGGGAATCCTTACAGTGCCACAACAGAGGGATGCCTGTGAGCAGTGCTCCGCTGCAGCGGCATGGGTACTCATGGCCTCCCTTGCTGTCGGCTACCTGTGGGTCTTGTACTGCAGGGCTTGCCTGTGGTTCCCTGGCATTACCCCGGCATAGGACACTGGAGGGGCGACGTCACCCCGCCAGCAGGAGACACCAAGGAACCCCTGCAGTACCACATTCAGAGTTTAATTTCGGCTCAGACAAAACAGGTGTCATATTTAAGCAGTGTGAACTTAGCCTACGTCAGCAGATAAACGTTGATATGCCTCTATGACTTATCAAAAGTTACCTGAAAGCTAAATACAGGGCAGGAAATGCAACAGGTGGGATAGCGGCGGAACAGAGGAACGCAGCATGATGGAGCCGATCACATGCTCATCTGCTCCCTAAGCACTGCATGATGGCATTGAAAACCACATGTGGAAAAACCAGGTGGGGCAATGGCTTGAAAACCCACTTAGCTCCTTTTACATTTGCATGTAGTTTTATCAACACAATGTCTCCACTTTTGAGTGATTTTGATCCCACCCTCTGTTTGACCCTGTGTGTGACCCTTTTCTTTGGATGTTCAGCTTCACTTCAGTCATAAGAGCAGGCAGGGAAACACATCCTCATACAAGTGTGATCACTAAATGTGAAGGTCGGTATTGATTTCCTATGTATGGCATATTTCTATGCAGGAAGGTCTGATCTGCTGTGTGTAATCTGTGCATGAATGTGTGTATGGATCTGCTGGTCAGTGTGTGCAGATATGGATGGCGGCAGGAGGATGGTTGTAGAGAGCTGTGTGTTACGAAATTTAATCCCACTTTAAGCACATAAGTGCACAATAGGAAAATGTGCCAAGTAGCTGCAAACCCGTCCTTTACTTCAAGCCTCCCCATTACGTTATTTGTGTTGGCCAATTTATTCATATATAGGATATTAGTCATTCACACGAGTGTAGAATGCTTCACTGAAATGCTGAGAACTGGCAGCAGAGCTGGGCTAGTGACCACATGACCAGCCTAGTCGTGCTATTAGATAGCTGGCATGCGCCTAGTTCTGGGAGCTAAAGCACCCAGACGGCACCTCGGAGTGGAGCGCCACTGGTGTCATTATTCTGTGTGTCTGCAGGACAATACAGGCCTGCTCACAGCTGCATAGGGGAGCATTAGGTGGAAGATTCCCTTTAAGCACACCAACATATATAAATCCAAAAGAGAAAGAAGCATGATGCCCACTAAAGAGGCATTCCCAGCCTGATGGGTGTGCAGAGGCATGCCGTCTGAGGCAGCTAACTATCTCATTTGTCTCCTCCTCCAGCTTCTGTGTTCAGATGGCGGACATCATCCAGTATACTTGATGATCTCCCCTGCTGGCACTGTTCACTTCCATGCAGGCTGATGTGCAGATTGCAAGTACACAAGAGTGTGCCAGACGTCAGCGATCCAACCACGTCCAGCTCATGAACCAGAGGAGGTGCCAGAGAAATGAGAGTCGGCGGCCTGAAACTGCATTGAAAATTATTAATTCTCTGAGGGGCAGACGACAGGCAGTGCTCTGACCATCAGTGAATGACGACAAGAATAAGGCTGCTAGCAGCATAATCTCCCCACTACTTTCCCACCCAGTCTTACAATGACATGACGGGACGGTGAAGTAGTGGGGAAACAAAAAATTGTAATGATGGTCCCATTCACTTTGAATCGGACTATCACCTCACCTTTTTTTCTTTCCTGCCATGATGGCAGTCATTGATGGGGAAAAATTGTGAGCATGGACACAGCGTTAAAGAGCACCTGAACCTTTACTCTATATGTTGTCATGCTGTGGCTGATGCCCACAGCATGACAGAAAACTGTGTGCAGCTGCAGCTGTGTTCCAGACCTCCTGCAGCCCTCCTCCCACCGCCAGAGCCAGAAATCGCTTGACTGATCTGGCAAAATGCTAAATGAGTCAAGGTCCTCGCGCCGGGGGCAGGCAAGGCCACTTCCTGGAATGAAGGCCACACCCCCTGCAACATCACATGATGCAGCAGACTGCTGCGTCACGTGACGTCGACTCTTGGCCCATTCAATGGCTGTGGGTGGGCGGGCTTCAGCGGCGGTGGGCGTTATGCCTAATGACCTGGTTCATCACCAGGTCATTGAAGGTTTCCACTCACCAGATTCGGCGGGGGTAGGGGGTCCCCCGACCGGTGCAGCGGCATTGGTGGACAGATGTCCCGCCGCACTGCCGCACATAACTTACTGTCATGCTGTGGCCAGCAGCCACAGCATGACAGAATTAAAAATAAATAAATAAAAAAAACGTAGCGGTACCCTTTAAACAAAATCTATTTTTTGATGACAGTTCAACTTTACAAATGAAATTCCAACCAAAACACTGAGATGTCCATGGTGTATTGGCGATTAAGTAGGATCACTTTCCATGTTACATGCAGTAATGTTTACAGACAATACATGTAATACAAGTAACAACCCTCACATACCCCCATCTTCAGCAATAATGCCCCCAAAGTCAGTAATGTTGCCTTCGCTTTGCTCTCCTGTGTGTCCTGAATCCCACTCCTCACCACCTGCTGCACAGCAATATGGCTTACATGGCAGCAGGAGCAAGTGGCTGCATGGAGCTCATCATCCCGCTCACCTACACGAGGGCTGCTGCTGTCTGAACTGATCCGACATCTGCAGTCTGGGTCCGGACGCTTAGGAGGCAGTGACACACAGCAGCGCTTGCCAAGCTCCTCACAGGCTGAGCACAGCTACAGCCTCTACTAGGAGCTAAGCCGGCCTCGGAGGAGCGCTCCGACCGCCACACACTTCTTTCTATCCAAAGACGGTTCCTCCATTCCGAAGTAGGGTTTTTGTATGAGTGAAGAAAAACTAAAAGGGAAATGGAGATAAATTTATTGAAATGTTTAATCTCATAGAATACCAATAATAATTTACAATAAATATTCACGAAAGATGTAGGCTGTATCTGAAGAATAGAAGGACTGAAAATTCCCATGAGTGCAAAGTAACTCAAAGGAAAGAAGAAGAAGAACAGGAACGCCCCGGTGTTGGGGTGTTGGTGTTCTTCTTTGTTTTGTTTGAGTTACTTTGCACTCATGGGAATTTCCAGTCCTTCTCTTCTTCAGATACAGCCTACATCTTTCATGAATATTTATTGTAAATTATTATTGGTATTCTATGAGATTAAACATTTGAATAAATTTATATCGTGTCACATTAGTAATTTTCTTTGTTTTTTGTGTAAGTCAAACACCGATAACTCAGGAACTCCGTCTAGATGTTAAAATGTAGGTGTTCTATTTATATTACAGGGATTTGCAGTCCTAAGCTTTCAGGTTTTCACTGTTAAATATCTATTTCTGTAAGGTATTACTTTTACTTGTGTTTTTCACTGTACTAATAAGATTTACAGTGGGGAAAAAAAGTATTTAGCCAGTCAGCAATAGTGCAAGTTCCACCACTTAAAAAGATGAGAGGCGTCTGTAATTTACATCATAGGTAGACCTCAACTATGGGAGACAAACTGAGAAAAAAAAATCCAGAAAATCACATTGTCTGTTTTTTTTTTCATTTTATTTGCATATTATGGTGGAAAATAAGTATTTGGTCAGAAACAAGCAATCAAGATTTCTGGCTCTCACAGACCTGTAACTTCTTCTTTAAGAGTCTCCTCTTTCCTCCACTCATTACCTGTAGTAATGGCACCTGTTTAAACTTGTTATCAGTATAAAAAGACACCTGTGCACACCCTCAAACAGTCTGACTCCAAACTCCACTATGGTGAAGACCAAAGAGCTGTCAAAGGACACCAGAAACAAAATTGTAGCCCTGCACCAGGCTGGGAAGACTGAATCTGCAATAGCCAACCAGCTTGGAGTGAAGAAATCAACTGTGGGAGCAATAATTAGAAAATGGAAGACATACAAGACCACTGATAATCTCCCTCGATCTGGTGCTCCACGCAAAATCCCACCCCGTGGGGTCAGAATGATCACAAGAACGGTGAGCAAAAATCCCAGAAACCAAACTGGAACTGTTTGGTAGAAACACAACTTGTCGTGTTTGGAGGAAAAAGAATACTGAGTTGCATCCATCAAACACCATACCTACTGTAAAGCATGGTGGTGGAAACATCATGCTTTGGGGCTGTTTCTCTGCAAAGGGGCCAGGACGACTGATCCGGGTACATGAGAGAATGAATGGGGCCATGTATCGTGAGATTTTGAGTGCAAACCTCCTTCCATCAGCAAGGGCATTGAAGATGAAACGTGGCTGGGTCTTTCAACATGACAATGATCCAAAGCACACCGCCATGGCAACGAAGGAGTGGCTTCGTAAGAAGCATTTCAAGGTCCTGGAGTGGCCTAGCCAGTCTCCAGATCTCAACCCTATAGAAAACCTTTGGAGGGAGTTGAAAGTCCGTGTTGCCAAGCGAAAAGCCAAAAACATCACTGCTCTAGAGGAGATCTGCATGGAGGAATGGGCCAACATACCAACAACAGTGTGTGGCAACCTTGTGAAGACTTACAGAAAACGTTTGACCTCTGTCATTGCCAACAAAGGATATATCACAAAGTATTGAGATGAAATTTTGTTTCTGACCAAATACTTATTTTCCACCATAATATGCAAATAAAAGGAAAAAAAAAACAGACAATGTGATTTTCTGGATTTTTTTTTCTCAGTTTGTCTCCCATAGTTGAGGTCTACCTATGATGTAAATTACAGACACCTCTCATCTTTTTAAGTGGTGGAACTTGCACTATTGCTGACTGACTGAATACTTTTTTTCCCCACTGTATTTGTTTGATAATTAAATTGATTAAAAATGAGACCACATGAGGAGTTTTTGTTTAGTCTATGTACAGGCTTTTTTAACCCCTTGACGACCGCCCATTGACTTTTGCCGACGGGGCCTTATTCCTCCGCCATAGAGTTTTCACGTCGGGCGGGGAATGGCAGCCCCAGCTTGCCCCGTCGGCAATCGCAGGAACCCAGCTGTCCTACCGTCAGCTGGGATCCCAACCCCCAAAAATTAAATATTTTAATATTTATTCCACACGGTAAACGCCATAAAAAATAAAAAAAAGCCATAATTTCTATTTTTTTCACTGTTTGAGTCACAAAAAAAGGCATAAAACGTGATTAAAAAAATCGGATATACCCCAAAATGGTCCGAATAAAAGCTACAACTCTTCCCGCAAAAAATGAGGCATCCCACAGCTCCGTAGTCAGACAAATAAAAGCTCTACGGGGCTGCGCATGCGGTGAGACCAAATCCTCTCTCATTATTTAAAAAAAAAACGTTTTACTTTTTAAAAGTAGTAAAAAAAAAAAAAAAATACATAAATTTGGTTTCGGTGTGTCTGACCTGACACGGAGAATAAAGTTATTCTGCTATTTTTACCGCACAGGAAACTAACTAAAAATAAAACTCAAAAAACATTAGCGTAATTAATTTTTTAAAAATTTTCTCTATCCTAAAAAATAAATAAAAGTTATACAAAACATTATATGCACTCCAAAGTGGTGCCAAGGAAAAATACAACTTGCCAACTATGCAAAAAACAGGCCCCCTGTACTTTGAAATTTGCCGTTTTTTAAATGGATTCTGATAGATATTCGTTAGATCCGTTTGAGCAGCGGCGACTTCGGCGGGGGCCAGTTGTGGGCAGCATCAGGACTTCACTGGCGATGTGTCGCGGCGAGGAAGGAGGGGGAGTGTGCTGCGATGATTGCGAAGAGGCGGCCTGTAGGCATCATGGGGGACGAAAATGACTCACTGACCGAACTTTCAGATTGTCCCACTCACTCACCACCTCCTCACTTCACTCTCTCTCTGTTGGTCTCCCCCAATTGGACCCCTCCTCTTCTCCATCTACACCTCAGGACCGCTGCTGAACCGGATCTAACGAATATCTATCAGAATCCATCCAAAAAACTGCAAATTTCAAATTGGGGGGGGGGGCTAACCCGTACCTAACCCCCCACCTGACACCCCAATATCCCGGGAACGAAAGGAGATCTAACGTTAATTTTTGCTGATCAAACCGGATCTAATGAATATCTATCATAATCAATTCAAAAACGGCAAATTTCAAATTAGGGAGGGCTAACCCGTACCTAACCCCCCACCTGACACCCCAATATCTCGGGAACGAAAGGAGATCTAACGTTAATTTTTGCTGATCAAACCGGATCTAATGAATATCTATCATAATCCATTCAAAAACGGCAAATTTCAAATTAGGGGGGGCTAACCCGTACCTAACCCCCCACCTGACACCCCAATATCTCGGGAACGAAAGGAGATCTAACGTTAATTTTTGCTGATCAAACCGGATCTAACGAATATCTATCAGAATCCATCCAAAAAACTGCAAATTTCAAAGTTGGGGGGGCTAACCCGTACCTAACCCCCCCACCTGACACCCCCAATATCTCGGGAACGAAAGGAGATCTAATGTTAATTTTTGCTGATCAAACCGGATCTAACGAATATCTATCAGAATCCATCCAAAAAACAGCAAATTTCAAAGTTGGGGGGGCTAACCCGTACCTAACCCCCCACCTGACACCCCCAATATCTAGGGAACGAAAGGAGATCTAACGTTAATTTTTGCTGATCAAACCGGATCTAACGAATATCTATCAGAATCCATCCAAAAAACGGCAAATTTCAAATTAGGGGGGGTAACCCGTACCTAACCCCCCACCTGACACCCCCAATATCTCGGGAACGAAAGGAGATCTAACGTTAATTTTTGCTGATCAAACCGGATCTAACGAATATCTATCAGAATCCATCCAAAAAACAGCAAATTTCAAAGTTGGGGGGCTAACCCGTACCTAACCCCCCACCTGACACCCCCAATATCTTGGGAACAAAAGGAGATCTAACGTTAATTTTTGCTGATCAAACCAGATCTAACGAATATCTATCAGAATCCATCCAAAAAATGGCAAACTTCAAATTAGGGGGGGCTAACCCGTACCTAACCCCCCACCTGACACCCCCAATATCTCGGGAACGAAAGGAGATCTAACGTTAATTTTTGCTGATCAAACCGGATCTAACGAATATCTATCAGAATCCATCCAAAAAACGGCACATTTCAAATTAGGGGGGCTAACCCCCCACCGCCCCCCCCCAATATCTCGGGAACGAAAGGAGATCTAACGTTAATTTTTGCTGATCAAACCGGATCTAACGAATATCTATCAGAATCCATCCAAAAAACAGCAAATTTCAAATTAGGGGGGGCTAACCCGTACCTAACCCCCCCACCTGACACCCCCAATATCTCGGGAACGAAAGGAGATCTAACGTTAATTTTTGCTGATCAAACCGGATCTAACGAATATCTATCAGAATCCAGCCAAAAAACTGCAAATTTCAAATTAGGGGGGGCTAACCCGTACCTAACCCCCCCACCTGACACCCCCAATATCTCGGGAACGAAAGGAGATCTAACGTTAATTTTTGCTGATCAAACCGGATCTAACGAATATCTATCAGAATCCATCCAAAAAATGGCAAATTTCAAATTAGGGGGGGCTAACCCGTACCTAACCCCCCACCTGACACCCCCAATATCTCGGGAACGAAAGGAGATCTAACGTTAATTTTTGCTGATCAAACCGGATCTAACGAATATCTATCAGAATCCATCCAAAAAACAGCAAATTTCATAGTTGGGGGGGCTAGCTACGGGTTAGCCCCCCCTGGAAAAGATCGTAAATATCTCATTTTGTAGGGGTGATCTAACGTTAGTTTTGGTTGATCAAACCGGATCTAACAAAGATCTAACGAATGTAATCATTTTTTACCCAAATTCTCACTAAGGGGGGGCTAACCCGGGGGTGGTGTATAATGAGGCCTCACAGTACAGGCAAAGCCCTAGAAGGAGGACTGTGGAAAACCGATTTCTATTTAAAAAAAAAAAGAGCCGAATGAACCGGATCACCAAAAAGAGCCGAACTGCCCATCCCTGCTTTATATAGTGTCTTGGTATCTCTGGACTCCGCCCCTGACATGTGACCCCCTGACTCCTCCCCTCCTGTGACCTCATCCCAGGTCCTGTGCGCACAGAGCAGCCATATATGTGGAGTGCGGCTCTGCAGGTGGAGGTAGGTGCTGGAGATTCCCCATTACTGGGCGGTGGGTTATTAACCCTTTGAGCACAGAGCCCGGCGGTGTTTTCTGCTTCCCCCATTGTATGGACAGAAGTGCTGCTCAGTGTGTGAGGAAAGCTGCACTAATGAGAGAAAATGGCCGCCCGGTACCTGATTTGTGGCCACAGACGACATTGAAGCTGAATGTGCAGGAAATAAAGAGCCTGGAATGGGCAAAATGTGGAATGAATCCCAAGAGCAAAAGGGATTTTAGCCCAAAATCCATAAATTAGGGTAAGGATATGTGCACACGTTGCGGAATTGCTGCAGAGATTTCTGCGGGAATTCCGGAATTACATTCTGCAGGAAATATGCGCGCAATCCGCATTTTAAATTCCAGCCTATTTCCCGCGGAAAAACTAGCAATTTGCAAGTGTAATTAGCTTGCAAAATGCTAGCGTTTTCCAAGCGATCTGTAGCATTGCTTGGAGAACTGATTGACAGGTTGGTCACACTCGTCATACATAGTGTTTGACGAGTGTGACCAATGTTTTACAATTGAGGCCGCCTATGCGGCATTAGTAGTAAAAAGATCTAATGTTAATAATAATTAAAAAAATAAAAAATCGTGTTTTTCTCACCTTCCAGCATCCCCCGCAGCCTTCCTGATCCTCGCGATGCTCCCGGCAGGTCCCGTTCCCAGCAATGCCTTTCGACAATGACCTTTGATGACGAGATCGCGACATCATCAAAGGTCATTGTCGCAATGCATCACTGGGAACGGGAGCATCGCTGAGGCCAGGGGACGCCAGACGGGGAGAATATGACGATTTTTTTATTTTGATTCTATTTTTTACAGGGATATGGTGCCCGGAGGACAGTCTCCTCTCCTCCAGACCGTGGGTACCATCCGCAAATGTTTTGCTTTTCGCATGTTGGGCACAGCCACATGCGGAAAGTAAGCAGAACAATGCATTCCTATGTGGGCGGATTTTCCCGCGATGCAATTCCACCACGGAGAAATTCGCAGCATTAGCACAACATGTGCGGAATGCCATAGGATTGCATGGGATGCTTTTTTTTTTTTCGTTTTCGCGGCAAAATCGCGCATTTAAAATCGCCGCGAAAACGCAAAAAAACTGCTACGTGTGAACACAGCCTAAATCCGTCCTCTTGGGGGGGCAACGCCTTTAAGCTGTATATTCACAAATTTCAGGAGTCTAGCGAGCAAAATGGCAGCGCACGAGGCCTCGGCACTGGAGGACACTGATGCTGGTGTCTCGGAGACTTGGTTGGGCTCTTCCCATGATCGGGCTGGAAGTCTTCATAGCTTTACGTTCTGTCAGAAAAACAGGTGAAATAGGAAAGGATGAAGAGGAAAATGTCTATGTTCGGAGTGATATGGATGTGAGAGCGACGGATTCAATATGGGAGAAGCCGCGTAAAGGGGAGAAAATTCCTCAGCTTGTTCCAGGGTAAAAATATAGGTCCGTTTGTGGAAAACTCAGCAAGAGGCGACGCTCGGTAAGACCTGGTCAGCTAGAACCATGTGGAACTTGTTGCAAATGTCACTGTTTGCAAAACCACTACATCATCAAAAAGGCAAATTTTCCAAGGCTGAAGGCTTCACTTCAGGACATTGACTGAGAGCAGCTACCGTCAGATAGTGCTACAAGATGATCAAAATTTTCCAATCAATTTTCCAGCGTAGAGCAGGGGTGGGCAATTAATTTTCCAGAGGGGCCACTTGAGAGACCTTGACTGTTGTGGAGGGCCGAACCAACAGGCTGAAATGAATTAAGCTCAATATTAATATCATCATATAATTATTAATATAACAATTATAATTAATATGAATCATAACACTCAACATTGAGCAGAATTAAGTATGCCGACACTCCCCTATATACTGTTTGAACCTGGACACAGCCCCTTCTATATATCGTATGAGGCCCACGCAGCCTCCCCTTTTCCAGCACGTGAGGCCCACACAGGATCCCCATGTCCAGCACATGAAGCCCACGCAGGCTCCCCATGTCCAGCACATGAGGCCCACGCAGGCTCCCAATGTCCAGCAAATGAGGCACACTCAGGCTCCCCATGTCCAGCACATGAGGCCCACGCAGGTTCCCAATGACCAGCACATGAGGCCCACGCAGGTTTCCCATGTCCAGCACATGAGGCACACGCAGGCTCCCCATGTCCAGCACATGAGGCCCACGCAGGTTCCCAATGACCAGCACATGAGGCCCACGCAGGCTCCCAATGACCAGCACATGAGGCCCACGCAGGCTCCCCATGTCCAGCACATAAGGCCCACACAGCATCCCCATGGCAAGCGTGAGAGCCCGATAACCTACCCATGTCCACAGTAAGACCCCCATAGCCTCCCCATGTCCACATTAAGACCCCCATAGCCGACCCCCATAGCCTCCCCATGTCCACGGTAAGACCCCCAAAGCTTCCCCATTTCCACAGTAAGACCCCCATAGCCTCCAGATGTCCACAGTAAGACCCCTATATCCTCCCTATGTCCACAGTAAGACCCCCATAGCCTCCCGATGTCCACAGTAAGATCCCCATAGTCTACACATGTTCACAGTAAGACCCCCCATAGCCTCCCAATGTCCACAGTAAGACCCCCATAGCCTCCCAATGTCCACAGTAAGAGCCCCATAGCCTCCCAATGTCCACGGTAAGACCCCCATAGCCTGCCTATGTGCAGCCAAACATCCCATATACATAAATGTAAAAAAAAACATACTCCCCTCGGTCCCGTTCCCACGGCGATCTGCTTCTGTTCCTGTCTCGGTGTCTCCGATGCGCTGACTCTCCGGCTGTACACAGTTGACGTGATGAAATTACATCATCGCGTTGGCTGTTTCACACGCTGATTGGTGGAGGAAGTGGCCATAGTCATTGTGGATATAGACAGCGGAGACAGCGAATGGGTGGGTTATGGTGCGGACTGAGGGCCACTGTTTTCAGCCCCTAGGCTGTCTCGGTCCATGGGCCGTACTGAGACAGCCAGAGGGCCGCACTTTTCCCAGGTGTGGCATAGAGTATGAGCTCCACGTACCAAAATCTCTGCATTTAGAGCCTTGGCTGCTATCAGTGAGGTTGTTTATGGGTGTCTGAGAAAGGTTCTGCTACTGAATGCACTGGGGCAAATCATCAGGATCCGCTTCTTGCACATCCTATGTAATCATCAACTAATGACATCCCAAATGTGCTTGATGGGAGACAAGCCCAAAGACGCTGCAGGATTTTTAGGCCACACAGGCTGCTCACAGTGACACCAGCAACATGCAGTCTGGGGTTGACATGTTGAAAAATGGACATACCATTGGTTCCATGATTGATCCACTCTGTACTGCAAGTCAAATTATATGCCACTAATCAAGCATAATGCATCAAACAGTGAATGCTGACATAAACCTTCATAAGGGGTTTATACAGTCATATGTTAAAGTTTGGGCACCCCTATTAATGTTAACCTTTTTTCTTTATAACAATTTTGTTTTTTGCAACAGGTATTTCAGTTTCATATATCTAATAACTGATGGACTCAGTTATATTTCTGGATTCAAATGAGGTTTATTGTGCTAACAGAAAATGTGCAATCTGCATTTAAACAAAATTTGACCGCTGCAAAAGTATGGGCACCCTTATCATTTTCTTGATTTGAACACTCCTAACTACTTTTTACTGACTTCCTGAAGCACTAAATTGGTTTTGTAACCTCATTGAGCTCTGAACTTCATAGCCAGGTGTATCAAATCATGAGAAAAGGTATTTAAGGAGGCCACTTGCAAGTAGTTCTCCTATTTGATTCTCCTATGAAGAGTGGCATCATGGGCTCCTCAAAACAACTCTCAAATGATCTGAAAACAAAGATTATTCAACATAGCTTTTCAGGGGAAGGATACAAAAAGTTGTCTCAGAGATTTAACCTGTCAGTTTCCACTGTGAGGAACATAGTAAGGAAATGGAAGAACACAGGTACAGTTCTTGTTAAGCCCAGAAGTGGCAGGCCAAGAAAAATATCAGAAAGGCAGAGAAGAAGAATGGTGAGAACAGTCAAGGACAATCCACAGACCACCTACAAAGACCTGCAGCATCATCTTGCTGCAGATGGTGTCACTGTGCATCGGTCAACAATACAGCGCACTTTGCACAAGGAGAAGCTGTATGGGAGAGTGATGCGAAAGAAGCCGTTTCTGCAAGCACGCCACAAACAGAGTTGCCTGAGGTATGCAAAAGCACATTTGGACAAGCCAGTTACATTTTGGAAGAAGGTCCTGTGGACTGATGAAACAAAGATTGAGTTGTTTGGTCATACAAAAAGGCGTTATGCATGTAGGCTAAAAAACACAGCATTCCAAGGAAAACACTTGCTACCCACAGTAAAATTTGGTGGAGGTACCATCATGCTTTGTGGCTGTGTGGCCAATGCCGACACCGGGAATCTTGTTAAAGTTGAGGGTCGCATGGATTCAACTCAGTATCAGCAGATTCTTGACAATAATGTGCAAGAATCAGTGATGAAGTTGAAGTTACGCAGGGGATGGATATTTCAGCAAGACAATGATCCAAAACACCGCTCCAAATCTACTCAGGCATTCATGCAGAGGAACAATTACAATGTTCTGGAATGGCCATCCCAGTCCCCAGACCTGAATATCATTGAACATCTGTGGGATGATTTGAAGCGGGCTGTGCATACTCGGCGACCATCAAACTTAACTGAACTGGAATTGTTTTGTAAACAGGAATAGTCACAAATACCTTCATCCAGGATCCAGGAACTCATTAATAGCTACAGGAAGTGACTAGAGGCTGTTATTTTTGCAAAAGGAGGATCTACGAAATATTAATGTCACTTTTATGTTGAGGTGCCCATACTTTTGCACCGGTCAAATTTTGTTAAAATGCAGATTGCACATTTTCTGTTAGTACAATAAACCTCATTTGAATCCAGAAATATAACTGAGTCCATCAGTTATTAGATATGTGAAATTGAAATAGCTGTTGCAAAAACCAAATTTGTTATAAAGAAAAAGGGTTAACATTAATAGGGGTGCCCAAACTTTAACATATGACTGTATAACATTGGGCTAATAACAGGTGCTCCACTGACCTCACACCACCGCTCACAAAGGCTATTATGCTGCAAAGCAATATGGCAATGGAGGCTGGAAAGGAGGTTTATATTCTTTAGTGAAGAGTCCCTGTCATGCTCCTGGATTCGAACCCTTGATCCTGTGTTTTTTGGTCGGCTTCTCTGTCCACCAAGCCACAGACACAACTTTTTTCTGGGTGTTTGAGTTCTGCTATTCTGTTTTCAATCTGTTTAGCATAATACAGGTGTCTTCATTTGTTAATTCAAAAAAGTTCATTTTTTTTTCTCATTAATGTACACTCTGCACCCCATCTTGGCTGAAAAAAAAGCAGAAATTAGGTAATTTTCACAAATTTATTAAAAAAGAAAAACTGAAATATCTCATGGTCATAAGTATTCAGACCCTTTGCTCAGTATTGAGTAGAAGCACCCTTTGGCTCTAGTACAGCCATGAGTCTTCTTGGGAATGATGCAACAAGTTTTTCACACCTGGATTTGGGGATCCACTGCCGTTTTTCCTTACAGATCATCTCCAGTTCCGTCATGTTGGATGGTGAACGTCGGTGGACAGCCATTTTCAGGTCTTTCCAGAGATGGTCAATTAGGTTTAGGTCAGGGCTCTGGCTGGGCCAGTCAAGAATGGTCACAGAGTTGTTCTGAAGCCACTCCTTTGTTATTTTAGCTGTGTGCTTAGGGTCATTGTCTTGTTGGAAGGTGAACCTTTGGCCAAGTCTGAGGTCCAGAGCACTCTGGAAGAGGTTTTCATCCCTGATATCGCTGTACTTGGCCACATTCTTGTTTCCTTCAATTGCAACCAGTCGTCCTATCCCTGCAGCTGAAAAACACTCCCATAGCATGATGTTGCCATCACCATGTTTCACTGTTGGGATTGTATTAGGCACGTCATGAGCAGTGCCTGGTTTTCTCCACACATACCACTTAGAATTGTCACCGCAAAGTTCTAGCTTCATCTCATCAGACCAGAGAATCTTATTTCTCATAGTCTGGGAGTCCATCATGTGTTTTAGCAAACTCTATGCAAGCTTTCATTTGTCTTGCACTGAGGAAAGGCTTCCGTCGGGCCACTCTGCAATAAAGGCCCGACTGGTGGAGGGCTGCAGTGATAGTTGACTTTGTGGAACTTTCTCCCATCTCCCTACAACATCTGTGTAGCTCAGCCACAGTGATCTTGGGGTTCTTCTTTACCTCTCTCATCAAGTCTCTTCTCCCACGATTGCTTAGTTTGGCTGGAAGGCTCGGTCTAGGAAGACTTCTGGTGGTCACAAACTTCTTCCATTTAAGGATTATAGAGACCACTGTGCTCTTAGGAACCTTGAGTACAGCAGAAATTCTTTTGTAACCTTGGCAAGATCTGTAACCTTGCCATAATTCTGTATCTGAGCTCCTCGGCCAGTTCCTTTGACCTCATGATTCTCACTTGGTATGACATGCACTGTGAGCTATGAGGTCTTATATAGACATGTGTGTGCCTTTACTAATCAAGTTCTATAAGTTTAATTAAACACAGCTGGACTCCAATGAAGGACTAGAACCATCTCAAGGAGGATCACAAGAAAATGGACTGCATGTGACTTAAATATGTGTGTCTGAGCAAAGGGTCTGAATACTTATGACTATGTGATGTTTCAGTTTTTCCTTTTTAATAAATTTGCAAAAATTTCTACATGTCTGTTTTTTTTTCAGTGAAGATGGGGTGCAGAGTGTACATTAATGAGAAACAAAATGAACTTTTGGAATTTACCAAATGGCTGCAATGAAAGAAAGAGTGAACAATTTAAAGGGGTTTGAAAACTTTCCATACCCACTGTATCTTCTGTCTCTCTTTAGGAAGTTGGTGGCATATTTTCTAACAGTATGTACTTTAAACTTTATTTTGTATTTCATAGTTTTTTTTTACCCACGCTAGGATCGATCTTTCTTTTTTCAGCACATTTTCCCTTTAGTAGGTAATTTACACTCTGCTCTTCCTTCTGGTTCTTTAGAAGGAATGTGAAGCGCTCACTGGCTTTTAGACGTCATAGGTCCAAGTTACTGTCTTCAAGTCTGTGGTTAGGACTCTCGCTCTTCACGCAGAAACCACAAGGGACTGCGGTGTCAGGATCACTAGTCTGTATAGGAACCGGCAGGGACAGTTGCAGTATTTAGCTTTACCAATTTTCCCGAGTGAGTAACTACACTAGCATAACCTTATTACCAGTCCATCATGGAAGCTGTGGAAACCTTGACCACGCAATCGCAGTCCTTTGTTGGAGTTGGCAAATATCAAGTAGCAACAACAGCATGTGTTAATGACTGCTACACAGGATCTACTACATTTAAAACCGCCTTTTGAGCCTAAGGTACATTTTCTACGACAGGGACTGACATAAATTTTCCATTTTTCTTTCTTCATGTAAGGTATTTTTTCAGCTCTGTGTCCTGTTTCTTCCGGAGCAGAGAATTAACGTGTGGGATTGTTCTGTCATTGCTTCATGGAGATCCTCAGGCCTGGGTATTTTATGTGCCTGAGGATTCTCTAGTGCTTTCCTCAGTTGACGCTTTTTTTCTCAGTTCTGAGGCTCATTTATGATGACCCGAATAAAGTTATTGTTGCTGAATCAATGATCTGCTGGTTGGATCAGGGGAATCGTTTTGTGGAGAACCATTGCTCTCAGTTCAGATGCTGGCAGTGCAAACCTCATTGAATGACCCAACACTCCATGGTCAGTTTTGCCAGGGTCTTTCTAGCCAGATATGAGATATGATGGTTAGAACCTCTATGTTGTACATGGATGAGACCATGTCACTGGTAGTGCGTTTGGACAGATGTCTTGCGGACAAGAAAACATCCGGGAGTGTTTTAGTGACTTCGGCTTCTCATCTTATTGAGGCAGAAGAACCTATGCAAATTGAGGCCTGCACAGAGTGCAAGGAGGAAATTAAACTTGGAACCCCTGCTCATTTCTGTCTTACTTTGGTCACATATGTTCAGTGTTTCAGATACAATAATGAAGTAAAGCTTAGGGGAAAGAAATACAATAGCCATTAATATGTAAGGAGAATAGGGTGCACCTACATAATCAGACAAGCACATAATATGTGTAGAGCAGGGTGCCACACCGTGCCTGAGGAAACATCATGGAAAAAGGCAAAAAAAACAAACAACCAAACACATGGGTCGGTGTGCACACCTGATTCAGTATCCTGACCATAATAGTATAAAATATATAGCTTTATTGGAACACTAGGATATACAAAACCACAAATGCATAAAAACAATTAAAACTTAGATACAACATGGTAGTTGACTGACACCCCTGAAAATAGAGACATAAGCAATCCTACTAAGTTTCACACATGAAAGTTTTACAGATGATGTGGTATGCTTTGGATCATGAGCTGTACCACACCTTCGCCATACTTTTTCTCTTTCCATCATTCTGCTAGAGGTTGATCTTGGTTTCATCTATCCAAAGAATGTTCTTCCAGAACTGTGCTGGCTTTTTTAGATGTTTTTTAGCAAAGTCCAGTCTTGATGCTTATGAGTGGCTTGCACCGTGCAGAGAACCCTCTGTATTTACTTTCATGCAGTCTTCTCTTTATGGTAGATTTGGATATTGATACGCCTACCTCCTGGAGAGTGTTGTTCACTTGGTTGGCTGTTGTGAAGGGGTTTCTCTTCACCATGGAGATTATTCTGCGATCATCCACCACTATTGTCTTCTGTGGGCGCCCAGATCTTTTTGCATTGATGAGTTCTCCAGTGCTTTCTTTCTTTCTTTCTTTCTTTCTTTCTCAGGATGTACCAAACTGTAGATTGTGCCACTCCTAATGTTGTAGCAATTTCTCAGATGGGTTTTTTCTGTTTTTGCAGCTTAAGGATGGCTTGTTTCACCTGCATGGAGAGCTCCTTTGACCGCGTGTTTCCTTCACAGCAAAACCTTCCAAATGCAAGCACCACACCTCAAATCAACTCCAGGCCTTTTATCTGCTTAATTGAGAATGACATAACGAAGGGATTGCCCACACCTGTCCATGAAATAGCCTTGGAGTCAATTGTCCAATTACCTTTGGTCCCTTTAAAAACAGGGTGGCACATGTTAAGGAGCTGAAACTCCTAAACCCTTTATCCAATTTTAATGTGGATACCCTCAAATGAAAGCTGAAAGTCTGAACTTCAACTGCATCTGAATTGTTTTGTTTAAAATTCATTGTGGTAATGTCTAGAACCAAAATTAGAAAAATGTTGTCTCTGTCCAAATATATATGGACCTAACTGTATGTCCTAGTGTTCCAATAAGCTAGATATTTTATGCTATTATAGTCAGGATATTGAATTATAGTAACATAGCAAGGCTGAAAAAAGACATTTGTTCATCCAGTTCAGCCTATATTCCGTCAGAATAAATCCCCAGATCTACGTCCTTCTAAAGAACCTAATAACTGGAAGATACAATATTGTTACGCTCCAGGAAGATATTCAGGCCTCTCTTGGACTTAGTTCGCCATCACCACCTCCTCAGGCAAGGAATTTCAGATTCTCACTGCCCTAATATTAATAATCCTCTTCTATGTTGATGGAAAAACATTCAGACACAGAGAATGCCCCCATGTGACCGTCACCTTCCTTGTTATAAACAGATCCTCAAAGAGATATTTATATTGTCCCCTTATATACTTATACATGTTTATTATATCGCCCCTCAGTCGTCGTTTTTTTAGACTAAATAATCCTAGTTTTGCTAATCTCTCTGGGTATTGTAGTTCACCTATCCCCTTTATTAATTTTGTTGCCCTCCTTTGTACCCGCTCTAGTTCCATTATATCCTTCCTGAGCGCTGGTGCCCAAAACTGTACACAGTACTCCATGGGTGGTCTAAGCAGGGATTTGCACAGAGGCAGTATAATGTTCTCATCATGTGTATCCAGACCTCTTTTAATGCACCTCATGATCCTGTTTTCCTTGGCAGCCGCTGCCTGGCACTAGCTGCTCCAGGTAAGTTTATCATTAACTAGAAACCCCAAGTCCTTCTCCATGTCAGATTTACCCAGTGGTTTTCCATTCAGTGTGTAATGGTGATATTGATTCCTTCTTCCCATGTGTATAACCTTACATTTATCAATGTTAAACCGCATCTGCCACCTTTCGGCCCAAGTTTTCAACTTATTCAAATCCATCTGTAGCAGAATACTATCTTCTTTTGTATTGACTGCTTTACATAGTTTTGTATCATCTGCAAATATCGATATTTTACTGTGTAAACCTTCTACCAGATTGTTAATAACTATGTTGAAGAGAATAGGTCCCAACATCCTGCGATGCCCCACTGGTCACAGCGATCCAGTTAGAGAATATACCATTTATAACCACCCTCTGCTTTCTATCCCTAAGCCAGTTACTTACCCATTTACACACATTTTCCCCCAGACCTAGCATTCTGATTTTGTATACCAACCTCTTGTGTGGCACGGTATCAAATGCTTTGGAAAAATCACGATATACCACGTCCAATGGTTCTCCTTGGCCCAGTCTAAGTTGGGTGACGGGTTCCTGTCGCTCGGCGGTCTCCCATTCCTCTCAGGCCGCAGTGGAGCCTGCTCAGCAGACTCGTCGATCCTGGTGTTCTGCTCACACCAGCATTGTGGGTTTGGTTGCTGCTGCCACCTCTGGTCGAACTATAGCAACACATGCTGGTCAGCAGCGAACTATTCCAGGGACTAAGTCCTCCTTTTGGTCCACTGAGCATGCCTGTGGGACGATCTCTCATTGGAGTTCGGAGGTCACATGTTCAGGTCCTTCTCCAGCTCGTATTGGACCATCATGCTATAAAAGGTTCCCATGGCCGCCCCGCCGTGCGCTATGATAGACTTTGATTCTATATGGTTTAGAGTTATGTGTGATGATGGATGTATCAGACTGGTGACTGACTCATTAAGAATCCCTCCCTTTGATACGCATGAGTTAGAGTCTAAGGCCGCGATCACACACAGCGAGATACAGCCGAGTCTCGCAGGTTAAACCCAAGCTCTGGCGCCGGCACTCCGGAGTGGAGCGTGCAGCCGCACAGCAATACATGGAGCTGCACGCTCCGCTCCGGAGTGCCGGTGCCAGAGCTTGGTTTTAACCTGCAAGACTCGGCTGTATCTCGCTGTAGTGTGACTCCGGCCTTATAGTTAGAGTCAGTACCTAGCACTTGCACTGCTTAGTGCCACAGTGTTCTCTGCTCTCCTTCCTGTAGCGCCTGTGGGCGTCAGTCAGTACAGGCATCACTTACTGCTGATACCGCAGCCTCAGCATGAGCGGCGCCATGCACAGATAGGTGCGCCTTCCAGCACTGTGCTTATGCTGGTTAGTGGTGACCACCAGGGTAGACATTGCACCCGCTCTGAAGCGGTAAGTTTACACTGAGTCGTGACCTGTGACGCTCAACAGGTCACGCTTATACGCCGGCTAGTACGTACTCTGTGAGGTAACAGAGTCTGTCCTTGCACGCACCGGGTCAGAGGTTATCCGCTGGTGTCCGGCTACCTCCTATCATATCCCATCCGTCATTGCCTAGCTGCAGTTTACACCTCTGTACAGAGGATCCCGAGCTGCGAACGCACCTTATACCATTTACCATCTTCCTTATTTGGTGCGTTCCGCCAGCCCTTAACAGTCTATAGCTTACCTCTTCATAAAAGCTGATTAGATTGGTTTGACAGGAGCGATTCCTCATAAACCCATGCTGATATGGAGTTAAACAGTTATTCTCATTGAGATAATCCAGAATAACATCCCTCAGAAACCATGCAAATATTTTACCAACAATAGAGGTTAGACTTACTGGCCTATAATTTCCAGGTTCACTTTTAGAGGCCTTTTTGAATATTGATACCACACTTGCTATGCGCCAGTCCTGTGGAACAGTCCCCGTCACTATAGAGTCCCTAAACAAAAGAAATAATGGTTTGTCTATTGCATTACTTAGTTCTCTTAGTACTCGTGGGTGTATGTCATCTGGACCCGGAGATTTACCTATTTTAATCTTATTTAGCTGGATTCGCACCTCTTCTTGGGTTAGTTTGGTGACCCTTAATATAGGGTTTTCTTTGTCCCCCGACATTTCACCTAGCAATTTATTTTTCACCGTGTATACAATGGACAAAAAGGTGTTTAATATGTTAGCTTTTTCCTCGTCATCTACAACCATTCTTTCTTCACAATTTTTCAAGGGGCCAACACTTTCACTTTTGATTCTTTTACTATTGATATAGTTGAAAAACAGTTTGGGATTAGTTTTACTTTCCTTTACTCACCATTCTGCTTCAGTAGTTGAAATGCTTTCTTTTTACTGTTAATTGCCCCTCTTACTTTTTTGTCTAGCCACATTGGGTTTTTCCCATTTCTTGTCCTTTTATTCCCACAAGGTATAAACCGCTTACAGTGCTTATTTAGGATGTTCTTATACATTTCCCATTTATTATCTGTGTTCTTATTTCTAAGGACATTGTCTCAGTCAACCAGATTAAGGGCATCTCTAAGCTGGTCAAACTTTGCCTTGCTAAAGTTCAGTGTTTTTGTGACTCCCTGACAAGTCCCCCTTGCGAAAGACAAGTGAAACTGTACAATATTGTGGTCGCGATTTCCTAGATGCCCGACGACCTGCAGATTTGTTATTCTGTCAGGTCTGTTAGATAGTATTAGGTCTAAAAGTGCTGTTCCTCTGGTTGGATTGTGGACCATTTGTGAACGATAATTTTTCTTGGTTATTAGCAGAAACCTGTTGCCTTTATGGATTTCCAGGTCTCTGTTTCCCAGTTAATATCCGGGTAGTTAAAGTCCCCCAGAACAAGGACATCATTATGGGTTGCAGCTTCATCTATCTGCCTTAGAGCTACGGCCATACTATCAGTATTTGTTCAGTATTTTTTCTCAGCATTTGTAAGCCAAAACCAGGTGAGGAACAATCAGAGGACAAGGTATAATAGAAACAAGTGCACCAATTCTGCATGTTTGACCCACTCCGACTTTTGGCTTACAAATACTGATGTGAAATACTGATAGTGTGGCTGTAGCCTTAGTAGTAGACTTTCCATGATTTCTGTTATATTTGGGGTTTGTAACAGACCCCAATGAGAATTTTGTTACTCTATTTCCCTCCATGTATTTCGACCCATATGGACTCGACATCCTCATTCCCTTCGCTTATATCCTCTCTTAAAGTGGACTTTAGACAAGACTTTACATAAAGACAAACCCCTCCTCCACTCCGATTTTTACGATGCAAACTAAACAGAGATTAGCCCTGTAAGTTAACTGCCCAGTCATAGCTTTCATCTAACCATGTCTTGGTTATTTCCACTATGTCATAGTTACCTGTAGATATTTCTGCTTCTGGTTCTTCCATCTTGTTTGTCAGGCTTTTGGCATTTGTGAGCATGCAGTTTACAGGATTTTGTTTTGTTCCAATCTCCTCCCTGTGGATTGTTTTAGAAATTTTCTTACCTCCCTTCGGAGTATGTTGTGTTGGGTCTTTTTTGCTGCATCTCATATCCTTCATCAGTATGTTTTGTGACTTCATGTTCGTGTCTAATCAGGTGTGCACACCGACCCATTTGTTTGGTCTTTTTTTGCTTTTTTCCATTAATATGTAAGGACACTGGTTTTAAAGATTTGAGGTTCTCTCTAATGCATACTACTGTTTTTTATTTTTTTACAAGTGTCTTTGCTTACTAAAGTTATACACTGCTAAAAAAATAAAGGGAACACTAAAATATCACATTCTAGATATCACTGAATGAAATATTACAGTTGCAAATTTTTATTGATTATATAGTGGAATGCATTGAGAGCAATAAAACATAAAATGATCACTGTAAATTATAATTAATATCCCAAGGAAGTCTGGATTTGGAATGATACTCAAAATCAAAGTGGAAACTCAAATGGCACGCTTATCTAGCTTCAGTGGAAACGCCTCAAGACAAGGAAATGATGCTCAATAGTGTGTGTGGCCTCCACGTGCCTGAAAGACCTCCTTACAACACCTGGGCATGCGCCTGATGAGGCAGTGGATGTTCTGCTGAAAGATCTCCTCCCAGACCTGGATTAAAGCATCAGTCAACTCCTGGACATTCTGTGGTGCAACGTGGCGTTAGTGGATGGGGCGCGAGACATGATGTCCCATATGTGGGTGATTGGATACAGGTCTGGGGAACGGGCAGACCAGTGCATAGCATCAATACCTTCATCATGCAGGAACTGCTGACACACTTCAGCCACATGAGGCCTAGCATTGTTATCCATCTGAAGGAACCAAGGACCTAGTGCATCTGCATATTGTAGGTCTAAGGATCTATCCAAATAAATTCCTCCCCACACCATTTCTGACCCACTGCCAAACCGGTCATGCTGGAGGATGTTGCTGGCAGCAGAACATTTTCCATGGTATCTCCAGACTCTATCACGTTTGTCACGTGTTCAGTGTAAACCTGCGCTCATCCGTGATGAGCAGAGGGCGCAAATGTCAAATTTGCCTATCTTGGTGTCCTCTGGCGAATGCCAATCGCCCTGCACATTGTTGGGGTGTAAGCTCAAACTCACTTGTGGACGTCGGGCCCTCATGCCACCCTCATGGAGTCTGTTTCTGACAGTTTGAGCAGACACATGGAGGTTAGCGGCCTGCTGGAGGTTATTTTTCAAGGCTCTGGCACTGCTACTCCTTGCACAAAGGAGGTAGTGGTCCTGCTGCTGGGTTGTTAACCTCCTACGGCCCCCTCTACATCTCCTGGTGTATAGGCCTGTCTCTTAGCATCTGTTCCATGCTCTGGGCACTGTGTTGTCAGACACAGTAACCCTTCTTGACCCAGCTCATATTGATGTGCCAACCTGGATGAGCTGCACTACCTGACCAACTTCTGTGGGTTGTAGCACCGCCTAATGCTACTGTACAGTACCTCCTAGGGGTGACAGTAATGACAAAATGCCAAAGTGACCAAAACAGAAAAAAAGGATGAGAACAGCGAAATCGTCTGTGGTCACCACCTGCGGAACCACTCCTTTATACGGATTGTCTTGCTAATTGCCTATCATTTCTACCTGTTGTCTGTTCCATTTGCACAACAGCAGGAAAAATTGATTCACAATCAGTGTTGCTTCATACCTGGACAAGTTGATTTCACAGAATTGTGATTAACTTGGGGGTTACATTGTGTTAAGTGTTCCCTTTATTTTTTGAGCATTTGTTGACCCAGTTTCACCTTAGATCTCATTGACAGTGAATACCAAGTGTACGTACACAGTTTCAACTCTTGGTCATCATATTCAAGTATCCACAATTGATAATTATCTCCTTACCCATAGTCATTTTACTTCTAAGGTTGAGAATGTGGGTGTGTTACACACAGAATCTATTTCATTCATGGTTTTTCCTTCTATACCAGCTAAAGTTGTGATGGATATGCCCTGGTTGCTGAAATCCAATCCTACCATCAATTGGGGAAATTTTTGTTTTTACAGTTGTTTATCGAAATCCCTGTCATCTACAGTAGTGTTCAAAATAATAGACAGAGTTCAAAAACATTAGTTAATCTCAACATTTTTATACTAATTTTTATTTCCATGCATTGGCAACATTGCACACAGTTTTCTAATTCAAAACTTGATGAGAAATGTATAAAATTGTTAATTATTTTACAGAAAATAACAACAAATGAACATTAGACTGTTCTAAAAAAAATAGTGTCTGCATTTGTCTTTACAAACTCACAATATGTACTATTTGTTTTTTTGTGGATTTAGCATTCCTGTGAATCACTGACCTAATATTTAGTTGTATACCCACAGTTTTTTAGAACTGCTTCACATCTATGTTGCATGGAGTCAACCAACTTCTGGTACCTGTCAACTGTTATTCCAGCCCAGGATATTTGGACTACTTCCCACAATTTTTTGGCATTTGTTGGCTTTGCCTCAGAAACAATATTTTTAATGTCACCTCACAAGTGTTCTATTGGATTAAGGTCCGGAGATTGGGCTGGCCACTCCATAACCTCAATTTTGTTGGACTGGAACCAAGATTTGGCTCATTTACTGGTGTGTTTAGTGTCATAGTCTTGTTGAAATAGCCATATCAAGGGGATATCCTCTTCAGCATAAGGCAACGTGACCTCCTTCAAGTATTTTAATATATGCAAACTGTACCATGATCCCTGGTATGTGGTAAATAGTAAATGGGTCCGGCGCCATAGTAAGAGAAACATGTCCATATCATGATGCTTGCACCACCATGCATCGCTGTCTTCAGGGTGTACTGTGGCTTGAATGCAGAGTTTGGGTATCATCTGACGAACTGTTTGCGGCCCTTGGACCAAAAAGAACAATTTTGCTTTCATCAGTCCACAAAATGTTTCTCCATTTCTCTTTAGGCCAGTTGATGTGTTCTTGGGCAACTTGTATCCGCTCCCGTTCATGTCTTTTTTTCTTTTAACAGTGGCATTTTGCGGGGGACTTTTTGCTAAGAGATTAGCTTCACATAGGCGTCTTCTAACTGTCACAGTACTCACAGTTAACTTGATACTGTCTTTGATCATCCTGGAGCTGATCATTGGCTGAGCCTTTGCCATTCTGGCTATTCTTCCATTCATTCGAATGGTAGTCTTCTGTTTTCTTCCACGTCTCTATGGTTTGGCTTTGCATTTTAAAGCATTGCATATCATTTTAACTGACCAGCCTATCATTGTCTGCACTTCTTTATACGTTTTACCCTCTCCAATTAACTTTTTAATCAAAGTACGCTGTTCTTCTGAACAATGTCTCGAACGATCCATATTTCTCAGTCTTTCAAGGAGAAGTGCATGTAAAACTGGCTTGACCCTTAAAAAAATGCCACCTTAGTCACACCTGATTCTTCACAGAATGGTTGACTGTAAATCACTGCGGAATATGTTGGCGCTATATAAATAAAGATTATTATTATTATTGACCTCACTAATTTAACTGGAGGAATGGCTCCAGCCTTAGACTTTGACCCCGGCCCAGATGGTAGAGAGGGTGGTAGTCGAGCGTCTGGTGAGGGCTCTGCCAGCTGCCATGCAGTGTCAGGTGGGGCAAGGAGACCTGAGCACTCTGTACTAGTAGATAAGATGGATTGAGCGATATACAGCCACTCAGGATGTTGTAAGGGACACTGCTCCTCTTCGGCTGACATGTCAGGCCTTGCCAGCCCAGGATTGTGGGGAGGGTCCACAAACCTCTGTTGGGGCTAACCAGGACCGAGCCCATGATGAGGGGGTAACCCGAAGTGAGGATGACAAAAGTCCCATTTCCCCTAGAGCGGCTCAAAGGTGTAGTCGTGCTGCAGTTCTTAAGTGTTGGCGGTGCCAAGGAACCGGACATGTGGCTGTCAGCTGCCCTCTGATATCTGAGCCCATGGACTGCAGGTATGCTCACCAGGTGTCTATGTATGCCCAGCCAGTCTGTACCACCACTAAGGGCACTGCCGACAGCAGTGCCCAGCTGTGCCAGCTACTCATTAACGAGTGCCAAACTGAGGCTCTCCTGGACTCGGGGAGCATAGTGACTTTGGTCCGTGGGTCCCTTGCTGCCGGGGACAACCCCAAAGGACAGAAAGTGGAGGTGATGGGTATCCATGGGGAAATCCGGAAGTACCCGACCGCAAAGGTTAATTTTTCAACACCATGTGGGGACATTAAATGTGGTGGGAGTGGTGAATACCCTTCCATATGGGATTGTATTGGGGACAGACTTGCCCTTGTTCTAGTCCCAGTGAGAGACCGGGTTCAACCCTCTCAAGGTAAATGTTGTTCCGGTCGTAAAACCCGAAGATCCCATGTGGCGGATACCTGCCATAGGGGTCGCAAACCTAGGGACAGAGTGTAACCCAGATAGATTCCCCCTAGAAGTTGTGGCAGATGAGGTAGTGGAGACCCCACTAAACCCCGAACTTGAAATGTCACCTGGTAAGTTCGGGACAGCTCAGTTCCAGGGTCCCATGCAAAAAATGCACGTATAAAAAGAAACCCGGAAGAACCGGGAGTGTGTGGTTGCGGAGGAGACTAGGGACATACGCACGAGGAACCCTCTGGCACCGGCCAAGGATGGCGCCAGGGTCAGGTTAAAATGGATAGAGCTCTCGCTAGACAGTTCGGGTGGGACGTGGTACAGATGTATGCATGGAGTTGCCGGGGCGGACTGCAGCGTTTCAGTGGGATGTAGTCATTGAGGCACGGGTAAGGGTACAGAGGAAAAGATACCAAGGGCCTGAAGGGAGGTACTTTAGGTGACAGAATGAGCTGTGGGGGTAGGGAACCCCAAATAAACAAGGTCAAGACCACCCAAAACTGGCCCAAATCTACTGTTAGTCAGGAAAATGGACGTGTTTTCTGCAACAGAGAACGGGGAGGTGGGTGGTCACATAACAAAGTATGGAGAAGAAATGCAAAGGGGAGGGATGCTTGCGTCAACCGATGGTTCTGGTCCCTACTTTGGTTTCTCAGTACAGTGTCGGCGGGGATGTCACAGGGTCATGCGGATGCCCTGTCACGCGCCCATGTGGGGTGACAAGTGTTCAACCCCACGGATTTGAACAGAGGGGGGAATATGTAGGGGGCACTGCTTGTTCCCCCCAGGATGTAAACAGAGGCGTATTGAAGCCATGAGGGTGCATTGCAGTCACAGGTGTAGCTGTGATTGCAATTGTGAGGCATTGACTGATGTCACAGGTATGGGGCGCTCTGTTCCCCCCCAGGATGCGCACGGAGACGTATAGAGGCCATGAGAATGCATTGCAGTCACAGGTGTAGCTGTGATTGCAGTGCAGACAAAAATAAATGTTAGTCTGGGGCATGCTAATGTCCAAGGCAGATTTAGGGAAAACCTGCCCTGGGGTTTTTGTATTTTGAAACAGACTTTATTCCAGGCCCTGGTTTTCCATATGGCCGAAGGCCACAGATCCCAGTTAAAATCCTTGCAGTAAAGGGTTTGGGTGTGTCAGGTTGAGTGTCAGCCTGGTGTGTGCTAGAGGGCAGAGCAGTCGGCTCTGCAGAGCTCTGCCTGTGTGAGGCAACAAAGACAAGCAGAGCCAAGGCAGCTCAGAGGCCTGGCAACCACAGTGTACACAGCAGTGCACTCGCCCATGGCAACTGTTCTCGGAGGTGGACTGTCTTTTTCCCGGCAGTGAACCTGAGGTAGACTGTCCTGTGCCCGAAGGAGGTGGACAAGCGTGTTTAACGACTGCAAACCGGAGGATATGGTTCCCACAGCGATCTGGAGGATACTTGTGTGAATTGGACATTAATGCTGTGAAGTAACCACATTAAAGAGACTTTGTGTTGGAACTTTTGCTTGGTCACTGCACAGCATGCTACCGCAGCACTACAGCACACACAACTTCTGCTGCACACTGTGTATAAATGAAACATTTTGAAGTTCCTTCCAGGCATGTGACATGACTTTCAGCATCAGAGCAGCTTTAGTGATGGGCAGGTCCAGGTAGCTGTCTCTCCTGCCCTGCACTGATCAAACTGATCAGTGTTGGGCTTGAAGAGAGAAATCTGCGCTGCTGCATAGTTCTCTAAGTGATCGGAAATGATGCAGCCTATAAGACGTACATACAGTTGTGCTCAAAAGTTTACATACCCCGGCAGAATTTTTACTTTCTTGGAATTTTTTAAGAGAATATGAATAACACCAAAACTTTGGGTGAAGCCGTATATGGTCAAACTACTGTTTTTCTCTTTTTACATCATAATGACAACACAAAACATCCAAATGACCGTGATCAAAAGTTCACATTCCCCTTTTATTAATATAGTGTATTGCCCCCTCTAACATCAATGATAGCTTGAAGTCTTTTGTGGTATTGTGGATGCGGTTCTTTATTGTCTCAGATGGTAAAGCTGCTCACTTTTCTTGGCAAAAAGACTCCAGTTCCTATAAATTTCTGGCCAGTCTAGCATGAACTGTGCATCCAGCTGGGCTCCGGTGTGTTGTGCATGGCACCTTGCAGTGCTCTCACTACTCCCTTGCTGGCCTGTGCTCTCTGCTAGCGTCCTCTAGGCTTCTCCTCTGGTTATACACACGCTGTGTATCATTACATTATCACCGACCTTAAATTTTCACGGGGGCATCTTTTGTATGTCATGGATCTGCTCCATGCTCTGTTGGATCAGGTGACCAACCTGACCAAAATGATGCAAAATTTGTCTGTGGAACAAAAGGCCCTGGTTGCTTCTCACCAACAGGTGCAGAGAGAGTTGACTGATACTGTTAACATCGTGCAGGGTGCCTCCTCTTTGTCTGGCGGTGTGGGTGGTGGTGTGTCAGATGTTTCCTTACCCTCTCCTGAACCCTCTGTCAAACTTCCAGATACCTGTTCTGGGGATAAAAGTAAATTCCGGGTGTTTAGAGAGAATTGCAAGTTACTGTTTTCCCTGCGTCCTCGGGTGATGAGAGTTAAAGGGTGGGGATAATTATATCTCTTTAACGGGAAGGGCCACAAGCTTGGGTTTTCTCCCTATCCCCAACCTCCCCTGAGAGATTGTCTGTGGATCGGTTCTTTAAGGCCTTGGGTCTGATTTAGAATGAACCTGATTGAATGAGGTTGGCTGAGGACACGATTATGAGTTTCACCCAGGGAAAGCTCTCTGCTGAGTGGTACTGTTTTGAGTACAGACGATGGGCACCAGAAGTATCTTGGCCTCAGTCTGGGATTCTGGGAGGCTTTTTATAGCCTCACTAGCTGAAGAGCCCGGTACTGCCCGGGCATAGTAGCTAACTGTGGTTAGTTATAGAAAATTATAATTATCCTCCATCCCATAGTCCCGTGCCCATATACCCATCATACATATTCTCCATCCCATAGTCCCATGCCCATATACCCATCATACATATTCTCCATCCCATAGTCCCGTGCCCATATACCCATCATACATATTCTCCATCCCATAGTCCCGTGCCCATATACCCATCATACATATTCTCCATCCCATAGTCCCGTGCCCATATACCCATCATACATATTCTCCATCCCATAGTCCCATGCCCATATACCCATCATACATATTCTCCATCCCATAGTCCCATGCTCATATACCCATCATACATATTCGCCATCCCATAGTCGAGTGCCCATATACCCATCATACATATCCACGATCCCATAGGCCCGTGCCCATATACCCATCATACATATCCTCCATCCCATAGTCGAGTGCCCATATACCCATCACACATCCTCCATCCCATAGTCCCATGCCCATATACCCATCATACATATTCTCCATCCCATAGTCCCATGCCCATATACCCATCATACATATTCTCCATCCCATAGTCCCGTGCCCATATACCCATCATACATATTCTCCATCCCATAGTCCCGTGCCCATATACCCATCATACATATTCTCCATCCCATAGTCCCATGCCCATATACCCATCATACATATTCTCCATCCCATAGTCCCATGCTCATATACCCATCATACATATTCGCCATCCCATAGTCGAGTGCCCATATACCCATCACACTTCCTTCATCTCATAGTCCCGTGCCCATATACCCATCATACATATCCTCCATCCCATAGTCCCATGCCCATATACCCATCATACATATCCGCCATCTCATAGTCCCGTGCCCATATACTCATCATACATCTCCTCCATCCCATAGTCCAGTGCCCATATACCCATCACACATCCTCCATCCCATAGTCCCGTGCCCATATACATATCAGTCATCCCATAGTCCCGTGCCCATATTCCCGTCATACATATCCTCCATCCCATAGTCCAGTGCCCATATACCCATCACACATCCTCCATCCCATAGTCCCGTGCCCATATACATATCCGCCATCCCATAGTCCCGTGCCCATATACCCGTCATACATATCCTCCATCCCATAGTCCAGTGCCCATATACCCATCACACATCCTCCATCCCATAGTCTCGTGCCCATATTCATATCCGCCATCCCATAGTCCCGAGCCCATATACCCATCTTACATATCCTCCATCCCATAGTCCCGTGCCCATATACATATCCTCCATCCCATAGTCCCATGCCCATATACCTGTAATACATATCCTCCATCCCATAGTCCGGTGCCCATATACTCATCACACATCCTCCAATCCATAGTCAACCATTATGACATCATAATGAGCGGCGGCAGGGCTTGCAACCTTTGATGACATCAGCGTCGCCATGGCAACCATTGTGACATAACGAGGGGCGGGGCTTGATACGCACACACTGCTTCCCCAGTATGCAAATAGGGGCATTGTGACATCACAATGAGGGGTGGGGCTTGACACGCACACACTTTTTCCCCCAGTATGTAGATAGGGGCAACATTGTTTGGTGAATTGGAACGCGCGGGGTTAAAATTTCGCCTCACAGCATAGCTTAGGATGCTCTCGGGGTCCAGACGTGTGACTGTGCCAAATTTTGTGGCTGTAGTTGCGACGGTGCGGATGCCTATCCCGGACATAAAAACAAACATACACACACACACACACACACACACACACACATACACACTTTGAGCTTTATATATTAGATTGTGTAGTCATTCCCTACGGGACTATATCCCTCCAAGAGGCTTTCTCCGCTGTTCTACATGTTGACTCCCGTGAAAGTGTGTTCTCTGACAAAATCCTGATAGACCGCTTTATAGAGGGGCCTGGTTCTGAACTGTTGCAGAGCCAACTCCGTATGCTTGCTGCACAACATCCCAGCTTCACCTTTGCAGACTTCAAGACCCTTGCCATCCGTGCCCTCGGCAATGAATATACACAGGGAAACGCTATCACTCTTCTCTAGCTGGATCTATTCATGCTACCCCTCCATCTTTCCAGATGACATCGCCAGGTACCGTGCAAGCTACACAAGCCTTCTCGGCAGCCACCCAGACCTAGGCTTTTCCCGAGACCTTGGAAGCAGGTGCACAGGAGGGACAGTCCTTTCTCCAATGTCCCGTGGCGCCACAGTAAAAGTTTGTTCTCCCTACGACGTCTCCTCTTTTTCCTTCATGGAGACGGCTCCCACATCCATGGGCTCCACCGATGGTGAAGGTTCAGACTTAGCCGGGTAAAAAGGAACATCACGTTGCACCTCTCCTCTTGTCAGGAACACCGCACTGCACTTGCTCACTGAGCCATTGTGCGTGTCCTGAGTGAAACAATCTGTGCCCAAAGATAACTGTGAATGGGGCAGCAGCGGTGAAGATGCGTGCTTCAGACAAACAGGACCTGAATCACCTGACTATTGGGTGCGTGGCCTAAGCTCCGGAGAGCTAGTAGCTGAAGGAAAACTCCTAGAAGGGTAACTATGGGACAAAATTACCAAGGGGCATAGACAGGGACGTAAACCAGATCAGACCGGGGTCAAAGCACGAGATAGCATGACAGTACCAAAGGATTAGACAGAATGGATAGTCAGGACGTAGCCAAGGTGTCATACACAGATAGGGCAGCGCAGTACAAGAGAAGCAGGCAGAGGGTAGTCAGGACATAGCCAAGGGATCATACACAGAGAAAGCAGCACAGTACAAAAGGGGCAGGCAAAACTCGTAACAGGGACACAGCCAAATCAGAAACAGACAGACATAACGTAGCACAGGCACAAAGTACTGACACAGGCACAACAGGGTCAAACACTCGGCCAAGGGTCAGAGTATAAGCGACAGGTACTCACCTGACTGTTGCGTCTTGCAAAAAAGCTCATCTTGACCTCAGAGATGGATGTAACTTCAAAGGCATTCTTCAGTTTCACAAGGATTTGTTCAGGCGTTCTCTTCTCTGATGGGGGCCAGGATCGAACTTCCCTGGAAGCAGCACCCTCAAGCTGTCCCAGCAGGATTTGTACTTGCTGATCTGGAGAGAGGGGGTAAAACAGAAAGAGAGCCAGCAACTTATCATGGAAGTCCCTGAAGGTGTGTGGCTCCTCCTTGTAGTATGCAACCAGGGTGGCCCAGGAAAAAATGGGACAGAGAACGGCATGTTGCACGTGATGGGCACGGAAGGGCTGCTAGCACCAGCTTGGCTGTTGTCGCTGGGTTCACTCATGATGTAGATTCTGAGGTGACTTCTCACAATCGAACAGATTCTCTGATATAGGTACACAGAGGAATCCTGTTTGTGACACCAAAAATTGTGGCAGGCCACTGGGGAGGCGCCAGATGTTGCAGAACAGCCAGCTGGGGCATGAAGTCTCACTGGCAGCAGCTGAAGTGGGTCGCTGGACCCCTCAACCCTTCCCTCGCGTCCACAACAATTGTCCATAGTGGGAGGTGTAACTTGTGGATGGTATAGGGTACCTCGGGGGCACTCCTGTAGCGGTGATGTCTGGGTGCAGATTTTGGAGCGCCCGTGTTTGTGCAATCTCAAGTAGCCAGACATGCAGGTGAACTTGTAAACATCACAATTTTACTGAAAGAGGTAACGGGGTACAGTCTTTCTCTTAAAGGCAAATTTCACAGTATATTGTGCATATGAAAGTAATAATTCTCTCCTCAGGAGACAAGCCAGGTTATGGCCTTTCAGGGCGGCTGGAGCAGAGTTCTCTTCACTTGCAATTATTATGCACAGTCAAGAAATATTACACTGATGGAGGGACCTTCACAGATTGGCTCTCTGTGGAAACACACTAATGTGTGGAAGTACTCACACTACCATTCCCTTTCACAGGGGGTAGGTTAAAAAAAAGTCAGTGGCGTGGCAGGCACGTGGATCTGGTCCTGGCTAGAAGCAAATAGGATAACCAGCACTCAGGAGAGCATATGTGCAGCGTTACCTCCTGAGTAGAAGACTTCACTCCTTTGTGGAGGAGATTATGTGGAGAAAGATGTCCCCTCAGGGTGGACTCACATGAAAAACTATGCTGGGAATAGTAGTGTTTGCACACTCAGGCAGCTTGAACCGCCCAGAACTGGAAGATGCCTCATTAAGTGTGAGAGTCCTGAGCTGGGAATTACCTCAGGAAGTCTGTGTGAGCCCTGATCTGGGAGGCTCCTCCCATCAGATTCTATGGCAGCTTGTTGTGAAGAAATAATCACTTAACTTTCATATGCACATTGGCCAGTAGATGGCAGCAAAGCACATTTATGAGTCGTTGATATTCAATGCACTGTATTACATTTTCTAAATCACTTTTCCCAAACTAATTCTGACACATTTGAACAAATCTACTGCCACACGACAACTGCCTCATTTAGCAGCAATAGAACAGGTCCTGGGATACCACAGGTAGGGGGGTTATGTGAGATGGAGTAAAGATAAGTTCAATTTTGTTCACAAAAGCGAGAGGAGGAAGAGGATATGGCTGATAGATCATCCTGTATCCATCTTGTGTGTTGTTCCATGTGTAAAAGGGGTGATATCCAAGAAGTATCATTTCTCCTTGCAGAGAATGACATGCTAAGCATGCCGAGGTGAGGAGACTTAAAGCCGCAATGCTCCTCTGGGAAATATGCTAATTATGCAAATTGTCTCTTCAGAGAGGAAGAGGACTAGAACTCTAGTGCCACCTATTGGAGGTAGCAATCCTAAAAGTCAATGTTGACCCTTTAACGAGCCTAGTTACATGACTTAGGATAAAAGCCAAGCCAGAATCTCCATTTGCAGACACTGTGTTTCGGGGTACTGCCCCTCATCAGTGCAAAGTGGGAGATCTGGTTCGGCTGTGAGAGAGGCGTCTGACCGATATCCAAGAAGTATCCTTTCTCCTTGCGGGTGAGGGGCAGTACCCCGAAACACAGTGTCTGCAAATGGAGATTCTGGCTTGGCTTTTATCCTAAGTCATGTAACTAGGCTCGTTAAAGGGTCAACATTGACTTTTAGGATTGCTACCTCCAATAGGTGGCACTAGAGTTCTAGTCCTCTTCCTCTCTGAAGAGACAATTTGCATAAAAGGGGTGATTAACATTAACCCCCTCACGTGTGTCTCCTTCTATATTTGATCCCCTGTGACTTCTCACCTCTGCTCTATGATCCCTCGGCCAATCACCTCCATCCCCTTTACTCGGTCTGACCAGCACTCAAAAGAAAAGTAGATGTTATGGTCCGAAAACTACTAAGCTATAGGATTTTTTTTTTGCTAATTTACTCTGCTTTTTGGTGTAGATTGTAGTGATTTTTTTGGGTATGCTGGTTGTCCATGCCCTTACACTTAGCTCCACCCTTAAGTTTAAAAAAAATCTACACATTCCATCTCCTCATATGTTTTTCATTATTATCTGCAGTAATTGTAATATAACATGGGTTTCTTTAGGATGTTACATCAGCTCATCTTCCCATTCAGGTATCTACAATATTGGATCCTCTTGGTGAAGATTTTCTATATAAGAGAATTTTTCTGATTGACCTGTCAAGGATAGGGACAGGGACAAGATGGCGCAGAAGATATTGCACCTCACCCTAGAGATCCTCTTCCAGCTTACTGGAGAGGTGAGAGATTCTGATGACGTCACATTACATCATTCTTATCTATGGGAATAACAGATGGACAGAACTGGAGAGGTGAGGACTCTGGAAATGTCTGTAGTGAGATTTATTAATGTGTCTCTCCATAACCAGGATTACACAGTAGTGAAGAAGACCTCTAGTGAGCGCTGTCAGGACCCTGTGTCTGAGGCATGGGGAAGACCCCTGAGCCCAATCACGGTGCCTCCACCTCATCCCCTGATACATGAGGACATCAACAACCAGAAGATCCTAGAAATCATCTACAAGATGATTGAGCTGCTGACTGGAGAGGTGACACTGCTGGGAATGCTGGGACATTATAGAATAACGCTATGAAGGGATCGGGGGATGACAGTATCATTGTATGTGTCAGGTTCCTATAAGGTGTCAGGACGTCACCGTCCATTTTTCCAAGGAGGAGTGGGAGTATTTAGAAGGATACAAAGATCTGTACAAGGACGTCATGATGGAGGTTCCCCAGCCCCTCACATCACCAGGTAATAGACAGAACTAAATATACATGGCCTATAATTACAGTGGGGCAAAAAAGTATTTAGTCAGTCAGCAATAGTGCAAGTTCCACCACTTAAAAAGATGAGAGGCGTCTGTAATTTACATCATAGGTAGACCTCAACTATGGGAGACAAACTGAGAAAAAAAATCCAGAAAATCACATTGTCTGTTTTTATTTCCTTTTATTTGCATATTATGGTGGAAAATAAGTATTTGGTCAGAAACAAGCAATCAAGATTTCTGGCTCTCACAGACCTGTAACTTCTTCTTTAAGAGTCTCCTCTTTCCTCCACTCATTACCTGTAGTAATGGCACCTGTTTAAACTTGTTATCAGTATAAAAAGACACCTGTGCACACCCTCAAACAGTCTGACTCCAAACTCCACTATGGTGAAGACCAAAGAGCTGTCAAAGGACACCAGAAACAAAATTGTAGCCCTGCACCAGGCTGGGAAGACTGAATCTGCAATAGCCAACCAGCTTGGAGTGAAGAAATCAACTGTGGGAGCAATAATTAGAAAATGGAAGACATACAAGACCACTGATAATCTCCCTCGATCTGGTGCTCCACGCAAAATCCCACCCCGTGGGGTCAGAATGATCACAAGAACGGTGAGCAAAAATCCCAGAACCATGCGGGGGGACCTAGTGAATGAACTGCAGAGAGCTGGGACCAATGTAACAAGGCCTACCATAAGTAACACACTACGCCACCATGGACTCAGATCCTGCAGTGCCCGACGTGTCCCACTGCTTAAGCCTGTACATGTCCGGGCCCGTCTGAAGTTTGCTAGAGAGCATTTGGATGATCCAGAGGAGTTTTGGGAGAATGTCCTATGGTCTGATGAAACCAAACTGGAACTGTTTGGTAGAAACACAACTTGTCGTGTTTGGAGGAAAAAGAATACTGAGTTGCATCCATCAAACACCATACCTACTGTAAAGCATGGTGGTGGAAACATCATGCTTTGGGGCTGTTTCTCTGCAAAGGGGCCAGGACGACTGATCTGCGTACATGAAAGAATGAATGGGGCCATGTATCGTGAGATTTTGAGTGCAAACCTCCTTCCATCAGCAAGGGCATTGATGATGAAACGTGGCTGGGTCTTTCAACATGACAATGATCCAAAGCACACCGCCAGGGCAACGAAGGAGTGGCTTCGTAAGAAGCATTTCAAGGTCCTGGAGTGGCCTAGCCAGTATCCAGATCTCAACCCTATAGAAAACCTTTGGAGGGAGTTGAAAGTCCGTGTTGCCAAGCGAAAAGCCAAAAACATCACTGCTCTAGAGGAGATCTGCATGGAGGAATGGGCCAACATACCAACAACAGTGTGTGGCAACCTTGTGAAGACTTACAGAAAACGTTTGACCTCTGTCATTGCCAACAAAGGATATATCACAAAGTATTGAGATGAAATTTTGTTTCTGACCAAATACTTATTTTCCACCATAATATGCAAATAAAAGGAAAAAAAACAGACAATGTGATTTTCTGGATTTTTTTTTCTCAGTTTGTCTCCCATAGTTGAGGTCTACCTATGATGTAAATTACAGACGCCTCTCATCTTTTTAAGTGGTGGAACTTGCACTATTGCTGACTGACTAAATACTTTTTTGCCCCACTGTATATGTATTTGAAGAGTGAATTCAGTCCCTGTATGTGTTTCCTCCAGATCTCTCCAGTAAGAGGACAACACCAGAGAGATGTCCCCGTCCTCTTCTTCCACAGGACTGTAAACAAGAAAATCCCGATGTCCCTCAGGATCATCAGGTAGATGGAGAGAAGGTGTCATGAGATCTCCCCTATGATTTGTAGATGGCTGTGAAGGTCTTGTGCTCAGTCTTTTTTTATCCACTAGTATTATAGGTTTTATACTTGTGTAATGAGAACGGTGGAGTTGGCAGGATTAGAGCTGATCATAGATGTGACTTCTCCACCTGTCTGTGACTTCTACTATATTTGTTTCAGGGTGAAGATCTGACCCATATTAATACTACAGAGACATATGTAGGGGATGAGGAGTGGTGTAAAGTGGAGATTCCTACATACGACTACCCAGGTGAGTAGCAACCACTAAATGTAGAGAAGTCACAGATTCTCATCAGTCTCTGGCTGTTGCACAATCATGTGGCCACCATTCTGCCGCTAAACCGGTCCATGCTCCTCTACCCAAAATTGTTCCCCTAATTTTGGGCATTGGAATTTTTTCTGTTGGAGTGAGATCTGTTTCAGCCAGAGTTTATAGCCTGGAGGCTCTATCCTAGCTCCTGGTATGGGGCTCTGAATTTAAAAGCCAAATGACAGTATATGTAAAATTTGGTGTCAACTTAGAAAATCACTTGAAGAAAATATTATTCGTATGATGAACCCCTATAGAAAAAGCAGAGGGTAATGATGCTGTTGACTTCCTAGAATCTTGGTACCCTATTTCATGAATCTATCTTCTCTCACTTCTGTGTTGCTGAATTTTGATTTTAGGGTCTCTACTAGAGATGAGGGATCCCAAACTGTAACGTTCGGGGCTTGTACTGGACACCTAGTGCCAGTACACTGACTTTTTTTCGTAGTGAATCATAGAATCGTAGAGTTGGAAGGGACCTCCTGGGCCATCTGGTCCAACCCCCTGCTCAAAGCAGGATTCGCTAAATCATCCCAGTCAGATGTCTGTCCAGCCTCTGTTTGAAGACTTCCATTGAAGGAGAACTCACCACTTCTCGTGGCAGCCTGTTCCACTCATTGATCACTCTAACTGTCAAAAAGTTTTTTCTAATATCTAATCTGTGTCTCCTCCCATTCAGTTTCATCCCATTGCTTCTAGTCTTTCCTTGTGCAAATGAGAATAAAGTTGATCCTTCTACAATGTGACAGCCCTTTAGATATTTGTAGACAGCTATTAAGTCTCCTCTCAGTCTTCTCTTTTGCAAACTAAACATTCCCAAATCCTGCAACCTTTCCTCATAAGACAGGGTTTGCAGACCGGTCACCATTCTGGTCGCTCTTTTCTGAACTTGCTCCAGTTTGTTGATGTCTTTTTTAAAATGTGGTGCCCAAAACTGGACACAATATTCCAGATGAGGTCTGACCAAAGAGGAGTAGAGGGAAATAATGACTTCACGTGATCTAGACTGTATGCTCCTGTTAATACATCCTAGAATTGCATTTGCCTTTTTTGCTGCTGCATCACACTGTTGACTCATATTCAGTCTGTGATCTATTATTATACCCAAATCTTTTTCACATGTGCTGTCACTTAGCCCTATTCCTCCCATTCTATATATGCTTTTTCCATTTTTATTGCCCAGATGTAGTACTTTGCATTTCTCCCTGTTAAAAACCATTCTGTTAGTTGCTGCCCACTTCTCCAGTTTATTTAAATCTTTTTGAATCCTCTCTCTCTCTTCTCTAGTATTAGCTATCCCTCCTAGCTTTGTGTCATCAGCAAATTTAATCAGTTTACCCTCAATTCCTTCATCTAAATCGTTGATAAAGATGTTGAACAATACAGGGCCCAGGACAGAGCCCTGTGGTACCCCACTTGAGACATTCTTCCAACTGGATGTGCAGCCATTTACGACCACTCTTTGGGTCCGATCACTAAGCCAGTTATGAATCCACCTAACAGTTGCCTTGTCCATTCCATACTTAGTCATTTTTTCAATAAGGATTGTATGAGAGACTTTGTCAAATGCTTTGCTGAAGTCAAGATATACTATATCTACAGCATTTCTTTGATCCAACCAATCAGTGATACCGTCATAGAAGGAAATTAAGTTAGTCTGACATGACTTATTAGTTACAAACCCATGCTGACTCTGTTTAATCACTTCATTCTTATCCAGGTATTGACATACATGTTGTTTAATAATTTGTTCAAAGATCTTTCCTGGTATAGAAGTCAGACTCACCGGCCTATAGTTACCTGGGTCCACCTTCTTCCCCTTTTTGAAGATAGGAACAACATTTGCTCTTCTCCAGTCTTCTGGCACTTCTCCTGTTCTCCAAGAATTTTCAAAGATTATAGAGAGGGGTTCAAAAATTTCTTCTGCTATCTCCTTCAGTACTCTGGGGTGTAATTCATCTGGACCTGGAGACTTGAATTCATTTAGGCTAGCTAAGTGTTTCCTCACTATCTTTCTGTTTATAGATATCCTGGATTCTTCTATTCCCTTAATAGGACAGTGAATAACAGTTGATGTTACATTTCCTTTCTGAGAGAAAACAGATGCAAAATAGGAATTTAAAAGTTCAGCCTTCTCAACATCCTGTCTTACCATTTCATCATTTTCATCCTGTAAAAATCCTATAGCATCTTTGACTTTTCTTTTACTTTTGACATATCCCCAAAATCCTTTATTATTGCTTTTGACATCTCTTGCAAGCCTCAATTCATTTTCAGCTTTAGATAATCTGATTTGTGCCCTGCAGGTTCTGCAGACAGCATTATATTCTTCTTTAGATATGCCTTTAGATATGCCTTTAGATATGCATTGTTTGGATGATGAATAAAGTTTGTTGAAAGGTTACAGCTTAACCAATTAATAACCTTTTAGGCAGAAGGCACTTCCGGAGCCATCACAGCCATGCCAAGTATTGGCATGACTGTAATTGGCTGGTGCACCATGCGATCTGACATGTGTAAATGCCGGATCATGGGTGTCGCCGCCATTCCATTCTGAGCCTGGAACTCTTAAAAGAGCCTGGTGCAAAGTGCTGTGACAGAGCCTGGTGCAGATTGACCTCATACAGCCTAATGCAGATTGACCTAATACAGCTTAGTGCACAGTGACCTAATACTGCCTGGTTCAGAGTACCCGTAATACAACCTGGTGCAGAGTTCCCGTAATACAACCTGGTGCAGAGTTCCCGTAATACAGGCTGGTGCAGAGTTCCCGTAATACAGGCTGGTGCAGAGTTCCCGTAATACAGGCTGGTGCAGAGTTCCCGTAATACAGGCTGGTGCAGAGTTTCCGTAATACAGCCTGGTGCAGAGTTCCCGTAATACAGGCTGGTGCAGAGTTCCCGTCAGGGCTGTGGAGTCGGAGTCGTGGAGTCGGAGTCGGAGTTAGTTTTGGTCGGAGTCGGTAGAAATGTACCGACTCCGACTCCAGCTTTAAAAAAAATGTATTAATATTTCATAATTGAACTTTCATATGAATTTTATAAATGTTACTCAAATATATATGTTCTATCAAACTATGAACAACAGTGATAAGCAGTTCTGCTGGAGATTGAGACATTTCTTACTTCTTGTGTGTCACTGTTCTCCACTGCCCTTATCTAATCTTATACTTGGTTAACCTCATGCTGCCCCAACCCCCCTACTTACAATGTATGAAACTGAAAGTGAAAATGTGTTGCAAATTCTTAGTAGTAAAGCTCCTCCTCTAGGCTAGATCATACTAGGTGTGCGTCTTCCAAGCATCTCACAGCTGCCTGCTACTCAGAAGAGGAAGACTGTAAGAAGTATTATCCTTTCAACAAACTTTGCATCAGTTAACTGTGAGTACATGAGGAATAATAACAGTATTACTGACCACTATATCAGTTGTACGACCTGGCAATAATTTTGTACAATTGTTTTTAGGAAAAACAATTGTCATTTGGATTGTGAATGCAGAATTAAAAACCTGAGAATGTCAAAGAAGCATCACATTAAATCAGCTGTATTTGAACATTTCACCAACACTCAAGATAGAAAACATTATGTCTGTCAGTGTATGACAAATGATCCAGACGAAAACAAATGCTGTGAAGCCAAGATGAGTGCATATTCAGGCAAAGATAAAAATGCTCCTACCAGAGCTTCTAATCTAAAGAGACATTTACAGCGCTTTCATCCAGAAGTACTGAAAGCAGTGGATGAGAAAGACTGCATCCAAACCAATGAACCAGTGCCCAGCTCTTCCAGCCAAACAAAGGAGCAGAGAACTTTGCAGCCATCAGTTGCAAGATATTTTGTCAGTGACAAAGTTACTGTGACAATGACAGTAGATACATTTAAAAAACAGATCATAGAGCTTGTTGTAAAGGATAGTGTGCCTATTTCATTATTTTCACGACCAGCTTTTATGTGTCTGAATGGGGAAATGGCCCGCAAGCTTGGTGTTTCTCTGGAGAGAGAGAGTATTAGAAAATTAGTAATCGAAGAAGCTTTTAAACAAAAGGAAGAACTTAAAAAAACTCTCAAGGGACGCTTTCTGTTTCTTAAAATGGATGCCTGCACACGTCACAGAGTGAACTATTTTGCCATCAATGTCCGATTTGTTTGTGACAAAAATGAAATAGTTACCAAGACATTGGTAGTAAAAGACACCAAAGCTCATCACACCAGTGAGTTTCTCCAGGTCTTGGTGGAAAAGGTTCTGCAAGACTATGAACTTAAAAAAGAGAAAGTTCTTTCTGTCGTAACTGACTATGCTTCAAATATGATAAGTACTATTAAGCTAATGAATGAGAGTAATGATGATGACCAGCAGCTAGAAGAACATTCTGGGTCCACAGACACAGAAATGTTTGAAATAGAGGAACACAGTATTGTAACTGAGGAGCAAACTGAAGTTGCTTCAGATGAACAGCAACATGATAGTTTAGATGATCTTGTTGAAACTGTGTCAATATGTTCTTTCATTCATCACATGCGCTGTGTTGTGCATACGCTACAGCTGGCTATAAGAGACAGTCTGCAAGAAGGACATGCTGCTGCACTGATTGGCAAGGTGAGAAAATTGGCTACTGTTGCCAGAACCCCTAAAGTTGACTCAATTTTGAAGAGACGTGCTGGAAAAGGGGCAATTATTGATCAAGCCACACGATGGGGCAGTACTTGCTTAATGATTCAGCGCTTGGTTGAACTGAAAACCTTTCTTGTAGACATGGCTAACCCTCAACTGACGCTAAATGAAAGTCAGTGGAATCAGGTGACTGAGCTGGAAAAATTGCTAGAGCACCCATTTACAGTGACTAAAAAATTACAAGCAGAGGACTTAACTCCAGGTATTTTCTTAAAGGAGTGGAAGAACCTGATGTTTCGCCTGTCCCAAAGAGGAGGGTTAATTGCAAGTGGCATTGCTACATCAATGAAACGGAGAGAGGAGCTACTATTACAAAATAACATTCTTTTGGCAGCTGTTTATGTAGACCCAATGCATCGGATTCTTCTAGATGATCAACAGCTAAGTAAAGGAAAAGAAGCTCTGTTTGAAATAGCAGTAAGGATGAAAGGGTTGCAGAACAGTCAGGAGGAACAAGAAGAATTTGGTCATCCTGCCACATCTTCACCCTCATCATCAACTGATGAAGAATTTAATTTCGAAAAATATTTGGATCACAAGGACCGTGCAAAGCGTTCCCGCATAGAAGAAGAGTCATCCCCATCAAGGAACACAGCCAGTACATTTCAGCAGAATTTTTCATGTGCACTAAAAGAAATTGAGAAATTTGACCGTTCATCAAAAATAACAGTGCAACAAGCGATTCCTCTGTATCCTGACATTGTCAGAGATGTTGCCCGAGTGGTTACTGCTTTGCCACCAACACAAGTTAGTGTAGAGAGGTTGTTCTCTGCTCTCAAAATAATTAGATCAGATTTGAGGGCATCCATGAAGGAGGATCTGACAGAGGCAATACTTTTTCTGAGGACAAATTTATAGATTTCTTCTTATTAACTGCATAAAAGTGTTTATTGCATATTTACTTACAGTTTAGAAAAGTTTATAAAAGTTATTTGCTATATTCTAATTGTATTCTAATGTAGTTTTTGCTCTAAGTGGTCTGATTACTTATATGATGGTGAGAAACTGAATAAGCACGATGTTTAATATTTTACAACAGTAAATTTGTTGTTATGAATTGGCCATTTAAGAAGGAGCCGGAGTCGGAGTCGGAGCCTGATAAAATCCAGGAGTCGGAGTCGCAACTGTGGCTTACCGACTCCACAGCCCTGGTTCCCGTAATACAGGCTGGTGCAGAGTTCCCGTAATACAGGCTGGTGCAGAGTTCCCGTAATAAAGGCTGGTGCAGAGTTCCCGTAATACAGGCTGGTGCAGAGTTCCCGTAATACAGGCTGGTGCAGAGTTTCCGTAATACAAGCTGGGGCAGAGTTCCCGTAATACAGGCTGGTGCAGAGTTCCCGTAATACAGGCTGGTGCAGAGTTCCCGTAATACAGGCTGGTGCAGAGTTCCCGTAATACAGGCTGGTGCAGAGTTCCCGTAATACAGGCTGGTGCAGAGTTCCCGTAATACAGGCTGGTGCAGAGTTCCCGTAATACAGGCTGGTGCAGGGTTCCCGTAATACAGGCTGGTGTAGGGTTCCCGTAATACAGGCTGGTGCAGGGTTCCCGTAATACAGGCTGGTGCAGGGTTCCCGTAATACAGGCTGGTGCAGGGTTCCCGTAATACAGGCTGGTGCAGGGTTCCCGTAATACAGGCTGGTGCAGGGTTCCCGTAATACAGGTTGGTGCAGAGTTCCTTTAATACAGTAAATCACCAGCCACGCCAACAGCTTTAGTTTTGTTCAAGTCAAGTTCATTCTTTTTGCCGTCTTGTTCTGTTTCTCGTTGTCTCATATAACTATCATCTGATGGAAATGAGTGTTCCTTCTGGTCACATACATCTCTTCACACAACATGATGGCTTCTTTCCATGCATTCTTTGGCAAATTCAGACTGTTTATGGTCATCTGTAGACAGATTTCCAACAGAAGGCAAAGTATACTGATCAAATGGCCTTTCACAGTATCACTGTACCATTCGTGTGTACGCAGTAGTCATGGGAGAGGGCCTCATCTTCCAATCTTTTTCCAATCCAATTCACAATCTTTTTAAAATCGTTCAAAAATGTATTCTGAGACCAAGTCAGGTTTTTACTTTGTCCCATCTTGTTTTATTTTTCAAATGTCAATGTCATCTAATGGAAATGACTGTTCCTTCTGGTCACTTACATCTCTTCCACCGTCCACAACATGATGGCTTCTTTACATATATTAATTGACAGATTCTATCTTTTGTACAATGTTTTTAAAGTTTAAAAGTCTCAATCTTTTTCCAATTTAAGACTTATAATCCTTTAACACTTGTCAAATAATTTATTGTGAGGCCCTGGTCTACGTGTCTTCCAGGGTGTATCGCAGTCCCTCATTTCTAATTTTTGGTACACCTTTTATTTAGTTCAAAGGCTTTGAATCTAGGAGTCCCACTAGCAATTCGCCACACATTTCCTGCGGGCGTAGGTACGCCTCTTTCAGGTGCAAGTCACTCTCTTTAACTGAACTGCTCTGACCCTCTGCTCTACACTAGTTACAGTGAATGTGGCCTTCTCGATCCAATTGATCCTTTGTATTGTTTCTTCAGTTTTTAGTACAGCAATAGTAAATCTACAGAGGACCCGGGAAATTATCGTCCCATCTCATTACTGAACTGTGATGTACAAATTTTTTCTAAATTATTGGCATCTAGATTGAATGTAATTACCCCGTCCCTGGTTCATCCAGACCAGGTGGGTTTTGTGGCCGGTAGGAGGGCTGGAGATGGCACTAGACGTATGATTGACGTTATTGACGTGGCTGAAAAGATGGGTGTCCCCGGTGTGCTTCTCTCATTGGACGCAGAGAAGGCTTTTGACAGGGTACATTGGGGATACCTTAGCTCTGTCCTTAAAAAGTTCGGTTTTGATGGCCCAATATTGTTGGCTATTCTGTCGTTATACTCTAACCCTAATGCTAGGGTGCTATCTTCAGGTTTTTTGTCCTCCCCCTTCCAGATCACTAACGGAACCCGTCAGGGTTGCCCCCTGTCACCGATTATATTTTCTTTGGCTATAGAACCCCTGGCTGAGTCCATAAGATCTAACAAAAATATTTCAGGTTATCATATAGGTTCACACCACCATTTGATTGGCTTATTTGCAGATGACATTATTATCACTTGTACTGACTTGCATAAATCTTTACCGGCTGTTATGACTTCTCTGTCCTTATTCTCAGCAATTTCCTTTTATAAACTTAATGCGACTAAGTCTCTTATTTTTCCCATAGCAGTCCCTTCGCCGCTTCAAGAGAGACTGAAAACAGAACGCCCCTTTACATGGCGGGATGACGGAATTCCATACTTAGGAATAACCCTTAGGCCCCTTTCACACTTCAGTTTTTTGCAATCAGTCACAATCCACCAGGTTTTGAAAAAAAACGGATCCTCAATTTTTTTTTGAGGATCCGTTTTTTCCCCATTGACTTGCATTAATGGCGGATTGTGACGGATGGCTGTCCGTTTCATCCATTTTTTTTGAGGATCCCCCAAAAGTTGCTGTCCGTCACCATCCTCAAAGATTTCAAAACGGAGCTTGCAACGTTTTTTTTTCTGGCGGATCCTCCAGAGACTAATTTAACCCGATATTCTTTCTGGTTGCTGGACAAAATGAAGAAAAAAATATTCTCTCTCTCTCTCTCTCTCTCTCTCCTTCCCGACCAGCGTTTCCTTTAAATTTCCTCATTTTCAGGATCCGTCTGAAAACGGATCCTGTGCCATCCGTTCACATCAGTTCAGGCTTGTCTGCCTTTTGGGCGGATTTGAACTGATGCAAAGAACTGAAGTGTGAAAGAGGCCTTACCCGCTCAAAATATATCGCCTCAACTAACATGGGAAACTTGGTCTCAGCCCTAAATTCCGAAATCTCTAGACACCCTTTATAGGGTTTTTCGTGGATAGCCCGCGTCCAAGCCTTTAAAATGTTTCTTCTCCCTAAAATTCTTTATTATTTTAGTTCCCTCCCTATTGTAATTCCTTCCAAATTCCTCACTAAACTCCAAAATATTACTAACCGATATATCTGGGCTAATAAAAAACCTAGAGTAGCGGGTAAAATTATGTATCTTCCATATACGGAAGGTGGCATGGGAGTTCCCTACATAGCCGGGTATTATAAGGCTGCTGTTTTAGAAGCGGTGAAAAAGTGGTGGTCAACCCCGCTTGAGAATTTGGGCTGGATACAGATAGAATCGAGCTTTGTCGAAGGGTCCTCATTACGGTGCCTACTAGAGGCAGAATCGCTCCGGCCGACGCCTTATTCCCCTCCGCTAATTACAATGCAGGCCACCCTTGTAGGTTGGAGGCGAGTGGTGGGAGATTGGATTTCACTGCCGCCGAGCCTGATAAATATCAAGGCCCTGTCCTTTCACATACCCTATATCGATCTCCTTCCCTGGATGAAGGCTGGTATCCACTCACTGGGAGATATGTTGTGGGAGGGTACCTTCTCGTCCTTTTCCAAATTATACTCGAACTTCTCTGGTATAGAGAAAACGGTTTTCCAACACTTCCAAGTGAAACATTTATTATCATCAATACACCGCCTCTCCTTCCCCTTATTACCTGTATGCCCCTCTTCTTTTCAAAAATTTCTCCTATCCAACCCTCACCAGTACAAGGGCTTATCTGCTATATATAAAGCTTGTAATAACCTTTTATTTCCTATAAGACCAACTTATATGTCGTGTTGGGAGGAGGATTTATCTTTTCACGCCTCGGATGAAGAGTGGAGAGCGGGAATAAAAGCAATACAGCGGGCATCTAAATGTATCAACCACCTTGAGACACTAAAAAAGATTCATCTTAGATGGTACTATCCCCCGATTACTTTATCTAAATTTGGAAAGAATTTCTCCCCTTTGTGCTGGAGACAGTGTGGAGGAAGAGGTACTTTGGCTCACATGTGGTGGAAATGTCCTAGTTTGATTCCCTTTTGGTTAGTTGTCTCAAACTTACTTAAATCTGTGACGGGTATTGATTTCCCTCTATCTCCTCAACTGGCAGTTCTAAACATTGGGATCAAAACACTTCCCCTAGAATTCGTACCCTTGGTCTCGAATATATTGATGGCTGCTAGGATTAGCCTCGCTGCTAAATGGAAGGCCCCGCTCCCGCCTACCCTCGCGGAGTTGGTGGTCAGACTTAACTCAACATTTCATCATGAGTACTTTCTTTCACTAGATGCAGGGGTCAGAGACAGGGTAATGAAGAACTGGGCGGGTTGGGTTTCCCACCCCTTGGCATCTCCCATAAAGTTTAGTACTTAGTCTATACATCGGATCGGATTAGGATTTCTTGAGTCTTACCGGATCCCCCCCCCCTCCCCCCCCTCCCTTCCTTTTCCTACGGTCTCATTGTCTGATATTGTTATTGTTATTGTTGTTTGCATTTTTGTCTGTCTATATTATGATCTTTGGTTTTCTTTCTGTAAGATCATTTCTGTCTTTGAAAATTTCAATAAAAATTTATTGGATTAAAAAAAAAAAATACAGCAATAGTGGTAAAATCTTTACTATCTACATAGTCTTCACTACTAGATCACTATGCACGAGACTGTATTAGATCAAAAAACAAAAACAGTGTCCTTACCTCCTCCTCTTCCACCTCCTCCTCCACTTGGACTTCCTTCTCCTGGTTCAATATTATTATTATTATTATTATTATTATTATTATTATTATTATTATTATTTTTTATTCTATGTTATTTTAAGTCATTTTACTATCCACATTTGTTTGCAGGGCAATTGTCCTGTTTTTACCCCCATCTTGCTTCCTTTTGCAGCCCCCTAGCCTTTACTATGACCATTTTACAGACATTTTGCAGAACAAAAGTTTGGGTCCCCATTGGTTTTTATTGGGTATGGGGTTAAGCTTGGGTCAAGTTGCTGGAATAGCTTGTGGACACTATTTGCAGTCCATCTAATCTGCCAGAATGGCAGAAAACCCCATACAGTGACTCTAATTTTGGAAATTATACTCCTTAGGGAATTCATCTATAGCAATAGTGACTATTTTAGCCCCTCAGGTACTTTCTGGAAATTAGGGCAGTGGATGATCCAGAGTAAAAATTGCAATTTTGTTGTCCATGACATTTTGCGCAGCTTGTGCTCGTGGACAAATGTACACAGTAAATGTTATATACCATATTTTCCGCTTTGTAAGACGCACTTTTTTTCCCCCAAATTTGGGGAAAAACGGGGGTGCGTCTTACAAAGCGGACATGCCTTACCATAGGCTGTGATCGGGGGCGTCCGCGTGTCCGGCGGTTGCTGGCCGGTGCTGCGGGTGTCTCCGGTGCCCAGCGGTTCTGCGTTGTGTGCCCGGCGCTGCCTCGGGCTCTGCCGATATTGTGCGACAGGCCAGAGCCCCGGCATTTCCTCGGTTTCCTGTGTGTGCGCAGTGGTGCTGGTAAAAAATGGCCGCCGGCGCATGCGCAGATGGTATCTCGGACCCAGCTCTCGAGAGATGAGATTTCAGATCTCATCTCTCGAAAACTGGGTCCCGAGATCCCATATGCGCATGCGCCAGCGGCCATTTTTTTTACCGGCACCACCGCGCACACACAGGAAACTGAGGAAATGCCGGGGCTCTGGCCTGTCGCACAATGTCGGCAGAGCCCCGGGCAGCGCCGGGCACACAACGCAGACCACTGGGCATCTGAGACACCCGCAGCACCTGCCAGCAACCGCCGGACACGCGGAGAAACCCGGCAGCAGCAACAGCACACCGGAGCCCCCCTCATCCCTGAATGCGGCCTGCAGCATCACTCCACGCCTACCTCCTCCAGCAGCGAGCCTGGGACCCCGCTGCACTGCAGCCACCAACCCCGGTAAGTCATAAGATGCAAGGATTATAAGAGGCACCACCATTTTATTAAAAAATATTTTTTTCTTATTTTTCTCCTCAAAATTTGTGGTGCGTCTTATAATCCGGAGTGTCTTATAAAGCGAAAAATATGGTAGTTACTGCTACAGCAATGCCAAACAAGCCTAAGAAGTGAGGGGGACATTTGGCTTTGGGAGTGTGGACTTTGCTGGATTGGTTTATGAAAGCCATGTTGCTTTTCAAGACTCTTTTAGCTACTGGTAATGTGGAAACCCTCTATTTATCCATTGACAGATTGTGGATGTGAGTGTGGGATGAGTAGAAGTTTTATTGATATCATTTTGGGCAACATATCATTTTTTAGTGGCTTTTTATTCCAGTATTTAGGAGGTAGAATGAACAAAGAGGGTTTAACATTGTGCTCTACTGATTCATGTTTTGAGGTCCACTGTTAGATTGTGAACTGTTTTAGTCTTAGTAAATAACAGAATTTTGCCACATAACTTGCTGATGCTATGAATATTTTATATAGAAATATTATAAGAATATAATTTTTAAGGAAATTTAAAAATAATACTTGGATTTATTTTTGGCAGATGACTGTATCAGAAGATCAGAGGGACACCTGACATCTTCAGTTTTGAAATCAGAAGACCAGGTTATCACACAAGCTATAACTGAAGTGAATGCCATTATCCCAAATATACCATCATCCCTTCACAACAAAGATCTATCATTGGATTCTTCTAACCAGTTCCTATATTGTGATTCATCACAGACTATTGAGAGAAATAAAAGGGGCCTTAAAAATAAAAGGAATCCATTTTCAGGTTTAGAATATGGAAAAAATCAAGAAATTCTCACAGAGGAGAACAGATTTTTTTGTTCAGTGTGTGGAAAATATTTTAACCAGAAATCCTGTCTTCTTTCACATCAGAAAAGTCACACTGGGGAAAAGCCATATTCATGTTTCGAATGTGGCAAATGTTTTACTGATAAATCAACTTTCATTAGGCACAAGAGAATTCACAGAGGGGAGAAGCCATATTCATGTTCCAAATGCGGGAAAAGTTTTGTAAAGAAATCAAATCTTGTTTCAGACCAGAGATTTCACGCTGGGGAAAAGCCATATTTATGTTCTGAATGTGGGAAATGTTTTATAGATAAATCAAGTTTCATTAGACACAAGAGAATGCACACATTTGAAAAGCCATATGCATGTTCCGAATGTGGGAAATGTTTTTCGGATAAATCAAGTCTTGTTAAACACTGGAGAATTCACACATCAGTGAAACCATATTCATGTTCCGAATGTGGGAAATGTTTTTCGGATAAATCAAGTCTTCTTAAACACTGGAAAATTCACACAGCAGTGAAGCCATATTCATGTTCAGAATGTGGGAAATGTTTTTCAGATAAATCAAATTTTGTTGCTCATAAGAGAACTCACTCAGGGGAGAACCCTGTTATATGTTCAGAATGTGGGAGATGTTTTGCAGATAAGCAACATCTTATCAGACATCAGAAAGTTCACACAGGGGAAAGGTCATATACATGTTCAGAACGTGGGAAATTTTTTTTTGAGAAATTAGGCATTGTTAAACATCAGAGACGACACACAGGGGAGAAACCATTTTCATGTTCAGAATGTGGAAAATGCTTTGAAGATAAATCAAGTCTTGTTATACACAAGAAATTTCACACAGGGGAAAAGCCTTTTTCATGTTCACAATGTGGAAAATGTTTTGTAGATCGATCAAATCTCACTTTACACCAGTCAAGCCACACATGCGAGAATCTTTTTTCATGTTTAGATTGTGGGAAATGTTTTAATCAGAAAACATATCTTGTTAGACATCTTAAAACTCACACAGGGGACAAGCCATTTTCTTGTTCAGAATGTGGGAAATGCTTTGCAGAGAAAGCAAATCTTGTTAGACATTGGAGAATTCACACAGGGGAGAAGCCATTTTCATGTTCAGAATGTGGGAAATGTTTTGCAGATCAATCAGTTCTTGTGAGACACAGGAGATTTCACACCGGGGAGAAGCCATATTCATGTTCAGAATGTGGGAAACCTTTTTCAGATAAATCAAATCTTGTTAGGCACCAGAAAACTCACACAGGGGAGAAGCTATATTGATATTCAGAATGTGGAAATGTTTCAGTCACAAATGTCATCTTAAATGGTTTTGAAAATCATATTTTGTTGACCATCACAAAAAGTCATGTGCACGGAAACCATATATGTTGTTGACAAATTGTACAAGGAAACAGAGTCAAAGTAAATAAAAATAAGTAAGCGAGAAAAGTAAAGCAATTTAGAACTTAAAACAATAAAACAATAAATTCTACACACTGGCGCTCCCCTAAGAAAACTACTGCAATAGCTGCTAGTGAAGACCAGGCGCTGTGCAAGTCCTGAAGAATAATATAGCAAACTTAAGAATAAAACACACTTCACTGCGCTTATGCTAAAGAAGTAACAGTTGAATAAAGGCCAAAAAACGCAACAACCAAGGTTATAATTGAAATATAGCCTTTAACTGATGTTGCACACAGTTACTGATAAACAGCGGTGATGCTAAAATTACACAGACATTGTGTGAGTTAAGCTCATTAGCCCCTAGAAACTCCAAATGAATAAAGGCCAAAAATCACACTCAAGGCAGAGATTACAATGGCACACACTAGCTGACAGATGGTGGTGGGGAAGTAGTTAAACCACGCTCATTGCACTTTAACCCACATCAATGGGGGACGGCAATTTTGGACACTTGCAGTGATAAGATGCCGGGTTGTCGAGTTCAGCTTTCAGGCAATGAAGCAGCGTGTGATATGTGGGAGTGCGCTCTCAGATCTACGCTGGTTGATAAGATCCAGCTAACAGGCGAGGACAGAGGCAGGGAGCTCTGTGAGGGCAGAGGCTGACGGCGGGCTCCGGCCGTAGCACCGCCGCCCACACACTGCAGGGAACAGACAGCTGGGAGCGTGACGTCACGGGACCAGCTGCTAGGCTGGACGGGGAGTATGAGGGGTCAGTCTGAACGACGCGTTTCGAAGGACACGGTCCCTCTTCATCAAGGTTACAGGCACTGCCCCTAGCCCGTCCTAATAACCCCCTGCCTTCCAGTTTAACTCCTCCCACTCTGCTACAATTTAGATTTAAACATCGCCTGCATCAGAGTGGTTACATAGACTTAAATCCACTATATTGGAGGCATATATGAGAGACCAGATGGAACAAATATAGGATTGCTGCTCTCTGTCCTCGCTTGTTAGCTGGATCTTATCAACCAGCGTAGATCTGAGAGCGCGCTCCCACATGTCACACGCTGCTTCATTGCCTGAGAGCTGAACTCGGCAACCCGGCACCTTATTACTGCAAGTAAGTGTCCAAAACTGCCGTCCCCCATTGATGCGGGTTAGAGTGCAATGAGTGTGGTTTAACTACTTCCTCACCACCATCTGTCAGCTAGTGTGTGCCATTGTAATCTCTGCCTTGAGTGTGATTTTTGGCCTTTATTGATTTGGAGTTTCTAGGGGCTAATGAGCTTAACTCACACAATGTCTGTGTAGTTTTAGCATCACCGCTGTTTATCAGTAACTGTGTGCAACATCAGTTAAAGGCTATATTTCAATTATAACCTTGGTTGTTGCGTTTTTTGGCCTTTATTCCACTGTTACTTCTCTAGCATAAGCGCAGTGAAGTGTGTTTTATTCTTCAATTTAGAACTTAGATTTTAATGGAAAAATATATGTGGTTACAAATAAACATCTGTTGGCTGAAAACAAAATTAAAAAGTAATATTCCATGTGCATGGAATATTTCCTGTTTTGCTGTATATTTTTGTATACACTACACAGACACACATATTGCAACCCCCTAAATAAAACAAAATACTTTTTTTTGACTATTTTACAATAATAAACTTGCTCATATTGCAAGTTACTAATTACATATATGATTTATTCCTTCTCTGTAGGAACATCTTGTGGAATATGTGTATTTTTAAATCACTTTCCGTTCTAAGTATAGTAGTTTTCTTTCTCCAATATTAGGAACTGCTGTCTTTTTCTTTTTTTATACCCCTATACATTTATTATTGGATCCATCAATTTCCACAGTAGCTTACCGTACAAAGATTTGCACTTTAAAACATAACTACAGCATATGATAGGTGACACTCAATGTAGCCTGACCTTTAGGACCCTTTGTTATTCTACATTTACAAGACCTCTGGTGTTAAATGAATCCTATGTATAATGAACAGTTGCCAAATTTTATGCTTTATAAAGCAAAGTCTTAGTATTCTAGATAATTGTTCTTCAATTATTAGCCATACTTCTTCCTCCCATTTACATTTTGCTGGAGCAGAGGTCGGCCCATTCTGTTCCCTCATTTTGGGATTAAGTAGCTTGGATACAATTCTCTAATTATGGCAATTTTTCACAAAATTATAACCACTTTTTAGCTATATAAGGCCTGTCATAAAAGTTTGAGCCTTAGCAAATGGCCTTTTCGTAGACTGATTATGAACTCTTAACACCTTCTTTGTCCTTATCCTTCCATTCGTCAATCACTGTGATATTTTATATGTACTCTTTGCAATCAAAACTTCATATTCTAGTCCTAAAAGTACATTTCCCCATATTGGAGTGAAATCTAGTTATTGCTTATACTCGCTGCTTTTTTTCACATTCTACCAAATCATATACAGTTGCAAAGTTGTAATCTTAGAACAGATAATCAGAAAGTAAAAACGTGTTTATAACACTGGTATACAGTAGTTTTGGTGCCAACTATGTCTTTATGGTTTTATATTAAGTTTATGTTGCTGATTAAGAATATGACTTTAGTTTTGTCAGATAGACTTTAGTTTCTGTGATATTTAATCACAGGTTCAAATCCAATGACTAATCGTGATGTATTCTTTTTTGATTTTGCACAAATCGTGCGTGAAATTACATACAAGCGAGATGAGTGGAAAAAATCTATATTGTACCCAAAAATGTACACAATATTATATATAAAAATTTATTGAATATTCGTTCTGCATCTTTATTGGAAATTAATTCTTGCGCCTTTTCTTTTTCTCTTCAAAGCTTCTATTGATACCTTTTCTCTTCCTGCTGATCTTCTCAGTGAGGCATCCAGCCTCGATCATGTTCATGTTCCATCTACCTTGGTATTGGCCTTCCATCTCCTTGATATCCTTCGCTAACAGCAACAAGGTTTTCAGGAAAGTAGTCCAAATGAAAATGTAAAAAGTGTAACTTCAAATTCATCAGACAACACCTGACTTTAAAACGTTTCAGCATGTTCTACATGAGGGACTTAAATTTTGGATCCATTGTGTAGAACATGGTGAAACGTTTCAAAGCCTTGGGTTGGATGAATTTGAAGTTACATTTGATTCCCAAGGCCTTTTTTCAACAGCTTTCATTTGTGTTGCGAACTTGTCATCCTTCATGAATTTCCGAATATCCGGACCTACAAAAACATTCAGTTTTGCTTCGGACAGTTCCTGATACTTGGTATAGAGGTACTTAAAAGTTTCTAGTTCTTTAGGTAGAGCTTTCACAAACTGCTTCATCAGTTCGAGCTTAATGTTGAGTGGTGGCAGGAGACCTTTAGTGAGACTAAATAAACTTTCCTTAAAGATGTAATCGAGTCCAGGTTGCAAAGATGTCATTGGTCAACTTTTTTGCCTCCAGTGATGAGTCCTATCTCGGCTGTCCTATTCACACAAAAAGCATGGGTACATTGTGCATACCCCTTGCTGCCCAAGGAGCAAAGAGAGAACTTTCGGTTCACCACATATTGACCATTCTTGATTCTTGTAGTTAAGTTTCTTGAGAATAAAGTCTAAATTCTCATTGCTTTCCTTCAAGTGCACCGAATTCCACACAGGCACTGAAGCATACTTGCTGCCATTGTGTAGTAGCACAGCTTTCAGTCATTCTATGGATGAATTAATAAAGATTCTCCTACTCAATTTTCATTTTTTCCATCAGAACAGGAGCATCACTGGAATACACTAGAGCACCGTCTTGAGAAAAGTATGGAAGGAATTCCTTTTCTTTGCTTCTGATGCCTGAAATACAGGTGCTAGAAGCTAGCAGTTTATTTTACTCTAGTCTAGAGCTTAAAAGTTCTGCAGATTGTTAAGGAAGGTCCAAGTCTCTTACTAAATCATTTAATACGAGCTGTCAAAAAAGCTGTGGCTCGTTGGAACTAGTGTGAAAGTCTTCGTCAAAATCCTGCGCTTCATGTTCTGAATCTTCTGAATTAAGTTTATCTTTAAGTTTCTCTGTAGGTGAAGGGACAGATATTCTTGGATCGTGAGGCACAGGGCGAAGCACTGGCGGGTGGTCGGGTATATAATTTCCTTCTTATTTTTAAGGTTGAATCCCTCTTTGTCGCACTTACAAAGGTAGCAGACATCACAATGATTTCGCAGTTCCCTTCAGATCATAGGCATGCCAAAAGGAAAGCCTTGCAGAACACACTACATGTGGATTTGTCTTGATCACCAGGTTTTACACCAAAGTACGCATAATACAGCTTTCTAACGAAGTCTGTATTGTTCCTTTGTTTCTTCACTTCAAAACAACCGCAAAATCTGTCAAGTGAATTACGACACACCCTTTAAGTAATTTTGATCACGTTGTTAGAAACAGAAGCTTAATCCACCACAACCACTAAATGCTCTATCTCCCACCTTAATCCCCTTGGATGTCGAGGTTATCGCGGATTGATGAGAGCAGGTGCTCCATCATTAGGATGTATAAGAGGGGGGACAGGGGACATCCCTGTCTTGTTCCATTGGTTATTATGAAAAGTGATGATATTGTTCCATTTATCTTCAGCCTAGCTGACGGATTGCAATACAGGGCCATGATTTTGGCTATAAAAGGGTCCCCTACCCCAAGCTTTTTAAAAGAGTAATATATGGCATGCCATGAGACTCTATTGAACGCTTTCTCAATGCCTAACGAAAGTATTAGTAGAGGAACACCTCTTGATTGGGCATGATGAATAATATCAGTTGTCTTTAAGGTGTTGTCTCAAGCTTCCCTCCCATTGAGAAAACCCACATGATCCAAGTGTATGTTTTTGGTTAAGAAAGGTCGCAGCCTGTTTGCCAATATTTTCGCGTATATCTTCAGTTCCACGTTCAGCAGCGAGATGGGTCTATAGCTAGAATATAAATGTGGGTTCCCACCCTTTTTCGGGAGAACAGTAATATGTGCCTCTGTGGATTGAGGAGGGAAAGGGTTTTTGCAGGAAGCGTGGTTAAATCCTCCCAGCAGCAGAGGTGAAAGGAGGGGAAGGAATGTTTTATAGAATTTAACTGTATATCCGTCTGGGCCCGGGCTTTCTCCGCTCGCTAACGACTGGGTAGCCAACAGCAATTCGCACTCTGTTAAAAATCTAGAGATGAGGCGGAAGATGTTTTTAAAGGGTTATGTGCTTGTGTCTTAGGTGTGTCTGTCCCATTCAAGGAAGTATTAACGGGATATGTTTGAATTCAGTAGTGATCTCTTCCGTTGTATTTAGCATTTGACCAGAGTTGTCTTTTATTTTTGGAATGTTATTGCTTGTTGGGATTTTAGAGCTCTCGCTAGCATGCATCCACATTTATTGCTATGTTCATAAAACTTACTGCTACAGACCCGAAGATAGCATCTATATCCCCAGTCTAATAGTTTTTTGGCTTCCTGTCTGGTTGTTAATAGGTCTCGGAGGGTTGCTGTGGAGAGGGCATGTTTGTGGGCTACCTCAAGGGCTTCTATTTTGCGCAGAGTGAGATTGAGATTATGTGCCCTATCTTGCTTGAATCGGGAACCATGTTTAATAAATATATCCCTAAGAACGCATTTCGGTGCCTCCCATTCAATTGTGGGAGAAGATTTGTCAAATTTGTGGTCTTCCTCAAAGTTTGACATTTTGTTGGTCACATCCTGGGTGCACACCAAGTCCAGCAACAAGGATTCCTTTACTTTCCAAGATCACAAAAGTTTGGGTAGACTGGGAATAACGAGAGAACAGAATACGGGAGCATGGTCAGACCATGTATCCAAATCCGGCTTTAAACTTCTCCACAACAGTATCATGGACCTGCCTGTTGTGTTCCTTGGTCTTCATGATGCTCTCTGTGCTTCAAACAGAACCCTGAGACTATCACAGAGTAGGTGCATTTATACGGAGACTTGATTACACACAGGTCGATTATAATTATCCTCATTAGTCATTTAGGACAACATTGGATCATTCAGAGATCCACAATGAACTTCTGGAGTGAGTTTGCTGCACTGAAAGTAAAGGGGACGAATAATATTGCACGCCCCACTTTTCAGTTTTTGAATTTTCACAAAAATTTAAAATAAGCAATAAATTTCGTTCAACTTCCCAATTGTGTCCAACTTGTTTATTCTTCACCAAAAATTTCCATTTGGTATCTTTATGTTTGAAGCATGATATGTGGGAAAAGGTTGAAAAGTTCCAGGGGGCCGAATACTTTCGCAAAGCACTGTATGCATTTGTCAAATATTTGTATGTGCTCCCCTGTGGAGCTACCTGTATTTCCACCCGACTCCTTTCAAGGAGAAAATGTTTGGCTATCCTTAGACTAACAGGAAGTTCAGATGGAGTAAGTAGCTAAACATGGGCTTCCAGGATCAAGGTCCTTTTCTGGGCACCTGCAGCTGTCTCCAGGAGTGCTTGGTGACTGGGGGAGATTAGTAACAGATGAAGCCTTCCTGTCCTGCCCATGATGAGGTCTGTTGTCCATGAGAACTGAGGACAGTGTGAAAAACTGTGACTATTGGGAGATGGATATTTGTGGGAGATTTGGGTCGCCCACCAGGGGCGTGGGGTACTCGGTACCGGGCCTGTGGGTTTCAATGGGAGTTGTCACAGCGGCGGTGACCCGGTCCGTGGCCCTGGGTGCCCATGTAAAAGGAAATGGTGATAAGCGTGGCTGATTAAAGTTTATAAGTGGATGATACGTGACGCCACCTGTGGTGTTCGGCAATGAAGGTGTTAAGCCGACGCTGCAGACAGATCCTCTGGGACAGATGGTGTGGTGCAGCAATGATGTTGTGGCCCTCCACAGGTAGGGCTGTTGTCCCAGGGCACAGTGTAGATGAAGAGCTAGTGAGGAGAGCCTAATGGTGCAGTGTTAAGCACAGAAATGTAGCAGTGCTGAGTGGGTTGGCACAGGAATAAGCGGAGGACACCAGGGCATGTAGTTCCAAAGCTTTACTCATTCTGTTGTGCATATAGGTGCCTGCCTCGGTGCTGTGTCCTCCAGGTCAGGGGCTCAGCCAACCTCCAGGCAAGATGAAGTACTCTGTTCCAACACTCCGCCAACATATGCCTTCTCTGAAAGTCTCCTTTCTAGCACTTTTAATGAAGTACTTGTGGTTGTGTGTTAAACCCAAGTTCCTCCTTTAAGATGTTCCTTTGAACTCTACTTGTATGGCAGACAGCTGTAGCCTGCTTCGGGGACTCCTTGCTACCAAGTCCCGGCTCACTCACGTTGCTGTTGTGCCCCCAAGTCTTGTGTGGGAATAAAGTGGTGACAACTTCTATTCCTCCGGTGTCTGCTGCAGGACCATTAGTATCCATACAACCTCGGGGACCGGACCCCGGCCATGCGCTTAAAACTTGAGGAAGGGCCTTGCTCTGACCGTAGTCCTTAGTTCTCTTCTTCTCCTCACGTTCCGTACAAATCTTTCTTCTTATGGAGAATCAGGCATTCTATATCTTTTTCCAGTGCCAGCAGTTCCAGGTCACAGGAGACTGCTGCAGCACCTCCTTCCATCCATCCCACTCAGGCGATTTCCTCTCACAGACTGACCTAGTCCTAATCATCTCCCTCTCTTTTGTGCAGACTAGGCTCCACTCCCCTCCCAGCATTCTTCGTGTTCCAAGCAGGGAGCCACCAAAGGTGCTTTGCTACACTACTATGTTGTGTGGGATGCAGGTGTTGGAGTGTGGTCAGGTGTCTCCACCTTACCTGGATGGTGGGGTACCACACCTCAGGAGGAGGTGCAGTACCTCTGTGGCGACTGAACCCTCAGGGGCGCCACAGATTAAGTTATTGTAAAAACTCTGATAGGTCTCCTAGGGTGAGTAGTCTGACTGAGCATCCATTGTGTCTAACTTGAAGGGAGAATGGGAAACCCTACTGGTAGGGGATATCACGCTCCCTGAAGGCGTTTGTGGGTGGTTTCAATGCTGCTCTCATTGATAATGTCTACCTAGACAAGTCAGGGAGGACCATCAACCGCTAGCTTTTTTATATTGTTGCAGAACTGTCCCTGGATTTGAGCAGGATCTCCTCCTTAGCTTTGTAGTAGTGGACTTGACAGATGACATCTCTTAGTTTATTGGGGTCTAAGTCCAAGAGGCGTAATGCCCTGTGAGCTCTGTCTAGATCTATAACGGAGGAAGGGGGAGCCCTAGTATTTTATTGAATATGTGATTAAAGGGAATCTGTCACCCCACTTTTCGACTATCAGCTGCCGGCACCGCCATCAGGGGCTTATCTACAGCATTCTGTAATGCTGTAGATAAGCCCCCTATGTAACCTGAAAGATAAGAAAAATGAGTTATATTATACTCACCCAGGGGCGGTCCGGGTCCAGTCGCGGTCCGATGGGTGTCGCGGTCCAGTCCGGCGCCTTCCATCTTCTAACGGTGACGTCCTCTTCTTTGCTTCCCATCGTGGCTCCTGCGAGGGCGCACTTGCTCTGCCCTGTTGAGGGCAGAGCAGAGTACTAAAGTGCGCAGGCGCCAGACCAGATCAGAGAGGTCTGGCGCCTGCGCACTGCAGTACTTTACTCTGCCCTCAACAGGGCAGGTAAAATATGCCTGCGCCAGATCCGCTACGGGAAGCAAGAGGACGTCACCGCTACAATATGGGAGGCACCGGACCCATCGGACGAAGACAGGACCACCCCCCGGTGAGTATAATATAACTCGTTTTTCTTCTCTTTCAGGTTACATCGGGGGCTTATCTACAGCATTACAGAATGCTATAGATAAGCCCCTGATGGTGGTGTCGGCAGCTGATAGTCCAAAAATGAGGTGACAGATTCCCTTTAAAAGTAGAGGGTAAATCTGCAGTAACTGCCGATTCCGGCTGGACCCTGATGCGTAGATTGTTCTGTCTTCCTCAATTCTACAAGTCATCTAGGTGAGATTGGAGATTGATGATATGGGTAGAATGGACATGTATTGTGTCCTGGAGATATGTGATGGTGGCAGAGGTATTAGTCATATTCTGCTCTATTGTGTCCACTTTCTTTGTCAGGGTAACCACATTAGATTGCAGCTTTGCGAATTCCTGCTTGCACTCATCTATGATGTATTTTGCAAATGAAGCCAGATCATCTTTAGTTGGGAAAGATTGCAAAAGTGGCTGAATGTCAGCAAGAGTCACTGGACATGAGCTGGCGGCCCATGAATGTGCTGGTTGTGATGCAATTGAGGGTCCTGTGGAGGAAGGATAGTGGTATCAACCGTGGACCGTTCAGTTTGTGTTCTTAGAAGCTGTGGAAACCCTGCGAGAGGTTCTGAAGAGAGGTCCATGAGATTCTGATCAGACTCCAAAGGGGTTAATATATGAGAATGCCCAGTGAGCTGTGAATAAATGTTTTTTTGTAAGCCAGATATATTTCCCTGTGTGGGTAGCTGACTCAAAGAGGCCCTATGTGGAGGTATGTTGTCGGGATAGACAGCATCCACATACAGGGGGTCGCCGTCAACTTGGACATAACATGGGGAGCCTTAGGAGATGTGAAGGCAGCAGTGATTGCCTGGCAGGAGCCAAGATATCCCACAGAGTTCATACTGTGGCAGGAGTGAGTCTCCAAAGCAAGCATTCGGGCAGGCGAGGCAAGGATTGACTTCATACTACCTCCGTTTGTCCTGGCATCTGTTAGTATGTCTGGTGGTGATGTAGCAGAGGTGATGGTCAGAGGTGCTGACAGGCTACTGCGGATGAAGTAGGTTTGGATGTTTCCCTGTGAGGTGGAAGTGGGCGATCTAGGGGCAGTAAGCTTGCCTTTTTGGTCTTTGCCATGCCGTGGGGAGCCGTTTAGTCAGGTCTTTTTGTTGCTGATGTTGAGGAGCTTTGGAATGTGTGTCTTCACAGATCCATAGCTGGCCATGCCCTAACCCCCCACCCCCTCCAATGTATAGATATTTTTTATTTGTGCACCCTCAAACCCCCTTAACAAAAAATATGGAACCCTAATAAACTATGTTGCTTTGTGTGTACAAGCAAGGAAAGTAATTTGCAGCACCAGTATTGTTGAGGGAAATTAATAATGCACTAGTACAACAGGGAAATGTGCAATAAAATAAATACAATGCTTTGTGAAGCAGACCATTGTGGATAAGGATCAGAATTGTGGAGATTTTTCTTTTGTTTAAATAGTCAAGTAATTTTTTATCTCCCAAGCCTGAAAGCACACTTTCCGCGATACCCAAGCTGTAGTTTTAGGATTTTTCTTTAGTAACAAAATTAGGACAGAGGAGTATTAAACCCTTAGGGTATGTGCACACGCTGCGGATTCTGCTGCGTTTCCGCAGCGTTTTTGGCTCTGCAGAAACGCAGCAGATTTTGCTGCGTTGTACAGTACCTTTATTTCCTATGGAAATAAAAAAAAGCTGTGCACATGCTGCGTTTTTTTCCGCGCGGTTTTGCTGCGGTTTACAATCCGCAGCATGTCAATTGTTTGGTGCAGAAACGCTGCGGTTTTACACCTCATCCATTATGAGGTGTAAAACCGCAGGGCAAAACCGCAGAAAAAACCGCAGATAATCCGCAGATAAACCGCAGAAAAACCGCAGCACTTTGTCCTGCGGATTTCTCTACAAAATCCGCAGAGACTAAAAACTACGTGTGCACAAACCCTTAGTGACTGAGCCAATTTTGACCTTCATGACCAAGCCCAATTTTACGATTCTGATCAGTGTCACTTTATGAGGTAATAACTCTGGAACGCTTCAAAGCATCCCACTGATGATGAAACTGTTTTTTTTTTACATATTGTACTTCATCATAGTAGTAAAATTTCTTCTATATGACTTGCGTTTATCTATGAAAAAAGCTAAAATTTGGCCAAAATTTTGAAAATTTTGCAATTTTCAAACTTTTAATTGTTGTGCTCTTAAATCAGAGTGTTGTGTCACACGAAATAGTTCATAAATAACATTTCCCACATGTCTATTTTACATCAGCACAATTTTAGATACATAATTTATTTTTGTTAGGAAGTTACAAGGGTTAAAGGTTTACCAGCAATTTCTCAATTTACCAACAAAATTTACAAAAACATTTTTTTAGCGACCACATCACATTTTCAATGACTTTGGGTGAGGCCTGTATGACAAAATACCCAAAAGTGACAGCATTCTAAAAACTGGACCCCTCAAAGTCCTCAAAACCACATTCAAGAAGTTTATTAACCCTTCAAGTGCTTCACAGGAACTAATGGAATGTGAAAAGCATCGAGCTCCTGTTGTGATCAGGCAGGAGGTGCTGATATTTCAGCATCTCCTGCACAATTATGCTGAGATTGGTCAGTCAGATTGGTCCATGCACCTCTTCCTGTGCCGTTCAGCTATCAGTGACAGCGGTCGGGATGAAACTGTCACTGCGTGTTTACATGCAGTAATAGTTGAAAGTAATAACGGTCATAGCACGTCATGTTGCGGGAACTGCCACGCTCTCATTATGTGCTCTTTCCATCATTTGTCATTAAGGAGTTAAGGTCTAGGCTCTGACTAGGCCTCGTCAAAACATTTAAATGTTTCCCTTTAAACCACTCATGTATTGCTTTAGTTGTATGCTTTGGGTCATTATCTTGTTGGAAGGTGAACATCCGTCTCAGTTTAAAATCATTGACAGAGTTAAATATGTTTTGCTCAAGAATATCTCTGTGTTTCAACACAGCATGATTCTGCCATCACCTTGTTTCACTGTGGGGATGGTGTTCTTGGGGTGATGAGCTGTGCTGGTTTGGCACCAGACATAGCGCTTACCTTGGTGGCCAAAAAGTTCAAGTTTGGTCTCATCTGACCACAGCACATTCCTCCATACATTTAGGCAGTCTTCCATGTTTTTTGGCAAACTCAAAAACATCCTTACAATTTTAGAGTAAGTAATGGCTTTTTTCTGCTCACGCTTCCATAAAGGCCACTTCTACGGAGTGTACGGCTTTTTGTGGTCATCACTGGAAAGTCTCTGGGAACTCTGCAGCTTCTTCAGGGTTACCTTTGGTTTCTGTGCTGCCTCGCTGATTAATGTCCTTCTTGCCAGGGCTGAGATTTTTTATGGGTTCAGGATGCTGACCGCAGCAGGACCAGGGATTTCGGGACTAGGGATTTGGGTTCAGGACACTGGCCTCACAGGGACCAGGTGACCTCATAACCACACTATCTAATGACTAAACTCATTGCTTGGCGACTCCCTAAGAGAGAGGGAAAAATATCTAGAATTGAGAGTTCTCAATGGTTGATAACTTTTAATGGCTAACTGAAAAGATGGTAAAAATTTGCAAGCTTTCGAGACTACTCTTCATCAGGCATTGACTAATACAAAATCTGAAGAATCACATATTTATGCACAAAACAGCACAGAAATAACGCAGTAGATAAGACAAGTGACGTGAAGCAGAACTATCATTATGATATATCCCTGCTGATTCTCCTGGATCTCTCTGCCGCATTTGACACTGTGGATCACCAGCTCCTCCTCACTATGCTCCGCTCTATAGGCCTCAAGGACACAGCCCTCTCCTGGTTCTCCTCCTACCTCTCTGACCGCTCCTTCACTGTATCTTTTTCCGGCTCCTCTTCCTCTTCTCGTCCCCTTACTATCGGGGTCCCGCAGGGCTCAGTCCTAGGCCCCCTCCTCTTCTCTTTATACACTGCCCCTATTGGACAAACAATCAGCAGATTTGGGTTCCAGTATCATCTCTATGCTGATGACACCCAATTATACACTTCTTCCCCTGACATCACCCCTACCCTAATTCAAAATACCAAGGATTGTCTGTCTGCTGTCTCTAGCATCATGTCCTCCCTCTATCTGAAACTAAATCTCTCTAAAACTGAACTTCTTGTGTTTCTCCCCTCTACTAACCTCACTCTACCTAACATCGAAATAACCCTGGAGGGTTCAACCATAACTCCCAAGCAGCATGCCCGCTGTCTTGGGGTCATATTCGACACTGAACTTTCCTTTACTCCGTACATCCGATCACTCACTCGCTCTTGTCACCTGCATCTTAAAAACATCTCCAGAATCCGACCTTTTCTCACCTTTGAAACTGCAAAGACTCTTACTGTCGCTCTTATTCATTCTCGTCTGGACTACTGCAACTCTCTTCTGATCGGTCTCCCTCTTACCAAACTTTCTCCTCTCCAATCCATCTTGAATGCGGCAGCCAGGGTCATATTTCTGTCCAGTCGCTTCACCGTTGCCTCCATCTTGTGCCAGTCATTACACTGGCTACCTATTCGCTACAGGGTCCAGTATAAACTCATCTCTCTCACCCACAAAGCTCTCCACTGTTCTGCACCGCCTTATATCTCCTCTCTCATCTCTGTCTATCGCCCTACACGTGCCCTCCGTTCTACAAATGACCTAAGACTAATATCCCCCGTAATCCGAACCTCGCACCTCCGTCTCCAAGACTTCTCTCGTGCTGCTCCAGCTCTCTGGAATGCACTTCCCCAGACAATCAGACTGATACCTAGCCCTGACCTATTCAAGCGCGCTTTGAAAACCCATCTCTTCAAACAAGCCTACCACATCAACTACTCAGCAAGCTAACTTTGCCCTGTTCCCTCCTTCCAAATATTATTCTGAATCTGCACCCTACTGTTCATCTGTCTCCACACCCTTCATGCACATGATAACTGCACTTGATACTTGTCTATTGCACTTAAACACTGATGACCGGATCATGCAGCTTTATATGAAAATCCCTATTATAATTGCCAGACCTGAATTAACAAGCATTTCTCACCTACTGTGTCCCCCCATTTCCTTGTAGATTGTAAGCTTGCGAGCAGGGACCTCACTCCTAATGTCATTGTTTGAATTGTCTTAACTTCTATTGATTTTATTGTCTGTACATGTCCCCGCTTAATTGTAATGTGCTGCGGAATATGTTGGCGCTATATAAATAAAAATTATTATTATTATAAATAAAAATTATTATTATTATTATTATCATTATGGGAGAGGGATAAACATAAATATTGGAACAGTTCATAGATAAGGATTGTGAAACTTTTAGTGCCCTCTGATTGGGGTCTGGTTCTGTGTTGTGTGATGCCCTCAGAAGGTCTGAAGAGCAAATTCCTTAATTGATGTAAAAAGACATAAATCCATGCGACACATTCATTCCTGCACTGAGTGTGTCAAAGGTTGTTATTAATTTATACTCCCAGACTCTTCTGTCTCTCTGAGACTTTACGTTACCTTTTAATACCAGTAATTTCATGTCCATAGTGCTGTGATCAGGCATACAAAAAATTATTTTTTCTCTTATTGTGTGGCAATGAGAATTCATCCTTGTTCTCGGTTTTTGCGGGGTCTCCCCCACATACAGACCCCCAGTTGGACATTTAGTACAAATACTTAAGTACACCACATTAGATGTGATGCACCTGAAAGTACCTGGGATCTTGTAGTCCTGATGTGAGTTGGGGATCTTTTTCTTGTCCGTGGTCATTATAAATGGACAGGTTTTACATTTTTTTCTGGTTGCAAGGAAAGGTTCCTGCAGCTGTTGGGGAGGACAGGGAGCGTCTGACAATGATGCTTCTTAGATTAGGGGGTTGCCTAAAACACAGTAGTGGGGGGGGTCTGGAAATATGGATTGTAATTGGGCATCTTTTTGTAGTAGAGGTTGTAATTTCCATGCAGGTCCCCTTATTTTTCTATCTACTGGCTAACACGGTACAAAGATAAATATTTTTCCTGTAAGAGAGAGGGAGTATTTTATACCGGATAACTCCCAGCAATTGGCTGAGAGCCATCCAGCAGGTGAATACATCATGCTAAATGCCTTTGAGCAACAGCAATATGCGTCGCTGCCCCTTTAAGAGCAGGGGAACGCGTGCACACGCACACTAAGGGAGAAGCAGGGACACGCTCGGGACTAAGCCTCGCTTCCCTGCAAGGAGTGAGAAGGGGACACCATGCAGGGGTAATGGGCATAATGTTACAGTTTGTATACACCGACAGACCATGTGACACTTAGGTAAATGTCCTTTCACTAACCATGTGACTTTTGCAGGTAATTGCTTGCACCAGAAATTTTTAGGGACTTCATCGCGAAAGGGGTGAATACATATACACATGTCAATTTTTTAGTTATTTGATCCCAAAAATTTAATGTATGCCTATATTTTTCTCACTTCACCTCACCAACTATTTAGTGCTGATGCATCACATACAAATTGAATTACAAAAAAAAAATTACACACAAGTTGTAATGTAACAAAACAGGTAAAAAGCCAGGGGGTGAATACTTTCACAATCCACTGTATATATATTATCGCTGCAATAATCCACCACAATCAGATTAGGCCTTTTTTTAATTCCTGTGTGGAATGGCTGATCTGTCCACTGAGACCTCCTATGCCATAACCTCATTACATTGGTCTCTGAGTCTTCAGGATTGTATGAAATGGATTCGTGATTCGAATTACAAAGTGTTCGAATTCACTGGGACCAGAGAATTTCAGGTAGTGCGGCTCAGATGGATCAGCTCAAAGTAGTTATGTGCAAACTAATACTGTAAAATACCAACACTGAGTTAGTGGGAGATGTGCACATGTTGGGTACATGGTGCACAAAGTAATAGTCTTGGCAGGAGAAACGCTGTGTAAGATAAGGGCATTATTACGTGTGTTTCTGATGTGTTCTAAAAACGCTGACAGAGCGGCCGCGCTGTGGAGCTGAAAATGCTTCTATAGTTCACATCTGCAGGGAAACAATCAGCAGCGACTGCAAGAGACCTCAGAAATCTCATTCACTTTGCTGCTACTATAAAAGGCACATTTTACCAGGAAAGAAAAAAAGCAGCAAAAACGCATTAAGAGAATGTAAGTAACTTCTATCAATATGTAACACAGAGAGTGCCTGACCCCCAGGACTGAGCTCAGGGCAGAGAAATGGGGGTGTAAGGGGGAAAAAGAGGGGACACAGTAATATACACACAGCTCTGCTCCGTACACCTCGTACACACGCGGCTCTGCTCCGTACACCTCGTACACACGCGGCTCTGCTCCGTACACCTCGTACACACGCGGCTCCGCTCCGTACACCTCGTACACACGCGGCTCCGCTCCGTACACCTCGTACACACGCGGCTCCGCTCCGTACACCTCGTACACACGCGGCTCCGCTCCGTACACCTCGTACACACGCGGCTCCGCTCTGTACACCCCGTACACACGGCTCCGCTCCGTACACCTCGTACACACGCGGCTCTGCTCCGTACACCTCGTACACACACGGCTCCGCTCCGTACACCTCGTACACACACGGCTCCGCTCCGTACACCTCGTACACACACGGCTCTGCTCCGTACTCCTCGTACACACGCGGCTCCGCTCCGTACACCTCGTACACACGCGGCTCCGCTCCGTACACCTCGTACACACACGGCTCCGCTCCGTACATCTCGTACACACACGGCTCCGCTCCGTACACACACGGCTCCGCTCCGCTCCGTACTCCTCGTACACACACGGCTCCGCTCCGCTCTGTACACCCCGTACACACGGCTCCGCTCCGTACACCTCGTACACACGCGGCTCCGCTCCGTACACCTCATACACACGCGGCTCCGCTCCGTACACCTCGTACACACGCGGCTCCCCTCCGTACATCTCGTACACACGCGGCTCCGCTCAGTACACCTCGTACACACGCGGCTCCGCTCCGTACACCTCGTACACACGCGGCTCCGCTCCGTACACCTCGTACACACGCGGCTCCGCTCCGTACACCTCGTACACACGCGGCTCCGCTCCGTACACCTCGTACACACGCGGCTCCGCTCCGTACACCTCGTACACACGCGGCTCCGCTCCGTACACCTCGTACACACGCGGCTCCGCTCCGTACACCTCGTACACACGCGGCTCCGCTCCGTACACCTCGTACACACACGGCTCCGCTCCGTACATCTCGTACACACACGGCTCCGCTCCGTACACACACGGCTCCGCTCCGTACACCTCGTACACACGCGGCTCCGCTCCGTACACCTCGTACACACGTGGCTCCGCTCCGTACACCTCGTACACACGCGGCTCCGCTCCGTACACCTCGTACACACACGGCTCCGCTCCGTACACCTCGTACACACACGGCTCCGCTCCGTACTCCTCGTACACACACGGCTCCGCTCCGTACACCTCGTACACACACGGCTCCGCTCCGTACAAACGCGGCTCCGCTCCGTACACCTCGTACACACACGGCTCCGCTCCGCTCTGTACACCCCGTACACACGGCTCCGCTCCGTACACCTCGTACACACGCGGCTCCGCTCCGTACACCTCGTACACACGCGGCTCCGCTCCGTACAGCTCGTACACACGCGGCTCCGCTCCGTACACCTCGTACACACGCGGCTCCGCTCCGTACACCTCGTACACACGCGGCTCCGCTCCGTACACCTCGTACATACACACGGCTCCGCTCCGTACACCTCGTACACACGCGGCTCCGCTCCGTACACCTCGTACACACGCGGCTCCGCTCCGTACACCTCGTACACACGCGGCTCCGCTCCGTACACCTCGTACACACGCGGCGCCGCTCCGTACACCTCGTACACACGCGGCTCCGCTCCGTACACCTCGTACACACGCGGCTCCGCTCCGTACACCTCGTACACACGCGGCTCCGCTCCGTACACCCCGTACACACGGCTCTGCTCTGTACACCTCGTACACACGCGGCTCTGCTACATCCCCCCCTGTAAACCCCTCCTGACCCCACACAGAAACTTCCCCTCATCCGGCACCATGACAACCAGCACAGCAGAGTCCTGCATACACTGAGGCCCCTGATCATGTGACCCCCTGACTCCTCCCCTCCTGTGACCTCATCCCAGGTCCTGTGCGCACAGAGCAGCCATATATGTGGAGTGCGGCTCTGCAGGTGGAGGTAGGTGCTGGAGATTCCACATTACTGGGCGGGTGGGTTATTAACCCTTTTGAGCACAGAGTCCGGCGGTGTTTTCTGCTCCCCCCATTGTATGGACAGTAGTGCTGCTCAGTGTGTGAGGAAAGCTGCACTATGAGAGAAAATGGCCGCCCGGTACCTGAGCCCCCTCAGTGAGCGCCTTCTGTCAGCCTTATAGGAGCGCTCCTATCTCTCTGAGCTCCTCTCCGCTGATTTGTGGCCACAGACGACATTGAGGCTGAATGTTCAGGAAGCAAAGAGCCTGGAAAAGGCAAAATGTGGACTCAATCCCAAGAGCAGAAGCGATTTTAGCCCAAACTGCGTACATTAGGGTGAACCCGTCCTCTCCGGTGGGTAATGCATTTGGCCTCTTTCACATATCAGTTTTTTGCGATCGTTCGCAATCCGTCGAATCTTGAAAAAAAACGAATCCAGTGACTGATGCCGCTGGATCCATTTTTTTCTCATAGACTTGTATTAGCGACGGATTGCCGCACGTTTCATCCATCGTCCGACGGATCTGTCGGATTTTCTTCGTCCGTCGGCCGCTCACGACACACAAAGCAACGTTTTTTTGTCTCCGTCCGTCGACTGCTAGAATGGACGCCTATGGGCGACGGATCCGTCGTAGTCCGTCACATGACGGAATCCGGCAACGGATTCCGTTTTTTGATCTGAGCATGCTCAGTTTACCTCTGGTCACTGGTGTCAGCTGATGGGACAACTGATCCCATCATCTGACACCTACTACCACTAATTGCAGTGAGAGCAGGATGGGAGTATATATCTGCCACTCCTGCACTGAATATAAATAAATAATCATAAAAAAACGGCGTGGGCCTCCCCTTATTTTTGATAACCAGCCAGATGAAACTTACAGCTGGGGGCTGCAACCCTCAGCTTCAGCAAGGCTCGTTGTCAAGAATAGAGGGGCTCCCCCGCCTTTTTTTTACGTGTGACTTGCGAGAAATACGCACCGGTGTCCTTTAGAAAAGACCCCATAGACTTGCATTGGTGAGTCTCGGGCGTAATACGGTGCAAATCGCAGCATGCTGCGATTTCACCCGCATGTATAATACAGGCGAGAAAAAAACGGATGATGGGAGCTGCCCCATTGATTAACATTGGTCCAAGTGCTATGCTATATTGTAAAATCACACTGACAGGTTAAAATAGAATAGATAGAATACATGTATACACATAGTATAGGTATATATATATATGTCAGTGACACACACACATATATATATATATATATATATAGTGCCTTGCAAAAGTATTCGGCCCCCTGGGACTTTTCAGCCTTTTCCCAAATATCATGATTCTTCACCAAAAATTTACATTTGGTATCTTTATGTTTGAAGCAACAACAAGTGGGACCCAATTGTGAAGTTGATCGAAATTTATTGGTTATTTTATATTTTTGTGGAAATTCAAGAACTGAAAAATTACATACAGCAGAATAGGTGAAAAATCATTTGTCGGCATCTGTAAAATCATTACAGAACCCGACAGGATATAAGACATGGTTTACATACAGTAAACCATTGCATATCCATTATATTTTTATATGTCTCTAACCAATAATGTTAGTAGTATGTGTGTAAAATTTTGGAGCTGTAGGTGTTAAATTCAAGGATTAATTCACGGAAAAAACTGGCGTGGGCTCCCGCCCAATTTTCTTCGCCAGAGAGGGCAAGTTAGTGACCGAGGGCAGAAATTAATAGCCTAGAGAGGGACCATTGTTTTTGGGACCCCCTGGCTAAAAAAAAATCTGTCCCCAGCCACTCCAGAAAAGGCGCATCTGTGAGATGCGCCAATTCCGGCACTTACCCGCTCTCTTCCCATTGCCCTGTACCAGGTGGCATATGGGGTAATAAGGGGTTAATGTCACCTTGCTATTGTAAGATGACATTAAGCCTGGTTAATAATGGAGAAGTGTCAATAAGACACCTATCCATTATTAATCCACTAGTCTGAAAGGGGTTAAAAAAAACACACATTAAGAAAAAAGACCTTTAATGAAGTAAACACATTTTTTCCATCTTTATTTCACTCCCAATCCAAACAAAGCCATCATTCTCCTGTAAAAAATCCAAAATTAAAAAGCAACTATACCCCATACCTGTCCGCCGTACAGTAAAGTCCTACACCGCAATCCATCTCAAGGTGTTAAATAGATTACCACTGGAACCGGTGCTAATGCGACCGGCCCGGCTGTGAACCATGGAGGAATGACTGAGAAGCTGCCTGCGCAGCCTCCCCGCCTGACCGGAGATGAACTGATTAGCGTGGGAAAGTTTCTGAACTTTCCCACGCTGTCAGTTCACCGCGGGTCAGGCGGGGAGTCTGCGCAGCCTCAGTGACTATATATAGACTGTATATATGTTTTCACGAATATTTTATGCTATGGACCCATTGTATTTCCATTTTGCAAGCCTGCGAGAAAATCTTGCAGTACGGATGCCATACGGATGTCACATGGATGTCGCATGGATGTTTAGATGCGAGAAAATCGCATCCTCGCATTGACAACGGATGACATACAGATCACTGTTCAGGGAACATTTCTGCGAATCTCGTCCGTTTAAAACGGATCGTATTTTTATACGTTGTATGTGACTCCAGCCTAACACCTAATCCCGTGAAGCCATTGTTCCCTGGAAAAAAAAAATAGAAAACAGCAATGTTCCTCACCTGCTCATAGCTGGAAGAATCCATAGTGTCCCTTGCTGTAATCCACCTGTATGACATTTGCTCATCAGCATGAGTGGTGGCCTGAGGCGACCGCTCATGCTGAAGAGCAGGAGAGTATGACTCGCTTCAGCAAGAGCAGTTTCCATGAACTGCGCTGACCTGAATGAAATCATCGCAGGTCACCGTGACAAATCTCAATGTGGACAACAGGGGCTGAATACAACTCTCAGTGCTGATCTCTGCATGAGCAGGTTACAGTGGTGGAGCTGCCTCCAGCAGTTGCCATCGGGGGTCAGCAAGAACATTAATTCTGATTCCAAGCAGCTGGTACGTGATACACGTATGTCATCCGTGTTTCATCAGTTTTCATGACGCTTTATGGCCAAGGCTGCTGATAAAACAAATGGACACACAGTCTATGGAAACACACTGACAAGTGTGCAAACGTGTGTAAGCGTCTCCATACGTCTTTCCAAAAGAATTCCAATTTAGGGCAAGACCAGAACATGTGTTATAAGTCTGCTGGTTTTCTCTTACCACACCCATTGTGTGCTAGATGTATGAGCCTAATGTTAAATACAAATGTAGTTGTTCTATAAACTTGATGTTTTTGGCCAGGTGCACACGATCCAGAAGTGGCAGCGATTTGGACGCAGAGCATGTTCACTGCATCCCAAGCACTGCCGTCTATTGATTGCAGGTGAATCCGCATATGATCACTGAACCGTCCAAATTCACCACATCCAATACATTCTATTGGTGAATTTCTCTTGTGGAGACTGGCATCTCATGTCCGTCTCCTCAGGTGAGCTGCGGGCATCTCTTGTCGCATAGTGGGCATGGTATTTCTTGAAATCCCATCCACTATGCTGTAACATATGGCCATAAGTACGCAGCATCCAACCCGCAGTGTTTACTGATCGTGTGCACATATCCTAAGATATACTTTAGATAGTCTAATGGGATTCACTTAAGGTTATTTGAGGAGTCTTATCAATCCCTCTTATCTTGCTTTAGAACATATAGGATATTTCTCTAGTTACCTTCCACGACAGCATATGAGGTTGTCTCCACGCCCTAATGGGGGACAGGAAGCACAAAGAGGTTAAAAGCCCCTCCAACCTCCTATTCACCAGTGTCTTTCCTGTCTCCCATGGGGCATGGAGAGGTTTTTAGTTTTTCCGTATGCTGCATGGCCGGCACTGCAGTGTACAGTTGTGGCCAAAAGTATTGACACCCCTGCAATTCTGTCAGATAATACTCAGTTTCTTCCTGATAATGATTGCAAACACAAATTCTTTGGTATTATTATCTTCATTTAATTTGTCTTAAAAGAAAAAACACAAAAAGAATTGTCCTAAAGCCAAATTGGATATAATTCCACACCAAACATAAAAAAGAGGGTGGACAAAAGTATTGGCACTGTTCGAAAAATCATGTGATGCTTCTCTAATTTGTGTAATTAACAGCACCTGTAACTTACCTGTGGCACCTAACAGGTGTTGGCAATAACTAAATCACACTTGCAGCCAGTTGACATGGATTAAAGTTGACTCCACCTCTGTCCTGTGTCCTTGTGTGTACCACATTGAGCATGGAGAAAAGAAAGAAGACCAAAGAACTATCTGAGGACTTGAGAAACCAAATTGTGAGGAAGCATGAGCAATCTCAAGGCTACAAGTCCATCTCCAAAGACCTGAATGTTCCTGTGTCTTCCATGCGCAGTGTCATCAAGAAGTTTAAAGCCCATGGCACTGTGGCTAACCTCCCTAGATGTGGACGGAAAAGAAAAATTGACAAGAGATTTCAACCCAAGATTGTGCGGATGTTGGATAAAGAACCTCGACTAACATCCAAACAAGTTCAAGCTGCCCTGCAGTCCGAGGGTACAACGCTGTCAACCCGTAATATCGGTCGGCATCTGAATGAAAAGGGACTGTATGGTAGGAGACCCAGGAAGACCCCACTTCTTACCCCGAGACATAAAAAAGCCAGGCTGGAATTTGCCAAAACTTACCTGAAAAAGCCTAAAACGTTTTGGAAGAATGTTCTCTGGTCAGATGAGACAAAAGTAGAGCTTTTTGGGCAAAGACATCAACATAGAGTTTACAGGAGAAAAAAAGTGGCATTCAAAGAAAAAAACACTGTCCCTACAGTCAAACATGGCGGCGGTTCCCTGATGTTTTGGGGTTGCTTTGCTGCCTCTGGCACTGGACTGCTTGACCATGTGCATGGCATTATAAATAATAATATAATAATAAATTTTATTTTTATAGCGCCGACATATTCCGCAGCACTTTACATTTCAGAGGGGATTTGTACAGACAATAGACATTACAGCATAACAATAATCACATACAGTGGATTATAACAAATACCAAGAGGAGTGAGGGCCCTGCTCGCAAGCTTACAGTCTATGAGGAAAGAGGTAGACACGAAGGGTGGGTGGTAACAGTTGCCCTGATTGTATGGACCAGCCATAATGTTAAGTGTGTAACAGTACAGACACAGAGGGCTAATGGATGCATAAAGCATGTGGGAACATGATGCTGGGAACCTGGTTATGGTAAAACTTTTGGCTCTGCCACACAGGGATAGGTTAGGTTAATGTGTTGAGGCGATAGGCCAGTCTGAATAAATGCGTTTTCAGGACACGCTTAAAATTGTGGGGATTGGGGACTAATCGTATTGACCTGGGAAGTGCATTCCAAAGAATTGGCGCGGCACGTGTAAAGTCTTGGAGACGGGAGTGGGAGGTTCTGACTATTGAGGATACCAACCTCAGGTCATCAGCAGAACGGAGGGCGCGGGTAGGGTGGTATACTGAAACAAGGGAGGAGATGTAGGGCGGTGCTGAGCCATGGAGGGCTTTGTGGGTGAGGGTAATAAGTTTATATTGAATTCTGGAGTGGATAGGTAGCCAGTGTAATGACTGGCACAAGGTAGAGGCATCGGTGTAACGATTGGTGAGGAATATGATCCTGGCTGCAGCATTCAAGACAGATTGGAGAGGGGAGAGTTTTGTAAGAGGGAGACCGATTAGAAGAGAGTTACAATAGTCGAGACGAGAATGAATAAGAGAAACAGTAAGAGTTTTTGCAGAGTCAAAAGTAAGAAAAGGTCGAATTCTAGAAATGTTTTTGAGGTGCAGATGACAAGAGCGAGCCAGTGATCGAATGTGGGGGGCAAAGGAAAGCTCGGAATCAAGTATGACCCCAAGACAGCGGGCATGTTGCTGGGGAGTAATAGTGGAACCACAGACGGAAATGGCAATGTCGGGTATAGGTACATTAGTAGCGGGAGGAAACACAAGGAGTTCAGTCTTTGATCATTATCATTGAGCATTATGAAGTCTGAAGACTACCAACAAATTTTGCAGCATAATGTAGGGCCCAGTGTGAGAAAGCTGGGTCTCCCTCAGAGGTCATGGGTCTTCTAGCAGGACAATGACCCAAAACACACTTCAAAAAGCACTAGAAAATGGTTTGAGAGAAAGCACTGGAGACTTTTAAGGTGGCCAGCAATGAGTCCAGACCTGAATCCCATAGAACACCTAAGGAGAGATCTAAAAATGGCAGTTTGGAGAAGGCACCCTTCAAATATCAGGGACCTGGAGCAGTTTGCCAAAGGAGAATGGTCTGAAATTCCAGCAGAGCATTGTAAGAAACTCATTGATGGTTACCGGAAGCGGTTGGTCTCAGTTACTTTGGCTAAAGGTTGTGGGTGCCAATACTTTTGTCTGGCCCATTTTTGGAGTTTTGTGTGAAATGATCAATGTTTTGCTTTTTGCTTCATTCTCTTTTATGTTTTTTCATTTAAGACAAATTAAATGAAGATAATAATACCAAAGAATTTGTGATTACAATCATTTTCAGGAAGAAACTGAGTATCATCTGACAGAAATCCAGGGGTGTCAATACTTTTGGCCACAACTGTACTTATTTTTAAAGCCGTGCAGTGGTGGTTGTGGGCTCCGTTCTCCTCCTACTGATTCGAGACCTTCCTGGCCCTCCTGCACTCCTGCTGGGGGTAAAGCGAGCCAGTGATCCCCATAGCCGGAGACCTCCCAGAGCGCTCCGGCTTTCTCCCTCTCATCGCATGCTGTTCGGCAACCCGGAAGTGATGTCACACTCCGCAAGTCATTTCTGGGTCTTGCGTTCCACCGTGGAACACATCCACTTCCGGTTTCGGCATTCTGCGGCCTCACGGCTCCTGAATGGCGTGCAGGGCACGCTGAACCAGCTGACTCCTGCTCCGGAGAGGGAGGAGGAGAAATTGTTTGGCGCTGAGGGCAGGGTTTATTGCTATATAAATCTGTTGGACGACACCTCCATGTAAGGCTAATCCCTGCATCATGGATGGTGTGTCTGCTTCCTGCCAGAGCCCAGTGCTGCCCCAACCTCAGTAAGTCTGTGGCGGGGGGTCCTAGCTAGGATCCTGAGTTCAGTGATAGTGGGTCCCTTTTAGTTATACTTCTCTCCCCTTCTGTCCTAGGGAGACAAGTCTGCCCACAAAAACCCAGCTAAGAAGGTCCTTAAGTGTGCCATCTGCAGTAAGAAGCTTCCCTCTCGATGGGAGAAGAAGCTGTCAGGAGTGTACGGAAATGGTGGTTAGGGCTGAACATCCCTCACTCCTGGATGAGATACATAACCTGTTCAAGCAGGAGGTCAAATCCTTCTTAGGTGCCTTTACACACCTCCCTCTCCTCCACCTCCTTCTCTTGGAGCATCTCCCCCTAAGAAGAGAATGCTCCAAATTGAGGACTTCGACTCGGATTCTTTAGACTCTTATGGCTCAGCTTCAGAAAAATGGGAAGAATCATCATCCCAAAAAATATCGGAGGCTAAAAAGTACCTCTTCTCTACGGAATATATGGAGGAATTAATTGGTGCACTCCGTAATACTATGGGCTTGGAGGAGGAACAGATTTCCCAAACAATCCAAAATGAAATGTTTGGAGGGTTAAAAGCAGGGAGGCAGATTGGGTTCCCTCTCCATGAGAACATCATGAACATGATCTCTCGTGTGGGAGTCCCCAGAGAAACGGTTGAGTACCCCCTCGGAACGTTAGGGCAGGTTTACTCAGAGGGCGAATTGATTAACTGGGATGTTCCTAAAGTGGCTGTACAGGTGGAGAAAGTAGCCAAGAAAGCCACACTCCCCTTTGAGGTCTCATCCCAACTTAAGGACCCAATGGATAGGAAGGTGGAGAGCCTGCTGAAAAAATCCTGGGAGACCTCGACCTCCTCTCTTGAAACCTCTCTTCCATATGTATTGCCAGATCCCTTTTCCGGTGAATGGATCAATTGGAGAACTGCATCTCTCAGGGGACCTCAAGAGGGGAGTTGTTCCCTTCCGTTACTTAAAAGGGCAACTGAATTCCTGGCGGTTGCCTCTGCTGAATCAATTTCATCGCTGCTAGGTTCCTGCTCCAGTCCAACTCTGCTAGAAGGGGTCTGTGGCTTAAAATATGGAGTGGGGATGTCACTTCTAAAGATAAACTGTGCTCCATCCCTTAAGGATGAATATGTCTTTGGACCAACCCTTGATGACATACTGGAGATGGCCACAGACAAAAAGAAGAGTCTTCCAGAGCAGAAGCCTGCCAAGAAGCGCTTTTTCGTTCCTAGGTGCCTCAGACCCCTCAATCTAAGGGTAAAGAGAAAATTGGGAGGTTGAGCCACGCTAAGGGGAAAGGCAAGAACATACTTGTCCCCCAGCAGCAGCACCAGGACAAGCAATGACTCTGACCCTGTAGGAGGGAGGCTTTTGAATTTCTTCCATCAGTGGCTGACCATTTCCAGTTGCAAGTGGGTCCTCGATGTTATCAGAGAGGGCCTCCTTATAGAGTTCGAATCATCCCCTTCTCGGGTCTAAGAGTCACCTCCCTACCATCCCAGGGAGCCCAAGACTTACTGATATCGGGTCTTCAGGATCTGCTCAGTGGCATAACTACCGGGGTAGCAGCCAAAGAGGTTGCTTTGGGGCCCGGCCCATATAGGGGCCCGGGTCCCCGGCTCCAATCGGCACTTCCCGGGTAGTGCAATTAACTACAACTCCTCCCCTAGCATGTCTCTTGCACTTGCAGGCAGCCCCGGGCCCCGTGCTTATTCCATCTTCAGTTCTCAGCGCAGTTCTTCCTGCTTTCAGCATCCGCTCAATACCTATGCGCATAAGTAATGAGCTGCTCATTACATATGCGCATACGTAATAAGCGGCTCCACGTGGACTCTGAAAGCAGGAAGAAGTAGAACAGCGCTGAGATGAGAATGGATTGAGAAGATGGAACAAGCACCGGCCGGTGGCTGCAAGAGATAGAGACTGGAGAGAGGTGACTGAGTATAACGGAGGGGAGGGAGGCTCAGGGGCAGGATCGGTCTGGCCTGGCGGGCTACCTGGTAAATGCCCGGTGCCGGTGGGTCGCGGGGGGCCCTTTAGATTTCTGAATCCTGCCCCTTTAAATGTAAGAGCGCGCGTGCACTTTACTTTTTAGGTTGTGCACGCGGTCGGGTGGCGGCTCCTGACAGTCACTGTTTGTGTCTGGTCACGTGACGGTGAGTCACTCTCCTGGGCCCTGACCGCCATGTGACCTGGTCCTTCTGCTGTCTGCAGTGGTTCGTGCGGGCGGCGAGGCACCGTCCCGTGTTTCTTTCCTCTCCTGTAGCTGGCTGCTGCCTGGCTAATAGCAGCACCAGCACACAGAGCAGAGGACGTCGTCGGCGCTCATCCTGTGCTGCTGCTCCCGCTCGTGTCTGTCTGACTAGTGTTGCCGCAATCCCTGAGCCCTCCTGTCAGCGGGTCCAGTGAGTGAGTCACACTAGTGACTAGTCAGTCGATCAATGTATAAAATAGCAGGGGAAAGGTTCCAGCAGGGGACACTAGGGCCGGTACTCGGGAGACAGTCACACAGTGACACAGACTAGTCCAATGTCCTCGACTGATGGCTGTGTCTGTGTGGTGGTGGGTGGAGGACTCTCTCTGCTCTGCCGGCTGTGTGGTGGTGGTGGACGGTGGTGGTGGAGGTGGACTCTCTGCCGGGCTCCCTGTCTGACTCCTGCAGGCAGCCCTGCGGCCTGCTCAGGCCGTCCAGTGTCGTCCTCCTCGGTCATGCAGCTCTGCCGGCTCCCGACTACCGCTTTCCTGCAGTGCCGGCCCGGCTGTGTGGTGGTGGTGGTGGTGTTGTGTGCTCCCTGCCGGGCTCCCTGTCTGACTCCTGCGGCCTGCTCAGTGCATCCAGTGTCCTCCTCCTCGGTCATGCAGCTCTGCCGGCTCCCGACTACCCCTGTCCTGCAGTGCCGGCCCGGCTGTGTGGTGGTGCTGTTGTGTGCTCTCTGCCAGGCTCCCTGTCTGACTCCTGCAGCCCTGCGGACTGCTCAGTGTGTCCAGTGTCCTCTGTCATGCAGCTCTGCCAGCTCCCGACAGCCGCTGTCCTGCAGTGCCGGAGAGTGCTGGCCCGGCTGTGTGGTGGTGATGGTAATGTTGTGTGCTCTCTGCCGGGCTCCGTGTCTGACTCCTGCAGCCCTGCGGTCTGCTCAGTGTGTCCAGTGTCGTCCTCCTCCTCCTCCTCGGTCATACAGCTCTGCCGGCTCCCGACTACCACTGTCCTGCAGTGCCGGCCCGGGCCCCGCTCTGTGGTGGTGTGTGATTGTGTGCTTTCTGCCGGGCTCCCTCTGTCTGACTCCTGCCCTGTGGCCTGCCCGGTGTAGAGCTGGCTAGCCTGGTGTGGTGAGCTGCTCTGCTGTCTCTGCACCCTCCCTGGTGATGGGGCCCCAATGAGACGAAAAAGGTTTCTGGGGCCCCACGCAACGGTGGTCGCCCCTATGCTGTGTAAATACTACGTCACCATCCTCCATGGAAGTGCCGGCTACCTGATGGGGTCCCACTGCGAGGAAAAATAGCTTTCTGGGGGCCCATGGTTGTCGCCTGCGCAGTTTAATAGTATATCATTCTCGTCACCATGCTCGTTGGAAGCTGTGCCGGAGCAGAGGAGGCCATAGTATGGTGCATGGAGGAGCACGGGGGCCATAATGTGCTGCATGAAGGAGCAGGGGAGGCCATAATGTGCTGCATGGAGGAGCAGGGGGGCCATAATTTGCTGCAATGAGGAGCAGGGGGGCCATAATGTGCTGCATGGAGGAGCAGGGGGCCCATAATACTGTATGAAGGAGCAGGTGCCCCATAATACTGTATGGAGGAGCATTATATGGGGCACATAATACTGTATGGTGGACTATGAGGTGCCCATAATACTGTATGGCGGACTATGTGGTTGCACATAATACTGTATGGCAGACTATGTGGGTGCTCATAATACTGTATGGAAGACTATGTGGTGCCCATAATACTGTATACTGGACTATGAGGTGCCCATAATACTGTATGGGGGACTATGTGGTGACCATAATACCATACGGCGGACTATGTGGTTGCCCATAATATTGTATGGTGGACTATGTGGTTGCCCATAATATTGTATGGCAGACTATGTGGACCCAGTCAGCAGAATGTGGAGCTTTAATCCCCATTAGACTGGAGTGGCATGTCTGACTTGATCACTGATCCATTCATTCCCTCAGTGGCGGAAATTGTTTTTTTATAAAAGCCCCAAAGAGAATGAATGGAGCTTCGGTCAGATATCCCACCTGCCACTCCATTTTAAAATAGGGATAAGTGTCCTATCAGGGATAAAACTTCCTCACTCTTCCAATCGGTGAAGTGTCTAATGGTCGGACCTAAGCGATCACCTATCCTGTGGAGCTCATGGATCGGTGATAACTTGTTTTAACCAAAGAACCCCATTAATGTAAGCTACTGTAATTATACATCCCAGGGGCTCACAGTAGATGTGCAGGAGCCGCCTGTGTTTTACAGCTGATGCTCCACTATAATGGGGATAACGACTGACAGATATTTGCATATAACTGTAGGGTGGGCCCCTAGAGTCCATTCCCCTGGTGGGCCCCAGACACCTCAGTCCGACCCTGCTCAAGGGAGCCATATTCACCTGTCCCCCATTCCACCGCTGCGCATCGCTCTGCTGTCTTGCTTCCTCTGGCAGTGACGTTCAGGTCAGAGGGCGCCATGACGTAGTTAGCAGGCGCCCTCTGCCTGAACAGTCACTGTGCAGAGCCGGCAACGCTGAGGAGAAGCAGCAGCAGGGACGATCCGAGGTGCGTATAAATATTTTTTTTCTTTGGCCCCTAATCACTGTGCAGCATTACAACTTGGGGCCACTAATCACTGTGCAGAATTTCAAGGGGACACTAATCACTGTGCAGCATTACAAGGGCCAGGGCCCCGCCCAATCACTGTGCAGCATTATAAGGGGCCACCAATCACTGCAGCATTATAAGGGGCCAATAATCTCTGTGCAGCATTACAAGGGGCCACTAATCACTGTGCAGCATTTTATGGGGCCACTAATCACTGTGCAGCATTGTAAGGGGCCACCAATCACTGTGCAGCATTATAAGGGGCCACCAATCACTGCAGCATTATAAGGGGCCACTAATCACTGTGCAGCATTATAAGGGGCCACCAATCACTGTGCAGCATTATATGGGGCATATGTTATTATAGATCATGTTATAGGGCGACCATTATTCACTGTGCAGCATTATTAGGCATATTTTGTATGGAGCATCTTATGGAACCCATCATGAACTTTATGGAGCATTATATGGGGCCATCATGAACTTTATGGAGCATCTTATGGGGCCCATTTTATTTTTGAAATTTACCAGTAGCTTTGGCATTTTCCACCCTAGGCTTATACGCGAGTCAATAAGTTTTCCCAGTTTTTTGTGACAAAATTAGGGGAGTCGGCTTATACACGAGTATATACGTTACATTACTGCGGCGCTCCGGTGGGTGCTTTGGCCAACGCTGTCTTGGGGGCCCGCCGACCTGGTGCGTGTAGTGTAGGGGATCCGGGGCCCCGGCGGGGAAAAATGTACACTATGATTTCGCAGCCACGCTGCATTTCTGTGCCTGCTGTGCGGAGCAAAGCACATATTGGGCCCGCCTCCCTGCCTGCAGCCAGTGTAATGCTTCAGACTAGTTCAGTCCCGCCCCTTCCCTGAGCCCTCGCTGTCTATTAGCTCTCTGCAGAGCTGCCTGCCGCATGGACCTCTGGGAAATGTAGTTCTGGAGGTCTGTTTGCGCGGAGGAAGGCAGACAGCCCTCACTGTCTCAGTTTAGTTAATGCCAGCCACTCAGCCAGCTTGATGATTTCTTGCCTCGCCCTCAGAATTCTAATTCTGTTACTTAATGTGACTCTAGTATGCATTATCGGTAAGGGTGTGCGTCTTGAAGGGGGTGCGTCTTTGTCTTTGAGGGGGAGTGTCTTTGAGGGGGCCCCGTTTAAAAGTTTGCTATGGGGCCCAATCAGTTCTAGTTACGCCCCTGGATCTGCTAAAATGAAATGCAATCTCCCCATTACCAGTGAACGAGTGGGGAAGAGGTCACTACTCCCACCTCTTTGTCGTGAAAAAACCTTCAGGAGATGCACACATTGTAATAAATCTGAAAGGTCTCAACCATCATATTGTGTATAATATATATTTATTGGAATACAACACAATGCAGTAAGTGTAAAAAAAAAAAAAAAAAAAAAAAAAAAGTTTTCAACAAAAACATACTGAATAACATTTGTGCAGTCTATGTATTTGTTCTGAGAAATAGTATCACCTCCATCAGATCCTCATTTATAGATTATCTCAAATCTGACCTAATTATTTTAAGGCCAGAGAACAACCTCTCTACACTAACTTGGGTTGGTGGCAAAGCCGTAACCACATGGGCAACATCTCTAACAATTTAAGGGTATAAACGAATTGCCTTGTGCACAGTCAGTTTTGATGAATGATTGAACTCTTCTACTTCTTTGAGAGCAAGTTAAACATTTTGCTGAAATATGGTCAATTTATTTTCTATGGGAGTAGATTCTTTTTCCCTGCAGCAATGCTTTGCCTGATCCTTGTCATCCAAATACTTGTCAAAATCAAAATCCTCATCTGATGAGGATGAAGAAACGGCGGCAGCAGCAGCACTGGTAGGACCCGAGTCCTCTTGCTCTTGGCCGTCCTGTAGCCCACTCATCCTAACTGCTACCTCAATCAGAGCTTCTTTTCCTTTAGTAAGCTGTTGATCATCTAACAATATACCATGACTCAGGTCCACATACAGTGCCTTGCGAAAGTATTCGGCCCCCTGGAACTTTTCAACCTTTTCCTACATATCATGCTTCAAACATAAATATATCAAATGTAAATTTTTGGCGAAGAATCAACAAGTGGGACACAGTTGTGAAGTTGAATGAAATTTATTGGTTATTTTAAATTTTTGTGGAAATTCAAAAACTGAAAAGTGGGGCGTACAATATTATTCGGCCCCTTTACTTTCAGTGCAGCAAACTCACTCCAGAAGTTCATTGTGGATCTCTGAATGATCCAATGTTGTCCTAAATGACTAATGATGATAAATATAATCCACCTGGGTGTAATCAAGTCTTCGTATAAATGCACCTGCTCTGTGATAGTCTCAGGGTTCTGTTTGATGAACAAAGAGCATCATGAAGACCAAGGAACACAACAGGCAGGTCCGTGATACTGTTGTGGAGAAGTTTAAAGCCGGATTTGGATACAAAATGATTTCCAAACCTTTAAACATCCCAAGGAGTACAGTGCAAGCGATCATATTGAAATGGAAGGAGCATCATACCACTGCAAATCTACCAAGACCCGGCCGTCCCTCTAAACTTTCATCTCAGACAAGGAGAAGACTGATCAGAGATGCAGCCAGGAGACCCATGATCACTCTGGATGAACTTCAGAGATCTACAGCTGAGGTGGGACAGTCTGTCCATAGGACAACAATCTGTCGTACTCTGCACAAATCTGGCCTTTATGGAAGAGTGGCAAGAAGAAAGCCATTTCTCAAAGATATCCATAAAAAGTGTCGTTTAAAGTTTGCAACAAGCCACCTGGGAGACACGCCAAACATGTCGAAGAAGGTGCTCTGGTCAGATGAAACCAAAATCGAAATTTTTGGCACCAATGCCAAACGATGTTTGGCACAAAGGCAACACAGCTCATCACCCTGAACACACCATCCCCACTGTCAAACATGGTGGTGGCAGCATCATGGTTTGGGCCTGCTTTTCTTCAGCAGGGACAGGGAAGATGGTTAAAATTGATGAGAAGATGGATGGAGCCAAATACAGGACCATTCTTGAAGAAAACCTGTTGGAGTCTGCAAAAGACCTGAGACTGGGAAAGATTTGACTTCCAGCAAGACAATGATTCCAAACATAAAGCATAATCTACAATGGAATGGTTCACAAATAAATGTATCCAGGTGTTAGAATGGCCAAGTCAAAGTCCAGACCTGAATCCAATCGAGAATCTGTGGAAAGAGCTGAAAACTGCTGTTCACAAACAATCTCCATCAAACCTCACTGAGCTTGAGCTGTTTGCCAAGGAAGAATGGGCAAGAATTTCAGTCTCTCGATGTACAAAACTGATAGAGACATACCCCAAGCTGACTCAAATGAAGCGTGAATAGCATAATGGCTTTAGGAAATGAAAAAACACATGAGATACTTAGCACAAGATTTAGCCAAAAATTGTGAGCCCATCTACTAACGTCAAGGTAATACTTTGGCTTTATTTATAATGTTAGTGTTTTCTCATAATCAGATGGGTACCTAACCTGACTACCTAATGTGAACTTACCTCTAGCTATTAACATGGTAATGCCTGTATGTATGTATGTATAGGAAGATTGGAACCAAAAGTGATTTAATGTAATTAAAACCAATGCTTGGTGAAGGGCGGGGTTTGTCCAAGTGGGAAAAAGTAGTACATAATAATGAGAAACTGACCGAAAAAAAAACAAGTCTGAACTAGTGCATACCAAAAAACACTAACATTATAAATAAAGCCAAGGTTGCACTACATTGTACTAAAGCAAATCAGTGTGTGATAAATGAAGTGTGAATAGCATGATGGCTTTAGGAAATGAAAAAACACATTAGATGCTTAGCACAAGATTTGTCCAAAAATTGTGAGCCCATCTACCAACGTCAAGGTAATACTTTGACTTTATTTATAATGTTAGTGTTTTTTGGTATGCACTAGTTCAGACTAGCTTTTTGTTCAGTCAGTTTCTCATTTTTATTATGAACTACTTTTTCTGACTTGGACAAACCCCACCCTTCACCAAGCATTGGTTTTAATTACATTCAATCACGTTTGCTTCCAACGTTCCTATATATAAATACAGGCTTTACCATGTTAATAGCTAGAGGTAAGTTCACATTAGGCAGTTGGGTTAGGGACCCGTTTGATTGTGAGATTACCTTGACATTGGTAGATGGGCTCACAATTTTTGGCCAAATCTTGTGCTAAGCATTTCTTGTGTTTTTTTATTTCCTAAAAGCCATTATGCTATTCACACTTCATTTATCACACACTGATTTGCTTTAGTACAATGTAGTGCAACCTTGGTGGTATTGCCAGAGAGTAAGAAGGGTAAAGGCAGTGGACGCTTCATAGGGAGCGAGACCACTAAGAGCCGAAGTGGACAGGGGCATCAGTCATCTAGGGCCCCTACGTCCCACGCTGGATCCCCGCCTCCGGAACCGGTACCCTGATGAGAGACAGCTTTAATGGGGAGTGAACATATGTGCAACTGAATCCCCCTTCTGTGCTCTATGTTCCCCAGGTTAAGAAGTTGGCAAAAACTAAGAACAAGCAGTGTGCTTTATGCACAGCACCACTGCCTAACAGTTATGTTAAGAGGCTTTGTCAGGTGTGCGTGTGCCAGACCCTGGAGGAGGAGGCCCCTGTGTGTGCATTGGAGCTAAGATCATTTGTCAGAGAGCAAGTTAAGAGCTCCCTTAGGGGGAAGACCCGTTAAAAGAAGCCTAATATTATCGAGTCTAGTCCAGAGTCTAGTCCGTCAATGGGGAAACAGCAGTCTGAATCCTCAGAATTCCCCTCGTCATCCTCCTCTTTGGACGAAGAAGCGAGGCCTTGCCTTCCAGTGGAAATTATGCCTTGGTGAGATCAGTTCGAGCCACCATGGGGATTGCGGACGGTAAAGAACCCAGATCTGCTCAGGACCTGATGTTTGCAGATTTATGTCAAAAGAGACGTAAGGCCTTTCCAGTAAATGAGTCAATGAAGGACCTGGTAAAGAGGGAGTGGGATAGGCAGGATAACAGGGGATTCCTGCCATCTGCTTCGTAACGGAGATATCCATTTGAAGATGACGTGCTGGCAGAGTGGGTTAAGATCCCCAAAGTGGATGCAGCCGTGGCTTCCTCATCTAAGATGTCAGCATTGCCTCTAGAGGACGGTGGTCATTTGAAGGATCCGTCTGATAGGAAAGTATACATGCTCCTGAAAAGAGTGTGGGAGTTGTCAGCTGGAGCATTTAAGCCAGCAATTGCATGCACCTGCACGACCAGATCCATGTTAGTCTGGTTGAACCAGCTGGAAGATCAGATACGGGCGGGTGTACCTAGATAGAGGTTGCTGGACTCCTCGCAAATCCTTGGAGGGGCGACTTACCTGGCAGATGCATCAGTTGATTCCTTACGGTAAGCCGCCAGGTCTGCTAGCCTATCGAATGCTGCCCGACGAGCACTCTGGCTGAAGGGGGGATGCTCATGCAAAGGCAATATTATGTGCCATACCATAGTAACATAGTTAGTAAGGCCGAAAAAAGACATTAGTCCATCCAGTTCAGCCTATAAAATTCTGTCAGAATAAATCCCCAGATCTACGTCCTTCTAAAGAACCTAACAATAACTGTAAGATACAATATTGTTACGCTCCAGGAAGACATCCAGGCTTCTCTTGAACCCTTCGACTGAGTTCGTCATCACCACCTCCTCAGGCAGGGAATTCCAGATTCTCACTGCCCTAAATGTAAAGAATCCTCTTCTATGTTGGTGGAAAAACCTTTTCTTCCTTGGTATAAACAGATCCTCTGAGAGATATTTGTATTGTCCCCTTATATACTTATACATGGTTATTAGATCGCCCCTCAGTCGTCTTTTTTCTAGACTAAATAATCCTAATTTTGCTAATCTCTGGGTATTGTAATTCCCCCATCCCCTTTATTATTTTTGTTGCCCTCCTTTGTACCCACTCTAGTTCCATTATGTCCTTCCTGAGCACCGGTGCCCAAAACTGTACACAGTACTCCATGTGCGGTCTAACCAGAGATTTGTACAGAGGCAGTATAATGCTCTCATCATGTGTATCCAGACCTCTTTTAATGCACCCCATGATCCTGTTTGCCTTGGCAGCCGCTGCCTGGCACTGGCTGCTCCTGGTAAGTTTATCATTAACTAGGATCCCTTAGTCCTTCTCCAGGTCATATTTACCCAGTGGTTTACCTTTCAGTGTGCAATGGTGATATTGATTCCTTCTTCCCATGTGTATAACCTTACATTTATCATTGTTACCGTGCCGGGGTGAGTACTTGTTTGGGCCCGTGCTTGACGAAATCCTCACAAAGGCATCCGACAGAAAAAAAGGGATTTCCTAAATTGTTTACACCTACTTTTAGGAACACCTTTAGGAAGGGGTCATCAATCCGGAAGCGCTATAGAGACCGTGACTGGGAGCCGGCAGAGCCGAAGCGGAAAGTTGCCTACTTCGGCACGGCCTCATCTACCAAGCATAGGCGCGACTATCACTAGCCCTGATCTTCAGGTGGGCGGTAGATTGGTATAATTTTATAATCAATGGAGCCGTATAACATCCAGCTCCTGGGTCCTCGGCATCATATTATCTGGGCTGAGATTGGAGTTTCGGAGTATCCCTCCAGATTCCTTCTTACTAACAACCTTGAACTCCCCTGACCAGCAGCGGGCCCTGGAAATAAAGATCCTGCAATTAACGGAAAAACGGGTCCTGATTGAGGTCCCTAGAAATCAGGAAGAGATGGGGTTTTATTCCTATCTATTCCTGGCTTCCAAGCCAGATGGTTCTTTCAGAACCATTATTAATTTACGGAAGCTAAATACATTCCTGAGGTGTCATACCTTTAAAATGGAATCCATCTGGTCTGCAACCAAGCTTCTATTTCCCAGGTGTTTCATGACGGTCCTGGACCTAAAGGATGCCTACTACCATCTACCGATATTCCAGGACCACCAGCAATACCTCAGAGTGGCGGTACGACTGAGCGATCAGGTTAGGCATTTTCAGTTTGCCGCCATGCCAGTGGGTCACTCCAAGGCACCGTGGGTATTTACCAAAGTGATCGCAGAAGTGATGGCCCATTTAAGAGAACAAGACACCTTGGTCATACCATACCTGGATGATTTCCTGATTGTGGGGGGGTCGGCTGTTCAGTGTACTACTTGGCTGAACCATATAATATCATCCCTACAGGATCTAGGTTGGCTAGTTAACCTGAAGAACTCGAGACTAGTTCCCTCTGCCTGTCAGAAATTCCTAGGTATCCTCCTGGACACAGTAGCTCAGCAATGTTTTCTCCCGGAGGACAAAAAGACAGGTATCATCCGAAAAGTCAGAAAAGTGATGGACAATCTGGAATTATCCCTGAGAGAAGCAATGTCCCTGCTGGGTTCCTTAACATCCTGCATGCCAGCCATGCAGTGGGCCCAGTTTCACACCAGAGCACTGCAGAGCGAAGTGCTCAAAGCAGAAAGAAGGCTGCAGGGTCACCTTGGAGGAAGATTGCAGTTGTCGGTCGCCACGGTCAGCAGCCTATCAGGGTGGTTTGAACTGATACATCTGTCCAAAGGGGTGCTGTGGGGGATAGTACCCAACAATATAGTCACGACCGATGCTGGCCCCCTGAGGTGGGGAGCCCACATGGGACACAGTATAGCTCGGGAGGTGGACGGGCAGGGAGGAAGAGTACTCCTTGAACCTGAAAGAACTCAGTGAGGTGAAATATGCTCTTCTAGAGTTTCTGCCGGCTCTGCGGAATTCACATGTACGGGTTCATACAGACAATGCTACAGTGGTGGCCTATTTAAACCGTCAAGGGGGACAAGATCATGACTACTGATGTCCACTGCAAGTAGTCCCCTCTGTCAGCGCTACACATCAGAGGGGAGCACAATATTCGGGCGGACTATCTAAGTCGTCATTACTTGCGCCAGGGGGAATGGGCTCTAGACAGACGGATTTTCAGGCAGATTGTACACTTATGGGGCCTCCCGGAGAGAGATCTTTTTTTCCATGAGAGACAACAGACAGCTCAGTAGGTTCGCGTCTCTACGAGCATCAGACCAGCAAGATATAGTAGACTTTCTTCAGGTCCGGTGGGATTATACTCTGGCCTATGTGTTTCCCCCGATGTGTCTGATTCTGATAGTACTCAGGGAGGAGAGAGCAAGAGTGATACTAATTGCCCCTTTCTAGCCCAGGAGGCCTTGGTCTTTCTGGCTAAAGGCGATGTTGGTGACCGACCCTTGGGTGCTGCCAGCGAGCCCGGGGTTTTTCTTTCAAGGCCCATTCCATCATCCTCAGATAGAGGGTCTCTACTTGACGGCATGGAATTTGAGAGGGAGCTGCTGAGGCATAGAAGGTTTTCAGAGACTCTGATTGCTACATTACTAAGTCGGAAAAAGGTTACCACAATAATTTATTTTAAGACCTGGAAAAATATTTTGTTATTTCACTCAGCACCTCTGTCAGATCAGGTTCCCATTCCGGCAATTCTGGAATTTTTGCAGAAGGGCCGAGAATTGGGGTTATCAGTTAATATCCTTAGGGTGCAGGTGTCAGCACTAGGAGCGCTATATAACCATAATGTAGCAGGAGACAGATGGGTCACTAGATTTATAAAGGCATGTGAGCGCAGTAACCCGGTGCATATTCCTAGATTACCTCCATGGAATTTAAACCTTGGTCTAGATGCTCTGACAGGTCCCCCCCTTCGAACCCTTAGACTCAGCCTCAACTAAGGTTTTGACCTCAAAAACTGCCTTGTTGGTTGCATTAACTTCCGCAAGACGGGTGAGTGACATCCAGGCATTGTCAGTGGATGCTCCTTTCTTAAGGGTCTATCAAGATAAGATAGTTTTAAAGCCTGACCCAGCCTATTTGCCTAAATTTGCTTCTAAACTTCATAGAAGCCAAGAACTATATTTGCTATCCATCTATGATAATCCCGCTACGGTAGAGGAGCGAAGATTCCATACTCTAGATGCAAAGAGAGCAGTATTGGGGTATTTAGAAAGGACTCAGGCTTGGAGACAAAGTAGGGCGCTGTTTGTCTCCTTTCAGTGTCGAAGGAAGGGGTTGGGTATCACAAAGAACACCATTGCCCGGTGGATAAAGGATGCGATCTGCTTGGCGTATTTGGTCAAAGGAGAATCCCCACCAGAGGAAGTGAGGGTGCACTGTGCACGGGCCATGGCATCTTCATGGGAGGAAAAGGAGGACGTCTCCATTGACTTATTTGTAAGGCGGCAACATGGTAAGCACCTTACACCTTATATAGAGACTACCGTCTTGATCTTTCATCCACCTCCAGTTTAGATTTTGGGCGATCAGTACTTAGTGCCGTGGTCCCTCGCAGGTGATAGTCTCTGAAAGTCTCTCGGTTGGTGCTGTCGTGGAGAAAGGAAAACTGGTCATTACGTACCGGTAATAGGATTTTACGGAGTCCACGACAGCACACACACTGTCACGATATATGACTGGCCCTGCGTGGCGTGACCCGACGATCGGTCGGTCACCAAACAACTGGACAAACAAGGGGACACCGGGAACACAATTACAACGGTGGGCCCTGCTATAGGGAATGGGGAAAGGGACACCTCCTGCACTCTGCTGCGGCTGTGTCCTGGACTAACCTGACGTCCCTATACGGCTTCTTTCAAACCGTCGCCGAGCAGGATACCTTGTCCCTCACTTACCCTGCACCTATCCCTCACTAGGGAATTGGTAAGTGCGGACACTGGTCCCACCACAGCACTAATAAAACACCAAGGGGAGATACAACAGACAGAGTTAAACAAAACAACACTTAGCTTTCTCTGCTGCCAATGCTCCGAGCAGCAGAGTAAGGCTCCTGAAATCAGCTTTCAGCAGAATCAACACTGCTCCAGATAAGCTGAACCACCACGGCACCAGGTAGCTCTAGTCTTCACCACGGTTGGTATCCAAAAAGTACCTGTCATAACCAACAGTCAGCTGATGCACCAAGTGACCTTATATAGGAAGGTGGGAGTGGTCACCACCAGCACACGCAGACTAACTAAACATGTAGTAACACCAGCGACCACTGGGAGGAAAAACTAATATTAAGTCCCGATGGCCTGAAAGGAAAAAAGTTTATATGTGAGCAGCCCAAACTGAAACAGATCCAAAAATGGATCGTGACACACGCGTTCCCCTCCCGTAATTATTCGCTATGGTTTTCCTGCACTCTATGGGAAGTGTGTTATAAAAGTTTTCACTCTATAGAGGTGACTGCGGCTGTGTCTTACAGTTATTGTTAGGTTCTTTAGAAGGATGTAGATCTGGGGATTTATTCTGACAGAATTTTATAGGCTGAACTGGATGGACTAATGTCTTTTTTCGGCCTTACTAACTATGTTACTATGACTGTATTTTGTAGTATAAGCAAGAGGATGATTGTATGCTAATCTGAAGGCAGTTCCTCTCATACTCTGAAACACAACTGAGGAGGTGAGGGGGATCACCCCCTTTTGAATCTGTAGGTTCCTGTCCTGATGGTGGGCGAATCCCCTCTCTCGGTGGGTGCTGTTGTAGACTCTGTAAAATCCTATTACCGGTACATAATGACAGGTTTTTTTTTACGTCTGTTATGGGGTGTCCTGTTGGTTTCCCAATACGTACTGTATGTGCACATGATATGTACACACTGACACCTATTGATGTTTGGTTGCACTGGCACTTTATTATTATTTTTTTAACACTTTTACACTTTGTGATATATAAACTATGAATGAATGTTTTGAGTCCTATTGACTCCCTCTTACTACCTTCTTAGTTTACAATTTTTCTACATTTTTGCTATATTTTTATTCCAAATTTTGTCATGGTGTTACTGTGTGTACTATTCATTAAGATATACAATCATATGCTTGATACCTTGTACTTTAACTGGATGTAGCGTCCCCATTTTTAACATTTGTATTATACTCCTGCATTGGTCTTTTTTCTGTTATATTTTTACCTGATCAATTAATAAACTGCACATTTTTAAGATTTGATATATTGGACTACATGGTCTGTTTTTCTTTGTTTGTTCTTTCCTCTTGTTCAATTTTACGACTGTCCATCTGTCCATCGTTTTTCACTAGTTCCATACATGTTGGCAGCAGTGACACTGCTCTTACTTTCACTTTATTTCGCCTTGTGCACTATTAGTGGGTTCACTATTTCTGCTACCAATTAGCATTCCTTTAAAAAATTTTGATTTACCAATGTATATAAGTCATCAGAACTGCCAATTTCTCCAAGCATGAGCTAATAGGAAAAACAAACTAAAACATCAAGCATACAGCGACAACATATACTGGGCTACTGATTTATGCACAGTTTATTGAAAGTTTAGATATGCTTTACGAAGTACTTGCTTTAATCCTGCTTTCCTGTTCACTCCAGAAGTTCTGAGATCAATATAGGCATTCCTTCCCTGTGTGTGTTATTTTTTCCCCTTATCTGTAGAGGAGGAGCTTCACTACTTATCATGAACATAAACTGCAGCACAGATTCATCTCAACTAAAAGTCTAGACCTTAGATCAGGAATAGGACAGATATTTAAAGGACATTTCATAACTTTCTCAAATACTTATGAAAAAAATATTCCCCACAAACTGCATTGAACTACTGTACCTGATTTTATTATATATTTTCGGAGTTTGTCCATTTTATATCGACTCTGACTCCACCAAAATGGGTTCCGACTCCACAGCCCTGATCGCAGCCTCACATATGTTGCATCTGAGCTGATGGCCCAAGGACTTGAGACTGCCAGGCCTCCATTGCTCTTCTCTCTTTACAGTACTTCCAATTTGATTCTATGAGATTGTCTACTCCAACTTGATTCCCTAAACAACAATTTGAAACAAATCTCTTTGGGATATCCAAATAGGGCAGTTTTGGAGTGCATATAATAGCTGAGGCATCCAAATAATTATTAGGTTTATACACCCTATCACTGACTGTGGTAATTTGGATCAAGGTTCCTTTTTAAATTTCATTAGAATTGAGGTAAGGTTTAGTCTGTCATAACATAACGGCACAAATAAATGATTAATACCCAGGTATTTAAATTCAGACACCACTTGTGGACCGGAGCTAGCATAGGAGGGTAAATTATCTCTATTATTCACTGGAGGTATGGTTGATTTGATTAACCCCTTTCTGACCTTTGACATACTATTCTGTCCATGTACCCTGGGCCCCTATGACCATGGACGGAATAGTACGTCATACGCGATCAACCACGCTCACAGGGGGAGCGCGGCTGATCGCGGCCAGGTGTAAGCTGTCGCTCCCAGCACTTTAACCCCCGGCACACTGCGATCAAACAATGCTTTATCATCATACCACCAAACAAAAAGTTGAATAACATGCGATCAAAAAGACGGATATAAATAAACGTGGTACCGCTGAAAACGTCATCTTGTCTTGTCTTTGACTTTTTTGCTAGGTTCACTAAATGCTAAAACTGACCTTCCATTATAATTCTCCAGGTCATTATGAGTTCATAGGCCCCAAACATGTCTAGGTTCTTTTTTATCTAAGTGGTGAAAAAAATTCCAAAGTTTGCTAAAAGAAAAAAAAAATTGTCATTTTACGAGACCTGTAGCGTCTCCATTTTTCGTGATCTCGGGTCGGGTGAGGGCTTATTTTTTGCACGCCGGCTGACGTTTTTAATGATATCACTTATGCAGGTACGTTCTTTTGATCGCCCGTTAATGCATTTTAATGCAATGTCGAGGCGACCAAAAAAACCATAATTCTGGCGTTTAGATTTTTTTTTCAAACTATGCCATGTCATGATCCCAGTGCGGGTTTTTGAGCTGCACACCGGGGGTTAATGTCTGGAGCTCTGTGCAGGTTTTGACCTGCACACTTGGGGTTAATGATTGTGGCCTCTTTCTGGTTCTGGGAGAGCTTCATAAACCCCTGGGTAGCTTCAATCCCTGCCAGTTATACTTTTGCCATTGGCCTAGTGTGCTGACCCCCGTGTGCCTGTTTGTTGCTATAGCTTGTTTATATGGTTCTGACCCGATTCTGTTTCCCGTTGTGAGTTTGCCTGTTGATTTTGTACTGCGTTATCTGTGTATGACTCATTGCATGTGACCTGACTACTCTCTGCTCGCCCCCTTTGGTACCCTACAGCTATCTCTGTGTGTGACTCATTGGCTACGTCCTGACTATTCTCACTGTCTATGCCCCTTGGTAACTTTGTCTCGCAGTTACTCTGCTAGGAATTGTCTTGCAGCTCCTAGCTCTGTGGAGTTTAGGCCACACCTCTAGCAGTCACGTGCTTCAGGTCCTGCAGCTCTGAAGTACGCATCTATTCGGTTGCTGCCCGCTCCACAGGTAGCTTTGAGCACAGTTCGCTTTACTCAGGACACGCGCACTGGCTCAGTGAGCAAGTTCAGTGTGGTGTCTCTGACATTATAACTGGCCTACAATTTTTTTTTTTCTTTCTCCTCACTTCTGCAGCATGGACCCAATGTGTGCTTTATCTGAGCAGGTGAAAAGCTTGACTCAGTCACTGCAGAAGCTTAGTTTGGAACACCAATCTCTGGCCCAGTCCCAACGGCGGGTTGAGGACTCAGTTCAGGGGGTACTTTCCGCAGGCTTCCAGCAGGTGGGGAATAGAGATGTCATTTTAGTCCCACCTGAATCCCTGGTTAAATTGCCAGATATATTTTCTGGTAACAAGGATGACTTCAGGGCATTTAAGGAGGGTTGTAAGCTTTTTTTTTTTTTCTTTGAGACCCCGCTCCTCTGGGGATGAGAAACAGAGGGTGGGGGTGGTGATGTCCCTGCTTAGGGGGTCCCCACAAGCCTGGGCATTCTCGCTTTCCTCTTCTGCCCCTGAGAGAATGTCTGTGGATGCATTTTTTGAAGCCTTAGGGCTTATTTATGATGAGCCTGATGGAGTGCGGTTGGCTGAGGACAAAGTAATGAGTGTCAGGGGGAGCACTCGGCCGAATGGTTCTGTACTGAATTCAGACGTTGGGCTGCGGAGATTTCCTGAAGTGATGCCGCCCTTCTGGGGGCTGTTCCACAGAGGCCTGTGTGAACGTCTGAAGGATGCTTTGGCACTCCATCCTCCGCCTGACTCCCTGGAGGATGCCATGGTCCAAGCGGTTCGCATGGATCGCAGGCTGCGGGCTAGAGGCATTATGCAACGGGAATCGCCCTTATTCTTCAGTGGAGATGAGACCCAGTCTCTTCCTATGGCTATGGAGGTGAGCGCTGTCACCTGTGAGGGAAAAGAAAGAAGACGCCGCCGGGAAAAGCAGTTGTGCTTCTATTGTGGGAAATCTGGACATTGGAAGAAGGACTGCCCCTCCTGTCCATCATCCTCCAAGATGGCGGGAAAAGACTAGGTCTGGGTAGTAATCGAGGAGGCTACCCAGACCTTCAGGTACAATTTTCCTCATGTGCAAAAATGGTGCTGCAGGTGGAACTGGAACTTGGTTATGGTCCTGTTCAGACTACTGCTTTTATTGACTGCGGTTCGGCTGTGAACCTGATTGATACCAAGGTTATGACTCTTAATAAGATAGGGACAGTCAGGCTTCATGATCCTGTTAAACTTGTGGCAATTGACTCATCTCCTCTTAACCAAGACGGTATCTGTTGCAGGTCTGAACATTTTTCTCTAAAAGTGGGTTCCACTCATGTGGAGAAACTAAGTTGTCTGGTGCTAGATAACTTGCCTGCAGGACTGGTACTGGGGATGCCTTGGCTTCAACGCCATAATCCTACCATTGATTGGGTTACAGGGGAAATCACTCAATGGGGATGCAATAATAAATGTGGTAACCGGGGACATCTTGTTAACGCTGTTAAATCCGTGTCTGTGTCGTCTGTCGATCTGGAAGGTATTCCGGAGTACCTGAAAGATTTCGAAGACGTTTTTTCCGAAAGTGAGGCTGAGGCGCTGCCACCACATAGACCCTATGATTGTGCCATTGATTTAGTACCCGAAGCCAAGTTACCTAAGGCTCGATTGTTCAATTTGTCTGGGCCTGAGCGCCAAGCCATGAAGGAGTACATAGCTGAGAGTCTCCGCAAAGGGCATATCAGGCCTTCTGTGTCACCTGTGGCAGCAGGGTTCTTCTTTGTGAAGAAAAAAGATGGTGGTTTGTGGCCGTGCCTCGACTTTCGGGAACTGAACAAGATAACGGTTAGGAACTCTTACCCGCTTCCCCTCATCCCAGACTTATGTAACCAGTTAGCTGGGGCACAATGGTTCTCCAAATTAGATCTGCGGGGGGCCTACAATCTGATAAGGGTTCGGGAAGGGGACGAGTGGAAAACGGCATTCCTCACATCAGAAGGACTCTTTGAGAACCTGGTAATGCCATTTGGGTTAACTAATGCACCCGCTATTTTCCAAAATTTCATCAATGTTGTGTTTTCTGATCTGATAGGCCGTTTTGTTATTATTTATTTGGATGATATTTTGGTGTATTCCCCGGACAGTCAATCTCACTTGCAACATCTAAAGACAGTTCTCCAGAGACTCAGGGAGAACCAATTGTTTGCCAAGTTGGAAAAATGTTCATTTTTTGTACAGGAGCTGTCTTTTTTGGGGTTGATTGTGTCCTGTGAGGGGTTTCGTATGGATCCTAAGAAGGTGCTGGCGATCGCTGACTGGGTTCAGCCTCGAGATCTCAAGGGGCTCCAGCGCTTCTTAGGATTTGCGAACTATTACCGGAGATTCATTAAAGGTTTCTCACAAGTGGTGAAACCACTCACGGATCTTACCCAGAAGGGAGCTGATGTAAAAAATTGGTCTGTACTCGCTAAGGAATCCTTCTCAGCGATTAAGAAATGTTTTATGTCTGCCCCGGTGTTGGTGCAACCTGACCCGTCCAAACCATTCATTGTGGAGGTGGATGCTTCTGAAGTGGGGGTGGGGACTGTGCTGTCCCAGGGTCCGGCCACCCTTACCAATCTCAAACCCTGTGCCTTCTTCTCCAAGAAGTTCTCTTCAGCTGAGAAAAACTATGATGTAGGCAATAGAGAACTTCTTGCGGTCAAGCTGGCGTTTGAGGAATGGAGGCACTTTTTGGAAGGGGCAGCTCACCCTATCACGGTTGTCACGGATCACAAAAATTTGGCATACCTTGAATCTGCTAAGAGGCTTACTCCTAGACAGGCCCGTTGGTCACTTTTTTTTTTCACGATTTCAGTTCTCAATTACTTTTCGACCCGGGTCCAAAAATGTTAAAGCGGATGCCCTGTCCAGAAGTTTTGATCCAGTGTCTCCCCCTGAGCCGCCGTCCTCCATTCTTCCCCCCAGGGGTGGTAGTGGCGGGGGTCTCAACTGAGTTGGAACAAGAAATCCTAAGGGCTCAGGCCCTAGCTCCGGCAACCAGGCCAAGCGATAAACTGTTTGTTCCAGATTCATTGCGGCCTAGACTTCTGCAGGAGTTTCATGATTCTAGGCTGAGTGCTCATCCAGGTATCACGGCCACTAGAGAGGCAGTAGCCAGGGGTTTTTGGTGGCCTTCGTTAAGGTCCGATGTCAAGGAATTTGTTTCTGCTTGTGGCATATGTGCCCGTTCCAAAAGCTCGCATAACCGACCGGCTGGGGAACTCATACCTTTACCGGTTCCTGATAGGCCGTGGACTCATCTTTCCATGGATTTTATTACCGGCCTTCCACCTTCCAGGGGCAATACCGTGATCTGGGTGGTGGTGGATAGGTTTTCTAAACAGGCCCATTTCATTCCCTTGGCAGCATTACCTTCAGCAGAAACGTTGTCAAGATTGTTTGTGCAGCATGTGGTCCGATTGCATGGGGTACCCCTGAATGTTGTGTCTGACAGAGGTGTGCAGTTTGTGGCCAAATTTTGGAGGGCGTTCTGTATGAAATTGGGCATCTCACTCTCCTTCTCGTCGGCATATCACCCGGAGAGTAAGGCTGTGTGCACACGCTGCGGATTCCGCTGCGTTTCCGCAGCGGTTTTGGCCGCTGCGGCCACGCAGCAGTTTTAGCTGCGGTGTACAGTACCATTCATTTGAATGGAAAAACAAAAAACGCTGTGCCGACGCTGCGGAAAAAACCGAGCGGATTTGCTGCGGTTTTGAATCCGCAGAAAGAATTGCATGTCAATTCTTTCTGCGGAAACCGCTGCGGGTTCCTATCTCCACCATTGTGGAGATAGTGAATCCGCAGGACCAAACCGCAGGCAAAACCGCAGATAATCCGCAGGTCTTTGGACCTGCGGATTATCTGCGGTTTTTGCAAAATCCGTGCAGATTAATCCGCAGCGGAATCCGCAGCGTGTGCACACAGCCTAATGGTCAGACAGAACGCACCAATCAATCCCTGGAACAAATTCTCAGGTGTCTGACCTCCGCCAGACAGGAGGATTGGTGTGATGCTTTACCGTTGGCTGAATTCGCTTTTAACAACCGGGTGAGTCAGTCCACCAACATGTCCCCATTCCTGATTAACTATGGCTTTAATCCGCATTTTGGGGAGTTTTCTCAGGTGGATTCCGGTTGTCCAGGAGCAGAGGGGTCTGTTCAACGGTTAAAAGACCTCTGGGCTGAGGTCCAGCGTAATATCTCTCGAGCCCAGGGGAGATACAAATATTTTGCGGACAAAAAGAGAGCCTCGGGAGACATGTTTCAGGTGGGAGAGAAGGTTTGGCTCTCCACGCGTAACATCAACTTAAAGGTACCATCAGTTAAGTTGGGACCAAAGTTCATTGGTCCGTACGTGATTATGGAGATAGTCAACCCTGTGGCATATAGGTTGCGTCTCCCCGCCTCCTTAAAAATATCTAATGTGTTCCATAAGTCTCTGTTGAAACCAGCAGGATCTGTCAAAGAGAACTCTGAGACTGTTGTTCCTCCAGTGCTGGCGGAGGGTCAATTGGAGTATGAGGTCGGACATATTGTGGACTCTCGGCGGGTGCGCCGCTCTTTGCAGTACCTGGTCCACTGGAAGGGATATGGACCAGAAGAGCGCTCATGGGTCCCTGCTCGCTTGGTACATGCAGATCGCCTGGTTCAGGCGTTCCATGCCAAGTACCCGGGGAAGCCTGGGGGTCCGGAGGCCCCCCGTTGAGAGGGGGGTACTGTCATGATCCCAGTGCGGGTTTTTGAGCTGCACACCGGGGGTTAATGTCTGGAGCTCTGTGCAGGTTTTGACCTGCACACTTGGGGTTAATGATTGTGGCCTCTTTCTGGTTCTGGGAGAGCTTCATAAACCCCTGGGTAGCTTCAATCCCTGCCAGTTATACTTTTGCCATTGGCCTAGTGTGCTGACCCCCGTGTGCCTGTTTGTTGCTATAGCTTGTTTATATGGTTCTGACCCGATTCTGTTTCCCGTTGTGAGTTTGCCTGTTGATTTTGTACTGCGTTATCTGTGTATGACTCATTGCATGTGACCTGACTACTCTGCTCGCCCCCTTTGGTACCCTACAGCTATCTCTGTGTGTGACTCATTGGCTACGTCCTGACTATTCTCACTGTCTATGCCCCTTGGTAACTTTGTCTCGCAGTTACTCTGCTAGGAATTGTCTTGCAGCTCCTAGCTCTGTGGAGTTTAGGCCACGCCTCTAGCAGTCACGTGCTTCAGGTCCTGCAGCTCTGAAGTACGCATCTATTCGGTTGCTGCCCGCTCCACAGGTAGCTTTGAGCACAGTTCGCTTTACTCAGGACACGCGCACTGGCTCAGTGAGCAAGTTCAGTGTGGTGTCTCTGACATGCCATTTAGCGATCAGGTTAATCCTTTTTTTTATTGACATAAGGAAATTCTGAACGCTGTGATACCAACTATGTGTATGTTTGATTTTTTTTTTTTTTGTTATTTTATTTTGAATGGGGCGTGATTTAAACTTTTTATATTTTATTTTTTTATATTTTTAAAACTATTTTTCTTTAAGTTTTGGCATTCTTCAATAGCCTACATGGGAAGCTAGAAGCTGCCACATCTTGATTGGCTCTGCTACATATAGGCGATGCTCAGATCGCCTCTATGTAGCTGAGTTACCGCATTGCTATAAGCGCCGACCACAGGGTGGCGCTCATAGCAATCCGACATCAACAACCATAGAGGTCTCAAGGAGACCTCGTTGTTATGCCGACGAACCAGTGATCCCCGATCACGTGACTGGAGTCAGCGGTGCGCGTATTTCCGGCCCGATGGCCGGAAAGGAGCGTTAAATGCCGCTGTCAGAGTTTGACAGTGGCATTTAACTAGTTAATAGGCGCAGGTGGATCGTGATTCCACCTGTGCCTATTGCGAGCACATGTCAGCTGTTCAAAACAGCTGACATGTCCTGGCTTTAATGCGGGCTCACCACCAGAGCCCACATCAAAGGCGGGGGTACTGCCTTCGGCCGTACTATCCCGTCCGATGGCAGTAAGGGGTTAAGAAGTGGTGAGTTCTCCTTCAATGGAAGTCTTCAAACAGAGGCTGGACAGACATCTGACTGGGATGATTTAGCGAATCCTGCTTTGAGCAGGGGGTTGGACCAGATGGCCCAGGAGGTCCCTTCCAACTGTACGATTCTATGATTCTATTCTATGATTCTAAGACAAAATGCCGTGTTGTCACATAATTTATTAAGTCTGTTGGCTCATACTTTGGCTATGATTTTGATATTCATAGGCAACAAGGATATAGGTCTGTAGGAGTCAGGAATGAATGGATCTATGCCTGTTTTAGGTATGATTACTATCAGGAATGAATGGACCTATACCTGTCTTAGGTATGATTACTATAATGGCTTCTTGCATAGAATTAGGCAGTGCTCTGTCTTGGAAAGTAGTTAATAGATGTGGTAACAGAATATCTCCAAACTTCTTATAGATCTCAATAGGCAACCCATCTGAACCTGGTGGTTTATTACTAGACATAGAGGCCATGGTTGTATTACTTCTATTTCAAGTGGGCTATTCAAGTATTTTTTATCGTCTTTCAAAAATTTTGGGGAGCTCTACCTCATCCATGTATGCTAGGTAGGAGTTGTTCTTTATTAAGATTCATCTTAGGTTTGAAAAGGTCTTGAACAAATTCTAAAAAATATTTTGTATTTAATCAGTTTGAGTATTGATCCCTTCTTAGATCCTGTATGGCACCTATAAAGGAGTGACCTGTCTGGGCATTGGCTATTACTCCTAACAAATGTTCTGCTTTTTCCCCCTCCTCAAAGAATTTATGCTGACTAAACATACGTTTATTGTGGGATAGATTTATTAATCCAATTGCTGACGTATCCGGAGCAGCTTGAGAATCATAGAATCATAGAATTGTAGAGTTGGAAGGGACCTCCTGAGCCATCTGGTCCAACCCCCTGCTCAAAGCAGGATTCGCTAAATCATCCCAGTCAGATGTCTGTCCAGCCTCTGTTTGAAGTCTTCCATTGAAGGAGAACTCACCACTTCTCGTGGCAGCCTGTTCCACTCATTATCACTCTAAATGTCAAAAAGTTTTTTCTAATATCTAATCTTTGTCTCCTCCCATTCAGTTTCATCCCATTGCTTCTAGTCTTTCCTTGTGCAAATGAGAATAAAGTTGATCCTTCTACAATGTGACAGCCCTTTAGATATTTGTAGACAGCTATTAAGTCTCCTCTCAGTCTTCTCTTTTGCAAACTAAACATTCCCAAATCCTGCAACCTTTCCTCATAAGACAGGGTTTGCAGACCGGTCACCATTCTGGTCGCTCTTTTCTGAACTTGCTCCAGTTTGTTGATGTCTTTTTTAAAATGTGGTGCCCAAAACTGGACACAATATTCCAGATGAGGTCTGACCAAAGAGGAGTAGAGGGAAATAATGACTTCACATGATCTAGACTGTATGCTTCTGTTAATACATCCTAGAATTGCAGTTGCCTTTTTTGCTGCTGCATCACACTGTTGACTCATATTCAATCTGTGATCTATTAGTATACCCAAGTCTTTTTCACATGTGCTGTCACTTAGCCCTATTCCTCCCATTCTGTATATGCTTTTTTCATTTTTATTGCCCAGATGTAGTACTTTGCATTTCTCCCTGTTAAAAACCATTCTGTTAGTTGCTGCCCACTTCTCCAGTTTATTTAAATCTTTTTGAATCCTCTCTCTCTCTTCTCTAGTATTAGCTATCCCTCCTAGCTTTGTGTCATCAGCAAATTTAATCAGTTTACCCTCAATTCCTTCATCTAAATCGTTAATAAAGATGTTGAACAATACAGGGCCCAGGACAGAGCCCTGTGGTACCCCACTTGAGACATTCTTCCAACAAGATGTGCAGCCATTTACGACCACTCTTTGGGTCCGATCACTAAGCCAGTTATGAATCCACCTAACAGTTGCCTTGTCCATTCCATACTTAGTCATTTTTTCAATAAGGATTGTATGAGAGACTTTGTCAAATGCTTTGCTGAAGTCAAGATATACTATATCTACAGCATTTCCTTGATCCACCCAATCAGTGATACCGTCATAGAAGGAAATTAAGTTAGTCTGACATGACTTATTAGTTACAAACCCATGCTGACTCTGTTTAATCACTTCATTCTTATCCAGGTATTGACATACATGCTGTTTAATAATTTGTTCAAAGATCTTTCCTGGTATAGAAGTCAGACTCACTGGCCTATAGTTGCCTGGGTCCACCTTCTTCCCCTTTTTGAAGATAGGAACAACATTTGCTCTTCTCCAGTCTTCTGGCACTTCTTCTGTTCTCCAAGAATTTTCAAAGATTATGGAGAGGGGTTCAAAAATTTCTTCTGCTATCTCCTTCAGTACTCTGGGGTGTAATTCATCTGGACCTGGAAACTTGAATTCATTTAGGTTAGCTAAGTGTTTCCTCACTATCTTTCTGTTTATAGATATCCTGGATTCTTCTATTCCCTTAATAGGACAGTGAAGAACAGTTGATGTTACATTTCCTTTCTGAGAGAAAACAGATGCAAAATAGGAATTTAAAAGTTCGGCCTTCTCAACATCCTGTCTTACCATTTCATCATTTTCATCCTGTAAAAATCCTATAGCATCTTTGACTTTTCTTTTACTTTTGACATATCCCCAAAACCCTTTATTATTGCTTTTGACATCTCTTGCAAGCCTCAATTCATTGTCAGCTTTAGATAATCTGATTTGTGCCCTGCAGGTTCTGCAGACAGCATTATATTCTTCTTTAGATATGCCTCCCTCTTTCCATTTTATAAACAGTTCTTTCTTCCTTTTTAGCATGTGCTTAAGTTCTGTGTTCATCCATCCTGGTTTCCTTAAATGCTTCCTATTCTTCCCTCTTTTCGGAATTGTTAACAACTGTGCTTTGAGAATTTCATTTTTCAAGATTTCCCATCCTTCCTGGACATTTTTGTCTTTAACCCCTTCACTGCCAAGGGTGGTTTGCACGTTAACTACCGGGCCAATTTTTACAATTCTGACCACTGTCCCTTTATGAGGTCATAACTCTGGAACGCTTCCATGGATCCCGGTGATTCTGACATTGTTTTCTCGTGACATATTGTACTTCATGTTAGTGGTAAAATTGCATTCAAATAACTTGCGTTTATTTGTGAAAAAAACGGAAATTTGGCGAAAATTTTGAAAATTTCGCAATTTTCCAACTTTGAATTTTTATGCCCTTAAATCACAGCGATACGGCACACAAAAAACTTAATACATAACATTTCCCACATGTTTACTTTACATGAGCACAATTTTGGAACCAAAAATTTTTTTTTGTTAGGAAGTTATAAGGGTTAAAAATTGACCAGCGATTTCTCATTTTTGCAACACCATTTTATTTTTAGGGACCACTTCACATTTGAAGCCACTTTGAGGGGTCTATATGATAGAAAATACCCAAAAGTGACACCATTCTAAAAAATGCACCCCTTAAGGTGCTTAAAACCACATTCAAGAAGTTTATTAACCCTTTAGGTGCGTCACAGGAATTTTTTGAATATTAAAAAAAAAAATGAACATTTAACTTTTTTTCACAAAAAAAATACTTCAGGTTCAATTTTCTTTATTTTACCAAGGGTAACAGGAGAAATTGGACTGCAAAAGTTATTGTGCAATTTGTCCTGAGTACGCTGATACCTGATATGTGGGGGGGAACCACTGTTTCGGCGCATGGCAGACCTCAGTAGGGAAGGAGCGCCGTTTGACTTTTTCAATGCAAAATTGGCTGGAATTCAGATCGGACGCCATGCCGCGTTTGGAGAGCCCCTGATGTACCTAAACAGTGGAAACCCCCCAAGTGACCCCATTTTGGAAACTAGACCCCCCAAGGAACTTATCTAGATATGTGGTGAGAACTTTGAACCCACAAGGGCTTCACAGAAGTTTATAACGTACAGCGGTACAATTAAAAAATCATATTTTTTCCACAAAAATGATCTTTTCACCCCCAATTTTTATTTTTCCAAGGGTAACAGGACCCTAAAAGTTATTGTGCAATTTGTCCTGAGTACGCTGATACCCCATATGTGGGTGTAAATGACTATTTGGGCGCATAGCAGAGCTCGGAAGGGAAGCAGCGCCATTTGACGTTTTTGGCTAGAATTGAGATCGGACACCATGTCGCGATTGGAAAACCCCTGATGTACCAAAACACTAGAAACCCCCACAAATGACACCATTTTGGAAACTAGACCCCCCAAGGAACTTATCTAGATGTGTGGTGAGCACTTTGAACCCCCCAGTGCTTCACTGAAGTTTATAACGTTCGGGCGTGAAAATAAAAAAATCGTATTTTTTCCACAAACATCATCTTTTAGTCCCCATTTTTTTATTTTCCCAAGGGTAACAGGAGAAATTGGACCCCAAAAGTTGTTGTCCAATTTGTCCTGAGTACGCTGATACCTCATATGTGGGAGAAAACTACTGTATGGGCACACGTCGGGGCTCGGAAGGGAAGTAGTGACGTTTTGGAATGCAGACTTTGATGGATTGGTCTGTGGGTGTCATGTTGCCTTTGGAGAGCCCCTAATGTACCTAAACAGTGAAAACCCCACACAAATGATCCCATTTTGGAAACTAGACCCCCTGAGGAACTTATCTAGATGTGTGGTGAGCACTTTGACCCCCCAAGGGCTTCACAGAAGTTTATAATGCCCAGGCATGAAAATAAAAAAATCGTATTTTTTCCACAAACATCATCTTTTAGTCCCCATTTTTTTATTTTCCCAAGGGTAACAGGAGAAATTGGACCCCAAAAGTTGTTGTCCAATTTGTCCTGAGTACGCTGATACCTCATATGTGGGAGAAAACTACTGTATGGGCACACGTCGGGGCTCGGAAGGGAAGTAGTGACGTTTTGGAATGCAGACTTTGATGGATTGGTCTGCGGGTGTCATGTGCGTTTGGAGAGCCCCTGATGTACCTAAACTATTGAAACTCCCCACAAGTGACCCCATTTTGGAAACTAGACCCCCCACGGAGCTTATCTAGATGTGTGGAGAGCACTTTGAACCCCCAAGTGCTTCACAGAAGTTTATAACGCCTGGGCGTGAAAATAAAAAAAACATTTTTTTCCGCAAAATTATATTTTTGCCCCCAATTTTTTATATTCCTAAGGGTAACAGGAGAAATTGGACCCCAAAAGTTGTTTTGTAATTTGTCCTGAGTAGGCTGATACCCTACATGTGGGGGTGAAACACTGTTTGGGCGCATGGCAGAGCTTGGAAGGGAAGGAGCACCATTTGACTTTTTCAACGCAGAATTGGCTGGAATTGAGATCAGACGCCATGTTGCCTTTGGAGAGCACCTGATGTGCCCAAACAGTGGAAACCCCCCAATTATAACTCCAACCCTAACCTCAACACACCCCTAACCCTAGCCCTAGCCCTAACCCTACCCTAACCCTAACCCTAGCGGGAAAATGGAAATAAATACATTTTCTTTTAGTTTTATTATTTTTCCCTAACTAAGGGGGTGATAACGGGGGGTTTGATTTACTATTTATGGCGGTTTTTATGTTTGGCGGCTGTCACACGCTAAAAGACGCTTTTTATTGTAAAAATAGTTTTTGCATCACCACATATTGAGAACTATAATTTTTCCGTATTTTGACCCACCGAGTCATGTGAGGTCTTATTTTTTGCGGGACAAGTTGACGTTTTTATTGGTACCATTTTCGGGCAAGTGACATTTTTTGATCGCTTTTTATTCCGATTTTTGGGACGCAGAATGAACAAAAACCAGCATTTCATGAATTTCTTTTGGGGGGGTGCGTTTACACCGTTCCGCGTGCGGTAAAATTGATAAAGCGGTTTTATTCTTCGGGTCAGTATGGTTACAGCAATACCTCATTTAGGTCGTTTTTTTATGTTTTGTCGGTTTTTTGCAATGAAAACAATTTTATATAAAAAATAATTATTTTTGTATCGCTTTATTCTGCGAGCTATAACTTTTTTATTTTTTTGCGGATGACGCTGTATGGCGGCTCGTTTTTTGCGGGACAAGATGACGTTTTCAGCGGTACCATGGATATTTATATGCGTCTTTTTGATCGCGCGTTATTGCACTTTTTGTTCGGTGGTATGATAATAAATCATTTTTTGCTTCGTTTTTTATTTTTATTTTTTAAGGGGTTCGCTAAAGGGGTTAACTAATGGGACAGTTTTATAGGGCAGGCCATTACGGACGCGGCGATACCTAATATGTGTACTTTTATTGTTTTTGTTTTTTTTTTATTTTGAAAAAATGGATTTATTGGGGAATATTTTTTTTTTTTTTTTTTTTTTACTAATTTATTTAGCGATTTTTTTTTTTTTTATTTTTTTTTTATTATTACACTGGTCAACAGCATTTTTGGTGCCAAAGATATTTCATCGAATTTAGGGTATTTTTGGGGTGCTGATTCTGAATATGTCATCAGTTTTGCCAGATTGGCTCAAGTTTTTGAGATTTTTGGTATCTTATTTATAGCACTTGTTGGTAAATGCGACGCATCATCTCATTAATTTCTTTGGATTAGTACTTGAACTGAGCAGTTCTCAATATAGTTTTGTGTTAATTAGTGTTCTAAAAGTTTGTTCATAGCTTGATTTTTGCACTAACTTTATGTTGTTGTCTGTTTTCCAGTGAAAAGCATGAACTCATCATGAAGAAGTTGTCTTAACGATCCAGACTCATTCTGTTACATTTGTGGTGAATACACACTGCCAAAACATAGAAGAAACATAACAGACTTCGTCAAAAAAGTGTATTTTGCCTATTTTGGGGTTATGCTTGGGGACCAAGACAAGTTTTGGGCACCACACATAGTGTGCAAAGCATGTATCGAATTATTACGAAAATGGAGCAAAGGACAAAGAAAAAGCTTCAAATTTGGTGTTCCAATGGTGTGGAGAGAGCCAAAAAATCATCATGATGACTGTTATTTATGGTAAACACAGGTACAGGCACATCTTCACAATGAGGGACAGGCCTTCTTGCAGATTCCATGTTACTCCCATTTTCGTTTCTTATGCTTATTGAATCCTTGCACTTGCACTGCACAGAAATAACAGTCATCATGATGATTTTTTGGCTCTCTCCACACCATTGGAACACCAAATTTGAAGCTTTTTCTTTGTCCTTTGCTCCATTTTCGTAATAATTCGATACATGCTTTGCACACTATGTGTGGTGCCCAAAACTTGTCTTGGTCCCCAAGCATAACCCCAAAATAGGCAAAATACACTTTTTTTACGAAGTCTGTTATGTTTCTTCTATGTTTTGGCAGTGTGTATTCACCACAAATGTAACAGAATGAGTCTGGATCGTTAAGACAACTTCTTCTTGATGAGTTCATGCTTTTCACTGGAAAACAGACAACAACATAAAGTTAGTGCAAAAATCAAGCTATGAACAAACTTTTAGAACACTAATTAACACAAAACTATATTGAGAACTGCTCAGTTCAAGTACTAATCCAAAGAAATTAATGAGATGATGCGTCGCATTTACCAACAAGTGCTATAAATAAGATACCAAAAATCTCAAAAACTTGAGCCAATCTGGCAAAACTGATGACATATTCAGAATCAGCACCCCAAAAATACCCCAAATTCATTAAAATATTTTGGACACCAGAAAAAAAATTTTTTTTCGTTGACCTGTGTTATTTTTAACACTTTTTTTTTTTTTTTTTTTTTTTTTTTTACTTTATTACCTTGTCCCAGGTGGGACATCACTGTCCTGTGACAGATCGCTGATCTGTCACATCACAGATCACTGTGACAGATCAGCGATCTGTCACAAGCACTGCTGCAGACTTCCTCATGCCTGCGCTTTGCAGGCAGTGAGGAAGCCAGCTTCCTCAGGCCCCCAAAGGCCCCCGTCGCCATCTTGGATTCGGGGGCCTGGAGGAAAGGAGCCCCCCGCAGCAGCGCTGCACATTGCGCTGCTGTGGGGGGCTCAGGGAAGCACGGAGGGAGCCCCCTCCCTGCCGATGCTTCCCTTTAACCCCCGGTACACCGCGATCGCGTTTGATCGCCGCTGGGCGCCGCTGATCATGGTGACGTAATATTCCGTGCATGGTAATTAGGTCCATGGTCACATGGACGGAATATTACGTCAATTGTAGGTAAGGGGTTAAGGATATCCAGCCATTAGATCCCTCCAATTCTCTTTCTGAATCCCTTAAAATCTGCCTTTCTGAGAAGGTAGAACGGAACCTGTGGCTAATCCATGAGCTGTTTATGGAGGTAGTTTTGTCTTTTCCTAAATGCGTATCCGGTAGACATACAACTGCGGGTAAGTTATTCTGAATAAATTCCATATTGGCCAATCACTTTGCAGCATCACCGAGCGCTCTTACATTCCATGAGAGGAAAGTAATATTACCAGCCATAGTTCTTCTTTATTCATGGATTGGAACAATTGTTGGAGAGAGACATTAGTAAACTCCTTTGTGACCCAGAACTCCACAGTGTCTCTGTTCAACATACATTAATAACATATTATATACTGAACCATAAATCTTTTTAAAAAAAAAAAAAAAAACTCCAAATCCCTTTAAACAAGCAAACTGCAAATATTTACGTTTCCATCTGCACCAGTTTATCCTGTAGTCGAACGTAGATTGAACTCACAGAATGTGAGTAATCGGTCCATGGGAGCCTGCAATGACAGGATAACAAAAAGGCTACATGGTTCCACTGACTGTGGGTTAAATATCATGAAATTTGGCTCCAACAAACTATAGGAGATAGTTCCCAATGTCAAAAATCTTAAAATTCAGAAACAACATCGTAAACATATATTTGCTCTTTGCTCAATCAGATTTGTCTAGCAGATTGTATCTTTAGAATAGGTAAGGAGGAATTTTTTTTCCCAAAGCAGGCTTTTTGGGCTTTTTGCCAATAAAGCGTGGAGTAGTAACTCCACCAATAACGTAGCCAGATTTAGGATTTTGAAACTTCAGCATAGCGGACTGCGGCGTGGTCTTTGCTCATTCACGTCAAGCAAGCAAAGTGCATCTTTCAGATGATCAAAGAAGCATAGAGTAGGGAATTTGCAAATTGCGTAACCAACATTTTATGTCCAGAAATTGAGCCCTCCATTTTGAAATGTCGATGAAAAAGTCTGGGAAGAATATTTTCTTGGGCCATTACAGGATATATTTCCTTCATTATGTGCAGCCTTGAGTATAGCATTTCTATCCTGGTAATAGTACAATTTTATTAGGACAGGTCGTGGTGGGGCCCCTGGTGGAAGTGGTTTGGTTGGTACTCTATTAGCTCTCTCCACGGCGTAGTGATGTAAAAAGTAGGCCGCAAATAATATGTATAAAAATCCAGAATAAAAGGGTTAAATGAATAAAATAACCACAAATAAAATCAAGCAGCAGGTATTCTCCAACTCAAAATTGTAGACAAAAACCAAAGGAGTACAAAATACCCATATAGATATCACAATTCAATTTATTATTAATTCTCATAGACATCCATTACAAAATATATTATTAAAAAAGTTATGTGGACAAACTAGCAGAGTGAAGGACACAAAACAAAAGATCCGATTCAGTTACAATAGTATATTGACAGGGACTAATGAGACCATATGGAACATCATAATGCAAGAAATATTATATGTGTATATAGAAATATTACAGCACCATCATGGTATCAGACAATGAAAGTAAAAGTAACACTATGGGTGTAACTAGATGACATAAGACATAATGCCACCCTAATGAAAACCACGTCAGCACCCAAAAGACCTCAAATGGTAAAAGTCCAATACTGAAATGAGTCTCGCCCAAATAAGTCCTCATAAGCGGCCAGACCATACAGCCCCAACAGGCACGACACATGCATGGAGATCCTGTTTGTTGGGCTCTCCATGCCTGTGTCATGCCTGTCACACAGCCGCGACACATGCAAATTCGAAGCCGAATAGCTGATCAGCCGCCGCAACCAGGAAGTCAGGTTCCCTCTGCAGCTTATTTGGTAAGCGCTATATCTTGCCGAATAAGCAGGGACCCAAGCAAATTCGCTCAACATATATATATATATATATATATATATATATATATATATATATATATGACACCAGCTGACGAGACTACTCCCATCGGCGGTTCCTGCTATCACTGTTACAATGAAACAGACGTAGCTTAATGGGAGTAGTAGCCTCTCCTCAACCGTCGCCTGCTGATCTGCGGTGAGTTTTTTTTATCACAGTATCTATGCGGGGTCATGCTGACATCTGACCGTGACCCCGCGGTGTTCTGACGGCAGTAGCGATCTTACCGGTGGTAGCGTTACCACCACATCGGTGTTTCCCACGCTGTTACACAGATGACAGCGTGGGAAACACCATAGGAAGCCCGTAAAAACCCTAACAGAAACTCGGCAAATCCGCAACTATTTTTATACTTGCGTTTTTGCTGCGGATTTGACGGACTTGAATTCAATGGGTGAAAAATCTACACAAAGAATTGAAATGCTGCAGAAAAAAAGCACTTCAAATACTCAAGGACAATTACCTATAATGTGCACTGCACTTCAGGATTCTCATTGAGGTAGCTGGCAAAAGGATTCCATAGCATTTTCACCCATTTCTGTGTGGAAAAAACTCCCCAAAATGCACCAAAAAAGCACCGTGTGCACACAGCCTAAGATGCACTTATGTTTTGGCAAGATTTTTTCTTGTTAAAAAGTACAACTTAAGGCTCATTCAGACATCAGTGATTTTTTTTTTTGTCTGTTTTATCAGTGTTTTTTCTATCAGAGTTTGTTCAGAGTTTCATCAGTTTTTCATAAATGAAAAATAAATTGCAGCAGGTTTCTCAACATTCTTATATCCGATCGGATCCTAGTGCTGTCTGTTTTATTTCATGAACCCATAGACTTGCTTTTACGAGATTGAAATTAGACTCCGGTCGTATCTGGATAATTTTATGTGGATCACTCGGTGAATAAAAATACCCGGACATGTAACAGATCCATAGGCTATCACACTGTAGGTATGAGTTCTGTGGAAAACAAGGATAGAATTCATATGAGATAAACTGATGTCTGATTAAGCTCTTACAGTCAAAACAAATATGGTATGTTCCAGTGCACATGAGATGAGAACATGACATGTCTATACAGTGCTGGAAATGAATTGAATTGGTCAATTAATTTGTCATTGAAGGTTGGCATGATTCTGATTGTTTTTTTTACAAAATAAAAAAATGTATTTAACTCCACCTCCTTGCCTTCTGGTAGAATAGTGTTTTCTCATAGGTGCTGTGGGCTCAGTAAGGGGAAGTGAAGAACTGCTGAGCTTCTTGTTTGGGTGGAGCAGCCCAAACCTGAGCGAGAATTGAGCAGCTACGCGAATCTGCTTGTGCATTTGGAAGCCTAGAGATGCATACGAAAACTAGCTGTAAATGTGGTGTGGCGGAGCTATGCATAGTCAAGTAACAGTTCCAGGTCAAATGCCAGGAGGGTATATCAAGATAAGGGGGATAAGAGAAACGGATAGTTCAGGGTTGGGTACCTGAGGTCAGTGAGCATTAGGCTGTGTGCACACATGCAGATTTTTAGCGTTTTTGCGGCGAAAAAGCTAAAAATCGGCAACCCATTGAATTCAATGGCATTCCGCACATGCTGTGCTAATGCTGCATATTTTTCCGCAGCGGAATCGCATCGCGGAAAAATATGCAGCATGCTCATTCCTTTTGTGGAATCGCGTGGATTCCGCACACATAGCAATGCATTGAGCCGCTTACTTTCCGCATGTGACTATGCCCACCATGCGGAAAATGTGTGGATGGTACCCAGGGTCTGGAGGTGAGGAGACTCTCCTCCAGGCCCTGGGTACCATATCCCTGTTAAGAATTAAAATAAAAAGTCGTGATATTCTCACCTTCCGGCGTCCCCCGCAGCGTTCCCAGGCCTCAGCAATGCTGCTACGTTATCACAGGTCATTGTCGCAAAGCATCACTGGGTACGGGACTTGCCGGGAGCATCGCTGAGGCCTGGGAACACTGCGGGGGCCGCCGGAAGGCGAGAATATCACGATTTTTTAAAATTATTTTTAACATTATATCTTTTACTATTGATCCCGCATAGGCAGCCTCAATAGTAAAAAGTTGGTCACACTTGTCAAACACTTTGTTTGACAGGTTGGTCACAGATGCTACAGATCGCTTGGAAAACGCTAGCATTCTGCAAGCTAATTACACTTGCAAAATGCTACTTTTTAGTGGGAATTCCACATGCGTATTTCCGACGGATTTCCCGTGGCAGGGAGTTGCGGAATTTCCGCGGCAATTCTGCACGTGTGCACATAGCCTCAAGAGCAAAAGGAAGGATTAACGCACATGAATAGTCAAAACAAATTCACTCACAATAATGACAATCAAACACACTCCAGATCCTACAGGGTGGCTTAGCTGTCACTCACAGGGTCCCTAGGCCACAGTGAGTGTTGTTACCATGACAGTTCACCTTTCTATGTCTAGGAGGATTATTATTAAACTGTGTTCCAAATTATTATGCAAAAAGAGTTTAGGAGTGATAAGGTTAGAATATTTTTGTTTGTCATTTAAACTCATTGATGATGATGTGTGTCAGGGCTCTTTATATCACTGAAAGTAATTGCAGATACCTGTGCAAATTAGTTTGACAGGTGTGTCCAAATAAAGGCAAGACTACTTAAGAAGGCTGTTCCACATTATTAAGCAGCCTACACTTTTTGCCAAAGTGGGAAAGAAAAAGGATGTGTCGGCTGCTGAGAAGCAACAAATTGTGGAGTATTTAGGTCAAGGCATGACTACAATCAACATTGCCAAGACACTTCATCGTGATCATCGCACAATCAAGAAGTATGTAGCTGATTCCCAGCACACACGTGTGCGTGCTGATAAGGAAAAATTGAGGACTCTTTCCAACAGGCAATTGCGTCAGGTTAAAAGAGCAGCTACAAAAATGCCTTGTCATAGCAGCAGACAAGTTTTTGAAGCTGCTGGTGCCTCCAACGTCCCTCGAACAACAAGATGCAGGGTCCTTCAGAGGTTTGCAGCTGTGCGTAAGCCATCCTGTCGACCACCTCTATCCACTGCACACAAGCAGAAACGGCTCCAGTGGGCCAAATGATACATGAAGACTGACTTCCAAACTGTTTTGTTCACCGATGAGTGCTGTGCAAAGCTCGATGGTCCAGATGGATGGAGTGGAGGATGGCTGGTTGATGGACACCCCATGAAAACACGGCTAAGGTGCCAACAAAGAGGAGGTGGAGTAATGTTTTGGACTGGAATCATGGGGAGAGAGATTGTCGGCCCCGTTAGGATCCCTGAAGGGGTAAAGATGAACTCCATAATCTATGTGGAGTTTCTAAAACAGCACTTCCTGCCATGGTTCAAGAGGAAGAACCGTGCTTTCCGCAGCAAGATCATTTTCATGCATGGTAATGCACCGTCTCATGCTGCAAATAACACATGTGCATCTCTGGCTGCTATGGGCATAAAAGAGGACAAACTTATGGTGTGGCCACCATCTTCCCCTGACCTCAACCCCATTGAGAACCTCTGGAGCATCATCAAAAGGCGTGTCTATGATGGCGGGAGGCAGTTCACAGCTCTGGGACGGTATTCTGTCCACATGCAAAACAATTGAAGCACAAACCATCCAAAAACTGACAAATTCAATGGGCGAGAGAGTTCAGAAGCTTCTTTCGAACAAGGGGTCCTATATGCAAATGTAACATCACCTAAAATAAAGTTTTGACTTGAAAACTGTTTGATTTCATTTTGTAATAAGCTGATAATGCTTATAATTTCACAATTCACCATTTTTTTTGTTCAAAATAAAAATAAAAAGGTTGAAAACTCTGCTGTGCATAATAATTTGAGAAGAGGTTACATACAAAATACAGATATAAATTGTAGTGAACAAACTAACAATGACAGACTGGTACAGAAAGGAGAGAGCCCTGCCCTTGCGGGCTTACATTCTACAGGATGAGGGAAATAGTAGGTTTGCGAGTTACAGCAGTTCCGTTGGTGGTGAGGTGGCAGCGGGGTCAGTGCAGGTTGTAAGCTGTCGTGAAGAGAGAGGTTTTCAAGTTCCATCTGAAAGTTCTGAATGTGGTGGATAATTGGACTTATTGGGGTACAGAATTCCAGAGGATGGGGGATACTCAAGAGAAGTCTTGGAGGCAATTGGGTGAGGAGCGTATAAATATGGAGGAGAGAAGATCTTTAGAGGTTCAGAGGTTACGTGTTTATATATATGTCGGGAGATTAATTAGGAGATATACGGAGGAGCGGTGCGAGAGTGTTAGCTGGGAGGCCACAGAGGAGGGTATAGCAATATTCAAGGTGGGTGAGGATGAGGGTGTGCACTAACATTTTAGTGGATTCAGGGTTGAGGAAAGGACAGATTCTGGAAATATTTCTGAGTTGGAGGCAGCAGGAGATGGCGTGAGCATGAATGTGCGTTTTGAAGAACAGGGTGGAGTCGAGGGTTACACTAAGGCAGCGAACTTCCGAAACAGGGAAAACGTGATGTCATTAATTGTGATAGATGTATCAAGTGGGTTAAGTGAGATGGAAGAAAGACGACGAGTTTAATTTTTGTCCACATTGAGCTTTAGGAAATATGATGAGGAGTAGGAGGAAATGGCTGATAAACCATCTTAGGCTGAGTTCACACATGACGTTTTTTTCGCGTTTTCGCGGCGGTTTTAAACGCGCTATTTTGCCGAGAAAACGCGAACAATAAGCATCCCATGTAATCCTATGGGTTTCCGCAATGCTGTGCTAATGCTGCGGTTTTTACCACGACGAAATCGCTTCGCGGTGAAAAAACGCAGCATGCTCATTAATTTAGCGGAATCGCGATATCCCGCACCCATAGGATTTCATTGTTCCGCTTATTTCCCGCATGTGGCTGTGCCCACCATGCGAAAAGTTAGCAGAACATTTGCGGATGGTACCGACGGTCCGGAGGAGAGGAGAATGTCCTCTGGGCTGTGGGTACCATATCCCTGTAAAAAATAGAATTAAAATAAAAAATATTGTTATTCTCACCATCTGGCGTCCCGCGCAGCCTTCCCGCCTCTCTCCACGCTCCCAGTCCCAGTAATCCTTTGCGAGAATGACCGCGATGACGTCGAGATCTCGCGGTCATTCGCAATTACGTCGCGGGAGCGCGACGTCTCAAGGTCATTCGCGCAAAGGATTACTGGGACCAGGAGCGTAGAGAGAGGCGGGAAGGCTGTGCGGGATGCCGGAAGATGAGAATAACAATATTTTTTACTATTTTTTTTTTTTTTACTCTTTTACTATTGATGCCGCATAGGCAGCATCAGAAGTAAAAAGTTGGTCACACTTGTCAAACACTATGTTTGACGAGTGTGACCAACCTGTCAATCAGTTCTCCAAGCGATGCTCCAGGTCGCTTGGAAAACGCTAGCATTCTGCAAGCTGATTACGCTTGCAAATCGCTAGTTTTTCTGCGGGAAAATCGTGGGAATTTAAAATGCAATTTTCCCACGGAATGAAATCCGGAATTCTCGCGGTAACTTCCGCGAGAGTTCCGCTACGTGCGAGCGTAGCCTTACACCCAGCTTGTGTGTTGTTCCATGTGTAAACGGGGAGATGTGTGTTAACTCCCTCATGTGTTTCCTTCTGTATTTGATCCCCTTTTGACTTCTCACCTCTACTCCATGCTCCCCTTGCCAATCACCTCCATTCCCGGTTACCCAGTCTGACCTGGCCCATCAACCCTCAAACTCCAACTCTGAGCTAGAGGAATTTTCTGATCTAATTTACCAGGCTTTTGTGTAGATTATAGTGATTTTCTTTGACTGCTGGTTGGCCCTGCTCTCACAATTAGTTCCACCATCACAAAAAAAGAAAATTGTATTAAAACTGAAAATCATTCTTAATTTTCTTCTTTTTTTTTTTTCAAATCTACACATCCCATCTCCGCTTATGTTTCCCCTTATTATCTCCAGTAATTCTATTATTACATAGGATTCTTTATGATGATCCATTGCCTCATCTTCTCCCCATTCAGGTCCCTGCAATATCGGATTCTCTTAGTGGAGGTCTTCTACATAAGAGAATTTTCCTGATTGACACGTGAAGGTTGGAACGGAACAGGGACAAGATGGCGGAGAGAATATTACATCTCACCCTAGAGATCCTCTTTCAGCTTACTGGAGAGGTGAGAGATTCTGATGACGTCACATTACATCATTCTTATCTATGGGAATAACAGATGGAGAACTGGAGAGGTGAGAACTCTGGAAATGTCTGTATCAAGATTTATTAATGTGTCTCTCCATAACCAGGATTACAGAGTAGTGAAGAAGACCTCTAGTGAGCGCTGTCAGGACCCTGTGCTTGAGGGATGGGAAAGAACCCTGAGCCCAATTACAAGGACTACACCTCACCCCCTGATACATGAGGACATTAATGACGAGAAGATCCTAGAACTCACCTACATGATGATTGAGCTGCTGACTGGAGAGGTGACACTGCTGGGAATCCTGGGATATTATTCAGTATCGCTATGAAGGGATCGGGTTGATTGATAACTATCATTGTATGTGTCAGGTTCCTATAAGGTGTCAGGATGTCACCGTCCATTTCTCCATGGAGGAGTGGGAGTATATAGAAGCACACAAAGATCTGTACAAGGACGTCATGATGGAGATTTCCCAGCCCCTCAAATCACCAGGTAATAGACAGGACTAATTATACATGGCCAATAATTATCTTTGTGTAAAGAATTAATTCCCTCTTTGTGTTTCCTCCAGATCTATCCAGTAAGAGGACAACACCAGAGAGATGTTCCAGTCCTCTTTTTCCTCAGGACTGTAAACAAGAAGATCCCAATGTTTCTCCGGATCATCAGGTAAATGGAGAGAAGGTGTCATGAGATCTCCCCTATGATGTATAGATGGCTGTGAAGGTCTTGTGCTCAGTCTTGTTTTATCCACCAGTATTATATGTTTATACTTGTGTAATGAGAACGGTGGAGATGGCAGGATTCGAGATGATCATAGATGTGACTTCTCCATTTGTCTGTGACTTTTACAATATTTGTTTCAGGGTGAAGATCTGACCCATATTAATACTACAGAGACATGTGTGGAGGATGAGGAGTGGTATAAAGTGGAGATTCCTGCAGATGACTACCCAGGTGAGTAGTAACAACTGAATGCAGAGAAGTCACAGATTCTTCTGTCACTGGCTGTAGCACAATAAAGTGGTCACCATTCTGCCGCTAACCCACTGCATGCTCCTCTACATAAAACTGTTCCCTTTACATTGGGGATCATAAGTCCTTCTGTTGGAGTGAGATCTGTTTCAGCCTGAGGTTATAGCCCAGAGAATCTCTCCTAGCCTCTGGAACTAAAAAGCCAATTGACAGCATATGTAGAATATGGTGTCAACTAAAAAATCCCTTAAAAATATTCGGATGGTGAACCTCTATGATGTTTTTGCTGTCCTAGAATTCTTTTATCTTATTGGATGAACCTACATACTCTCTTTTCTGTGCTTAAGAATGTGCATTGAGGGTTTCCGGAAGACCAGGTCCAGTTCTTCAGGCAAAACTTCACTTTTATGACTGAGACAGTGTGATTTTCTGTACAATAACAGCACAATATCCCCTTTATCCTGACTTTTCAGTTTCTGAGAAGAAATAACTAATTGTTTTTATGGGATGAAATCACTTTTGAAGTGTCTTTGCGAGGACTATACTTTAGAAAAGTGCTCTCATAGTATCAAAAAGTACATTGAAGAAGTTGGTGCTTCACAGAACTTTACAAACCTTGGGATGCAACAGTTAAACATTATAATTTTTTTCACTAAAATGTTGTTGTAGTCCCAATTTTTCCATTTTCACACAGAGTAATAGGAATAAATGGACCCCACAAATTATCTTGTAATTTCTCCTGAATCTGACAATATCCTATTGTGTGGGCATATCGCAGGGCTCAGAAGGAAAGGAGCACCATTTGGCTATTTGAAAGCTGCTTTTGCTGGAATAGTTTGTAGACACTACTTGGAGATTATCTATCCTGCCAGAATGGCAAAAAAAAACCCAGAACAGTACAAAACCCCATAAAGTGACCCCAATTTTCATACTCCACAGGGAATTAATCTATAGTAGTAGTGACTATTTTAGCCCCTCAGGTACTTTCTGGAAATTATGGCAATGGATGTTGCAGAGTAAAAATTCCTATTATGGTGTCCATCACATAGTGCCCAGCATGTGCTACTAGACACACACGCGAACCATTCATTTTGTGTGGTTACTGCTACAACAATGCTAAAAATGTGGACGTTAACAGTGTTTGTGTACACTGCAAGGCTAAGAGGCGAAGAGGACATTTGGCTTTGGGAGCGCAGACTTTGCTGGATTGGTTTATGGCAGCCATGTTGCTTTTTTAAGTCTTTTAGCTGTGGAAACCCGAAATCCTCTATTTATCCATTGACATATGATTTATGTACGGTAAGCGCGGGATGATTAGAAGTTTTAATTGGTATCGTTTTGTGCTATACAACAAAAGAACGAACAAAGAGGGTTTAATATCGTGCTCAACTGATTCTTGTTCTGAGGTTTACTATTGTGAACTGTTTGTCTTGGGAAACAACTGAATTTTGCTACATACTGTAACTTGCTGATGCTATGTATATTTTATGTAGAAATATTATGAAAATATAATTTAAGGAAATTTAAAAATATTTTGTATTTTTTAGAAGATTACTGTAACAGAAGATCAGAAGGAAACCTGACATCTTCAATGTTTACGTCAGATGACTTTGATATCACACAAGATATAACTGAAGTGAATGCCATTACTCCAGATATTCCATCATCCCTTCACAGCAAAGACCTATCATTTGATCCTTTTAACCAGTTTCTATATTTTGATTCATCACAGATTATTAAGAGAAATATAAGTCACAAAACAGGCATCAAAACTAAAAGTGCTCTTACAGCTAAAGATCCATTTTCATGTTTCGAATATGGAAAAAGTTTTTCCTTTGAAACGTCTTTTATTACGTATCAAAAAATTCACACAGAGGAGAAAAGATTTTGTTGTTCGGAGTGTGGAAAATATTTTAACCAGAAATCCGGTCTTCTTAGACATGAGAGAATTCACACTGGGGTGAAGCCATATTCATGTTCCGAATGTGAGAAATGTTTTACAGATAAATCAACTTTCGTTAGACACAAGAGAATTCACACAGGGGAGAGACCATATTCATGTTCCGACTGTGGGAAAAGTTTTATAAAGAAATCAAATCTTGTTTCACACCAGAGATTTCACACAGGGGAGAAGCCTTATTCATGTTCTGAATGTGGGAAATGTTTTGCAAATAAATCACATCTTATTGCACATCACAGAATTCACACTGGGGAGAAGCCATATGCATGTTCAGAATGTGGGAAATGTTTTATAGAGAAATCAAGTCTTGTTACACATCTGAAAACTCATGCAAAAGAGAAGCCATTTCCATGTTCAGAATGTGGGAAATGTTTTGTAGATAACCCAAGTCTTTTTAAACACCAGAGAATTCACACAGCGGAAAAGCCATTTTCATGTTCCGAATGTGGGAAATCTTTTGCAAATAAATCATTTCTTGCTCAACACCAGAAATGTCACACAGGGGAGAAGCCTTTTTCATGTTCAGAATGTGGAAAATGTTTTGGAGGTAAATATCATCTTATTAGACATCAGAGAACGCACACAGGGGAGAAGCCATTTTTATGTTCAGTATGTGGAAATTGTTTTGTAGATAAATCAACTCTTGTTAAACACCTGAAAATTCATACAGGAGTGAAACCATATTCATGTTTACAATGTGGGAAATGTTTTTCAGAGAAATCAAATCTTGTTGCTCATCAGAGAACTCACACAGGTGAGAACCTTGTTTCATGTTTAGAATGTGGGAGATGTTTTGCAGATAAACCGCATCTTGTCAGACATCAGAAAATTCACACAGGGGAAAGGCCATATTCATGTTCAGAATGTGGGAAATGTTTTTCAGAGAGATCAAGTCTTGTTAAACATCAGAGACGACACACGGGGGAGAAGCCATATTCCTGTTTAGAATGTGGAAAATGTTTTGTGGATAAATCAGGTCTTAATGTGCACCAGAAAGTTCACGCAGGGGAGAAGCCATTTTCATGTTCAGAATGTGGGAAATGTTTTTCAAAGAAATCACATGTTGTTAGTCATAAAAGGACTCACACAGGGGAGAAACCTTTTTCATGTTCAGAATGTGGGATATGTTTTTCAGATAAATCAAATCTTGTTAGACACCAGAGAAGAACTCACACAGGGGAGAATCTATCTTGATATTCAGAATGTGGAAAATATTTTAACCAGAAATCGCAACTTATTAGTCACCAGAGAACTCACACAGGGAGAAACTATTTTCGTGTTGAGAATGTGGAAAATGTTTTGTTCACAAATGTCATCTTAAATGAGAAGGTGAAAAATGGTTTTGAAAATTATATTTTCTTGACCATCAAAAAGTCGCAAGGAAACCATGTATTTTATTTACAACAGTCAAAGAAAACAGTCAAAGCAAAGGAAAAATATATAAACTAGAAAAGGAAATCGAGGTAGAACTTAGATTTTAATGAAAAATATATGCAGTTATTAATAGACATCTGTTACCTTAAAATAAAAAGCAATATTCCATGTGAATTGAATATTTTCCCATGTTATATATTTGTGCATACTACATAGACACAAGTGTGGCAACCTCCCTAAATAAAAGCAATATAACATTTTTTCTCCACATCTTCTACAGTTGTCTTTAACTTGTCTGTATTACAATAATAAATATGTTCATTTTGCTAGTTACATATATGATTTATTCTTTCTCTGTAGGAACATCTGGTGTGTGTTTTTTTTTTGTTTTTTTTATCTCTTTCCATGATAAGCAATAGTAGCTTTTATCTTCAACATTGGGAACTGCTTTCTTTTTCTATACCCCTATACATATATCATTGGATATTTTAATTAATACCTCAATTTCCACAATAACTTGGCCCACAGTTATTTTCAGTTTAAAGCATAACTAGAACATATGATAGGTGTCACTCAATGTATTCTGACCTTTAGAGCCGTTTGTTATTATACATTTACAAGACTTATGGTGGTAAATGAATCCTATGTATAACGAGCAATTTTTCAAATTTTATAGTCTATAAAGCAAAGTCCCAATATTGTAAACAATTGTTCATTTTCCCTTCACCCATGACCGCACACCTGAGAGAGCGATCCGCCCACCAAGGACAGGAAACCTATTGAAATAAAAGGGTGGTACCTCTGCCTCGCATGAGTTGGTTTCCGGTCCTTGATGAGAACCTTGTGCTGGAATCGGCGGTTTCATAGAACAACCAGCGGAGGCTAGTCAGAGCCGTTAGGTCAACAATTGGCATAAAAGAAGAAAAATCATCTAGGTACCTGGAGGACGTAATGTTCAGAGGGTTGGAGGAGAGGAAAAAGCGCACCTTTCCGGTTAATAGTAAATTCCAGGGGCTCAAATAAAGAATGGAAAGGACTGGTGCCATGCCCTCATTCTCAAAGAGGATATATATCTCTGAGGAAAAGGATTCAGAAATGTTGAATGAAATCCCTAGAATTGATGGATCAGTTTAAGTGTTAAGTGTTAGACTTTAAGGGCAGAATGGACGTCGGATTTATTTTAGACGGCCTCTCTTCATCTTCCACGAAGCCTTTTCAATGATGCCAGGTCAGCACTTCCCTCTTTATCCAGGTCTCGGAGAATGTCTTTCCCAGCTGCTGGGTTTTGAACATTGTAACAGAGGGTTTGAAGACAGACTTTATCCACATGCCATGTCAAACCTTCATATTGACTTGAGGTCACCAAAAGAACAACGAGCCCTGGAAGCAGAGATCATGGGTCTTATAGAAAAACATCTTCTGTGCGAGATCTCAGGAAGAAAAGGGAAGGGGATTTAATACAGCCCTCTTTTTTGATAAAAAAAAAGTAATGGTTCCTTCAGAACCACAATCAATCTGAGGAACCTCAACCGGTAGATAATATATTGCTCCTTTAAGATGGAATCAGTGAACAGCTATAAAGGTGTTGTATCACAATTGTTTCTTGGTAGTCATTGATTTAAAGGATGCGTATTATCACATCCAAATTCTTTCATACCAGTAAAGATACCTGAGAGTAGACCTGTACGTTCAGGGAGAAGTCAAACATCAATTTAGGTCTCTTCCATTCGGGTTTTTGGTGGCTCCAAGGATTTTCTCCAAAATAATATCAGAGTTGTTGAAAGAGTCTAATTGGTGCAAAACGGCCATTGTCCTCCACTGCACCTGCTCTCCTGCATCCATGTACTACTTGCATTAAATAAATGATTGTTTTCCTGCATCACGAAGTGCCACCTATTTTTTCCTCCTTGGCCTGGACTTAATATCAGAGGAAACAGCCTACCTTCACACTTGGATTATTGTCCCTTACCTGGATGACATTCTTATAGTGGAAAGATTGGAAAACCACTGTGCATCACAGCTGAGGGATGTGAGAATCTTCCTAGAAGATCTTGGCTAGATGGTGTACACTCAACTCAAAGACTAAAACCAGAGAGGATACAGTCCATTCCTATTCCTGGTTCTAAATTCCAAACTCCAGACCTGTCTCTTACCCAAGGACAAACTAGACAGGATAGTGAATCTGGTCTTGACAGCAATAGATCATCCTAGAATGACCCTAAGGAAGGCAATGTCTCTGTTAAGATCCCGGACATCCTGCATCCTAGCAGTAAGATGGGCCCAATTCCACATGAGACGGTGGAACTTTTTTAAGGGTCAGAAACTGCATCTCTTGGTAGGCAGAGTAAATTTGACATCGGGTCCAATGGGTAAGGCAGGTAGACAATATACTCACAACAGATGCAAGCAACTTAGGTTGGAGGGCACACCTGGGAAATCACACAATTCAGGTGACCTGGTCATCTCGAGAGAAACCAGGCATTGAAGCTGAATGAGTTATGGGTTGTGGAAAAGGTTCTAAGAGACTTTCTTCCCTGCCTTCTGGGTCGACATGTTTGGGTCATGTTAGACAACTGAGCACCGGTGGCATATATCAATCACCAAGGGGGAACAAGGTCCCACTCCCTGGCAGCAAGCAGACTCTTCCAGCTGGCAGAACAACATCTTTTGTCACATACAGCACTACATATAATGTGAGTAGAGAATACCAAGGCAGACTGAACTCCCAGGTCATTCAGTAGATAGTTCTCACATGCGGGTGACCAGATACAGACTTATTTGTCAACAAACAGGAGGGTGAAAATTTCTGTTCACTAAACCTAGGGGAAAACTTGTACATGGTAGATGCCTTTCAGATCCCCTGGAACTTCAGAATTGCCTATGCCTTACCTCCGATAGCGATGATTCCAATTGTCATGAGGAAAATCAGGGATGATCAGGTGAGGATGATTCTGGCCAAAAAGACCATGGTTTTTTTCTGTTGAGGGCAATGTCAGTGCCAGATCCATAGAACCTGGACCGTACTCAATTGAAGTGCTTCCATCTAGCAGCATGGAATTTGAAAGGGCAGTACTGAGTCAGAAAGGTTTTTCACCAGGGTTAGTCTCCACCCTGTTTAAAAGTAGAAAGCCGATAACAAGAATTTACGGCAGGACATAGAAAAAATGCCTAGAATTTTCAGGGCAGCCTCGTCTAGGGGATAAGGCTTTGGTAAGTTCCATTCTAGAATTCCTGTAGTCAGGTTTGGCGCTAGGACTAATACCTTCAAGGTTTCGGACTTAGGTGCATTATACATTCCATTATACTGTATGAATCACTATATAGGGTTATTTCCTTTCCTTCATTTCCTTTCAGCTGACATCCCCACTATCATCATGGGTGACTTCAACATCCCCATCGACACTTCCACCTCAGCTGCCTCTAAACTTTCATCACTGACTGCCTCCTTTGGCCTCACTCAATGGTCCTCCACAGCTACTCACAAAGATGGCCACACGCTGGACCTTATCTTCACCTGCCTCTGTTCCCTTACTAATCTCACTCACCCCTCCCCCTATCTGTCCAGAACCTAGTGATATTCTCCTCCCTCTCTTCTAGTGCGCAACCCCCACTCCACAAACTCACCCTCGCAGAAATCTCAAACACCTCAATTTACATTCACTCTCTGAGTTTCTTCTCCCTCTTACAGACATAGCTTCCTTACATGACACAGATGCTGCAACCACTTTTTATAACACCACAATAACAGCAACACTCGATTCGGCTGCCCCCTCATGCACACCAAAACTTGTACAATCAACAGGCAATCCTGGCTGGCCAAAGAACTGAGACGGGCTTCCAGCATTGCTGAGCGGAGATGGAAGAGATTCCGTTCTGCCGAGCACTTTTTCACATACAAGCAGTCCCTCGCCCGCTTCAAGTCCACGCTCACTGCCGCAAAACAAATTTTTGTCTCTCATATCCTCCGTGTCTCATAACCCTAAACAGATTCTTAACACTTTCAATTCTTTACTCTGTCCCCAGCACCATCTTCCTCTCCTTTCTGCTGAAGACTTTGCCTCTTTCTTTAAGCAGAAGATTGAAAACATCAAAGAAAGTTTTGGCTCACACTGCTGCCCAACTAATCCACCTGTCTCCCCATTATTCCCCACTCTCCTCTCTGCCAAGCCTTCACTGACATCCTATTGTCCAGAGGCTTCAGTTCAAAACCCTAACTATGACATACAAAGCCATCCACAACTTGGTTCCTCCATACATCTATGACATGGTCTCACGATATTTACTTACACGCAACCTTCGATCCTCTCAAGATCTTCTCTACTTCCCTCTTATTTCTTCCCACTACCGCATACAAGACTTCTCCCATGCTTCCCCATACTCTGGAACTCTATACCCCAACACATCAGACTTTCACCTACCACAGAAACCTTCAAAAGGAACCTGAAGACCCACTTCTTCCGGAAAGCCTACAACCTGCAGTGATCCTCAGTCTCCTGAACCACCACATGACCAGCTCTACCCTCTCCTAGTGTATCCTCACCCATCTCCTGTAGACTGTGAGCCATCTCCTTTTGTACTTGTGTGTGCCTTGTATTGCTCATGTTTATTGTCTTGTCTTTGTATCCCCCTTTTTCACATGTAAAGCACCAAGGAATAAATGGCACTATAAAAATGAATAATAATTATACTGTATGGAGCATTATGTTAGTCCATCATTCTGTATGAAGCACTTTGTGGGGCCATTATACTGTATGGAGCACTATGTGAGGCCATTATAGTGTACGGAGAACTTTTTGTGGCCATTATACTGTATGGAGGGCCATGTGGGGATTACAGTTAGAGAATCATAGAGTTATGGGTTCACCGTCCTTTGTCGGAGGATTGAGGGAGAGGGTACAGTAGGGTCATCATACCATGCACGTGCAGAGTACCGTGGATGAATTTACTGTGGGGGTATCATATGTTTGGTAGCACTTTTGCTTGCAACATACTTAACCCGTCTCCCATCCGACGTGCTATTCCGTCCATGTGACCTGGGCTTTACTTCCCATGAACGAAATAGTACATCATTGTGATTGGCCACTCACATGGGTGGTATATGGCCGATTGTGGCCGGGTGTCAGCTGATTCTCACTGCTGACACCTGGCACTAAGTGCCAGGAGTGGTCACAGACCGCTCCCGGCACTTTAACCCCCAAGATGCTGTGATCAAACACAATGGCAGCATTCCGGGAGCAGGCAGAGGTCTGACAGCCCCTCTGCCTTTGGATCGGAGACCCCGCGGCGTGACGTGAGGTCCCGAATGCTGCCATGGAAACCTGATGTTGTCATTATGACATCCGGGTCTCCAGAGCTGAGAACCTTCCTGTCATGCGCAGTGCATGATCAGGAAGTCTCTCAGGTCAGTGTAAATTACATGCAGCGCTGACAGCTTCTATAGCATGCAGATGCTGATTCATCTGCATGCTGTAGAATAGATAAGCCTGCACAAAATGAGTGTCCCATAGTGGGACAAAGTGTAAAAGATAAAATGAAGTAAAAAAAGTTTAAATAGTTGTAAAAATATTTTTAAAAATAATACTAAAAAAAATCAATAGTCTATCAATAAATAAATATTTTAATGAAAAAATCTAAACAATAAAAGTGCACATATTTGGTATCGCCACGCCCGTGATGACCCGACCTATAAAACTGTCCCACTAGTTAACCCCTTTAGTGAACACCATAAAAAAGCAGCAAAAAACAATGCTTTATCATCATACCGCAAAACAAAAAGTGGAATAACACACGATCAAAAAGACAGATATAAATAAACATGGTACCGCTGAAAACGTTAACTTGTCCCGCAAAAATCAAAACCCCATACAGCTCCATCGCCAGGATAATAAAAAAGTTATAGCTCTCAGAAAGCTCACAGAATAAAGTGATGCAAAAATAATTATTTTTTATATAATAGTTTTCATTGCCAAAACATACAAAATTATATAAATGAGGTTTTGCTGTTATCGTAATGACCCGAAGAATAAAACTGCTTTATCAATTTTACCACACGCGGAATGGTATAAACGCCCCCCCCCCAAAAAAAAAAATAAATTCATGAAACGCTGGTTTTTGTTCATTCTGCGTCCCAAAAATCGGAATAAAAAGCGATCAAAAGGTGTCACGTGCCCGAACATGATACCAATAAAAGCGTCAACTCGTCCCGCAAAAAATAAGACCTCACATGACTCAGTGGGTCAAAATATGGAAAAATTATAGCTCTCATTATGTGGTGATGCAAAAACTATTTTTTGCAATAAAAAGCGTCTTTTAGCGTGTGACAGCTACCAAACCACCATAAATAGTAAATCAAACCCCCCTTTATCACCCCCTTAGTTAGGGAAAATAATAAAATTAAAAAACCTGATATAAGGCCTCTTTCACACGTCCTGATATTTTCCATACAGGAGATGTCAGTGTCCGTGTGTGTAATACTTGCAGCACACGTGTGGCATGCGTGTGCCGCATCAGTACCACAAGGACAGCCACGAGGGAAGAAGCGTTACAGTAAGTGCTGTTCCCCGGCGCCGGGTGCTGGACATGGCTCTCATCATTCTCCCCTGCTCTGCCGGCGATCGGCACAAGCAGGGGAGAATGATGAAAGCTTGTTCAGCACCCGGAGCTGGGGAACAGCGCTTATTGTGTGTTATGCGCATGCACGTGTGCTGGATGTTTTGTGGCCCATGCTGACATTAAAAAAACAGGCATATCAGTGTGTTTTGCCCATGGACACACGGTCCATGGAAACACACTGACATGTGCACAGACCCATTCACTTGAATAGGCAAATAGCGCTCCGTTCCTCCAGAGTCTCTCCGCATGGCTGCCCAATGGTGTAAAATTCTGTGACACACCCATGGTGTCAATATGATCACTGCACCCCTAGATGAATTCATCGAGAGGTGTAGTTCGTAAAATGGGGTCACTTATGGGGTTTCTGCTGTTTTGGCACCTCATGGGCTCTCCAAGTGGGTCATGGCACCTGCAAACCATAACTGTAAAATCTGACACTCCTTCCCTTCTGAGCTCTGCCATGTGCCCAAACAGTGGTTTACCCTTACATATGGGGTATAAGCGTACTCAGACAAATTGCACAGTAACTCTTGGGGTCCAATTTCTTTTGTCACCTTTGGGAAAATAAAAAAATGGGGGCGAAAAGATCATTTTTGTGGAAAAATATGATTTTTTATTTTTACAGCTCTACGTTATAAAACTTCTGTGAAGCACTGGGGGATTCAAAGTGCTCACCACACATCTAGATAAGTTCCTTGGTGGGTCTAGTTTCCAAAATGGGGTCACTTGTGGGGGGTTTCCACTGTTTAGGCACATCAATCAGGGGCTCTCCAAATGCGACATAACTCCCGCAGACCATTCCATCAAAGTCTGCATTCCAAAAGGTCACTACTTCCCTTCCGAGCCCCGACGTGTACCCATACAGTAGTTTTCTCCCATATATGGGGTATCAGCGTACTCAGGACAAATTGAACAACAACTTTTGGGGTCCAATTTCTCCTGTTACCCTTGGGAAAATAAAAAATTGGGTACTAAAAGACCATGTTTGTTGAAAAAATATGATTATTTTCACGCCCGGGCGTTATAAACTTTAGTGAAACACCTGGGGGCTCAAAGTTCTCACCACACATCTAGATAAGTTTCTTGGGGGGTTTAGTTTCAAAAATGGGGTCATATGGAACATGGCGTCCAATCTCAATTCCAGTCAATTTTGCGTTGAAAAAGTAAAACGGCACTCCTTCCCTTCCGAGCTCTGCCATGCGCCCAAACAGTGGTTTGCCCTCACACATGGAGTATCAGCGTGCTCAGGACAAATTGCGCAATAACTTTTGGGGTCCTTTTACCTTGGGAAAATAAAAATTGGGAGTGAAGAGATAATTTTTGTGGAAAAAAATATGATCTTTTAATTTTACAGCTCTACGTTATAAAATTCTGTGAAGCCCTTGGAGGTTCAAAATGCTCACCACACATCTAGATGAGTACCTTGGGGGGTCTAGTTTCCAAAATGGTGTAATTTGTGGGGGGTTCTACTGTTTAGGCACATCAGGGGCTCTCCAAACGCAACATGGTGTTCGATCTCAATTCCAGCCAATTTTGCATGGAAAAGTCAAACGGCGCTCCTTCCCTTTCAAGCTCTGCCATGCACCCAAACAGTTTTTTACCCCCACATATGAGGTATCGGCGTACTCAGGACAAATTGCACAATAACTTTTGGGTCCTGTTACCCTTGGGAAAATAAAAATTGGGGGTGAAAAGATCATTTTTGTGGAAAAAATATGATTTTTTTGATTTTACGGCTCTACGTTATAAACTTCTGGCCAAAACAAAAGCTGCCGGCTATATGTGTGATCTAGTGATGGGAACTGTTAATGTGTGACTGGTGAGAAGTGGAGTTTTTCCAAGAGAGAGCAGTGGGACGGTGGACAGTTCAAGGGGTGGAGGCGGGGCTGGGGTGGAGCCTGGGTGGAGTCTCAAGGGGGCCCCGAAAAATTTGCCAGTATGGGGCCCTGAAATTCCTAGTGGCAGCCCTGCCCATTGGACCGGACTGCCCTGCAGGTGAATATAATAAAACTAATTTTTCTTATCTTGCAGGTTTGGATCGAGTGCTTATATACAGCACTATAGAATTCTGTAGATAAGCCCTGAAAGGCGGTGGCCGTATCTTATATCGGCCAAAACAGCTGACAGGTTTGCTTTAATTATCTGTATTATTCACGTTTTTTTATTCTTTGTTTTTACATATTTAAATTAGGTCATTGGGCCATATGCTTTTCACATAATATATTATTCCAATATTTTATTCTAAGATCTAATAATTAAAATGTACTTTGTTTATGGGACAACCTCTTTAAGTTTGTTTCTATATGAAAAAGTTCATCATTACATTTGTTAATAATTAAAAACTTCCTCAACTGTACTTTTTTTTTTAATAAACATCAAGGTTAGCCCGCAACTTTGCCCAGGCTTTTAATTTAGGCCTTTTATGTATTTGATATCCCTGCTGTAGAATGACTCCATCATTGCCCTTACTCATCCTTCTTCTCTCCAGCCACTGTGATATTTTATAAGTACTCTTTGAAATCCAAAATTCATATTTTCTCAAGAAAAATATGATCTGAAAAGTACAGTTCCCCATATTGGGATCTTAGAGCAGGTATTCAGAAAGTAAAAATGTGTGTATAATGTTTTTTTAGATTCTAGTTTTTTAAACCACTATCATCTGGCCCACAGAACAAAAAAACATAACTAAGGATACCATATTGGTTGGTAGGTACACGCATGGAAAGGAGCTTGTGTCTGACAGCAGCACGCTTGTTAAATAGTACTAATAAAATAGTTCTACAAAATATTGCCCTTCTGTGTTTTCAGTTCATAGATATTTTTTATTTGCGCTCCCCCTCCTCTTAAATTCTGGAACCCTAATAAAGTATGATTTTGGGTGTGTACAAGCACGTAATTTGCAGCAGCCACCAGTATTATTGTTATTATTGTGGGGATTTAATATTGCACTACTACAAGGAAATGTGTAAAAAAAAAATAACACAATGCTTTGTGAAGCAGACCATTGTGTATACATTTCTGAATGTGGAGATTTTTCGTTTGTCTTAAAAAAAGATTAAAAAAAATATGGCTTGCCTATCTTCCAAGAACGGGAGAACATTTTCTGCGACACACAAGCCGTGGATTCAGGATTTTTCTTTAGTAGAAAAATTAGGACAGAGGAGTATTAACCCCTTAACGACCGCCGATACGCCTTTTAATGGCGACAGTTAAGGGCATTTATTCCACAGCGCCGCTTTTTAACGGTGATGAGAAATAAGGGTGTAGCGCCCCCCCAGCGTCAGAAAATCTCTGGAGTCTCTACTACTGGGGGTAACTGGTATCCCGAAGAACATGATTCAGATCAGTTTTTACCATCCCAAGTGTTGTGTTCGCCGAATAATAGCGACTTCTGATATGATCAGGCATACCAAAGGAGAGAGAAATGGAGTCCCCTGACCCCCCCGATACCTTCAGCATCCTCTTCAGGGAAGAAAATGGCAGGCGCATGCACAGTGCTCCCACCAAGATCTGCCGGCCGGCACCTGGCAACAATAGGAGATTTTAATTATTGGTTAATTTTGATCACTGTGATAGACCCCCCTATATCACTCCCTAAGTTAGGTAAAAATAATAAACGTATTTTTTCCATTAGGGATGGGGTTTGGGTTAGGTTGGGGTTAGAGCTAGGGTTATGGAGTGTGTATGGCGCCGGAGATGGCGGTACCATACGCACTGCATACCGCCATCTCCGGTGCCATACTTACATACCTGACCGGGAGGGGCTTTGCCACGGCTCTTCTCTTCGGCCGGAGACCAGGGCAGGAGTGCGGCCGGAATCACGCATGCACATAGAGCAATCCGGCGCCATTTTACTGAAGACACATTTGCAGTATGTCTTCAGCAATATGGCGCCGGACAGCGCTATGGACATGCGCACACTCCGGTGCCAGACTCCTCCCCCGGCCTCCAGCAGAACGTGACAGCGCTGAAGCACAGGAAAGAAGGGTGAGTATAAATGTTTTGTTTTCTATGTCTGTAGTTTAATAGGGGTGAGGGGACCATGCATACCAGGAAAGGGGGGAGAGGGGACCATGCATACCAGGAAAGGGGGGGTGAGGGGACCATGCATACCACGAAAGGGGAGTGAGGGGACCATGCATACCTTGAAAGGGGGGTGAGGGGACCATGCATACCACGAAAAAGGGGGGTGAGGGGACCATGCATACCACGAAAAAGGGGGGTGAGGGGACCATGTATACCAGGATTGGGGGGAGAGAGAGAGGACCATGCATACCAGGAAAGGAGGGTGAGGTGACCATTCATACCACGAAAGGGGGTAAGGTGACCATGCATACCACGAAATCGGGGTGAGGGGACCATGCATACCACGAAAGGGGGGTGAGGGGACCATACATAACAGGAAAGGGGGGTGAGCGGACCATGCATACCAGGAAAGGAGGGTGAGGGGACCATGCATACCACAAAAGGGGGGTGAGAGGACCATGCATGCCAGGACTGGGGGGTGAGGGGACCATGCATACCAGGAAAGGAGCGTGAGGGGACCATGCATACCAGGAAAGGAGGGTGAGGGGACCATGCATACCACGAAAGGGGGGTGAGGGGACCATGCATACCACGAAAGGGGGGTGAGGGGACCATGCATACCACGAAAGGAGGGTGAGGGGACCATGCATACCAGGAAAGGATGGTGAGGGGACCATGCATACCAGGAAAGGGGGTGAGGGGACCATGCATACCACGAAAGGAGGGTGAGGGGACCATGCATACCACGAAAGGGGGGTGAGGGGACCATGCATACCATGAAAGGGGAGTGAGGGGATGTAAAATATCAGTATTTCTATAATATAGATTAATTCTCTCATACAGAGTCTATTTAACAGGCTCTGCTTACTTTAGAGAAGTGACTGAGTTATTCTGGGTGCCTTGGCTCATACAGCTGTTTCTCTTGTCAAATGTATAGGTCAAAATAGTCAGAGCTGTCAAAATGTGACTATTTAGAGATAATGAATGGTTCTAAAGATCTCAGACTTTAGGCTTAAATATCTCAGACTAAGGTAATGCATAAATAACTGTATGCATATTGTTAAAATAACTAGGGTTCACTTAATATGGAAGAAGTTATGAACATAGTGGCAAGCCACCATATGTGGTTGTAGTTTATAGGTCAGAATAGTATATAAAGCCGGCCTAACTCTTGTTCAGGAGATCTCATATCCCTTGAGACTCTCGAACACCCGGATCACAGCTGCTCAAGACCATATGTAAGAACGATCTTGTTTTTCTCTTCAAATAATTATTGCATGTCATGAACTTACTTTTCTTCATTTTTGTAATCACTTTTTGAATGAACAATTAAAAACAAGATTTATTTTATCCTCAATTCAACATTGCTTTTACTTTTTGATTCTCAACCGTGCACTAAGTAAGGAAGATATATTTTTCTTCATATTGGCGAGCCAAAGCCAGCTTGATCTTTTGTGCTAATTTTGGTTGGCATTCCTTCCTCGATTGTACAAGGGGGGAGCACGAACTCTGCTAAAAACACCTGTTGTACAAGCCTCCTCAGGAATTCCACTATTTCACGGCACAAGGATCAGACTGAACCTAGAAACGACGGGTGAGGATCGTACAGAGCTGCATGCGTCCCATCCAGACGGAGATCTGAGGATTGCATAAGGACACAGAGGACCATCCATTGACGGGAAAGACTCTCAATAGGTGAGAAAAAAAAATAAAAAAATGGATTTTATATATAATTATTGTAAGAAAAGTAACATAGATTTCAAGTTTGTTCATAATCATACGGATGCCCAATTATGGTCTAGTTTGTATAATCAATGTGAGGCAGAAAATGTTAAAATTGACAAAAGGTTTTTCTCAGTAAGAAAATTACAAAGGAAACTTCAGAATGTTATGCAGCTAGTCCATGTGTATAATAGCCTAGTCTTTGAGAAAACTGAACCAAACACCTATAAAACATGCATTGTCACACAAGACATTAATCACACTGACACACCACGTGACACACAAGAGTCTGACGGGGATTACTTTGATTGTCCGAATTGCCTGATTTTGTCAGAGCACATAGAACAATTGGAAGATCAAATAGATACCAGGACAGAGTTATTGTCTAAATTACGACAAGATATAAAAAGGGTTTCTGCTAACACAAGATCAACAGGTAAACAGGAGGACAGTGCTGCTGCCTCATCATTTGTACCAAACATGCAGGATCCAGATGCTTCAGTAGAGGAATTAGAGGCAGTAGAATTACAACGGAAAAAATTACATGACAGAGCAGCACGCATTAATCTGAAAATACACGATCAGCTAATGAAAATTGTAAAAGACATTCCAAATTACAATGATAAGATGGATGCCTTTTATAATGCGGACACTTTTGAATCAAACACAGACAAATACAATCTAAATGATGAGCAAAAGAATAAAATATTCAAAGTTTGGTTACCTTCACATATGGGAAAAAGATTACAGACCACACCCAGATTAAATGATGAGAATGAAATGACACATAGTACAACAGAAGACAGACTTAGACAATTAGTATTGTTCACAACTGGAGAAGACATGCCTACAGTTGATATTTTAGGGAGTTTACAAACAAATATTTCTGAAGATCCGTTCTCTTTTTTGGTAAAGTTTGAAAAGGCTTATCGAATGTTAATGGAGCTCGGGCCTCATGAGGAGGCAGCATCCATGATCAAATTTTTTGTAAAGAAGTTCAAGTACTTAGATCCTGCCTCAGTGCAATTGGCTAACACTCAGCCATCATTGCAAGAAGCAACAGTTTTTATTGACAAAATAAGGAGATCCATGAAACAAAACCAGGTCAAGGCTAAAATAGCGGTAGTTCATGAGAAAGAAGACAGTCAACTGAAACCTAGAGCCACAGTATTCTCCAAGAGCAGGAATCACATTGAGCATAGAGGTAAATATACTACACAAAGGAACAATATCCATTGTTATTTTTGTGGTATACCTGGACACTTGAAGTGGCAGTGCAGGAAATTTTTGAGAGCAGAATCAGAAATAGGTACACAAGGAACAGGTAAGCTTGGAAGGGAAAACGGACTCATGCCAAAATCATACACCACACCTTCCGCACCTGCAGTACAATCTTCTGCACCTGCTCATACTGCCAACAGACAAACACAGTCACCATATGCACCATTAATCAGACAGATCAGAGAAATGACAGTGAAGGAAACAGAGTCAAGGGATAGAATTCCAAGGTCTTTTAAAAAGGACACAGGTCTTCTCCCATCTCCTTCATCTTTCTGACAATCACAGACTATTCCTGTACCACATCCATTGGAATTTGTGACTCAAGTTACATTGGATGATTGTGGAAGACCATTTATCAAAGTAAGTTTAGCAGGCCAGAATGTTGTATTTCTCATTGACACAGGAGCTCAGTTAAGTGTTACAAACCTTGATTTGAAGCTAAACCCAGATTCACCAGTTTGTACAATTGTCGGTTTCAGTGGAAAAGGTGGAACTAAAGCAACCTTAGTTTCCAATGTGACATTGGAAATACCTAGTTCTTTCAAAACAGAAATTGACATCTGGTATTGTCGTGATTCTGAAAATATACTTGGCACAGATTTTATGCAGAAATTCGGATGGGTAGTTGACCTAGGAAATCAAGTGATCTGGAAAGATTCCAATGGTTGTAAACCGGTAGTCATTGACCCTAATGATTATAGCCATGTTGGAAGTATTTGCTTGAATGATGTGGTGTCACCTGCTTTGAGCAGGGGGTTGGACCAGATGGCCCAGGAGGTCCCTTCCAACTCTATGATTCTATGACCATTTATGGCCTGACACTAATGATGACGAGGTATTGACAGAAATTGTACAGCTTTTTCCTTCTCTTTGGGCTCAGTTCAGGAACGAGGTTGGTACAATGAAGGACGTTATTGTGAATGTGGAGGGGCGTGATCCCCCGCCACAGCGTCAGTATAAATTGCCTCCAGAATCAATTGATTCTATGTCAAAGATCATACAGGAATTGTTAGATCAAGGTGTTATCCGAAAGGCTAATTCTGTAAGTAACAATCCTTTGTGGTGTGTTTTGAAATCTGATGGTTCTTATCGAATGATATTGGATTTACGGATGTTCAATAAGCATACACCCAATGTCGCACCAATTGTGGCAGATACTCATGACATGATGGCAAGGTTAAATGCAAAGGCCAAATACTTCTCTGTACTGGACATTAGCAATGGTTTTTTCAGTATACCTCTTGAAAAGAGTTGTCAGTATAAGTTTGCATTTACTTTCTTGGACGAGCAATATCTGTTTTGCAGGTTACCTCAAGGAGCACATTTGTCACCTAGTGTTTTTCATCAGGCATTGGCAAAGGTATTATCCAGATTTTCGAGGCCTGATTGCATTCTGCAATATGTGGATGATATTTTATTGTCTACAGAGGATAAAGAGACACATGTTTCTCTTCTGACAGAATTGTTTGAGTTGTTGCATGACGCAGGGTTGAAATTGAACACCAAAAAGGTCAAATTAATGCAGACTGAGGTCAGATTTTTAGGGGTGCTGTTGAGTCCAGGAAAAAGGCAGCCACTGCAGGAAAGAATTGAGGCAATTGCTTCCCTACCAATTCCGACATCACACAAGGCATTGAGACATTTTTTAGGTCTTATGAATTATTCAAGGGATTTCATTGAGAATTTTGCAGATAAGGCCAGACCTTTATATGATCTTTTGAAAGGTGAAAACAGTGATTACTTTGGTCCTTGGGGTGATGAACAGCAAACCTCATTTGAACAATTGAAAATGAATTTACAAAATGCACCTGCTTTGTCCACAATAAATCCTTCGGCTCCATTTGCTTTGCAAGTGCACACATCAGGAACATCTGTTTCTGCTGTATTACTGCAATTACAGGGAGGAGAGTGGAGAATTTTGGGCTATTTTTCAAAACTTCTCTCACCTGTTGAAAAAGGTTTTGAGACCTGTGCAAGACACTTGGTAGGTGTGTACTTTGCAGTCAAAGCAACCGAACATATTGTCGGGTTCAACAAAATCATTTTGCAAACTCCTCATTCTACACTAAAACTTCTCTTTGAGAATAATATCCCAGGTGTGTCACATCAGAGATTTGCTCATTGGTTACTGTCATTGTCTCCCAAACAAATTGAGGTAGATTACAAGGCCAAATATGTTCTTCCTCAGCTGATGCAATATGAAGGACAAACTCATGATTGTTTACAGTCTTTTCAGGATCCAAGTCCATCACTTTTCAGGAGGAAGGCAGAGGTAACAGACGAACCAATTTTTGTAGATGGTTCCAGATTCTATTCAGATGGGCACTATTATTCAGGATATGCCATTTTTTATCCCAAAAGAGGACAGGTTGTGAAGCACAAATTACCGAGTCATTTTTCAGCTCAAAGGGCAGAGCTAGAAGCAGTAAAAATGGTACTACAGCTGAATGAAGCAGATGATCAGTGTCCCATTGTGATCTACAGCGATAGCTCTTATGTTGTAAGATCACTGACAGATTACTTGTCAGTTTGGGAAAAAAGAGGCTATGTAGATTCATCTAATAAGACTCTTGTTCACAGTGACACACTGAAGACAATTTTCAGGATAGCATCAAAAAACCCTAATGGTTTTGCTATTGTCAAGGTTCCGGCCCATAAAAAATCTGATGATGAATTATCTGTTGGAAATGCAACCGCAGATATGCTAGCCAAAGAGGCAGCCCTGACAGGAGAAGAGGTGTTTGAACCTGAACCTCTCGAGGTTTCAGCAGTTCAAAGAACAGACACGCATATCCCTTCTTTTGCGGAAGAACAAGGAAAAGACTCATCTCTTGTTGCTTCCCGGGTTGATCCAAAACCTCCCTTTGTTTGTGAAAACGGGGTTTTGTGTCATGACTTAAACGGGGAGTTGCGTCCTGTTGTCCCAAGACATCTACAGGTTGAGTTCACAAAATACAATCATGAAAGTTTGGGTCATTTGGGCCAACCAAAATTGTTAGGCATTCTCAGAGAGAAATTTTACTGGGAAAAGATGGAAGAGACAGTGCAAAGTGTTGTTCAATCATGTCTCATTTGTGCCCAGATTAATCCAAGACCAAAAGGACAGAAACCGCCACTACTCCGAATCGCACCTGCAGATGGTCCATGGTCTACGTTACAAATTGACTACATTGGACCGTTACCATCAGGTAAAAATGGTCTCAGGTATGCATTGGTTGTAGTAGATGTTTTTTCTAAGTGGGTTGAAATTTTACCTGTCAGGAAAGATGATGCTTTGTCTACAGCTAGAGCATTAGTTAATCATGTCTTTTGTACTTGGGGGATCCCAAGAATGATCACTTCTGATCGAGGAAGTCACTTTACAGGAAAAATCATGCAAGCCGTTTGTGCTATTCTAGGGGTACGACAGCAGTTTCATGTACCCTACCATCCACAGTCTGCTGGTATTGTGGAAAGGATGAATAGAACAATAAAATCCAGAATTGCCAAGATGTTATTGGACAAAGGCAATACTTGGGTTGATGCAGTACCTTTTGTACTGTTGAGTGTAAGAGGAACAACGTCTGCCACAACTCAGTTTACTCCTTTTGAACTGATGACAGGAAGAAAAATGCCATTGATTTTTCCTCATGAACCATTTTTGTCTACACCACAAAAAGATGCTGTTGCAAGGTCCAAATGGTTGCAATTGTTGCAGGAAAATTTGAAAACGATTCTTCCACATGCTGCATCAAGAATGCAGAGAATGGAGCCACCATATGTATCCAAATTCAAGAAAGGGGCTCTAGTGATGATTAAAACTTTCAGGAAGAATGGACCATGGGAAAGTAATTGGGAAGGTCCCTTTGAAATTATCGAAACCATGGGACAAGTGATGATACTTGTGCAACGAGCATCTAAGGTGGTTAAAAATACCCGCAGACAACAAAAATTGTGGGTACATGTTGATCAATGCAAACTGTATATTGCAAAATAATGATACTGCATTTCTTTTAGGAAGAAATGGATTCCAATAAGAACTGGAATACGAAACTCCACGTCCTTGATGGAAGGGATTCAACATCAATCCTTCAGGAGGAAAAGAAATTTCCCAGGAAAAGCTACTATCTGATGGGAATTACATTTCTGCTGTTTTGTACTGTTCCAACTGTGATCTACGCTGAAGATATTTTACACCATGGAACAAATACGAGTGAAGTGAAAGAACTCTTCAAAGGAACTTTACATCCAAGGAAACCAAGAGGAACGAATCTACAAAACTTAATAGATGAGGACATACCGGACGATTCAGTAGATATTACTGGAAACATTTGCATGGGTTTTGGTGCAAAATGCTGTATTGAGCTACACTTCATACATGACACTAACATAATATTACATGCAGCCACAGGACCTAAGACTAAGTTCACACAGTTACAAGGAGATTATATACACAATAATAACACAGGCACATGGGAATGTAGTCCTACAGATGTGTTATTCTGGAATATAGAGATAAGAGGTGAAGAGAAAGCTGAGTGGTCAGGCGATATTACAAATGAGATGATCGCAAAAGGGAAAGTTGAAACATCCGAGACAGATGCCTGGTTAAAGACACAACTTTTTGGGAAAGTTTTAGATCCTTCATTTCTTTCTATTACAGAAGGAGACGAGGATTGGGTAAAAACATGGAATTTTCAGATAACCAGAGAACCAGTACAAGTACAGGTATCTGTAGTTTTTACAGTTTCAAATACTATAGCTCCAGAAGTAAGGGTAACACCACAAGCAGTATATAGTCAAGAAAATATGTCTCCTTTATTACTAAAATGCAGCACGAGGTTAGAGCTACCTTCAGAATCTCTGTTAATATGGACCAAAGATAAATCATTTTTGGGAAGTTTTTCAAATGGTCCAACAAATGTTATACACAGAGGTCAATCCGGTAACGTGAGATGGTTAAATAAGGATTTTATTCTTTCTGTAGATAATCCATCTCCTAAGGATTCTGGACTTTACCAATGTTGCATTTTAACGAAATATAACTACAAACAATGTAGAGATGTAAAGGTAAATATATGGTCAGCAATAGATAATGTATGCACACAGACAAGATTTCAACCATCTACTCCTTTTCAGATCAATCAGTTCCAATCTAAACCTCTATTACGAGATGGAGTGTTTCTGACTATGATATGGAATTTTAATATGATCAACTGGAAGATTTCTACAAAATATCCCCAGTGTCAACCACATCTCACTAACATGGAGATGGGAATAGAACAATGGTTTGGGAAAAGAACTTCAACACAGGTTAGGAGTAAGAGGGGAGTGTTAGAAGGTATTTTGGGGGGATTAGGAACAGTAGGAAGTTTAATTAACACTATGGACATTCATACACTTAAATCAGATCTGGAAAATATTGGGTATATTGGAGGAAAAGGGGTAAAGATTCAGAAAAGCTTGAATCAAGTCCTTGAAAAGATGGTTTTGAACACTGCTGCTGTATTGGGATCTTCTGTATCACATCTACAAGATGCTACTTTAGCTTTAATGGAAAGTGAACAGGAATCTCAAGTGGCCAAAACATGTCTAGAAATTCAGATTGAATATTCCACCAATCTGAAAATGATTGCACAAGCCTTACAAAGTGGAATTACCCCTTTAGGGCTAATAAGAAATTTGCCCATAGAATATAACTTTGCGTTAAACCATACAGATTTGTGGGTAAATAAGTGGTTAGGATGTGAACAGAACATTTGTGTAGGAACATCACTGATTCCAGTGTCAGGAAGAGAAGAAACCCTGGTTCCTATAGGTGTTCTGGGAATTCCTGTCAGCCCTACACAATTGTTATATTATCAATTACAGTACACAGATTTTGCATTTGATGGTACAAACATTGAACAATTAGACATTTCGTCATGCTTAAATTTTGTTTCCAAGGTAATGTGTCTACCTGGACATGATAAAGTCATTTATCATTCATGTTTCCATAATCATACTTCTTGTCATGCCAGAGTTGAGAATGTCCACACGATACATGACTTGGTGACACCAGTAAGCGCTAACAAAACTTGTTTCCAAGTCATGTCAGGAAAAGAAGCAGTTTCTGCATTCTTCTCATCTTGTGTACATGTCGAAAATCTGACAATGGGTTTATATTGTATTGAGGGAAATGTTAAAAATCTCACAAAAAAGGAAGGAAGTATTAATATTACGTCAATAAGCTCAAGACGTCTGAAAATCCTTCCGATCCAGTTCAATTTGTCACAAGTCAATAAATTCCCTTGGGATTTGTGGACAAATGAGATAAAGAAAGACAAGGGTTTATTAAATCTGCTGACAAAACAATTAAAAGAAGCTGAAATTGTATTTAGACATGAACAAGGTAATCTAAATGATATTGAACATGAATGGACGAGTATGTCAGGGTCATCTTGGTGGAGAAATTTAGGAAAATCTGTAACTAGTTGGTCACAGTCTTCAGCGAAAATGGCAGCAGGAAATGTATTGTCTAATCCGATCGTTATTTTATTTATCATAGTTTTGCTGTGTATAATATATCAAATAGTTATAATGTGTAAAATTAGGAGAATTTATAAGAATATAAACATAGAAATGAAAAAGGAAGATGATATTTTAAGAGAGATGTTAAAACGAAAAAATATAACTCTCTAATTTAATTTTTGTTTTTACAATAGGTTTGAAAATTCAGATGACATTCAGGGCAGATGTTGATACGAGGTTTTCAGAATAAAGAATGAATGTGATACGAATGGTGAGAGAATGAGTTAGGATTGATTATGATATGTCTCAAATCATAATCAGGGGGGACTGTAAAATATCAGTATTTCTATAATATAGATTAATTCTCTCATACAGAGTCTATTTAACAGGCTCTGCTTACTTTAGAGAAGTGACTGAGTTATTCTGGATTCCTTGGCTCATACAGCTGTTTCTCTTGTCAAATGTATAGGTCAAAATAGTCAGAGCTGTCAAAATGTGACTATTTAGAGATAATGAATGGTTCTAAAGATCTCAGACTTTAGGCTTAAATATCTCAGACTAAGGTAATGCATAAATAACTGTATACATATTGTTAAAATAACTAGGGTTCACTTAATATGGAAGAAGTTATGAACATAGTGGCAAGCCACCATATGTGGTTGTAGTTTATAGGTCAGAATAGTATATAAAGCCGACCTAACTCTTGTTCAGGAGATCTCATATCCCTTGAGACTCTCGAACACCCGGACAGCTGCTCAAGACCATATGTAAGAACGATCTTGTTTTTCTCTTCAAATAATTATTGCATGTCATGAACTTACTTTTCTTCATTTTTGTAATCACTTTTTGAATGAACAATTAAAAACAAGATTTATTTTATCCTCAATTCAACATTGCTTTTACTTTTTGATTCTCAACCGTGCACTAAGTAAGGAAGATATATTTTTCTTCAGGGGACCATGCATACCACGAAAGGAGGGTGAGGGGACCATGCATACCACGAAAGGTGAGTGAAGGGACCATGCATACCACGAAAGGAGGGTGAGGGGACAATGCATACCACGGAAGGGGAGTGAGTGGACTATGTATACCACGAAAGGGGAGTGAGGGAACCATGTATACCACAAAAGGAGGGTGAGGGGACCATGCATACCACGAAAGGGGAGTGAGGGGACCATGCATACCAGGAAAGGAGGGTGAGGTGACCATGCATACTAGGAAAGGGGAGTGAGGTGACCATGCATACTAGGAAAGGGGAGTGAGGGGACCATGCATACTAGGAAAGGGGAGTGAGGGGACCATGCATACTAGGAAAGGGGAGTGAGGGGACCATGCATACCATTTAAGGCTGGTGAGGGGACCATGCATACCACAAAAGGGGGTGAGGTGACCATGCATACCAGGATTGGGGGGAGAGGGGACCATGCATACCAGGAAAGGAGGGTGAGGGGACCATGCATGCCAGGAAAGGAGGGTGAGGGGACCGTGCAAACCACGAAAGGGGGACCATGCATACCACGAAAGGAGGGTGAGAGGACCATGCATACCAGGAAAGGATGGTGAGGGTACCATGCATACCAGGAAAGGGGGATGAGGGGACCATGCATACCACAAAAGGAGGGTGAGGGGACCAAGCATACCACGAATGGGGAGTGAGGGGACCATGCACAACACGAAAGGGGGGTGAGGGGACCATGCATACCACGAAAGGGGGGTGAGGGGACCATGTATACCATGAAAGGGGGGGTGAGGGGACCATGCATACCACAAAAGGGGGGTGAGGGGACCATGTATACCAGGATTGGGGGATGAGGGGACAATGCATACCAGAATAGGGGGTAAGAAGACCATGCATACCAGGATAGGGGGGGTATGAGGACCATGCATACCAGGATAGGGGAGATGAGAGGACCATACATTACAGGAAAGGGGGGTGAGGGGACCATGCATACCAGGAAAGGAGGGTGAGGGGACCATGCATACCACGAAAGGGGGGTGAGGGGACCATGCATACCAGGATTGGGGGGTGAGGGGACCATGCATACCAGGATTGGGGGGTGAGGGGACCATGCATACCACGAAAGTGGAGTGAGGGAACCATGCATACCACGAAAGGAGGGTGAGGGGACTATGCATACCACAAAAGGGTAGTGAGGGGACCATGCATACCAGGATAGGGGGGGTGAGAGGACCATGCATACCATGAAAGGAGGGTGAGGGGACCATCCATACCACGAAAGCGGGGTGAGGGGCCCATGCATACCACAAAAGGAGGGTGAGGGGACCATGCATACCACAAAAGGGGGGTGAGGGGACCATGCATACCATGAAAGGAGGGTGAGGGGACCATCCATACCACGAAAGCGGGGTGAGGGGCCCATGCATACCACAAAAGGAGGGTGAGGGGACCATGCATACCACAAAAGGGGGTGAGGGGACCATGCATACCATGAAAGGAGGGTGAGGGGACCATGCATACCATTTAAGGCTGGTGAGGGGACCATGTATACCACAAAAAGGGGGTGAGGGGACCATGCATACCAGGATTGGGAGGAGAGGGGACCATGCATACCAAGAAAGGAGGGTGAGGGGACCGTGCAAACCACGAAAGGGGGACCATGCATACCACGAAAGGAGGGTGAGAGGACCATGCATACCAGGAAAGGATGGTGAGGGAACCATGCATACCAGGAAAGGAGGGTGAGGGGACCGTGCAAACCACAAAAGGGGGACCATGCATACCACGAAAGGAGGGTGAGAGGACTATGCATACCACAAAAGGGTAGTGAGGGGACCATGCATACAAGGATAGGGGGGTGAGAGAACCATGCATACCATGAAAGGAGGGTGAGGGGACCATGCATACCACAAAAGGTGGGTGAGGGGACCATGCATACCACGAAAGGAGGGTGAGGGGACCATGCATACCACGAAAGGGGGGTGAGGGGACCATGCATACCAGGATTGGGGGGTGAGGGGACCATGCATACCACGAAAGGGGAGTGAGGGAACCATGCATACCACGAAAGGAGGGTGAGGGGACTATGCATACCACAAAAGGGTAGTGAGGGGACCATGCATACAAGGATAGGGGGGTGAGAGAACCATGCATACCATGAAAGGAGGGTGAGGGGACCATGCATACCACAAAAGGTGGGTGAGGGGACCATGCATACCACGAAAGGAGGGTGAGGGGACCATGCATACCACGAAAGGGGGGTGAGGGGACCATGCATACCACGAAAGGGGGTGAGGGGACCATGCATACCATAAAAGGGGGTGAGGGGACCATTCATACCACGAAATGGGGGTGAGGGGACCATGCATACCACGAAAGGGGGTGAGGGGACCGTGCATACCATAAAAGGGGGGTGAGGGGACCATGCATACCACGAAATGGGGGTGAGGGGACCATGCATACCACGAAAGGAGGGTGAGGGGACCATGCATACCTTGAAGGGGGGTGAGGGGACCATGCATACCACGAAAGCGGGGTGAGGGGACCATGCATACCATGAAAGGGGAGTGAGGGGACCATGCATACCACGAAAGAGGAGTGAGGGGACCATGCATACCATGAAAGGAGGGTGAGGGGACCATGCATACCATGAAAGGGGAGTGAGGGGACCATGCATACCATGAAACAGGAGTGAGGGGACCATGCATACCATGAAAGGAGGGTGAGGGGACCATGCATACCATAAAAGGGGAGTGAGAGGACCATGCATACCACGAAAGGGGGGTGAGGGGACCATGCATACCACGAAAGGGGGGTGAGGTGACCATGCATACCATGAAAGGGGGGTGAGGGGACCATGTATACCACGAAAGGGGGGTGAGGGGGCCGTGCATACAACAAAAAGGGGGGGTGAGGGGACCATGCATACCAGGATAGGGGGGTGAGAGGACCATGCATTCCAGGAAAGAGGGTGAGGTGACCATGCATACCACGAAAGGAGGTTGAGGGGACCATACATAACAGGAAAGGGGGGTGAGGGGACCATGCATACCAGGAAAGGAGGATGAGGGGACCATGCATACCACGAAAGAGGGGTGAGGGGACCATGCATACCAGGAAAGGAGGGTGAGGGGACCATGCATACCAGGAAAGGAGGGTGAGGGGACCATGCATACCACGAAAGAGGGGTGAGGCGACCATGCATACCACGAAAGGAGGGTGAGGGGACCATGCATACCAGGAAAGGATGGTGAGGGGACCATGCATACCAGGAAAGGGGGGTGAGGGGACCATGCATACCACGAAAGGAGGGTGAAGGGACCATGCATACCATGAAAGGGGGGTGAGGGGACCATGCATACCATGAAAGGGGAGTGAGGGGACAATGCATACCACGAAAGAGGAGTGAGGGGACCATGCATACCATGAAAGGAGGGTGAGGGGACCATGCATACCATGAAAGGGGAGTGAGGGGACCATGCATACCATGAAACAGGAGTGAGGGGACCATGCATACCACGAAAGGGGGGTGAGGTGACCATGCATACCATGAAAGGGGGGTGAGGGGACCATGTATACCACGAAAGGGGGGTGAGGGGGCCATGCATACCAAGAAAGGAGGTTGAGGGGACCATACATAACAGGAAAGGGGGGTGAGGGGACCATGCATACCAGGAAAGGAGGATGAGGGGACCATGCATACCACGAAAGAGGGGTGAGGGGACCATGCATACCACGAAAGGAGGGTGAGGGGACCATGCATACCACGAAAGGAGGGTGAGGGGACCATGCATACCAGGAAAGGAGGGTGAGGGGACCATGCATACCACGAAAGGAGGGTGAGGGGACCATGCATACCATGAAAGGAGGGTGAGGGGACCATGCATACCAGGAAAGGATGTTGAGGGGACCATGCATACCAGGAAAGGGGGGTGAGGGGAGCATGCATACCACGAAAGGAGGGTGAGGGGACCATGCATACCACGAAAGGGGGGTGAGGGGACCATGCATACCATGAAAGTAGGGTGAGGGGACCATGCATACCACGAAAGGGGCGTGAGGGGACCATGCATACCACGAAAGGAGGCTGAGGGGACCATGCATACCACGAAATGTGAGTGAAGGGACTATGCATACCACGAAAGGAGGGTGAGGGGACCATGCATACCATGAAAGGAGGGTGAGGCGACCATGCATACCATGAAAGGGGACTGAAGGGACCATGCATACCATGAAATGGGGGTGAGGGGACCATGCATACCCGGAAAGGAGGGTGAGGTGACCATGCATACCACGAAAGGGGGGTGAGGGGACCATGTATACCACGAAAGGGGGGTGAAGTGGCCATGCATACCACAAAAAGGGGCGGTGAGGGGACCATGCATACCAGGATAGGGGGGTGAGAGGAAAATGCATACCAGGAAAGGAGGGTGAGGTGACCATGCATACCACGAAAGGGGGTGAGGGGACCATGCATACCACGAAAGGAGGTTGAGGGGACCATGCATGCCAGGAAAGGAGGGTGAGGGGACCATACATAACAGGAAAGGGGGGTGAGGGGACCATGCATACCAGGAAAGGAGGATGAGGGAACCATGCATACCACGAAAGAGGGGTGAGGGGACCATGCATACCACGAAAGGAGGGTGAGGGGACCATGCATACCAGGAAAGGAGGGTGAGGGGACCATGCATACCAGGAAAGGAGGGTGAGGGGACCATGCATACCACAAAAGGGGGGTGAGGGGACCATGCATACCATGAAAGTAGGTTGAGGGGACCAAGCATACCACGAAAGGTGAGTGAGGGGACCATGCATACCATGAAAGGAGGCTGAGAGGACCATGCATACCATGAAATGTGAGTGAAGGGACCATGCATACCACGAAAGGAGGGTGAGGGGACCATACATAACACGAAAGGGGAGTGAGGGAACCATGCATACCATGAAAGGAGGGTGAGGGGACCATGCATACCATGAAAGGGGAGTGAAGGGACCATGCATACCATGAAAGGGGGGTGAGGGGACCATGCATACCCGGAAAGGAGGTTAAGGGGACCATGCATACCAGGAAAGTAGGGTGAGGGGACCATATATAACAGGAAAGGGGAGTGAGGGGACCATGCATACTAGGAAAGGAGGGTGAGGGGACCATGCATACCAAGAAAGGGGGTGAACGGACCATGCATACCACAAAAGGGGGGTGAGGGGTCCATGCATACCAGGAAAGGAGGGTGAGGGGATCATGCATACCACGAAAGGGGGGTGAGGGGACCATGCATACCACGAAAGGAGGGTGAGGGGACCATGCATACCAGGAATGGATGGTGAGGGGATCATGCATACCAGGAAAGGGGGGTGAGGGGACCATGCATACCATGAAAGTAGGGTGAGGGGACCATGCATACCACGAAAGGGGAGTGAGGGGACCATGCATACCACGAAAGGAGGGTGAGGGGACCATGCATACCACGAAAGGTGAGTGAAGGGACCATGCATACCATGAAAGGAGGGTGAGGGGACCATGCATACCACGAAAGGTGAGTGAAGGGACCATGCATACCACGAAAGGAGGGTGAGGGGACCATGCATACCATGAAAAGGGGAGTGAGGGAACCATGCATACCATGAAAGGAGGGTGAGTGGACCATGCATAGCACGAAAGGGGAGTGAGGGGACCATGCATACCACAAAAGGGGGGTGAGGGGACCATGCATACCAGGAAAGGGGAGTGAGGGAACCATGCATACCACGAAAGGAGGGTGAGTGGACCATGCATAGCACGAAAGGGGAGTGAGGGGACCATGCATACCACAAAAGGGGTGAGGGGACCATGCATACCAGGAAAGGAGGGTGAGGTGACCATGCATACCAGGAAAGGAGGTTGAGGTGACCATGCATACCAGGAAAGGAGGGTGAGGGGTCCATACATAACAGGAAAGGGGGTGAGGGGACCATGGATATCAGGAAAGGAGGGTAAGGGGACCATGCATACCACGAAAGAGAGGTGAGGGGACCATGCATACCACGAAAAGGGGGGGTGAGGGGACCATGTATACCAGGATTGGGGGGAGAGAGAGAGAGGACCATGCATACCAGGAAAGGAGGGTGAGGTGACCATTCATAACACGAAAGGGGGTAAGTTGACCATGCATACCACGAAATCGGGGTGAGGGGACCATGCATACCACGAAAGGGGGGTGAGGGGACCATACATAACAGGAAAGGGGGGTGAGGGGACCATGCATACCAGGAAAGGAGGGTGAGGGGACCATGCATACCACAAAAGGGGGGTGAGAGGACCATGCATGCCAGGACTGGGGGGTGAGGGGACCATGCATACCAGGAAAGGAGGGTGAGGGGACCATGCATACCAGGAAAGGAGGGAGAGGGGACCATGCATACCACGAAAGGGGGGAGAGGGGACCATGCACACCACAAAAGGAGGGTGAGGGGACCATGCATACCAGGAAAGGATGGTGAGGGGACCATGCATACCAGGAAAGGGGGGTGAGGGGACCATGCATACCACGAAAGGAGGGTGAGGGGACCATGCATACCACGAAAGGGGGGTAAGGGGACCATGCATACCACGAAAGGGGGGTGAGGGGACCATGCATACCACGAAAGGGGAGTGAGGGGACTATGCATACCATGAAAGGAGGGTGAGGGGACCATGCATACCACGAAAGGTGAGTGAAGGGACCATGCATACCACAAACGGAGGGTGAGGGGACCATGCATACCACGGAAGGGGAGTGAGTGGACTATGTATACCACGAAAGGGGAGTGAGGGAACCATGCATACCACGAAAGGAGGGTGAGGGGACCATGCATACCACGAAAGGGGAGTGAGGGGACCATGCATAAGATTTAAGGCTGGTGAGGGGACCATGCATACCAGGAAAGGAGGGTGAGGTGACCATAAATACTAGGAAAGGGGAGTGAGGGGACCATGCATACTAGGAAAGGGGAGTGAGGGGACCATGCATACCATTTAAGGCTGGTGAGGGGGACCATGCATACCACAAAAGGGGGTGAGGGGACCATGCATACCAGGATTGGGTGAAGAGGGGACCATGCATACCAGGAAAGGAGGCTGAGGGGACCGTGCAAACCACGAAAGGGGGACCATGCATACCACGAAAGGAGGGTGAGAGGACCATGCATACCAGGAAAGTATGGTGAGGGTACCATGCATACCAGGAAAGGGGGATGAGGGGACCATGCATACCACAAAAGGAGGGTGAGGGGACCATGCATACCACAAAAGGGGAGTGAGTGGACCATGCATACCACGAAAGGGGAGTGAGGGAACCATGCATACCACGAAAGGGGATTGAGGCAACCATGCATACGATGAAAGGAGGGTGAGGGGACCATGCATACCACGAATGGAGAGTGAGGGGACTATGCACAACACGAAAGGGGGGTGAGGGGACCATGCATACCACGAAAGGGGGGTGAGGGGACCATGCATACCATGAAATGCGGGGTGAGGGGACCATGCATACCACAAAAGGGGGGTGAGGGGACCATGTATACCGGGATTGGGGGAAGAGGGGACCATGCATACCAGAATAGGGGGTAAGAAGACCATGCATACCAGGATAGGGGGAGTAAGAGGACCATGCATACCAGGATAGGGGAGGTGAGAGGACCATACATTACAGGAAAGGGGGGTGAGGGGACCATGCATACCAGGAAAGGAGGGTGAGGGGACCATGCATACCACGAAAGGGGGGTGAGGGGACCATGCATACCAGGATTGGGGGGTGAGGGGACCATGCATACCACGAAAGGGGAGTGAGGGAACCATGCATACCACGAAAGGAGGGTGAGGGGACTATGCATACCACAAAAGGGTAGTGAGGGGACCATGCATACAAGGATAGGGGGGTGAGAGGACCATGCATACCATGAAAGGAGGGTGAGGGGACCATCCATACCACGAAAGCGGGGTGAGGGGCCCATGCATACCACAAAAGGAGGGTAAGGGGACCATGCATACCACGAAAGGGGGGTGAGGGGACCATGCATACCACGAAAGGGGGTGAGAGGACCATGCATACCATAAAAGGGGGGTGAGGGGACCATGCATACCAGGAAATGGGGGTGAGGGGACCATGCATACCAGGAAATGGGGGTGAGGGGACCATGCATACCATAAAAGGGGGGTGAGGGGACCATGCATACCACGAAATGGGGGTGAGGGGACCATGCATACCACGAAAGGAGGGTGAGGGGACCATGCATACCTTGAAGGGGGGTGAGGGGACCATGCATACCACGAAAGCGGGGTGAGGGGACCATGCATACCATGAAAGGGGAGTGAGGGGACCATGCATACCACGAAAGAGGAGTGAGGGGACCATGCATACCATGAAAGGAGGGTGAGGGGACCATGCATACCATGAAAGGGGAATGAGGGGACCATGCATACCATGAAACAGGAGTGAGGGGACCATGCATACCATGAAAGGAGGGTGAGGGGACCATGCATACCATAAAAGGGGAGTGAGAGGACCATGCATACCACGAAAGGGGGGTGAGGGGACCATGCATACCACGAAAGGGGGGTGAGGTGACCATGCATACCATGATAGGGGGGTGAGGGGACCATGTATACCACGAAAGGGGGGTGGGGGGCCATGCATCCCAAAAAAAGGGGTGGTGAGGGGACCATGCATACCAGGATAGGGGGGTGAGAGGACCATGCATTCCAGGAAAGAGGGTGAGGTGACCATGCATACCACGAAAGGAGGGTGAGGGGACCATGCATACCACGAAAGGAGGTTGAAGTGACCATACATAACAGGAAAGGGGGGTGAGGGGACCATGCATACCAGGAAAGGAGGATGAGGGGACCATGCATACCAGGAAAGGAGGGTGAGGGGACCATGCATACCACGAAAGAGGGGTGAGGCGACCATGCATACCACGAAAGGAGGGTGAGGGGACCATGCATACCAGGAAAGGATGGTCAGGGGACCATGCATACTAGGAAAGGGGGGTGAGGGGACCATGCATACCACGAAAGGAGGGTGAGGGGACCATGCATACCACGAAAGCGGGGTGAGGGGACCATGCATACCATGAAAGTAGGGTGAGGGGGCCATGCATACCACGAAAGGGGAGTGAGGGACCATGCATACCACGAAAGGAGGCTGAGGTGACCATGCACACCACGAAATGTGAGTGAAGGGACCATGCATACCACAAAAGGAGGGTGAGGGGACCATGCATACCACGAAATGGGGGAGGGGGGACCATGCATTCCACGAAAAGAGGTTGAGGGGACCATGAATACCTTGAAAGGGGGTGAGGGGACCATGCATACCACAAAAGCGGGGTGAGGGGACCATGCATACCATGAAAGGGGAGTGAGGGGACCATGCATACCACGAAAGAGGAGTGAGGGGACCATGCATACCATGAAAGGAGGGTGAGGGGACCATGCATACCATGAAAGGGGAGTGAGGGGACCATGCTTACCATGAAACAGGAGTGAGGGGACCATGCATACCATGAAAGGACGGTGAGGGGACCATGCATACCATGAAAAAGGGGGGGTGAGGGGACCATGCATACCACGAAAGGGGGGTGAGGGGACCATGCATACCACGAAAGGGGGGTGAGGTGACCATGCATACCATGAAAGGGGGGTGAGGGGACCATGTATACCACGAAAGGGGGGTGAGGGGGCCATGCATACCACGAAAGGAGGTTGAGGGGACCATAAATAACAGGAAAGGGGGGTGAGGGGACCATGCATACCAGGAAAGGAGGATGACGGGACCATGCATACCACGAGAGAGCGGTGAGGGGACCATGCATACCACGAAAGGAGGGTGAGGGGACCATGCATACCAGGAAAGGAGGGAGAGAGGACCATGCATACCACGAAAGAGGGGTGAGGCGACCATGCATACCATGAAAGGAGGGTGAGGGGACCATGCATACCACGAAAGGGGGGTGAGGGGACCATGCATACCATGAAAGTAGGGTGAGGGGACCATGCATACCACCAAAGGGGAGTGAGGGGACCATGCATACCACGAAAAGAGGCTGAGGGGACCATGCATACCACGAAATGTGAGTGAAGGGACCATGCATACCACGAAAGGAGGGTGAGGGGACCATGCATACCACGAAAGGAGGGTGAGGGGACCATGCATACCAGGAAAGGATGGTGAGGGGACCATGCATACCAGGAAAGGGGGGTGAGGGGACCATGCATACCACGAAAGGAGGGTGAGGGGACCATGCATACCACGAAAGGGGGGTGAAGGGACCATGCATACCATGAAAGTAGGGTGAGGGGACCATGCATACCACCAAAGGGGAGTGAGGGGACCATGCATACCACGAAAAGAGGCTGAGGGGACCATGCATACCACGAAATGTGAGTGAAGGGACCATGCATACCACGAAAGGAGGGTGAGGGGACCATGCATACCACGAAAGGGGAGTGAGGGAACCATGCATACCATGAAAGGCGGGTTGAGGGACCATGCATACCACAAAAGGGGGGTGAGGGGACCATGTATACCAGGATTGGGGGAAGAGGGGACCATGCATACCAGAATAGGGGGTAAGAAGACCATGCATACCAGGATAGGGGGGTAAGAGGACCATGCATACCAGGATAGGGGAGGTGAGAGGACCATGCATTACAGGAAAGGGGGGGAGGGGACCATGCATACCAGGAAAGGAGGGTGAGGGGACCATGCATACCACGAAAGGGGGGTGAGGGGACCATGCATACCAGGATTGGGGGGTGAGGGGACCATGCATACCAGGATTGGGGGGTGAGGGGACCATGCATACCACGAAAGGGGAGTGAGGGAACCATGCATACCACGAAAGGAGGGTGAGGGGACTATGCATACCACAAAAGGGTAGTGAGGGGACCATGCATACAAGGATAGGGGGGTGAGAGGACCATGCATACCATGAAAGGAGGGTGAGGGGACCATCCATACCACGAAAGCGGGGTGAGGGGCCCATGCATACCACAAAAGGAGGGTAAGGGGGCCATGCATACCACAAAAGGGGGGTGAGGGGACCATGCATACCACGAAAGGAGGGTGAGGGGACCATGCATACCACGAAAGGGGGGTGAGGGGACCATGCATACTACGAAAGGGGGTGAGGGGACCATGCATACCATAAAAAGGGGGTGAGGGGACCATGCATACCACAAAATGGGGGTGAGGGGACCATGCATACCACGAAAGGGTGTGAGGGGACCATGCATACCATAAAAGGGGGGTGAGGGGACCATGCATACCACGAAATGGGGGTGAGGGGACCATGCATACCACAAAAGGAGGGTGAGGGGACCATGCATACCTTGAAGGGGGGTGAGGGGACCATGCATACCACGAAAGCGGGGAGAGGGGACCATGCATACCATGAAAGGGGAGTAAGGGGACCATGCAAACCACGAAAGAGGAGTGAGGGGACCATGCATACCATGAAAGGAGGGTGAGGGGACCATGCATACCATGAAAGGGGAGTGAGGGGACCATGCATACCATGAAACAGGAGTGAGGGGACCATGCATACCATGAAAGGAGGGTGAGGGGACCATGCATACCATAAAAGGGGAGTGAGAGGACCATGCATACCACGAAAGGGGGGTGAGGGGACCATGCATACCACGAAAGGGGGGTGAGGTGACCATGCATACCATGAAAGGGGGGTGAGGCGACCATGCATACCACGAAAGGGGGGTGAGGGGGCCGTGCATACCACAAAAAGGGGGGGTGAGGGGACCATGCATACCAGGATAGGGGGGTGAGAGGACCATGCATTCCAGGAAAGAGGGTGAGGTGACCATGCATACCACGAAAGGAGGGTGAGGGGACCATGCATACCACGAAAGGAGGTTGAGGGGACCATACATAACAGGAAAGGGGGGTGAGGGGACCATGCATACCAGGAAAGGAGGGTGAGGGGACCATGTATACCACGAAAGGGGGGTGAGGGGGCCATGCATACCACGAAAGGAGGTTGAGGGGACCATAAATAACAGGAAAGGGGGGTGAGGGGACCATGCATACCAGGAAAGGAGGATGACGGGACCATGCATACCACGAGAGAGCGGTGAGGGGACCATGCATACCACGAAAGGAGGGTGAGGGGACCATGCATACCAGGAAAGGAGGGAGAGAGGACCATGCATACCACGAAAGAGGGGTGAGGCGACCATGCATACCATGAAAGGAGGGTGAGGGGACCATGCATACCACGAAAGGGGGGTGAGGGGACCATGCATACCATGAAAGTAGGGTGAGGGGACCATGCATACCACCAAAGGGGAGTGAGGGGACCATGCATACCACGAAAAGAGGCTGAGGGGACCATGCATACCACGAAATGTGAGTGAAGGGACCATGCATACCACGAAAGGAGGGTGAGGGGACCATGCATACCACGAAATGTGAGTGAAGGGACCATGCATACCAGAATAGGGGGTAAGAAGACCATGCATACCAGGATAGGGGGAGTAAGAGGACCATGCATACCAGGATAGGGGAGGTGAGAGGACCATACATTACAGGAAAGGGGGGTGAGGGGACCATGCATACCAGGAAAGGAGGGTGAGGGGACCATGCATACCACGAAAGGGGGGTGAGGGGACCATGCATACCAGGATTGGGGGGTGAGGGGACCATGCATACCACGAAAGGGGAGTGAGGGAACCATGCATACCACGAAAGGAGGGTGAGGGGACTATGCATACCACAAAAGGGTAGTGAGGGGACCATGCATACAAGGATAGGGGGGTGAGAGGACCATGCATACCATGAAAGGAGGGTGAGGGGACCATCCATACCACGAAAGCGGGGTGAGGGGCCCATGCATACCACAAAAGGAGGGTAAGGGGACCATGCATACCACGAAAGGGGGGTGAGGGGACCATGCATACCACGAAAGGGGGTGAGAGGACCATGCATACCATAAAAGGGGGGTGAGGGGACCATGCATACCAGGAAATGGGGGTGAGGGGACCATGCATACCAGGAAATGGGGGTGAGGGGACCATGCATACCATAAAAGGGGGGTGAGGGGACCATGCATACCACGAAATGGGGGTGAGGGGACCATGCATACCACGAAAGGAGGGTGAGGGGACCATGCATACCTTGAAGGGGGGTGAGGGGACCATGCATACCACGAAAGCGGGGTGAGGGGACCATGCATACCATGAAAGGGGAGTGAGGGGACCATGCATACCACGAAAGAGGAGTGAGGGGACCATGCATACCATGAAAGGAGGGTGAGGGGACCATGCATACCATGAAAGGGGAATGAGGGGACCATGCATACCATGAAACAGGAGTGAGGGGACCATGCATACCATGAAAGGAGGGTGAGGGGACCATGCATACCATAAAAGGGGAGTGAGAGGACCATGCATACCACGAAAGGGGGGTGAGGGGACCATGCATACCACGAAAGGGGGGTGAGGTGACCATGCATACCATGATAGGGGGGTGAGGGGACCATGTATACCACGAAAGGGGGGTGGGGGGCCATGCATCCCAAAAAAAGGGGTGGTGAGGGGACCATGCATACCAGGATAGGGGGGTGAGAGGACCATGCATTCCAGGAAAGAGGGTGAGGTGACCATGCATACCACGAAAGGAGGGTGAGGGGACCATGCATACCACGAAAGGAGGTTGAAGTGACCATACATAACAGGAAAGGGGGGTGAGGGGACCATGCATACCAGGAAAGGAGGATGAGGGGACCATGCATACCAGGAAAGGAGGGTGAGGGGACCATGCATACCACGAAAGAGGGGTGAGGCGACCATGCATACCACGAAAGGAGGGTGAGGGGACCATGCATACCAGGAAAGGATGGTCAGGGGACCATGCATACTAGGAAAGGGGGGTGAGGGGACCATGCATACCACGAAAGGAGGGTGAGGGGACCATGCATACCACGAAAGCGGGGTGAGGGGACCATGCATACCATGAAAGTAGGGTGAGGGGGCCATGCATACCACGAAAGGGGAGTGAGGGACCATGCATACCACGAAAGGAGGCTGAGGTGACCATGCACACCACGAAATGTGAGTGAAGGGACCATGCATACCACAAAAGGAGGGTGAGGGGACCATGCATACCACGAAATGGGGGAGGGGGGACCATGCATTCCACGAAAAGAGGTTGAGGGGACCATGAATACCTTGAAAGGGGGTGAGGGGACCATGCATACCACAAAAGCGGGGTGAGGGGACCATGCATACCATGAAAGGGGAGTGAGGGGACCATGCATACCACGAAAGAGGAGTGAGGGGACCATGCATACCATGAAAGGAGGGTGAGGGGACCATGCATACCATGAAAGGGGAGTGAGGGGACCATGCTTACCATGAAACAGGAGTGAGGGGACCATGCATACCATGAAAGGACGGTGAGGGGACCATGCATACCATGAAAAAGGGGGGGTGAGGGGACCATGCATACCACGAAAGGGGGGTGAGGGGACCATGCATACCACGAAAGGGGGGTGAGGTGACCATGCATACCATGAAAGGGGGGTGAGGGGACCATGTATACCACGAAAGGGGGGTGAGGGGGCCATGCATACCACGAAAGGAGGTTGAGGGGACCATAAATAACAGGAAAGGGGGGTGAGGGGACCATGCATACCAGGAAAGGAGGATGACGGGACCATGCATACCACGAGAGAGCGGTGAGGGGACCATGCATACCACGAAAGGAGGGTGAGGGGACCATGCATACCAGGAAAGGAGGGAGAGAGGACCATGCATACCACGAAAGAGGGGTGAGGCGACCATGCATACCATGAAAGGAGGGTGAGGGGACCATGCATACCACGAAAGGGGGGTGAGGGGACCATGCATACCATGAAAGTAGGGTGAGGGGACCATGCATACCACCAAAGGGGAGTGAGGGGACCATGCATACCACGAAAAGAGGCTGAGGGGACCATGCATACCACGAAATGTGAGTGAAGGGACCATGCATACCACGAAAGGAGGGTGAGGGGACCATGCATACCACGAAAGGAGGGTGAGGGGACCATGCATACCAGGAAAGGATGGTGAGGGGACCATGCATACCAGGAAAGGGGGGTGAGGGGACCATGCATACCACGAAAGGAGGGTGAGGGGACCATGCATACCACGAAAGGGGGGTGAAGGGACCATGCATACCATGAAAGTAGGGTGAGGGGACCATGCATACCACCAAAGGGGAGTGAGGGGACCATGCATACCACGAAAAGAGGCTGAGGGGACCATGCATACCACGAAATGTGAGTGAAGGGACCATGCATACCACGAAAGGAGGGTGAGGGGACCATGCATACCACGAAAGGGGAGTGAGGGAACCATGCATACCATGAAAGGCGGGTTGAGGGACCATGCATACCACAAAAGGGGGGTGAGGGGACCATGTATACCAGGATTGGGGGAAGAGGGGACCATGCATACCAGAATAGGGGGTAAGAAGACCATGCATACCAGGATAGGGGGGTAAGAGGACCATGCATACCAGGATAGGGGAGGTGAGAGGACCATGCATTACAGGAAAGGGGGGGAGGGGACCATGCATACCAGGAAAGGAGGGTGAGGGGACCATGCATACCACGAAAGGGGGGTGAGGGGACCATGCATACCAGGATTGGGGGGTGAGGGGACCATGCATACCAGGATTGGGGGGTGAGGGGACCATGCATACCACGAAAGGGGAGTGAGGGAACCATGCATACCACGAAAGGAGGGTGAGGGGACTATGCATACCACAAAAGGGTAGTGAGGGGACCATGCATACAAGGATAGGGGGGTGAGAGGACCATGCATACCATGAAAGGAGGGTGAGGGGACCATCCATACCACGAAAGCGGGGTGAGGGGCCCATGCATACCACAAAAGGAGGGTAAGGGGGCCATGCATACCACAAAAGGGGGGTGAGGGGACCATGCATACCACGAAAGGAGGGTGAGGGGACCATGCATACCACGAAAGGGGGGTGAGGGGACCATGCATACCACGAAAGGGGGTGAGGGGACCATGCATACCATAAAAAGGGGGTGAGGGGACCATGCATACCACAAAATGGGGGTGAGGGGACCATGCATACCACGAAAGGGTGTGAGGGGACCATGCATACCATAAAAGGGGGGTGAGGGGACCATGCATACCACGAAATGGGGGTGAGGGGACCATGCATACCACAAAAGGAGGGTGAGGGGACCATGCATACCTTGAAGGGGGGTGAGGGGACCATGCATACCACGAAAGCGGGGAGAGGGGACCATGCATACCATGAAAGGGGAGTAAGGGGACCATGCAAACCACGAAAGAGGAGTGAGGGGACCATGCATACCATGAAAGGAGGGTGAGGGGACCATGCATACCATGAAAGGGGAGTGAGGGGACCATGCATACCATGAAACAGGAGTGAGGGGACCATGCATACCATGAAAGGAGGGTGAGGGGACCATGCATACCATAAAAGGGGAGTGAGAGGACCATGCATACCACGAAAGGGGGGTGAGGGGACCATGCATACCACGAAAGGGGGGTGAGGTGACCATGCATACCATGAAAGGGGGGTGAGGGGACCATGCATACCACGAAAGGGGGGTGAGGGGGCCGTGCATACCACAAAAAGGGGGGGTGAGGGGACCATGCATACCAGGATAGGGGGGTGAGAGGACCATGCATTCCAGGAAAGAGGGTGAGGTGACCATGCATACCACGAAAGGAGGGTGAGGGGACCATGCATACCACGAAAGGAGGTTGAGGGGACCATACATAACAGGAAAGGGGGGTGAGGGGACCATGCATACCAGGAAAGGAGGATGAGGGGACCATGCATACCAGGAAAGGAGGGTGAGGGGACCATGTATACCACGAAAGGGGGGTGAGGGGGCCATGCATACCACGAAAGGAGGTTGAGGGGACCATAAATAACAGGAAAGGGGGGTGAGGGGACCATGCATACCAGGAAAGGAGGATGACGGGACCATGCATACCACGAGAGAGCGGTGAGGGGACCATGCATACCACGAAAGGAGGGTGAGGGGACCATGCATACCAGGAAAGGAGGGAGAGAGGACCATGCATACCACGAAAGAGGGGTGAGGCGACCATGCATACCATGAAAGGAGGGTGAGGGGACCATGCATACCACGAAAGGGGGGTGAGGGGACCATGCATACCATGAAAGTAGGGTGAGGGGACCATGCATACCACCAAAGGGGAGTGAGGGGACCATGCATACCACGAAAAGAGGCTGAGGGGACCATGCATACCACGAAATGTGAGTGAAGGGACCATGCATACCACGAAAGGAGGGTGAGGGGACCATGCATACCACGAAAGGAGGGTGAGGGGACCATGCATACCAGGAAAGGATGGTGAGGGGACCATGCATACCAGGAAAGGGGGGTGAGGGGACCATGCATACCACGAAAGGAGGGTGAGGGGACCATGCATACCACGAAAGGGGGGTGAAGGGACCATGCATACCATGAAAGTAGGGTGAGGGGACCATGCATACCACCAAAGGGGAGTGAGGGGACCATGCATACCACGAAAAGAGGCTGAGGGGACCATGCATACCACGAAATGTGAGTGAAGGGACCATGCATACCACGAAAGGAGGGTGAGGGGACCATGCATACCACGAAAGGGGAGTGAGGGAACCATGCATACCATGAAAGGCGGGTTGAGGGACCATGCATACCACAAAAGGGGGGTGAGGGGACCATGTATACGAGGATTGGGGGAAGAGGGGACCATGCATACCAGAATAGGGGGTAAGAAGACCATGCATACCAGGATAGGGGGGTAAGAGGACCATGCATACCAGGATAGGGGAGGTGAGAGGACCATGCATTACAGGAAAGGGGGGGAGGGGACCATGCATACCAGGAAAGGAGGGTGAGGGGACCATGCATACCACGAAAGGGGGGTGAGGGGACCATGCATACCAGGATTGGGGGGTGAGGGGACCATGCATACCAGGATTGGGGGGTGAGGGGACCATGCATACCACGAAAGGGGAGTGAGGGAACCATGCATACCACGAAAGGAGGGTGAGGGGACTATGCATACCACAAAAGGGTAGTGAGGGGACCATGCATACAAGGATAGGGGGGTGAGAGGACCATGCATACCATGAAAGGAGGGTGAGGGGACCATCCATACCACGAAAGCGGGGTGAGGGGCCCATGCATACCACAAAAGGAGGGTAAGGGGGCCATGCATACCACAAAAGGGGGGTGAGGGGACCATGCATACCACGAAAGGAGGGTGAGGGGACCATGCATACCACGAAAGGGGGGTGAGGGGACCATGCATACCACGAAAGGGGGTGAGGGGACCATGCATACCATAAAAAGGGGGTGAGGGGACCATGCATACCACGAAATGGGGGTGAGGGGACCATGCATACCACGAAAGGGTGTGAGGGGACCATGCATACCATAAAAGGGGGGTGAGGGGACCATGCATACCACGAAATGGGGGTGAGGGGACCATGCATACCACAAAAGGAGGGTGAGGGGACCATGCATACCTTGAAGGGGGGTGAGGGGACCATGCATACCACGAAAGCGGGGAGAGGGGACCATGCATACCATGAAAGGGGAGTAAGGGGACCATGCAAACCACGAAAGAGGAGTGAGGGGACCATGCATACCATGAAAGGAGGGTGAGGGGACCATGCATACCATGAAAGGGGAGTGAGGGGACCATGCATACCATGAAACAGGAGTGAGGGGACCATGCATACCATGAAAGGAGGGTGAGGGGACCATGCATACCATAAAAGGGGAGTGAGAGGACCATGCATACCACGAAAGGGGGGTGAGGGGACCATGCATACCACGAAAGGGGGGTGAGGTGACCATGCATACCATGAAAGGGGGGTGAGGGGACCATGCATACCACGAAAGGGGGGTGAGGGGGCCGTGCATACCACAAAAAGGGGGGGTGAGGGGACCATGCATACCAGGATAGGGGGGTGAGAGGACCATGCATTCCAGGAAAGAGGGTGAGGTGACCATGCATACCACGAAAGGAGGGTGAGGGGACCATGCATACCACGAAAGGAGGTTGAGGGGACCATACATAACAGGAAAGGGGGGTGAGGGGACCATGCATACCAGGAAAGGAGGATGAGGGGACCATGCATACCAGGAAAGGAGGGTGAGGGGACCATGCATACCACGAAAGAGGGGTGAGGCGACCATGCATACCACGAAAGGAGGGTGAGGGAACTATGCATACCAGGAAAGGATGGTGAGGGGACCATGCATACTAGGAAAGGGGGGTGAGGGGACCATGCATACCACGAAAGGAGGGTGAGGGGACCATGCATACCACGAAAGGGGGGTGAGGGGACCATGCATACCATGAAAGTAGGGTGAGGGTACCATGCATACCACGAAATGGGGGTGAGGGGACCATGCATACCACGAAAGGAGGGTGGGGGACCATGCATACCTTGAAAGGGGGGTGAGGGGACCATGCATACCACGAAAGCGGGGTGAGGGGACCATGCATACCATGAAAGGGGACTGAGAGGACCATGCATACCACGAAAGAGGATTGAGGGGACCATGCATACCATGAAAGGAGGGTGAGGGGACCATGCATACCATGAAAGGGGAGTGAGGGGATCATGCATACCATGAAACAGGAGTGAGGGGACCATGCATACCATGAAAGGAGGGTGAGGGGACCATGCATAACACGAAAAAGTGGGGGTGAGGGGACCATGCATGCCACGAAAGTGGGGTGAGGGGACCATGCATACCACGAAAGGGGGGTGAGGTGACCATGCATACCATGAAAGGGGGGTGAGGGGACCATGTATACCACGAAAGGGGGGTGAGGGGGCCATGCATACCACGAAAGGAGGTTGAGGGGACCATACATAACAGGAAAGGGGGGTGAGGGGACCATGCATACCAGGAAAGGAGGATGAGGGGACCATGCATACCACGAAAGAGGGGTGAGGGGACCATGCATACCACGAAAGGAGGGTGAGGGGACCATGCATACCAGGAAAGGAGGGTGAGGGGACCATGCATACCATGAAAGGAGGGTGAGGGGACCATGCATACCAGGAAAGGATGGTGAGGGGACCATGCATACCAGGAAAGGGGGGTGAGGGGACCATGCATACCATGAAAGGAGGGTGAGGGGACCATGCATACCACGAAAGGGGGGTGAGGGGACCATGCATACCATGAAAGTAGGGTGAGGGGACCATGCATACCACGAAAGGGGAGTGAGGGGACCATGCATACCACGAAAAGAGGCTGAGGGGACCATGCATACCACGAAATGTGAGTGAAGGGACCATGCACACCACGAAAGGAGGGTGAGGGGACCATGCATACCACGAAAGGGGAGTGAGGGAACCATGCATACCATGAAAGGAGGGTGAGGCGACCATGCATACCACGAAAGGGGAGTGAAGGGACCATGCATACCATGAAAGGGGGGTGAGGGGACCATGCATACCCGGAAAGGAGGGTGAGGTGACCATGCATACCACGAAAGGGGGGTGAGGGGACCATGTATACCACGAAAGGGGGGTGAAGGGGCCATGCATACCACAAAAAGGGGGGGTGAGGGGACCATGCATACCAGGATAGGGGGGTGAGAGGAAAATGCATACCAGGAAAGGAGGGTGAGGTGACCATGCATACCACGAAAGGGGGTGAGGGGACCATGCATACCACAAAAGGAGGTTGAGGGGACCATGCATGCCAGGAAAGGAGGGTGAGGGGACCATACATAACAGGAAAGGGGGGTGAGGGGACCATGCATACCAGGAAAGGAGGATGAGGGGACCATGTATACCACGAAAGAGGGGTGAGGGGACCATGCATACCACGAAAGGAGGGTGAGGGGACCATGCATACCAGGAAAGGAGGGTGAGGGGACCATGCATACCAGGAAAGGATGGTGAGGGGACCATGCATACCAGGAAAGGGGGGTGATGGGACCATGCATACCACGAAAGGAGGGTGAGGGGACCATGCATACCACAAAAGGGGGGTGAGGGGACCATGCAAACCATGAAAGTAGGTTGAGGGGACCAAGCATACCACGAAAGGGGAGTGAGGGGATGTAAAATATCAGTATTTCTATAATAAAAAATATACAGAGTCTAGTCCAGCTAGCAGAGGCTCTGGTTAGAGTGTGACTGAGCTATTCTGGATTCCTTGGCTCACACAGCTGTCTCTCTTGTCAAATGTATAGGTCAAGATAGTCAAAGCTGTCAAAATGTGACTATTTAGAGATAATGAATGGTTCTAAAGATCTCAGACTTTAGGCTTAAATATCTCAGACTAAGGTAATGCATAAATAACTGTATACATATTGTTAAAATAACTACGGTTCACTTAATATGGAAGAACTTCTGAACATAGTGGCAAGCCACCATATGTGGTTATAATTTATAGGTCAGAATAGTATATAAAGCCGGTCTAACTCTTGTTCAGGAGATCTCATATCCCTTGAGACTCTCGAACACCCGGACAGCTGCTCAAGACTATATGTAAGAACAATGCTCGTTTTCTCTTCAAATAATTACTGCATGTCATGAACTTACTTTTCTTCATTTTTGTAATCACTTTTTGAATGAACAATTAAAAACAAGATTTATTTTATCCTCAACATTGCTTTTACTTTTTGATTCTCAACCGTGCAAGAAGATATATATATATATTTTTCTACATTTTGGCGAGCCTTAGCCAGACTGATCTTTTGTGCTAATTTTGGCTGGCATTCCTTCCTCGATTGTACAAGGGGGGAGCACGAACTCTGCTAAAAAACCACCTGTTGTACAAGCTTCCTCAGGAATTCCACTATTTCACGGCACAAAAATCACACTGAACCTGAAGACGACGGGTGAGGATCGTAAAGAGCTGCATGCGTCTCATCCAGACGGAGATCTGAGGATTGCATAAGGACACAGAGGACCATCCATTGCCGGGAAAGACTCTCAATAGGTGAGAAAAAATATAATGGATTTTATACATGATTATGCTAAGAAAAGTAACATAGATTTCAAGTTTGTTCATAATCATACGGATGCCCAATTATGGTCTAGTTTGTATAATCAATGTGAGGCAGAAAATGTTAAAATTGACAAAAGGTTTTTCTCAGTTAGAAAATTACAAAGGAAACTTCAGAATGTTATGCAGCTAGTTCATGTGTATAATAGCCTAGTCTTTGAGAAAACTGAACCTAACACCTATAAAACATGCATTGTCACACAAGACATTAATCACACTGACACACCAGGTGACACACAAGAGTCTGACGGGGATTACTTTGATTGTCCAAATTGTTTGATTTTGTCAGAACATATAGAACAATTGGAAGATCAAATAGATACCAGGACAGAGTTATTGTCTAAATTACGACAAGATATAGAGGGTTTCTGTTAACACAAGATCAACAGGTAAACAGGAGGACGGTGCTGCCTCTTCATTTGTACCAAATATGCAAAATCCAGATGCTTCAGTAGAGGAATTAGAGGCAGTAGAATTACAACGGAAAAAATTACATGACAGAGCAGCACGCATTAATCTGAAAATACACGATCAGCTAATGAAAATTGTAAAAGACATTCCAAATTACAATGATAAGATGGATGCCTTTTATAATGCGGACACTTTTGAATCAAACACAGACAAATACAATCTGAATGATGAGCAAAAGAATAAAATATTCAAAGTTTGGTTACCTTCACATATGGGAAAAAGATTACAGACCACACCCAGATTAAATGATGAGAATGAAATGGCACATAGTACAAAAGAAGACAGACTTAGACAATTGGTATTGTTTACAACCGGAGAAGACATGCCTACAGTTGATATTTTAGGGAGTTTACAAACAAATATTTCTGAAGACCCATTCTCTTTTTTGGTAAAGTTTGAACAGGCCTATAGGATGGTAATGGATCTCAGGCCTCACGAAGAGCCAGCATCCATGATCAAATTTTTTGTAAAGAAGTTCAAGTACTTAGATCCTGCCTCAGTGCAATTGGCTAACACTCAGCCATCATTGCAAGAAGCAACAGTTTTTATTGACAGAATAAGGAGATCCATGAAACAAAATCAGGTCAAGGCTAAAATAGCGGTAGTTCATGAGAAGGAAGACAGTCAGCTGAAACCTAGAGCCACAGTATTCTCCAAGAGCAGGGATCACATTGAGCATAGAGGTAAAAATACTACACAAAGGAACAATATCCATTGTTATTTTTGTGGTATACCTGGACACTTGAAGTGGCAGTGCAGGAAATTTTTGAGAGCAGAATCAGAGATGGGTACACAAGGAACAGGTAAGCTTGGAAGGGAAAACGGACTCATGCCAAAATCATACACCACACCTTCCGCACCTGCAGTACAATCTTCTGCACCTACTCATACTGCCAACAGACAAACACAGTCACCATATGCACCATTAATTAGACAGATCAGAGAAATGACAGTGAAGGAAACAGAGTCAAGGGATAGAATTCCAAGGTCTTTTAAAAAGGACACAGGTCTTCTCCCATCTCCTTCATCTTTCTGACAATCACAGACTATTCCTGTACCACATCCATTGGAATTTGTGACTCGAGTTACATTGGATGACTGTGGAAGACCATTTATCAAAGTAAGTTTAGCAGGACAGAATGTTGTATTTCTTATTGACACAGGAGCTCAGTTAAGTGTTACAAACCTTGATTTGAAGCTAAACCCAGATTCACCAGTTTGTACAATTGTCGGTTTCAGTGGAAAAGGTGGAACTAAAGCAACCTTAGTTCCCAATGTGATTTTGGAAATACCTAGTTCTTTCAAAACAGAAATTGACATCTGGTATTGTCGTGATTCTGAAAATATACTTGGCACAGATTTTATGCAGAAATTCGGATGGGTAGTTGACCTAGGAAATCAAGTGATCTGGAAAGATTCCAATGGTTGTAAACCGGTAGTCATTGATCCTAATGATTATAGCCATGTTGGAAGTATTTGCTTGAATGATGTGGTGTCATCTGACCATTTGTGGCCTGACACTAATGATGACAAGGTATTGACAGAAATTGTACAGCTTTTTCCTTCTCTTTGGGCTCAGTTCAGGAATCAGGTTGGAACAATGAAAGACGTTATCGTGAATGTGGAGGGGCGTGATCCCCCGCCACAGCGTCAGTATAAATTGCCTCCAGAATCAATTGACTCTATGTCAAAGATCATACAGGAATTGTTAGATCAAGGTGTTATCCGAAAGGCTAATTCTGTAAGTAACAATCCTTTGTGGTGTGTTTTGAAATCTGATGGTTCTTATCGAATGATATTGGATTTACGGATGTTCAATAAGCATACACCCAATGTCGCACCAATTGTGGCAGATACTCATGACATGATGGCAAGGTTAAATGCAAAGGCCAAATACTTCTCTGTACTGGACATTAGCAATGGTTTTTTCAGTATACCTTTTGAAAAGAGTTGTCAGTATAAGTTTGCATTTACTTTCTTGGACGAGCAATATCTGTTTTGCAGGTTACCTCAAGGAGCACATTTGTCACCTAGTGTTTTTCATCAGGCATTGGCAAAGGTATTATCCAGATTTTCGAGGCCTGATTGCATTCTGCAATATGTGGATGATATTTTATTGTCTACAGAGGATAAAGAGACACATGTTTCACTTCTGACAGAATTGTTTGCGTTGCTGCATGATGCAGGGTTGAAATTGAACACCAAAAAGGTCAAATTGATGCAGACTGAGGTCAGATTTTTAGGGGTGCTGTTGAGTCCAGGAAAAAGGCAGCCACTGCAGGAAAGAATTGAGGCAATTGCTTCCCTACCAATTCCGACATCACACAAGGCATTGAGACATTTTTTAGGTCTTATGAATTATTCAAGGGATTTCATTGAGAATTTTGCAGATAAGGCCAGATCTTTATATGATCTTTTGAAAGGTGAAAACAGTGATTACTTTGGTCCTTGGGGTGATGAACAGCAAACCTCATTTGAACAATTGAAAATGAATTTACAAAATGCACCTGCTTTGTCCACAGTAGATCCTTCGGCTCCATTTGCTTTGCAAGTGCATACATCGGGAACATCTGTTTCTGCTGTATTACTGCAATTACAGGGAGAAGAGTGGAGAATTTTGGGCTATTTTTCAAAACTTCTCTCACCTGTTGAAAAAGGTTTTGAGACCTGTGCAAGACACTTGGTAGGTGTGTACTTTGCAGTCAAAGCAACCGAACATATTGTCGGGTTCAACAAAATCATTTTGCAAACTCCTCACTCTACACTAAAACTTCTCTTTGAGAATAATATCCCAGGTGTGTCACATCAGAGATTTGCTCATTGGTTATTGTCATTGTCTCCCAAACAAATTGAGGTAGATTACAAGGCCAAATATGTTCTTCCTCAGCTGATGCAATATGAAGGACAAACTCATGATTGTTTACAGTCTTTTCAGGATCCAAGTCCATCACTTTTCAGACGGAAAGCAGAGGTAACAGACGAACCAATTTTTGTAGATGGTTCCAGATTCTATTCAGATGGGCACTATTATTCAGGATATGCCATTTTTTATCCCAAAAGAGGACAGGTTGTGAAGCACAAATTACCGAGTCATTTTTCAGCTCAAAGAGCAGAGCTAGAAGCAGTAAAAATGGTACTACAGCTGAATGAAGCAGATGATCAGTGTCCCATTACAATCTACAGTGATAGCTCTTATGTTGTAAGATCACTGACAGATTACTTGTCAGTTTGGGAAAAAAGAGGCTATGTAGATTCATCTAATAAGACTCTTGTTCACAGTGACACACTGAAGACAATTTTCAGGATAGCATCAAAAAACCCTAATGGTTTTGCTATTGTCAAGGTTCCGGCCCATAAAAAATCTGATGATGAATTATCTGTTGGAAATGCAACCGCAGATATGCTAGCCAAAGAGGCAGCCCTGACAGGAGAAGAGGTGTTTGAACCTGAACCTCTCGAGGTTTCAGCAGTTCAAAGAACAGACACGCATATCCCTTCTTTTGCGGAAGAACAAGAAAAAGACTCATCTCTTGTTGCTTCCCGGGTTGATCCAAAACCTCCCTTTGTTTGTGAAAACGGGGTTTTGTGTCATGACTTAAACGGGGAGTTGCGTCCTGTTGTCCCAAGACATCTACAGGTTGAGTTCACAAAATACAATCATGAAAGTTTGGGTCATTTGGGCCAACAAAAATTGTTAGGCATTCTCAGAGAGAAATTTTACTGGGAAAAGATGGAAGAGACAGTGCAAAGTGTTGTTCAATCATGTCTCATTTGTGCCCAAATTAATCCAAGACCAAAAGGACAGAAACCGCCACTACTCCGAATCGCACCTGCAGATGGTCCATGGTCTACGTTACAAATCGACTACATTGGACCGTTACCATCAGGTAAAAATGGTCTCAGGTATGCATTGGTTGTGGTAGATGTTTTTTCTAAGTGGGTTGAAATTTTACCTGTCAGGAAAGATGATGCTTTGTCTACAGCTAGAGCATTAGTTAATCATGTCTTTTGTACTTGGGGGATCCCAAGAATGATCACCTCTGATCGAGGAAGTCACTTTACAGGAAAAATCATGCAAGCCGTTTGTGCTATTCTAGGGGTACGACAACAGTTTCATGTACCCTACCATCCACAGTCTGCTGGTATTGTGGAAAGGATGAATAGAACAATAAAATCCAGAATTGCCAAGATGTTATTGGACAAAGGCAATACTTGGGTTGATGCAGTACCTTTTGTACTGTTGAGTGTAAGAGGAACAACCTCTGCCACAACTCAGTTTACTCCTTTTGAACTGATGACAGGAAGAAAAATGCCATTGATTTTTCCTCATGAACCATTTTTGTCTACACCACAAAAAGATGCTGTTGCAAGGTCCAAATGGTTGCAATTGTTACAGGAAAATTTGAAAACGATTCTTCCACATGCTGCATCAAGAATGCAGAGAATGGAGCCACCATATGTATCCAAATTCAAGAAAGGGGCTCTAGTGATGATTAAAACTTTCAGGAAGAATGGACCTTGGGAAAGTAATTGGGAAGGTCCCTTTGAAATTATCGAAACCATGGGACAAGTGATGATACTTGTGCAACGAGCATCTAAGGTGGTTAAAAATACCCGCAGACAACAAAAATTGTGGGTACATGTTGATCAATGCAAACTGTATATTGCAAAATAATGATACTGCATTTCTTTTAGGAAGAAATGGATTCCAATAAGAACTGGAATACGAAACTCCACGTCCTTGATGGAAGGGATTCAACACCAATCCTTCAGGAGAAAAAGACATTTCCCAGGAAAAGCTACTATCTGATGGGAATCACATTTCTGCTGTTTTGTACTGTTTCAACTGTGATCTACGCTGAAGATATTTCACACCATGGAACAAATACTAGTGAAGTGAAGGAACTTTTCAAAGGAACTTTACATCCAAGGAAACCAAGAGGAACGAATCTACAAAGCTTAATAGATGAGGACATACCGGACGATTCAGTAGATATTACTGGAAACATTTGCATGGGTTTTGGTGCAAAATGCTGTATTGAGCTACACTTCATACATGACACTGACATAATATTACATGCAGCCACAGGACCTAAGACGAAGTTCACACAGTTACAAGGAGATTATATACACAATAATAAGACAGGCACATGGGAATGTAGTCCTACAGATGTGTTATTCTGGAATATAGAGATAAGAGGTGAAGAGAGAGCTGTGTGGTCAGGCGACATTACAAATGATATGATCGCAAAAGGGAAAGTTGAAACATCCAAAACAGATGCTTGGTTAAGGACACAACTATTTGGGAAAGTTTTAGATCCTGCATTTCTTTCTATTACAGAAGGAGACGAGGATTGGGTAAAAACATGGAATTTTCAGATAACCAGAGAACCAGTACAAGTACAGGTATCTGTAGTTTTTACAGTTTCAAATACTATAGCTCCAGAAGTAAGGGTTACACCACAAGCAGTATATAGTCAAGAAAATATGTCTCCTTTATTACTAAAATGCAGCACGAGGTTAGAGCTACCTTTAGAATCTTTGTTAATATGGACCAAAGATAAATCATTTTTGGGAAGTTTTTCAAATGGTCCAACAAATGTTATACACAGAGGTCAATCCGGTAACGTGAGATGGTTAAATAAGGATTTTATTTTTTCTGTAGATAATCCATCTCCTAAGGATTCTGGACTTTACCAATGTTGCATTTTAACGAAGTATAACTACAAACAATGTAGAGATGTAAAGGTAAATATATGGTCAGCAGTAGATAATGTATGCACACAGACAAGATTTCAACCATCTACTCCTTTTCAGATCAATCAGTTCCAAACTAAACCTCTGTTACGAGATGGAGTGTTTCTGACCATGGTATGGACCTTTAACATGTCTAACTGGAAAATCTCTTCTAGATATCCCCAGTGTCAACCACATCTCACTAACATGGAGATGGGAATAGAACAATGGTTTGGGAAAAGAACTTCAACACAGGTTAGGAGTAAGAGGGGAGTGTTTGAAGGTATTTTGGGGGGATTAGGAACAGTAGGAAGTTTAATTAACACTATGGACATTCATACACTTAAATCAGATCTGGAAAATATTGGGTATATTGGAGGAAAAGGGGTAAAGATTCAGAAAAGTTTGAATCAAGTCCTTGAAAAGATGGTTTTGAACACTGCTACTGTATTGGGATTTTCTGTATCACATCTTCAAGATGCTACTTTAGCTTTAATGGAAAGTGAACAGGAATCTCAAGTGGCCAAAACATGTCTAGAAATTCAGATTGAATATTCCACCAATCTGAAAATGATTGCACAAGCCTTACAAAGTGGAATTACCCCTTTAGGGCTAATAAGAAATTTGCCCATAGAATATAACTTTGCGTTAAACCATACAGATTTGTGGGTAAATAAGTGGTTAGGATGTGAACAGAACATTTGTGTAGGAACATCACTGATTCCAGTGTCAGGAAGAGAAGAAACCCTGGTTCCTATAGGTGTTCTGGGAATTCCTGTCAGCCCTACACAATTGTTATATTATCAATTACAGTACACAGATTTTGCATTTGATGGTACAAACATTGAACAATTAGACATTTCGTCATGCTTAAATTTTGTTTCCAAGGTAATGTGTCTACCTGGACAGGATAAAGTCATTTATCATTCATGTTTCCATAATCATACTTCTTGTCATGCCAGAGTTGAGAATGTCCACACGATACATGACTTGGTGACACCAGTAAGCGCTAACAAAACTTGTTTCCAAGTCATGTCAGGAAAAGAAGCAGTTTCTGCATTCTTCTCATCTTGTGTACATGTCGAAAATCTGACAATGGGTTTATATTGTATTGAGGGAAATGTTAAAACTCTCACAAAGAAGGAAGGAAGTATTAATATTACGTCAATAAGCTCAAGACGTCTGAAAATCCTTCCGATCCAGTTCAATTTGTCACAAGTCAATAAATTCCCTTGGGATTTGTGGACAAATGAAATAAAGAAAGACAAGGGTTTATTAAATCTGCTGACAAAACAATTAAAAGAAGCTGAAATTGTATTTAGACATGAACAAGGTAATCTAAATGATATTGAACATGAATGGACGAGTATGTCAGGCTCATCTTGGTGGAGAAATTTAGGAAAATCTGTAACTAGTTGGTCACAGTCTTCAGCGAAAATGGCAGCAGGAAATGTATTGTCTAATCCGATCGTTATTTTATTTATCATAGTTTTGCTGTGTATAATATATCAAATAATTATTATGTGTAAAATTAGGAGTATTTATAAGAATATAAAGATAGAAATGAAAAAGGAAGATGATATTTTAAGAGAGATGTTAAAACGAAAAAAATATAACTCTCTGATCTAATTTTTGTTTTTACAATAGGTTTGAAAATTCAGATGACATTCAGGGCAGATGTTGATACAAGGTTTTCAGAATAAAGAATGAATGTGATACGAATGGTGAGAGAATGAGTTAGGATTGATTATGATATTTCTCAAATCATAATCAGGGGGGATTGTAAAATATCAGTATTTCTATAATAAAAAATATACAGAGTCTAGTCCAGCTAGCAGAGGCTCTGGTTAGAGTGTGACTGAGCTATTCTGGATTCCTTGGCTCACACAGCTGTCTCTCTTGTCAAATGTATAGGTCAAGATAGTCAAAGCTGTCAAAATGTGACTATTTAGAGATAATGAATGGTTCTAAAGATCTCAGACTTTAGGCTTAAATATCTCAGACTAAGGTAATGCATAAATAACTGTATACATATTGTTAAAATAACTACGGTTCACTTAATATGGAAGAACTTCTGAACATAGTGGCAAGCCACCATATGTGGTTATAATTTATAGGTCAGAATAGTATATAAAGCCGGTCTAACTCTTGTTCAGGAGATCTCATATCCCTTGAGACTCTCGAACACCCGGACAGCTGCTCAAGACTATATGTAAGAACAATGCTCGTTTTCTCTTCAAATAATTACTGCATGTCATGAACTTACTTTTCTTCATTTTTGTAATCACTTTTTGAATGAACAATTAAAAACAAGATTTATTTTATCCTCAACATTGCTTTTACTTTTTGATTCTCAACCGTGCAAGAAGATATATATATATATTTTTCTACAGGGGACCATGCATACCATGAAAGGAGGCTGAGAGGACCATGCATACCATGAAATGTGAGTGAATGGACCATGCATACCACGAAAGGAGGGTGAGGGGACCATGCATAACACGAAAGGGGAGTGAGGGAACTATGCATACCATGAAAGGAGGGTGAGGGGACCATGCATACCATGATAGGGGGGTGAGAGGAAAATGCATACCAGGAAAGGAGGGTGAGGTGACCATGCATACCACGAAAGGGGGTGAGGGGACCATGCATACCACGAAAGGAGGTTGAGGGGACCATGCATGCCAGGAAAGGAGGGTGAGGGGACCATACATAACAGGAAAGGGGGGTGAGGGGACCATGCATACCAGGAAAGGAGGATGAGGGGACCATGTATACCACGAAAGAGGGGTGAGGGGACCATGCATACCACGAAAGGAGGGTGAGGGGACCATGCATACCAGGAAAGGAGGGTGAGGGGACCATGCATACCAGGAAAGGATGGTGAGGGGACCATGCATACCAGGAAAGGGGGGTGATGGGACCATGCATACCACGAAAGGAGGGTGAGGGGACCATGCATACCACAAAAGGGGGGTGAGGGGACCATGCAAACCATGAAAGTAGGTTGAGGGGACCAAGCATACCACGAAAGGGGAGTGAGGGGACCATGCATACCATGAAAGGAGGCTGAGAGGACCATGCATACCATGAAATGTGAGTGAAGGGACCATGCATACCACGAAAGGAGGGTGAGGGGACCATGCATAACACGAAAGGGGAGTGAGGGAACTATGCATACCATGAAAGGAGGGTGAGTGGACCATGCATACCATGAAAGGGGAGTGAAGGGACCATGCATACCATGAAAGGGGGTGAGGGGACCATGCATACCTGGAAAGGAGGGTGAGGTGACCATGCATACCAGGAAAGGAGGGTGAGGGGACCATATATAACAGGAAATGGGAGTGAGGGGACCATGCATACTAGGAAAGGAGGGTGAGGGGACCATGCATACCACGAAAGGGGGTGAACAGACCATGCATACCACAAAAGGGGGGTGAGGGGACCATGCATACCAGGAGAGGAGGGTGAGGGGACCATGCATACCACGAAAGGGGGGTGAGGGGACCATGCATACCACGATAGGAGGGTGAGGGGACCATGCATACCAGGAATGGATGGTGAGGGGATCATACATACCAGGAAAGGGGGGTGAGGGGACCATGCATACCACGAAAGTAGGGTGAGGGAACCATGCATACCACGAAAGGACGGTGAGTGGACCATGCATAGCACGAAAGGGGAGTGAGGGGACCATGCATACCACAAAAGGGGGGTGAGGGGACCATGCATACCAGGAAAGGAGGGTGAGGTGACCATGCATACCAGGAAAGGAGGTTGAGGTGACCATGCATACCAGGAAAGGAGGGTGAGGGGTCCATACATAACAGGAAAGTGGGTGAGGGGACCATGCATATCAGGAAAGGAGGGTGAGGGGACCATGCATACCACGAAAGGGAGGTGAGGGGACCATGCATACCACAAAAGGGGTGTGAGGGGAACATGCATACCAGGATTGGGGGGTGAGGGGACCATGCATACCAGGAAAGGAGGGTGAGGTGACCATGCATACCAGGAAAGGAGGGTGAGGGGTCCATACATAACAGGAAAGGGGGGTGAGGGGACCATGCATACCAGGAAAGGGGGGTGAGGGGACCATGCATACCACGAAAGGGGGGTGAGGGGACCATGCATACCAGGAAAGGAGGGTGAGGGGACCATGCATACCACGAAAGGGGGGTGAGGGGACCATGCATACCACAAAAGGGGTGTGAGGGGACCATGCATACCAGGATTGGCGGGGGTGAGGGGACCATGCATACCAGGAAAGGAGGGTGAGGGGACCATGCATACCACGAAAGGGGGGTGAGGGGATCATGCATACCACAAAAGGGGTGTGAGGGGACCATGCATACCAGGATTGGCGGGGGTGAGGGGTCCATGCATACCAGGAAAGGAGGGTGAGGTGACCATGCATAACAGGAAAGTGGGTGAGGGGACCATGCATATCAGGAAAGGAGGGTGAGGGGACCATGCATACCAGGAAAAGGGAGGTGAGGGGACCATGCATACCACAAAAGGGGTGTGAGGGGAACATGCATACCAGGATTGGGTGGTGAGGGGACCATGCATACCAGGAAAGGAGGGTGAGGTGACCATGCATACCAGGAAAGGAGGGTGAGGGGTCCATACATAACAGGAAAGGGGGTGAGGGGACCATGCATACCAGGAAAGGAGGGTGAGGGGACCATGCATACCACGAAAGGGGGGTGAGGGGACCATGCATACCATGAAAGGCGGGGTGAGGGGACCATGCATACCACAAAAGGGGGGTGAGGGGACCATGCATACCACGAATGGAGAGTGAGGGGACCATGCACAACACGAAAGGGGGGTGAGGGGACCATGCATACCACGAAAGGGGGGTGAGGGGACCATGCATACCATGAAAGGCGGGGTGAGGGGACCATGCATACCACAAAAGGGGGGTGAGGGGACCATGTATACCGGGATTGGGGGAAGAGGGGACCATGCATACCAGAATAGGGGGTAAGAAGACCATGCATACCAGGATAGGGGGAGTAAGAGGACCATGCATACCAGGATAGGGGAGGTGAGAGGACCATACATTACAGGAAAGGGGGGTGAGGGGACCATGCATACCAGGAAAGGAGGGTGAGGGGACCATGCATACCACGAAAGGGGGGTGAGGGGACCATGCATACCAGGATTGGGGGGTGAGGGGACCATGCATACCACGAAAGGGGAGTGAGGGAACCATGCATACCACGAAAGGAGGGTGAGGGGACTATGCATACCACAAAAGGGTAGTGAGGGGACCATGCATACAAGGATAGGGGGGTGAGAGGACCATGCATACCATGAAAGGAGGGTGAGGGGACCATCCATACCACGAAAGCGGGGTGAGGGGCCCATGCATACCACAAAAGGAGGGTAAGGGGACCATGCATACCACGAAAGGGGGGTGAGGGGACCATGCATACCACGAAAGGGGGTGAGAGGACCATGCATACCATAAAAGGGGGGTGAGGGGACCATGCATACCAGGAAATGGGGGTGAGGGGACCATGCATACCACGAAAGGGGGTGAGGGGACCATGCATACCATAAAAGGGGGGTGAGGGGACCATGCATACCACGAAATGGGGGTGAGGGGACCATGCATACCACGAAAGGAGGGTGAGGGGACCATGCATACCTTGAAGGGGGGTGAGGGGACCATGCATACCACGAAAGCGGGGTGAGGGGACCATGCATACCATGAAAGGGGAGTGAGGGGACCATGCATACCACGAAAGAGGAGTGAGGGGACCATGCATACCATGAAAGGAGGGTGAGGGGACCATGCATACCATGAAAGGGGAATGAGGGGACCATGCATACCATGAAACAGGAGTGAGGGGACCATGCATACCATGAAAGGAGGGTGAGGGGACCATGCATACCATAAAAGGGGAGTGAGAGGACCATGCATACCACGAAAGGGGGGTGAGGGGACCATGCATACCACGAAAGGGGGGTGAGGTGACCATGCATACCATGATAGGGGGGTGAGGGGACCATGTATACCACGAAAGGGGGGTGGGGGGCCATGCATCCCAAAAAAAGGGGTGGTGAGGGGACCATGCATACCAGGATAGGGGGGTGAGAGGACCATGCATTCCAGGAAAGAGGGTGAGGTGACCATGCATACCACGAAAGGAGGGTGAGGGGACCATGCATACCACGAAAGGAGGTTGAAGTGACCATGCATAACAGGAAAGGGGGGTGAGGGGACCATGCATACCAGGAAAGGAGGATGAGGGGACCATGCATACCAGGAAAGGAGGGTGAGGGGACCATGCATACCACGAAAGAGGGGTGAGGCGACCATGCATACCACGAAAGGAGGGTGAGGGGACCATGCATACCAGGAAAGGATGGTCTGGGGACCATGCATACTAGGAAAGGGGGGTGAGGGGACCATGCATACCACGAAAGGAGGGTGAGGGGACCATGCATACCACGAAAGGGGGGTGAGGGGACCATGCATACCATGAAAGTAGGGTGAGGGGGCCATGCATACCACGAAAGGGGAGTGAGGGACCATGCATACCACGAAAGGAGGCTGAGGTGACCATGCACACCACGAAATGTGAGTGAAGGGACCATACATACCACAAAAGGAGGGTGAGGGGACCATGCATACCACGAAATGGGGGAGGGGGGACCATGCATACCACGAAAGGAGGGTGAGGGGACCATGAATACCTTGAAAGGGGGTGAGGGGACCATGCATACCACAAAAGCGGGGTGAGGGGACCATGCATACCATGAAAGGGGAGTGAGGGGACCATGCATACCACGAAAGAGGAGTGAGGGGACCATGCATACCATGAAAGGAGGGTGAGGGGACCATGCATACCATGAAAGGGGAGTGAGGGGACCATGCTTACCATGAAACAGGAGTGAGGGGACCATGCATACCATGAAAGGACGGTGAGGGGACCATGCATACCATGAAAAAGGGGGGGTGAGGGGACCATGCATACCACGAAAGGGGGGTGAGGGGACCATGCATACCACGAAAGGGGGGTGAGGTGACCATGCATACCATGAAAGGGGGGTGAGGGGACCATGTATACCACGAAAGGGGGGTGAGGGGGCCATGCATACCACGAAAGGAGGTTGAGGGGACCATAAATAACAGGAAAGGGGGGTGAGGGGACCATGCATACCAGGAAAGGAGGATGACGGGACCATGCATACCACGAGAGAGCGGTGAGGGGACCATGCATACCACGAAAGGAGGGTGAGGGGACCATGCATACCAGGAAAGGAGGGAGAGAGGACCATGCATACCACGAAAGAGGGGTGAGGCGACCTTGCATACCATGAAAGGAGGGTGAGGGGACCATGCATACCAGGAAAGGATGGTGAGGGGACCATGCATACCAAGAAAGGGGGGTGAGGGGACCATGCATACCACGAAAGGAGGGTGAGGGGACCATGCATACCACGAAAGGGGGGTGAGGGGACCATGCATACCATGAAAGTAGGGTGAGGGGACCATGCATACCACCAAAGGGGAGTGAGGGGACCATGCATACCACGAAAAGAGGCTGAGGGGACCATGCATACCACGAAATGTGAGTGAAGGGACCATGCATACCACGAAAGGAGGGTGAGGGGACCATGCATACCACGAAAGGGGAGTGAGGGAACCATGCATACCATGAAAGGCGGGTTGAGGGGACCATGCATACCACAAAAGGGGGGTGAGGGGACCATGTATACCAGGATTGGGGGAAGAGGGGACCATGCATACCAGAATAGGGGGTAAGAAGACCATGCATACCAGGATAGGGGGGTAAGAGGACCATGCATACCAGGAAAGGAGGGTGAGGGGACCATGCATACCACGAAAGGGGGGTGAGGGGACCATGCATACCAGGATTGGGGGGTGAGGGGACCATGCATACCAGGATTGGGGGGTGAGGGGACCATGCATACCACGAAAGGGGAGTGAGGGAACCATACATACCACGAAAGGAGGGTGAGGGGACTATGCATACCACAAAAGGGTAGTGAGGGGACCATGCATACAAGGATAGGGGGGTGAGAGGACCATGCATACCATGAAAGGAGGGTGAGGGGACCATCCATACCACGAAAGCGGGGTGAGGGGCCCATGCATACCACAAAAGGAGGGTAAGGGGGCCATGCATACCACAAAAGGGGGGTGAGGGGACCATGCATACCACGAAAGGAGGGTGAGGGGACCATGCATACCACGAAAGGGGGGTGAGGGGACCATGCATACCACGAAAGGGGGTGAGGGGACCATGCATACCAAAAAAAGGGGGTGAGGGGACCATGCATACCACGAAATGGGGGTGAGGGGACCATGCATACCACGAAAGGGTGTGAGGGGACCATGCATACCATAAAAGGGGGGTGAGGGGACCATGCATACCACGAAATGGGGGTGAGGGGACCATGCATACCACAAAAGGAGGGTGAGGGGACCATGCATACCTTGAAGGGGGGTGAGGGGACCATGCATACCACGAAAGCGGGGAGAGGGGACCATGCATACCATGAAAGGGGAGTAAGGGGACCATGCAAACCACGAAAGAGGAGTGAGGGGACCATGCATACCATGAAAGGAGGGTGAGGGGACCATGCATACCATGAAAGGGGAGTGAGGGGACCATGCATACCATGAAACAGGAGTGAGGGGACCATGCATACCATGAAAGGAGGGTGAGGGGACCATGCATACCATAAAAGGGGAGTGAGAGGACCATGCATACCACGAAAGGGGGGTGAGGGGACCATGCATACCACGAAAGGGGGGTGAGGTGACCATGCATACCATGAAAGGGGGGTGAGGGGACCATGTATACCACGAAAGGGGGGTGAGGGGGCCGTGCATACCACAAAAAGGGGGGGTGAGGGGACCATGCATACCAGGATAGGGGGGTGAGAGGACCATGCATTCCAGGAAAGAGGGTGAGGTGACCATGCATACCACGAAAGGAGGGTGAGGGGACCATGCATACCACGAAAGGAGGTTGAGGGGACCATACATAACAGGAAAGGGGGGTGAGGGGACCATGCATACCAGGAAAGGAGGATGACGGGACCATGCATACCACGAGAGAGCGGTGAGGGGACCATGCATACCACGAAAGGAGGGTGAGGGGACCATGCATACCAGGAAAGGAGGGAGAGAGGACCATGCATACCACGAAAGAGGGGTGAGGCGACCATGCATACCATGAAAGGAGGGTGAGGGGACCATGCATACCAGGAAAGGATGGTGAGGGGACCATGCATACCAAGAAAGGGGGGTGAGGGGACCATGCATACCACGAAAGGAGGGTGAGGGGACCATGCATACCACGAAAGGGGGGTGAGGGGACCATGCATACCATGAAAGTAGGGTGAGGGGACCATGCATACCACCAAAGGGGAGTGAGGGGACCATGCATACCACGAAAAGAGGCTGAGGGGACCATGCATACCACGAAATGTGAGTGAAGGGACCATGCATACCACGAAAGGAGGGTGAGGGGACCATGCATACCACGAAAGGGGAGTGAGGGAACCATGCATACCATGAAAGGCGGGTTGAGGGGACAATGCATACCACAAAAGGGGGGTGAGGGGACCATGTATACCAGGATTGGGGGAAGAGGGGACCATGCATACCAGAATAGGGGGTAAGAAGACCATGCATACCAGGATAGGGGGGTAAGAGGACCATGCATACCAGGAAAGGAGGGTGAGGGGACCATGCATACCACGAAAGGGGGGTGAGGGGACCATGCATACCAGGATTGGGGGGTGAGGGGACCATGCATACCAGGATTGGGGGGTGAGGGGACCATGCATACCACGAAAGGGGAGTGAGGGAACCATACATACCACGAAAGGAGGGTGAGGGGACTATGCATACCACAAAAGGGTAGTGAGGGGACCATGCATACAAGGATAGGGGGGTGAGAGGACCATGCATACCATGAAAGGAGGGTGAGGGGACCATCCATACCACGAAAGCGGGGTGAGGGGCCCATGCATACCACAAAAGGAGGGTAAGGGGGCCATGCATACCACAAAAGGGGGGTGAGGGGACCATGCATACCACGAAAGGAGGGTGAGGGGACCATGCATACCACGAAAGGGGGGTGAGGGGACCATGCATACCACGAAAGGGGGTGAGGGGACCATGCATACCATAAAAAGGGGGTGAGGGGACCATGCATACCACGAAATGGGGGTGAGGGGACCATGCATACCACGAAAGGGTGTGAGGGGACCATGCATACCATAAAAGGGGGGTGAGGGGACCATGCATACCACGAAATGGGGGTGAGGGGACCATGCATACCACAAAAGGAGGGTGAGGGGACCATGCATACCTTGAAGGGGGGTGAGGGGACCATGCATACCACGAAAGCGGGGAGAGGGGACCATGCATACCATGAAAGGGGAGTAAGGGGACCATGCAAACCACGAAAGAGGAGTGAGGGGACCATGCATACCATGAAAGGAGGGTGAGGGGACCATGCATACCATGAAAGGGGAGTGAGGGGACCATGCATACCATGAAACAGGAGTGAGGGGACCATGCATACCATGAAAGGAGGGTGAGGGGACCATGCATACCATAAAAGGGGAGTGAGAGGACCATGCATACCACGAAAGGGGGGTGAGGGGACCATGCATACCACGAAAGGGGGGTGAGGTGACCATGCATACCATGAAAGGGGGGTGAGGGGACCATGTATACCACGAAAGGGGGGTGAGGGGGCCGTGCATACCACAAAAAGGGGGGGTGAGGGGACCATGCATACCAGGATAGGGGGGTGAGAGGACCATGCATTCCAGGAAAGAGGGTGAGGTGACCATGCATACCACGAAAGGAGGGTGAGGGGACCATGCATACCACGAAAGGAGGTTGAGGGGACCATACATAACAGGAAAGGGGGGTGAGGGGACCATGCATACCAGGAAAGGAGGATGAGGGGACCATGCATACCAGAAAAGGAGGGTGAGGGGACCATGCATACCACGAAAGAGGGGTGAGGCGACCATGCATACCACGAAAGGAGGGTGAGGGAACTATGCATACCAGGAAAGGATGGTGAGGGGACCATGCATACTAGGAAAGGGGGGTGAGGGGACCATGCATACCACGAAAGGAGGGTGAGGGGACCATGCATACCACGAAAGGGGGGTGAGGGGACCATGCATACCACGAAAGGGGGGTGAAGGGACCATGCATACCATGAAAGTAGGGTGAGGGGACCATGCATACCACGAAAGGGGAGTGAGGGGACCATGCATACCACGAAAAGAGGCTGAGGGGACCATGCATACCACGAAATGTGAGTGAAGGGACCATGCACACCACGAAAGGAGGGTGAGGGGACCATGCATACCACGAAAGGGGAGTGAGGGAACCATGCATACCATGAAAGGAGGGTGAGGCGACCATGCATACCACGAAAGGGGAGTGAAGGGACCATGCATACCACGAAAGCGGGGTGAGGGGACCATGCATACCCGGAAAGGAGGGTGAGGTGACCATGCATACCACGAAAGGGGGGTGAGGGGACCATGTATACCACGAAAGGGGGGTGAAGGGGCCATGCATACCACAAAAAGGGGGGGTGAGGGGACCATGCATACCAGGATAGGGGGGTGAGAGGAAAATGCATACCAGGAAAGGAGGGTGAGGTGACCATGCATACCACGAAAGGGGGTGAGGGGACCATGCATACCACGAAAGGAGGTTGAGGGGACCATGCATGCCAGGAAAGGAGGGTGAGGGGACCATACATAACAGGAAAGGGGGGTGAGGGGACCATGCATACCAGGAAAGGAGGATGAGGGGACCATGTATACCACGAAAGAGGGGTGAGGGGACCATGCATACCACGAAAGGAGGGTGAGGGGACCATGCATACCAGGAAAGGAGGGTGAGGGGACCATGCATACCAGGAAAGGATGGTGAGGGGACCATGCATACCAGGAAAGGGGGGTGATGGGACCATGCATACCACGAAAGGAGGGTGAGGGGACCATGCATACCACAAAAGGGGGGTGAGGGGACCATGCAAACCATGAAAGTAGGTTGAGGGGACCAAGCATACCACGAAAGGGGAGTGAGGGGACCATGCATACCATGAAAGGAGGCTGAGAGGACCATGCATACCATGAAATGTGAGTGAAGGGACCATGCATACCACGAAAGGAGGGTGAGGGGACCATGCATAACACGAAAGGGGAGTGAGGGAACTATGCATACCATGAAAGGAGGGTGAGGGGACCATGCATACCATGATAGGGGGGTGAGAGGAAAATGCATACCAGGAAAGGAGGGTGAGGTGACCATGCATACCACGAAAGGGGGTGAGGGGACCATGCATACCACGAAAGGAGGTTGAGGGGACCATGCATGCCAGGAAAGGAGGGTGAGGGGACCATACATAACAGGAAAGGGGGGTGAGGGGACCATGCATACCAGGAAAGGAGGATGAGGGGACCATGTATACCACGAAAGAGGGGTGAGGGGACCATGCATACCACGAAAGGAGGGTGAGGGGACCATGCATACCAGGAAAGGAGGGTGAGGGGACCATGCATACCAGGAAAGGATGGTGAGGGGACCATGCATACCAGGAAAGGGGGGTGATGGGACCATGCATACCACGAAAGGAGGGTGAGAGGACCATGCATACCACAAAAGGGGGGTGAGGGGACCATGCAAACCATGAAAGTAGGTTGAGGGGACCAAGTATACCACGAAAGGGGAGTGAGGGGACCATGCATACCATGAAAGGAGGCTGAGAGGACCATGCATACCATGAAATGTGAGTGAAGGGACCATGCATACCACGAAAGGAGGGTGAGGGGACCATGCATAACACGAAAGGGGAGTGAGGGAACTATGCATACCATGAAAGGAGGGTGAGTGGACCATGCATATCATGAAAGGGGAGTGAAGGGACCATGCATACCATGAAAGGGGGTGAGGGGACCATGCATACCTGGAAAGGAGGGTGAGGTGACCATGCATACCAGGAAAGGAGGTTAAGGGGACCATGCATACCAGGAAAGGAGGGTGAGGGGACCATATATAACAGGAAATGGGAGTGAGGGGACCATGCATACTAGGAAAGGAGGGTGAGGGGACCATGAATACCACGAAAGGGGGTGAACAGACCATGCATACCACAAAAGGGGGGTGAGGGGACCATGCATACCACGAGAGGAGGGTGAGGGGACCATGCATACCACGAAAGGGGGGTGAGGGGACCATGCATACCACGATAGGAGGGTGAGGGGACCATGCATACCAGGAATGGATGGTGAGGGGATCATACATACCAGGAAAGGGGGGTGAGGGGACCATGCATACCACGAAAGTAGGGTGAGGGAACCATGCATACCACGAAAGGACGGTGAGTGGACCATGCATAGCACGAAAGGGGAGTGAGGGGACCATGCATACCACAAAAGGGGGGTGAGGGGACCATGCATACCAGGAAAGGAGGGTGAGGTGACCATGCATACCAGGAAAAGAGGTTGAGGTGACCATGCATACCAGGAAAGGAGGGTGAGGGGTCCATACATAACAGGAAAGTGGGTGAGGGGACCATGCATATCAGGAAAGGAGGGTGAGGGGACCATGCATACCACGAAAGGGAGGTGAGGGGACCATGCATACCACAAAAGGGGTGTGAGGGGAACATGCATACCAGGATTGGGGGGTGAGGGGACCATGCATACCAGGAAAGGAGGGTGAGGTGACCATGCATACCAGGAAAGGAGGGTGAGGGGTCCATACATAACAGGAAAGGGGGGTGAGGGGACCATGCATACCAGGAAAGGGGGGTGAGGGGACCATGCATTCCACGAAAGGGGGGTGAGGGGACCATGCATACCAGGAAAGGAGGGTGAGGGGACCATGCATACCACGAAAGGGGGGTGAGGGGACCATGCATACCACAAAAGGGGTGTGAGGGGACCATGCATACCAGGATTGGCGGGGGTGAGGGGACCATGCATACCAGGAAAGGAGGGTGAGGGGACCATGCATACCACGAAAGGGGGGTGAGGGGACCATGCATACCACAAAAGGGGTGTGAGGGGACCATGCATACCAGGATTGGCGGGGGTGAGGGGTCCATGCATACCAGGAAAGGAGGGTGAGGTGACCATGCATAACAGGAAAGTGGGTGAGGGGACCATGCATATCAGGAAAGGAGGGTGAGGGGACCATGCATACCACGAAAGGGAGGTGAGGGGACCATGCATACCACAAAAGGGGTGTGAGGGGAACATGCATACCAGGATTGGGTGGTGAGGGGACCATGCATACCAGGAAAGGAGGGTGAGGTGACCATGCATACCAGGAAAGGAGGGGAGGGGTCCATACATAACAGGAAAGGGGGTGAGGGGACCATGCATACCAGGAAAGGAGGGTGAGGGGACCATGCATACCACGAAAGGGGGGTGAGGGGACCATGAATACCACAAAAGGGGTGTGAGGGGACCATGCATACCTGGATTGGCGGGGGTGAGGGGACCATGCATACCAGGAAAGGAGGGTGAGGGGACCATGCATACCAGAAAAGGAGGGTGAGGGGAACATGCATAGCTTGAAAGGGGAGTGAGGGGACCATGCATACCACAAAAGGGGGGTGAGGGGACCATGCATAAAAGGAAAGGAGGGTGAGGTGACCATGCATACCAGGAAAGGAGGTTGAGGTGACCATGCATACCAGGAAAGGAGGGTGAGGGGTCCATACATAACAGGAAAGGGGGTGAGGGGACCATGCATATCAGGAAAGGAGGGTGAGGGGACCATGCATACCACGAAAAGGGGGTGAGGGGACCATGCATACCACAAAAGGGGTGTGAGGGGACCATGCATACCAGGATTGGGGGGTGAGGGGTCCATGCATACCAGGAAAGGAGGGTGAGGTGACCATGCATACCAGGAAAGGAGGGTGAGGGGTCCATACATAACAGGAAAGGGGAGTGAAGGGACCATGCATACCATGAAAGGGGGGTGAGGGGACCATGCATACCCGGAAAGGAAGGTGAGGTGACCATGCATACCACGAAAGGGGGGTGAGGGGACCATGTATACCACGAAAGGGGGGTGAAGGGGCCATGCATACCACAAAAAGGGGGGGTGAGGGGACCATGCATACCAGGATAGGGGGGTGAGAGGAAAATGCATACCAGGAAAGGAGGGTGAGGTGACCATGCATACCACGAAAGGGGGTGAGGGGACCATGCATACCACGAAAGGAGGTTGAGGGGACCATGCATGCCAGAAAAGGAGGGTGAGGGGACCATACATAACAGGAAAGGGGGGTGAGGGGACCATGCATACCAGGAAAGGAGGATGAGGGGACCATGTATACCACGAAAGAGGGGTGAGGGGACCATGCATACCACGAAAGGAGGGTGAGGGGACCATGCATACCAGGAAAGGAGGGTGAGGGGACCATGCATACCAGGAAAGGATGGTGAGGGGACCATGCATACCAGGAAAGGGGAGTGATGGGACCATGCATACCACGAAAGGAGGGTGAGGGGACCATGCATACCACAAAAGGGGGGTGAGGGGACCATGCAAACCATGAAAGTAGGTTGAGGGGACCAAGCATACCACGAAAGGGGAGTGAGGGGACCATGCATACCATGAAAGGGGAGTGAAGGGACCATGCATACCATGAAAGGGGGTGAAGGGACCATGCATACCCGGAAAGGAGGGTGAGGTGACCATGCATACCAGGAAAGGAGGTTAAGGGGACCATGCATACCAGGAAAGGAGGGTGAGGGGACCATATATAACAGGAAAGGGGAGTGAGGGGACCATGCATACTAGGAAAGGAGGGTGAGGGGACCATGCATACCACGAAAGGGGGTGAACGGACCATGCATACCACAAAAGGGGGGTGAGGGGACCATGCATACCAGGAGAGGAGGGTGAGAGGACCATGCGTACCACGAAAGGGGGGTGAGGGGACCATGCATACCACGATAGGAGGGTGAGGGGACCATGCATACCAGGAATGGATGGTGAGGGGATCATACATACCAGGAAAGGGTGGTGAGGGGACCATGCATACCACGAAAGTAGGGTGAGGGGACCATGCATACCACGAAAGGGGAGTGAGGGGACCATGCATACCACAAAAGGGGGGTGAGGGGACCATGCATACCAGGAAAGGAGGGTGAGGTGACCATGCATACCAGGAAAGGAGGCTGAGGTGACCATGCATACCAGTAAAGGAGGGTGAGGGGTCCATACATAACAGGAAAGGGGGTGAGGGGACCATGCATACCAGGAAAGGAGGGTGAGGTGACCATGCATACCAGGAAAGGAGGGTGAGGGGTCCATACATAACAGGAAAGGGGGTGAGGGGACCATGCATACCAGGAAAGGAGGGTGAGGGGACCATGCATACCATGAAAGGGGGGTGAGGGGACCATGCATACCACAAAAGGGGTGTGAGGGGACCATGCATACCAGGATTGGCGGGGGTGAGGGGACCATGCATACCAGGAAAGGAGGGTGAGGGGACCATGCATACAAGAAAAGGAGGGTGAGGGGACCATGCATAGCTTGAAAGGGGAGTGAGGGGACCCTGCATACCACAAAAGGGGGGTGAGGGAACCATGCATACCAGGAAAGTAGGGTGAGGTGACCATGCATACCAGGAAAGGAGGTTGAGGTGACCATGCATACCAGGAAAGGAGGGTGAGGGGTCCATACATAACAGGAAAGGGGGTGAGGGGACCATGCATATAAGGAAAGGAGGGTGAGTGGACCATGCATACCACGAAAGGGGGGTGAGGGGACCATGCATACCACAAAAGGGTGTGAGGGGACCATGCATACCAGGAAAGGAGGGTGAGGTGACCATGCATACCAGGAAAGGAGGGTGAGGGGTCCATACATAACAGGAAAGGGGGTGAGGGGACCGTGCATACCAGGAAAGGAGGGTGAGGGGACCATGCATACCAGAAAAGGAGGGTGAGGGGACCAGGTATACCATGAAAGGGGTGGTGAGGGGACCATGCGTACCACGAAAGGAGGGTGAGGGGACCATGCATACCACAAAAGGGGGGTGAGGGGACCATGCATACCAGGAAAGTAGGGTGAGGGGACCAAGCATACCACGAAAGGGGAGTGAGGGGACCATGCATACCACGAAAGGAGGCTGAGGGGACCATGCATACCACGAAAGAGGGGTGAGGGGACCATGCATACCATGAAAGGAGGGTGAGGGGACCATGCATACCAGGAAAGGATGGTGAGGCGACCATGCATACCACGAAAGGAGGGTGAGGGGACCATGCATACCACGAAAGGAGGGTGAGGGGACCATGCATACCACAAAAGGGGGGTGAGGGGACCATGCATACCATGAAGGTAGGGTGAGGGGACCAAGCATACCACGAAAGGAGTGTGAGGGGACCATGCATACCACGAAAGGGGATTGAGGGAATCATGCATACCATGAATGGGGGGTGAGGGGACCATGCATACCCGGAAAGGAGGGTGAGGTGACCATGCATACCAGGAAAGGAGGTTAAGGGGACCATGCATACCAGGAAAGGAGGGTGAGGGGACCATACATAACAGGAAAGGGGAGTGAGGGGACCATGCATACTAGGAAAGGAGGGTGAGGGGACCATGGATACCACGAAAGGGGGTGAAGGGACCATGCATACCACAAAAGGGGGGTGAGCGGACCACGCATTCCAGGAAAGGAGGGTGAGGGGACCATGCATACCACGAAAGGGGGGTGAGGGGACCATGCATACCACAAAAGGAGGGTGAGGGGACCATGCATACCAGGAATGGATGGTTAGGGGATCATGCATACCAGGAAAGGGGGGTGAGGGGACCATGCATACCACGAAAGTAGGGTGAGGGGACCATGCATACCAGGAAAGGAGGGTGAGGGGGCCATACATAACAGGAAAGGGGGTGAGGGGACCATGCATATCAGGAAAGGAGGGTGAGGGGACCATGCATACCACGAAAGGGGGGTGAGGGGACCATGCATACCACAAACGGGGTGTGAGGGGACCATGCATACCAGGATTGGGGGGTGAGGGGACCATGCATACCAGGAAAGGAGGGTGAGGTGACCATGCATACCAGGAAAGGAGGGTGAGGGGTCCATACATAACAGGAAAGGGGGTGAGGGGTCCATGCATACCAGGAAGGGAGGGTGAGGGGACCATGCATACCACGAAAGGGGGGTGAGGGGACCATGCATACCACAAAAGGGGTGTGAGGGGACCATGCATACCAGGATTGGCGGGGGTGAGGGGACCATGTATACCAGGAAAGGAGGGTGAGGGGACCATGCATACCAGAAAAGGAGGGTGAGGGGACCAGGTACACCATGAAAGGGGGTGTGAGGGGACCATGCATACCACGAAAGGAGGGTGAGGGGACCATGCATACCAGGAAAGGATGGTGAGGGGACCATGCATACCAGGAAAGGGGGGGTGAGGGGACCATGCATACCACGAAAGGAGGGTGAGGGGACCATGCATACCACGAAAGGGGAGTGAGGGGACAATGCATACCACGAAAGTAGGGTGAGGGGACCATGCATACCACGAAAGGGGAATGAGGGGACCATGCATAACACGAAATGAGGGTGAGGGGACCTTGCATACCACGAAAGGGGAGTGAGGGGACCATGCATGCCACGAAAGGAGGGTGAGGGGACCATGCATACCATGAAAGGGGAGTGAGTGGACCATGCATACCACGAAAAGGGGAGTGAGGGATCCATGCATAGCACGAAAGGAGGGTGAGGGGACCATGCATACCATGAAAGGGGAGTGAGGGGACCATGCATACCCCAAAGGGGGTGAGGGGAACATGCATACCATGAAAGGGGGGTGAGGGAACCATGCATACCATGAAAGGGGGGGTGAGGGGACCATGTATACCATGAAAGGGGGGTGAGGGGACCATGTATACCAGGATTGGGGGATGAGGGGGCCATGCATACCAGGATGGGGGGTGATAGGACCATGCATACCAGGATAGTGGGGGTGAGAGGACCATGCATACCAGGATAGGTGGGTGAGAGGACACTGCATACCAGGATGGGGGGTTAGAGGACCATGCATACCAGGATAGGGGGGGTGAGAGGACCCTGCATACCAGGATGGGGGGTGAGAGGACCATGCATACCAGGATGGGGGGGTGAGAGGACCCTGCATACCAGGATAGGGGATGAGAGGTCCATGCATACCAGGATAGGGGCGGTGAGAGGACCATGCATACCAGGATAAGGGAGTGAGAGGTCCATGCATACCAGGATAGGGGGGTGAGGGGACCATGCATACCAGGATTGGAGGGTGAAGACCATGCATACCAGAATTGGGGGGGTGAGGGGACCATGCATACCAGGATGAGGAATAGGGTGCCATGCTTACCAGGATTGGGGGGTGGGGTGAGGGTACCATGAATACCAGGATAGGATCATGCTTACCACGAAAGGAGGGTGAGGGGACCATGCATACCACGAAAGAGGAGTGAGGGAACCATGCATACCACGAAAGGAGGGTGAGGGGACCATGCATACCACGAAAGGGGGTTGAGGGGACCATGCATACCACGAAAGGAGGGTGAGGGGACCATGCATACCAGGAAAGGATGGTGAGGGGATCATGGATACCACGAAAGTAGGGTGAGGGGACCATGCATACCACAAAAGGGGAGTGAAGGGACCATGCATACCACGAAAGGAGGGTGAGGGGACCATGCATACCACGAAAGGCGAGTGAAGGGACCATGCATACCACAAAAGGAGGGTGAGGGGACCATGCATACCATGAAAAGGGAGTGAGTGGACCATGCATTCCGCGAAAGGGGAGTGAGGGAACCATGGATACCACGAAAGTAGGGTGAGGGGACCATGCATACCACAAAAGGGGAGTGAAGGGACCATGCATACCACGAAAGGAGGGTGAGGGGACCATGCATACCACGAAAGGCGAGTGAAGGGACCATGCATACCACGAAAGGAGGGTGAGGGGACCATGCATACCATGAAAAGGGAGTGAGTGGACCATGCATTCCGCGAAAGGAGGGTGAGGGGACCAGGTACACCATGAAAGGGGGTGTGAGGGGACCATGCATACCACGAAAGGAGGGTGAGGGGACCATGCATACCAGGAAAGGATGGTGAGGGGACCATGCATACCAGGAAAGGGGGGGTGAGGGGACCATGCATACCACGAAAGGAGGGTGAGGGGACCATGCATACCACGAAAGGGGAGTGAGGGGACAATGCATACCACGAAAGTAGGGTGAGGGGACCATGCATACCACGAAAGGGGAATGAGGGGACCATGCATAACACGAAATGAGGGTGAGGGGACCTAGCATACCACGAAAGGGGAGTGAGGGGACCATGCATGCCACGAAAGGAGGGTGAGGGGACCATGCATACCATGAAAGGGGAGTGAGTGGACCATGCATACCACGAAAAGGGGAGTGAGGGATCCATGCATAGCACGAAAGGAGGGTGAGGGGACCATGCATACCATGAAAGGGGAGTGAGGGGACCATGCATACCCCAAAGGGGGTGAGGGGACCATGCATACCATGAAAGGGGGGTGAGGGAACCATGCATACCATGAAAGGGGGGGTGAGGGGACCATGTATACCACGAAAGGGGGGTGAGGGGACCATGTATACCAGGATTGGGGGATGAGGGGGCCATGCATACCAGGATGGGGGGTGATAGGACCATGCATACCAGGATAGTGGGGGTGAGAGGACCATGCATACCAGGATAGGTGGGTGAGAGGACACTGCATACCAGGATGGGGGGTTAGAGGACCATGCATACCAGGATAGGGGGGGTGAGAGGACCCTGCATACCAGGATGGGGGGTGAGAGGACCATGCATACCAGGATGGGGGGGTGAGAGGACCCTGCATACCAGGATAGGGGATGAGAGGTCCATGCATACCAGGATAGGGGCGGTGAGAGGACCATGCATACCAGGATAAGGGAGTGAGAGGTCCATGCATACCAGGATAGGGGGGTGAGGGGACCATGCATACCAGGATTGGAGGGTGAAGACCATGCATACCAGAATTGGGGGGGTGAGGGGACCATGCATACCAGGATGAGGAATAGGGTGCCATGCTTACCAGGATTGGGGGGTGGGGTGAGGGTACCATGAATACCAGGATAGGATCATGCTTACCACGAAAGGAGGGTGAGGGGACCATGCATACCACGAAAGAGGAGTGAGGGAACCATGCATACCACGAAAGGAGGGTGAGGGGACCATGCATACCACGAAAGGGGGTTGAGGGGACCATGCATACCACGAAAGGAGGGTGAGGGGACCATGCATACCAGGAAAGGATGGTGAGGGGATCATGGATACCACGAAAGTAGGGTGAGGGGACCATGCATACCACAAAAGGGGAGTGAAGGGACCATGCATACCACGAAAGGAGGGTGAGGGGACCATGCATACCACGAAAGGCGAGTGAAGGGACCATGCATACCACGAAAGGAGGGTGAGGGGACCATGCATACCATGAAAAGGGAGTGAGTGGACCATGCATTCCGCGAAAGGGGAGTGAGGGAACCATGGATACCACGAAAGTAGGGTGAGGGGACCATGCATACCACGAAAGGGGAGTGAAGGGACCATGCATACCACGAAAGGAGGGTGAGGGGACCATGCATACTACGAAAGGTGAGTGAAGGGACCATGCATACCACGAAAGGAGGGTGAGGGGACCATGCATACCATGAAAGGGGAGTGAGTGGACCATGCATACCACGAAAGGGGAGTGAGGGAACCATGCATACCACGAAAGGAGGGTGAGGGGACCATGCATAGCACGAAAGGGGAGTGAGGGGATCATGCATACCACAAAAGAGGGGTGAGGTGACCATGCATACCAGGAAAGGAGGGTGAGGTGACCATGCATACCAGGAAAGGAGGTTGAGGTGACCATGCATACCAGGAAAGGATGGTGAGGGGTCCATACATAACAGGAAAGGGGGTGAGGGGACCATGCATATCAGGAAAGGAGGGTGAGGGGACCATGCATACCACGAAAGGGGGGTGAGGGTACCATGCATACCACAAAAGGGGGGTGAGGGTACCATGCATACCACGAAAGGGGGGTGAGGGTACCATGCATACCACAAAAGGGGGGTGAGGGGACCATGCATACCAGGATTGGGGGGTGAGGGGACCATGCATACCACGAAACGAGGGTGAGGTGACCATGCATACCAGGAAAGGAGGGTGAGGGGTCCATACATAACAGGAAAGGGGGTGAGGGGACCATGCATACCAGGAAAGGAGGGTGAGGGGACCATGCATACCACAAAAGGGGGGTGAGGGGACCATGCATACCACAAAAGGGGTGTGAGGGGACCATGCATACCAGGATTGGGGGGTGAGGGGACCATGCATACCAGGAAAGGAGGGTGAGGGGACTATGCATACCAGAAAAGGAGGGTGAGGGGACCATGCATACCACGAAAGGGGGGTGAGGGGACCATGCATACCACGAAAGGAGGGTGAGGGGACCATGCATACTAGGAAAGGATGGTGAGAGGGACCATGCATACCACGAAAGGAGGGTGAAGGGACCATGCATACCACGAAAGGGGGGTGAGGGGACCATGCATACCACGAAAGTAGGGTGAGGGGACCATGCATACCACGAAAGGGGAGTGAGGGGACCATGCATACCACGAAAAGAGGGTGAGGGGACCTTGCATATCACGAAAGGTGAATGATGGGACCATGCATGCCACGAAAGGAGGGTGATGAGACCATGCATACCATGAAAGGGGAGTGAGTGGACCATGCATACCGCGAAAAGGGGAGTGAGGGATTCATGCATACCATGAAAGTAGGGTGAGGGGACCATGCATACCACGAAAGGCTAGTGAGGGGACCATGCATACCCCGAAAGGGGGGTGAGGGGACCATGCATACCACGAAAGGGGGGTGAGGGGACCATGCATACCATGAAAGGTGGGGTTGAGGGGACCATGTATACCACGAAAGGGGGGTGAAGGGACCATGTATACCAGGATTGGGGGATGAGGGGACCATGCATACCAGGATAGGGGGTAAGAAGACCATGAATACCAGGATAGGGGGGTGATAGGACTATGCATACCAGGATAGTGGGGGTGAGAGGACCATGCATACCAGGATAGGGGGGGTGAGAGGACCATGCATACCAGTATAGGGGGGGTGAGAGGACCCTGCATACCAGGAAAGGGGGATGAGAGGTCCATGCATACCAGGATAGGGGGGTGAGAGGACCATGCATACCAGGATACGGGAGTGAGAGGTCCATGCATGCCAGGATAGGGGGGTGAGGGGACCATGCATACCAGGATTGGAGGGTGAGGACCATGCATACCAGAATTGGGGGTGTGAGGGGACCATGCAAACCAGGAAAGGAGGGTGAGGTGACCATGCATACCATGAAAGGAGGGTGAGGGGACCATCCATACCACGAAAGGGGAGTGAGGGGACCATGCATACCAGGATAGGGGGGTGTTGTGAGTTCATTTTCCCCTTCGTCACTGAGGTCTGGTGAATTCCCTATTCTGGTAAAGGAAGGTAATGAGCCTGATTATCATTCACCTGAGCCTAATGAGGATGACTGGCTGAGTGGAGTCACGGACTGGGTATAAGGCTGCCGACGCCCTTCTGCCCTGCGGGTGATTTCTCTGTGGACTTCTAGGACACCAGTCTGATTCCTGCTCCTCTAAAGCTAAGTTTTCTGCTTTGCCTGTTAGCATTTGTGTTTTGTTTTTGTTTCCCTTGCTTTTCTGGATTCTGCCATTCCCTACTGGGGTGAGCTGAATCTCCTTTTGCCGGTTGCTCTGTCTTCAGAATATTCCTGAGTACTGACATAGCTTTTTTGAAGCCTAGCGTCTTCAGGGCCTTTTTCACTGTTAGTCTGTTGGCTCTTATTTTCATAGGGTTTTTCACGGATTGCAGACAGCAGCCTTCCTGTCCTTTCCTATCTAGTTAGCTTGGGCCCCATCTTTGCTCAGTCTATCTTTCTGTCTGTGTTAGTGTTTTCATCTTTCTTCACTGTCATTATATGTTGGGGGCTGCTTATTGCTTTGGGGTCTGCTCTGGGGCAGTTTAGATTTCCCCTTTCTTTCTTTAGGCCTATTTAATTCTCCGGCTGTGATCGAGGGGTCTAGGGCATCGTAGGAACCCCCCACGGCTACTGTTAGTTGTTGTGGATAGGATCAGGGGTCTGCAATCCGATAGCTGCCAACCTCTCTGGTTTTCTGGACTTAGCTAGCATTTCTGTTTTTGCCTCCTACGGTGACTCAATCATAACAGGGGGGTGAGAGGACCATGCATACCATGAAAGGAGGGTGAGGGGACCATCCATACCACGAAAGGGGGGTGAGGGGCCCATGCATACCACGAAAGGAGGGTGAGGGGACCATGCATACCACAAAAGGGGTGTGAGGGGACCATGCATACCAGGATTGGGGGGTGAGGGGACCATGCATACCAGGAAAGGAGGGTGAGGTGACCATGCATACCAGGAAAGGAGGGTGAGGGGTCCATACATAACAGGAAAGGGGGTGAGGGGACCATGCATACCAGGAAAGGAGGGTGAGGGGACCATGCATACCACGAAAGGGGGGTGAGGGGACCATGCATACCACAAAAGGGGTGTGAGGGGACCATGCATACCAGGATTGGGGGGTGAGGGGACCATGCATACCAGGAAAGGAGGGTGAGGGGACCATGCATACCAGGAAAGGAGGGTGAGGGGACCATGCATACCAGAAAAGGAGGGGGAGAGGACCATGCATACCACGAAAGGGGGTGAGGGGACCATGCATACCATGAAAGGAGGGTGAGGGGACCATGCATACCAGGAAAGGATGGTGAGAGGGACCATGCATACCAGAAAAGGGGGGTGAGGGGACCATGCATACCACGAAAGGAGGGTGAAGGGACCATGCATACCATGAAAGGGGGGTGAGGGGACCATGCATACCACGAAAGTAGGGTGAGGGGACCATGCATACCACGAAAGGGGAGTGAGGGGACCATGCATACCACGAAAAGAGGGTGAGGGGACCTTGCATACCACGAAAGGTGAGTGAGGGGACCATGCATGCCACGAAAGGAGGGTGAGGGGACCATGCATACCATGAAAGGGGAGTGAGTGGACCATGCATACCACGAAAAGGGGAGTGAGGGATCCATGCATACCACGAAAGGAGGGTGAGGGGACCATGCATACCATGAAAGGGGAGTGAGTGGACCATGCATGCCCCAAAGGGGGGTGAGGGGACCATGCATACCACGAAAGGGGGGTGAGGGGACCATGCATACCATGAAAGGGGGGGTGAGGGGACCATGTATACCACGAAAGGGGGGGTGAGGGGACCATGTATACCAGGATTGGGGGATGAGGGGACCATGCATACCAGGATAGTGGGGGTGAGAGGACCATGCATACCAGGATAGGGGGGTGAGAGGACCATGCATACCAGTATAGGGGGGTGAGAGGACCCTGCATACCAGGATGGGGGGTGAGAGGACCATGCATACCAGGATAGGGGGGGTGAGAGGACCCTGCATACCAGGATGGGGGGTGAGAGGACCATGCATACCAGGATGGGGGGGTGAGAGGACCCTGCATACCAGGATAGGGGAGTGAGAGGTCCATGCATACCAGGATAGGGGGGTGAGGGGACCATGCATAACAGGATTGGAGGGTGAGGACCATGCATACCAGAATTGGGGGGGTGAGGGGACCATGCATACCAGGATGAGGAATAGGGTGCCATGCTTACCAAGATTGGGGGGTGGGTTGAGGGTACCATGAATACCAGGATAGGACCATGCTTACCACGAAAGGAGGGTGAGGGGACCATGCATACCACGAAAGAGGAGTGAGGGAACCATGCATACCACGAAAGGAGGGTGAGGGGACCATGCATACCACGAAAGGGGGTTGAGGGGACCATGCATACCAGGAAAGGATGGTGAGGGGATCATGCATACCACGAAAGTAGGGTGAGGGGACCATGCATACCACGAAAGGGGAGTGAAGGGACCATGCATACCACGAAAGGAGGGTGAGGGGACCATGCATACCACGAAAGGTGAGTGAAGGGACCATGCATACCACGAAAGGAGGGTGAGTGGACCATGCATACCATGAAAGGGGAGTGAGTGGACCATGCATACCACGAAAGGGGAGTGAGGGAACCATGCATACCACGAAAGTAGGGTGAGGGGACCATGCATACCAGGAAAGGGGAGTGAAGGGACCATGCATACCACGAAAGGAGGGTGAGGGGACCATGCATACCACGAAAGTTGAGTGAAGGGACCATGCATACCACGAAAGGAGGGTGAGGGGACCATGCATACCATGAAAGGGGAGTGAGTGGACCATGCATACCACGAAAGGGGAGTGAGGGAACCATGCATACCACGAAAGGAGGGTGAGGGGACCATGCATAGCACGAAAGGGGAGTGAGGGGACCATGCATACCACAAAAGAGGGGTGAGGGGACCATGCATACCAGGAAAGGAGGGTGAGGTGACCATGCATACCAGGAAAGGAGGTTGATGTGACCATGCATACCAGGAAAGGAGGGTGAGGGGTCCATACATAACAGGAAAGGGGGTGAGGGGACCATGCATATCAGGAAAGGAGGGTGAGGGGACCATGCATACCACGAAAGGGGGGTGAGGGTACCATGCATACCACAAAAGGGGGGTGAGGGGACCATGCATACCAGGATTGGGGGGTGAGGGGACCATGCATACCACGAAAGGAGGGTGAGGTGACCATGCATAGCAGGAAAGGAGGGTGAGGGGTCCATACATAACAGGAAAGGGGGTGAGGGGACCATGCATACCAGGAAAGGAGGGTGAGGGGACCATGCATACCACGAAAGGGGGGTGAGGGGACCATGCATACCAGGATTGGGGGGTGAGGGGACCATGCATACCAGGAAAGGAGGGTGAGGGGACTATGCATACCAGAAAAGGAGGGTGAGGGGACCATGCATACCACGAAAGGGGGGTGAGGGGACCATGCATACCACGAAAGGAGGGTGAGGGGACCATGCATACTAGGAAAGGATGGTGAGAGGGACCATGCATACCACGAAAGGAGGGTGAAGGGACCATGCATACCACGAAAGGGGGGTGAGGGGACCATGCATGCCACGAAAGGAGGGTGAGGGGACCATGCATACCATGAAAGGGGAGTGAGTGGACCATGCATACCGCGAAAAGGGGAGTGAGGGATCCATGCATACCATGAAAGGAGGGTGAGGGGACCATGCATACCACGAAAGGCGAGTGAGGGGACCATGCATACCCCGAAAGGGGGGTGAGGGGACCATGCATACCACGAAAGGGGGGTGAGGGGACCATGCATACCATGAAAGGGGGGTTGAGGGGACCATGTATACCACGAAAGGGGGGTGAAGGGACCATGTATACCAGGATTGGGGGATGAGGGGACCATGCATACCAGGATAGGGGGTAAGAAGACCATGAATACCAGGATAGGGGGGGTGATAGGACTATGCATACCAGGATAGTGGGGGTGAGAGGACCATGCATACCAGGATAGGGGAGGTGAGAGGACCATGCATACCAGTATAGGGGGGGTGAGAGGACCCTGCATACCAGGATAGGGGGATGAGAGGTCCATGCATACCAGGATAGGGGGGTGAGAGGACCATGCATACCAGGATACGGGAGTGAGAGGTCCATGCATGCCAGGATAGGGGGGTGAGGGGACCATGCATACCAGGATTGGAGGGTGAGGACCATGCATACCAGAATTGGGGGGGTGAGGGGACCATGCATACCAGGAAAGGAGGGTGAGGTGACCATGCATACCATGAAAGGAGGGTGAGGGGACCATCCATACCACGAAAGGGGAGTGAGGGGACCATGCATACCAGGATAGGGGGGTGTTGTGAGTTCATTTTCCCCTTCGTCACTGAGGTCTGGTGAACTCCCTATTCTGGTAAAGGAATGTAATGAGCCTGATTATCAGGCACCTGAGCCTAATGAGGATGACTGGCTGAGTGGAGTCACGGACTGGGTATAAGGCTGCCGATGCCCTTCTGCCCTGCGGGTGATTTCTCTGTGGACTTCTAGGACACCAGTCTGATTCCTGCTCCTCTAAAGCTAAGTTTACTGCTTTGCCTGTTAGCATTTGTGTTTTGTTTTTGTTTCCCTTGCTTTTCTGGATTCTGCCATTCCCTACTGGGGTGAGCTGAATCTCCTTTTGCCGGTTGCTCTGTCTTCAGAATATTCCTGAGTACTGACATAGCTTTTTTGAAGCCTAGCGTCTTCAGGGCCTTTTTCACTGTCAGTCTGTTGGCTCTTATTTTCATAGGGTTTTTCACGGATTGCAGACAGCAGCCTTCCTGTCCTTTCCTATCTAGTTAGCTTGGGCCCCATCTTTGCTCAGTCTATCTTTCTGTCTGTGTTAGTGTTTTCATCTTTCTTCACCGTCATTATATGTTGGGGGCTGCTTATTGCTTTGGGGTCTGCTCTGGGGCAGTTTAGATTTCCCCTTTCTTTCTTTAGGCCTATTTAATTCTCCGGCTGTGATCGAGGGGTCTAGGGCATCGTAGGAACCCCCCACGGCTACTGTTAGTTGTTGTGGATAGATTCAGGGGTCTGCAATCCGATAGCTGCCAACCTCTCTGGTTTTCTGGACTTAGCTAGCATTTCTGTTTTTGCCTCCTACGGTGACTCAATCATAACAGGGGGGTGAGAGGACCATGCATACCATGAAAGGAGGGTGAGGGGACCATCCATACCACGAAAGGGGGGTGAGGGGCCCATGCATACCACGAAAGGAGGGTGAGGGGACCATGCATACCACAAAAGGGGTGTGAGGGGACCATGCATACCAGGATTGGGGGGTGAGGGGACCATGCATACCAGGAAAGGAGGGTGAGGTGACCATGCATACCAGGAAAGGAGGGTGAGGGGTCCATACATAACAGGAAAGGGGGTGAGGGGACCATGCATACCAGGAAAGGAGGGTGAGGGGACCATGCATACCATGAAAGGGGGGTGAGGGGACCATGCATACCACAAAAGGGGTGTGAGGGGACCATGCATACCAGGATTGGGGGGTGAGGGGACCATGCATACCAGGAAAGGAGGGTGAGGGGACCATGCATACCAGGAAAGGAGGGTGAGGGGACCATGCATACCAGAAAAGGAGGGTGAGAGGACCATGCATACCACGAAAGGGGGGTGAGGGGACCATGCATACCATGAAAGGAGGGTGAGGGGACCATGCATACCAGGAAAGGATGGTGAGAGGGACCATGCATACCAGGAAAGGGGGGTGAGGGGACCATGCATACCACGAAAGGAGGGTGAAGGGACCATGCATACCATGAAAGGGGGGTGAGGGGACCATGCATACCACGAAAGTAGGGTGAGGGGACCATGCATACCACGAAAGGGGAGTGAGGGGACCATGCATACCATGAAAGGTGAGTGAGGGGACCATGCATGCCACGAAAGGAGGGTGAGGGGACCATGCATACCATGAAAGGGGAGTGAGTGGACCATGCATACCACGAAAAGGGGAGTGAGGGATCCATGCATACCACGAAAGGAGGGTGAGGGGACCATGCATACCACGAAAGGGGAGTGAGGGGACCATGCATGCCCCAAAGGGGGGTGAGGGGACCATGCATACCACGAAAGGGGGGTGAGGGGACCATGCATACCATGAAAGGGGGGGTGAGGGGACCATGTATACCACGAAAGGGGGTGAGGGGACCATGTATACCAGGATTGGGGGATGAGGGGACCATGCATACCAGGATAGTGGGGGTGAGAGGTCCATGCATACCAGATTAGGGGGGTGAGAGGACCATGCATACCAGTATAGGGGGGTGAGAGGACCCTGCATACCAGGATGGGGGGTGAGAGGACCCTGCATACCAGGATAGGGGGGTGAGAGGACCCTGCATACCAGGATGGGGGGTGAGAGGACCATGCATACCAGGATGGGGGGGTGAGAGGACCCTGCATACCAGGATAGGGGAGTGAGAGGTCCATGCATACCAGGATAGGGGGGTGAGGGGACCATGCATACCAGGATTGGAGGGTGAGGACCATGCATACCAGAATTGGGGGGGTGAGGGGACCATGCATACCAGGATGAGGAATAGGGTGCCATGCTTACCAGGATTGGGGGGTGGGGTGAGGGGACCATGCATACCACGAAAGAGGAGTGAGGGAACCATGCATACCACGAAAGGAGGGTCAGGGGACCATGCATACCACGAAAGGGGAGTGAGGGGACCATGCATACCACAAAAGGACATAGAACGGGTTCATAGCTAGTGTATATATATATATATATATATATATATATATATATATATACAGTATATATATTATGTGACAAAGTGATTGGCAAAGTACTAGAGAGCTGATATGTACTACTGCTGTTATTCGTTTCAGTGATGTGAACCTAGGAATACGCTCCAGCACACTAAGTGCTCAGAGGGGTTAATTGACCATGTTCATGGCTAGGTTGAGTAAACAACTGTAGAATGGGTGGAATATCTCCACCCCAGGGTGGGGTCCAGGGGATAAATACACAGCCTTTTGGCTCATCCAATGTTGAGTGTATCTAGAGGTGCAAGCGCCAGAGCTGTGATTTCATGTCATTGCCCATATTCGTTTATAGTGCACAAACCGTCCCTTCTTCCTTCAGTCAAGTCTGTCCGTCAAGTCACCTTCCCCACACAAGTACAGGCAAGCTTCCCAAAAGAAAATGTGTCGGCTGTACACAAACTGCTTTTCCTCGGTGAAGATGGCTATAGGGATGAAACAGGGGTAATAAAAAATCTGATCATGCACCTGGTCCAAAGTCAGCAGCAGCTAGAACAGCAGCAACACCAACAGCAGCAGGAGTAGGAAGCGCACATGAGACATATAAACTCTTGATGCAGCAGATGCAAAAGCAGCAACAGCAAAAGGATTTTCTGACAAGGGTTGTCTCCGCAGAAGAGAAACTGCCCCTCACTCAAGTGCAGGTGATGACTCATGTGTCAGGAAGCAGTAAGACAAGCCATGCAAAAGATGACCCATTTTTTACGGTGTTTGAATGGGTATCTGAGTGGAAGAAGCTGCGGCTGGAGCAGTCGGCTAAGGTGCTTGCCCCCTATCCAACTGGCAAGCCCCAAAAGACTTATGACCTGGCCTTACAGGATTCTCAGGTGAATGTCAAATTAAAAACTAAGATATTGGCTCGCTCAGTGGCGACTATGTCTGTCAGAGCACAAAGGGTCCACCACTGGGCGTATTGCGATGACAAACCACCTCGCTCCTAAATGTTCAACCTACATCTGGCACAGAAGTGGTTGTAGCTGGGGTCCTCTACCCCAGCCCAAATGGTCGAGCGAGTTATTCTGGACAGATTAATTCACTCCCTTCTTAGGCCGGTGCAGAGCTGGATTTACCAGGGAGACCCCCGGAATGCAGACAACGTGGTTGGCCTAGTGGAAAGGTTCAATAAGACCTTGAAGTCCATGCTTAAGGTCGTGGAAAAGGATGACCGAGACATGGATTGCCTTCTCCAGTAACTGCTGTACTCTATTAGGGAAGTGTCACAGGCCTCTACGTGGTTCTCGGCATTTGAGTTGTTATACGGATGGCACCCTTGTGGACTTCTGGATATTGCGAAGGATACCTGTGAAGCAGAGATTACACCCCACCGAAAGTGTAATCAAGCATGTGTCCCAGTTGCAGGACAGGATCGTGAGGGCCATGCTGATCATGAAGGAGAGCTTACTTCAAGCACAAAAGGCCCAGGCAAGGGTCTACAATTGGTCGGCGAGGCTGAGGCATTATGAGATGCCATATATCCTCCTATATTAAGTATGAGCCTTCACATACAGGCTTGAGGTGGGTAGACATGAGGCATGAGACAGCAAGCAGAGGTGGGGAGTTGTACCATTAGAATATATTGCAGCCGATGAGACAGTAAGCAGAGGTGGGGAGTTGTACCATTAGAATATATTGCAGCAGATGAGACAACAAGCAGAGGTGGGAAGTTGAACCATTAGAATATATTGCAGCAGATGAGAGAGCAAGCTGAGGTGGGAAGTTATATCATTAGAATATATTGTAGCAGATGAGACAGCAAGCAGAGGTGGGGAGTTGTAACATTAGAATATATTGCAGCAGATGAGACAGCAAGCAGAGGTGGGGAGTTGTACCTGTATGAAGAGAGATGGATGTTAATTCTTTGCCATGGATTAACTGTTTTTTCTCAATGCTTAACTTCTGGGATGCTTTGCTGAGGGGATGCGTGCACCCCACTAGGCTGCATTCGTGTTTCCTTCAATTGCAACCAGACGTCCCGTCTCTGCAGCTGAAAAACACCCCAATAGCATGATGCTGCCACCACCATGTTTAACTGTTGGGATTGTATTGGGCAGGTGATGAGCAGTGCCTGGTTTTCTCCACACGTACCGCTTAGAATTATCACCACAAAGTTCTATCTTCATCTCATCAGACCAGAGAATCTTATTTCTCATTGTCTGGGAGTCCTTCAAGTGTTTTTTTTTAGCAAACTCTATGCGGGCTTTCATATGTCTGACACTGAGGAGAAGCTTCCGTTGGGCCACTCTGCCATAAAGGCCCGACTGGTGGAGGGCTGCAGTGATAGTTGACTTTGTGGAACTTTCTCCAATCTCTCTGCATCTGTGGAACTCACCACAGTGATCTTGGGGTTCTTCTTTACCTCTCTAACCAAGGCTCTTGTCCCACGATTGCTCAGTTTGACTGGACAACCTGGTCTAGGAAGACTTCTGGTGGTCCCTAACTTCTTCCATTTCTAGGCCACTGTACTCTTAGGAACCTTTAGTGCTGCAGAAATTCTTTTGTAACCTTGGTCAGATCTGTGCCTTGCCACAATTCTGTCTCTGAGCTCCTTGGTCAGTTCCTTTGACCTCATGATCCTCATTTGGTCTGACATGCATTGTGAGCTGTGTGTGTGCCTTTCCAAATCAAGTCCTATCAGTTTAATTAAACACAGCTGGACTCCAATCAAGGAATAGAACCATCGCAAGGAGGATCACAAGGAAATGGACAGCATGTGGCGTAAATATGAGTGTCTGAGCAAAGGGTCTGAATACTAAAGCTGGAGTCACACATAGCGACTTACCAGCGATCCCGACAACGATATCAACGTGTCAGAATCGCTGGTAAGTCGCTATGTGATCGCTGGTGAGCTGTCACACAGACAGCTTCACCAGTGATTAGCACAGCGACGCCGCGCGCGCGGAATCGCTGTGTTCGTTAGCGATGATGCCATATTCATGTCAAAAATAGAATTAAAATAAAAAATATTGTTATTCTCACCTTCCGACGTCCCGCGCAGCATTCCCGCCTCTCTCCACACTCCGGTCTCAGTAATCCTTTGTGAGAATTACCGCGATGACGTCCGTTCTCGCGGGATCGCGAAGTCTCGCGGTCATTCTTGCAAAGGATTACTGGGACCGGGAGCGTGGAGAGAGGCGGAAAGGCTGCGCGGGACGTCGGAAGGTGAGAATAACAATATTTTTTATTTTTTTTAATTATTTTACAGCTGATCGCAGGTTTCCCGCCTGTCACACACAGAGATGCGTGCTGGCAAGCGGGAGATAAGTGACGAAAAAAATGTCCAGAGGTTTCTTGCAGCGATCAGCGATAGCGGCAGAGGGGCCGGTCGCTGATCGCTGTCACACACAGCGATCTCGCTGGTGAGATCGCTGTTGTGTCACAAAAGTTGTGACTCAGCAGCGATCTCGCTAGCGAGATTGCTATGTGTGACGGGGCCCTTATGACCATGTGATATTTCATTTTTTCTTTTTTTAATACATTTCTACATTTGTTTTTTTTTCAGTCAAGTCAGGGTGCAGAGTGTACATTAATGAGAAAAAAAATAACTTTTTTTGAATTTACCAAATGGCTGCAATGAAACAAAGAGTGAAAAATTTAAAGGGCTCTGAATACTTTCCGTACCCACTGCAAATCCCTATATAAAGTATGAGCCTGTACATACTGTACCTCCCTACATACAGTATGAGGCCGCACATAGCTCCTTATATAGTGTGAGCTTTCATATAATCTCCTATATACAGAATGAGCATGCACATAGGTCCCTAAATACAATTCAAAAGGGTGTATCCAGCAACAGATATGAGGGATTTTTTTTTAATAAAAACAATTTATTACAAAAAGGTTAAAAATGTTGAACGGTGCAATTCCCATAAAAATCTCCATACTATGAATTAAGAATGCATAAAGATTGAAACGCGTCAGGATGTGCATATCCATGGGAATTGCACATTTCAACATGAAGTGGTTTTAACTTTTTTCAAATAAATTGTTGTTTTTATGATTGTTACTGAACCTTTTGTGACTTTGTGACCTTTTGTGAACTGTTACTGAACCTATTGTGACTGAACCTTTTGGGGGATACACCCTTTTGAACTGTCTCTACTTTGCCGCCAGCACATACATCAAAATGGTGAGCTGGATAGAACTGTATTTTATTTGCGCCCTAGATAGAGTATGAGCCCACTATTCTTTTTTTTTTTTTTGTGATTGAAAATTATTTAACCTGTCAATAAAAATTGAATTTTGAAAAATCTGCACAAAGTAATAATCTTATATATACACATGCGGCTCCGCTCCGCACACCTCGCACACACACGGCTCCGCTCTGTATACCTCGTACACACGCGGCTGCACTCCGTACACCTCGTACACAGTCGGCTCGGCTCCGTACACCTCGTACACACGTGGCTCCACTCCGGACACCTCGTACACACGTGGCTCCACTCCGGACACCTCATACACACACGGCTCTGCTCCGTACACCTCGTACACACGCGGCTCCGCTCCGTACACCTCATACACACACGGCTCCCCTCCGTACACCTTGTACACACACGGCTCTGCGCCGTACACCTCGTACACACACGGCTCCGCTCCGTACACCTCGTACACACACGGCTCCGCTCCGTACACCTCGTACACACACGGCTCCGCTCCGTACACCTCATACACACACTGCTCCGCTCCGTACACCTCATACACACACGGCTCCCCTCCGTACACCTTGTACACACACGGCTCTGCGCCGTACACCTCGTACACACACGGCTCCGCTCCGTACACCTCGTACACACACGGCTCCGCTCTGTACACCTCGTACACACACGGCTCCGCTCTGTACACCTCGTACACACACGGCTCCGCTCCGTACACACACGGCTCCGCTCCGTACACCTCGTACACACCCGGCTCCGCTCCGTACACCTCGTACACACCCGGCTCCGCTCCGTACAGCTCGTACACACCCGGCTCCGCTCCGTACACCTCGCATACACGGCTCTGCTCCATACACCTCGTACACACGCGGCTCCGCTCCGTACACCTCGTGCACACACGACTCGGCTCCGCTCCGTATACCTCGTATACACTGCTCCGCTCCATACACCTCGTACACACGCGGCTCCGCTCCGAACATCTCGTACACACACGGCTCCACTCTGTATACCTTGTATACACGGCTCCGCTCTGTACACCTCACACACACTCGGCTCCGCTCCGTACACCTTGTATACACAGCTCCGCTCCATACACCTCGTACATACGCGGCTCCGCTCCATACACCTCGTACATACGCGGCTCCGCTCCGTACACCTCGTACACACACGGCTCCGCTCCGTACACCTCGTACACACGCGGCTCCGCTCCGTACACCTCGTACACACGCGGCTCCGCTCCGTACACCTCGTACACACGCGGCTCCGCTCCGTACACCTCGTACACACGCGGCTCCGCTCTGTATACCTCGTATACACTGCTCCGCTCCATACACCTCGTACACACTCGGGTCTGCTCCGTACACCTCGCATACACGGCTCCGCTCCATACACCTCGTACATACGCGGCTCCGCTCCGTACACCTCGTGCACACACGACTCGGCTCCGCTCCGTATACCTCGTATACACTGCTCCGCTCCGTACATCTCGTACACACACGGCTCCACTCTGTATACCTTGTATACACGGCTCCGCTCCGTACATCTCGTACACACACGGCTCCACTCTGTATACCTCGTACACACTCGGCTCCGCTCCTTACACCTTGTATACACGGCTCCGCTCCATACACCTCGTACACACGCGGCTCCGCTCCGTACACCTCGTACACACGCGGCTCCGCTCCGTACACCTCGTACACACACGCGGCTCTGCTCCGTACACCTCGTACACACACGGCTCCGCTCCGTACACCTCGTACACACACGGCTCCGCTCCGTACATCTCGTACACACACGACTCGGCTCCGCTCCGTATACCTCGTATACACTGCTCCGCTCCGTACATCTCGTACACACACGGCTCCACTCTGTATACCTTGTATACACGGCTCCACTCCGTACATCTCGTACACACACGGCTCCGCTCTGTATACCTCGTACACACTCGGCTCCGCTCCTTACACCTTGTATACACAGCTCCGCTCCATACACCTCGTACACACGCGGCTCCGCTCCGTACACCTCGTACACACACGCGGCTCTGCTCCGTACACCTCGTACACACACGGCTCCGCTCCGTACACCTCGTACACACACGGCTCCGCTCCGTACACCTCGTACACACACGGCTCCGCTCCGTACACCTCGTACACATGGCTCTGCTTCGTACACCTCGTACACACACGGCTCTGCTACATCCACCCTGTAAACCCCTCCTGACCCCACACAGAAACTTCCCCTCATCCAGCACCATGACACCCAGCACAGCAGAGTCCTGCATACACTGAGACACCTGATCATGTGACCCCTGACTCCTCCCCTCCTGTGACCTCATCCCAGGTCCTGTGCGCACAGAGCAGCCATATATGTGGAGTGCGGCTCTGCAGGTGGAGGTAGGTGCTGGAGATTCCCCATTACTGGGTGCAGGGGGCAGTAACCCCTTCAGTGCTGACACTACTGTTCCCTCTGCCTCCCTTATCTCTGGTGCCGGGACCTTTCTCTTTCCTCCCAGGTCTCTGGATTTTGTCGCCATTTTCGGCTCCATGTAATGTAACTGATCGGCTTCTATTATCATGAGGCTGACCGTCACTTCCTTACAGGCAGATGTGAACATGTGTGAGCCGCTCTGTATGTGACTCATTCCAGCTGCCCTCTGTAATGTATACTATGGACACAGTGAGTATATGACATTCTGTAATGCTGTAGATAAGCCCCTGATGTAACCTGAAAGATAAGAAAAAAGAGATTATACTCACCCTGGCGTTCGGTCCGGTCCATTGGTTGTCGCGGTCCGGTCCAGCGTCTCCCATCTTCATATGATGATGTCCTTCTCCTTCTCCCTTGGCTCCTACGCAGGCATACTTTATCTGCCCTGTTGAGGGCAGAACAGAATACTGCAGTGCGCAGGTGCCGGACCTCTCTGACCTTTCCCGGTGCCTGCGCACTGCAGTACTCTGTTCTGCCCTCAACAGGGCAGATAAAGTATGCCTGCGCAGGAGCCAAGGGAGAAGCAAGGAGGAGGACATCATCATATGAAGATGGGAGACGCTGGACCAGACCGCGACACCCACCTCACCCGCCCCTACCCCCAGTGAGTATAATCTAATGTGTTTTTCTTATCTTTCAGGTTACATCGGGGGGGGAGGGGGCTTATCTACAGCATTACAGAATGCTGTAGATAAGCCCCTGATGGCAGTGGCCGCAGCTTATAGGGCTAAAATGGGGTGACAGATCCCCTTTAAAGAGAGCAGTGTCATTATAATGCTCCTAAATAAAAATATCTGCATTATACTGTCTCCTCACACTATTCCTCTCCCTCCTCATACTGTCTCCTCTAACATCCCCCCCTGTTCACCATACTGTCTCCTCATATATTTACCCCCTCACTCTCTATACTATCTGCTCACACATACCCCTGACTCCCCGTACTGTGTCTGCATACATCCCATCACTGTCACTCCCCATACTGTGTCCACTTACATTTTTTCCCATCGCTACTCATACTGTATCCACATACATTTACCTGTTCGCTCCCCATACTGTCTGCACCGTTCCCCCCACTCACCATTTTGTGTCTTCACCCATCCTCCATACTGTTTCCTCATACATGCCCTCATACATACATACTCTTCATTTTGTGTCCTCAAATCTCCCCACACACATTAAATCCCCCCATCCCTACTCCAAATCCCCCACACACATTAAATCCTCCCCATCCCCATGCCAAATCCCTCCCACACATTAAGTACCCCCTTTCCCACTCCAAATCTCAGTGATATGTGATAGAATCTCCTGAAGTGCACACTGCCTCTGCTCAGCAACTTGATGGACAGCAACGACAAGGTTCGGAGAAGGATTACAGCAATTTTACATCCATAGTTAGATGATCAATCATCACTGGGGCCGTCCATCACTACAGTGGGAATCAGTGGTAATCAAAAGGCTCTCGTAGTTCCTCTGGTTACACCTTATTACAAAAATACAGAAGTGATGATCACTTTTGTAATCCAGGTTTGAAGGTCTAAGTGTAGTCCTGTAGTTCGTTGCTTGAAATTTTGGACCTACAACTAGATCTATACCTGGTTTGGGTATGATTACTATACTACTATAATGGCTTCTTGCACAGACATAGATAGTGTCCCGTCCTTAAAGGCGTTCTGGAAAGTAGTTAGCCCCTTCACCATCCGAGCCTGTTTTCACCTTCATGATTAGTCCAAATTTTATATATTCTGACCAGTACCACTTTATGTGGTAATAACTCTGGAGCACTTCAACGGATCCCACTGAATCTGAGAATGTTTTTTCGTGACATATTGTACTTTACGATACTGGTAAAATTTTCAATATGACTTGCATTTCTTTATGAAAAAAAAGTAAATTTGGCGCAAATTTTGCAATTTTCAAATTTTTAATTCTTATCCCCTTAAATAAGAGAGTTGTGCCACACAAAATAGTTAACAAATAACATTTCCCACATGTCTACTTTACATCCGCACAATTTTTAAACCATAATTTCATTTTTGCTAGGAAGTGAGAAAGGTTAAAATCTGACCAGCGATTTCTCGTTTTTCCAACAAAAGTTACAAAACCATTTCTTAGGGACCATCTCACATTTGAAGTCATTTTGAGGGGTCTAATATGACAGAAAATACCCAAAAGTGACACCGTTCTAAAAACTGCACCCCTCAAGGTGCTCAAAACCACATTCAAGAAGTTTATTAACCCTTCAGATGCTTCACAGGAATGTTTAGACTGTGGAATGAAAAAATTAAGATTTAACTTTTTTTTCACGAAAATTTTATGTTGGACCCAATTTTTTTTAATTTTAACAAGGGTAACAGGAAAAATTGGACCCCAAAATTTCCCCTGAGTATGCCGATACCCCATATGTGGTTGAAAACTGCTTTGGAGGCACAATGCAAAGCTCAGAAAGCAAGAAGCGCCATATTGGAGTTCAGATTTTGCTGGACTGATTTGAGGGTGCAATGTCACATTGGCAGATCCCCTGAAGTGGCAGAACAGCAGAAACCCCCCACCTTCATAAAAGACTTAATTTTACAAACTACACCTTCCAATTAATTCACCTAGGAGTGCAGTGATCATATTGATACCATGTGTGGGTCACAGAATTTTATACCATTGGGCAGTTAAGAAAAAAAGTTACATTTTTACCAACAAAATGTTGTTTTAGCCCCAGAATTTACATTTTCACACTGGAAAATGGATAAAAATGGCACCTAAATTTTTGCTGAATGTAGAAATACCCCATATGTGGCTGTACAGTACTGCTTAGCCATATGGCGAGACTTGGGAGGGACAGAGCACTATCGGCAAATAACGATCCATCCCTCCAGAGTTTTGCCATATGGCTAAGAAGTAGAGATGAGCGACTTTGCCTTTTTTAGGGTCGAGTCGGGTTTCATGAAACCCGACTTTCTCAAAAGTCGAGTCGAACAAAATCAGCCGACTATCGGGAAAAGTCGCTGGTTCGACTGAAACACGAAACCCAATGCAAGGCAATGGGGAAGCAAAGTCGGCAGGGAGTGGAAGACAGTAAACACACCTACATGCCGGACCGCTTTTTTAAAGTGCGCATGAAACTCTCTCTTGACGCTGCACATGTCATCTCGTTGCCCACAGTGTACGTCCTTGCTCAGTGGCTGAAAAAAGTCGCATGCAAGCATTCTGGGAAATCCGACTTTGGCACTCGTTTTGCCGACCGCATGGCCAACTTTACGCTGTGGTCGGGTTTCGGTCGGCGAAACCCGACTTTGCCATAAGTTGGCGACTTATGAATCTGGTCGACCTGTTTCGCTCAACTCTACTAAGAAGTACTGTTGCACAGGAGGCATCCTGGAGTGCAGAATTTTCTATAATAGTTTGCAGACTCCATATACAGAGCCCCTAAGTGCTAGAAGAGCAGAATCCCCCTCAAGTGACCCCATTTTGGAAATTATGCACCTTTGGGAATTTATCTACAGGTGTACTGACTATTTAACTCCATGGGTGTTTTCCCGAAACAAGCAGCAATGGACGATGCTGAGTAAAAATTGCAAACTGCTGTTGTAGTGCCCATACATCGTGCCCAGCTCATTCCTCTAGAGAAATGCACTTGTAAATTAGGTGGGCTCTCATCGTTACAGAAATGCCAACCATGTGGATGCTAAATGTGGTTTAGATACACTGTGGGGATCTGTATATATGTGGATCGATATAACCCTGTCCACACCACTGATTGCCTGATTTCTTTATACACTGTGCATAGGCAGAAAGCTGCCAATCAGAGGTGCGGTTATATGGAGCTGCCTACTAAGTAGAGTGGCTTCAATAAAATCTGTCCCGGGAAGCCCGTTCATTTACAGTGATCCTTACACATGTGCATGGAGCTTACGAGAACAGATAAATGCTGACCTTGGCTGTCTCCATCATTTCTCCAAACTAGAGCTAGTAGTCCAAACAAAGAGAGAATACAACATCCACACTTTATTATTTACAGTCATTGTATTATTATATGGGATTCTGATATTCGATCTTGTTCCCATTTAGGTCCCTACAATATTGGATCCTGAGAGAATTTTCTCAATTGACCAGTAAAGGATGGATAGTGATAGGGACAAGATGACAGAAAGGTTATTACACATCACCCTAGAGATCCTCTTCTGGCTTACTGGAGAGGTAAGAGATTCTGATGACGTCACATTACATCATTCTTATCTATGGGTAGAACACATGGACAGAACTGAGAGGTGAGGACTCTGGAAATGTCTGTAGTGAGATTTATTAATGTGTCTCTCCATAACCAGGATTACACAGTGGTGAAGAAGACCTCTAGTGAGCGCTGTCAGGACCCTGTGTCTGAAGGATGGGGAAGACCCCTAAGACCAATCAGGGGGCCTCTACCTCACCCCCTGATACATGAGGACATCAATGACCAGAAGATCCTAGAACTCATCTACAAAGTGATTGAGATACTGACTGGAGAGGTGACACTTCTGGGAATGCTGGGACATTATACAGTAATGCTATGAAGGGGTCAGGAGATGACGTATCATTGTATGTGTCAGGTTCCTATAAGGTGTCAGGATGTCGCAGTCTTTTTCTCCATGGAGGAGTGGGAGTATATAGAAGGACACAAAGATCTGTACAAGGACATCATGATGGAGGTTCCCCAGCCCCTCACATCACCAGGTAATAGACAGGACTAAATACACATGGCTTATAATTATCTGTATGTAAAGAATTCAGTCCCTGTATGTGTTTCTTCCAGTTCTATCCAGTAAGAGGACAACACCAGAGAGATGTCTCCGTCCTCTTCTTCCACAGCACTGTAAACAAGAAGATCCCGATGTTCCTCAGGATCATCAGGTAGATGGAGAGAAGGTGTCATGAGATCTCCCCTATGATGTGTAGATGGCTGTGAAGGTCTTGTGCTCAGTCTTGATTTATCTACCAGTATTATATGTTTTATACTTGTGTAATGAGAACGGTGGAGATGGCAGGATTAGAGCTGATCATAGATGTGACTTCTCCATCTGTTTGACTTGTACAATATTTGTTTCAGGGTGAAGATCTGACCCATATTAATACTACAGAGACATATATGTGGGGTGATGAGTGGTGTAAAGAAGAGATTCGTAGATATGACTACCCAGGTGAGTAGTAACCACTCAATGCAGAGAAGTCAGATATGGAATATATACAGCAGAGCTGAGTGTGCATGTACTGTTAATGCGGCAATGTTTTGTATATGTATGCGATGCAGACTGTACATAATGTGTGTGCTGTAAAACTATTTTTAGATCATATCACGGGCATGCCGATGGGTGGAGAGAATGATGCTGTCACGTTGCCGTCAGACTCGGGGCCTGCTGTCCCGGCCTCGGCCACTAGGAGGCGCCGGACTGTCACGTCGCCGTCAGACTCGGAGCCTGTTACGTCACAGGTCTCAGAGAAGTGCACGTATGGTATATCGTCACAGAAGTGGGGCCCTAGGCAGAGGGTCAGCGTTCGTCTAGACCTACCGTGCGTGATGCGTCGCTTCTGCGGATGCCAATTGGAGCTGCAGACTGCAGCGCGGCGACAGACACTGCCGCTAATCGACAATGCCCGTTAGCTGGCGCACTGTCGGATGCTAGCACTGTGGAGGATGCTATTGTGGCTGTAGCTTGCCACTGGCTGGTGCTGACTCTAAATTTAAGTCCCTATACACACTCGTAATATCAGAGGGAGGGGATCTTAATGAGTAATTCGCAGGTACATGCATCCATCATCATTCACACAGTTAGCCACTAGAGTCTATACTAGCGCATAGCCGATCGGCCATGCTAACCTTTTATAGCCGGGACCTTCCGGAAGCTTCCAGATCCCTGAGATGGACCAATCAGATCACGAGAAGGATCTGGGCATGTGACTCCCGATCTCCAATGGAAAATCGTCTCGTGAGCATGCCCAGTAGAGCAACGGGAGGACGTAGCCTCTGGAGTGGCTTGTTGCTGAGCAGCCTGCGATGCTATTGCTGGCCCAGAGGTGGCAGCAACAGCCAGTCCCACAGAGCTGGTCTGAGCAGAGCGTCTGGGACGCCGGGATTGCTGTGTAAGCTCCTGAGCGGTCGGTGGAGAATGGGAGACTGCTGAATGCAAGGCTCTGGATTCCTAGGGCCCCCTCCCCTCTGAGCCTCGCTACTCTCAAATGCTGCGATCAGGAGCTGGGCGTGGATGTTCTCCACTGGTTCCCAGGTCCGGGCCTCTGGACCATGACCCTTCCAGTCCACCAAATAAAACTTTTTGCCATGCACAATCCTGCATCCCACAATGGCGTTGACCTCAAACTCGTCCGAAGACAAGTCTGATGTCCCGGCAGATGACTTGGAAAACTGGGACGTGAACAGGCTTGAGAAGGGACACGTGGAAGACGTCAGAGATGGCCAAGTGTGGTGGCAGAGCCAGATGGTAGATCACTGAGCTGATCCGCTCGAGGACCTTGAAGGGACCAATGTATCGCGGCGAGATCTTGGAGGACTCGGCCCAGAGCTTGATATTTCGGGCAGAGAGCCACACCAAGTCGCCAGGGGCAAAAGTTGGAGCGAGGTGCCGATGTGTGTCGGCGGACTCCCTCATTCTCTCTTTAGAGGCTCGAATGGCATCCTGGGTGCGATCCCAAATGTCGCGAACCTCCACTGCCCAGTCTGCCACCCTAGAATCGGAGGAGGACACTGGCATCGGAACGGGGACGCGCGGATGCTGGCCGTAATTAAGAAGGAACGGAGTCTGACCAGTGGAATCAGCCACTGCGTTATTCAGGGCAAATTCAGCCCACGGTAATAAGGATGCCCAGTCATCCTGCCTGGCAGAGACAAAATGTTGCAGGTATGTGACCAGAGTTTGATTGGCTCTCAACCAACCCGTTCGTCTCGGGATGATATGCGGAAGACAAATTGAGCTCTATACTGAGTAGACTGCAGAGCTCCCTCCAAAATCGAGACGCAAATTGGGGACCTCGGTCACTGACTATTTTGTCTGGCATACCGTGCAAATGAAATACGTGCTTTATGAACAGTGCGACGAGACCACAAGCGGAAGGCAGCCGCGTGAGTGGCACCAAATGCACCATTTTAGAAAAATGATCGGTGACCACCCAGATGACCGTGCTGCCACCAGATTTGGGCAGGCCGACCACAAAATCCATGCCGACCATCTCCCAGGGTCTGTCTGCCACTGGCAGGGGATACAGTAACCCAGTCGGCCTCTGTCTAGAGGACCTGTTCCGAGCACAAGAGACACATGCCTGAATGTATTCTTTTGTGTCCCGAGCCATGTGCGGCCACCAATAAGACCTTGCCAGGAGCTCTGTGGTCCGTTTATTGCCAAAGTGACCACCAACCCTGGACGCGTGTGCCCACGCGAGGACCTCTGGTCGCAGGCGAGGATGTACTGCCTCAAGAGCGACCGGGGCCACGGTCCTCAGGCTCTCAGTGAGGACAATTAGCCGAGGCTCAGCCTCCTCTTCCTCCGCTGAGACCACCGAGCGAGAGAGAGCATCCGCACGGACGTTCTTCTCTCCAGACAGATAGTGCAAGGGGAAGTGGGAGAAGAAGAGCGACCACCTAGCTTGACGAGAGTTCAAGCGCTGGGCCGTTTGTAAATAGACCAGGTTTTTATGGTCAGTGTATACCCGATGTCTCCACTCGGAAAAGACCAATTTCATGGCCAGCAACTCCCTGTCCCTGATGGAGTAGTTTTTCTCCGCCGGTGAGAAGGTCTTTGAGAAGAAGAAGCAGGGATGCTTCCAACCTTGAGCATCCTTCTGGAAAAGGACTGCTCCTGCACCGACGGATGAGGCGTCTACCTCTAGGATAAAGGGTTTATCCACATCGGGACGGTGGAGGATAGGCGCGCCAGCAAAATGGGTCTTCAGAGATGAGAAGGAAGTGGAGACCTGCTCTGACCAAACCTTAGGATTGGCTCCTTTCTTGGTGAGAGTGACCAAAGGAGCTACCAGTGTGGAGAAGTGAGGAATGAACTGGCGGTAATAGTTAACGAACCCCAAAAAGCGATGCACCGCTTTCAGGGAATGGGGCTCCTTCCAGTCCATTACCGCTTGCAATTTGGCAGGATCCATAGCCAACCCCTGGGCTGAGATAATATAGCCCAGGAACGGCAAGGACTCCTGCTCAAACTGGCACTTCTCCAGCTTGGCGAAGAGAGAATTCGCCCGCAAACGGTCGAAGACCTTGCAGACGTCTCTCCGGTGAGAGGTCAAATCTGGAGAAAAGATGAGGATGTCATCCAGATAGACCACCACCGAGGTAGAGAGCATATCGCGAAAGACGTCGTTTTTTCGAAGTCCTGGAAGACAGCAGGCACATTACAGAGGCCAAAGGGCATCCTCCACTTGTCTCCCTCGCGTATGCGGATCAGGTTGTACGCCCCCCGTAGATCCAATTTCGTAAATATCCGGGCCCCTTGCAACCTGTCAAACAACTCAGAGATCAAAGGAAGAGGGTATTTGTTTTTTACTGTAATGGCGTTGAGACCTATGTAGTCGATGCAGGGGTGCAACTCCCCACTCTTCTTCTGCACGAAGAACCCTGCACCATCCTGCGACACCGATTTTCTGATAAACCCTCTTGCCAGGTTCTCCCGGATATATTGTGACATGGCCTCTGTCTCCGGGAGAGAGAGAGGATACACGCGGCCTCTAGGAGGTTCCGCGCCTGGCAATAGGTCTATCGGGCAATCGTAAGGATGGTGCGGCGGAAGCGTCTCCGCTGATTTTTTGGAGAAGACGTCCGCGTACTGCCCGTAGTGGCTAGGGAGCGCGGAAAGATCCGCGGGCACCTCCGTGGAGGCTACTTGAACACTGCCCGTCATTCACCTTCCCTCACAGTCCTTGCTCCAACCCAGTATACTCCCCGAAGACAAATGTATATGAGGTGAATGGCAACCGAGCCAGGGGACTCCGAGAAGCACCTGATCGATGCCATCTGGCAAAATGAACATTAACAAGGTCTCGTGGTGAGATTGAGAGCCCAAGGGGTGCTGTCTGATGGGTGACCTGAGATGGTAAAGGCATTAACCACCCTGATGGTCATGGGATGGGGCAGTAGCACCAGCAGAATAGCGTGCTTTTGGGTGAAGGACGAGGACATGAAATTTCCTTCTGCCCCGGAATCCACCGTGACCTCTACCTTCCAGGTGGAAGCACCGCTATCTAACGTCCCTCGGAATACTGGTTTGGGGGAAAAGGGCTTCATATCAGGTTGACCCCCATCTACTACCATGGTACGTGCTCGTTTTTTCGAGCGCTGCGGGCACCTGTTAGCCTGATGACCAAACTGTTGACACTGGTAACAGCGTGCGAAGCTTCGCACCGGACTCTACTTGGGACCAGTGCGTGACACCTCCGTGGGTTCAAGAGGTACCGAGAAGGTAGGAGCCAACCTAACCTTCTGTCTGGATAGAGCTCGCTCCAACCCGCGCTCAGTATAATGGAGATCAATGCGGGTGGAGATAGTAATCAGCTCCTCCAGAGCCCACCAAATTGGACCCAGTGGCCCCGCCCACCAAATCGGACCCTGAGGGGCCCCGCCCACCAAATCAGACCCAGAGTGGCCCCACCCACAAAATCGGACCCTGAGGGGCCCCGGCCACAAAATCGGACCCTGAGGGATCCCGTCCACCAAATCGGACCCTGAGGGGCCCCGCCCACCAAATCGGACCCTGAGGGGCCCACCCACCAAATCGGACCCAGAGTGGCTCCGCCCACAAAATCAGACCATAAGGGGCCCCACCCACCAAATCGGACCCTGAGGGCCCCCGGCCACAAAATCGAACCCTGAGGGATCCCGTCCACCAATTCAAGCCCTGAGGATCCCAGGCCACCGACTCGGATCCTGTGGGGCCCCACCCACCAAATCAGACCCTGAGGGGCCACACAGGCCAAAGTGGCCCCTGAGAGGCACCCACAGTTAAAACGGATCCTGACTTGAAAGTCTTGAAGGGGCAGCAAGCATGTCTCTCTTAAAGGGGCAGCCCGGGCTCCATTTCAAAGCACTATCTGTACTTCCTTCAGGAAATACACATCTAGTTAACTATGTTATGTAATATGACTTAAGGGCATAACAATTCAAAGTTTTTAAAATTGCACATTTTTCCACATTTATTCCATATTTCCAATATTTTCATAAATTAACTCACATTTTTTAAATTTATTTTTCTCATTAACATAAAGTATAATGTGTCCTCAAAATAGCATTGCAAAATCACTGGGCTATGTAGAAGTATTCCTGCGTTGTTATCACATTAAACTGTATTTGAAAAATTTGGCCTGCTCAGGAAGGTGTAAACTTGCTCCTATGGGTTAAAGGAAAAAATTGTTAACCCAGTTTTACACTTTCTGAAAGGTTATGACGTCTTTGGGCATGGCCATACTGCTCTGTTCTGCACTGAAGGACTTGTAACTGTCCTTGATTGTATGTCAGACACCACATAGTACAACTGCCGGGTCCCTTTGTGATTCCCCAATGAGTATTTCACTAAAAAAATAGTGGTGATAGACGCACTGAAACTTGAACTTATAAGGCTGGGTTCATACTGTGTTTAGGCAGTCCGTTAGACGGACTGCGTTACACCACTGCATAACACGGTGTAACACAGTCCGTTAACGCTGCCATTGCCCTCCATTGTCAGGCGCATCGCGACGCATGCCGTAAAGCGGCACGCGTTCACAATGTGCCATCATTCAGTGACGGAGCCTCGGACGCGGGCTGCAGCGTCTGAGGCTCCGTCACTGCTAGCGCTGATGAATCATCAGCACTAGCGGGTATAGCATAATGCGATTGCGTTATGCTATACCGTTTAACCAGCCCGTCAACGCTATGCGTTGAACGGGCTGGTGAACACAATGTGAACCTGGCCTAAGATGCTGGCTTCAACTCAAAATTTGAAAATTGCTAGAGAGCTGCTAGCGGCCTAACATCAGGATCTAGTGGTTCTTGATCCGATTGAAAATTAGAATTTTGGTACGTAACTTCCATTTTATATGGACATTTTGTATAGAAACATTGTGAAAGTATATATTTAAAGATTATTTTGTTTGAAAATAATTTATTTTGTTCTTGGCAGATGACGGTGACGGGAGATCAGAGGGACAACTGATATCTTTAGGTTTTAATTCAAATGACCTTGATATCATGCAAGATACAATAGAAGTATATTCCATTACTCCAGATTCACCATCATCCCTTCACAGCAAAAATCTATCATCTGATCTTGATAAACAGTTCCTCTCTTCTGATTCATCACAGACTATTAAGAAAACTAAGCAACACGAAAGAGGTGTTAAAAAGCAAATTGATTTTGCAGAAATTAATCCACTTTTGTTTTCAGAACATGGAAAAAGCATTTCTTTCATGCATGAAAAAATACACACTATGGAGAAAAGTTTTTCATGCTCAAAGTGTGGGAAAAATTTTAATCAGAAATTGGAGCTTGTGAAACATGAGATAAGGCACACATATTCATGTTCAGAATCTGAAAAATGTTTTAGAAATGCATTAAATCTTGGTAAACATCAGATAATTCACATAGAAGACAAGCCATATTCATGTTCAGAATGTGGGAAATGTTTTAAGTACAGATCAAATTGTTTTACCCATAAGAGAATTCACTCAGGGGACAAGCCATATTCATGTTCAGAATGTGGGAAATGTTTTAAAATTAAAGCACATCTTGATAGACATATGAAAAGTCACACAGGAGAGAAGCCATATTTTTGTTCAGTATGTGGGAAATGTTTTCTCATGAAAGAAACTCTTGTGAATCATCTAAGAACACACACAGGGGAGAAGCCATATTTATGTTCAGAATGTGGGAAATCTTTTAAACAGAAATCAAATCTTGTTATACATAAGAGAGTTCATACAGGGGAGAAGCCATATTCATGTTCAGAATGTGGGAAATGTTTTACAAATAAATCAAATCTTGTTAGACATCAGATGATTCACACGGGGGAGAAGCCATATTCATGTTCAAAATGTGGAAATTGTTTTACAAATATATCAAATCTTGTTAGACATCAGATGATTCACACAGGGGAGAAACCATATTCATGTTCAGAATGTGGAAATTGTTATACAAATATATCAAATCTTGTTAGACATCAAAGAACTCACACAGGGAACAAGTCATTATCGTACCTAGAAGGTGATAAATATTTTATTTGAACAACATAGTCTGTTGCTCTAAAAAAATTCAAGGGAGGTGCAAATTGTACAAGAAAACATGTAACAGAGAGTGTCAGCGTAAAGTCAAATATGTAAAAACTAAAGGAAAGCAATTTGGAAATTAACAAGGAGCTTTCACCAATTTTTTCACGTTGAACTGGACACAGTTTATAAGACCGCTTTCCATTTTGTGCTTTTTTACTTTGCATTGCAGAAATATTATCTAAGTATTTGTCACTTATTGAAAAGTAGCTTAAGCCCAAATGGGCTTTATGAGATAGTTTTCACTGAGGGTGTGGTTTTATTTTTTCTGTATGACATTGAAAAATCATAAGCAGGCAGCAACACTCGAGGAGGGGGAGGGAGAACACGCAACACAACTCAAGTCTTTTTCCTGTGTGAGATATATGACAGCCTGCTCAGCTCTTCCTGGATAGGATTACAAGTTGCCATGAGCATAACAGACTTGAGTGCTATTTTTATTATTATTATTATTATTTATTTATATAGCACCATTGATTCCATGGTGCTGTACATGACAAGGGGTTACATACAAATTACAGATATCACTTACAGTAAACAAACTAACAATGACAGACTTATACAGAGTGGAGAGAGGACCCTGCCCTTTCGGGCTTACATGCTACAGGATGGTGGGGAAGGAGACAGTAGGTTGGTGGGTTGCAGCAGTTCCGGTGTTGGTTGAGGTGATATCACTGGTAGTGGTGAGAGAGAAGGAGGTAGCGGGGTCATAGCAGGCTGTAGGCTTTCTTGAAGAGGTGGGTTTTCAGGTTCCGTCTGAAGGATCCAAATGTGGTTGATAGTCGGACTTGTTGGGGCAAGGAATTCCAGAGGATGGGGGCTATTTGGGAAAAGTCTTGGAGGCGGTCGGGTGAGGAGCGAATAAGTATGGAGGAGAGATTGAGGTCTTGGGAGGATCGGAGATTACGCGAGGGAAGGTATCGGGAGATTAGTTCAGAGACATATGGAGGAGACAGGATATAGATGGCCTTGTAGGTCAGAATTAGTAATTTGAACTGGATACGCTGAGGGAATGGGAGCCAGTGAAGAGATTTGCAGAGGGGAGAAGCGGAGGAGTAGCGAGGAGAGAGATGAATTAGTCGGGCGGCAGAGTTAAGGATGGACTGGAGAGGTGCAAGGGTGTTAGCAGGGAGACCACAGAAAAGGATGTTGCAGTAGTCGAGGCGGGAGATGATGAGGGCATGCACAAGCATTTTAGTAGATTGAGGGTTGAGGAAAGGACTGATTCTGGAAATATTTTTGAGCTGGAGGTGACAGGAGGTAGAAAGAGCTTGGATGTGCGGTTTGAAGGACAGGGCAGAGTCAAAGGTTACTCCGAGGCAGCGGACTTCTGGTACTGGGGAAAGTGTGATGTCATTAATTGTTATAGCTAGGTCGGGTAAAGAAGATCTGTGAGATGGAGGAAAGATGATGAGTTCAGATTTGTCTACATTGATTTTGAGGAAGCGAGAGGAGAAGAAGGAGGATATGGCTGATAGACACTCTGGGATTCTGGACAGCAGAGAGGACGTCTGGGCCAGAGAGGTAGATCTGAGTGTCATCAGCATAAAGGTGGTAGTGGAATCCGTGGGACTTTGAGTTGCCCCAGACCAAGTGTATAGATTGAGAAGAGTAGGGGTCCTAAAACAGAGCCTTGGGGGACTCCAACAGAGAGAGGGTGGGATGAGGAGGTGGTGTGGGAGTTGGAGACGCTGAATGTGCGGTTGGAAAGGTATGAGGAAATCCAGGATAGGGCAAGGCCTTTGATGCCGAAGGAGGAGAGGATCTGTAGTAGGAGGCAGTGGTCAACTGTGTCAAATGCAGCGGACAGGTCTAGAAGCAGGAGTATAGAGTATTGTCCATTTGATTTGCCTGTAAGTAGGTCGTAAGTAATTTTGGTCAGGGCTGTCTCAGTGGAGTGATGGGGGCGGAAACCAGATTGTAGATTGTCAAAGAGCGAGTTAGATGATAGGTGGGAGGAAAGTTCAGGGTGGACGTGCTGTTCCAGGAGTTTGGAAGCGAATGGGAGCAACGATATTGGGCGATAGCTGGACATAGCGGTTGGGTCGAGGGTTGGCTTTTTAAGGATAGGCGTGATTGTGGCATGCTTGAAAGCAGAAGGGAAGGTACCGGACGTTAGTGATAGGTTGAAGAGGTGGGTTAGGGATGGGATAAGTGTGGTGGTGAAGTTGGGTTGGAGGTGGGATGGGATGGGGTCAAGTGCACAGGTTGTGAGGTGCAATTTGGAGAAGAGGCGATTAAGTTCCACCTCAGTGATGTTGGAGAGTGAGGTTATGGGGTTTGGGCATTGGTCTGGTATACAAAGGGGTTGTGGTGATTGAGTGATGAATACTTGCCTTGTTTGGTCAATCTTGTTTTTGAAGTGTGTGGCAAAGTCCTCGGCAGAGATGAGGGAGGTTGGAGGAGGCAGTGGTGGGCGAAGGAGGGAGTTAAAAGTTTTGAATAACTGTTTTGGGTTGTAAGATAGGGAAGATACAAGGGTTGTGAAGTAGGCCTGTTTAGCAGAGGTGAGGGCAGATTTGAAATCGAGTGTTGCCTGTTTGAATGTGGTGAAGTCCTCTTGCGAATTTGTTTTCTTCCAGCGCCGTTCTGCAATCCTGGACACTATATAGGCTGTATATATGTGCTATAAAGGCCTCTTTACATTTAGCGATGCACCAGCGATCCGACCTGGTCAGGATCGCTGGTGCATCGCTAAATGATCGCTAGTGAGCTGTCACACAGGCAGACCTCAGCGATGCAGCAGCGACGCAGCGCACGATACTCACCTTTCACACACAGCGATCCTGACGTCTTCCCGCCCGCCTCCACGCGTCGCTCGTCGTCACAGCAGGAAGCCCAGCAGGAAGCTGACGACGAGAAATGGAGCCGGACATTCTCGCGCGATCAGCGATGGACAGCGTGGGAGCCGGTCGGAGGTAAGTATCACACATAGCGATATCGCTATAACGTCACAAAATCGGTGATGTTATAGCGATATTGCTATGTGTAAAACCCCCTTTACTGACACCTTTTAACTTTCATCTCCTAGCAGTCCCTGTGGAGATAGGGGCAGCACTGCTGAGTTTAGCTGTGTCATATTACAAACCCTCCTATTCTCCTTTTTTAGTGCTGCTGGCTCAGCGCTACTGCCACTCCTTTCACACTGCTTGTCTTGAGATGAGAGCTCAAAAGTGTCAATTATCACCCTTATGTCTGTTATGCTTACTGCAACTTGTAATTGCTGTGCAGTGAGATCAAGTTTGTCTTTACATCTCATACAGGAGAGATTTAAAGATAACCTGCTTACAATTTTTTTTGCTGGCTGCTTATGATCTCTCAACTTCATACAGAGGGAAGAAGTACACAACTTTAGTGGATACTATCTATCACCCACTTGGAGTTATCAGTTGCCAAATACTTTACCTCAACAACAGACGGGCAAGATAAAAAAAAAAAAATTGATTCTGCTGTTTAGCCACTTTACATCATGTGTACAGTTCAACCATCTAGATGTGGAGTTTGCTATTAAGTGCGTCATAGAAAGGGATAAACTATGAAAATATACATAATTGACAAGTCACAGCATCATCTTTAACAACCCAAAGTACAATGTTTTCATATTATTCTGCCCAGTTGTAAAAAATAAAATAAAAAACATCTTTGTTGTCTTTACTCTTGCTTCCAAAAAATTATACAGCTGCTTTAATGAAAAATAAACTAAAATGTAATTGAGGAAAAATTTTGTCATCTGCCACATACTAATTTTTGTAAACAGTTTTGGATTAAAAATGTTCAACTCATAAATGCCTCATGGGCTGTATTTTTCAAAATTAGTTCACTTCGGGTATAGGGCAGGGAGGTATCCGACTAATTAATGCCTCAGGGGCTCTGCAACTTCTATGTGGTAACCAGAAACTATTTAAAAAATAAAGTGGCGCTCCTTCCCTTCTGCCCAAACAGCAGTGTACAATCACATATTGCTGAATTGGGAAGAAATTGTGTAATAAACTGTGGGTTACTTTTTTCAGATTACCTCTTGAGAAAATTAATAAAAAAAAAAAAAATTTTTTTTTTTTTAATATAATGTTTAATTTTTACAAGTCCATGGTAAAGGAATCAGTGAAACACTTGTGAGGTCAAAATGCTTAGCAAACCTTTCCATGAATTCTTTGAGCGCAGTTGTTTTGCAAAAGGGGGTCACTTTTAAAGGTTATCACCATTTTGGAATTTCAGGGGCTCTTCAAATACGACATGATGCCTCCAACTATTCCTGTAAAATATGTGCTCCAAAAGTCAAATCGTACTCCTTCCCTCCTGAACCCTCAACAAGGTTAGTATGTGAAGAAGTGAGAATAACGCAGATGTGTTTTAGAGAGATATAGAAGAGTCACTTTGTATCTGAGGTAGAGGCAAGAAGGGACACAATGATCAAAGTGGTCATAGTGCCCCTGAATGCAATCACACTTACAAGTCTTTTCGGGGAAATTGGAAGCTTTGGAGTAATTTTGATTCACGGCGAATCAATGCTCAAATTAAGTTTTTTACAAAATTTGGCAAAACTGGTGACATTGAATTTCAGAAAATTGTCTTATCTCTACATAGTATTCTATAAAGCCATAAGTTTGAGTTAGGCAAGTCAAAGAAGAGCTGAAAATGTTCTCATTAGCGATTCGCAACAGACCAGCAAAAGCGCAGTCACAAGACACACTTTTCACAAGCCACCAATGCTAGGCAAGTCCTTAAGGGCCGTGATATTCTTCACTCGCTCTCGAAGGGGAGATGGGCTTTACAGAGCCCTTTCTGGACTGCTGATGCAGGACACCTGGCGTCTGATAACACGGACAATTCAGGTACAAGAACTAATTCCAAAGCTAGCACCATTAATTCCCAAATGAAAACCAAAAGGAAACCCTGGGACAACAGTTAATAAAGGAGAACCAATAATAACCATTAGCAACTACTGAGAAGCAACCAGAACCCAACCAGGAAGCACTCACCATACCACTACGCAAAGAAACTGAATAAACAGCATTAAATTGGATTAGAAGCAGGCCTTAAATAGCCAGCCCAAATCTAAGGATAACAATCAGGTGATGCAAACCTCCCAGTCATGTCCAGGAAGCAACTCCCTGCTCACCTATGCAGCATAGTGCACACATTCCCACCAATTTCCTAACAACAGGCTGGGCAGCATCCTGCATTGCCTAACAACCAGGAGACAGCGTCCCATGTTTCACCCGTCGCGAAACAAGTGGGAAGCACAGAGTCCCGAGTTCCCACATCGCTCACCACTTCCACACATGAGGCACCACCGTGTATAATCGCACCACCCACGCACGCAATAATTCTGCCCCCAGCACGGACACACTGGCGGAGCAGTCTGTAAACCAAATGACGAATGCGTCCACAGCGGGTATTCCTATCAGAAAATGAGCCAGTCAACTTGTTGTCCAAACTGTGTACAGCATAAATCAATGATTGTCTCTGTAATTGCATTCTGGTATATTCTGTGAAGCACTACGGCGTATCAGAGATAATATAGTTTGAAGACCTGGACGTGGTCCATAGGTGTTAGGGCTGGCGGAATGCACCAAATAATAAAGATGGTAATAAGGTGCGGTCGCAGCCCGGGGTCCACCATGCAGGGGTGTTAACCTGCTTCTCAGCAATGGCGGATGCTATATGGCGGTATACTATAAGAACACGCGGGTTATCATCACCCGGTGTGTACAGGGGCGGACTCTGTTGCTTCACAGAGCCGCACTACCGCTGAACATAAACGCCGGAGCCTGTTTGTGCTCACAGAGCTCGGCTAAAAGAGCGCACAGTGTACGGCCACAGAACTCTACCCCAAGGACACGGGGTTAGAGTCCTTCTAGGCCCACTGAACGCGCGGCATCGCTGCCGCGAACGCCGCTATAGACGCTGACTATGGAGCACGTGCACTGAGGCATGCCGAGTCCCTGGTGAGGACTGATGCCTGACTCAACCTCTGTCCTACCTACGCCTAAGCCTGGGCGCTAGCAGGCTAGGCTGCACAACACATGCGTACCAAGGGTACATACATCACTCACTTCACATAGTCTGTAAAAAAACCAGTCTATCCTAGCGCATGGGCGAGCGGCCATGCGAACCTTTTATAGCCACGGGCATCCGGGACCTTCCTGGCTTCTCAGATGGGCCAATCCGAACCCGAGCAGGACCTGAGCACGTGACCCTCGATCTCAAATGGGTGATCACTCTCTGTCCTACCTAAGCCTAAGCCTGGGCGCTAGCAGGCTAGGCTGCACAACACATGCGTACCAAGGGTAGGGGTTTCTTAATGGGTCATTCACCAGAGACATTCATGCGTGCATACATCACTCACTCCACATAGTCTGTAAATACAGTCTATCCTAGCGAGCGGCCATGCGAACCTTTTATAGCCACGGGCATCCTGGACCTTCCTGGCTTCTCGGATGGGCCAATCTGAACCTGAGCAGGACCTGAGCATGTGACCCTCGATCTCCAATGGGAGATCACTCCACGGGCATGCTCAGTGGCCCGACATGAGGACTTAGTCCCTGGAGAATCTTGCTGCTGAGCAGCATGCATTGTCATAGCTGTGCCAGAGGTGGCAGCAGCAAGTAAACCCATGGAGTTGGCCTGGACAGAGCACTGGGACCGATGAATCTGCTGAGCAGGCTCCACTGCGGCTGAAGAAGAATGGGAGACCGCTGGGTGCAAGGCTCTGGATTCCTGCTGTGCAGTGGCAGGAACCCGACGCCTAACAATAATTAGAGACGAGATAAATCCAGTGCCACCCCAGACGTTTGAAATGTCTAGTCCATAGCTAGAGCAATTTCCTAGAATAGCCCTGGAAAAAAACAACCAGAGAAGTTAAGTATATACCTTGCTACAATTGTGCAGCCAGACTCTGATTCATGTTATCTGTTGTTTGGGAAGTATGAATCAAATAACCTTTAAAGGGAGTCTGTCACCCCCTTTTTGACCTATAAGCTGCGGCCACAGCCATCAGGGGCTTATCTACAGCATTCTGTAACAGTGCTCAAATGGCATGGGGAAGACCCCTGGAAGCATTTATGACTCCCAGGTCATTGCTGTGAACAATGTTGTCAGAGTCTTGCACCACTTTTACAGACTTCCAATAAAACATAGAAAAACAACACCAAAATGTATTTTCCTGGGAAATATGTTAAGGAACATCCTTTCTAGAATAATGACTTGTTTATAAGGCAAAATAAATAACCAAAAACAAAAATTCTCCTCCACACCTTGGGCTATGTTCACACATAGTGTTTTTGATGCATTTTTGAACTTTAGCATTGCTTTCAACCAAGACAAATGGATTCACTCGGAAATGTCATTTTAACATTCTACAACCTTTTCTGGCCATGTGGTGTGTGACACATCATCAGACACATCCTGTTTAATTTATGAAAGAGGGACTCTGAAAGTCACAAAGCCTATTTTTATAGGGCCATCAGGCGGCCTTTACTATTCTTAAAGGGCCAGCAGTTGGCCCTTATTATTCTTAGAGAGTCATCAGCCGGCTATGCTTTGTTGTTCCCATTATTAAACAGTGGGTCTCCTATACTGTTATTGCATATGCAGTGAGTGACAGGGCAGCCCAAAATTTGGACACACCCCAATACTCCTTTGAAGAGACGTACAGGAGGGCCCCCTGAAAACAGTGTTCCCATTATTAGGAAGTGGATCTCCCATACTGTGCAGTGAATCAGTGAATGCAAGGGCCGCCAAAAATTTAGAGGCACGCCAATGCCCCTTTGAAGAGATGTAGAGGAGGGTCTTGTGGTGCCCCTGCAGTCTGGCCGTCACATTGGTATTGCCTCCCTAACCAGTGGCGATATCATGTCTGGAAGTAAATGATGCTCCCTATACTAAATAAACCACGCGTCCATACTCAAGCCCATCCCTGACCAAACGGGGGAGCACAAGCCCTTAGTTTGTAGGGTGACTGCCTCTTCTGGCTGGGGGGAGAAGAGAGAGAGGGCAGAGTAGTGTGTGGAAGGGAAGAAGGAGCACGTGGAGTTTCCAGGGTTGAAGCTGTCATGATACCAGTGCTGGGTGACTGGCACTGCTGGGATTAATGTTCTGACCTCAGTGCAGACTCTCACCTGCACACCTGGGACCTATTATGGTGGCCTCTCATTGGTTCTGGAGAGGCTTCTTATAGCCTCAGGAAGCTCCCATCCCCCGTCAGTTATACTTTCGCTCTTGGCATTGTGTGGTGACCCCTGAGTGTGTTAGTGCTGTGTTCTGGTTGCTTGATTCTCTGTGTATGACTCGGTCTGTTCTCTGGATATTGCTTTGGATTCTGCTTGGTACCTTCTACGTCTGTTTGGTTTTGATCTCTGCTTGGCCCTGACTATCCATTCTGTCTCATCCCTGGTACTTTACTGATATCTTGTGTATGACCTTTGGCTTTGTCTGACCTCCAGTCTGTTTATCCCTCCTGTACTTCACTTGCCTGTACTGTGCATGACTCCCGCTTTGCCCGACTTTGAGGTTTCTACCTTCTTTGAAAGCAGGACGCTAAACCCCGCCCCCTTGCAGTAACATGACGGTTCACATGACCTTAGGTCCTGTGCCGGCTTGCTAAACTTCTACATTCAGGTCCTGTGCATCTTTATTTTCCGGCTGTTCTTGTCCCCAGGGGTCCCTATGGTGCGGGTGAGTCCCTGCTTAGCAGAGGCTGTACGCCGGCACTGTCAGGACCCTGACATTATAACTGACCATTAAGTTTTTGGGGGGTTTTTTTATGCAGAGAGTTATGGATCCCATACAGTCTCTGGCTGACCAGATGAAAAGTCTGAGGCTGGTTTCACACTTGCGTTTTTTTGCGCTGTATTTTAGCGCTAAAAACGTATGCGCTTTTTTCCCCTACATTTTGCATGGGACGTGCTTATGTGCGCATACACATGCGTTTGTATGCGTTTTTACACGCATGCGTTTTTTTGTGGTGTGGGCTCGGGCGCACAAAATGCATCCTGTTGCATTTTTGGGGCGTCCGACTTGCCTTAAAAAAACGCATGCGCGTGCAATGCGTTTTTTTTACAGCAAGACACCTATTGTAAGTCTATGGGTGCGCATACGTGCGCATTGGCATGCTCATGTATGCGTTTTTTTGCGCATGCGGTTTTTGTTGACCATTGGTTAGACAATGGAAATTAGGGGTTTGGGTTAGAGTTAGCGTTAGTTAAGGGGGGTTAGGGTTTGGGTGTGGGTTAGTATGGTTTGGTTAAGGGTTAGGGTTTAGGGTTAGTTAGGGTTGAGGGTTAGGGTTTGGGTTAGGGTTAGTAGGGTTTGATTAAGGGTTAGGGTTAGTATGGTTTGGTTAAGGGTTAGGGTTAGGGTTAGTGTTAGTATGGTTTGGTTAAGGGTTAAGGTTAGGGTTAGTAATGTCATGGTTTGGGTTAGTGTTAATTCTAACCCTATCTTGATTTTTTTGGTGAGGCCAACTAATGTTGGAAAAAAACACAAACGCGGTAAAAACGCACTAAAAACGCATACAAACGGATAAAAACGCTGCGTTTTTTTCATGCATGCACATAAAAATGCTTGAAAAAAACGCAGCATTTGTATGCGTTTTTTTGTGGGAAAAACGCGCTGCAAAAAAAAGCAAGTGTGAAAGTAGCCTTAGTCGGATGTTTCAGGGTTTATCTCTAGAGCAGCAAGCTTTGGCTCGTTCTCAGCAGCTGGTTTCTGAGACAGTGCGGGGGGCTTTAGCTGCTGGGTCTCTGGGGGTTGGGGTGAGTGATGTTGTTTTGGTGTCCCCAGAACCACCTGTTAAACTGCCTGACTTTTTTTCTGGAAACAAAAAGGAGTTCAGGGTCTTCATGGAGGGGTGCAAACCTTTTTTTAGTTTGAGACCACGTTCCTCTGGGGACGAAAGTCAGAAGGTTGGGGTCATTATGTCTCTGTTAAGAGGGTCCCCACAAGCTTGGGCTTTCTCCCTTCCTCCCACTGCCCCTGAGAGAGTGTCTGTGAATGCATTCTTTGAGGCCCTCGGGCACATATATGATGAGCCGGACCGAGTGCGATTGGCAGAGGACATGGTGATGAGCGTCTGTCAGGGGAAACACTCAGCTGAGTGGTTTTGTACTGAATTCCGCCACTGGGCCGCAGAGGTCTCTTGGAACGACGCCGTACTCCCAGGACTCTTTCGCAGAAGCTTGTCCAAGCGGCTGCAGGATGCCTTGGCATTACATCCCCCACCTAACTCCCTCGAGGACGCCATGACCCAGGCCGCCCGGATGGACCGCAGGCTGCGGGCCAGAGGGGTGATGCAGGTGGAAACTCCATTGTTCCCCAGTGGAAAAGAGACTGCCCCTGAGCTCATGGATGTAGGCGCCCTCTCCCTGAAGGATACAGAGAGGAAACGCCGGAAGGACAAGCAGTTATGCTTTTACTGCGGTAAAACGGGACATTGGAAAAGGGAGTGTCCTGATTGCCCGCCTTCAACCCGGTCGGCGGGAAACGACTAGGTCTGGATAGTCAACGGGGAGACTACTTAGACCCTCAGGTACCCTTTTCCTCATTTTCTAAAGTGTTACTGCATGTGGATCTGTTTGAGGACGGTAGTTCTTTTTCCTCTACCGCCTTTGTGGACTGCGGATCATCGATTAACCTCATTGACTCCCAATTGGTCACACACTGTAAGATAGGGACAGTTAGGCTCAAGGTTCCGATCAAGGTGATGGCCATTGACTCCTCTCCCCTCACTAAGGAGGGAATTCTCTTTATGTCTGACTTGTTTTTCCTCAGAGTGGGCGCTACTCATGTGGAAAACCTAAGTTGTTTTGTTCTGGACAATCTACCTGCAGGGTTGGTGTTGGGCATGCCCTGGTTACAACGTCATAACCCAGTTATTAACTGGAAAACAGGGGAGATTGTTCAATGGGGGTTTAATGATTTTAAGTTATGTGATAAATCCGCACTGCTGGTTGAACCTGTTAAATCTGTGTCTGTATCATCTGTCGAGCTGGAAGGTATTCCGGAATGCCTGAAGGACTTCGAAGATGTATTCTCCGAAAGCGAGGCCGAGACATTGCAGCCACATAGATCCTTTGACTGCGCTATTGAGCTGGTCCCGGGGGCTAAATTACCTAAAGCCCGTCTGTTTAATTTGTCCGGTCCAGAGCGCTTGGCTATGAAGGAGTACATTGCTGAAAGTCTGCGCAAAGGACACATACGTCCTTCAGTCTCACCTGTGGCGGCAGGTTTCTTTTTTGTAAAGAAAAAAGTTGGCGGGTTATGTCCCTGTCTCGATTTTCGGGAGCTTAATCAGATTACGGTACGGAATACGTACCCCCTTCCGTTGATTCCCGATTTGTGTAACCAACTATCAGGGGAAAAGTGGTTTTCTAAACTGGATCTTCGGGAGGCATATAATTTGATAAGGGTCCGAGAGGGGGATGAATGGAAAACCGCGTTCCTCACGACTGAGGGACTGTTTGAAAATTTAGTCAGAATTTCATCAACATGGTATTCTCGGATCTCATTGGTCGTTTTGTCGTTATCTACTTAAATTATATTTTGATATACTCCTCTGGCAAGCATTCTCATTTGGAACATGTACGAACTGTTCTCCAAAGACTGAGAGAAAATCATCTGTATGCCAAATTGGAGAAATGTGTATTCTGTGTGCAAGAATTGTCTTTTTTGGGATTAATTGTATCCCGTGAGGGTTTTCGCATGGACCCCAAGAAGGTACAGGCAATTGCGGATTGGGTGCAACCCCGAGATCTTAAGGGTCTTCAGTGCTTCTTGGGGTTCGCCAATTATTACTGCAATTTTATCCGGGGGTTTTCGCAAATGGTAAACCTCTCACGGATCTAACATGCAAAGGTGCGGATGTGAGAAATTGGTCCTCACTCGCAAAAGAGGCCTTTGCGACGCTGAAAAAATGTTTTATGTCTGCTCCTGTCTTGGTACAGCCAGATCCTTCCAAACCATTTGTGGTGGAGGTTGATGCCTCCGAGGTGGGGGTGGGGGCAGTGTTATCCCAAGGGTCTGCCACTCTAACCAACCTCAGGCCATGTGCTTTCTTTTCTAGGAAGTTCTCTGCTGCTGAAAGAAATTATGATGTAGGCAATAGAGAGCTTCTTGCGGTCAAGTTGGCGTTTGAGGAATGGAGGCACTTTTTGGAGGGGGCCAGTCACCCGGTTACTGTGATCACTGATCACAAAAATTTGTCATACATTGAGTCTGCTAAAAGATTAACGCCCACACAGGCCCGTTGGTCACTTTTTTTTTCTCGTTTCCAGTTTACTATTACATTCCGTCCAGGGTCAAAGAATGTCAAGGCTGACGCCTTATCTCGTAGTTTTCACCCTGTGTCTGCCCCTGAGCCACCGTCCTCCATCCTGCACCCTGGGGTGGTGTTAGCAGGGATCTCGTCTGAATTGGAACGGGAAATTGAGGGGGCCCAGTCGCTGGCTCCTGCGGCCAAGCCAGGGGGCAAGTTGTTTGTCCCAGAGCAACTTCGCCTTAAACTCTTGGAAGAGTTCCACGAATCCAAGCTGTGTGCTGACCCTGGTTTATCAGCCACGCGATTTGCGGTGGCTAGGATCTTCTGGTGGCCTACTCTTGGTTCTGATATAAAGAAATTAATTTCTGGTTGTGGGGTCTGCGCTCGTTCTAAAAGCTCCCATAGCCGGCCGGCGGGGGAGCTGATGCCCTTGGAAGTTCCCAAAAGACCGTGGACCCATCAGTCCATGGATTTTATTACCAATCTTCCCTCTTCCAGGGGTAATACGGTGGTATGGGTAGTGGTGGACAGATTTTCAAAGCAGGCTCAGCTCATTTTGTACCCCTGTCCGCATTACCTTCTGCTGAGACCTTATCCAGATTGTTTGTGCAGCATGTGGTCCGCTTGCATGGGGTACCCCTGAATGTGGTGTGTGATCGTGGTGTGCAGTTTGTGGCTAAGTTTTGGCGTGCTTGCTGCAAAAAATTAGGGACATCTCTGTCCTTTTCGTCTGCATACCATCCTGAGAGTAATGGTCAGACGGAACGCACTAATCAGTCTCTGGAACAGATCTTCAGATGACTGACTTCTGCTAGACAGAATAACTGGTGTGATATACTGCCGTTGGCTGAATGCCTTCAATAGTCGGATGAGTCAATCCACTGGTATGTCCCCTTTCTTCATCAACTAAGGGTTCAGTCCTCATTTTGGTGAGTTTTCTCATCTGGATACGGGGTGCCCCGGGGCTGAGGACTCTGTTCAGTGGTTAAAAGATACATGGGCAGAAGTCCAGCGGCGTATATCTAGGTCTCAAGGCAGGTATAAGTTTTTCGCGGACAGGAAACGAACACCTGGTCCCATGTTTCAGGTTGGAGAGAAAGTTGGCTCTCCACACGAAACATTAAGTTAAAGATTCCGTCAGCCAAGTTGGGCACCAAATTCATTGGCCCGTACAAGATTGTGGAAAAAATCAACCCAGTAGCGTACAGGCTGTGCCTTTCACCCTCTTTCAAGATCCCTAACGTCTTCCATAGATCTCTACTGAAGCCGTTTGAAGCAGTCCGGGGAGAATCCGAGTCCGCTGCCCCTCCGGTTTCGGTTGAGGGACATGTGGAATATGAGATTGGTCACATCGTAGATTCTAGGTTGGTACGGCGGTCAGTACAGTACCTAGTTCATTGGAAGGGGTATGGGCCGGAGGACAGGTCCTGGGTGCTGGCCCGGTTGATGCATGCGGATCGTCTGGTTCGGGCTTTCCATGCTAGATACCCGGGCAAGCCTGGGGGTCCAGAGGCCCTCCGTTGAGAGGGGGGTACTGTCATGATACCTGTGCTGGGTGACCGGCACTGCTGGGGTTAATGTTCTGACCTCAGTGCAGACTCAAACCTGCACACCTGGGACCTATTATGGTGGCCTCTCATTGGTTCTGGGGAGGCTTCTTATAGCCTCAGGAAGCTCCCATCCCCTGTCAGTTATACTTTCGCCCTTGGCATTGTGTGGTGACCCCTGAGTGTGTTAGTGCTGTGTTCTGGTTGCTTGATTCTCTGTGTATGACTCGGTTTGTTCTCTGGATATTGCTTTGGATTCTGCTTGGTACCTTCGACGTCTATTTGGTTTTGATCTCTGCTTGGCCCTGACTATTCGTTCTGGGGCTTTACCTTTAACTCGTACTTCTGCAGCCGGCCGAGCACCTGCCCCGACCGCTTCAGGTGGTCCTCGAACGTGGCGGAGTACTTTAGATGATAATATCCTGGTACTTTACTGATATCTTGTGTATGACCTTTGGCTTTGTCTGACCTCCAGTCTGTTTATCCCTCCTGTACCTCGCTTGCCTGTACTGTGCATGACCCCCGCTTTGCCCGACTTTGAGTTTTCTACCTTCTTTGAAAGCAGGACGCTAAGCCCCGCCCCCTGGCAGTAACATGACTGTTCACATGACCATAGGTCGTGTGCCGGCTTGCTAAACTTCTACATTCAGGTCCTGTGCATCTTTATTTTCCTGCTGTTCTTGTCCCCAGGGGTCCCTACGGTGCGGGTGAGTCCCTGCTTAGTGGAGACTGTACGCCGGCGCTGTCAGGACCCTGACAGGAGCTATGGAAGGCTCACCCTAGGATTAAGAGGAGAGCAGGCCACTAGAATCCTGGGATACCATGGATTGCAAGTCCTGAGAGCAGAATCTGGAGACCGGGGGACTGCAGGTTCTCTGGCCTCCTCTGCAGCACTAAAAGCACCACATTACAGAGGGCTCAGAGCTGGGACTGAGAGAACAGCTTGCAAAGAGCTCACAATGTATGCTGGCTGTAGCTGCTACAGAACAGACAACCAGGGAGTACAGATCAGCTGATAAACTGTTGAATCTCCAAACAGACAGGCAGAGAAAGGATGTCTTAGGGTACCATTACACCTAGCGACTCACCAGCGATCCCGACCAGTGATATGACGTTGTCAGGATCGCTGGTGAATCGCTGGGTGGTCGCTAGTGAGCTGCCACACAGGCAGATCTCACCAGCGACATCGCTGGGGTCGGGGGTCGCTACTTACCTGTCAGACGCGGCGATCCTGCGTCCTCCCGCCCGGCTCCATGCGTCGCTCGTCGTCACAGCAGGAAGCGCCGCAGGAAGTGACCGACGAGGAATGATCCAGGAGCTTCTCACGTGATCAGCGATAACCAGCGGGGGAGCCGGTCGGAGGTAAGTATCACATGCAGCTATATCGCTAGCAATATCGCTGCAACGTCACAAAATCGGTGACTTTACAGCGATATTGCTAGCGATATCGCAGTGTGTAACGGGGGCTTTATTCTACCCACTTAGAGAAGTGGACTCCAGCTGCTTCCAGACTAGCCAGATCCTGGACCTGGTGATCAGAACCCCTGAATTCAACCTGAATCCATCATCAAAAGACAAAAAACTGATGGCACATCCAGACTATTGTGAATAGGTGCATATCAGAAGTAGCTACCTCCATATACAATATACAAGAAGGGTTGCACTCTATCAAGCTAAAGCATGTCAATGTGGAATATGTGAAATTTGAATAGCAATATGGCTTTGGAGTATTGGGAAAAAATATGAGACGCTTAGCATAAAATTTGGCCAAATATTATCTGCCCATCAACCATCGTCAAGGTGGTCAGTCTGATGGGTCCCTGACCTGTGTGAATACCTCTCTAAGGCTGATGTCTGAATTCCTGGGTGAATGTGGACACCTCTGTCAGCAATGCCTGCATTTATGGGTAAGTGGGACCTGCTGTAATTAAAATCACCACCTGGCAGAGGGCGGAGTGCTCGGTCAGTAAGCTAACATACGAAAGACAAAAAACTGTCTGGCACATCCAGACTAGTGTGAATAGGTGCATACCAAGAGGAGCTACCTCCATATACAATATACAAAAAAAAGTTGTACTCTATCATGCTAAAGCATGTCAATGTGGAATATGTGAAATTTGAATAGCAATACAGCTTTGGAGTATTAGGAAAAAATTGACTGAGACCATCTTGACCATCCATCAGCAGTAAAGATAAAGACTGAACTCCTTCGCCTTCTCGCTTCTTTCTGCTGCACTGCTCATTAGAACCCCCATTATCACCCCAGGGGTATGTTCTTATTGAGGGGTGTGACGCACCTTGCTGCATTTCCATCTATCCCCTGGGGAACCCCACTTGCAGCGCTGGCCATCCCTGGCCAGACACCTCAGCTGGCATCACGATAAAACCATAAACTATTATCCCCCTGTAGATACTCCCCTTTCACTTGTCTGGTCAAGGCCACGATTCTGGGCAATTGCCACTGTAATATCCCCGATAGACTGCCTGCCTGGCTACCAAGTACCCCCGGCCCGCGTGACCGCGACAAGATTAGTGTCACGAACAGGATAATTAGCCGCCGCTAAGCGGAGAGCTGTGCGCCTAATATCTGCTTCTTAACTGTTTGTGAACTGTGTAAGGTGCTGCATGCTGTGTGGTGCATTGGAACTTTGAGAGCGACCGTAACTGCAGCACATGTGGAGTTAATCATATGCAGGGTGCCCCATCATGGGCGGAGTCTCGGAAATGGCACCAAAAGAGGCCCCTCCCACTTGCATACACTGTGCTTTGAGTGCTTGTCCTTCCAGTGAGGAGGTGCCAGCCCCCTGCCTCAGACTGTATGGAGAAATTGCTGCCTCCCCTTGCATTAGAATGTGCCAGCCCCTCTCTGCATAGACTGCCTTACTATGGTGGTCACACTGATCCACCCCTCTGCACTGAGAAGTGTGTGTGTGCTGGGGCCCCCTGCAAGGGGTAGTGTGTGAGCCATCCATCCATCCATCCATTCGACCATTCAAGCTGCTACCAGCTCCTGTGAATGCAATGTGAGAAACTGGGAAACAAGAGTGCAACTGTACAGTGACCAACAGGGTAGTCCTGGTCACTGGCTTTGCAAGGAGTAACGAATTGCAGCATCCGGAGCGGTGAGTAACACCCCGGCAAGGGTTAACTGGGGGGGAAGATGCCTGACTCCAGTGTCCCCCCCAGTAGCGGCTGCTGCGGACTACCGCTGTCCATGTCTTATATACCAGGTGCAGCCTGGTTGCCACAGTATTCGGGAGAATCTCACCAAGACTGCACAGCTTGTTTAATGTTTATACATTGACCGAAGGACAGAGTCTCAGCATACTAACCGGCCAACCCACTGGTGCCGCCCAGAGGGAAGTCAAATCCTGACCAGATGCTGATAACCAGACTGTCAGGAGCATTTTTGCTAAACTACGGGACACTTTTGATTCGCGAACTGCGCCTGAGATAAAGATGCGGCAGACATAGGGCGCAAGACAGTATCAGAGACTACGCACTGACTTTGCAGGAGGCGCTGCGAGCCATCAAACAAACAGATCCAGGCAGTGTGCAGGATGAGGACAAGATGCTGAAGGAGCAATTCATTGAGGGCTTGCTGTCCGACTCACATGAGATTCAAATGCGTATAATGTCTTTGCAAAATCCTGATATGGACTTTGCTCAATTGAAATTCATGCAATATGGGAGACAACTTATGCCAAAACTGAGCTAACTAACCTCTCGGAGATTCTGTACCACCAGGGGGCAGCATCCGTGCCTCAAACACCTGTTGAACCATATGCTCAGACACAGAGTGCTGACTACACTGCAGATGTACAAATGCAAGTACAGGAACTAACAGAGTATGGCTACCTTGCTTAAAACTGTCCAGTATCTGCAGGCATCTTTCCCTACAGAGAGGAACCAGCTAGCATTGAGCTCTGATGACCTGCCATGGCGATAACAGAGGAGAAGACCACTGACCTACACCAGGAGGCGGTCGACAGACCACTTCAACTCATCTCGACGACCCATCTGCCGAAGCTATGTAATTAAGAAATAAGGTGCACTACATAAAAGGGCATAAATGGCATAAGTACAATGTCACGATCCATTTTTGGATTTGTGGCAGCTCTGGTTCCACTCACATTAAAACTTTTTTCCTTTCAGGCCAGCGAGGGTTAAATGCATTTTTTTCCCACTGGCAAGCTGGTGTTACTGCAATGCTGCTGGGTTAGCTGATGTTGCTGGTGACAGATGCATCAGCTGACTGTTGGTGATACAGTTAATCTTTGGAGACCAGCCTTTGCAGACGCAGCTCTCTGACGTCAGCCAAGTCTGGTGTTTGGAGTCCTGTTGCTGTGCTATCTGTGGTGTGGAGTTAAGCAGCGGTGTGCACAAGCTAAGTATTATATTTTTGTTACCTTGTCCCTTTGGTGTCTGTCACTTCCCCCTATGTGTTTTATCTGCAGAGGTGAGGCTAGAGCTCCTTGTCGGCCAGTGCACTAGCCAGGGCAGATCTAGGTGACAAATAGGGACGAGGTATCCTGACGTCGGCGGGAGAAGGACCTACATAGGGTGTTAGGTGAGATCAGGGATAGCCTCAGGGTTTAGTTCAGGAGGTGACCGTCCCTGATTACCTACTGTCAGGGCCTTCCTCTCCCCTATTCCATCGGTGTTGTGTTGTTGTGTCGCTTGGTGACCGACCAACCGTTGGGTCGTGTCACACTGGTCAGTCACTCCGTGACATGCAGGTACTGCAACATGCACAGGAAGAAAATATATCAAAGAAGGGGAGAAAAAGTCAATGCATGAACACAGCGCACTCCTGGATGAGAAAAAAATATCAAAATACTTTATGAAGGACAGACAAAAAACACCCAAGATGATTAAAAACATTTAAAAACAATATGAGACAACACAATCACATCCCTGGAATAAATAGAGTCCATATATGAACCGTGACACAGATGAACAAACTCATGAAAATACCACAGGGGTCTATATACAGAGTTGTATATAAATGGGATCTTTACTGCTAGGGCGACTCAGACAAAAGAAACAACCAATGAAAGGTATGCAGTATACACAATATCAAACAATATCAGTAACGTAGATGGGCATCCCCAAGAACCGTGATAAAGTGCATGCAAAAATTTGGGCCCAACATGAAAAATCATAAGCAGGTGGAAGCAGTTGGGGAAAAAAGACTGCTGGAATGTAAAGGAGTGTATACAATATGCTGTATATGCATGTAATTTGGGAGCCAAGAAGAGATAAATATGGTAAACAGCCCAAAATATAATAGCCTGTTGTGAGTTCATTTTTCCCTTCACCAATGAGGTCTGATGAACTCCCTCTTCTGGCGAAGGAAGGTAGTGAGGCTGATTACCAAACAGCTGAGCAGGTGGATGATGACTGGGTCACAGGAACTGATGACTGGATATAAGGCAGCCGACGCCCTGCTGCCTTGCTGGTGATTTTCCTGCTGGATTCTTGGAGACCAGTCTGATTTCTGCTTCTCAAAGCTAAGTTTTGCTCTGCTTTTTGTACACTTTAGTTCTGGTTTTTGTTTGCCTTGTTTTTTGGAGTTCAGCCATCCCCGGCCGGGGGTGAGCTGAATTCCATTTTTGTCTCTGATCTGTTGATCTCTGGCTCTGTCTTCAGAATATACCTGAGTGCTGATATAGTCTTTTTGAAGCCTAGCGACTTCAGGGCCTGTTTTTCCTATTAGTCTGTTGGTACATTTTTGGATAGGGTTTTTGCGGATTGCAGACAGCAGCTTTTCTATCCTGTCCTATTTAGTTAGCTTAGGCCCCATCATTTGCTCAACCTATCTTTCTATCTATGTTAGTGTTTTTCATCTTGCTTCACAGTCATTATACTGTATGTTGGAGGCTGCCTATTGCTTTGGGGTCTGCTCTGGGGCAGCTTAGATTTCCCCTTTCTACCCATTGTGATCGATGGCATCCCGTTAAACGCCCTCTTGGACACCGGTTCTCAGGTAACCACTATGCCTCACATAGTGTATAAATGATATTGGGCTGATACTGATTTTACTCGCCGCCCTGATGGAGACTTAACGGTGATAGCAAGTAACGGTCAGCCCCTGCCTCAAGTGGAGTATAAAGAGGTTGCCGTTAAGGTGGGGAGGGTGAAACTCGAATCTCAGGGTGAAACTTGTATATCCGGGTTTGATAGTGGTTGATATTGACAAATGTGAATGTAACCTTATGGTCACTTTGGGACGAATGTCATTGAGAACTGTCTTAATGAAATCATTGTCCTCCTGCAACAAGTAGCTGAGAAAGCCAACCCCAGACAATGGGCCCTGCACAAGGAGATTAGAGCCCTCATGCAGCGACAACAGGTGGAGTTGACCTGTGAAGAGCTTGGCAGCATAAAGGTGAGCGACCTCTACCCCATTGTGCTTTACCGCAGGAGTGAGATTATCATATGGTGCAGAAAAGCCATAGGTATTAGAGGCCTAGAATATCAGGCCTTAGTCTAGCCAGTCTACTCTGACAGCAGGCCCACTGTCATGACTGCTAGAAGCAGGGCCGCAGCTATAATGAGCCAAGTTGAGCCAGGTGCTGAAGCGGCAGGCAGCAGGGGGCAGCATTATGCGCTCCTCTACCCGCAGCACCTACAATTTAGCCTCTGCACGCTGGTGCTGCGGATCGTGCAAGAGGCTGTAATTGATGAGATCACAGAGGGAAGGAGTCAGGGGCCCCCTGATCATGTGACCCCTGACTCCTCCCCTCCTGTGATCTCATCACAGGTCCTGTGCGCATCAGCCCTTGTTTTATGCAGGACTCTGCTGTCTGTGCTGGCTGTCATCGTCCTGGATGAGGGAAGTTTATTTGTGGGGTCCGAGGGGTTTACATGGTGTATGTGGCAGAGCCGCGAGTGTGTGAGGTGTACGGAGCAGAGCTGCAAGTGTACAAGGTGTACGGAGCAGAGATGTGTACGGAGTGGAGCTGTGTGTGTACGAGGTGTACGGAGCAGAGATGTGTATGGAGTGGAGCCGTGTGTGTGTACAAGGTGTACGGAGCAGAGCCGCGAGTGTGTGAGGTGTATGGAGCGGACCTGTGTGTGCGAGGTGTAAGGAGCAGAGCCACGTGTGTACAAGGTATAAGGAGCAGAGCCGCGTGTGTATGAGGTGTAAGGAGCAGAGCCGCGTGTGTACGAGGTGTAAGGAGCAGAGCCGCGTGTGTACGAGGTGTAAGAAGCAGAGCCGCGTGTGTACAAGGTGTAAGGAGCAGAGCCGCGTGTGTACGAGGACCGAGGTGCACGGAGCAGAGCTGCACGGAGCAGAGCTGCACGTGTACGAGGTGTACGGAGCAGAGCCGCACGTGTACGAGGTGTACGGAGCGGAGCCGCGTGTGTACGAGGTGTACGGAGCGGAGCCGCGTGTGTACGAGGTGTAAGGAGCGGAGCCGCATGTGTATGAGGTGTAAGGAGCAGAGCCGTGTGTGTACAAGGTGAGCGGAGCCGCGCTTGTGGGAGGTGCACGGAACAGAGCTGCACGTGTACGAGGTGTACGTTGTAGAGATGTGTACGGAGTGGAGCTGTGTGTTTGTACGGAGTGGAGCTGTGTGTGGCTCCACTCCGTGTACAAGGTTTACGGAGTGGAGCCATTTGTGTACAAGGTTTACAGAGCGTGGCCATGTGTGTACAAGATGTACAGAGCAGAGCCGCATGTGTACGAGGTTTTCGGAGTGGAGCCATGTGTGTACTGAGTGGAGCCGTGTGTGTGCGAGGTGTACAGAACGGAGCCATGTGTGTATGAGGCATAAAAAGCAGAAACGTGTGTGTATGATGTATGCGGAGCCATACGTGTACAAGGTGTATGGTGGGGAGCATTCATACCTCCCAGCAGGACAGTCCCGATTTTGAGAGAGATTCTGCCCCACTGCCCCGGCTGGGAGCTTTTCCCGCGGACACAGGAGTACAAGGCGGAGCCCCAAGGAGCACTTTATAATTCGCACGTGACGTTCCACCGGAAGTGACATGCTAGAAGCTGACTGGAAATGAGGTAATTTCGGGAGGAGATTGTGATGGAACCATGGAGGCACTTCAGGAAATGCTTCAGATCATCACCGTATCCTCCCCCAACAGCGCAGACAGCAGGATCGCCGTGGACTCGGAATGCCGGCCATGTGAGCGGATCATGATATGTCCTGCATCGGGAGGCTCAGGTGGGCACTACAGTGGGAGCAGGGCTGCTGTAGTATCTTTATTGAATCTTTCTTTCTCTCTCTGTTTCTTTCCTTCTTCTTTCTTTCTCTGTTATTTCTTTCTTTCCCCTCTTTCTTTCTCTCTCTCTTCTTTCTTTCCCCTCTTTCTTTCTCTGTTCTTTCTTTCTTTCTCTCTGTTTTCTTTTTCTCTCTGTTCTTTCTTTTCCTCAGTACAAGTCAGTGTGCCCACAGTACCAGTCGAATAAGAGGGGTAAGAAACTAGGTGGCACTGGTCACATTGAGCCTCTTCTACTTTTTACTGGTGTATAATCATGTGCCCTGAGCACCCCCATAAAGTGGGCCAGCGCCAGACAACAGGGTACAAACAAATCACTATTACTATCAGTCCAAGTGGACAATTATATAGGTAAAGTTAATGATGTCCCTGTGCCAAGCAATGCGGAGGATCAGAATACACTGAGGAGACCAGAACAGCGGGGTTTGGGTAGAAGAATTATATGGGGCCCATTACACTGTATGAAGTAATATATGGTGCCCATTATACTGTACGAAGTAATATATGGTGCCCATTATGCTGTATAAAGTAATATATGGTGCCCATTATACCGTATGCAGTAATATATGGTGCTCATAATACTGTATGAAGTAATATATGGGGCCCATTATACTGTATGAAGTAATATATGGTGCCCATTATACTGTATTAATATATGGTGCCCATTATGCTGTATGAAGTAATATATGGGGCCCATTATACTGTATGAATAAAATATGGGGCCCATTATACTGTATGCAGTAATATATGGTGCCCATTATGCTGTATGAAGTAATATATGGTGCCCATTATGCTGTATGAAGTAATATATGGTGCCTATTATGCTGTATACAGTAATTTATGGGGACCATTATACTATATGAAGTAATATATGGTGCCCATTATACTGTTTAAAGTAATATATGGGGCCCATTATACTGTATGAAGTAATATATGGTGCCCATTATGCTGTATGAAGTAATATATGGTGCCCATTATGCTGTATGAAGTAATATATGGTGCCTATTATGCTGTATGAAGTAATTTATGGGGACCATTATACTATATGAAGTAATATATGGTGCCCATTATACTGTATGAAGTAATATATGGGGCCCATTATACTGTATGAAGTAATATACTGTATGGTGCCCATTATACTGTATGCAGTAATATATGGGGCCCATTATGCTGTATGAAGTAATATATGGTGCCTATTATTCTGTATGAAGTAATATATGGGGCCCATTATACTGTATGAAGTCATATATGGGGCCCATTATACTGTATGAAGTAATATATGGGGCCCATTATGCTGTATGAAGTCATATATGGGGCCCATTATGCTGTATGCAGTAATATATGGGGCCCATTATACTGTATGAAGTAATATATGGGGCCCATTATACTGTATGAAGTCATATATGGGGCCCATTATACTGTATTAAGTAATATATGGTGCCTATTATGCTGTATGAAGTAATATATGGGGCCCATTATACTGGATGAAGTAATATATTGGGCCCATTATACTGTATGAAGTCATATATGGGGCCCATTATACTGTATTAAGTAATATATGGTGCCTATTATGCTGTATGAAGTAATATATGGGGCCCATTATACTGTTTGAAGTAATATATTGGGCCCATTATACTGTATGAAGTCATATATGGGGCCCATTATACTGTATGAAGTAATATATTGGGCCCATTATACTGTATGAAGTAATATATGGGGCCCATTATACTGTATGCAGTAATATATGGGGCCCATAATACTATATGGAGCATTACAGTTGTGGCCAAAAGTATTGACACCTCTGCAAATCTGTCAGATGATACTCAGTTTCTTCCTGAAAATTATTGAAAACACAAATTCTTTGGTATTATTATCTTCATTTAATTTGTCTTAAATTAAAAAACACAAAAAGAATTGTCCTAAAGCCAAATTGGATATAATTCCACACCAAACTTAAAAAAGCGGGTGGACAAAAGTATTGGCACTGTTCGAAAAATCATGTGATGCTTCTCTAATTTGTGTAATTAACAGCACCTGTAACTTACCTGTGGCACCTAACAGGTGTTGGCAATAACTAAATCACACTTGCAGCCAGTTGACATGAATTAAAGTTGACTCAACCTCTGTCCTGTGTCCTTGTGTGTACCACATTGAGCATGGAGAAAAGAAAGAAGACCAAAGAACTGTCTGAGGACTTGAGAAACCAAATTGTGAGGAAGCATGAGCAATCTCAAGGCTACAAGTCCATCTCCAAAGACCTGAATGTTCCTGTGTCTACCATGCGCAGTGTCATCAAGAAGTTTAAAGCCCATGACACTGTGGCTAACCTCCCTAGATGTGGACGGAAAAGAAAAATTGACAAGAGATTTAAACGCAAGATTGTGCGGATGTTGGATAAAGAACCTCGACTAACATCCAAACAAGTTCAAGCTGCCCTGCAGTCCGAGGGTACAACAGTGTCAACCCGTACTATCGGTCGGCGTCTGAATGAAGAGACTGTATGGTAGGAGACCCAGGAAGACCCCACTTCTTACCCCGAGACATAAAAAAGCCAGGCTGGAGTTTGCCAAAACTTACCTGAAAAAGCCTAAAACGTTTTGGAAGAATGTTCTCTGGTCAGATGAGACAAAAGTAGAGCTTTTTGGGCAAAGGCATCAACATGGAGTTTACAGGAGGAAAAAAGAGGCATTCAAAGAAAAGAACACGGTCCCTACAGTCAAACATGGCGGAGGTTTCCTGATGTTTTGGGGTTGCTGCCTCTGGCACTGGACTGCTTGACCGTGTGCATGGCATTATGAAGTCTGAAGACTACCAACAAATTTTGCAGCATAATGTAGGGCCCAGTGTGAGAAAGCTGGGTCTCCCTCAGAGGTCATGGGTCTTCCAGCAGGACAATGACACAAAACACACTTCAAAAAGCACTATAAAATGGTTTGAGAGAAAGCACTGGAGACTTCTAAGGTGGCCAGCAATGAGTCCAGACCTGAATCCCATAGAACACCTGTGGAGAGATCTAAAAATGGCAGTTTGGAGAAGGCACCCTTCAAATATCAGGGACCTAGAGCAGTTTGCCAAAGAAGAATGGTCTAAAATTCCATCAGAGCATTGTAAGAAACTCATTGATGGTTACCGGAAGCGGTTGGTTGCAGTTATTTTGGTTAAAGGTTGTGCAACCAAGTATTAGGCTGAGGGTGCCAATACTTTTGTCTGGCCCATTTTTGGAGTTTTGTGTGAAATGATCAATGTTTTGCTTTTTGCTTCATTCTCTTTTGTGTTTTTTTTATTTAAGACCAATTAAATGAAGATAATAATACCAAAGAATTTGTGATTGCAATCATTTTCAGGAAGAAACTGAGTATTATCTGACAGAATTGCAGGGGTGTCAATACTTTTGCCCACAACTGTATGTGGGGATAGGGGATCACTTTCTGTTTGTTGTGGATCAGACCGCTGGGATCCCCATGATCCTGGGAAACGTAGCTTTGAAGAGCACCATGTAAATGGAGCTGTGGTCAGTCATACGCACTGTGGTGCCATTCACATGTGGCTCTTCAAATAACTCCTTAAAGAGAGTGATGAGGGGACGACAAAGTATAGCAAAAATTCACTGATCGGGGTGATGAGTGCTATAGTTTGTGGACTGGTGGGATTTGTGTGGCAGGGCTGCATTTTTGTCCCAGTCCGGCCCTGTGCCAGGCCTACCATTGCCATTATTGACCCCTGTTCTAGATACTTAGGTGTTGTTCTTGTATGTGCGTGTGATGGTGCTGACATCCTTGTGTTTGGACACCTTTTTTTTCTATATCAAAATCAAAATGTCCACTATTGTACTCAGTTTTACAGGATAGATATGAAAATTTACTTTGTGTGCGGGGGGGGGGGGGGGGCGTCATTTTGCTGTTTGCCTCAGGCAGCAGATAGGCTAGGTTCACCCCTGGCTAGAAGGGAGGTGGATGTCAGAAAGGGAAGAATGCCAGTATGAGTGCTGAATTGGGGGGAAAAGAAGCTACCTTGCCCAGGTGTGCCACTGTAGCCAAACTCTTTACTGTTAGTAACAATGCTATCCAGACAGTAGGACCCTTGAACCCGTCTGAGTCGACAGAGGACAACGGCTCCTCGGGTCAGTTGGAGGACTGGTGTCAGGAAATGCACGTTGGCATTAACTCCACTCCTTCACACCAGAAAAATGGAGTCTATCGAGTACGAAAGGGTTTTCAGTAAGAGGCTCCTGGATTTTGGGCAGGTCAAGGGGATCCAACATCACATCCCTATGGGAGATCACCCACCCATCAAAGAGAGGTATCGTCCTGTCCCTCCTGCTCATTACCAGTGTGACAAAAGTATGCTAAAAGAGATGAAGGAGGCAGGGGTAATAAGGGACAGCTGCAGCCCTTGGGCAGCTCCCCTGGTATTGGTAAAAAAGAAGATGGTACCATTCGCTTGTGTGTAGATTATAGCCAAATAAATAAAATCACTCACAAAGACGCATACCCCTTGCCACACATAGAAGAGTCACTAGCAGCATTTAAATCAGTCAAGTATTTCTCGACTCTAGACTTAACCAGTGGGTATTGGCAGGTTCCTGTTGCAGAGGCAGACAGAGAGAAGATTGCTTTCACCACACCAAAATGGCTGTGTGAATTCAACTATATGCCATTTGGGTTGTGCAACGCACCTGGAACCTTACGGAGACTCATGGAATACTGCCTCGGGCACAAGAACTTTGAGACTGTGTTGTTGTATCTGGAAAGTGTGATTGTTTATTTCAGGACGTATGAAGATCACCTGAAGCAAGCGGCAGAAGTCTTCGAAGCATTGTCCAACTTCGGCTTGAAGGTGAAACCATCGAAGTGTCATCTCCTGAAGCCCAAAGTGCAGTACTTAGGCCAGGTTGTGAGTGCAGAAGGAGTGGCACCAGATCCAGACAAGGTGACGGTCATTAGAGACTGGCAAGTACCTACTACAGTCAGTGAGGTTTGACAATTAGTCGGCTATTATAGATGCTTCATCAAAGGCTTCACAAAAATGGCTGCTCCCCTTCAAGACCTCCTAGTGGGCCACTCCAAAATGGCCAGAACCAAGAGTCCCCCCGATTGAGTGGAATGCCAAATTGGAAGAATCGTTCAACAACCTTTCATCCTCTACGCCGATGTGCGTGTCACTTACGTCATCAGAATCTTTCCCTGTGACATGCACGGTCATTCTGGCGCCGGATGTGGTGTCACTTCCGGTTCCCGTTCTGGAAACATGCGCCACTAATGGCGGTTTATTCAACACCTGGTAGAGGTACATTTAAGGAGGACACAGACAGATAACACCGCAACAGCCACGGAAGAAGCCCACGCGAAACGCGCATCAGGGCGTAGTGTGCGGCACCGTTGCAGTTATGGGTAAGATCCATAAGGGGTTATGACCGGGTGACTTACCAGTGAGGGACAGATGGTATATTCACACCTCACTTGAGGAGGAACTATGTCTCTGCTGATCTGATCTCTGGGGCCCTATGTATTCACTTTGATCTCTGCACTGGCATGGTATATATAATTAAGAGTATACCTGAGTCCTGCTGCCATACTATTTGTGCTGTATTTGTGTTGCCCCGATGGCTCTTGTCATTATTCTGCCATAATACTTTCTGTTTGTTAAAATTTGTGTGATATTACTACTAATAAAAATAGTGATCTGATTTTATCAGTGGATTGGTACTCCATTTTTCTTGCATGTTCATGCTTCCTAGTAGTTGTTGCAGTGAAAGATCAGATGACAAGAACAGCTGCAAAAGCATTTCAAGAATATTTCTGTCGACCCCATGGTTATCTAGATCAAGTTTTGACAGACCGAGGTCCGGCTTTCAAAGCAGAGGCCTTTCAAGAATTCTGTACCTTATACGGCTGTAAGAAGATCCGGACAACACCATACCATCTGCAAGGTAACGGCCTATGCGAAAAAATGAATCAGTTGGTGATCGATTTACTAAAGACTTTACTGCTAGAAGATCGCAACCAATGGCCTGAGAAGCTACCGGACCTAGTCAAAATATAAAACCACATCCCTACAAAATCGACTAACTTCGCCCCAGCTTACTAGATGCGAGCAAGACCAGGTAAATTCCCCATCGACCTGGAAATGGGCATCCTAACACCAGAAGCCATACCTAGCCAGCCAGACACAAGACTGGAATACTGAGAGACAACTACAGTATGGCAAAGTCCAGCAGCGTGTAGAAGAAAGTCTGTCACAAGCCCGGTAAAAACAAGAGAAAGACTACAATCAACATGCCTCTGGAACTCCCTCATCACCAGTGTTGAACAGGAAAAGAAGAATTCATAAACTAGACAATCAGTGGGAGTCTGAGCCCTACACAGTCCTACCCTCTAACTTTGACAACAGCAAGGTGTACCTCGTCACCAAGGAAGGAGGAAAAACATCTGCTACTGTTTCCAGAGAACACCCGAAAGTGTGCCCAGTTCAGTTGCGCGAGAAAGATGGAAGACTGAAACAAAGGTTTTCACAATCTTAGGTGAATTTCCCCAGTTCTGAACACAAATCAACAATGCAGTATTAGTGTCAGTTCTATTGTTCCAGCAGTTGATAATGCCAGAAACATCAGAGACATTGGATTCTTATGAAGAGCTCTCTTCATCTCTTCAAACAAGCCTACCACATCAACTACTCAGTAAACTAACTTTGCCCTGTTCCCTCCTTCCAAATGTTATTCTGAATCTGCACCCTACTATTCATCTGTCTCCACACCCTCCATGCACACGATAACTGCACTTGATATTTGACTATTGCACTTAAACACACGGGCTGATGACCGGATCATGCAGCTTTATATGAAAATCCCGATTTATTATAATTGCCAGACCTGAAATAACAAGCACTTTTCACCTATTGTGTCCCCCCAATTTCCTTGTAGATTGCAAGCTTGCGAGCAGGGACCTCACTCCTAATGTCACTGTTTAAATTGTCTTAACTTGCATTGAATTTATTGTCTGTACATGTCCCCGCTTAATTGTAAAGTGCTGCAGAATATGTTGGCGCTATATAAATAAAAATTATTATTATTATTATTAAGAGCAGTTAACCCTAGCTACAGATTCTTTGCCTGCTTCGGATCAAGAGGACTCACACCCTGCCAGTGAGCTTGCCGTACCCCTGGTAGGTTCAAACAATCACAGAATATCAGCCAGTAATTCCGTATTACTTAAAAACCTACCATAGTACTCAGCAATGAGCCTCTCACACCTGAAGTAAATGTACAAGGTCACAGAAGGTCAGCAGGTGGCCCAGTATTGCATAGATCCCAGCAGAGTACACAGGGACAGACCCCTAGTCGCTATAAATTCAACTTATAGAGTACTTCCCTAGAGTTTGAAACTGTACAAAAGTGAAGGTATGCTTTAATGTAACATTTAAAATTGTTGAAAAGGTTTGCACCCACATGGACTGATGTGAGACTTCGTAACCACTACACTTAGTTGCCTACAAAGACTATTGTAAGAACTTATAAGCCTGACTGGAGTTGAATATGAATGTACATGTATGGTCATAGGACTATGTGGTGACCAGGATTAACCCGTGAATAGTGAACCCGTGAACCGCATTTTTGCCACTGCGGAAATGCTTAAAAAACGCATCCCCATGCAATCCCATGGGATTCTGCAATTGCTGTGCTCATGCTACGGATTTTTCCGCTGCGGAATCGCATAGTGGTAAAATCCGCAGCATGTCCATTATTTCTGCAAAATCGCGGCGATTCCGCAGCCATAGGATTGCATTGAAGTGCTCACTTTATGCATGTGGCTATGCCCACCATGTGTAAAGTGAGCGCTTCATGTGCAGATGGTACCCAGGGTCTGGAGGAGAGGAGACTCTCCTCCGTGCCCTGGGTACCATATTCCTGTAAAAAATAGAATTAAAATAAAAAATAGGGATATACTTACCCTCTGTCGGCCCCCGGAATCCTCCCGGTCCTCATTGGCGCTGGCGGCAACTTCCGTTCCCAGGGATACATTGCGCGAATGACCTCTGATGACGTAGCGATCTCGCGAGTATATATAAGTATATCCCTATTTTTTACTTTTTTATTATTTTTAACATTCTATATCTTTTACTATTGATGCTGCATAGGCAGCATCAATTGTTAAAAGTTGGTCACACTTGTCAAGCACTATGCTTGATAAGTGTGACCAACCTGTCAATCACTTTTCCAAGTGATGCTTCAAATCGCTTGGAAAACGCTTGTGTATTGCGGGAAAACGCATGCGAATTCCGCATGCATTTTACCCGCGGCAGGGAGTTGCAGAAGTGCTGCGGACAATTCTGTAGCATTGTTGCAACGTGGGCACATAGCCGTAATGTGCCTTTTCCTGCTGATTTTCAAGCAAGGACAACAAAGTGCAATCCTGGAACTTTTGCACCATAACCAAAGTTTCCCCCTTCAAGAGACCTCAAAAACCGCCAGCGTGGCCGAAGAGAGTATGCAAATATGGTCTGTGTGCCTCAAATTAATGGGTGGTTGGGGCGGTGATCAGCCAATGCACAGTTCAACGTTTTATAATAATAATAAATTTTATTTCTATAGCTCCGACTTATTCCGCAGCACTTTACATTTCAGAGGGGACTTGTACAGACGATAGACATTACAGCATAACAATAATCACATAGATCATAACAGATACCAAGAGGAATGAGGGCCCTGCTCGCAAGCTTACAATCTATGCGGAAAAAAGGGAGACACGAAAGGTGGGTGGTAACAATTACCCTGATTGTATGGACCAGCCATAATGTTAAGTGTCTAACAGTACAGACGCAGAGGGCTAATAGATGCATAAAGCATGTGGGAACATGATGCGGGGAACCTGGTTATGGTAAAAACTTTTGGCTGTGCCACATAGGGATAGATTAGGTTAATGTGTTGAGGCAGTAGGTCAGTCTGAATAAATGAGTTTTCAGGGCACGCTTAAAATTGTAGGGATTGGGGACTAATCATATTGACCTGGGAAGTGCCTTCCAAAGAATTGGTGCAGCACGTGTATAGTCTTGGAGACGGGAGTGGGAGGTTCTGATTATTGAGGATGCTAACCTCATGTCATCAGAACGGAGGGTGCGGGTAGGGTGGTAGACTGAATCAAGGGAGGAGATGTAGGGTGGTGCTGAGCCATGGAGTGCTTTGTGGGTGAGGGTACTAAGTTTGTACTGGATTCTGGAGTGGATGGGTAGCCAGTGTAATGACTGGCACAAGGTAGAGGCATCGGTGTAACGATTGGTGAGGAATATGATCCTGGCAGCAGCATTCAAGACAGATTGGAGGGGGGAGAGTTTGGTAAGAGGGAGACCGATTAGAAGGGAGTTACAATAGTCGAGACGAGAATGAATAAGAGAAACAGTAAGAGTAGGGGCAGTGTACAAAGAGAAGAGGAGGGGGCCTAGGACTGATCCTTGAGGAACCCCAACAGTAAGGGGAAGATGAGAGGAGGAGGAGCCAGCAAAAGATACAGTAAAGGAGCGGTCAGAGAGATAGGAGGAGAACCAGGAGAGAACGGTGTCCTTGAGGCCGATGGAACGGAGCATAGTGAGGAGGAGCGGATGATCCACAGTGTCGAATGCTGCAGAGAGATCCAAGAGAATTAGTCAATGGACTAATGACCATTTGATTTAGCTGTTAGTAGATCATTAGAGACTTTAGTGAAGGCAGTTTCAGTAGAGTGTAAAGAGCGGAAACCGGATTGGAGAGGGTCGAGAAGAGAGTTATCAAAGAGATGGCGGATAAGACGGGAGTGGACCAGGCGTTCCAGGAGTTTAGAGATGAAGGGAAGATTAGAGACAGGTCTATAGTTAGTTTTGGTCGAGGGATGGTTTTTTAAGTAGTGGATGTACGACGGCATGCTTAAATGAGGAGGGAAAGATACCAGAAGAGAGAGAGAGGTTAAATATTTTAGGTGAGGGGTGACAGCAGGGAAAAGGGGCTGGAGTAGATGTGATGGAAATGGGTCACTGGTGCAAGTGGTTGGGTGAGAAGATGCAAGGAGCCTGCTTACTTCTTCTGTGACTGGTTCAAAATCAGAGAGTGAGCTAGATGCCGTGAGGGAGGGAGGGCAGTGCATGGTATAATGTTTTTACTTTTTTTATGCAATGTTTGTTACTATGAACATATAATTGTTAATAACTTGCATTGTATGTCTTTACAGTCCGGGACGTACAGTGATTCACTAGGGGGGAATGTGGCGCCCCTGTGGTCTGGCAGCTACAATGGTATCATGTCTAGAAGTAAATTGAGCTCCCTACACTAAGTAAACCATGCATCCACACACAAGCCCATCCCTGACCAGAAGGGGAGCACAAACCACCAGGTTACGGCCATTGTCACACACGACCATGCCTGGCTGTAAGTTCAACAGTGTCAGTCGTGGCTGCTCAAATATTTGGGCATTGCTAAATGAGATTTCCTCTTGCCCCACTTCAAGTGGACTGGGCGAGAGGCCCGAATCTATAAATGGAAAAGCGAACAGCTCTTCGCAGTGTCCACGTGTGGGATCAGTTGTCTCTGGGCACTCGGCATGGTGGGATGAAGGAGGATCAGGGTGTGGAATATGCGGTCTAGACTCAAAGCTACAGAGACTTGACCGTGTGGAAGACAGGGTGGTGGTGGTGGCAAAGTGACTGGAAGCATTATCCGCTATCCAGCCAACAACCTTTTGACATTGCTCTGCATTGAATAGTGGTGTTCTGCTGCGGTCCCCTAGTAATTGGGACAGGAAGATCGGGCGAGAAGATGTGTGTGTTTGTTGTGGCACAATTTCAGCTTGCCCACTACCTTGGCCTCTGCATGCACCATCATCATCATGTCCAGTTCCCCCTCCCTTGCCACGCACCTTGCCCATTTTAAATGGAGGACAATTTTTCCACGTTCACTACAAATGGCTGAATTTGGAGCGAACTTATGTGATCCGTGTGACGGACAAACCACAGTTTGAAATAGCTGGCCTCTGGGTAACTATTTTTACCAGCAAACTGGTGTCTGTCATGATCCAGATTGGGTTTTGCCACCTGTTGCCTTTTTCCTGGCCTGTGTGGGTTAAATTCCTCTACCTCTCTTTGGTGTGTGTTCAGCTATTTCTCCCTGCCGCCGCTGGAGGGCTTTGTTAGTTATAGTTCCTGCCACCAGCTAGAGTGGCTGACCCCATTACCCCCCTGATTTGTCCTTTGCCCTTTGCTAAGTTCCTGTGTCTGTCCTCTCCAAGTATCCCGCCCTGACAGTATTTACCATTCGTGCTTTGACCCCTGGTGTATGACTCGGCTTGTTTCCTGACCTGTCTAGTGGCTTGTCATCTTGGCACTCCTGTTCTTGACCGGCTCTGACTCCTTTGGCTTTCTTCTGACTTTGCGTATTGCTGCTTTACTCTGGTACTGCGTTTCCTGTCTGTTTCCGACCCTGCTCGTCTGACGCTTCTTCTGCCATCTAGTGGTGACTGGGCTGCTGCACCCCAGGTCCGCGTGAGTGTGTGCAATCCTTATTCCATGCTATCGCCCTTTGGGAGGGGGTTCCATGCACCCGTGCTGCAGCCCCATGACAGTGTCAATAACTTCGCTAACACACTGCAACAAAATTTAAAGAGAGGCCAGAAATGACAGAATTTTGAGCACACTTTTTATCTCTGATTTCGTGTGATGGACAAACTACAGTTTGAAACAGCTGACCTGTAAATAAATTATTCCTGGCCCCTGATACCTGGGGCTATGTCTAGAAATATCTGTAATAGCAGCAGCAGACAGAACTGAAATGGACCCTCTTATATGCATTGCAGTCTGCCACATACACTGCCTGACTGTTAGTTGAGATAGATATGTGTATACTATATGGTATACCCACACTAAGTAAGAACCAAGCAAACTTCTCCCTATCTCAGCATCAACTCTCCCTACATTGGCTAATTCCATAGTAGACTGTGACGAGCATGGCATTGCCAGGTCTGATATAGACCTGATAACGCTGTGCGGTCAGCCAATCACTGTAATGCCACAACCAACATGGCTGCGGCATTAGTGTGTGTCAGACAGTCTCTGCATGTTCATTATCTCTGTAAAGAGCACCAAACATGCAGGGCGGGGACCCGAGCTCCCGCTGAGCCACCCCGGAAATGCTCGTCAAACTCCGAGCATCTCGAGCAGTGAAATGCTCGGGTGAGTACCGAGTAGTGGTGAACATGCTCGTTCATCACTAGTTACAACCTGTATGGTGTGCAAATATCCTCTTCAGAAAGGAAGAGGACTTGAGTAGGTAGTAAACAGATGGCTCCACTCTGCACATGTCGTACACACACAGCTCCACTCTGCACATGCCGTACACACACGGCTCGGCTTCGTATTTGTCGTACACACACGACTTCTCTCCTGACACTTCCTACACAAACTACTCCGCTCTATACATGTCATACACACAAGACTCCGTTCCATACACATCGTACACACAGCAGTCTGCTCCGTACATACACGACTCCGCTCTATACACGTGACGACACAGTATTTTATCTTAAACAACCAAATGTCTATTTTCAGTATGCCAGGAGGAATAGACTGTTATTTATATGTGAACTTATGTATTTATGGATTTCTGGTTGGTCAAAAAAACAGACTTTGTATAAACCTGTAATATTGACTTGCAAGTTGACAGACATTTGATACAAGATTGTGCTGTTATCCTGGATGACTAGTAATACAAGGTCGTTGAACCATGATGTTTGCTGATATGTTGATTGCACATTGTCTAGGCCTGCAAAACAGAGGATGAAATACTATGCAATAGATTAAATGATCAAATAATGCGAGTTGATCTCATCACCATTTTTCAGCAGTGAATACTGGCTTGAAGGACATTTTTTTAACTATAAAAAGGATAGATACCTCCATATACACAGATACCTCTAGACATTCAAAAAACTCTCTGCTAAACAGCAGCCAAGAAATCATGGCTTAATCATGAGGGACACAAATTTGTCATTCTACAAGATGTCAGCTTAGTGGACCACGACTATGGCTGGAAGAATACAGATCTGCTCCATTGACCATCGCTGAACCATGGATAGTATCAGGTGTTATGAATGGGTCACCGAGGAGAAAAAAGCAAAACAAGCTAAGACACAGAAAACCAGAGTGGTTGGTAACTATGCAGATTGCAGATCCCTGATCTTACCACACAACTAGCAGTAGCCGTGGAGCGTGCCTACGATGAACCTAGACGCCTCGTCATGGCCGGAGGACTACATAAGCCTAAAGCAAGAAAAGGGAAAACTAACTGCCCCAGAGCAGACCCCAAAGGAATAGATAGCCCCCACACATGTATTGACGGTGAAACAAGATGAAGGCACAAACACAGGCAGGAAAATAGGTTGAGCAAATGTTGGGGCCCAAACTAACTAGACAGGAAAGGAAAGGGAAGACACTGTCTGCAAGCTGCAAAAAACCCTACAAAAATAATGTCCAACACTTCTGATAGCAAAATTAACCCTGAAGTCACTAGACTTCTTCCACTATATCAGCACTCTGAAAGATTCTGAGACAGAGCAAAAAGAGGCCAAACTAGTAAGGGACAAAAAGCCAATTGGCAAAATACTGATAAATAAGAGTGGAAATTCAGCTCAGCCCCCAGCCGGGGCTGGCAGACCACACAAAAAACTGAATAGACCAACAAAATCAAGTGTGAACATTAGCAGAAAAACTTAGCTTTAGATGACTGGAACAGAGCTGAAAACCAAGAGCTGACAAGCCAGAAGGAATCACCAGCAAATGAATAGGGAGTCGGCTGTCTTAAATCCAATCTGAGAATCCTGAGATCCAATCGTCATCCTCATTCTCAGGTGGCAGATCTCCACCGATCAAACCAGCCGAACCACCTCCCATCACCACCAGAGGGAGTCCAGAAGGGGAACTCACAACTGGTGAACCAGAGAATGAACTCACAACAATCAGGATCCTGACAGCGCCGGCGTACAGCCTCCGCTAAGCAGGGACTCACTCGTACTGTAGGGACCCCTGAGGACAAGAACAGCTGGAAAACACAGATGCACAGGACCTAATCGCTGAAGTTTAGCAAGCCGGCACAGGACCTATAGTCATGTGACTGCAGGGGGCGGGGCTTAATGTCCTGCTTTCAGAGAAGGTAGAAAACTCAGAGTCGGGCAGAACGGAGGTCATACACAGTACAGGCAAACGAGGTACAGGAGGGATAAACAGACGGGAGGTCAGACAAAGCCAAAGGTCATACACAAGAGGGCAGTGCGGTACCAAAGGGACGAGCAAAGAGCAGTCGAGTCACAAGCAGAGAGTCATACACGAGAGAGCGGTGCGGTAAAAGAGAGGCAGGCAGAACTCGTAACAGAGACAGAACCGGATCACAACCAAACAAGCAACAAGTAATCAGTCACAAGGCACACGTATACAAGAGGTCAACTAACTTAGCCGAGGGCAGGAGTATAACTGACACCGGACCTAGGTCCAGTGAGCATTAAATAGCCGCCCTCTGTCAGAGAGAGGCAGAACAATTAACCCCCAGTCTGACCAGGACGGGCCAAAGCGAAACCCCATCCTGGATCATGACAGATACATTTGGGGTAGTCAGGATTGGACCCACCAGTCACCTGATCCCCATGGGTACATTTGTGAAAGCCAGGAAATGGAACCTGGCTTCATGGAGATGCTCGGAGAAGCCAGGCTGTGACTCAATGGTCACCTGGCATTGCATTGTACCTCAGTGGACTGTCAGCTTCCAAAGCTTGTCATTATCTCCTCTCTGTGTGTGCCACAGGTGAGGTAGTCGGCCCTGGAAGCTCTGAAGTCACAGCTGCTATTATCTTGGCGAGTCAGGGGAAGGGTGAGATTCTGTAATGTGCACCATCTTGGGTATTTTGCTGGGACTGTCCTATGAGTTATCTGCCTGTTCTGTGGTTCAGTAAAGTATTGCCACACTGTTTTACCCTTACCTTGTGGTTCTGCCTTCTTCCACGTATGACCCTGTCTGGATTCCAGCATACGGCTAAACCCTTCATCCACTCCCAGTAAAAAGACTGTATGGGTGCTTAAGTCTATATTTATTGGGATGATATGGACAACAATGGGAGATGATAACAGATTGTATAGTAGATGAGATTGGTGAATATAGTAGTAGATGAAATCAGTGATTGTTGAACATAGTAGTGGATGATTCAGGTAAAAACTATAAGGAAACAGACAGTACAAGACATCAAACAATGTAGAATTGATCTTCAGCTCACCTGGTTCAGCCTTGCCCAATTTTAGGTTTTCCAAGAAACCAAAATCTATTTTGAAAGGTCAAAGAGTTAATAGGATTTCAGAAGGTGGAGGAACATCACGAGTTACTTTCAGCTCCTCTGAACTTGAAACGACTGATGGAGAAATGGAAGAAGATGAAAATTATTGCTATAGTTCAGGGGAAGGATCTAGTGGGGCAAAAAACGGTGTAACCCCAAATATAGATCCAAATCAAAATCCTATAGAAGAGCGGGGCGTAAGCACAGAGTTAAAACACAGAAAATACAATTACAGAACGAGGTATCACAAATAAATCAGTTTACGGTCCTAAATCAATCTGCATGTATCCTTACTAATAATGAATTGAAAGTACTGCGCAAAGGGCTCAATTTTGTGCCTAAGAATAATGGAGATTTTTTTTTTCTACAATTTTGGATGTCAACAAATTTGTGAGAAGATTAACTATCAAGAAACATTTTTTTGATCAGGATCAATCAGCTGCTGAAATCAACACTCCTCTCTTACCAGTTAATGAATATGCAGGACTTACCTTCAGAGAACAATTTGCCTTGACTGAACTTAATTCCTTATCTGATTCTTCACAAAGGGACAATTTTGTCGGTGATAACAGTGTGGTTTCCAGAGTGCCAAATGTGGATTTCTATCCCTTACAATCAAGAGCCCCCATTATGGATGAGTTTCAGCTCTCTGTGGAACGGGAATTAAAATCTGTATTTTCTGATAATAATAAGGGGGATAATTTAAGGGAGAAAGAAAAGCTCTAAAAAACATACAAAATAATCCAAACATTGTAGTGAAGAATGCTGATAAGGGGGGGATCAGTGGTAATATTGGATAAGACCCTATATGTAAGAGAGGTTAATAGTATTTTAAATGAAAGTCATGCTTACAAGAAAATAGATGGAGATCCAACGGAAACTATAAAAATTAAATTGGAAAAAATTTTACAAGAAGGATTTGATCTAGGCATTCTTAATTTAAAACAAAAAGAATTCTTATTACCAGTAAATCCCAAAATTCCCATTTTTCATGCCCTACCTAAAACCCATAAAGGGCTTTTTCCTCCTCCTTTCAGACCTATAGTGTCAGGTGTGGATTCATTATTGGAAAGACTAGGTTCTTGGTTAGATGAGAGATTGCAACCATTGGTAGTTATGTCACCTAGTTATTTGAAAGACAGCAAACATGTGCTATCAGTAATGTTAAATCAGAATTGGGATGAGAATTTCATGTGGATGACTTGTGATGTTAAAACACTGTATTCTTGCATTCCACATGATTTAGCTATGCAAGCATTGACAGATCAACTAAATATATATTCCAATTATTCTGATGTAATGAAAGAATATATTTTAGATGTTACTCTATTTTTGCTTCAAAACAACTACTTTAGATTCTCCCGCCAGTTCTATGTGCAGTGTCAGGGTTGTTCTATGGGAGCGAAATTCTCCCCATCCCTGGCTAATCTGTACATGAACTGGTGGGAGTCGAAATTTATTTATTCTGAATTTAATCCTTATTCAGATTATATAGAACAATATTTACGATTCATAGATGATATTTTGATAGTGTGGAAAGGATCAGATGACCTAGTGTCCAGCTTTAAAGATTATATTAATGATAATAATCTAAATCTGTCTTTTTCGTAGTAGATACCAATAGGGATACGATTTCCTTTCTCGACATACAATTGGGTGGTGAGAGTCTGAGGAAAAAAGTAGATTGTCAGCTTTTTCGTAAAAAAATTTCAGGAAATTCCATTTTGCATGCTTTTAGTCAACATCCACAACATGTGATTAGGAATATCCCCACAGGGGAATTTATCAGAGCCCGTAGGTGTTGTACCGATGACAGCAAGTATAAGGAAGAATGTGATAATATTAAAAAAAGGTTACAACACAGGGGTTATAATCTTAAAATGGTTAAAAAAGCTGAAACTAAAGCCAATGAAAAAAGCAGAGATCAGTATTTATTCCAGTCGAAAAAATCAGATAAGAAAGATTTTTCTAATGAAATGATTTTTTCTACTACGTATCATAGTAATTATTACAAAGTAATTAATGTTGTTCGTAAACATCTACCATTATTAACTACTGATAGTACACTTAGGGAAATTTTGAAAAATGGTTGCAAATTTGTCCCCAAAAAATCTTTGACGATAGGAAATATAATCTCTCCTAGTGAACTCAGTGAGAACACAGATAAAATAGGTTGTACATGGTTATCTACTAAAGGTTCATTTAGATGCGGGCAGAAGTTATGTGGTTTATGTAAATTCATGATAAATAACAATAAGTCTGTTATAAGTAATGAGGGTCAAGTATTTAAGCTCAAAACTTTTATGAATTGTGCCACTGATTACTGTGTTTATATCATCTTTTGCACGACATGCAGAAAACAGTATGTAGGATCCACAAGTCGTAGCATAAGAAAAAGATTGTCGGAACACATTTATGACATCAATAATATTACTACCCGTAGTCTTTCGGGGGCTTCTAAACATTTTTTGCATGAACATAAGGGAGAATTGAATAGCCTGCGAGTAAGTGCTTTGGAATTTGTTCCTGCTCCTCGGCGTGGTGGCGATAGAATTAAATTACTCCAGATGATTGAAGCTCGATGGATACTAAAACTAAATACTAGATATCCAGCAGGATTAAATTTGAAGCATGAATTGATGTATCTATATTAATATGGTTTTTTTTTTTGGGTTTTTTTTTTTTTTTCTTTTGCCGGGTGCGGTGGTATGTGCCTTTAATCCCAGCTACTAGGGAGGCTGAAGTTTGTTTGTTTTTGGTTTAATCATCAGATTATTATTAAGTGAGAATTCGCATTGTAATATGTTTGTATAAGATGAATGCATCATAGGGTTAAACCAGTGAGGTACTATTGTTAACTTTGAATTAGTGATGTCAGTTTCACAGCTGATTTTGGTGGGTGTTACCCAAGGCAGCCTTCTCTGGTTGCTTTTCCTTGATAAGTGCAACATTTATTCAGCATTTTATGCTATGATTAAGGGTCAAATATGATCCGAAACGCGTAAGCCTACACATGCTTTTATCGTCACTGGAATTGCATTTTTTAATTATGGATTAAATAAAGGCTTTTCTTAATTTTTTCACATCATGTGCTGGAACCATAAAAAACTTTTTTTCAGTACAAGACATCAGTACTGGCATATAATATCACAGCAATAACACAAGGTGTTATCATAACAGTAAAGCAATGCTACAGAGTGCTGTTATATTAGTAGTATGCATTATACAGAGTGCTGTTACTTCAGTAGGCATCATACAGAGGCTGAGCAATACAACATACAATGCAGTGACAAGAGAAAGGCGATATCTAAACAACTTAGGCTGCAAGCATTGTGCTAACTGAACAAGGGCGCATCTGTCTAACATGCAGTGTAAGAGCATTACAGGAGCTGAAATGCATTGCAAATATCATGGGGCTGCACTATGGCCAGCTAACACAGATGCATAGCAAATATTACTTAACTGCATTAAAACCTCACCGGAATCCGCTTGATATAAGCAGTGATCTTGTAAGGAGCTGGGCACATGTGAGTTCCTCAGAGATCTGGGAGAAATGGCTACAACTTGCTAACCCAGAAGCTGAACAGAACAACAATTAAAGGATCAGGATTCCAAATCCAGGAACAGGGGCAACTATGACATCTAATGGCCATAGCTGGAACAGCACTTAAGAAATGTCTTTCTGCACATGAATGGGCAGAACACTTGTGTTGTCTGAGTAGTGTTCTGCCCACTGGAAAAGGAGAGCGTGTGCTTGGTGGGATGATCCAGGAGGTTTCAGCTAGCGGACCAGGACATCCACTGACCACAGTGTATTCAAACACGTTAAACACACAAGGCTCTGCTCCATACATATCACACACAAGGCCCCACTGTACAAATCCTACACATGGCTCCGCTCCATACAGGTCATACATATGGCACCGCTCCGTACACATAGCTCTGCTCCGTATATGTCACACACATATGGCTCTGATCCATATACATCATACACACACAAGGTTTCGCTATATACACTTCATACACACACGGCTCTGTTCCATACACGTCATACACATGGACGTGCTCTGTGCACGTCATACACACACATTTCCGCTCTGTACACATATGACACATACAGCTCTGCTCTGTATACCTTGTACACACACAGCTCCGCTCCGTGCACCTCATACACACATGACTCTGCTCTGTACACCCCGTACACATGCGGCTCCGCTCCGTACACCTCGTACACACGCGGCTCCGCTCCGTACACCTCGTACACACGCGGCTCTGCTCTGTACACCTCGTACACACGCAGCTCTGCTCCGTACACCTCGTACACACGCGGCTCTGCTCCGTACACCTCGTACACACACGGCTCCGCTCCGTACACCTCGTACACACACAGCTCCGCTCTGTACACCTCGTACACACGCAGCTCTGCTCCGTACACCTCGTACACACGCGGCTCTGCTCCGTACACCTCGTACACACACGGCTCTGCTCCGTACACCTCGTACACACGCGGCTCCGCTCCGTACACCTCGTACACACACGGCTCTGCTCCGTACGCCTCGTACACACACGGCTCTGCTCCGTACGCCTTGTACACACACGGCTCTGCTCCGTACGCCTTGTACACACACGGCTCCGCTCCGTACACCTCGTACACACGCGGCTCCGCTCCGTACACCTCGTACACACGCGGCTCTGCTCCGTACGCCTCGTACACACACGGCTCCGCTCCGTACACCTCGTACACATGCGGCTCTGCTCCGTACACCTTGTACACGTGCGGCTCTGCTCTGTACACCTCATACACACGCGGCTGCACTCCGTACACCTCGTACACACGCGGCTCCGCTCCGTACACCTCATACACACGACTCCGCTCCGTACACCTCATACACACACGGCTCCGCTCCGTACACCTCGTACACACACGGCTCTGCTCCGTACACCTCGTACACACGCGGCTCCGCTCCGTACACCTCGTACACACACGGCTCTGCTCTGTACGCCTCGTACACACACGGCTCTGCTCCGTACGCCTTGTACACACACGGCTCTGCTCCGTACGCCTCGTACACACACGGCTCCGCTCCGTACACCTCGTACACATGCGGCTCTGCTCCGTACACCTTGTACACGTGCGGCTCTGCTCTGTACACCTCATACACACGCGGCTGCACTCCGTACACCTCGTACACACGCGGCTCTGCTCCGTACACCTCGTACACACGCGGCTCCGCTCCGTACACCTCATACACACACGACTCCGCTCCGTACACCTCGTACACACACGGCTCCGCTCCGTACACCTCGTACACACACGGCTCTGCTACATCCCCCCTGTAAACCCCTCCTGACCCCACACAGAAACTTCCCCTCATCCAGCATCATGACAACCAGCACAGCAGAGTCCTGCATACACTGAGGCCCCTGATCATGTGACCCCTGACTCCTCCCCTCCTGTGACCTCATCCCAGGTCCTGTGCGCACAGAGCAGCCATATATGTGGAGTGCGGCTCTGCAGGTGGAGGTAGGTGCTGGAGATTCCCCATTACTGGGTGCAGGGCAAGACAGGTCTAGGGGGGGCAGAGGCGCAAATGCCCCCTGGCTTGTCCGCCTCACAACCCAACCCAAAATGTACAGTGCCAATACCAAGCAGTCTTGTTTTAGAAGCTGAGTGTCTGCACTGTACATTTAACCTTGTACAAGTGTCGGCCTCATCCCTGTATTGCAGACACACCCACATTGCACACTGTATGGAAGTTTCTGCAGAACTGATGTAACCCTGCTCTAGATCCTTTATGATGTTACATCATTTTCTCACCATTCAGATCTCTACAATATCGGATCCTCTCAGTGGAGATCTTCTGTATAAGAGAATTTTCCTGATTGACCCATCAAGGATGGATAGGGACTGGGACAAGAGGGCGGAGAGGATATTACACCTCACCCTAGAGATCCTCTTCCGGCTTACTGGAGAGGTGAGAGATTCTGATGACGTCACATTACATCATTCTTATCTATGGGAATAACAGATGGACAGAACTGGAGAGGTGAGGACTCTGGAAATGTCTGTAGTGAGATTTATTAATGTGTCTCTCCATAACCAGGATTACACAGTAGTGAAGAAGACCTCTAGTGAGCGCTATCAGGCCCCTGTGTCTGAGGGATGGGCAAGACCCCTGAGCACAATCACAGGGCCTCCACCTCTCCCCCTGATACATGAGGACATCAATGACGAGAAGATCCTAGAACTCACCTACAAGATGATTGAGCTGCTGACTGGAGAGGTGACAATGCTGGGAATGCTGGGAGATTATACAGTAACACTATGAAGGGATCGGGGGGATGACGGTATCATTGTTTCTGTCAGGTTCCTATAAGGTGTCAGGATGTCACCGTCTATTTCTCCATGGAGGAGTGGGAATATGTAGAAGGACACAAAGATCTGTACAAGGACATCATGATGGAGGTTCCCCAGCCCCTCACATCACCAGGTAATAGACAGGACTAAATACGCACGGTCTATAATTATCTGTATGTGAAGAATGAATTCAGTCTCTGTGTTTCATCCAGATCTATCCAGTAAGAGGACAACACCAGAGAGATGTCCCCGTCCTCTTCTTCCACAGGACTGTAAACAAGAAGATCCCGATGTTCCTCAGGATCATCAGGTAGATGGAGAGAAGGTGTCATGAGATCTCCCCTATGATGTGTAGATGGCTGTGAATGTCTTGTGCTCAGTCTTGTTTTATCCACCAGTATTATATACACTGCTCAAAAAAATAAAGGGAACACTTAAACAACAGAATATAACTCCAAGTAAATCAAACTTCTGTGAAATCAAACTGTCCACTTAGGAAGCAACACTGATTGACAATTTCCCATGCTGTTGTGCAAATGGAATAGACAACAGATGGAAATTATTGGCAATTATCAAGACACACTCAATAAAGGAGTGGTTCTGCAGGTTGGGACCACAGACCACATCTCAGTACCAATGCTTTCTGGCTGATGTATTGGTCACTTTTGAATGTTGGTTGTGCTTTCACACTCGTGGTAGCATGAGATGGACTCTACAACCCACACAAGTGGCTCAGGTAGTGCAGCTCATCCAGGATGGCACATCAATGCGAGCTGTGGCAAGTAGGTCTGCTGTGTCTGTCAGCGTAGTGTCCAGAGGCTGGAGGCACTACCAGGGGACAGTCCAGTACACCAGGAGACGTGGACGGGGCCGTAGGAGGGCAACAACCCAGCAGCAGGACCGCTACCTCAGCCTTTGTGCAAGGAGGAACAGAAGGAGCACTGCGAGAGCCCTGCAAAATGACCTCCAGCAGGCCACAAATGTGCATGTGTCTGCACGAACGGTTAGAAACCGACTCCATGAGGATGGTCTGAGTGCCCGACGTCCACAGATGGGGGTTGTGCTCACAGCCCAACACTGTGCAGGACGCACAGATTTTTATGATTTATTGTTCTCAACGCATTCCACTATGTAATGAATAAAGATTTGCAACTGGAATATTTCATTCAGTGATATCTAGGATGTGGTATTTTAGTGTACGCTTTATTTCTTTGAGCAATGTATTTTATACTTGTGTATTGAGAATGGTGGAGATGGCAGGATTAGAGCTGATCATAGATGTGACTTCTCCATCTGTCTGTCACTTTTATAATATTTGTTTCAGGGTGAAGATCTGACCCATATTAATACTATAGAGACATATGTGATTGGTGATGAGTGGTGTAAAGAGGAGATTCCTACAGATAACTTCCCAGGTGAGTATTATTAATATTTAATGCACCATTGATTCCATGGTGCTGTACATGAAAAGGGGTTGCATACAAAATACACATATAGATTACAATGAACAAACTTCAATCATAGACTGGTATGTGGGAGAGGGCCCTTCCCTAGTGGGCTCACAGTCTACAGCATAATGGGGAAAGAAAGAGTGGGTTGAGGGTTTGTGGCAGGTTCCATGGTGGTGAGTAATAACCACTAAATGCAGAGAAGTCACAGATTCTTCTCAGTAACTGGCTTTATCAATGTTGTAGTCAGGCCATGTCTTCCAGACCAGTAGACCACCGTATGCTCCTCCACCCGAAACTGTCCTAATTAATTTGGGCAGTTTTCCGGTTTAGTGTGATAGCCCTCCCCCAGAACATTGCCCCTGAACAGTTGTTCTGACCCCAAACACTACTAATCTGCCCATATGGGGTTAATCTGCAAGTTAATAGTGTTCTAAAGCATCTTGGCCATCACATTGCAAATACAGCTACTGGGAGGATATTAACTTTATCACTCCTAGCAGCTTTCGGCTTTTAGTTAGTGATGAGCGAGTATACTCGTTGCTCCGGTATCCTCCGAGTATTTTGGCGTGCTCGGAGATTTGGTTTTTGTCATCTCAGCTGCATGATTTGATTTTTTTGCAACTTATAACATTCCTCCTGAATCCAATGATACACTACTGTTTGGGCACATGGAGGGGCTCAGAATGCTTGAAACACAGATGTTGCTGGAATAGTTCGCGAGCGCCGTTTGAAGACCCCCTAGATTGCCAGAACGGAATCAAACTAGAACAATAGAAAATCTATAAAGTGTCTCCATTTTCCTCAAGAAATAAGTTTATAGGAGTAGTAATAATTGTGACCCCACAGGCAGTGTTTTGGAAATTAGCACACAGTGGGTGTTGCGGATGGAAAATTGCAAATATGCCATTTTAGTGACCAGATTGTGCACACCGTAAATTAAGTGGGTTCTCCTCACTATAGCAATGCCAAATACATGGATGCTAAATGTGGTTTGGGCACACTGAGAGCCTCAGAAGGGGTGGATATTTGGCTTTGGGAGAGCCAATTTTGCTGGATTGGGTTATAGAAACTGTTACTTTTCAAGAGCCTTTGAGTCTCTAATAATGTGGACATCCTCAGTTTTTCCATTTAGAAATGATGGCCGTAAATGGGATCTTGCTTTTTGCAGGACGAGTAAAAGTTTTTAATTGGCATTTTGGCCTCCACAACATTTTTTGGTGGCTTATTATTATAATGCCGTATTTTTTGGATTATAAGACGCACTTTTTTCCCAAAATATTTTTGGGGAAAATGGGGGTGCGTCTTATAATTTGAATGTACCTTACCAGCCGCTGAGGAGCAGGGTCCCAGGGTTGCTGCTGGAGGAGGCAAGAGTGGCACATTGCTGCAGGCCGCAGGCTGGGATATGGGGGTGTTTGGAGGTGCGACATTGTGGGTGTACCGGGGCTCCACTAACATTTTGCGAAAGCCCAGGACCACTGCACTTCCATGGTTTACATTGCAGTGGACTCCGGGAAAATGGCTGCCGGGGGCAGCACATTCACAGATGGAGATCTCAGCACCAAGATCTTGGGAAATGAGATCTCAGCGCGGCCATTTTTTCAGAGTCCACTGCAAAGTAAACCATGGAAGTACGGGGGCTCTGGTCTTTCACAAAATGTCGGCGGAGCCCCCACAGCATCGCCCCATTTCTGCCTCCGTCAGCAGCTACCCTGGGACCTCACTTAACCGCAGCCACCACCCCCGATTAGCAATAAGACACATGGATGGTAAGAAGCACCACCATTTTATTAAAAAAAAAATATTTTTTTTCTGTTTTTCTCAAAATTTGGGGTGCATCTTATAAACTGCAAAATACGGTATTTGGGAGGCAGGACGAACAAAGAGAGTCGAAAATCATACTCTACTTTTTCCTTCTCTCAGGTCTAATTTTAGACTGTGAAATGTTTGTTGATAAATAATTTTGCTACATAACTTGCAATTTCTATGGACATTTTATTAGACATGTTATTTAAGTAAACTTTTTTATTTAAGGATATTTTATTAAAAAATGATCATTGGTTTTATTCTCGACAGATCTGTCATCTGATCCTTTTAAACAGGTTCTATTTTCCAATTCATCACAGACTGTTCAGAAAAACAAAAGTCATGAAACGGATGTTAAGTATGAAAGTTCTTTCACAGGAAAGAAACCATCAGAATGTTCAGAATATGAAAAAAGTTTATCCTTAATAATGTCTTATTTTACATATCAAAAAAATCACAGAGAGGAAGACAGATTTTCTTGTTTAGAATGTGGGAAATGTTATTCAAATAAATCAAATCTTGGTAAACACCAGAAATTTCACACAGGGGCGAAGCCATTTTCATGTTCAGAATGTGGGAAATGTTTTGTAGAAAGATCACATCTTATCGCACATCAGCGAAGTCACACAGGAGAGAAGCCACATTCTTGCACAGAATGTGGGAAATGTTTTGTAGATAAATCAAGTCTTTTTATACACCACAGAAGACACACGGGGGAGAAGCCATATTCATGTTCAGAATGTGGGAAACGTTTTAATCAGAAAGTACATCTTGCTAGACACCAAAGAACTCACACAGGGGAGAAGCCATTTTCATGTTCAGAATGTGGGAAATGTTGTGCAGATAAATCAAATCTTAGAGAACATCAAAGAACTCACACAGGGGAGAAGCCATATTCATGTTCAGAATGCGGAAAATGTTTTGCAACTAAATCAACTCTTGTTAAACACCATAGAATTCACAAAGGGAAGAATCCATTATTATACCTAGACGGTGAAAAAAACATTTATTAAAAAAAATCATGTTTTGTTCATTAAAAAAACTCACATGGGTTAAAACTATGTATTCAGTCACAGTAAAGAAAAGTAAGTAAATGAGGAAGGTGTAAGCAATTTAGAACTGAAATTAGAATAAAAAATGTATGCAGTTACTAATATTTGTCTGTTATTGAAAAAGCAAATAAAAAGCAATATTCCAAGTGTTTTGAATAGTTTCCTTTCCCACATTCGAGCTCCCATGAGTTGGGAATCCATGCTTCAAACCTGGACAGGAAGTCTAGAGCAAAAAAGAAGGGTAACACCCACTCTCTCCTTCATTGGTTTCCTGTTCTGTGTAATGAGTAGCTTGAATCATGCAGCTTAAATGCTGTGAAGATGAAACATCTTAGGCCTGTTTCACACTTCAGTTTTTTCTGTCAGTTAAAATCCGCCAAAATAGCGGAAAACGGATCCACAGGCGGACTGACAGAAACGGGGGTCAGCGGATGGGCGGATGTACGGATCCGCTGACGGTAAAAATTTAAAGGAACCACGCCTGGGGAAAAGGAGAGAGAGAGAGTTTTGTCCAGCGGCCAGACAGAAACGCGGGTTAAATCGGCAAATAGCGGATCCGGACACGAAAAAAACATTACATGCTCCGTCCGGGTCACTGGGCGGACGCCAAAATCTTGGCGGATCCGTACAAAAACGGATCAAACGGACGACCATCCGTCAAGATCCGCCGATAATGAACGTCTGAGGAAAAAACGGATCCGCCAAGAAAAATGGTGGATCCGTTTTTTTTCCAAATCGGCGGATCTTGACTGATGGTCACAAACGGAAGTGTGAAACAGGCCTTAACAGACTGAGTGGCCTCCAGCATAAAGCTACAGCCTGGTTGACCTTCTAGGGCGTAATTCTCTAGTGCAACAGTCCACAAATCTGTGTAACTCTCCAGCTGCCACATGCCTTGGCCTACCACCTCACGATTTGACTTGGCCTACTGTCCCTTAGCGAAGGCTAGCGCTGAAACTAGTGCTGGAGCCTGCTGCTATTCCAGCAGGAGGATATGAGTTCATGTATTTGCACTTTTGAATCCCCTTTACGTAACTGGTAGTGATGAGCAAACGTGCTCCAATAAAGTCTTATCCGAGCATGCCCTGGTGTTATCCGAGCATCTGGGCATGAGTCCATGCGGATACATAATTTGCGGCTGTTAGACAGCCTCAACACATGTGGAGATTCCCTAACAAACAGACAATCCCCACATGTGTTGAGGCTGTCTAACAGCCGCAAATTATGTAGCCACAGGGACTCGAACATAATATTCAAGCACTCCCAGTTGCTCGGATAACACCCATGCATGCTCAGATAAGACGTTATCTGAGCACGTTCACTCATCACTAGTACCTGGGTCTGATAAGCACTTTTGAAAATTATCTGATCTCTTTGATTTCCATACTCTTTTACTTGAAACGGTGCACTGTGCTTGAATATTTTCATTGGTATACTTAACTTAATTACTACTGATTACATTTATCTTTTATATACTTACTAGCTGAAGAGCCCGGCGTTGCCTGAGCATAGTAACCAACTGTGGTTAGTTATAACAAATTATAATGATTATATTGCACATAAAAACATTTCACATCATATATTCAACACTACAGATTTGCAACACAAATTAACTAAACGATTACCCAAGTATTGATAGTATTTTATTTTCAACTCATTCAAGAGCCATTTGATAAACAACATTTTTGGTTTTTCCTTTCGGTGCAAAGATGAATAGATTTTTGGCAGTTCCAACTCTTGAACAGACCACGTAAAGTTGACCATGAGAAAAGCATGGAGATTGCAAATCGATCCATACTACTTAAATCGACCCCTACTACTTTCAAGGACTGTCCCTGAACATTGTTAATGGACATTGCAAATAGCAGTTGAACTGAAAACTGGAGGCGTTTAAAATCAAAAAACAAATCAGATGGAATGAGTGGAATTCTTGGAATGAAAATGTCCTCTCCTTTGGCACATCCTGTTTCTGAGCTGTGTATCTAACCCTATCCTGTGTGATACTTTCTGCTGAGCTGTGTATCTAATCTTATCGTGTGTTACTGACTGCTCAGCCGTGTATCTAATTCTATCCTGTGTGATACTGACTGCTGAGCAGTGTATCTAACCCTATCCTGTGTGATACTGACTGCTGAGCCGTGTACCTCATCCTATCGTGTTACTGACTGCTCAGCCGTGTATCTAATCCTATCCTGTGTGATACTGACTGCTGAGCCATGTATCTAATCCTATTCTGTGTGATACTGTCTGCTGAGCCGTGTATCTAATACTATTCTGTGTGATACTGTGTGCTGAGCTGTGTTATCTAATCCTATCCTGTGTGATACTGACTGCTGAGCTGTGTATCTAAACCTATCCTGTGTGATACTGTCTGCTGAACCGTGTATCTATTCCTATCCTGTGTGATACTGACTGCTGAGCTGTGTATCTAATCCTATCCTGTGTGATACTGCCTGCTGAGCCATGTGTCTAATCCTCTCCTGTGTGATACTGACTGCTGAGCTTTGTATCTAATTCTATCCTGTGTGTTACTGACTGCTCAGCCCTGTATCAAATCCTATCCTGTGTGATACTGACTGCTGAGCCGTGTATCTAATCCTATTCTGTGTGATACTGTCTGCTGAGCCGTGTATCTAATACTATTCTGTGTGATACTGTGCTGAGCTGTGTATCTAATCCTATCCTGTGTGATACTGACTGCTGAGCCATGTATCTAATCCTATCCTGTGTGATACTGCCTGTTGAATCATGTATCTATTCCTATCCTGTGTGATACTGTCTGCTGAGCCGTGTATCTATTTCTATCCTGTGTGATACTGTCTGCTGAGCTGTGTATCTATTCCGATCCTGTGTGATACTGACTGCTGAGCAGTGTATCTAATCCTATCCTGTGTGATACCGTCTGCTGAGCTGTGTATCTAATCCTATCCTGTGATACTGACTGCTGAGCCGTGTATCTAATCCTATCCTGTGTGATACTGTCTGCTGAACAGTGTATCTATTCCTATCCTGTGTGATACTGTCTGCTGAGCTGTGTATATAATCCTATCCTGTGTGATACTGTCTGTTGAGCCCTGTATCTATTCCTATCCTGTGTGATACTGACAGCTGAGCTGTGTATCTAATCCTATCCTGTGTGATACTGACTGCTGAGCCGTGTATCTATTCCTATCCTGTGTGATACTGACTGCTGAGTTGTGTGTCTAATCCTATCCTCTGTGATACTGACTGCTGATCTGTGTATCTAATCCTATCCTGTGTGATACTGACTGCTGAGCCGTGTATCTAATCCTATCCTGTGTGATACTGGGCTCCCCCTTCAGTCTGTGTCAGAGGGTGGTCTGTGTTGGCACGGTAATAAGTTGTGTTATTTCCAGCTTTACAGAAGGACGATAACACCATAGAAATGATAAGAATAATAGGCCTCAGTTACCACAACTGTCTACAAAGAAAACTGTTGCTGATAGCAACCAATCACAGCTCATTTTTCATCTTTTAAACAGCTCTGGGACAGCGTGGCGAGTTTTGAGTGGCGACTTTTGTGTTTCGACTTTTACGTGGCGAGGTTGGTGTATGTGTGGTGAAATGTGTGCTGAGGGTGGTATATGTGTTGAAGCACGTGGTAGTGTGTGGCGCATTTTGTGTGTGTGTTCATATCCCCGTGTGTGGTGAGTATCCCATGTCAGGGCCCCACCTTAGCAACTGTACGGTATATACTCTTTGGCGCCATCGCTCTTATTCTTTAAGTCCCCCTTGTTCACATCTGGCAGCTGTCAATTTGCCTCCAACACTTTTCCTTTCACTTTTTCCCCATTTTGTAGATAGGGGCAAAATTGTTTGGTGAATTGGAATGCACGGGGTTAAAATTTCACCTCACAACATAGCCTATGACGCTCTCAGGGTCCAGACGTGTGACTGTGCAAAATTTTGTGGCTGTAGCTGCGACGGTGCAGATGCCAATCCCGGACATACATACATACATACACTTTTTCCCCCATTATGTACCTAGGGGCAAAATTGTTTGGTGAATTGGAATGCAAGGGGTTAAAATTTTGCCTCACAACATAGCCTATGACGCTCTCGGGGTCCAGACGTGTGACTGTGCAAAATTTGTGGCTGTAGCTGCGACGGTGCAGATGCCAATCCCGGACATACACACACATTGAGCTTTATATATTAGATTTTAAGTAGACAATATATACACCACTGTTTTTAATCACCTCCAACTATGTGTATTCATGTTGAGTCTGTTTTTAACATTTGATGTGACTATTTGTTGTGATTTAATAAAAAAATCTATTACTTTGCTACCTTATGACTACATACTGTATTTTGTTAATAGGCTTTTCTTAAATTGTTTGGGACTTAGTCTTGATATGAGTATTCAATGCTAAGTATAGTGCTATTGCAATGTGTATGTACTGACAGAATTATTGTAATATTTTAAGCACTTTATGTAGGGCTGGAAGTTTGTTTTGTTGCCTCATGGTTTCAACTTTGGTTTGCAATAGGATTTTGATAGCTGCTAGTAGCCGCACCACTGGCACCAGCCCTCTGGTCAGTAGTGCTACCAAACGCCGGTCACAATTGCACTTCTTTTCCTTTGGCAATCATATTAGTGGGGATGAAGCAAACAACATTGTGGACTATATGTTTGTTATGACAGAGTAGCAACTCACTTTGGAAAATAGGTAACAAACTAAAAACTGCAACTGACCCTGCTGATTCCTGTACAGACTGGAGATCCTGACCCGCAGTCCCTAATGGTTCCTGCATGAGCAGAGATAGCCCTAACCACAGATGAGAAAATGGTAGCTCAGACCTATGCTGCCAGAGTGAAAATTACCTATAAAAGGGAAAGTGTGCTGAAAAAAAGGAAAGATCTCTAAGTGAGTAAAGTAAACAACAAAATACATTATATAGAATACGTCCTGTTAGATTATAGTATAATTTCAATTTTTTTTCTCTATACATCCTTTACTGATCTTTAAGAATGTAGCAATACGAAGTATATTATTTGAATGTATAGAAATCTTGCCTTCACAACAGTGGCTCTTAGGTTGCATCTGCATTTTAGCTACTAGTTTGTGAAGAAGAAACGAAACCTCTTCATCCATGTTGGTACCACAGAGATGAGTCAAGAAAAAAATCAGATTGAATTGCTTAGACAGGGGAATTATGGCCCTGGTGATCCATCAGAAGCAATAGGAAAAATAGGTATTATGCAGTCCAGTGGTGAAACCAGTAAGAATGTTCAGGATTTAGTCAAAAGTGCGGGAAATTCAAATATTCGGGAATTCTATGAATCCAGTGAATTTGAACAATAGCTGATTCGCTTCACACAAATAGCCTAAAATGGTCAATGCAATTTTATACTGTCAAGGGGCAGTAAGGGGAAAGCAGGTGACGTGGAAGAAGGGCCCCTGAACTGCCCCTAAGACTAAGGGAGTGCCCTGACTTTCCTTTACTAGCGGGTACACTTAATGGTAGTGAGGCCCAAGTCTCCGAACTGTCCCTGTCTCCTGTTTAGCCCTGAGCTAAAGCCCCAAACCCCCTCCCCAGGAGGTGAGACAGGGAAAAAGTGTGCTACCACAAAAACCCAAAGGAAAGATTCAACAGACAGGGTAAAACAAAACAATACTTAGCTTGCTCTGCTGCAATGCTCCTGGAAAGCAGAGTTAGCCACTTGACAACAGAAAACAACTGAAGCACCACAGAACCTTGTCAGCTCCTGAACTCCAGCTAGGTTGCTCTCCCAAGAGCAAGTGTATAACGAACAGTGATCTACAGCACCTGATGACCTTTTATACGAAAGAGGGGGAGTGTCATGATCCAGTGTTGGATCTGGCGGTATTTAATGCATTAAGTGAACTTTTTTTCCTTTGGTTCCAAAGTGTGTCGTGATAGCCCCCGGTGGCCATTAGAATTATCACACGTGGTGTCGTTCATTCTAAGTTGCCCGGTGGTGGGGAATGGTATCGCACCTTAGGTTTAGGTTAATGTTCACTTAATTATGGATCAGGTGTGACACCCTATAAAGGTGTGCTCAGGGTATGCAATCATCTTTGGTGATAGTTGTTCATTTGCAACCAACCTTGGTGGTGGAAGGAGCTGGAGAGATTGCTCAGCTCAATCTGAGTCCTGGTGTGGAAGGAGTCACAGAAGGGAGTTCTTTGCAGTGCTGACTGAACTTGGTGGCAGCTATTCAGGAGGAAGGCTGCAGTCGGTTGCTGGACTCTGTGCTGGAGCATTTGCACAGAGAGAGCTAAGTTCTATTTCCCCTGTTTGTGACTTTCCTTATGTGTGATCTAGTGCAGTGGTGGGATTAGTTTCCGCACCGGCCAATGCCCTAGCGAGGAACTAGGTTCAGGGCGAGTCAGGGCATAAGGTTCGCGTGCGGCGACAGGTTCGGAGCCTGTATAGGGAATGTAAGGAGTGCAGGGACGCTGCCTCAGGGGAGCTCAGGAGGTCTCCATGTCCCTATTCCCTATTACAGGGCCCACCACTGTAATTGTTCCTGTGTTTCCCCTTATTATTTAAATTCGCCAGCTGGAGGCGGGGTATCCAGTTTTACGTGTACTTTTTAAATTCGCCAGCTGGAGGCGGTGTATCCGGCTGCACGTCCCGGTATTATTTAAATTCGCCCCGCTGGAGGCGCTGTATCCAGGGTCACGTGTGTCATAAATTCGCCCTGCTGAAGGCGCTGTGTCCAGTCCCACGTTGACCGTTACATTATCACCAGCCATAACATTTTTTCTTTTCTGCTGAGCTATGGACCTAATGCAAACCTTTACCCAGGTACTGCAGACCTTTACTGAAGAGATTAGGGGGCTGCGCGGTGAGATGGTGCAGCAACTGCAGCTGTTGGTGGGCTGTGGAGGTTTGATTCAGGCACAGGCTCAGCCAGAACCCAAGATATCTCTCCCAGACCGGTTTTCTGGAGGGAGAGATCAATTCTTGGTTTTTCAGCAGGCCTGTAAATTATATTTCAGGCTGCGCCCTCGTTCTTCAGGGAGCGAAGAGCAACGGGTGGGAATCATTATGTCCCTTTTGAAGGGAGATCCCCAATCCTGGGCCTTCTCCCTGCCGGACGATTCACCATCTTTAGAGTCCGTGGACGAGTTTTTTGCGGCTTTGGCGCTTGTGTATGGGGATCCTGATGGCGTCTCTCTGGCGGAATCCCGACTCCGTAGGTGTAAACAGGGAGCCCGGATTGCTGAGGAGTACTGCTCTGAGTTTAGGAGATGGGCCACTAACACTCAGTGGAATGACCCTGCACTTAGGAGTCAATTTGTGCAGGGTCTGTCTCCTAAGTTGCAGGACACTCTGGTGCAGTACGCCGCCCCCAGGTCGCTGGAGGCCGCCATGTCCCTCGCCATCCGGGTGGATAGACGCCTTAGGGAAAGACATACACAAAATGTGCCCCCTGTAGTCCTCTCCGGGGGTGAGGACCCCCCGGTACGGTTGGTGGAACCCAGGCAGCCCGGTGTTGTTGGTACAAATAGGGGGTTGCCTAGGGTTCGCCTTTGTGGGGGGGTATGCTTTTCCTGTGGGAAGCCGGGCCATTTCATGGGAATCTGCCCAGGGCGTGCCAAGTCTCCGGACGAACCTATGCAAGTAGGAGGTGTTGGGTTGTGTTCAGGCCTGCCTACGGTTCAGGGAGTGGGGTTGGCATGCTTTTCCTGTGGGCAGACTGGTCATTTCTTTAAGGCGTGCCCATTACGTGCCAAAATATCTGTGTCATCTCAGAAGCCGCAGACCCCTGGTCGTTTGGAGGGAGGCAACCAGGGAGTGTACATTTCCTCCATTTTGCCCTCCCAAGGTATTATGTCAGCAGAAGTGTTAGCTGGCGGGGTACCGGAGGTGGTACCGATGCTTGTGGACAGCGGAGCAGGAGTCAGTCTGGTGGATGCTCGTTTTGTCCAGACTCATGGCCTGAAGTGTAGGACGCTGGCCCAACCTATAAGCGTCCAGGCCATTAACTCTGTTCCACTGAGTCAGGGGAGCCTTACCCAAGTCGTAGAAAACATCCATCTGCGTATAGGACATCATGAGGAGTCCTTGTCATGCTACGTCTTGGAGGGAATGCCAGTACCTATCGTTTTAGGCTTCCCTTGGCTGAAAAAACACAACCCGGGGATAGATTGGCGAGCTAGGGAAGTAGTCAGCTGGGGGCAGTCGTGTGGGGGCTGCTGCCTTGAGACCACTGTCTCTGCCGTCTCTCTTCAGGGGACCCCTTCCTCTCCAGTGAGAGCAGCGATTGTGCGGCGGGGGAGTAGGGGCAAGTTCCAGCCCTCGCCACTAGCAAACCCTGTGAGGGGCAGATCTCGTGGTGGAAAGGGTTGGAGGGTGGTGTACCCTATGGTGTAATGCGGGGGTGTGAGTGTGGTGACACAGGGGGACGCCTCTGTTATCAGGTCCAGAATGAGTTCATCAAGTTTTATGACAAACGAATGTGTGCAATAAACGTTCAGGTCCGGACCTGTGTGTGAACGAGCGCGTATGGGTGCCACCAAAAAACATCTTGTGGAAGTGTGTTGTGGAACCTGATCAGTTCATAACAAACAAACATACACATACATAAACTCGTTCCCCAGGTCGGCGCTGTGGAGATGAGTGGTGCCTCCAAAATTAACTTTATTGCCATTACCAGCTGCGTGTTTGTCATAAATTTGAATTCAGGTGAGGGTGGGGTGAACTCAGGGTCTGGGCGTCCCCGCTGTAGGGGTTTCCCTAAGGAGGGGTGGTCTTGAGGGTCCAGAGGCCCCTCATTAAGGAGGGGGTACTGTCATGATCCAGTGTTGGATCTGGCGGTATTTAATGCATTAAGTGAACTTTTTTTCCTTTGGTTCCAAAGTGTGTCGTGATAGCCCCCCGGTGGCCATTAGAATTATCACACGTGGTGTCATTCAGTCTAAGTTGCCCGGTGGTGGGGAATGGTATCGCATCTTAGGTTTAGGTTAATGTTCACTTAATTATGGATCAGGTGTGACACCCTATAAAGGTGTGCTCAGGGTATGCAATCATCTTTGGTGATAGTTGTTCATTTGCAACCAACCTTGGTGGTGGAAGGAGCTGGAGAGATTGCTCAGCTCAATCTGAGTCCTGGTGTGGAAGGAGTCACAGAAGGGAGTTCTTTGCAGCGCTGACTGAACTGGGTGGCAGCTATTCAGGAGGAAGGCTGCAGTCGGTTGCTGGACTCTGTGCTGGAGCATTTGCACAGAGAGAGCTAAGTTCTATTTCCCCTGTTTGTGACTTTCCTTATGTGTGATCTAGTGCAGTGGTGGGATTAGTTTCCGCACCGGCCAATGCCCTAGCGAGGGACTAGGTTCAGGGCGAGTCAGGGCATAAGGTTCGCGTGCGGCGACAGGTTCGGAGCCTGTATAGGGAATGTAAGGAGTGCAGGGACGCTGCCTCAGGGGAGCTCAGGAGGTCTCCATGTCCCTATTCCCTATTACAGGGCCCACCACTGTAATTGTTCCTGTGTTTCCCCTTATTATTTAAATTCGCCAGCTGGAGGCGGGGTATCCAGTTTTACGTGTACTTTTTAAATTCGCCAGCTGGAGGCGGTGTATCCGGCTGCACGTCCCGGCATTATTTAAATTCGCCCCGCTGGAGGCGCTGTATCCAGGGTCACGTGTGTCATAAATTCGCCCTGCTGGAGGCGCTGTGTCCAGTCCCACGTTGACCGTTACAGGGAGTAGTCACCACCTGCATAGATAATTAATCACCATGCAGTAACCATGCAGTAACACCAGCAGCCACCGGGGGGAAAACTCATCAGCAGACCAACTACAGTTGTAGTAACACAAGCGGCCACTGGGGGGGCCAAAACTCATATTATCACCCGATGACCAAAAAGGAAAAAAAAGGTTTAAATGTGAGGAAATCCAGATCTGACACAGATCCAAGAAAAGGATTGTGACATATACATTGCATAACGCAGAAACAGATCCCATGATCTTGGGCATGGCCATGTGGGCCTCCCTGTAATACTTTGCACCTATCACATCACATGCTATAACACAGCCATGTAGGAGGGACTATCATAGCCTGTATAAAAGCAGAAGCACGAAATGCAGCAGCCATTTTGTGGTAAATCTGGATAGTGAGACGATGTCACAGCTTAGTAATAGATATCGAGAAAGTCATATTACAATGAAGTAATTGTAAAGATAGTGTGTGACAGCACCATAGTGAAGGTTTGTTTTGTAATGAAAACAGAATATTTAGCTTAAATGAATAGCTGAATTTATGTGTCTGGGAGGCAGAGCCATGAAAGGACACAGAGCTGACAGCCACTTGCTTGATCAGTTTGGTTATGGCGCTACTGCCACTGAATCGGGGTCCTGAGAGCAGGCACTGAGGAAGCCTGTGCAGCGCTTGTCAGTTTGATGATCTGACACAGTGCTGTGCAAAGTATCAGATCAGCGATCTGACACTTTATTATATTGTCCCCCCTGGGACAAAAAAAAGAGTAAAAATAATTATTAAAAAATTCCTAAATTAAAAAAAATATCCCCAATAAATTCTTTTTTTTGTAAAGAAAAATAAATATATAAATACACATATTTAGTATCGCCACATCCGTAATGACCCTTTAGTGAACCCTTACAAAACAGCAAAAAACAAAGCTTTATCATCATACTGGTGAACAAAAAGTGCAATAACGCGCGATCAAAAAGACGGATATAAATAACCATGGTACCGCTGAAAACATCATTTTGTCCCGCAAACAAAAAGCCACCATACAGCTCCATCAGCGAAAAAATAAAAAAGTTATAGCTCGCAGAATAAAGCGATGCAAAAATAATTATTTTTTTAAAAAAATTGTTTTTATTGTATAAAAGCGCCAAAACATAAAAAATGATATAAATGAGGTATCGCTGTAACCGTACTGACCTGAAGAATAAAAGGGCTTTATCAATTTTACCACATGCGGAACGGTGTAAACGCAACCCCCAAAAGAAATTCATGAAATGCTGGTTTTTGTTCATTCTGCGTCCCAAAAATCGGAATAAACAGCGATCAAAAAATGTCACATGCCCGAAAACAGTACCAATAAAAATGCCAACTCGTCCTGCAAAAAATAAGACCTAACATGACTCTGTGGGTCAAAATACGTAAAAATTATAGCTCTCAAAATGTGGTGATGCAAAAACTATTTTTACAATAAAAAGCGTTTTTTTTGCGTGTGACAGCTGCCAAACATAAAAAACCCGCCATAAATAGTAAATCACACCCCCCGTTATCACCCTCTTAGTTAGGGAAAAATAATAAAATTAAATAAATGTATTTATTTACATTTTACCATTAGGGCTAGGGTTAGGATTAGGGCTGAGATTAGGGTTAGGGCTAGGGTTAGGTTAGGGCTGAGATTAGGGTTAGGGGTGTGTTGGGGTTAGGGTTGGAGTTAGAATTGGGTGGTTTCCACTGTTTAGGCACATCAGGTGCTCTCCAAACGCAACATGGCGTCTGATCTCAATTCCAGCCAATTCTGTGTTGAAACAGTCAAATGGTGCTCCTTCCCTTCCAAGCTCTGCCATGCACCCAAACAGTGGTTTACCCCCAAATATAGGGTATCCGCATACTCAGGACATATTGCACAACAACTTTTCAGGTCCAATTTCTCCTGTTACTCTTGGGAAAATAAAATATTGGGAGCAAAAATATCATTTTTTTGGAAAAAAAATATGATTTTTTTAATTTTTATGGCTCTATGTTATAAACTTCTGTGAAGCACTTGGGGGTTCAAAGCTCTCACTACACATCTAGATAAGTTCCTTGGGGGGGTCTATTTTCCAAAATGGGGTCACTTGTGGGGGGGTTTCCACTTTTTAGGCACATCAGGGGCTCTCCAAACGTGACATGAAACCCGCAGACCATTCCATCAAAGTCTGCATTCCAAAACGTCACTACTTCCCTTTCGAGCCCCGACGTGTGCCCATACAGTAGTTTTCTCCCACATATGGGGTATCAGCGTACTCAGGACAAGTTGTACAACAACTTTTGGGGTCCAATTTCTCCTGTTACCCTTGGTAAAATAAAAAAATTGGGGACTAAAAGATCATGTTTGTGGAAAAAATTATTTTTTTTATTTTCACGCCCGGGCGTTATAAACTTCTGTGAAGCACTTGGGGGTTCAAAGTGCTCAACACTCATCTAGATAAGTTCCTTGGGGGGTCTTGTTTCCAAAATGGGGTCACTTGTTGGGGGGTTTCCACTGTTTAGGCACATCAGGGACTCTCCAAACGTGACATGGCGTCCGATCTGAATTTTGAGCTGAAAAAGTCAAACGGCGCTCATTCCCTTCCGAGCTCTGCCATGCGCCGAAACAGTGGTTCCCCCCCATATCAGGTATCAGCGTACTCAGGACAAATTGCACAATAACTTTTGCAGTCCAGTTTCTCCTGTTGGCCTTGGTAAAATAAAAAAAATTGGACCTGAAGTAATTTTTTTTGTGAAGAAAAGTTAAATGTTCATTTTTTTTAAACATTCAAAAAATTCCTGTGAAGCACCTGAAGGGTTAATAAACTTCTTGAATGTGGTTTTGAGCACCTTGAGGGGTGCAGTTTTTAGATTGGTGTCACTTTGGGGGATTTTCTATCATATAGTCCCCTCAAAGTGACTTCAATTGTGACGTGGTCCCTAAAAAAATGGTGTTGCAAAAATGAGAAATCGCTGGTCTACTTTTAACCCTTATAACTTCCTAAAAAAAAAAATTTAGTTCCAAAATTGTGCTTATGTAAAGTAAACATGTGAGAAATGTTATTTATTAAGTTTTCTGTGTGCCATATCTCTGTGATATAAGGGCATAAAAATTCAAAGTTGGAAAATTGTAAAATTTTCGCTAAATTTCAGTTTTTTTCACAAATAGACGCAAGTTATATCAATTAAATTTTACCACTAACTTGAAGTACAATATGTCACGAGAAAACAATGTCAGAATCACCAGGATCCATGGAAGCATTCCAGAGTTATTACCTCATAAAGGTACAGTGGTCAGAATTGTAAAAATTGGCCCGGTCATTAACGTACAAACCACCCTTGGGGGTAAAGGGGTTAAATACATAATCTCTGGAGTACACCTTTTATTGTGAAGTTTATAAAACATTTTCATGAATAGAGTTAATACTAATGGACTCATTATCAATATCAAATTTCAAAAAAGTAATTATTTACCCAAAATTGTTTTCAGATCATTCACCAGTACTATGTAAAATATAGTTGGGCAGACGAGTTCACTCCAACTTTTTATGGAAATGTAATTCTTCTCTTATGCTCTCACCAATATTTAACCCATTCGTGCAGAAGCCCATTTTCGTTTTTACGTTTCTGTTTTTTCCCTCCCCTTCTTCCCAGAGTAATAACTTTTTTTTATTTTTCTGTCAATATGGCCATGTGAGGGCTTGTTTTTTGCGGGACGAGTTGTACTTTTGAACAACACCATTGATTTTACCATGTCATGTACTAAAAAATGGGAAAAAAGTTCCAAGTGTGGTGAAATTGCAAAAAAAAGTGCAATCCCACACTTTTTTTTTTCACCATGTTCGCTAAATGCTAAAACTGACCTGCCATTATGATTCTCCAGGTCATTACGAGTTCATAGACACCAAACATGTCTAGGTTCTTTTTTATCTAAGTGGTGAAAAAAAAATTCCATACTTTGTTATTAAAAAAAAAAAAGTGCCATTTTCCGATGCCCATAGCGTCTCCATTTTTCATGATCTCGGGTTGGGTGGGGGCTTATATTTTTGCACGCTGAGCTGTCGTTTTTAATGATACAATTTTGGTGCAGATATGACCTTCTGATCGCCCGTTATTGCATTTTAATGCAATGTCACGGTGACCAAAAAAGCATAATTCTGGCGCTTTGACTTTTTTCTCGCTACGCCATTTATCGATAAGGTTAATAGTTATTTTTATTGATAGAGTGGGCGATTCTGAACGTGGCAATACCAAATATGTGTGTGTTTGATTTTTTTTAATTGTTTTATTTTGAGTGGGGCGAAAGGGGGGTGATTTAAACTTTTACATTTTTTTTTATTTTTAAAAACTTTTATTTTTTACTTTTTTGCATGCTTCAATAGCCTCCATGGAAGAATAGAAGCTGCCATAACCCGATCGGCTCTGTTACATATAGGCGATGATCAGATCACCTATATGTAGCTGGATTCTTCACTTGCTATGAGCAAGCAAGAGACCTCTGGTTGTCATGCCAACCCAACAGTGACCTGCGATCACGTGAAGGGGGTCACTGTTGGGCGGATTTCCATCCCGATGGTCGGAAGCGCGCGTTAAATGTTGAGTCTGACAGCGGCACTTAACTGGTTAATAGCTGAGAGTGGATCGCGATTCCACTTGTTCAAAAGCAGCTGACATGTTCCGGGAAAGATGTGTGCTTACCGCCGGAGCCAACGTCTAAGGGAGGGAAGCGACATGCGCCGTACTAGTATGGTGCATGTTGCAAAGGATTTTAAAAAAGAAATTGAGCTAGCCATAACATTTGGCCATTTATTATATGGAACTCTCATAAAGCGGTAAATCATTGGTTTACTGACACATATCTCATTCAAAAATAAAAAAAAAACAAAATGAAGAATAAATACTTAAATTACAATAAGTCAGTGCAAAGTGTGAGATCTGGTTTGGCTGTGAGAGACGCATCTGACCGATATCCAAGAAGTATCATTTCTCCATGCGGAGAATGACATGCTAAGCATGTCGAGATGAGGAGACTTAAAGCCGCAATGCTCCTCTGGGAAATATGCTAATTATGTAAATTGTCTCTTCAGAGAGGAAGAGGACTAGAACTCTAGTGCCACCTATTGGAGGTAGCAATCCTAAAAGTCAATGTCGACCTTTAACGAGGGGCAGTAGCCCGAAACACAGTGTCTGCAAATTGAGATTCTGGCTTGGCTTTTATCCTAAGTCATGTAACAATGCTCGTTAAAGCAGGGGTCCCCAACCGCCGGTCCGCGGCCCAGCACCGGGCCGTTGCAGTGCCCTTGCCGGTCCGCGGACACAAGGGGAGCCGGGGGGCGGTGCAGCAGCTGATACCCTGCATCCCGCGGCGGCTTCATCCCGCGGCGGCTTCATCCAGCGCTGAGCGGTCACGTGCTACCGCTCATTTAAGGTCATGAATATGGACGCCACTCATCTCCCATAGGCGTGGCGTCCATATTCATGGACCTTAATGAGCGGTATCACGTGACCGCTCCGCACAGGAAGAAGCTGAAGCGCCGCGAGATGCAGGGACGTGCAGCGACGGGAAGGAAGGTCAGCGACGTGAGGGTAAGTATGATGGGGAGGATGGGGGAGCCGAGCGGAGCCATAAGGGAGGGAGAGTGGGAGCGGAGCCATATACACAGGGGAGGGAGAGTGGGAGCGGAGCCATATATACAGGGGAGGGAGAGTGGGAGCGGAGCCATATATACAGGGGAGGGAGAGTGGGAGCGGAGCCATATATACAAGGGAGGGAGAGTGGGAGCGGAGCCATATATACAAGGGAGGGAGAGTGGGAGCGGAGCCATATATACAGGGGAGGGAGAGTGGGAGCGGAGCCATATACACAGGGGAGGGAGAGTGGGAGCGGAGCCATATACACAGGGGAGGGAGAGTGGGAGCGGAGCCATATACACAGGGGAGGGAGATTGGGAGCGGAGCCATATATACAGGGGAGGGAGAGTGGGAGCAGAGCCATATATACAGGGGAGGGAGATTGGGAGCGGAGCCATATATACAGGGGAGGGAGATTGGGAGCGGAGCCATATATACAGGGGAGGGAGAGTGGGAGCGGAGCCATATATACAGGGGAGGGAGAGTGGGAGCGGAGCCATATATACAGGGGAGGGAGATTGGGAGCGGAGCCATATATACAGGGGAGGGAGATTGGGAGCGGAGCCATATATACAGGGGAGGGAGAGTGGGAGCGGAGCCATATATACAGGGGAGGGAGGGTGGGAACGGAGCCATATATACAAGGGAGGGAGAGTGGGAGCGGAGCCATATATACAAGGGAGGGAGAGTGGGAGCGGAGCCATATATACAGGGGAGGGAGGGTGGGAGCGGAGCCATATATACAGGGGAGGGAGATTGGGAGCGGAGCCATATATACAGGGGAGGGAGATTGGGAGCGGAGCCATATATACAGGGGAGGGAGATTGGGAGCGGAGCCATATATACAGGGGAGGGAGATTGGGAGCAGAGCCATATATACAGGGGAGGGAGAGTGGGAGCGGAGCCATATATACAGGGGAGGGAGATTGGGAGCGGAGCCATATATACAAGGGAGGGAGAGTGGGAGCGGAGCCATATACACAGGGGAGGGAGAGTGGGAGCGGAGCCATATATACAGGGGAGGGAGAGTGGGAGCGGAGCCATATATACAGGGGAGGGAGATTGGGAGCGGAGCCATATATACAGGGGAGGGAGAGTGGGAGCGGAGCCATATATACAAGGGAGGGAGGGTGGGAGCAGAGCCATATATACAGGGGAGGGAGAGTGGGAGCGGAGCCATATATACAGGGGAGGGAGAGTGGGAGCGGAGCGATATACACAGGGGAGGGAGAGTGGGAGCGGAGCCATATATACAAGGGAGGGAGAGTGGGAGCGGAGCCATATATACAGGGGAGGGAGAGTGGGAGCGGAGCCATATATACAGGGGAGGGAGAGTGGGAGCGGAGCCATATATACAGGGGAGGGAGAGTGGGAGCGGAGCCATATACACAGGGGAGGGAGAGTGGGAGCGGAGCCATATATACAAGGGAGGGAGAGTGGGAGCAGAGCCATATATACAGGGGAGGGAGAGTGGGAGCGGAGCCATATATACAAGGGAGGGAGAATGGGAGCGGAGCCATATACACAGGGGAGGGAGAGTGGGAGCGGAGCCATATACACATGGGAGGGAGAGTGGGAGCGGAGCCATATACACATGGGAGGGAGAGTGGGAGCGGAGCCATATACACAGGGGAGGGAGAGTGGGAGCGGAGCCATATATACAAGGGAGGGAGAGTGGGAGCGGAGCCATATACACAGGGGAGGGAGAGTGGGAGCGGAGCCATATATACAAGGGAGGGAGGGTGGGAGCGGAGCCATATATACAGGGGAGGGAGAGTGGGAGCGGAGCCATATATACAGGGGAGGGAGAGTGGGAGCGGAGCCATATACACAGGGGAGGGAGAGTGGGAGCGGAGCCATATACACAAGGGAGGGAGAGTGGGAGCGGAGCCATATATACAGGGGAGGGAGAGTGGGAGCGGAGCCATATATACAAGGGAGGGAGAGTGGGAGCGGAGCCATATATACATGGGAGGGAGAGTGGGAGCGGAGCCATATATACATGGGAGGGAGAGTGGGAGCGGAGCCATATACACAGGGGAGGGAGAGTGGGAGCGGAGCCATATATACAGGGGAGGGACAGTGGGAGCGGAGCCATATATACAAGGGAGGGAGGGTGGGAGCGGAGCCATATATACAGGGGAGGGAGAGTGGGAGCAGAGCCATATATACAGGGGAGGGAGAGTGGGAGCAGAGCCATATATACAGGGGAGGGAGAGTGGGAGCGGAGCCATATAGACAGGGGAGGGAGAGTGGGAGCGGAGCCATATACACAGGGGAGGGAGAGTGGGAGCGGAGCCATATATACAGGGGAGGGAGAGTGGGAGCGGAGCCATATATACAGGGGAGGGAGAGTGGGAGCGGAGCCATATATACAAGGGAGGGAGAGTGGGAGCGGAGCCATATATACAAGGGAGGGAGAGTGGGAGCGGAGCCATATATACAGGGGAGGGAGAGTGGGAACGGAGCCATATATACAAGGGAGGGAGAGTGGGAGCAGAGCCATGTATACAGGATGGGACAGGGGAGCCATGCATACAACAGGGGGAGCCACACAGAGCTGGATGGGGGGGACCACACATACATTTTCTGATGATTAGAAAATAATCAGCATGTACAGTACTCCAGTACAATTGTTCTTAAGTGCTCAATGCTCCATTTCCTTGTAGGTTCCAATCATCATTAGCAGTGACGGTCATCAGTAGAAGTAGCCCAGTGCTCCCACTGAAACAGAGAAACAAGCCAGGTGCTCCCACTCATTCAAAACCTATGATGAGTTGAGTCACATTAAAAATGTTATAATTAAATGATAAATATGCACTGCTAAACTACAACCGCGTCCATAGCCCCGCCCCCTTATGACCAAAGCCCCGCCCCTGTCACACCTCCATCCCCGCCCTGCCGGGCCATGGAAGAATGGTCTTGGTTCAAGCCGGTCCCTGGTGCAAAAAAGGTTGGGGACCACTGCGTTAAAGGGTCAACATTGACTTTTAGGATTGCTACTTCCAATAGGCGGCACTAGAGCTCTAGTCCTCTTTCTCTCTGAAGAGACAATTTGCATAATTAGCATATTTCCCAGAGGAGCATTGCGGCTTTAAGTCTCCTCATCTCGACATGCTTAGCATGTCATTCTCCACAAGGAGAAAAGGTACTTCTTGGATAACGGTCAGACGCCTCTCTCACAGCCAAACCAGATCTCACACTTTGCACTGATGAGGTGCAGAGTTTCCTGAATACCTTGAGTGCTGTCTCTTGGCCTTCCGGCATTGCCACTTCGATGGCTTAAGCCGGTTGCTGCTTTTGGGAGATAGCCAGGAGGTTTCAGGGAGGAGATCTTTGGAGCTGTGGACAATGGGAGTCTTACTTCAATTCACTGGGATTGATAGCTGGGTCAAAAATGGATTCAGGATTGACATCGCTGAAGATAAGAAGTTGCATTTTTCACTGGGATATTTGGTCAACATGGTGTTTTATGAAATCCTGAAGATTCGGAAGTCCGATATAATATGGCTGCAGGAGTGTATGAGGGAAGGCAGGTATGTACTGGTGCTATCTTCTATGGTGGCTTGCCAGAATTTGTTTACTGCCCTGAAAAATGGAGATGCAAATCCTTTGCTGGAAGGTCTTACCTTTACTGTGCTGTACTCTAAGGGAGATATCCCACTTGTAGTTTTCATGCACAACCCTGTTGTTTCCCTGGAGAACATTACTTTATTTTTTAAATGACATTGCATTTATGTTCCGTACTCCCACAGGGTCCTGAATGGAGAAGGGCTCTGGACCGGGAAGTACAAATTTTTTGTGAGATTTGGGATGGATCCCCAAGGCCCAGGAGGCATCCATTACCCCCCTCTTAATTTTTCAATTCAATTGGGAAAAATAGTAGTTTTTTGTTCTTTCCAGATGCCCTGATGTATTGCAGGAGGTGTTAAAATTTCGGGCATACCCAGGATAGTTGCAAGGAGATGCCAACTTGCAGGAATTGCAATGCTTCTGGCCATATGGCAAAAGACTGCACAAATCCTGTTATGTGTAATGCTTGTGTGACGCCCCTGAGGCTCAGTCGCCACAGAGGTACTGCACCTCCTCCTGAGGTGTGGTGCCCCACCATCCAGGTAAGGTGGAGACTCCTGACCACACTCCAACACCTGCACCCCACACCACAAAGTAGTGTAGCAAAGCACCCATTGGTGGCTCCCTGCTTGGAACACGAAACCTGCTGGGTGGTGGGTGGAGCTTAGTTTACATTAAAGAGAGCAGGAAGAGTTTAGGAGAGAGAGTGAGTTGTTCAGTTGGAGGGAGAGAAGAAGATCCCCAGAGAGAGGGATAGATGGATGGAAGTGCTGCAGCAGATCCCAGTGATCTGGGTCTGCTGGCACAGGAAAGGAAGAGAGGGAGAGCGACATAGACTGAAAGCCTGATTTTCCATAGAAAGAAAGATTAGTACGGAACGTGAGGAGTAAAAGAGAACAGAGGACGTGGGTTAGAAGAGAACCCTTCCTAGAAGTTCTAAGCGCAAGGCCGGGGCCCGGTCCCTGAGGTTGTATGGATAATGGATACTAATGGTCCTGCAGCAGACATCGGAGGAATAGAAGTAGTGATTGCTTTATTCCCACACAAGACTTGGGGGCACAACAGCAACTGGATAGTGAGCCGGGACTTAGTAGCAAGGAGTCCCCGAAGCAGGCTACAGCTGTCTGCCGTACAAGTAGAGTTCATAGGAACATCTGACAGGAGGAACTCCAGTGTAACTCAGTACTAGGAGTACTTCAATTAAAGGCGCTATAAGAGGAGACGTTCAGAAAAGGCACATGTTGGCGGAGTGTTGGAAAGGAGTATTCCATCTGGCCTGGAGGTTGACTGAGTCCCTAACCCGGAAGACACGGCACGGAGGCAGGCACCTGTTTGTACAACAGACTGTGAGTAAAGCTTTGGAATTAGATGCCCTGGTGTCCTCCACTCATTCCTGCGCTACACACCTGGCACCGCTACATCCCTGTGCCTACACTGCATCATTCCTGCAATGCTTCTCTACACTGCTCTGGGACTACAGCTTCACCTGTGGGGAGCTATAACATCTTTGCTGTGCCATACCATCAGTCCCAGAGGATCTGCATGCAGCGTCGGCCTAACACCTCCCTTGCAGAACACCACAGGTGGCGTCACGAACCATTCCATCATTCAATTCCCCTCTTCTTACTTGGGCGCCCAGGGCCATGGACCGGGCAACCGCTGCTGTGACACCTTTCCCCCTGAGTTACCGGCCCGGTACCGAGTACCCCACAGCCCTGGGAGTGCGACCCACTTGTAGTGAGGAGGGCCATAAGTATCGGGACTTTAGGGCAGCTGTGTCCCCTGCTGCTGTTGTTGACATTCCACAGGTTTCAGACCCGGATCTTATTGAGGAAGCTGAAATCATGGATGCACATGAGGAGGCCCTGCCCCAAACAGAGTCTCCCAGCCCAGACGTGGCAGTTTTGGAACTTGCTGATGTTGAATGTGAGCTCCCTCATCAGTCTGATGTCTGTGGGGAGGGGGAGTTGGAGGGTACTCTTGGCAATACCCCCAGTGTATGTTGGTTAGCTACTGAGGAGGAGTTGGCCAGTTGTGGAGATCAAGGTGGCTTCACTCTTGCAAGGTCCTCTGAGGATGAGGAGCCTGGAACTTCCTGTAAGAAGCCCAGAATGGATTGGGCAGACCCCGGTGAAGTTGGTTTAAGTCCGGTGAGTGAACGTAGTTACCCTCAGAATGTCTTCTCTCCTGACACCAATGCTTTTTTAGGCATTCCCGAAGACGTAAACAGATTCAGGGAGTTGCAGTTCCAGATGAAAGACAAAAACGGCTGAAGAAGTGGCGTGTTTGTCGTCATGTAAATAACAGTCATGTTATAGCTCCCCAAGCTGGTTGGGGCATTGCGTCCCTGAATGTCAGGCAAATTAAATCCAAATTCAGGAGGGCAATTGTTCTAGATTATATTAAACAGATGAATGCTCACATCTTTTGTCTTCAGGAATGTGGGATTGTGGACTCTCTTCAAGAGATAAGGACTGGCCTTATGGACAGCATGTATGGTCTGGCTCATGTGTTAATAGGAATGATGGTGTAGGGATATTAATGGGTAACAGGGGGATTAGATAGCTACACGGTGGTAGAGGTGGGTAGATGTATAATTGCACATGTTAGCTATAGGGGGTGGCAGGCTAGAATTATTGTGTACTGTCCATCAGGACACGACAGGAAAAAGGAGCGTCTGGCTCTTTTGGAAAAATTAAGTTTGTTTCTTCCGGGCAAAATGCCTACAGTTTTAGTTGGAGACTTTAATTGCGTCTCAGAAGGGAACTGTGACATAACTGGTAAAAAGTTATCCAATCTTATTTCTGATTTTTCCCTTCTAGATGCTGCTGCTCTGAAATTTGTCATCCCACCACCGCCAACGTACCATGCTGATGGGAGTGGTATTGCATCCAGAATAGATAAAATGTTGTTTTCCCAAAATATGTTGTGTATGAATTTTGAACAAAATGCTGTACCTTTTTCTGATCATGAGTGTTTGAGAGGTGTGTTTAGTGCGATTGATGACCATGTGTATGGGGGTGGGGTTTGGAAGCTGAATGCAAGATTGTTAGAAGATGAGGATGTGATGAATGAATTAAAAATAAAGTATAAAGAGTGGAGAGTATGTAAGAGGGATTTTGCGTGTGTACTGGAATGGTGGGACTGGGTTAAGGTGTGTTGCAAAAAATTCTTCAAGAAATGGGGCTATAAAAAGCTGCTATTTATCGGAGTAGATTTAATGATTTAAACAGGCGCTTAGACTGGTTAAGGAAGTGTCGAGAAAGTGACATGGATATGTCTGATCTGCTGGCTGAGACAAAGAGTGAATTATAGAGTGTTATGGATGAAAAAGGGAAATAAATAATCTATTGCACCAAAATAGAACATCTTGAGAAAGATGAAAAGTGCACGATGTTCTTTTTTAAGAAAATGAATGGGAGAAAGGTTGATATGGATAAAATCCTGGATAGGAAAGGTTTGTGTGTGTCAGGTAAGAATGTGATAAAGGAGGTGAATAGATTCTACAGCAAGTTTATATGATAAAAAATGGATTGATTCTGGTCTTGTTTCAGAAGTGCTGAATGGGTTAGAGAACAAGTTGGATAGTGGAGAATGTGATATTTTGAATGAGGACGTAATTATGGAAGAAGTAGAAAATGTGATGAAGAGTGCTAAAAAGAATAAGACTCCAGGTAAAGACGGATTGCCGGTAGAATTCTATGTGAAGGCGTGGGATTTTCTGGGTGCTAATTTGACTGAGATATGTAAGTATATGTGGGAGAGTGGTAAGTTGTGTGAATCAATGAAAGAGGGGGTGGTTGTGCTTGTGCATAAGAAAGGTGAGAGAAAGTGTTTAGAGAATTGGAGACCTATAACATTGCTGAACGCAGATTACAAAATCTATAGCAAATTGTTGGCGAATCGCATGCGTGAGGTGATTGGTAGTGTGGATGAGGATCAAGTGTGTGCTGTGCCTGGAAGAAGTATGAGTGATAACTTATTGTTATTAAGGGATTTGATTGGAGACTGCATGGGAAGGAAACGGAAGTGTATGGTTCTGTCAATTGATTTTGAGAAAGCGTTTGATAGGGTCTCGCATGTGTTTTTGTTTAAAGTTCTGAAGAGAATGGGATTTCCTCAAAAATTTGTGAATGGGTTAATGTCTTTGTATGATTGAGTGTCAAGTGAGTTTCTTGTTAGTGGGTGGTTGAGTGAGAAAGTGCATATTAACCCCTTTCTGCCAGCAGACGTACTATCCCGTCCATGTGCCCTGGGACTCAATTCCCAGGGATGGGATAGTACGTCATAGCGATCAGCGGCGCCCACTTGGTGAGCGCCGCTGATCGCGGCTGGGTATCAGCTGATTATGACAGCTGACACCTGGCACAATGTGTCAGGGGCAGTCACAGACCGCCCCCGATATGTTAACCCCTTGTACACCGCGATCAAACACGATCGCAGTGTAACGGGGGTTAAAGGGAAGCATCGGCAGGGAGGGGGCTCCCTCCGTGCTTCCCTGATCCCCCCACGGCAGCACAATGTGCAGCGCTGCTGCGGGGGGCTCTTTCCCTACAGGCCCCAGGATCCAAGATGGTGACGGGGACCTTCGGGGGCCTGTAGGGAGCTGACTTCCTCACTGCCTGCAAAGCGCAGGCATGAGGAAGTCTGCAGCAGTGCCTGTGACAGATCGCTGATCTGTCACAGGACAGTGATGTCCCACCTGGGACAATGTAATAAAGTTAAAAAAAAAAAGTGTAAAAATAATTTTAAAAAAATCGCTAAATAAATTAGTAAAGAAAAAAAAAAATATTCCCCAATAAATTATCTTTTTGAAAATAAGAAAAAAACCCAAAACATTAAAATTACACATAATTGGTATCGCCGCGTCCGTAACGACCCGCCCTATAAAACTGTCCCATTAGTTAACCCCTTTAACGAACCCCTTAAAAAATAAAAAACGAAGCAAAAAATAATGATTCATTATCATACCACCGAACAAAAAGTGCAATAACGCGCAATCAAAAAGACGCATATAAATATCCATAGTAACGCTGAAAACGTCAGCTTGTCCTACAAATAACGAGCTGCCACACAGCATCATCCGCAAAAAAATTAAAAAGTTATAGCTCGCAGAATAAAGCGATGCAAAAAGAATTATTTTTTATATAAAATAATTTTCATTGCATAAAACTGACAAAACATAAAAAAACAACCTAAATGAGGTATCGCTGTAACCATACTGACCCGAAGAATAAAACTGCTTTATCAATTTTACCGCACGTGGAACGGTGTAAACGCACCCCCCAAAAGAAATTCATGAAACGCTGGTTTCAGTTCATTCTGCGTCCCAAAAATCGGAATAAAAAGCGATCAAAAAATGTCACGTGCCCAAAAATGGTACCAATAGAAACGTCAACTTGTCCTGCAAAAAATAAGACCTCACATGACTCGGTGGGTCAAAATACGGAAAAATTATAGCTCTCAATATGTGGTGATGCAAAAACTATTTTTACAATAAAAAGCGTCTTTTAGCGTGCGACAGCCGGCAAACATAAAAACCGCCATAAATAGTAAATCAAACCCCCCGTTATCACCCCCTTAGTTAGGGAAAAATAATAAAATAAAAAAATGTATTTATTTCCATTTTCCCATTAGGGTTAGGGCTAGGGTTAGGGCTGAGATTAGGGTTAGGGGTGTGTTGGGGTTAGGGTTGGAGTTATAATTGGGGGGTTTCCACTGTTTGGGCACATCAGGTGCTCTCCAAATGCAACATGGCGTCTGATCTCAATTCAAGCCTATTCTGCGTTGAAAAAGTCAAATGGTGCTCCTTCCCTTCCAAGCTCTGCCACGCGCCCAAACAGTGTTTTACCCCCACATATAGGGTATCAGCATACTCAGGACAAATTGCAAAACAACTTTTGTGGTCCAATTTCTCCTGTTACCCTTAGGAAAATAAAAAATCGGGACAAAAATATCATTTTTGTGGAAAAAAATGATTTTTTTATTTTCACGCCCAGGCGTTATAAACTTCTGTGAAGCACTTGGGGGTTCAAAGTGCTCACCACACATCTAGATAAGTTCCTTAGGGGGTCTAGTTTCCAAAATGGGGTCATTTGTGGGGGGTTTCCACTGTTTAGGTACATTAGGGGCTCTCCAAAGGCAACATGACACCTGCAGACCATTCCATCAAAGTCTGCATTCCAAAACGTCACTACTTCCCTTCCGAGCCCTGACGTGTGCCCATACAGTAGTTTTCTCCCACATATGGGGTGTCAGTGTACTCAGGACAAATTGGACAACAACTTTTGGGGTCCTATTTCTCCTGTTACCTGTCACGGACTCAGCTCCTGCTGAGACCATTTTTTGAGTGGACCCTCTGGGTCGTGGCACCCACCCAACGAGGGCGAGCTGACCTTGTGAGAATCCACCCCCTATACAGGGAGTGTCAGGGGCAAGACCAAGGGGGTGAGCCACCACGACTGCTGGGACCAGACGGCCGGCTCAGGGGGACACTATGGGAGTGTCTGACGACCAGAGACAAGCAGGAAACAAGACAAGACAAGAGGTAAGTGCAAGGTATCTTCATTAAGATCTTCAGGATCACATTCAGTGCAAATGTGAAAACAAGCAAAACGTGCAAGGTGCGCATGTGGGCACGCCAAGGTCCATAGCATAGTACGTGCCAGGTGGCACGCCTAGGTACAGGTAAAGGCACAATGGCATCGGACTCCGGACCGCTGGCGACGATCGACACGATCAAGGCATCAGGCTGCGGACATCAGCTCCGGACATCAGGCCGCAGTCATCCAGCTCTGGCAGCGATCGGCAGGTTCCGGGCATCCGGCAGGCAAACCAGGGTTCAGGCATGGAGGCACGACAGATATCCAGGCATGGTACGTGTTAGGGAACACGCCAAGGTCCAAGGCTAGGTGCAAGGCAAGGTGCGTGTGTAGGGGACACGCCAGGGTTCAAGGCTAGGTGCGTGTGTAGGGGACACGCCAGGGTTCAAAGCGAGGTGCGTGTGTAGGGGACACGCCAGGGTTCAAAGCGAGGTGCGTGTGTAGGGGACGCGCCAGGGTTCAAAGCAAGGTGCAAAGCAAGGTGCGTGTGTAGGGGACACGCCAGGGTTCACAAAACGAGACAGGGTGCGTGTGTAGAGACACACCAAGGCACAAGGTACAAGACAGAGTGCGTGTGTAGAGACACGCCAAGGCACAAGGTACAAGACATAGTGCGTGTGTAGAGACACGCCAAAGCACAAGGTAGAAGACAGAGTGCGTGTGTAGAGATATGCCAAGGTCAGGGTTCAAGGCAGGGTGCGTGCTAGGAGCCACGCCAGGGTTCAAGGCAGGGTGTGTGCTAGGAGCCACGCCAGGGTTCAGAGCAGGATGCGTGCTAGGAGTCACGCAGGACGCACACCTCACTGGCCAGTGCACACGGCTGTAACGCCAGCACAAGGCACGACCTTGGCACAGGAGGCGGGCAAAGGAACCTTCATGCTAGGAGCCATGCCAGGTTCAGGGCAGGGTGCGTGCTAGGAGCCACGCCAGGGTTCAAAGCAGGGTGCGTGCTAGGAGCCACGCCAGGGTTCAAGGAAGGGCTGTGTGCTAAGAGCCACGCAGGAGGCACCCACACTGGCCAGTGCACACGACTGTACACAAACAAGAGGCACTTACCACGGCACAGGAGACGGCCAAGGGGAACCCACGCCGGGGTTCAAGGCAAGGACAAGGCAAGGAACAAGGCAAGAAATAAGGTATGGAACACGGAGCGGAACATAGGCAGAAACAGAGCCAGGTCAGAGCGAGGACAGAGTCTAGCAGTGGAGCGTAGGCCGAAACCCAGAGCCGAGCCAAGGGAGAACCTTGGGACTAGACTTGGAAATGTGCAAGAGAGCACTAGAGGACAGAGTCTAGCAGCGGAGCGTAGGCAGAAGCCCAGAGCTGGGCCAAGGAAAGACCTTGGGACTAGACTTGGAAATGTGCAAGAGAGCACCATAGGACAGAGTACGGAAAACCAGGCTGAAACAAGAAACATGAGAAGTACTACAAGGCTCAGAATAGCCAAGACCAGAGATAGCGAAACCGGCAAGGCAGAGAACAGAGGAAGGACTACAAGTCAAAGAATAGCTAGGGCGAGACAAAGCAAAACAGGCTAAAACAGAAAACAGCGGAAATACTACAAGGCAAAGCAAGGCAAAGACAAACATGGCACGAGAGACAAACATAAGACATGGCACGAGACAAGAGACAGAGTACAAGCACAGAGCGTGTGCAGAGACGCACGACAGAGCAAAGTGCAAGGGCACAGAATACAGGGAGCCACCGAGCAGACCAACAGCCATGCAGGGAAGCAACACAATAATCAGGCCCTGAGCATAGGAAGGGGTGGTCTGATATAGGGGACAGCACCTCCTCTTCCGCGTCAGGACCAGGGGAGAACTTCCTAGTTCAGATGCTCCAGGATCACAGAGCGCAGTCACATGATCAGGGTTTTAGACATGACGAGATGATCACAGAACCAGACAGTGCAGGATCCTAGGAAGGACACATGATCAGGGATTCTAGACATGACAAGATGATTGCAGAACCAGACAGTGCAGGATCCTAGGAAAGGTCACATGATCAGAGTTTCAGACATGACGAGATGATTGCAGAACCAGACAGTGCAGGATCTTAGGAAACGTCACATGATCAAGGTTTCAGACATGACGAGATGATTGCAGAACCAGACAGTGCAGCATCCTAGGAAACGTCTCATGATCAGGGATTCTAGACATGACGAGAAGATCACAGAAGGCAAAGCAGAAGGTGAGTGTGCACACTGCTCTAGGGAACAAGCAGGATAGCAGACACAAGGTGCGCGTGCACACCGCTCCAGGGGTTCATGAGGCAAAACAGACATGGCGGACGTGACATTACCCTTGGGAAAATAAAATAAATGGGGACTAAAAGATGATGTTTGTTGAAAAAATACGATATTTTTATTTTCATGCCCGGTCGTTATAAACTTCTGAGAAGCACTCGGGGGTTCAAAGTGCTCACCACACATCTAGATAAGTTCCTTAGGGGGTCTAGTTTCCAAAATGGGGTCACTTGAGGGGGTTTCCACTGTTTAGGTACATCAGGGACTCTCCAAAAGCAACATGACACCCGCAGACCATTGCATCAAAGTCTGCATTCCAAAACGTCATTACATCTCTTCCGAGCCCCGACGTGTGCCCATACAGTAGTTTTCTCCCACATATGGGGTATCAGCGTACTCAGGACAAATTGGACAACAACCTTTGGGGTTCAATTTTTCCTGTTACCCTTGGAAAAATAAAAAAATTGGTGACTAAAAGATCATGTTTGTGGAAAAAATACGATTTTTTTATTTTCACGCCCGGGCGTTATAAACTTCTGTGAAGCACTGGGGGGTTCAAAGTGCTCACCACACAGCTAGATAAGTTCCTTTGGGGGTCTAGTTTCAAAAATGGTGTCATTTGTGGGGGGTTTCTACTGTTTTGGTACATCAGGGGCTTTCCAAACGCGACATGGTGTCCGATCTCAATTCCAGCCAAAAACGTCAAATGGCGCTGCTTCTCTTCCGAGCTCTGCCATGCGCCCAAATAGTGGTATACCCCCACATGTGGGGTATCAGCGCATTCAGGACAAATTGCACAATATCTTTTAGGGTCCTGTTACCCTTGGAAAAATAATAATTGAGGGTGAAAAGATCATTTTTGTGGAAAAAATATGATTTTTTAATTGTACGGCTGTATGTTATAAACTTCTGTGAAGCCCTTGTGGGTTCAAAGTTCTCACCACATATCTAGATAAGTTCCTTGGGGGGTCTAGTTTCCAAAATGGGGTCAATTGTGGGGGGTTTCCACTGTTTAGGTACATCAGGGGCTCTCCAAACGCGACATGGCGTCCGATCTGAATTCCAGCTTATTTTGCATTGAAAAAGTCAAACGGCGCTCCTTCCCTTCTGAGGTCTGCCATGCGCCGAAACAGTGGTTCCCCCCCACATATCAGGTATCAGCGTACTCAGGACAAATTGCACAATAACTTTTGCAGTCCAATTTCTCCTGTTACCCTTGGTAAATTAAAAAAAATTGAACCTGAAGTATTTTTTTTTTAAATATTCAAAAAATTCCTGTGACGCACCTAAAGGGTTAATAAACTTCTTAAATGTGGTTTTGAGCACCTTAAGGGGTGCAGTTTTTAGAATGGTGTCACTTTTGGGTATTTTCTATCATATAGACCCTTCAAAGTGGCTTCAAATGTGATGTGGTCCGTAAAAATAAAATGATGTTGCAAAAATGAGAAATCGCTGGTCAATTTTTAACCCTTATAACTTCCTAACAAAAAAAAATTTTGGTTCCAAAATTGTGCTGATGTAAAGTAAACATGTGGAAAATGTTATTTATTAAGTTTTTTGTGTGCCGTATCTCTGTGATTTAAGGGCATAAAAATTCAAATTTGGAAAATTGCGAAATTTTCGCCAAATTTCCGTTTTTTTCACAAATAAACACAAGTTATATGAATGAAATTTTACCACTAACATGAAGTACAATATGTCACGAGAAAACAATGTCAGAATCACCAGGATCCATGGAAGCGTTTCAGAGTTATTACCTCATAAAGGGACAGTGGTCAGGATTGTAAAAATTGGCCCGGTCATGAACGTGCAAACCACCCTTAGGGCTTAAGGGGTTAAGTCTAGTGTAAGGCAGGGGTGTCCCATGTCCCCTGTCTTGTTTGTATGTGTGATTGAGCCTCTGTTGTGCTTGGTGAGACGTGATAAAATGATGCGAGGTTTGTTGGTACCTGGGAGTGGTGGGAAGCATGTGAAAGTTCTTGGATATATGGATGATGTTGTCGTTGTGAGTGAAAGTGTTGCGTCTATGAGTAGGGTTAAGTTGCTTTCTGGAGTTTTTCTGGGGTGCATCTGGCTTTAGAGTGAATTGGAATAAATGTAGTTTTAAATGTTTTGGGGATGACAGGGTTAAAATGGAGGGGGTAAAGTGTGAGGAGGGTGCTATTAAAGTGCTGGGAGTATTATTTAATAAGGACTTGGAAGGTAAGGAGAGCTGGGAGGGGTGTGGATTGCGCATAGAGCGTAAGTTACATTTTTGGCGACTGAGAGACTTGACCTTGAGTGGTAAGATTTTGGTCATAAAAGCGGTGCTTCTTCCGATTTTGCCTTTTATTGCAACAGTTTTTCCACCGTCGTGTAGGAAAATAAAAAGAGTGGAAGAGTTAGTTTTTACTTTTTTCTGGAGCAGTAAAATAGAGAAACTTAAGAGAGAGAGTCTTTTCAAGGCGTGTCACCATGGTGGCATGGCCTTTCCAAACATTGAGATTTTTCTGGGGCTTCAGTATATCAAAACTGTTGTCATTTTGCTGAATAAAGGAAACAAGGGAGCGTATATGGCAAGTTATTCTGCTGGTTGGATGTTATATGGCTTATGTTGGAGAAAGAGGGATGCTAGAGTGCCTGTTGCTTTCAAGTGTCCGGTCTGGTATGAGGTGATTGAAAAGTTTGTGAGGAAGCATGATTTACTGAGTGTACCGATGAATGATTTTAGAATGGCTAAGAATGTGATGAAAATAATACGTAAGAATGATGTGGAATGTAATATTGTGGGATTGAGAGGGAATGAAGTTTCGGTTGCATGGAAGAGTTTGGGAACGCACGGGATGTCTAATAGACAAAGGGATATTGTATGGATGTCCTTGCACAATATTTTGCCTGTGCGACAGGTTCAGAAGAGAACGAAGTCTGACCAGAACTGAGGTGTGCCCGAGGGAAGGATGATCATGTGGTGGATGTGAGACTGTGTAGCATACTATGTGGGACTGTGATTAAGCGTGCAGTGTGTGGAAGTGTGTTGGTGGTAGTGTAAGGAGTTAGCGGGTGTGAGTTTTATTGACTGGTGAGTTGCGATGTTTGGAATTGGTGTATGAAAAATAGAATCCTATGGTTAATTATGACTTGTGTGATGCAGAGTTTGTGGGATGTGAGGAATGTAGGAATTTTCAAAGAGAAGCATGTATCTGTGAATAAGTGTGTCGGGCTGATCCTTTCTAGATTATACTTGATTTATAAATTAGACAGCGAAGGCGGTGGTGGTTCTGATGCAGAGGGTGTCTGGAAATTTAAAAAATGACAGCACCTGATCAAATATCAGTGAATTTTAGTGATGTTTATTGATGTTTAGTAGGATGTCTTTCGTGTATACCCTTGGTTTGTTATACTAAAATAAATATGAACCATGATGATGAGAGTTGAAACAACGACGTTTAAGTTGATGAGCTTATATTGAGTTGTTTATAACTAACCTGAATGGTTTAAAAAAAAAAAAAAGAAACACAGTGCCTGCAAATTGAGATTCTGGCTTGGCTTTTATCCTAAGTCATGTAACAAGGCTCGTTAAAGGGTCGACATTGACTTTTAGGATTGCTACCTCCAATAGATGGCACTAGAGTTCTAGTCCTCTTCCTCTCTGAAGAGACAATTTGCATAATTAGCATTTATGTAGACATGATAAATTGGAACCCCATATATGCTGACATGATACATAAACAGGATGATTGTGGATAAATAGATAAATACTGCAATCATGTCAGCATATATGGGGTTCCAATTTATCGTGTCTACATAAGGCACTCCAGGCGTAGCTTTTCACGCAGGATCTTACCGTAGCCACTTAGTGGCCAGCTGCCATATTAGGGTGTCAGAATTGGTACTTTGCCTTGTTAGATATTTGTTCATTTTCCTGTGTAAAGTCTATTTTTGGAGGTTTCCTCCTTCCTAGGCCTTTGGGGGACCACTGTAAGACTGGAATACTGGTGTCATTATTTTTCAGTATTTATCTGTTTATTTATAAGTGCCCTCTCCATTGTGTTCCTTTACCATGCCAATACATGTGGGGTTTCCATTTACTCTGTACAGGATCTACAGTCATGGCCAAAAGTTTTGAGAATGACACAAATATTAATTTTTACAAAGTCTACTGCTTCATTTTTTCTAATGGCAATTTGCATATACTCCAGAATGTTATAAAGAGTGATCAGCTTAACAGCAATTACTTGCAAAGTCAATATTTGCCTAGAAAATGAACTTTATCCCCCAAAACACATTTCAGCATCATTGCAGCCCTGCCTTAAAAGGACCAGCTAACATCGTTTCAGTGATTGCTCCATTAACACAGGTGTGGGTGTTGATGAGGACAGGGCTGGAGATCAATCTGTCATGATTAAGTAAGAATGACACCACTGGACACTTTAAAAGGAGGCTGGTGCTTGGCATCATTGTTTCTCTTCTGTTAACCATGGTTATCTCTAAAGAAACACGTGCAGTCATCATTGCACTGCACAAAAATGGCCTAACAGGGAAGAGTATCGCAGCTAGAAAGATTGCACCTCAGTCAACAATCTATCGCATCATCAAGAACTTCAAGGAGAGAGGTTCCCTTGTTGCCAAAAAGGCTCCAGGGCGTCCAAGAAAGACCAGCAAGCGCCAGGACCGTCTCTTAAAAGTGTTTCAGCTGTGGGATCGGGCTACCAGCAGTGCAGAGCTTGCTCAGGAATGGCAGCAGGCAGGTGTGAGTGCATCTGCATGCACTGTGAGGCGGAGACTCTTGGAGCAAGGCCTGGTCTCAAGGAGGGCAGCAAAGAAGCCACTTCTCTCCAGAAAAAACATCATGGACAGACTGATATTCTGCAAGAGGTACAGGGAGTGGACTGCTGAGGACTGGGGTAAAGTCATTTTCTCTGATGAATCCCCTTTTCGATTGTTTGGGACATCTGGAAAATGGCTTATTCGGAGAAGACCAGGTGAGCGCTACCACCAGTCTTGTCTCATGCCAACTGTCAAGCATCCTGAAACCATTCATGTGGGGGGTTGCTTCTCAGCCAAGGGAATGGGCTCTCTCTCAGTCTTGCCTAAAAACACAGCCATGAATAAAGAATGGTACCAGAATGTCCTCCAAGAGCAACTTCTCCCAACCGTCCAAGAGCAGTTTGGCGATCAACAATGCCTTTTTCAACATGATGGAGCACCTTGCCATAAAGCAAAGGTGATAACTAAATGGCTCAGGGAACAAAACATAGAGATTTTGGGACCATGGCCTGGAAACTCCCCAGATCTTAATCCCATTGAGAACTTGTGGTCAATCATCAAGAGACGAGTGGACAAACAAAAACCTTCAAATTCAGACAAAATAAAAGCATTGATTTTGCAAGAATGGACTGCTATCAGTCAGGATTTGATCCAGAAGTTGATTGAGAGCATGCCAGGGAGAATTGCTGAGGTCCTGAAGAAGAAGGGTCAACACTGCAAATATTGACTTGCTGCATTAACTCATTCTAACGGTCAATATAACCTTTTGTTACTCATAATATGATTGCAATTATATTTCTGTATGTGATAAAAACATCTGACAAACACATAAAAACCAGAGGCCAGCAGATCATGTGAAAATATAATATTTGTGTCATTCTCAAAACTTTTGGCCATGACTGTATATGTGATTGACCGGTTTGGGTTCATGGGGACTATAACATCATATGGGGGCTTTTTGTCCTGCTTTTAATTGATTTTAACTATTTGTTGGTGTGAGTGGCTTTTTCTCTGACAATCTGAATAAAGAATCTTTTGATGCTATTTGTACATTTGTGTGATCCCTGGTGTATAGTATGTCTCTTTTTCTTGTTCACACATAACTCTTTTTTGACATACTCCAGGTTGGTATCACATAGTTCATTGATATGTGATGGGATGGTGCCCTCCAGCCCCCTTTTCTCTCTATTTTGCAATGTCCGGTGCCCCCATCCCGTCCATATCTTTCTGTAAAACAAGTGTTTTAGTATGAATACGGGGTTTGCGTTTTTGCGAAATATAATTGAAAAAAGGGAGTGTACCTTTGTCAGAAATTATATGGGTATTTGAATGGGGAGCATATTAAAAATATAAATAAATTTTGGAAGAATTAGACTTTTTAAGATGTTTTTCCTTCCTATCCAGGATAAAAACGTATCTTTCCATGAGCGCATGCAAGCGTTCGTTGAGTCCAATAAGGGTTTGAAATTGAGAGCAAAGAAATCTCTGCCTGACGCGCTTAATTTGATGCCTAAGCATGTTAAACTTCTAGTTTGCCTGGCAAAGGGAAAATTGGATTTGAGACTGTTTATGGACAGCTATAGTAGACTCTCTAATTTTAAAATGAATGAGACTAAATCTGAGGTGTTGAGCCTCGGCTTGCCCAACACCTGAGATTTAGTCTCATTCATTCAAAAATTAGAGAGTCTACTAAGGCTGTCGAGAATTTTCATTATAGCAGGCATTCCCCCCAGAGGCTTAGATAATACCAGCAATAGGTCGCTGTTTTATAGTGGATGCCTTGAATTTGTCGGCCTTCCACCTCAAGACACTGCTGGACAGCTTGTACGAGAGGCTCCATTGCTATTACTAAGAGCAATGGGGACAGAGGGCAACCCTGCCTTGTCCCATTAAATATTTGGAATGAGTCCGTGAGGGAGTCATTAAGCCTGATCCTTGCCTTGGGTATTGTATACATTTCCCATAATTGCGGTTATAGATGCGGGGGGAAGCCAAATTTTATTAAAGTCTCTCGTAAGAACAACCAGTCTACCCTGTCGAACGCCGTTTCTGCATCTATACTCATTAACGCAAGTGGTATGTTACGCAGTTTTGCATATTGTATTAGATGCAGAACTTTGTAAGTATTATCCTTTCCCTCCCTCCCTTTCACAAACCCAGCTTGATTTAAAGAGATTATTAGAGGCAAAACAGCCGCAACTCTGTTAGCCATCATTCTCGCATACAATTTTCGATCCGTATTGAGCAATGAAATTGGCCTATAACTGCCACACTGCTCTGGGTCTTTCCTTTCTTTATAAATCAGCGAGATCCTGGCCTCTAGAAATTGGCGCTGAGCCTCTTCACCTCTTTGAAGAGAGTTGCACATGTTAAGGAGGTGGGGGAGTAGAGCTTCAGGAAAGGATTTGTAGTAGTATGCTGTAAGACCATCTGGCCCAGGGGCCTTCCCTTTTGGGCAACTCAACAGTGCAGACTGGAGCTCCTCGAGAGTTAGGGCACCGTTACACTTAGCGATGCACCAGCGATCCCGACAACGATATGGATCACTGGTGCATCGCTAAGTGGTCGCTAGTGAGCTGCCACACAGGCAGATCTCACCAGCGACATAGCAGGGGTCGGGGGTCGCTACTTACCTGTCAGACGCGGCGATCCTGACTTCCTCCCGCCCGCGTCCAAGCGTCGCTCGCCGGCGCCACAGGAAGCCCCTGACGAGAAATGATCCAGGACGTTCTCGTGCGACCAGCGATGAGCAGCGGGGGAGCCGGTCGGAGGTAAGTATCAGACATAGCGATATCGCTATCAATATCGCTGCTATGTCACAAAATCGGTGACGTTACAGCGATATTGCTAGCGATATCGCTATGTGCAACGGGGGCTTAAATGGCCTGGCGACTTGTCGTTGCTGGGGAGTGGTTAAGTTTGGGAGGTTCAAATTTTTTAGGAAGGTCCTAATATCTTGACTCCTTTGAGTTTTCTCTTGCTCCGTTTCATTCGGGCGTAAGTGGTAAAGGGTTTTGTAATAATGGAAGAATTCTGCTTCTATCTGGGAGTAGTTTTGGGTTCTGGAGCCAGTTTTGGTTTTGATGGAATGTATAAAGGGGCGTGCCTTTCTCTTCTTAATTAGCGACACGGCTAATTTAGTAGCCTTATCACCATGGACGAATATATGGTTCCTCCATGATGCAAAGAATTTAACTGATTGTTCTCTAAGGAGGTCTCTCAGTTTTTGTCTTTTGGCCGTAAGTTCTAGCAGAGTTTGTGGCAGCAACAATTTTTTGTGTTGAGACTCCAAGCGTATTAAGCCACAGTGTAAAGTGTCTATTTCTTGATTCTTTGTTCTATGTAAATGGGACGCGAAAGAGATGAGTTCCCCCTTATCACAGATTTATGTGCCTCCCATATTATTAAATGCGAGGCATCCTCAACAGTGTTAAGTTCAAAGTATGATAAAATGGCTTTATTGACACGTGATTTAATTGTGGGGTTGTCCAGTAGAGACTCATTTAGTTGACATGACCTGTGGGGGGAAAATTGTTTAGAAAGAAATAAGTCGGCTGTTACATATGAGTGGTCAGAGAAGAGGGAGAGAACAATATCTGTTTGTTAAATATTGGGCAGCAGCGATCTGGGGGCAAATAGGTAATAGATTCGATGATACGAACCATGTGGGTGCGAAAAATATGTGTAGTCCCGCTTGGTTGAATGCATGTAACGCCACAGGTCTACTAGATTCAGGGAATGGAGTGTTGCTTTAATCCTTGCCAAATCTTTTTTGTTGTGTCTATGGTTGGTTCAAGAGCTAAGTTGAGGTCCCCACCTATAATTAGTGTGCCTTCTCTGAAATCTCTAATTTTCTTAAACACAGCAAGTATCCATTTTAAGTGTTTTTTGCTCGGCGCATAATGGCGACCACGACCGCCTGCTATTAGTCCCTTGACCAGCAAGAAGCTGCCATCTGGATCCGCTAGCATATCATGCTGAAGAAATGGGATACCCTTTGCCATGGCAATCGAGACTCTCCTTGACTTCACTTGAGGGCAGGTGGCGTGGAACCATCTGTCATAATATGCTTTCCCAAAACGAACGAAATATCTCAACTGCGGCATTATTTAAAGCCTCAAAGGCCATGGACTCTGTTAGCCCTTTTATCCTTATGTTATTTCTGTGCTCCCGGTTTTCCTGGTCCTCTAGCGTGGAGTGGACAAGGTGTAATTGCTCCTCTTGTGTTTTAAGACATGTCAAGAGGGCATTACAGTATTCCGTGTAGGTGGATTGGGTGCTTTCCAGAGCTTCTAGTCTATAGCCTTGCTGAGAGATTTCTTGTTTAATGTCTATTAATTCTTTTCCGATGTGTTCTAAGGCCTTGGATAAAGTTCGCATGATGAAAGAGCGTGTCACTTGTTGTTCCTTGCAGCTGGAACCCATATCAGAGTCGCTCTCCATGTCAGAGTCTGTTTCTCCTTTTTGTACAGAATTAGATGGACAGTTTATTTTGTTAGCGCTCGGGGTTGAAGGGTGCTTTTTTAAGTATTTGTCAATATCTGAATGGGTGGTTATGTTAGACGTTTTGGTTGATCTGGGCGCTTTAACTCCGGATTTAACCATTATGAAAAATGTTGGGTTGGATTGTAATAGCTTCTTGTACCTTTCCTGACTAGCAGGTTGACTTACTGGTATATCATTCTACAAGAGTTCTGTTGTAAATAACAAGAAATTAGTTTTTAACTTAGGAAGTAGACAGTATTGTAGTGGAGGTAGAAAAATAACTTCTAGTAAATCCAGGGTGAGCAGGGTTTTCCAATGGCCACTAGATGGCAGTATAACACCACAGGACTATTCCAATACAAAACTTGTTCTTATATTTATACTAGCGGAAGAGCCCGGTGTTGCCCGGGCAAAGTAACTAATTATGGTTAGTTATAACAAATTATAATGATTATATCTATATCTATATATATATATATATATATATAAAGATATAGCCCCCGCCCACTATGCATAGCCACATTCATTATAATATCCCACATCATCCTGTCAGCCAGAGCCACCAGACTACTACCCCTAATATCCCACATCATCCCGTCAGAGCCACCGGACTACTACCCCTAATATCCCACATCATCCCGTCAGAGCCACCGGACTACTACCCCTAATATCCCACATCATCCCGTCAGCCAGAGCCACCGGACTACTCCCCCTAATATCCCACATCATCCCATCAGCCAGAGCCACCGGACTACTACCCCTAATATCCCACATCATCCTGTCAGCCAGAGCCACCGGACTACTCCCCCTAATATCCCACATCATCCCATCAGCCAGAGCCACCGGACTACTACCCCTAATATCCCACATCATCCCGTCAGCCAGAGCCACCGGACTACTCCCCCTAATATCCCACATCATCCCATCAGCCAGAGCCACCGGACTACTACCCCTAATATCCCACATCATCCTGTCAGCCAGAGCCACCAGACTACTACCCCTAATATCCCACATCATCCCGTCAGCCAGAGCCACCAGACTACTACCACTAATATCTCACAACATCCTGTCAGAGCCACCGGACTACTACCCCTAATATCCCACATCATCCCATCACAGCCACCGGACTACTACCCCTAATATCCCACATCATCCCATCTGCCAGAGCCACCGGACTACTACCCCTAATATCCCACAACATCCTGTCAGAGCCACCGGACTACTACCCCTAATATCCCACATCATCCCATCACAGCCACCGGACTACTACCCCTAATATCCCACATCATCCCATCTGCCAGAGCCACCGGACTACTACCCCTAATATCCCACATCATCCCATCTACCAGAGCCACCGGACTACTACCCCTAATATCCCACATCATCCCATCACAGCCACCGGACTACTACCCCTAATATCCCACATCATCCCATCTACCAGAGCCACCAGACTACTACCCCTAATATCCCACATCATCCCGTCAGCCAGAGCCACTAGACTACTGCCCCTAATATCCCACATCATCCCGTCAGCCAGAGCCACCGGACAACTACCACTAATATCCCACATGGTCCCGTCAGCCAGAGCCACTGGACTACTACCCCTAATATCCCACATCATCCCGTCAGCCAGAGCTACTAGACTACTGTCCCTAATATCCCACATCATCCCGTCAGCCAGAGCCACTAGACTACTGCCCCTAATATCCCACATCATCCCGTCAGCCAGAGCCACCGGACAACTACCACTAATATCCCACATGGTCCCGTCAGCCAGAGCCACTGGACTACTACCCCTAATATCCCACATCATCCCGTCAGCCAGAGCTACTAGACTACTGTCCCTAATATCCCACATCATCCCGTCAGCCAGAGCCACTAGACTACTGCCCCTAATATCCCACATCATCCCGTCAGCCAGAGCCACCGGACAACTACCACTAATATCCCACATGGTCCCGTCAGCCAGAGCCACTGGACTACTACCCCTAATATCCCACATCATCCCGTCAGCCAGAGCTACTAGACTACTGTCCCTAATATCCCACATCATCCCGTCAGCCAGAGCCACCAGACTACTCCCCCTAATATCCCACAACATCCTGTCAGAGCCACCGGACTACTACCCCTAATATCCCACATCATCCCATCACAGCCACCGGACTACTACCCCTAATATCCCACATCATCCCATCTGCCAGAGCCACCGGACTACTACCCCTAATATCCCACATCATCCCATCTACCAGAGCCACCGGACTACTACCCCTAATATCCCACATCATCCCATCACAGCCACCGGACTACTACCCCTAATATCCCACATCATCCCATCTACCAGAGCCACCGGACTACTACCCCTAATATCCCACATCATCCCGTCAGCCAGAGCCACTAGACTACTGCCCCTAATATCCCATATCATCCCGTCAGCCAGAGCCACCGGACAACTACCACTAATATCCCACATGGTCCCGTCAGCCAGAGCCACTGGACTACTACCCCTAATATCCCACATCATCCCGTCAGCCAGAGCTACTAGACTACTGTCCCTAATATCCCACATCATCCCGTCAGCCAGAGCCACCGGACTACTGCCCCTAATATCCCACATCATCCCGTCAGCCAGAGCTACCGGACTACTACCCCTAATATCCCACATCATCCTGTCAGCCAGAGCCACCGGACTACTACCCCTAATATCCCACATCATCCCACCAGCCTGGGGTCAGAACCAGAGCGCTGAGTAGAACGGTCCTAACTTCCATACCGGGGATTCCTTTAAGAGAGGCCTGTCGTCAGAACCAGAGCGCTGAGTGGATTTGCCCTGACTTCCTTACCAATGATCCCTTTAATAGAAGCCTGGGGTGAAAATCAGAGTGCTGAGGGATTTACCCTAACTTCCATACCGGAGATCCCATTAAGAGAGGCCTGGGGTCAGTACCAAAGCGCAGAGTGGATTTGCCCTCACTTCCATACCGGGGATCTCTTTAAGAGGGGCCTGGCGTTAAAACCAGAGTGCTTAGTGGAATTGCCCTAACTTCCATACCAATGATCCCTTTAACAGACCCTGGGGTCAGAACCACAGTGCTGAGTGGAACGGTCCTACCTTCCATACCGAAGATCCCTTAAAGAGAGGAATGGGGTCAAACCAAAGTGCTGGATGGATTTGCCCTGACTTCCATACCAATGTTCCCTTTAATAGTAGCCTGGGGTCAGAATCAGAGCACTGAGGGATTTGCCTTAACTTCCATATCGGAGATCCCTTTAAGAGGGAAGATGTGCTTATGGGATGGAGGATGTGTGATGTGGATATGGGCAGGGATGGGGGGGATTCATTTGTCATGTGCTCTCTGCTCCTTTCTGGGGGGCAGACAATGGCTGGGAGCTTATGCTCCCTGGGATGCTAGATTTCTCCCACCCAGTCAGTGTCTGCTGAGGTTTTGTCATGGAGTGGGAAAACTGTTGCTCATTGCAACCAATCACAGCTCAGCTTCTTTTAAACAGCTCTGGTGAAATGAAAATGCTTCATGATTGGTTGGTGATACACACATACATTCAATTTTATATATATAAATTTAATTATCTCAGAGTGGCTCAGTAGACTCTCCTAGATATTAAGAGTGGGGATCACTTGCCTTTACAGTATTATGTGGCGCCCCTGAGGCTTCAGTGGCCACAGAGGTACTGCACCTTCTCCTAAGGTGTAGTGCGCCACCATCCAGGTAAGGTGGGAACTCCTGACCACGCTCCACACTTGCATTCCACACACAGGATAGTTCAGTGGGGCCACCTAACAGCTTCAGGCTGGGGGTTAGCAGAGTACCCCCCCGTGGAACCCTGCTTCGTAACACGAGATGTGCTGGGAGGCGGGTGGAGTGAGATGATATAAAAGAGTGGGAATAGTGAGAGTTAGGGGTTGGTTAGTTGGAGAGAGAGGGAGAAGAGTGAAGATGGGTGTCTGAAGGACATGCTGCAGCAGGTCCCAGTGATCTGGGCTGCTGGCATGAGAAAGACCAGAGAAAGAGACTGATAAGATTGATAACCTAACCTTCCATAAGAGAGAACAGATCGGAACGAAGGAGAATAGAAGGACGGTGGGAAGCTGGTTGAAGAAGGATAGAGAACCCTTCCAGTCCAGAGTGCAAAGGCCGGGGCCCGGTCCCCGAGGTTGATTGGATCTTTATGTCCAGCAACAGACACTGGAGGAGTAGTGAGCCACTAACGCCTTGCTCCCATCATAGACTTGGGACACAACAGCAACTGAATAGAGAGCCGGGACGCAGTGAGGAGTCCCTGAAGCAGGCTACAGCTGTCTGTCATACAAGTAGAGACTAGGAACACCTAGAGAGAGGTATTCCAGGGTAACTAAGTACTGGAGTGCTTCGCACCTAAAGGTGCATTGGAGGAGTCGTTCAGTGAAGGTACATATTGGCGGAGTGTGGAAGGGAGAACCCTATCTGGCCTGGAGGTTGGCTGGAGCCCTGACCTGGAGAACACAGTACGGAGGCAGGCATGTGTGTACTGCAAACAGTGAGTAAAGCCTTGGAACCACACACCCTGGTGTCCTCCAGTTATTCCAGCACCGCTACACCTGGGTAACAACATCTATACCATTCTGCACCACTCCTCATCCATTGCACCTACACTGCCCTGGGACTACAGCTCTACCTGTGGGGAGCTACACAATCTTTGCTGCACCACACCATCAGTCCCAGCAGATCTGCATGCAGCGTTGGCTCAACATCTTACTTGCCAAACACCACGGGTGGCGTCACGAACTATTCTACCATTAACTACATCACCGCCATTGATATTGGGCGCCCAGGGCCACGGACCGGGTCACCGCTGCTGTGACACATCCCCCTGACACCGGCTCGGTACCGAGTACCCCACAGCCCTGGGAGGGTGACCCAATTATCTGAGGTGCACTGATTCACTGAGTGTGCACTAGATGCCAGCACAGTTCCTCTTTTATGGAGCTGGGATGTAAGAGTGACCTGCTTAACAGTTTTTATTCATCAAATAGAGATCTGTAATATCTCTGACTCACACGGGTCTTCACCCGGTATTTTAAGTTGCTGGGTCCCTTTACACAAGTGCACTGAGTGGCAGGGATGGCTGGGAGGCTGCACTGTGTCTTCAGTCCGTACCAAGCGCTACAGTCTCCCTCTGTGCTATAGCACATTATGTAGTACATGGGCCGACTGGGGGGTGGTCCCTTTCGGCTGCGGAACAGACTGGAGATGGACGCAGAAATCTGTTCAATCAGGTCTAACTTTATTGGGTGTTCTATTGACATCCACAGCCGACACAACAGCTGCTGCTCCCAGGCCTGGGTACCCGTCACCTCCTCCTACTCTTGTGGGCGTTGTTACAGAACCCCCCAGCACACCGAATAGGAGATGTATGCCCTTAATGCAGCAACCGACCGGCTGCGACCCCCTGGGCAGAAGTAAACAAGATATCCCACTTCTGATCTCCCACCACCTTTGTAAATCCCACGGCTATTGTAATGTATGTCTGGCATCTTAATTGGAGCCTGTTATCTACTGGCACGACACACATTGATTGTCCTGCCCTCTGTATGTATATATATTCTGAGACCGATGAGTAAAATGTTGTCATACTGGAAATACATGGAGTAGCAGTGTCTTTTATATGTTCCCATGTTACAAAGCCTTTCGAGCCAGCAACCTTCATTCAGAAGCGAGGAAAAGCAGAGTGGACTTCCTGAAAAACGGGGTGGTAATGTAAGAGGTATTACAGCACAGAAGATCCCGTTACAGGCGTTAACCCTCCGGGTTCCTTCACTGTGGCTCATTAGGCCCACGGCCACAGCGCTTCCCCCGACCGAGTCTGCCCGCTGTAACACTTAATCTTCAAGGTCCAGCCGTCCGGTACCCCAGGCCTCTGTTAATCACTGTCCTGTCCTGCAGCTGTCCTCTCTGGGCCACCCCCCTCTCCAAGTGACCGTCGCTCTCTCTTCTATCTCTCCTGAGATATTCCTTCCTCTGTACTCTCCTAAGCTTTTCTTGCTTCTCTCCTCCTCCTGGGTGTCTGCCCTCCCCTGGGACTCTCCTTCCTTTATTTCCTCCTTCTGGAAATCGCCTTCCCAGTCCCGTAACTCCTCCTACCATGACTCTGCGATTTCCCTAGCCTAAGGCTGTTATTGAGTCCTTTTCTTACTGCTCCCTGTCTCCATTTTGTGGCCAACCAAAACCCGGTACTACATCGTCCTGCACTAATTTCCAGCTGTTATCCATACACATATAATAAAGCATAGTGCACATCATCTTTTACATGTTCTTTCCACATCAGACAGGTCCATAGGCCAGTCCGCCCCCTACAGTTATTTAAGATGGCGCCTACTGTGGCGGGAAACAAGTAGGTTCGGCTGTCACCAACCTAGGACCTGCTCCCAGGAGAATGTTCCTCAGCATTTGCTGGGGCAAGAAATGTAGCCGGAGAGGGGCCGCCTGACACCTCAGCAAGCTGACTCAGGGAGACCCAGCATCACAGGAGCAGGTGGGAAGAAGAAGGAACTGCCGGCTGACAGGGGAGAGGCATTGCAGTGCTTATCGTGTAAGGGCTCGGGGAGCGGTGTGAGGTCAGTCAGCGCGAGTAGCGGGAAGGAGGGGGAGGAAAGCCCGGAGCTGAAGCAAGAGGTACATTCACTATCTACATTCTCTTCAGTGCCTCCGGTCCTCCTGCGGTCTCTTGGTACTTCACATAGCGGTTTTCGGCGATGCGGTTTGATGCCACCCGCTCTCCGTAGCCGTGCAGTGAAAGGAAGAGAGATCGTAGGACCTGTGCGGTGCTCCAGGGTGCATGCGCGAAAACAAAACATACCATTGGCCCTTCTATGGTCATGTGACCTGGAAGGTTCTGTATTTATAGTTGATCTCTGCCACTCTGAGGCTACGCCCCCTGAGGAAGCGACGAGATATCACGTGAAACGCGTGTCAGGGAACATGGTCAAAGCGCAGGCAGCTATCACCAACACTAATGGGTAATTAGCCTTTTTATTTATTTATTTTAACTTATCTATACAGCGGACCTTGCGCATTTACTATGAATGCACTGATGGTGTTTATCACTAGGGGACATTGATTCAGCTTACCATCACAGAGCCGACCATGTGATCCATTTACATATAAATAGGTCAGCTGCTTGATGTTTACCTTATATTAACTCTTTTGACACCATTATGTCTAAACCATTAATTGATGCTTTGTCCTGCTAGTGTGTGTTTCTTGTAATCTGTGGCCACTTATCTCGTGGATCATTTATATCTATACATATTGATTGTGATATATATAACATTTTTAAACATTTTTAGTATTTATGTAATTATGGAAATATTTGTACTAATAAATACTTTTCATAGTATATGGTAAACTCGGTTTCCTCTGTTTTTTTGATTGCGTATTTTTGAGTTTGTATACGTGAATTGTGCTTTGAATTGGTGCTGGTATTCTTTATATTATTATCTTTTACATGTTCTTTCCACATCAGACAGGTCCATAGGTCAGTCCACCCCCTACATACCCCCTTCCTTTGACCATTGCCGTCCCCGACAATCACATATTCTCCCTTTTGCCTTTTCTTTTTGTCTGTGTAGCCGGTTGCTGAACAGAGCCTGGAGCCCTCTAGCTCTACATGGGATGCTGGGTAGAGCTGGGAGCCATTAAGCTCCGAGTAGCTGACGGCCACTCGCAGGTGTAACTTTTCATTCACTGGGGTAGGCTCACCCGGACTCCTTAACGGGTGTTTCCCTCCACTATTCTCTCTTTCCAAAACTGTGTTCCACTCTAGTTGTGGGGATGACTGAGGCTCTGGCCTACCAGGTCACCACCTTCCCTTTTCTTCCGCTCCGGGTATTTTCCCACCTGGGACCTGACCTGTGGACCACCATCTGTTCCAGTTCACAAACTTTCTCACTCCTTTTTTTTATAATTAGTCATGGCAAGCATTTTCTACTTCTTCACATTTTGGACCTCCTTCCTGAACATTTTCCAATATAACAATTTTACCAACTTTTCTGCAACATTATTTCCGTTAAATATGCTCATCACCTCTACTTTTAGACATTTATTCAACCATCATTAGTAATTAACTCTTTCCCTTTTGTAACTATTCAGCATATCCGCTAATACCCCTCGACATAATAATAACTCCAAATATTTATATAAACATTATCAACCATTATGTAGACATTTGTAGACACAAGAGCGTCCCCTTCCTTTGTGAAAAGTACCCCCCACCACATCTTAACTGCTTCAGGAATAGGGCTTCTTACCCCGAGGGGACGAAGAACAGTCCCCTGAGCTGCCCAACAGCGCACAACAGTCTCGGTATTCCGTGAATATCAACGGTACTCTGGGCCATCTCCTGATGGCCGATGTTCTGCACATGCAGAAAGGAACTCCACAGCCGTGGAGCCCCTGGGATATCTGGCAATCCCTGGGCCACGAGTGTCCTTAGTGCCCGAGACCCAGGAGTCCACCATTACGGGGTTCCGTATTCTTCGAGGTACACGATCACAGCTACCGCATAGTAGCTGCGTGTGCAGTACTCTTTATAGAAGGACACCCAGTCCCCCATCTGCAGAGCCCTCCCATGTTTGATGGAGGCTGCATTCAGGTAGACTTTGTGGCCAGTCTCTAACTTCTTAATGAATCCGTAGCCCCGCTCTACGTTGGTATATACAAGCTGCCCGTGGCTCCGGGGAACAGACATGGCAGTCTCCCTCTTTTCATGGAGGGCTGCCCAGATCTCCCGCTCCTTGTTCTTCTTCTTGGCGATGTCAGCAATCCAGACGGACGGCCCCGTGTAGGCCGCAGGCCCGCTCCTTGCCGGTGATGCGGGACGGGGAGAAGCCGGGCGAGGAGGCCGGGGGTCGATGGCACAGACGTCAGCCGGCCCAGCATAGGCCACGGATTTGTCGGGCGCCGATGTCGGTGAGTGAACAGAGGCCGGGCGGGGAGGCTGAGACTTGAGCGCGTGGGCCTTAGACCTCCCACCCCCTTGGGCTGGTAAAGTAGGACAGGGCAGGGGCGGGCAGGGAGGCTGGGAATCAATAACGGGGACTTTGGGCCTAGGGTCCAGATGGGGCGGGGAGGCAGGGGCTGTCTCCAGTGCAGCCGGCCAGGGTGGGGAGACCTCACCTTCCCCGGCGCCGCGGCCTCCTTACGGCTGTTCCGCAGCTCCTCCAGGGACTCGGGCACCCGAGTGACCGGAGTTTTCATAATACCGCCAGCCTCCTCCCGCTGGACGGACTTGATGTCGTCAGCCATCATCCACGGGAAGGGCCCCGCCGGTTCTCTGCTACTTCCGGTCCCATCGCTTGGTGTCCGCTGCTGCTCTCCATCCTGCCATCCGGCAGGACCGGCCTCCAGGCCCGTTGGTTCCGAAGGACACGTCAGCAGCGGTTTCTCCAATGGCCGCTTCGGCACGGCCGGTGCTGTTGGCTGAAACGCCTCCTCCCTCCGCTCCGCAGGTCCAGGTGTCAGCAGCTCCAGCTTGATCCGAGGATCTTCATTCTTGGTAAGTGTCCGGTACGCTGGCTGTGATTCCCAGGCACAAGTGATACGGCGGGCCTCGAACCTCCTGCCGCCATTGCCACTCCACCTGTCCAGGCAACTGCAGCGTCCCATTGTGTCCATTCTTCCGGGGCTCAATGGCGCGAAGCAGCTGCATCCGGCCTGATAAGTGGTGTCACTCCCATTCCAGGGTGGGGCATTGGCCGGCCCCCTCCACCCATTTTCCAGTGTTCAGTGGGAAGGGGCGGCTGTCACTTGTGGTACACCGCTGCCCCAAGTTCGGCAGAGCTGCCCCTGATAGTCTAAATTAGCGCCAACCTCCTCTATCCCAGCAGTTGCCATTTATGGAGGTGCGCAAAGTCTTTTTCAGGATTCCTTTATAGTCAAATCCAGCCTGTAATCTGTTACTGTAAGCGAGTACCCAGCTTTTCTGCAATGGCACCCAGCTTTTCCAGCAGTGTTACTCTGGACCAATTCCGGCAATCCCAACCACAGTCCAAAATTGTAATCCACTCAGGCACAATCTTCAACCTGTTCAACTCAGGTCCTAATTTGTAATCCACTCTGGCAAATCTTCAACTTGTTCAGCTCGGGTCCTTTAAATCTTCGGCGCGGTCTCACCGCCTATGTTGGTGGGGTGGGCAGTGATGGATCCTGCCGACTACGCCACTTGTAGTACATGGGCCGACTGGGGGGTGGTCCCTTTCGGCTGCGGAACAGACTGGAGACGGATGCAGAAATCTGTTTAATCAGGTCCAACTTTATTGGGTGTTCTCTTTACATCCACAGCCGACACGACAGCTGCTGCTCCCAGGCCCGGGTACCCCTCACCTCCTCCTCCTTTTGTGGGCGTTAACCCTCTGGTTTCCTTTGCTGTGGCTGCCATTAGGCCCACGGCCACAGCTCTTCCCCCGACCGAGTCTGCCCATTGTAACACATACTCACTCTTCGGTGTCCCGGTACCCCTGGCCTCCGTTAGTCTCTGTCGTCCTGTCCTGCAGCTGTCCTCTCCGGGCCACCCCCCTCTCCGAATGACCGTCGCTCTCTCTTCTATCTCTCCTGAGATTTTCCTTCCTCCATCCTCTCCTAATATTTTCTCGCTTCTCTCCTCCTCCTGGGTGTCTGCCCTCCCCGGGACTGTTATGAACTCATTTTCTGCTCCACCAGCTGGGAGTTCTCCTTCCGTTCTCCCTCTGGTAGTGACAGGAGGTAGTGAGGTTAGTTTAATTGGTAATGGTCTGCCACCTGACGAGGAGGATAGTGATTGGATTTCTGGAGTATCAGACTGGATATTAGACAGCCAACGCCCTATCCTGTTGCTGGTGATTCAGTCTGTTTCTCAGGTCTAGGACTTCAGCTCTGCTCCAGTCATCTCAAGTTAAGTTTGTTTTCTTTGGTAATGTTCACACTTGCTCTTGTTGGTCAACTCAGTTTTTGTGTGGTCAGCCAGCCCGGCTGGGCTGTGCTGAATTTCCACTCTTATTTATCTGTATTTGCCAATTTGCCTTTTTGTCCTTTATTAGATTGGCTTCTTTTTGCTCTGTCTCAGAATATTCCAGAGTGCTGATATAGTGGGAGAAGTCTAGTGACTTCAGGGTTAATTTTGTTATCAGAAGCGTTGGACATTATTTTTGGTAGGGTTTTTTGGCAGATTGCAGACAGTATCTTTCCTTTCCTGTCCTTTCAAGTTAGTTTGGCCCCATCGTTTGCTCAGCCTATTTTTCTGCCTTTGTTTGTTTTCATCTTGCTTCACCGTCAATACATGTGGGGGGCTGTCTTTCCTTTGGGGTCTGCTCTGGGGAGTTAGTTTTCCTCTTTTCTTACTTGAGGTTTATTTAGCTCTCCGGTTGTGACGAGGCGCCCAGGACCACCGTAGGCACGCTCCATGACTGCTTCTAGTTGTGTGTTAAGATCAGGGCTCTGCAGTCTGCATAGTTACCAACCTCTCTGGTTTTCTGAGACTTAGCGTGTGTTGCTTTTTTCCTCCTCGGTGACCCATTCATAACAGAACCACCAGCCATACCGCAGATTCTAGGGTACTCAAAAGCAGGAAGGAATTGTTTAAGAAAAAAGAAGGAAAAAGGGAAAGAGAAAAAGTGTCAGAATTTTTTTTTTTTTTAAATATTTTTTCCTCTTTTTCTCTGGGGCCGTAGGATTTTTTTTCTCTCCTAATGGAGATTAAGCAACTGTCTGATCGTGTGGAGCAACTTGCTTCTGAAGTGCAGGGAATTTCTACCTGCCTCATTCAGTCACATGTTGCTGAACCCAAGATCCCTATTCCTGATGTGTTTTCTGGGGATCGGTCTAAATTTCTGAATTTTAAGAATAATTGTAAATTATTTCTTGCCTTGAAACCTAACTCATCGGGGAGCTCTGTGCAACAGGTTAAAATTGTCATCTCCTTGCTGCGCGGCAATCCCCAGGATTGGGCGTTTTCTCGGACACCTGAAAATCCTATTCTGACTAATGTGGATGCATTTTTTCAGGCTTTGGGGTTGTTGTATGATGAACCTAATGCCGTTGATCAAGCTGAGAGAACCCTGTTGGCATTAAGCCAGGGTCAGGATCCTGCAGAGTTATACTGTCAAAGATTCCGAAAGTGGGCGGTCCTTACTACATGGAATGATAGTGCACTGGCAGCTCTCTTTCGGAAAGGTTTATCAAAGACCGTAAAGGATGTTATGGTGGGATTTCCTGTTCCCTCTGGTCTGGATGGCTCTATGTCATTAGCCATTCAAGTTGATCGGCGTTTACGTGAACGTAAGACTACACGGGAGGCGCTGCCACTTTCTGAACAAATGTCTGAACCTATGCAATGTGATGGGGTGTTGTCTAGGGCGCAACGTCAGGAGTTTAGAAGGCGTAATAAGCTGTGTTTTTTCTGTGGAGACGCCTCTCATACTATTTCTGCCTGCCCTAAATGAGAGAAACGTTTTGCACACACATTTGCTGTGGGCAGTGTACAACCTAAGTTCCTTTTGGCAATTACTTTGATCTGCTCCTTGTCCACATTTTCCACAAAGGCTTTTGTGGATTCAGGAGCAGCTCTGAATCTGATGGATTTGGACTTTGCTAAACGTTGTGGCTTGTCCATGACGCCTCTGCAGACACCTATTCCTTTGAGGGGTATTGATGCCACTCCTTTGGCAGAGAATAAACCTCAGTTTTGGACCCAGGTGATAATGCGAGTTGCCCCAGACCACCAAGAAAATTGTAAATTTTTGGTTCTGCATAATTTACATGATACTATTGTTCTAGGTTTCCCCTGGTTGCAAACTCATAACCCAGTTTTGGATTGGAAATCTGTGTCTGTGGTGAGTTGGTGTTGTCAGTGTGTTCTTAGGGACGCTCCTGTTTTCTACACCTCTCCTCAGTCTCATGATATTCCTGATTATCTGGCTGATTTCTCTGATGTATTTAGTGAGAGTAAGTCTGCGTCTTTGCCTCCTCATAGAAGTTATGACTGTGCAATTGAGTTGATGCCTGGGTGTAAATTTCCCAAGGGTCGGCTTTTCAACTTATCTCTACCCGAACATGATGCTATGCGATCCTACATTAAGGAGTCGTTGGAGAAGGGTCATATTAGACCATCCTCGTCGCCTTTGGGTGCTGGGTTTTTTTTGTGGCCAAGAAAGATGGTTCATTATGACAGTGTATTGATTATCGTTCCCTTAACAAGATGACGGTTAAATATCAGTACCCGTTACCTCTGATGTCTGATTTATTCTCCAGAGTTAAGAGTGCCTGCTGGTTTACTAAGCTTGACCTCAGGGGGGCGTATAATCTTATTCGCATCAAGCATGGGGATGAATGGAAGACGGCGTTTAATACTCCGGAGGGATATTTTGAGTACCTGGTGATGCCTTTTGGGCTCTCCAATGCCGCTTCTGTCTTCCAGTTCTTTATGAATGATATTTTTCGAGACTTTGTAGATAAGTTTTTGATCATCTATTTGGATGATATTTTGATCTTTTCTAGTGATTGGGATTCCCATGTGGAACATGTCCGGACTGTGTTCCGGATTTTGAGGGAGAATTCCCTGTTTGTTAAGGGATCGAAATGCCTCTTTGGCATACAGAGGATTTCATTTTTGGGATTTATCTTGTCTCCATCGACTATTGAAATGGACCCGGCCAAGGTACAGGCCATTTATGATTGGGTTCAGCCTACTTCTTTGAAGGCTCTCCAGAAACTTTTGGGTTTTGCTAATTTCTATCGTAAATTTATAGGTAATTTTTCTAGTATTGTCAAACCACTGACTGATCTGACCAAGAAGGGAGATGATGTGCTGAATTGGTCTCCTGAGGCTGTCTCAGCATTTCAGGAGCTTAAGCGGAGATTTACTTCAGCTCCAGTTCTACGGCAACCTGATGTCTCACTTCCATTTCAAGTGGAGGTAGATGCTTCTGAGATTGGTGCAGGAGCTGTGACTTCTAAGGTGAATCCCTGTGCCTTCTTTTCTCGAAAGTTCTCCCCATCTGAACGCAACTATGACGTGGGGAATCGGGAAATGTTGGCCATGAAATGGGCATTTGAGGAGTGGAGACATTGGTTGGAGGGAGCTAGACATCAATTTGTGGTCCTCACCGATCACAAGAATCTGATGTATCTGGAGTCGGCTAAATGCTTGAATCCTAGACAGGCTAGATGGGCCTTGTTTTTCATGCGTTTTAATTTTGTGGTCTCTTTTCTTCCGGGCACTAAGAATGTTAAGGCAGACACCCTTTCTAGGAGTTTCTTTGCTGATTCTCTTAATGTGACTGAGCCTACTACTATCCTAGGTGAGGGGGTAGTTCTTTCTGCCATTTTGCCCGATTTGAGACGCGCCCTGGAGGAATTTCAGGAGGATAAACCTGAGCGTTGCCCTATGGGAAGATTGTATGTTCCCGACCAGTGGAGAAAGAGAGTGATGTCTGAAGTCCATTGCTCCGCATTGGCTGGTCATCCAGGTATTTTTGGTACCAGAGATTTGGTGAGTCGGTCGTTTTGGTGGCCTGCCTTATCTCGTGATGTCAGGAATTTTGTACAGTCCTGTGGGACTTGTTCTCGGTCTAAACCCTGTTCTCGTTCTAGTGGGTTGCTGATGCCCCTCCCGGTGCCCAGGAGGCCATGGACCCATATCTCAATGGATTTTGGTTCTGATCTACCTGTCTCTCAGAGAATGACTGTTATCTGGGTGATTTGTGATAGATTTTCGAAGATGGTCCATCTTGTACCACTCCCAAAGTTGCCATCTTCTGCTGAGTTGATGTCCTTGTTTTTACAACAGGTGGTTCGGTTACATGGGATTCCTGAGAACATTATGTCCGACAGAGGAGTCCAGTTTGTTTCCAGATTCTGGAAAGCCTTTTGTTCCAATCTGGGAATTCAGTTATCCTTCTCCGCGTTTCATCCCCAGACCAATGGGCAGACTGAGAAAACAAACCAGACCTTGGAGTCTTATTTAAGATGTTTTATTTCTGCTGATCAAGATAATTGGGTCTCATTTTTGCCCTTGGCCGAATTTGCGCTGAACAATAGAGCTAGTTCTGCCACTTTGATGTCACCCTTTTTCTGTAATTTTGGGTTTCATCCTCGATTCTCTTCAGGACAAGTGGAATCTTCATCCTGCCCAGGTGTGGACACTGGTTGTGAGAATGCAGCAGATATGGGACCAAGTGGTGGATAAGTTGTCACTCTCTCAGGAAAAGACCCAGCGTTTTTCCAACCGTGGGTTGATATGGTTTGGTTGTCGTCTAAGAATATTCCTATGAAAGTTGCATCTCCAAAATTTAAGCCAAGATTTATTGGACCTTATAAGATTTTGGAGATTCTTAATCCTGTTTCTTTTCGGTTGGCTCTTCCAGTTACGTTCAAAATCCATAACGTATTTCACAAATCACTGTTGAAGAGGTTTGTTGAGCCAGTCGTTTCTGTGGTGGCTCCTCCTGACCCTGTTTTGGTTAAAGGCAATGTGGAATATGAGGTAGAGAAAATACTGGATTCTCGCTTGGTCAGACGGGGACTCCAGTATTTGGTCAAATGGAAGGGTTATGGCCAGGAGGATAATTCTTGGGTCTCTGCCTCGGATATTTATGCCGATAGATTGGTTTGTGCTTTTCACTGGGCCCATCCTGATCGGCGTTGTGGCGTGGATGAGGGTTCGGTGACCCCCTCCTCAAGGGGGGGTACTGTTATGAGCTCATTTTCTGCTCCACCAGCTGGGAGTTCTCCTTCCGTTCTCCCTCTGGTAGTGACAGGAGGTAGTGAGGTTAGTTTAATTGGTAATGGTCTGCCACCTGACGAGGAGGATAGTGATTGGATTTCTGGATTATCAGACTGGATATAAGACAGCCAACGCCCTATCCTGTTGCTGGTGATTCAGTCTGTTTCTCAGCTGTTGGACTTCAGCTCTGCGCCAGTCATCTCAAGTTAAGTTTGTTTTTTGCTAATGTTCACACTTGCTCTTGTTGGTCAACTCAGTTTTTGTTTGGTCAGCCAGCCCGGCTGGGCTGTGCTGAATTTCCACTCTTATTTATCTGTATTTGCCAATTTGCCTTTTTGTCCTTTATTAGATTGGCTTCTTTTTGCTCTGTCTCAGAATATTCCAGAGTGCTGATATAGTGGGAGAAGTCTAGTGACTTCAGGGTTAATTTTGTTATCAGAAGTGTTGGACATTATTTTTGGTAGGGTTTTTTGGCAGATTGCAGACAGTATCTTTCCTTTCCTGTCCTTTCAAGTTAGTTTGGCCCCATCGTTTGCTCAGCCTATTTTTCTGCCTTTGTTTGTGTTTTCATCTTGCTTCACCATCAATACATGTGGGGGGCTGTCTTTCCTTTGGGGTTCGCTCTGGGGAGTTAGTTTTCCTCTTTTCTTACTTTAGGTTTATTTAGCTCTCCGGTTGTGACGAGGCGTCCAGGACCACCGTAGGCACGCTCCACGACTGCTTCTAGTTGTGTGTTAAGATCAGGGCTCTGCAGTCTGCATAGTTACCAACCTCTCTGGTTTTCTGAGACTTAGCGTGTGTTGCTTTTTTCCTCCTCGGTGACCCATTCATAACACGGGACTCTCCTTCATTTTTTATTTCCTCCTTCTGGAAATCCCCTTCCCAGTCCCGTGACTCCGCCTACCATGACTCTGCAATTTCCCTAGCCTAAGGCTGTTATTGAGTCCTTTTCTTACTGCTCCCTGTCTCCATCTTGTGGCCAACCAAAACCCCTTTACTACGTCATCCTGTACTAATTTCCAGCTGTTATCCATACACATATAATAAAGCATAGTGCACATCATCTTTTACATGTTCTTTCCACATCAGACAGGTCCATAGGTCAGTCCACCCCTACAGTTATTTAAGATGGCGCCTGCTGTGGCGGGAAACAAGTAGGTTCGGCTGTCACCAACCTAGGACCTGCTCCCAGGAGAATGTTCCTCAGCATTTGCTGGGGCAAGAAATGTAGCCGGAGAGGGGCCGCCTGACACCTCAGCAAGCTGACTCCGGGAGACCCAGCATCACAGGAGCCAAAGAGCATACGGTTGAACTCGAACAGCCCCATGGTCAATACAAACGCTGTTTTCGGCCGGTCGTGTTCAGCCATTGGCACCTGCCAGTACCCACTGGCTAAATCAATGGTGGAAAAATACTTATTAATCCGAAAAAAATATTCCAAGTACTGCTAAATTAAAAAAAAAGTATATATGATTTTATTGATAATTAATAATAAAATATGATTATACACAACTATACCAAAATGATGTACAGAAAAATAATATTAAAAAATCATTTTTATTAAAAATTGAATTAAAAGCAGAATCTCATATACGTGTGATGTGATTTTTTTTTAAAAATAGTTAGCCTGTCTCAGGGCAGATAGGGATTCCTCAATTCGGATAAGAGTCTCGCACTGTACAAGCGTTCCGCCATCTATAATCGACACAGAAACGTAAGTTCCCGTCTGTATTTTGGACTAGAACAATGGGGGCCGCCCACAGACTCTGATTTTCTCGTATTATTCCACTTTGCAACAAATGAGCCAGGATTTCCTTCATCTCTTTATACATCTGGGGAGGTATTTGATGGTATCATTCCCGGACTGGCGTGGTACTTCCTGTAGGGATTTCATGAGCGACAGTCTGAGTGCAATCGAAGTCATTTTCATGGGGGGCAAAAAACTCCTGATAATGCTACAGGCCACAGCACATCTTCCAATTGCTGTACTTGTTGGGGTGATAGTCCCGTCAATTCTGCCCGCATTCGCTCTAAGATTCTATGACCCTCCTTCATGCTGCCAGACGGGGTCACTGGTGTCGCTGTAACTGCTAGAGTCCATGGATCCCCTCGCACAACAGCCAGTTGAACTACTTCAGGTGGCATTAACTTCTCCAGAATTCCCAAAATCTGAGGCACTTCACTTTTGGGGAGAAGGGTCAGGCTTTTGGTCCACAGGTTGACACACCATACTACTATGTTGCCATCTTGGACTGTGGCTAATGTCTGAGCGACGAGTAATCCAGGGGGTATTTGACCCATTGATGTTGGCTCTATTTGTACTTCCACTCCCTCCAAGGGGGTACGAGCTCGTACTGGCAATGTGAGCACTATCTGGCTGGGCAGTAGGGTAATTTTTGAAGCTGCGGGTACCATCACTTTCCCCAGGACTTTTCCTTCCCCCGACATCTCATGAGCTTGAGCTGTTTGGATCAATCTTTGAAACACCTTCCACTGAGGGGTTTGTGAGCCCCATTGGTTCAAGAAACAAAAAAACAGCAAAAAGGGGAATCGAAAACCCACAAATCTCATGAATGAGGTAATATATCAGCAATTGAGAAAATCATAAAACATAACTTTTAATAAGTAATATAAAAGCTACCACTAGATAAAGTGAATATAAAAACACACTAAATCAGATTGTCACAAACTATAACACAGAGTGTCTGTATAAATCTCAAAAACAGACCACCCAGCGTATATACATGTAACTTATTCCAAGTCCAAAAATCTGAAGGACTGGACAGGTTATACTTGGTCTGAGACAAAAAAGCTCAAGACCAAGATCAAACAATAAACAGTTTCCTCATTAGAGGTAATACAAAAAAAACAATTTCCTATAGAGAAAAAAGAAAACATCTACCCTGTTTGGGTTATCAAGGAAGTTGCCTGCTTATACAAATAGGGAGACATCATATATAGAATCCACAAGCATAATCATAAAAAATGGAAAGATCTCACCGCATGCGCGTGGAAGATATCCCCAAGCAGATGTCCCATCAGACTCATGTTCGGTCAGGAAAAAAGGCAATGACCCTAATCAAGCCCTATCAGAACTAACAAACCTGACTCCCATGACTCCTGCCCTAACAAGGGCAGTCCACATCTGACCCTCAAAATAGAAGCCCTAATATGTCCCTGTGCATCCCGACGCGTTTTGTCAGTTAGTGACTTCCCAGGGGACCTACTAACACTTAATGGCATATTAACCAAGTATATGGGCTGCCTCCTAAGATCACACTGGAGTGAGGCAAACTGACAAAGAGGGTATTTAAATAAACTGCCAATCAAAATAAAATCACCCACCTATAACTTGTTGAAATGCACGCCCTCCACCATCAGCCGCCGTGGAACGCAACACCTAATACATCACACAGGAAGAGGCTGATTATAACCGCCCCCTTCGTTCAAATCCACGGCTGACCTAAAAGTCAGCGTGCACGACGCGGCAAAAGCCGCGACACTTCCGGCAACCAAAGAGACACGGAGGCAATATGGCTGCCACACTTCCGGTCATGCGCACATTGGTAAATGGTGCGCCGTAATTCCTGATCGGCCACGAGGCGGTGCGGCCAAAATACACCTCCCCCAACAATGCCAAATACGGCAGAATAGTTCCGGGAGACAAAACAACAATATGGCCGCCACACTTCCGGTCATGCGCACATTAGTGAATAGTGCGCCATATTTCATGACCGGCCACAAGGCGGAGCGGCCAAAATACACCTCTCCACACAACACCAGATGCGGCAAAATTGTTCCGGGAGGCAAAACAACACAAGGAAACTAACGCCACAAGCCAAAGGGGAGCGACACTAAAGTACTTCCCTCTGTAACATCAGCATAGCCAAATAGTTTCCCATGTAGATTAATGTGCAAAAATCCCAGTAAGGAAAATCTAACTGTAGAGAAGGATTCAAACAAAAACAAAAGGTAGGGGATAATAATCAAACCCTGAACTAGGAATATAATATGGTAGCCGAAAAGAAAAGAAGGAATTAGGGTATTAGACAATATAAGCAAGAAAAATAAATTCACTATAAATCAAGGTTAACACACATATGAAAGCCCTAAATATAGCAGCTGTAATTGGTAATTGGTTCAAGAAAGGTTCCTGGAGCTCATTAATCAAAAGCTGTCCCATCTCCTTCAACACATTCATTCCAAAAGTCATCACTGGTCCACGACCGGCATCTCCTGTGACCATCACGACTCCTTTGCGGCCTACATCCTTTCAGCACACTCTAATCTCCATCCAGACCACTCCTGCGACCGGAATGGGTAATTGATTGGCCGCTATCAATCTTATTACTGGTCCCCACTCTGGGAAGTGATGTCTGAAATTGGCTTCCGGCAGAGTGGTCACTTGTGACCTGGTGTCGATCAGGCAGTGAACAGCTTGCCCATTCACCTCAGCCCAGACCGTAGGGCTTGCAGAAAGTATGTTCTCGGGACTTCCCTCTCCCTTTTGTCGTCTTCCTGGCTCCGGGCTGTGTCTCCCAGCCATGGAGCCCACCAGTTTAATGGCTGCTTTGGCCAAGCTTCTGTTCCTACTTGCGTTGGCATCCTAGAGACAACAGGTGTCTCTGTCCCAGTGTGCTGCTGTGTGTGAGGTGCATCACCCTTACTTCAGGGCCGCAGGCCTCTTCTGACTCCAGGGAATCCTTCTTCTGGAACGAGGGCAGCAATCAATCCAGGAGACACAGGGTTTTTGCAGACAGGTGTAGAGGATAAGGCCCAATGGGTTGCAATCTTTCCCACAGGTACCAGACACAACTTAAGCTCTGGTTCTCAGTATAGGAAGAACATCACTTTTACGATCTCTTCTAGTTCTAGGGGATCGCCTCCTTTTCTAGCAGTATATCTGGAGTCCATCTCACTCCGCCTCTAAAGGTTTAAGTCCAGTTTCCCCAGCACCTTCGCAGACAGAATTTGCCCCCGGCCCCGACGTCTATCTCAAGGTTCCAGGCCCGGCAAAGGGGGACTCATGAGGAGGGGTTCTCTGAAACTCCACTACCCCGAGGTCCTGGGCTCACTCTGTCCCTAGCAGCCCCTGTTTTGGACCTGACACTATTCACTGCTCAGCACTCCCTGACTCTCTCACTTTCTGTCCTTGACACTAAGGTTATGGGCCATTGGTCAGTATCCGGCAGCACTTTGAACGTAGCACATGTCCTATCCGTCCAAAGCGTTGCCGGCTTTTGAACGCAGGTGATTCCGCATGTGTTCATTGAACCATGCGGAATCACCGTGCCCGATACATTACCCTGGTGATATTTTTCTTGCAAAGACTGAGCGTCGCTGCAAGATAAATAGACATGCTGCGATCTGGAAAGATGCACCGCATGTGCGTGTATGCAGGGAAGACGGAGGCGTCCCTGCACGCTTAGTGGACATGAGATTTCATGAAATCCCATCCACTATGCTGTAACATCTGGCCTCTGCGAGTTGAACGCTGCGGATGTATGCAGCATCCAACCTGCAGTGTTTACTGACCGTGGGAACATACTCTCAGGGTATGTTTCCACATTGCCATTCATTGGGCTTTGGACGGAGCGGAAACCCCGCTCCGCCCCCTTCTGTACGTGTGGTATGTTTCCACGGTCTGGAATAGCTGCAGATTGAATGCTGTTTACCATTAACATGAAGTACAATATGTCACGAGAAAACCATGTCAGAATCACCAGGATCCTTGGAAGCGTTTCAGAGTTATTACCTCATTAAGGGACAGTGGTAAGAATTGTAAAAATTGGCCCAGTCATGAACGTGCAAACCACCCTTGGGGGTAAAGGGGTTAATCCGCAGCACCCAGATGTTACAGCATAGTGGAGGGGATTTTATGAAATCCCGTCTCCATTATGCATCCTAATACGTGGGTGGCACACCCGTGAAACCGGACATGCGGCGCGTCCTTTTAGAATGCAGCTGTCACAATCTATTTTTGGATCCGTGGCAGAGTCTGAATTATTATAGAAACCTTTCTCCTTTTGCCCCCGGTGGCCGCTGGTGTTACTACAACTGTAGTTGCTTTGCTGCTGGTTTTCCCTCGGTGGCCGCTGGTGTTACTACAACTGTAGTTGCTTTGCTGCTGGTTTCCCCCCCGGTGGCCGCTGGTGTTACTGCATGTTTAATTAGCCGGCAGGTGGTGACCAACCCCCTCCTTCCTTTAAAAGGTCAGCAGGTGCTTAGCTCCTTGTTGGTAATACTGGTCATTTGGAAGCCAACCGTTCAGAGGAGAGAAGCTACCTTGAGCAGTGGTGTTTGCAGCTTATCTGGAGAAGTGGTTTTCCTGCTGGAAGTTGTCTTCTGGTGCCTTTCTCTGCGGTCCGATGCATGACTGCAGAGCAAGCTAAGTTTGTTGATTTTTCCCTGTCTGTTATTTTCCCTGGTGTTTATTAGTACAGCGGTGAGGACCAATGTCCGCACTTGCCAGTTCCCTAGAAAGGGATAGGTGCAGGGCAAGGTAGGAACTGAGGTATCCTGGTCGGCGACAGGTTGAGAGAACCTGTATAGGGAACGTGAGGAGAGTCAGGGCTCTTCCTTAGGAGTGCAGGAGGTGTTCACTTCCCTGTTCCCTATCATAGGGCCCACCGTTGTAATTGTGTCCCCGGTGTCCCCTTGTTTGTCTTTGTTGGTCTTGTGACTGACTGATGGGCGGGTCGTCACGCAGGGCCAGTCACACCGTGACCGGTCTATGTATACGAAGCGGTGATACCGCATGTTCATTGAACACATGCAGTATCACTGCATCCTATCCATAGACTGGGTTATTTACCTTGCGGAGACTGAGCGTCTCCGCAAGGTAAACAGACATGCTGCATTCTAAAAAGACGCGCCACATGTCCAGTTTCGCGGGTGTGTCACCCGCATATTAGGACGCATAGTGGAGACGGTATTTCATAAAATCCCCTGCACTATCCTGTAACATCAGGGTGCTGCTGTTACAATATGTGACTGGCCCTGTGTGACGTGACCTGACAATCGGTTGGTCACCAAACAACTGGACAAACAAGGGGACACCGTGGAAACAGTTACAACGGTGGGCCCTGCAATAGGGAATGGGGAAATGGACACCTCCTGCACTCTCCTGAGGCTGTGCTCTGGTCTATCCTGACGTTCCTATACAGGTTCTTTCAACCTGTCACCGAGCAGGAAACCTTTGCTCCCACTTGCCCTGCACCTATCCCTCAGTAGGGAATTGGCAATTGCAGACACTGGTCCCACTGCTGCACTAATATAACACCAAGGAAAGATAACAGACAAGGTAAGACAAACAACACTTAGCTTTCTCTGCTGTAATTCACCGAACAGCAGAATAAGGCACCAGATCAGCATTCAGCTGAAGTACCACTGCACACAGCCCACTCCTGGTCTTCACCACGGTTGGTATCCAAAGGAAGTGTATCACCAACACCAGCTGATGCCTCAGGTGACCTTTTAAAGGAAGGTGGGAGTGGCCACCATCTGCTTCAGCAAATTGAACAGCCATGTAATTACACCAGCGGCCACTGGGAGGAAAAACTGATATTAACCCCCCATGGCCTGAAAGGAAAAAAGTTTATATATGAGAATCCAGAATCTGACACAGATCCAAAAATGGATCGAGACAGTACCCCTCCTTCAATGAAGGGCCTCTGGACCCTCAACACCGCACCTCACCAGAAAACAACCTACAATGAGGATACCTTGATACACCAGAGTTCACTTCGGTAGTCACCTGACTCTCAGGTTTATGGCAAACGTGGACTGATGGAGGTGACAACGTATGCTCCGGATGCGCCACAAATCTCCAGAGCGCCGACCTCGGGAATGAGTTGTGTATGGGCATAATGGGGTAACTCCAGCTGGTAAGTCCCTGGGCCGAGAATGGCTGACACCCGATACAGCCTGATCACCCAAGAACTCCAGACCCCAGCAGCACACTTCCACCGGATGGTTTTGGTGGACACCCATACGTACTCATTCACACACAGGTCCGGACCTGAACGTTTATTGCCACGCACACGTTTGCCACAAGATGGTGAACTCTTCACAGAACTGACAACAGAGGGCCCCCCTGTGTCGTCACACTCACACACCCATAATGCTCAGATGGAAACACCACCCTCCTCTGACCCCTCCTCCATACCTCCCAACTTTTGAAGAAGGGAAAGAGGGACAAAGGCAGCGGTGCGCTGAGTGCACCGCGGCAAATTTTACGCCACGCCCCAACCACACCCATTTCACAACTAGCCACACTCATGTCCATGCCCAAAACACACCCATTTAGCACTGCTGATCACACTGACTGGTACTGAGGGCACAGTGGCTGGTACTATGGGCACACTGACTGGTACTGAGGAAAAGAAAGAACAGAGAGAGAAAAAAGAAAACGGAGAGAGAGAGAGAGGAAAGAAATAAAGAACAGAGAGAGAGAAAGAAAGAGGGGAATGAAAGAAAGAACAGAGAGAGAGATGGGAAAGAAAGATGGTATAGAAACAACAGAGAGAGAGAAAAAGAAAGAGAACAGAGAGAGAGAAAGAACAGAGAGAAAGAAAGAACAGAAAGAGAAAGATAGGAAAGAACAGAGAGAAAGAAAGGAAGAACAGAGAGTGAAAGAAAGGTTAGAGATAGAAAGAAAGAGGGGAAAGAAAGAACATAGCAAAAGAAAGAACAGAGAGAGAGATAAAGGAAGAGGGGAAAGAAAGAAAGAAAGAACAGAGAGAAAGAAAGAAGAAAGAGAGGAAAGAAAGAACAGAGAGAAAGATTAGAGAGAAAAAGAAAGGGGAAAGAAAGAACAGAGAGAGAGAAAGGAAGAGGGGAAAGAAAGAACAGAGAGAAAGAAAGATACAGATGAAAGAAAGATTAGAGAGAAAGAAAGAAACAGAGTGAGAAAGATTCTATAAAGATACTATAGCAGGCCGACTCCCATTGTAATACCCCCCTGAGCCTCCCGATGCAGGACATATCATGAACCACTCACATGGCCGGCATCCCTGAGTCCAAGGTGATCCTGCTGTCCACGCTATCGGAGGAGGACATGGTGATGGATCTGAAGCATTCCCTGAAGTGCCTCCATGGTTCCGTCACAATCTCCTCCCGAAATTACCTCATTTCAGGTCAGCTTCTAACACGTCGCTTCCGGTGGAATGTCACGTGTGAATTTTAAAGTTCTCTTTGGGGCTCCGCCGTGTACTCCTGTGTCCGCGGGAAAAGTAAGCTCCCGGCCGGGGCAGACTATCAAAATTAGGACTGTCCCGCTGGATCCGGGACACCTCATACACACACGGTTCCGCTTTGTATGCCTCGTACACACACGGTTCCGCTGCATACACCTCGCACACATACGGCTCCACTCGGTAAACCTCGTACACATGCGGCTCTGCTCCGTACACCTTGTACACACGCGGCCACGCTCTGTAAACCTTGTACACACATGGCTTCACTCCGTAAACCTTGTACACATGCGGCTTTGCTCCATACAATTCGTACACACGCGGTTCTGCTCCATACACCTCGTACACATGTGGCTCTGCTCCATAAATACACGGCTCAGCTCTGTACACACAGGGCTCCGTTCCGTACACCTCGTACAAACACGGCTCCGCTCCATACACCTCCTACACACGCGGCTCCCCTCCGTACACCTCGAATACACGCGGCTCCACTCCTTGCACATATGGCGTCACTCTGCACACCTCGTACATGTGCGGCTCTGCTCCGTACACCTCGTACACGTGCGGCTCTGCGCCGTACACCTCGTACACACATGGCTCCGCTCCGTACACCTCGTACAGACGTGGCTCTGCTCCGTACACCTCGAACTCGTGTAACTCTGCTCCGTACACCTCGTACACATGGCTCCGCTACGTACACCTCGTACACACAGCTCTGCTCCGTACACCTTGTACACGTGCGGCTCTGCTCCGTACACCTCGTACACGTGTGACTCTGCTTCGTACATGTGCGACTCTGCTCTGTACACCTCGTACACGTGCGACTCTGCTCCGTACTCCTTGTACACGCGCACCTCTGCTAAATCCACATTGAAAACTCCTCCTGACCCACACAGAAACTTCATCTCATCCAGCACCATGACAGCCAGCACAGCAGAGTCCTACAGGCACTCAGGGGTCAGGGCTGTGTGACAGGACCTGTTATGAGGTCACAGGAGGGGAGTAGTCAGGGGTCACATGATCAGGGGCATCGGACGCCCCTGATCATGTGACCCCTGACTCCTCCCCTCCTGTGACCTCATCACAGGTCCTGTGCGCACTGAAGAACCCAGCGATCGGCGCTGGGATTCATCACTGTGGGGCTGCGGTGGCCGGTGGGTCTGTCTGGGGGGGCGTGGCGGTTCAGTGAAATGTGGGAAAAATAAGCTACCGCCCGGGACAGCAGGACATGCAATCAAAAACGTTTATGTGTGAAAAAAACGGAAATTTGGCGAAAATTTAGCAATTTTCCAAATTTGAATTTTTATGCCCTTAAATCACAAAGATACGGCACACAAAAAACCTAATAAGTAACATTTCCCACATGTTTACTTTACATCAGCACAATTTTGGAACCCAAATTTTTTTTTGTTAGGAAGTTATAAGGGTTAAAAGTTGACCAGCGATTTCACAATTTTGCAACACCATTTTATTTTTACGGACCACATCACATTTGAAGTCACTTTGAGGGGTCTATATGATAGAAAATACCCAAAAGTGACACCATTCTAAAAACTCCACCTCTCAAGTTGCTCAAAACCACATTCTACAAGTTTATTTACCCTTCAGGTGCTTCACAGGAATTTTTTGAATGTTTTAAAAAAATGAATATTTAACTTTTTTTCACAAAAAAATTCAGGTCCAATTTTTTTTATTTTACCAAAGGTAACAGGAGAAATTGGACTGCAAAAGTTATTGTGCAATTTGTCCTGAGTACGCTGATACCTGATATGTGGGGGGGAACCACTGTTTCGGCGTATGGCAGAGCCCAGAAGGGAAGGAGCGCCGTTTGACTTTTTCAATGCAAAATTGGCTGGAATTCAGATCGGACGCCATGTCACATTTGGAGAGGCCCTGATGTGCCTAAACAGTGGAAACCCCCCACAAGTGACCCCATTTTGGAACTAAACCCCCCAAGGAACTTATCTAGATGTGTGGTGAGAACTTTGAACCTACAACGGCTTCACAGAATCACATTTTTTCCACAAAAATGATCTTTTCACTCCCAATTTTTATTTTCCCAAGGGTAACAGGATCCTAAAAGTTATTGTGCAATTTGTCCTGAGTACGCTGATACCCCACATGTGGGGATAAACCACTATTTGGGTGCATGGCAGAGCTCGGAAGGGAAGCAGCGCCATTTGACTTTTTTGGCTGGAATTCGGATCGGACGCCATGCCGCGTTTGGAAAGCACCTGATGTGCCTAAACAGTGGAAACCCCCCACAAATGACACCATTTTTTAAACTAGACCCCCAAGGAACTTATCTAGATGTGTAGTGAGCACTTTGAACCCCCAAGGGCTTCACAGAAGTTTATAACGTACAGCTGTACAATTAAAAAATCACATTTTTTCCACAAAAATGATCTTTACACCCCCAATTTTTATTTTCCCAAGAGTAACAGGACCCAGAAGTTATTGTGCAATTTGTCCTGAGTATGCTGACACCCCATATGTGGGAGAAAACTACTGTATGGGCACACGTTGGGGCTCGGAAGGGAAGTAGTGGCGTTTTGGAATGCAGACTTTGATGGAATGGTCTTCGGGTGTAATGTTGCCTTTGGAGAGCCCCTGATGTACCTAAACTGTGGAAACCCCCCACAACTGACCCCATTTTTGAAACTAGATCCCCCAAGGAACTTATCTAGATGTGTGGTGAGCACTTTGACCCCCCCCAGTGCTTCACAGAAGTTTATAACGCCCGTGCGTGAAAATAAAAAAATCATATTTTTTCCACAAACATGATCTTTTAGTCCCTATTTTTTTTATTTTCTCAAGGGTAACAGGAGAAATTGGACCCCAAAAGTTGTTGTCCAATTTGTCCTGAGTACGCTGATACCCCATATGTGGGAGAAAAGTACTGTATGGACACACGTCGGGGCTGGGAAGGGAAGTAGTCTCGTTTTGGAATGCAGACTTTGATGGAATGGTCTGCGGGTGGCATGTCGTGTTTGGAGAGCCTCTGATGTGCCTAAACTGTTGAAACTCCTCACAAGTGACCCCATTTTGGAAACTAGACCCCCCCACGGGGTGTGTGGTGAGCACTTTGAACCCCTAAGTGCTTCACAGAAGTTTATAATCCTAATCTCAGCCCTAACCCTAGCCCTAACTCTAACCCTAGCCCTAACCCTAACCGGAAAATGGAAATAAATACATTTTTTAAAATTTTTTATTATTTTTCCCTAACTAAGGCTAGTTTCACACTAGCGCTACCGGGCGCAGCGCCACCGCTAAGCTCCGCCCCCGGGCGCGCCCCCTCTGGTCATCTCCTCTTATCACATGACGCTGCATGCGATCAGCGTACCCTATATTTAGCGTTGGGTACGCTGGTACACTTTTGACGGTGAATGCGCCCTTTTGGCGCTGCGCCCACTTGCGCCAAACGCACTGTGTTGCATTTTTGTGCGCTCGGCGCAGCGCCAAAAGGGCGCAAGCGCCGGCAAAATCATGCCAGCGCACGACCTGAGTACCCAACGCTAAATATAGGGTACGCTGATCGCATGCAGCGTCATGTGATCAGAGGACGAGATGACCGGAGGGGAGGTGGCCAGGGGCGGAGCTTAGCAGCAACCATGCCCAGAGCCCGGTAATGCTAGTGCGATACTAGCCTAAGGGGGTGATAAAGGGGGGTTTGATTTACTATTTATGACGGGTTTTTATGTTTGGCAGCTGTCATACGCTAAAAGATGCTTTATATTGTAAAAAGTTTTTGCAGCACCACATTTTGAGAGCTATAATTTTTCCATATTTTGACCCAACAGAGTCATGTGAGGTCTTATTTTTTGTGGGACAAGTTGACGTTTTTATTGGTACTATTTTCGGGCACGTGACATTTTTTGATCGCTTTTTATTCCGATTTTTGGGACGCAGAATGAACAAAAACCAGCATTTCAAGAATTTCTTTTGGGGGGTGCGTTTACACCGTTCCGTGTGTGGTAAAATTGATAAAGGAGTTTTATTCTTCGGGTTGGTACGGTTACAGCGATACCTCATTTATGTCTTTTTTTTATGTTTTACCGCTTTTATGCAATGAAAACAATTTTATATAAAAAATAATTATTTTTGCATCGCTTTATTCTGCGAGCTATAACATTTTTATTTTTTCACTGATGATGCTGTATGGTGGCTCATTTTTGCAGGACAAGAGGACGTTTTCAGCGGTACCATGGATATTTATATCCGTCTTTTTGATCGCACTTTTTGTTCGGCGGTATGATAAGAAAGCATTATTTTTTGATTTGTTTTATATTTCTATTTTTTAAGGGGTTCGCTAAAGGGGTTAACTAATGGGGCAGTTTTATAGGGTGGGTCGTTATGAACGCGGTGATACTAAATATGTGTACTTTTATTGTTTGTTTTTCCAAAAAATGAATTTATTGGGGAATATTTTTTTTAATTTATTTAGCGATTTTTTTAAAATTATTTTTACACTTTTTTTTAAACTTTATTACATTGTCCCAGGGGGGACATCACTTTCATGTGTCAGATCGCTGATGCTCTGCAGGCACAGAGGAAGCCGCCTCCCTGCAGGCCCCCGAAGGTCCCTGCCGCCATATTGGATCCGGGGACCTGCAGGAAAGGAGGCCCCCGCAGCAGCGCTGCACATCATGCTGCTGCGGGGGTCTCAGAGAAGCACGGAGGGAGGACCCTCCCTGCCGATGCTTCCCTAAACCCTCGGTACACTGCGATCGTGTTTGATCGCAGTGTGCCAGGGGTTAACGTGCCGGGGGCGGTCCGTGACCGCCCCTGACACATAGTGCCAGGTGTCAGCTGTGATAATCAGCTGACACCCGGCCGCGATCTGAGGCGCTCCCCCCCGTGAGCGCCGCTGATCGCTATGACGTAATATCCTATCCATGGGCATAGGGGCCCGGGTCCCATGGACGGGATAGTACGTCATATGGCAGAAAGAGGTTAAACGCTGCGGCTGTACGCAGCGTTCAATCCGCAGCTATTCCGGACTGTGGAAACATACCCATAGGGTATGTTTCAACGGGCAGAAACCGGCAGCACTTTGGACGCAGCACATATCCTCTCCATCCAAAGCGCTGCCGGCTTTTGAATGCTGGTGATCCCGCATGTGTTCATTGAACCATGCGGAATTACAGTGTCATATACATTGGACGGTGATATTTATCTTGCGGAGACTGAGCATCTCCGCAAGATAAATAGACATGCTGCGGTCTAGAAATCCCATCCACTATGCTGTAACATCTGACCGCCGAGGGTTGGACGCTGCGGCTGTATGCAGCGTCCAACCCGCAGCGTTTACTGACCATGAAATCATATCCTAATGGTATGTGCACACGATCAGGAATGGCTTAGTATTTGCTCAGGATTTGACGCAGGTGAAATCTTCATAAAATCTGCATCTGAGGTCACTGGCAGGTCACCTGCGTTTTTGATGCGTTTCTATTTCTTGAAATCCCACCCACTATGCTGTAACATCTGGACGCTGCGAATGTACACAGTGTCCATTCCGCAGCGTTTACTGACCGTGGGAACATACCCTTAGGCTGGTTTCACATTAGCGCTTTTTAAGCGCACGCACGGCCGGGGGTAGCTCCGCCCCCGAGCCGGCTCTCTGCCTGGCGTGCCCGCCCCTTGCTTGTAGCGCCGCCTCCTAGCGCACAGCGGCGCCTGCGATCGGCGCACCCTATCTTTAGCATAGGGTGCGCAGATCGTGCGCAGGCTGTGCGCTAGTTGCGCTTTGACCTGCGCTGCGCACTTTTGACGGTGCGCCGTGCGCGCCAAAATCAAACTTTTCGGATTTTGGCGCGCACGGCGCACCGTCAAAAGTGCGCAGCGCAGGTCAAAGTGCAACTAGCGCACGGCCTGCGCACGATCTGCGCACCCTATGCTAAAGATAGGGTGCGCCGATCGCAGGCGCCGCTGTGCGCTAGGAGGCGGCGCTACAAGCAAGGGGCGGGCACGCCGGGCAGAGAGCCGGCTCGGGGGCGGAGCTACCCCCGGCCGTGCGTGCGCTTAAAAAGCGCTAATGTGAAACCAGCCTCACTCTCAGTTCCCCCTCCCAAACTAGGCTGGCCATTACAGTTAACCCTGTCTAAGATAACTGAAGCCCCACTACATTAGCCTTTTGAAACATACATGAATATCAAACACTTTGACCTCTTTAGAGTGGCAGGGAGCAGACCATCAGCTTCACCACTCCTACACATAAGCGGTTTAGCAGCATTCATGTTGTCATACTTGTGCGGCTTTGCGCTATCGTCGCACATACGTGAATTGCTTCATGTCGTACACAGATGTCTCTGCTCTGTACTTAAATGGCTTCACTTCATACACATCGTACACACACGGCTCAGCTCTATACATGTAAGACTCCGCTCCGTACATGTCATACATACACGGCTCTGCTCCATACACATCATACACGTACGGCTCTGCTCCATACACATCATACACGTATGGCTCTGCTCTGTACACGCACAGCTTCGCTCTGTGCATCCTGTACACATGGCTCTGCTCTGTACACCTGCGGCTCCGCTCCGTACACATTGTACACGCGCAGCTCTGCTCCATACACCTTAGGCCTGTTTCACACATCCATTTTTCAGATCAGTTATAATCCGCGAAAAAGGTGGAAAACGGATCCGTTGGTGGATTGACAGCAACGTGTGGCACCGGACTGTTGTATCTACGTATCCGGTGAAGGTTGAGTTTAGAGAGAGAGAATTTTAGCGGCTCCCGGGACAGCATTTCAGGGTTAAAACTGCTCCCGGCTTAAAAATAGCGGACCGTCAACCAAAAAAAGTTGCAGTATCCGTCTAGTCCGCCCGGGAGCCGCTAAAATTCTCACAGATCCGTCAAATAATGGACCCAACGGACGACCATCAGTCAAAATCCGCCACTAATGCAAATCAATGGGGGGAAAAAACGGATCCGCCCCTTTTTTGGCGGATCTGTTTTCTTATAAAATTGGCGGATTTTGACTGATGACCAAAAACGGATGTGTGAAACAGGCCTTACACACACGGCTCTGTATACCTCGTACACACCCAGCTGCGCTCCGTACACCTTGTACACACACGGCTCCGCTCCTTACACATCTCTGCTCTGCACACCTCGTCCACACGCGGCTCCGCTCCGTACACCTCGTACACACGCGGCTCTGCTCCGTACACACACGGCTCCACGCTCCATACGCCTCGTACACACAGCTCTGCTCCGGACACCTGGTACACACACGGCTCTGCTCCGTACACCTCGTACACACGCGGCTCCGCTCCGTACACATCGTACACACACGGCTCCGCTCCGTACACCTCGTACACACACGGCTCTGCTCCGTACACCTCGTACACACGTGGCTCCGCTCCGTACACATCGTAAACACACGGCTCCGCTCCGTACACCTCGTACACACACGGCTCTGCTCCGCACACCTCGTACACACGCGGCTCCGCTCCGTACACATCGTACACACACGGCTCCGCTCCGTACACCTCGTACACACACGGCTCCGCTCCGTACACCTCGTACACACACGGCTCTGCTCCGTACACCTCGTACACACACGGCTCTGCTCCGTACACCTCGTACACACACGGCTCCGCTCCGTACACCTCGTACACACACAGCTCCGCTCCATACACCTCGTACACACACGGCTCTGCTCCGTACACCTCGTACACACACGGCTCTGCTCCGTACACCTCGTACACACGCGGCTCTGCTCCGTACACCTCGTACACACGCGGCTCTGCTCCGTACACCTCGTACACACACGGCTCCGCTCCATACACCTCGTACACACACGGCTCCGTACACCTCGTACACACACGGCTCCGCTCCGTACACCTCGTACACACGCGGCTCCGCTCAGTACACCTCGTACACACACGGCTCCGCTCCGACCATTAGTCAAAATCCGCCACTAATGCAAATCAATGGGGGGGAAAAACGGATCCGCCCCTTTTTTGGCGGATCTGTTTTCTTATAAAATTGGCGGATTTTGACTGATGACCAAAAATGGATGTGTGAAACAGGCCTTACACACACGGCTCTGTACACCTCGTACACACACACACAGCTGCGCTCCGTACACCTTGTACACACACGGCTCCGCTCCATACACATCTCTGCTCCGCACACCTCGTACACACGTGGCTCCGCTCCGTACACCTCGTACACACACGGCTCCACACTCCATACGCCTCGTACACACGGCTCTGCTCCGGACACCTGGTACACACACGGCTCAGCTCCGTACACCTCGTACACACGCGACTCCGCTCCGTACACCTCGTACACACGCGGCTCCGCTCCGTACACCTCGTACACACACGGCTCCATACGCCTCGTACACACGGCTCTGCTCCGGACACCTGGTACACACGCGGCTCCGCTCCGTACACCTCGTACACACGCGACTCCGCTCCGTACACCTCGTACACACGCGGCTCCGCTCCGTACACCTCGTACACACGCGGCTCCGCTCCGTACACCTCGTACACACACGGCTCCACACTCCATACGCCTCGTACACACGGCTCTGCTCCGGACACCTGGTACACACGCGGCTCCGCTCCGTACACCTCGTACACACGCGACTCCGCTCCGTACACCTCGTACACACGCGGCTCCGCTCCGTACACCTCGTACACACGCGGCTCCGCTCCGTACACCTCGTACACACACGGCTCCGCTCCGTACACCTCGTACACACACGGCTCCACACTCCATACGCCTCGTACACACGGCTCTGCTCCGGACACCTGGTACACACGCGGCTCCGCTCCGTACACCTCGTACACACGCGACTCCGCTCCGTACACCTCGTACACACGCGGCTCCGCTCCGTACACCTCGTACACACGCGGCTCCGCTCCATACACCCCCGTACACACACGGCTCTGCTCCGTACACCTCGTACACACGCGGCTCCGCTCCGTACACCTCGTACACATGCGGCTCCGTTCCGTACACCTCGTACACACGCGGCTCAGCTCCGTACACCTCGCACACACGCAGCTCAGCTCCGTACACCTCGTACACACGCGACTCCGCTCCGTACACCTCGTACACACGCGGCTCCGCTCCGTACACCTCGTACACACGCGGCTCCGCTCCATACACCCCGTACACACACGGCTCTGCTCCGTACACCTCGTACACACACGGCTCCGCTCCGTACACCTCGTACACATGCGGCTCCGCTCCGTACACCTCGTACACACGCGGCTCAGCTCCGTACACCTCGCACACACGCGGCTCCGCTCCGTACACCTCGTACACACGCGGCTCCGCTCCGTACACCTCGTACACACGCGGCTCCGCTCCGTACACCTCGTACACACGCGGCTCCGCTCCGTACACCTCGTACACACACGGCTCCGCTCCGTACACCTCGTACACACACGGCTCCACACTCCATACGCCTCGTACACACGGCTCTGCTCCGGACACCTGGTACACACGCGGCTCCGCTCCGTACACCTCGTACACACGCGACTCCGCTCCGTACACCTCGTACACACGCGGCTCCGCTCCGTACACCTCGTACACACGCGGCTCCGCTCCATACACCCCGTACACACACGGCTCTGCTCCGTACACCTCGTACACACACGGCTCCGCTCCGTACACCTCGTACACATGCGGCTCCGCTCCGTACACCTCGTACACACGCGGCTCCGCTCCGTACACCTCGTACACACGCGACTCCGCTCCGTACACCCCGTACACACACGGCTCTGCTCCGTACACCTCGTACACACACGGCTCCGCTCCGTACACCTCGTACACATGCGGCTCCGCTCCGTACACCTCGTACACACGCGGCTCCGCTCCGTACACCTCGTACACACGCGGCTCCGCTCCGTACACCCCGTACACACACGGCTCTGCTCCGTACACCTCGTACACACACGGCTCCGCTCCGTACACCTCGTACACATGCGGCTCCGCTCCGTACACCTCGTACACACGCGGATCCGCTCCATACACCCCGTACAGACACGGCTCTGCTCCGTACACCTTGTACACACACGGCTCCGCTCCGTACACCTCGTACACATGCGGCTCCGCTCCGTACACCTCGTACACACGCGGCTCAGCTCCGTACACCTCGCACACACACGGCTCCGCTCCGTACACCTCGTACACACACGGCTCCGCTCCGTACACCTCGTACACACACGGCTCCACACTCCATACGCCTCGTACACACGGCTCTGCTCCGGACACCTGGTACACACGCGGCTCCGCTCCGTACACCTCGTACACACGCGACTCCGCTCCGTACACCTCGTACACACGCGGCTCCGCTCCGTACACCTCGTACACACGCGGCTCCGCTCCATACACCCCGTACACACACGGCTCTGCTCCGTACACCTCGTACACACACGGCTCCGCTCCGTACACCTCGTACACATGCGGCTCCGCTCCGTACACCTCGTACACATGCGGCTCCGCTCTGTACACCTCGTACACACGCGGCTCCGCTCCATACACCCCGTACACACACGGCTCTGCTCCATACACCCCGTACACACACGGCTCTGCTCCGTACACCTCGTACACATGCGGCTCCGCTCCGTACACCTCGTACACATGCGGCTCCGCTCTGTACACCTCGTACACACGCGACTCCGCTCCGTACACCTCGTACACACGCGGCTCCGCTCCGTACACCTCGTACACACGCGGCTCCGCTCCGTACACCCCGTACACACGCGGCTCTGCTCCGTACACCTCGTACACATGCGGCTCCGCTCCGTACACCTCGTACACATGCGGCTCCGCTCCGTACACCTCGTACACATGTGGCTCCGCTCCGTACACCTCGTACACACGCGGCTCCGCTCCGTACACCTCGTACACACGCGGCTCCGCTCCGTACACCCCGTACACACACGGCTCTGCTCCGTACACCTCGTACACACGCGGCTCCGCTCCGTACACCTCGTACACATGCGGCTCCGCTCCGTACACCTCGTACACATGCGGCTCAGCTCCGTACACCTTGCACACACACGGCTCTGCTCCGTACACCTCGTACACATGCGGCTCCGCTCCGTACACCTCGTACACACGCGACTCCGCTCCGTACACCTCGTACACACGCGGCTCCGCTCCGTACACCTCGTACACACGCGGCTCCGCTCCGTACACCCCGTACACACACGGCTCTGCTCCGTACACCTCGTACACACGCGGCTCCGCTCCGTACACCTCGTACACATGCGGCTCCGCTCCGTACACCTCGTACACATGCGGCTCAGCTCCGTACACCTTGCACACACACGGCTCCGCTCCGTACACCTCGTACACACGCGACTCCGCTCCGTACACCTCGTACACATGCGGCTCCGCTCCGTTCACCTCGTACACACGCGGCTCCGCTCCGTACACCTCGTACACACACGGCTCCGCTCCGTACACCTCGTACACACACGGCTCCGCTCCGTACACCTCGTACACACACGGCTCCGCTCCGTACACCTCGTACACACACGGCTCTTCTACATCCACCCTGTAAACCCCTCCTGACCCCACACAGAAACTTCCCCTCATCCAGCACCATGACAACCAGCACAGCAGAGTCCTGCATACACTGAGGCCCCTGATCATGTGACCCCTGACTCCTCCCCTCCTGTGACCTCATCCCAGGTCCTGTGCGCACAGAGCAGCCATATATGTGGAGTGCGGCTCTGCAGGTGGAGGTAGGTGCTGGAGATTCCCCATTACTGGGCACAGGGGGCAGTAACCCTTCCATTACTGGGCGCAGGGGGCAGTAACCCTTCCATTACTGGGCACAGGGGCAGTAACCCCTCCATTACTGGGCACGGGGCAGTAACCCCTCCATTACTGGGCACAGGGGGCAGTAACCCCTCCATTACTGGGCACAGGGGGCAGTAACCTCTCCATTACTGGGCACGGGGCAGTAACCCCTCCATTACTGGGCACAGGGGGCAGTAACCCCTCCATTACTGGGCACAGGGGGCGGTAACCTCTCCATTACTGGGCACAGGGGGCAGTAACCCTTCCATTACTGGGCGCAGGGGGCAGTAACCCCTCCATTACTGGGCGCAGGGGGCAGTAACCCCTCCATTACTGGGCACAGGGGGCAGTAACCCCTCCATTACTGGGCACAGGGGGCAGTAACCCCTCCATTACTGGGCACAGGGGGCAGTAACCCCTCCATTACTGGGCACAGGGGGCAGTAACCCCTCCACTACTGGGCACAGGGGGCAGTAACCCCTCCACTACTGGGCACAGGGGGCAGTAACCTCTCCATTACTGGGCACAGGGGGCGGTAACCTCTCCATTACTGGGCACAGGGGGCAGTAACCCCTCCATTACTGGGCACAGGGGGCGGTAACCCCTCCATTACTGGGCACAGGGGGCAGTAACCCCTCCATTACTGGGCACAGGGGGCGGTAACCCCTCCATTACTGGGCACAGGGGGCGGTAACCTCTCCATTACTGGGCACAGGGGGCGGTAACCCCTCCATTACTGGGCACAGGGGGCGGTAACCCCTCCATTACTGGGCACAGGGGGCAGTAACCCCTCCATTACTGGGGACAGGGGACAGTAACCCCTCCATTACTGGGGACAGGGGACAGTAACCCCTCCATTACTGGGGACAGGGGGCAGTAACTCCTCCATTACTGGGCACAGGGGACAGTAACCCCTCCATTACTGGGCACGGGGCAGTAACCCCTCCATTACTGGGCACAGGGAGCAGTAACCCCTCCATTACTGGGCACAGGGAGCAGTAACCCCTCCATTACTGGGCACAGGGAGCAGTAACCCCTCCATTACTGGGCACAGGGGACAGTAACCCCTCCATTACTGAGCACAGGGGGCAGTAACCCCTTCTGTACAGTGGCTGTTGTGTGTCCCTTTTAGCGCTGTGACCTTTCCATTTCCCACCTGTATCTTTGAGGGTAGGTGCACACGATCAGTAAACGCTGCGGGTCGGATGCTGTGTACTTCTGCATTGTTCAATCTTCAGCGTCCATCTGTGACAGCTTTGTCGTTGATATTTCAAGAAATCCCATGCCCGCTATGTGTGCACCGATGCCAGTGGATCACCTGCGGAGACGGACAGGCGGTGCCTCTCTCCAGACTGCAGCATGTCAATCTCCGCAAAATAAATGTCACCTGTACAGTATATTGGATGCGATGAATCCACACGGGTCAGTGATCACATGCGGAATCACTTGCATTCAATAGCCGGCAGTGGACAAGTGCTGCGTCCAAATCGCTGCCAATTCTTGATCGTGTGCACATATCCTGTAGATTTTATTTATTACTGGCCGAGTTATATTTTGTACCATTTTTGGGTTCATATAAAAACGGGAAAAAAATGGTAAAATACACCGTGTGCAGAATTATTAGGCAAATTGTATTTGAGAGGATTCTTTTTATTATTGAATAACAACTATGTTCTCAATCAACCCTAAAGACTAATAGATATCAAAGCTTAATATTTTTGGAAGTTGGAGTGGGTTTTTTTTTTTAGATTTGGCTATCTTAGAAGGATATCTGTTTGTGCAGGTAACAATTACTGTGCAGAATTATTAGGCAACGTAATAAAAACCAAATAGATACCCATCTCACTTGTTTATTTTCACCTGGTAAACCAATATAACAACACAAAATGTAGAAATAAACATTTCTGACATTCAAAAACAAAAAAAAAATCAGTGACCAATATAGCCACCTTTCTTTACGGTAATACTCAAAAGCCTTCCATCCATAGATTCTGTCAGTTGCTTGATCTGTTTACGATCGACATTGCGTGCCGCAGCCACCACAGCCTCCCAGACACTGTTCCGAGAGGTGTACTGTTTTCCCTCCCTGTAGATCTCACATTTTATGAGGGACCACAGGTTCTCTATGAGGTTCAGATCAGGTGAACAAGGGGGCCATGTCATTATTTTTTCTTCTTTTAGACCTTTACTGGCCAGCCACGCTGTGGAGTATTTGGCTGCATGTGATGGAGCATTGTCCTGCATGAAAATCATGTTTTTCTTGAACGATACCGACTTCTTCCTGTACCACTGCTTGAAGAAGGCGTCTTCCAGAAACTGCCAGTGGGTCTGGGAGTTGAGCTTCACTCCATCCTCAACCCGAAAAGGTCCCACAAGTTCATCTTTGATGTACCAGCCCATACCAGTACCCCACCTCCACCTTGCTGGTGTCTGAGTCGGAGTGGAGCTCTCTGCCCTTTACTGATACAGCCTCGGGCCCATGGATCTGGCCAATCAAGAGTCACTCTCATTTCATCAGTCCATAAAACCTTAGAAAAATCAGTCTTAAGATATTTCTTGGCCCAGTCTTGACGTTTTATCTTATGTTTCTTGTTGAAAGGTGGTCGTTTTCCAACCTTCCTTACCTTGGCCATGTCCCTGAGTATGGCACACCTTGTGCTTTTTGATACTCCAGTAACGTTGCAGCTCTGAAATATGGCAAAACTGGTGGCAAATGGCATCTTGGCAGCTTCACGCTTGATTTTCCTCAATTCATGGGCAGTTATTTTGCGCCTTTTTTTATCAACACGCTTCTTGCGACCCTGTTGGCTATTTGTCATGAAACGCTTGATTGTTCGGTGATCACGCTTCAAAAGTTTGGCAATTACAAGACTGCTGCATCCCTCTGCAAGACATGTCACAATTTTTGGCTTTTCGGAGTCCGTCAAATCTCCCTTCTGACCCATTTTGCCAAAGGAAAGGAAGTAACCTAATAATTAAGCACACCTTATATAGGGTGTTGATGTAATTAGACCACACCCCTCCTCATTACAGAGATCCAAATCACCTGATTTACATAATTGGCAGTTGGCTTTCAAGCCTATACAGCTTGGAGTAGGAGAACATGTATAAAAAGGATGATGTGATCAAAATACTAATTTGCCTAATAATTCTGCACACAGTGTATACCCCACAGTAGTAGTTCTTCTATTATTTCTGAGCAGTAAATGTACAATTACTGCAGGTTTTCACTACATTTCCTGGAAAGAAATATCACTTTTATGTTAATGTTTAATGTCCAAGAGCTGAAACTTTTATTATTTTCGTTTCTACACCCTGTGATTATATAGTGAGTTCCACAGAATCTAGTGTGCATCATGATGTAGTAAAAAGGGATTTTCTAGCAATCAAAAGATCATAAATCCAAAATCTCCATATTCTATCTCCTCATATGTTACCATTTATTATCTTCAGTAATTCTATTATTACACTGGATTCTTTGTGATGTTACATCATCATCTTCTTCCCATTCAGGTCTCTACAATATCGGATCCTCTCAGTGGAGATCTTCTATATAAGAGATTTCTCCCGATTAACCCATCCAGGATGGATAGAGACAGAGACAAGATGGCGGAGAGGATATTACACCTCACCCTAGAGATCCTCTTCCGGCTTACTGGAGAGGTGAGAGATTCTGATGACGTCACATTACATCATTCTTATCTATGGGAATAACAGATGGACAGAACTGGAGAGGTGAGGACTCTGGAAATGTCTGTAGTGAGATTTATTAATGTGTCTCTCCATAACCAGGATTACACAGTAGTGAAGAAGACCTCTAGTGAGCTCTGTCAGGCCCCTGTGTCTGAGGGGTGGGCAATACCCCTGAGCCTAATCACGGGGCCTCCACCTCACCCTCTGATACATGAGGACATCAATGACCAGAAGATCCTAGAACTCACTTACAAGATGATTGAGCTGCTGACTGGAGAGGTGACACTGCTGGGAATGCTGGGACATTATACAGTAATGCTATGAAGGGATCGGGGGATGACGGTATCATTGTATGTGTCAGGTTCCTATAAGGTGTCAGGATGTCACCGTCTATTTCTCCATGGAGGAGTGGGAGTATTTAGAAGGACACAAAGATCTGTACATGGACGTCATGATGGAGGTTCCCCAGCCCCTCACATCACCAGGTAATAGGGCTAAATACACACGGCCTATAATTATCTGTGTGTAAAGTATGAAGTCAGTCCCTCTTTGTGTTTCCACCAGTTCTATCCAGTAAGAGGACAACACCAGAGAGATTTCCCCATCCTCTTCTTCCACAGGACTGTAAACAAGAAAATCCCAATGTTCCTCAGGATAATCAGGTAAATGGAGAGAAAGTGTCATGAGATCTTTCCTGTGATGTGTAGATGGCTGTGAAGGTCTTGTATTCAGTATTGTTTCCACCAGTATTGTGTTCTATACTCATGCAGTGAGAACGGTGGAGATGGCAGGATTAGAGCTGATCACAGATGTGACTTCTCCATCTGTCTGTGACTTTTACAATATTTGTTTCAGGGTAAAGATCTGACATATGTGAGAGGTGATGTGCTGGGTAAAGAGGAGATTCCTACATATGACTACCCAGGTGAGTGGTAACTACAAATTATAGACAAGTAACAGATTCTTCTCGTATACTGACTGTCAGGGTTTCATTGGCTTTACCATGTGGGCATCATTCTGCCACTGCCCCCATTACTTTGGACATTGAAAGCTCTTCTCTTGGAGTGAGAGCTAATTTGAGTACAGCTTACAGCCTGGAGGATCCAGCCTACTCTCTGGAATTAGAAGATGCTGACCCTTAGCTGTCAAGATCGCTAATTTGCAAATTCAAATGACAGCATATGTAATGCTAGTTGACAATCTAGGAAATCATTAGAAGTATAATTTTACCTACATTGTTGATCTATAAGAGAAAGTGGGGAGTAATGATGGTGTTGCTTTCCAAGAATCCTGGCTGGAAATGGATGAACCCAAATGGTAAAATTCAGGGTCCGCACCAGACACCTAATGTCTATACACAAACTTTTCCCAGAAGTCTGTGTTACTGTTCTGGTATGGCAACCGAACAAAGTTTATTGACCCATTCAGCAAACTTTTCATATGTGGGCACTTCTGGCCCCATCATAGCATTGGCTGTGATGGGCTGGTGCGCTGGGTTAAAGAAAAGAAAAAGATGTGGGGTCTCCCCTATTCTTGATAACAAGCGCAAGTAAAGCTGACAGCTGCTGCCCGCAGGTGTCAGCTTTATCTTGGCTGGTTATCAAAAATAGAGGGGTCCTTATGCCATTTAAATAAATAATTTAAAAAAATGGCGTGAGGTTCCCCACATTTTTGGTAATCAGCCAAGCTGAAGCAGAAAGTTGGGGGCTGGTATTCTCAGGCTGAAAAGGCCAATGAATATTGGACCCCTAGCCTAAAAATAGCAGCCAGCAGCTGCCCCAGAAAAAGGTGCATCCATTGAATGGGGCAATTATTGTGCTTTACCCAGTTCTTCCCACTTTCCCTGGTGTGTTGGCAAGCAGGGAAATATTTAGGGGTTGATGTCAGCTTTGCAATGTCAGCTAACATCAAGCCCAGGGGTTAGTAATGGAAAGGCTTCTACAACATGACCCTATTACTAACTCCGTAGTGAAAATAAATAAAGACACACAGAAGAAGTCATTTAACTGAATAAAACACTCCCGACAAATCCCCTCTATTTCCCATTTACTAAACTAAAAATCAAAATAATTCTCACCTGTCTGTCAATAACCCATAATGCTGATGTCCCACATCAAGCACCAACTCTGCTACTTCTGGTTGCATTGCTCAGCTGTGACATCAGTAATGTTGCTGCTCAGCGCAGCAGCCAGCTCACAGTGAGCTGAGCATGAGTGTGGCACTCCCAGGAGTATGGTCGCCACAGTGGCATTATCTTCCTCCTAATAATAATAACCATAATGGTTGAATTCCCTGCAGTAAATAAATAAACAGCATAATGCATGAAAATATTACTTAGTTAATATGATTTCTGATCAAAAAAATGCAAAAGCCATCCCACCACTTCACGGTGATCGTAGTTGGAACAGTTTGAACAAATGTTACCATTTGTCAAGTGGTATGCATGTGGATAAGGGCTGAGAAGGACTGGACCCAACTAGTGGACCACCGTGAAGTGGTGGGATGGCTTTTGCATATTTTTTTTTTTTATCAAAAAACATGTTAACTAAGTACTGTATATTATTTCCTGCAGGGTATTAAATCATTATGTTTCTGTCTCTGGTTTTTCTGTGTGGCCTGCTTAAACTTTGAACTGGGCATTATATTGATGTGGTTTCCCATGTCTGTGTGCCCACTTGCAATATGCGCTCCTGAAGGATGATGATGGAACTTGATATTTAGATTCAAGGATGATTTTTATTTTTAATTCAAAATAGAATACAACCTGGTTTCGACTGCTAAGAGTCTTCCTCAGGTATAATGTCAAGAATATACCAGAGGAAGACTCTTAGCAGTTGAAACCGGTTGTATTCTATTTTGAATTAAAAATAAAAATCATCCTTGAATCTAAATATCAAGTTCCATCATCATCCTTCAGGAGCGCATATTGCTGGGAAAAACATTCACCAAGTGTTATAGCCCATGAAAGCACTGTCCAGATCTTTGCAGCAAACAGAATGGAAAGAGGAATGGAGTGATCCAGGGATTGGATCTACATGCAGTATCTCAAGACACCAAATAGGTGAGTGTATTCACACTGAGTATATACCTTTGATAACTAACTACTACACGTAGAAGCTTGCGCTTCCCATTTTTCTCCCTATAATCCCCACTTGTTAAAAAACTATGGTTTATTTTCTCCATAAACCATAGAAACGTGAACAACAGGCAAACAGTCTTACATCAGCCGACGAATCCTCAGTGTCCACAGTAGAGCTTCGCTCTCTCAGGCCTGTGGGCACACAGACTGTGCCATGTCCAGCACGCAGGCTCTATAGCCTAAACATAGTCATTCACTAACCCCGGTGAGTATCACTCACGATTATCAGGGAAGCTGCTGAACTGGGATCACTGTCCCGGACAACGCCTTGCTCACCAGGCCGCATAACGGTTCCAGATTCACAGCCGGGCGGTAGCTTCCCCAGCAGAGCCGTCACTGACTCTGCCAGTCCATGGTCTCACCTCGTGCTCTTCAGGAAGTCCGTCCCCTCCTGGGACCTTCCAACACGTAGACCTTTCAGGACCTTAGCACTCAGACCACTCAGGCCTATACCTCCGGAGTGTATTTCACAGATCTCCTCCCTCTGGCTTAGGCTAGCCAGCATTCTTCTCATGTGCCAAACCACCTCCATTACATAGCTCGTAACCACACCCACAGGTGAGTTATGGATAACATGGGCTGGTCACATGGTCATGACCTCACTGCAGGTCCTCAAACACACAGCCACACACACTGGCTTCATCTTGGGCGTTCAGACACACCCCCTTGGGTGGGTTTATAGGTGACTGAACTCACCCATCTCTCCAAGTCACCTGGAAGCCTCCCAATGTTTAGCAAAAACCCTCAGCAGTAAATCTGCTGAGCAAAACACTCCCAGGCTTCCATCACAGGGCCACCCTCCCCTGTGATACATATCGGACATTTACAACCATGCCGGTCATGTTTCCCCATTACAATAAAGGAAATGACTGCATTAATGTCTTGGGGAACCCATACAGCGCCCCCTAGCTGTAATAGGGGTCAATTTCTTACACCATGTATAGAAAATGCTAGTTCTAGAAATTATCTTGTTCTTAAATGGCGCCTTTGTTTGTTTTTTTGAGGGTGGAAATTCCACTTCCTGAGATGTGACATTGGCAGAGCAGTTCCTTCTCTTTCTTCTATCGATTAGGCTTCACTATCGTCATCCTGTTGATTGACGGCTCCCCATTGCCTAACTTAATGCAGACATGCTGAGTTAGTACAATCTACATTGCATGAGCAGTGTAGTGAGATAAATCTGCTAATGACACTGATACCCAAGTTAAACGCTGGAAACAAGGGACCCTTTCAGATCATGCAATGTAAATCACACTAACTCAGTGCGTCTGCTCTGAGTTAGATATCAGTGTGTCAACATGGCATCGGCAGAAGAGAAGGAACTGATCTGTCGATGCGATATCACAGGAAATATGAGGCTTGCCGCCAGGAGCAATTTTGTGACCATTCAGCTAGAAGAGATCGGCGCAGGTCGACCTGCCGAAAAGTGCTTAGACCCACAGAAGAAAAATAAAGTATATGTTACCCCTTTTAACAATAATTATCCTTCAAATAAAAATAGTATAATAATTAGATCCTTGGTAGGACAATCCAACTTGACTCTCAAAGTAACTAAATAAACAAAAAAGTAATGAAATAACAAACCGTTGTTCGGTTTCTCTGCAACAGATGTGATAACCGGTTCCCAAAATTCCCTAATTTCTCGGCAGTCCCAATACATATGAGATAGATCTGCCGCCTCTGAGTCCCACCTGGGACATTTAGAATATTTAATATATCCGATCTTCTACATAAAAGCCGGGGACCGTGCAGCCTGTGAATAACCATAAATTGGAACATTCCCTCATGTGACGTAGAGAAGAACATTAGCAGAATTTACAATTATTTCCCATTGTGTAAAATAATTTCAAGATCTGATTCCAGAATTTATTCTCTTCTGACAGTCGATTCACCGAATGTTTTATAGGGAACTAATTCTGCCTTTACAGATTTCACTTGATAACAAATAATCAATGAAGGATATGTTCCCAGAAACGAAAAACTGGAGTGAAGACTGAATAGAACGTCTTATCTGCAAATACGGAAAGAAATCTCAGACCTCTAATCCTACTTTTATATCAATGTGAGGTGATGAGGGTGCTGAAGTAGGCTTATTTGGAGATGTCAAGGGCATCGTTATATATTTTGAGCATGAACTTTTAATATATGAAGTGTTTTGTCGAAAGCGATTTTCTTTCTTCAGTCGTTCTGCACACCTTGTGCGCCACAAGACGTAAAGCGTATTTTCAGCTTCTGCCAGGGTTGCTGTCATCTGCTTGAAGTGGGGGGTGACAGTTTCATCATGAGCTCTGTCCAGTCTATTTTTGCAATTTATCAAAGCTAAGTCAGGACAGGAGACAGAGGACATTAAGGCCGATGATGACAGTAAATTTTTCAGAAGTTGCTGGGTATCGATGGCATTAAATTTCTGTATGTGTGATGTGTAGGAGTATCCTGAGTGGGATGACATTTTGACAGAGAATGAAAGAAAGTTGTGGTCAAAGAGCAGGAGAGTGGTGTAACTAGTAAGATGGGCCTTAGTGCAATACTTGGATCTTGGACCCACCTGTATGTCAGATGTATGGGCTCTTTCAGAGTGCTAGATCATATAAAGACATTCATGTTCGCCCTCATATAAAAATGCCCCTCCTTCTGGCTCGCTCTTTTAATACTCTCATTCTGCTATAATGTCCCAATTCTAATATATATCCCCCATGCTGGGCCTCTTAAGTTCTTCTACAGCATACATTGAGTGGAAGCTAAACAACTCTACTCCCCTTCCCCAACCCCCACATCTCGCGGCTTCCATTTCTGTAGCCAGCAGCTGGCTTTGGCGTGCTAATGCAGGCAGCGCATGACGACCCTGCCATGCTCTGCGCATAACTGACAGGCCAATGTCTGCTGCCGGTCTCTGGCTGACAGTGTGTATTTTAGCGCAGGAACACAACACAATCCAAGTGAAATTGGACCCACTCATGGTCGCACCCTCTGTATTCCTGTCTTCATGTGTAGGAGAGTTAGTAAACTGTGAATGGTCTAAAGAGCATGTTAGAGATAAAAAAAAAATGAGTGGATGGGGGAGTGGATTATCAGTAGAGTTGTTAAAGCCCCCCTTGATGAGAGTGGGAATGTCACAGGATAGAAACTGCAGAAACTAGATTGTGATCCATGAAGCGGCGAGGTTGGGTCGAAGGGTGGTACACAACTGCCACTTGCAAGAAAAAAGTGCGGAAATGTCTGATGGTGTTGATTTTAATAGAGGTGAATATAAGGTTACTGAGGGGATGATCTAAAATGTAAATTTTGTTGAAAGAAGCCAACCCTTCCACCTCATTGTCAGGTTTAGAGGTATGAGAAAAAAATAGCCCACAGTATAAGAGAGCAGCAGCGTAGGTGGTGTCCAACTAATAGATCCAAGATTCAGTCAGAAAGCCAGATCATTAAGAGGCTTTGAAAGGAAGAAGTCATGAATGCAGGGGAATTTGTTACACAATGACCAGGAGTTCCAGGGAGCACAGTTAAAGGAGATAATGGCATATTTTGAATAATAATGAGATTTGTTATTTGGGGGAGCGTTTCCTGAGTTGTATGGTGGTAATGAAATGATTTTAGTGCCTTAGGAAAGTAAGAGAATGTTAGGTGCACATGGGAGAGGGGAAGAGAAAAGGACTGATGAGGATGGAATGCACAGAATGTTTGAAAAGACATGTAGTTTTGAAAGAAAGCAACAGCTAAAACATAGATGAAGCCAATAGATAAGCTACATTTTTCAGTGAATGGGAAACATGTTTGAATAATTTGCATAGCTTGACTGTCATCTGCCTTGTGTACCTGCTTTGTTTAACTGCTGTGCACTTCAAATAAAATATGGGATTTGTGCAGAATTTGTGCAAGTGGCTCTCATCCCTCAGGAGAAGGCAATATTCTGCAAAGATAAACTAACAAACTTGCTGGACATCTTGAACCATACAACTTTGAGGTGAGTTAGATAACCTTACAGGATTTGTGGACAGACACAATAACATACATATGCCATTATGTAAATCTTGCAAAGTTAGAAGAGATGATCCAGGATTTACAAGGGTTAACAGCAGAGAGAATGAATCGATATCTGTATGAAGAGAAAAGAGATGAGCGCTGGATCTATGCCATATTCAAATTTGGTGTACAAATATGGCTCTGAAACAAATTCTGCACTCATGCTCCCTTCAAGGGACTTAAATATTGAATCTGAGAGGAAAAAAAAAGATCAAAAAGATTGGTTCATTACATCTTCTCTTGCAGATCAACTATGGTGCAAGAACTGCAGTAGAAAACATGATAAAGTGACTCCAGTTCCCTCATAGAAGTCATAGGCATGGAGAATATTTTGACCACACAGACACTTTCTGGAAAATAACAGACAGTAGATGCTGCAGAGAGAAAATTGAAAATAATGCTATCTTAGCACTCAATGCATAGTGCCCTGCTTGCGGTTCTGGACACATGCACATCATACATTTTTAAGTGGGTTCTCCAGGTACAGCAATGCCAAACATAGGGACGCTAACAGTGTTTGGTCATATGGCAATGTTCAGAAGCATGGGGGACATTTGTCTTTGGGAGCTTTAATTTTGCTAAATTGGTCGTTGAGCAAACCCTGTAGTTTTCCATTGAAGAATGATGGATGTGAGTGGAGCCTCGTTTTTGAAGGACGACTGACTAACAATTTTTATTTGTATCATGTTGGCCTACATAAAATTTTTTTGTGACTTTTTATTCCAACATTTGTTAGGCAGTTTGTCCCAATAAAGTCGAACATCATGCTCAAACTGTTTTTGACTTAGTAAATAATTACATTTTGTTACATAAATTGCAACATCTATGGACATTTTATCTAGACATGTATAAATATGATTAAGGACATTTTAGTAAAAAATAACTTTTTATTCTTGGCAGATGACTGGACTAGGAGATCAGAGGGACATGTGACATCTTCAGTTTTTACATCGGATGACATTGATATCACACAAGATGAAATTGGAGTGAATGCCATTATTCCAGATATTCCATCACTACTTCACAGCAAAGATCTATCATCTGATCCTTTTAAACATATCCAATCTTCTGATGCATCAAAGACTATTGGGAAAAGTGAAAGCCATAAGAGAAGCATTAAAAATGAAATTGCTCATAAAGAAAAGAAACCATTTTCAAATTCAAAGTTTGGAAAATGTTTTTCCCTTAAAAGGTTTTTTGTTAAACATCAAACAATTCACACAGAGGAGAAACGATATTCTTGTTCAGACTGTTTGAAAAATTGTAACCAGAAATCACACCTTGTTACACACCAGAGAACTCACACAGGGGAGAAGCCATTTTCATGTTCAGATTGTGATAAATGTTTTGGAGATAAATCAAATCTTGTTAGACATCAGAGAATACACTCGGGGGAGAAGCCATATTCATGTTTAGAATGTGGGAAGTGTTTTAGAGATAAATCAAGTCTTATTACACACCAGAGAACTCACACAGGGGAGAAGCCTTTTTCATGTTCAGAATGTGGGAAACATTTTAGCCAGAAGTCACATCTTGTTATGCACCAGGGAACCCACACAGGGAAGAAAACCTTTTCATGTTCAGAATGTGGGAAACATTTTAACCAGAAATCCCATCTTGTTATACACCAGAGAATTCACACAGGGGAGAAGCCATTTTCATGTTCAGAATGTGGAAAATGTTTTGGAGATAAGTCATGTCTTGTTAGACACCAGAGAATTCATACAGGGGAGAAGCCATATTCATGTTCACAATGTGGGAAATGTTTTTTCCACAAATGGTATCTTCTTCAACATGAAAAATCTCACACAGGGAGAAGCCATTGTGATACCTAAAAGGTAAGAAATGTTTTTCTTAAGTCACATTTTGTTAATTATCAAGATAAGAAAAAACTCATGCTGGGAGAAAACATATTTTGACAAATCGTACAAGAAAACAAAATGAGACAGCCAAAGTAATGACGAATAAGTAAATAAGAAAGGGATAGTAATTTAAAAATATATGCAGTTTCTGATGGACATCTGTTACGTAAAAAGCAATATTCCAAGTGCATGTAATGTTTCAGATTGTTATATACTTATATAGTTACTACATGAAAAGGCCTGACCGTTTCGCTTTCCTTTTTTCTCTAACTCCCTGTTTGTGATCTGCCATTCATTACAGTTTCTTATAATTGACAATCTGTGTGTGAACAACGTCTTTATCTTATCTGTAGTTCAATAATAAATTCATCTTGCAACTTACCATTTACATATACGATCTATTCCTTCTTTGTAGGAACATCTGATGTGATCCATTTTCTATAAATCACTTTCCATTCTTAGTGTAGTAGTTTCTTTCACCTTCATTGAAAGTATGAACATGGGACTTCTATTCAATACAAAGAAGACAAAGATATGGACTACTGCCAGGTACGGCTAGGACTCATTTGAGATGGACAGTGACTAACTGGAAGTAGTAAAGGACTTCAATCTACTTGGATCAATGATCACTCAAGATGCAGCGACAACATCAGAAGTCAGTAGGAGAATAATAGCTGTGGGCAAATCATCAAGGAAGTCACTGGACAAGGTCTTCAAATTGAGGAACATTTCACTGGCGACAAAGACACGACTAGTACATAGTCTAGTCTTTTCTATGGTAACGTATGGATGTGAAACCTGGACGATAAAGAAACAAGACAAAAGCAGAATAGCCTTCGAAATGTGATGCTGGAGAAGGATGCTGTCAATACCATGGATGGCAAGAAGAACAAACAAATCAATTTTGGAACAAAATTAAGCCAGGCATATCACTTGAGGCAAGGATCACCAAGCTAAGATTTGCTTAATTTGGACACATCATACAAAGAGAGCAATCCCTAGAGAAGTAATGGGTGAAGGAAGGCTAGTTGTATATCAGGCACCAATAACCCAAAGTAAAACAGTATAAGCAGGAATGTCCAAAAATTGAAAAGATACTGTTTTGATATCATACTCAGAGATGAAAATAAAAGCAATTTAAATCAGGCAAAAAGGTAGGGAAATACCTTTTGTGACAGAGCACAATCACCATGTCATAATAAACAAGGTAAAGACTGACTCCCGAAAGACAGCAAAAAGTGAGCATGATAAACAAGGGTTACCTAAAGGCATAGTTAAACAGTGATACAGTTTGAATCAAGTGTTAAATACACTAAGAATACTGTGGAACATAAAGAGAAGGTATGATGTACTATGAATACCTTATCAAAGTGCAAAATATAAATTATTTATACAAACTACAAGGTATGCTCCTCACAATATGAAGCAAAGAGGGGTCCGTGACTGTCTCCATCGCTTTACTGCATGTTGTGGGTTGCATACCTTGTGCCTTTGGGTAACCCTTGTTTATCCTACTTAGTTTTTGCATGTACTTTTGCTGTTTTGGGAGTCAGTCTCTTTTACCTGTTTTAATATTCCATGGTGATTGTTCTATGTCACAAAAGATAGTCAACAACGTTTTTGTCTGCTTTGATATTAACCTATGTGTATGCTTTGGTATCAGGAAAGTATCTTTTCATTTTTAGGACATTACTACTTATATTGTTTTACTTGGGTTATTGGTGCCCGATATACACTTATCCTTCGCCTATTACATGCACTTTTTTGGTGTATGACACAAGACCCTGCATTATTTAATTTGCTGGTCCCATTGCCTTACTAAATCACTGGAGAAGGACAACATGCTCGAAGGAATAGAAGGAAGAAGTCCCTGGTGGACCTATCTAGGCTTGCACAAGATCGATCTTATAACAGATCGTTCATCAAGTCGCCATGGCTCGGGATTGTGCTGAAGGCTGTTAAATAAATGAGAACAGATTCCCTTCTCTATTCTCCATTACACATTTTTGGGCTTAAGGATACTTAATATTTAACCCCTTTACCCCCAAGGGTGGTTTGCACGTTAATGACCAGGCCAATGTTTACAATTCTGATCATTGTCCCTTTATGAGATAATAACTCTGGAACACTTCCATGGATCCTGGTGATTCTGACATTGTTTTCTCGTGATATATTGTACTTCATGTTAGTGCTAAAATTTCTTTGATATGACTTGCATTTATTTGTGAAGAAAAATGGAAATTTGGTGAAAATTTCGCAATTTTCCAACTTTTAATTTTCATGCCCTTATATCATAGAGATATGACACACAAAATACTTAAGTAACATTTCCCACATGTTTACTTTACATCAGCATAATTTTGGACCCAAATTTTTTATTTTGTTAGTAAGTTATAAGGGTTAAAAGTTAAACAGCGATTTCTCATTTTTACACCATGCTTTTTTTTTGGGACCACATCACATTTGAAGTCACTTTGAGGGGTCTATATGATAGAAAATACCCCAAAGTGACACCATTATAAAAACTGCACCCCTCAAGGTGCTCAAAACCACATTCAAGAAGCTTATTAACCCTTCAGGTGCTTCACAGAAATTTTTGGAATGTTTAAAAAGAAAAACTTCACAAAAAAATTAGTTCAGGTCCAATTTTTTTCAATTTTCCAAGGATAACAGGAGAAATTGGACCCCAAAAGCTATTGTGCAATTTGTCCTAAGTATGATGATACCCCATATGTGGGTGTAAACCACTGTTTGGGCGCATGGCAGAGCTTGGGAGGGAAGAAGCGCTGTTTGACTTTTCAATGCAAAATTGGCTGGAATTGAGATCGAACGCCATATTGCCTTTTGAGAGCCCCCGATGTGCCTAAACAGTGGAAACCCCCCCCACAAGTGACCCCATTTTAGAAACTAGACCCCCCAATGAACTTATCTAGATGTGTGGTGAGAACTTTGAACCCCCAAGTGCTTCATAGAAGTTTATAACGTTGAGCTACAAAAATAAAAAATATTTTTTTCCACAAAAATGATAAATTTTCACCCCCAATTTTTTATTTTCCCAAGGGTAGCAGAAGAAATTGGACTCCAAGATTTACTGTGCAATTTGTCCTGAGTATGCTGATACCCCATATGTGGGAGTAAACCACTGTTTTGGCGCATGGCAGAGCTTGGAAGGAAAGGAGCACAGTTTGACTTTTCAACGCAGAATTGGCTGGAATTGAGATAGAATCATAGAATCGTAGAGTTGGAAGGGACCTCCTGGGCCATCTGGTCCAACCCCCTGCTCAAAGCAGGATTCGCTAAATCATCCCAGTCAGATGTCTGTCCAGCCTCTGTTTGAAGACTTCCATTGAAGGAGAACTCACCACTTCTCGTGGCAGCCTGTTCCACTCATTGATCACTCTAACTGTCAAAAAGTTTTTTCTAATATCTAATCTGTGTCTCCTCCCATTCAGTTTCATCCCATTGCTTCTAGTCTTTCCTTGTGCAAATGAGAATAAAGTTGATCCTTCTACAATGTGACAGCCCTTTAGATATTTGTAGACAGCTATTAAGTCTCCTCTCAGTCTTCTCTTTTGCAAACTAAACATTCCCAAATCCTGCAACCTTTCCTCATAAGACAGGGTTTGCAGACCGGTCACCATTCTGGTCGCTCTTTTCTGAACTTGCTCCAGTTTGTTGATGTCTTTTTTAAAATGTGGTGCCCAAAACTGGACACAATATTCCAGATGAGGTCTGACCAAAGAGGAGTAGAGGGAAATAATGACTTCACGCGATCTAGACTGTATGCTTCTGTTAATACATCCTAGAATTGCATTTGCCTTTTTTGCTGCTGCATCACACTGTTGACTCATATTCAGTCTGTGATCTATTAGTATACCCAAGTCTTTTTCACATGTGCTGTCACTTAGCCCTATTCCTTCCATTCTATATATGCTTTTTCCATTTTTATTGCCCAGATGTAGTACTTTGCATTTCTCCCTGTTAAAAACCATTCTGTTAGTTGCTGCCCACTTCTCCAGTTTATTTAAATCTTTTTGAATCCTCTCTCTCTCTTCTCTAGTATTAGCTATCCCTCCTAGCTTTGTGTCATCAGCAAATTTAATCAGTTTACCCTCAATTCCTTCATCTAAATCGTTGATAAAGATGTTGAACAATACAGGGCCCAGGACAGAGCCCTGTGGTACCCCACTTGAGACATTCTTCCAACTGGATGTGCAGCCATTTACGACCACTCTTTGGGTCCGATCACTAAGCCAGTTATGAATCCACCTAACAGTTGCCTTGTCCATTCCATACTTAATCATTTTTTCAATAAGGATTGTATGAGAGACTTTGTCAAATGCTTTGCTGAAGTCAAGATATACTATATCTACAGCATTTCCTTGATCCAACCAATCAGTGATACCGTCATAGAAGGAAATTAAGTTAGTCTGACATGACTTATTAGTTACAAACCCATGCTGACTCTGTTTAATCACTTCATTCTTATCCAGGTATTGACATACATGTTGTTTAATAATTTGTTCAAAGATCTTTCCTGGTATAGAAGTCAGACTCACCGGCCTATAGTTACCTGGGTCCACCTTCTTCCCCTTTTTGAAGATAGGAACAACATTTGCTCTTCTCCAGTCTTCTGGCACTTCTCCTGTTCTCCAAGAATTTTCAAAGATTATAGAGAGGGGTTCAAAAATTTCTTCTGCTATCTCCTTCAGTACTCTGGGGTGTAATTCATCTGGACCTGGAGACTTGAATTCATTTAGGCTAGCTAAGTGTTTCCTCACTATCTTTCTGTTTATAGATATCCTGGATTCTTCTATTCCCTTAATAGGACAGTGAATAACAGTTGATGTTACATTTCCTTTCTGAGAGAAAACAGATGCAAAATAGGAATTTAAAAGTTCAGCCTTCTCAACATCCTGTCTTACCATTTCATCATTTTCATCCTGTAAAAATCCTATAGCATCTTTGACTTTTCTTTTACTTTTGACATATCCCCAAAATCCTTTATTATTGCTTTTGACATCTCTTGCAAGCCTCAATTCATTTTCAGCTTTAGATAATCTGATTTGTGCCCTGCAGGTTCTGCAGACAGCATTATATTCTTCTTTAGATATGCCTCCCTCTTTCCATTTTATAAACATTTTTTTCTTCCTTTTTAGCATGTGCTTAAGTTCTGTGTTCATCCATCCTGGTTTCCTTAACTGCTTCCTATTCTTCCCTCTTTTCGGAATTGTTAACAACTGTGCTTTGAGAATTTCATTTTTCAAGATTTCCCATCCTTCCTGGACATTTTTGTCTTTAAGGATATCCAGCCATTGGATCCCTCCAATTCTCTTTCTGAATCCCTTAAAATCTGCCTTTCTGAAATCTAACCTTGACGTCTGAGTCTTCACAGGTCTTCCGCCTCTAGTTATCCAAAATTCTAAAATAGCATGGTCGCTACCTCCTAGGGTCCCAGCCACTTTTACCTCCTCAACCATTTCCTCCCTGTTTATAAGGATTAGATCCAAGGTAGCAGTTCCCCTTGTTTTCTCCCTTACCTTTTGGAAGATAAAGTTGTCAGCAAGAGAGGATAAGAATTTCCTTGACCTGTTAGTTTTGCCTGAGAGAGATTCCCAACAAATGTCTGGATAGTTGAAATCTCCCATGACAACTATGTCATATTTTTTGGAGAACTTGGCCATTTGATGCATAAAGAGTTCATCCATAGCTTCAGTTTGCACAGGCGGCCTGTAGTAAATGCCTATAATGGTGTCCTTTCCATTGTTCTGTCCTTGTATTCTTACCCAAACAGTTTCCACAGAACTCCCAGTCTCTGAAGCTTCAATCTCTGTGCAGATATACGCGTTTCTAACATACAATGCGACACCCCCTCCTCGTTTATCAAGTCTGTTTCTTGCAAATAAGTTGTATCCTTCTAGTCTTGTATTCCAATCATGTGTATTGTCCCGCCAAGTTTCAGTGATTCCAATGACATCATATTTCTTTTCCTGTGTTAGTAGTTCCAATTCTCCTTGTTTGTTGCCCATGCTTTGTGCATTAGTATAGAAACATTTTAGTTTGTGATTGGTTTCTCTTTCTCCAATATTTTTATTAATTAGATTCTTAAAAATGATGTCATGTTTGGAGAGCCCCTGACATGCCTAAACAGTGGAAACCCCCCAATTCTAACTCTAACTCCAAACACATCCCTAACCCTAATCCCAACCATAACCCTAACACACCCCTAACCCTAACGGGCAAATGGAAATAAATACTTTTTTTAATTTTATTATTTTTCCCTAACTAAGGGGGTGATAACAGGGGGTTTTATTTACTATTTATGGCAGGTTTTTATGTTTGGCAGCTGTCATACGCTAAAAGACGCTTTTTATTGCAAAAAATAGTTTTTGCATCACCACATTTTGAGAGCTATAATATTTCCGTATTTTGACCCACTGAGTCATGTGAGGTCTTATTTTTGCGGGACGAGTTGACGTTTTATTGGTACCATTTCAGGCACATGTCATTTTTTGATCGCTTTTATTCCGATTTTTGGGAGGCAGAATGAACAAAAAGCAGCAATTCATGAATTTCTTTTTTGGGGGGCCTTTATACGATTCCGCATGTGGTAAAATTGATAAAGCGGTTTTATTCTTCGGGTCAGTACAATTAGAGCGATCCCTCATTTATCTTTTTTTATGTTTTGGCGCTTTTATACAATAAAAACAATTTTATATAAAAAAATTATTTTTGCATCGCTTTATTCTGCGAGCTATAACTTTTATTTTTTCTCTGACGCTGTATGGCAGCTGGTTTTTGGCGGGACAAGATGACGTTTTCATCGGTACCATGGATATTTATATCCGTATCTTTGATTGCGTGTGATTCCACTTTTTGTTCGGCGATATGATAAAGCATTGCTTTTTTTAAGCGGTTCACTAAAGGGGTTAACTAGTGGGACAGTTTTATAGGGCGGGTCGTTACAGACGCGGCGATACTAAATGTGTACTTTTATTGTTTTTATTTACATAAAGAAATGAATTTTTGGGGGAATTTTTTTCTTTATTTAGGAATTTTTTTTTCAAATTATTTTTACACGTTAATTTTTTTTTTTCAATACTTTTTTACTTTGTCCCAGGGTGGGACATCATTTTATTATATCAGATAGCTGATCTGACACTTTGCAGAGCACTGTGTCAGATCAGCGATCTGACAGGCAGTGCAGGAGGCTTCTCAGTGCCTGCTCTCAGCAGGCACTAAGAAGCCACCTCCCTGCAGGACCCTGTGGCCATCTTGGATCTGCGGGCCTGCAGGGAGGAGGCCCTCGGAACAACGTGATCAAATTGCATTGTTCTGAGGGTCTCAGGGAAGCACGCAGGGAGCACCCTCCCTGTGTGATGCTTCCCTATGCCCCCAGTACACTGTGATCATGTTTGATCGCAGTGTACCATGGGTTAATGTGCCGGGGGCGGTCCCTGACCACTCCTGGCACATAGTGCTGGGAGTCAGCTGTGATAATCAGCTGACAACCGGCCACGATCAGCTGCGTGAGCGCAGCTGATTGCGATGACGTGCTATCCTGTCCACGGTCATACGGGCCCGGGTACCGTGAACAGGATAGTACGTCAGATGTCAGAAAGAGGTTAAAGAAGTCTGCCCAAACTCGGCAAATCTGAACATCTATGGGTTCGTTCATCACTATATTTTTTTTAGTGTTGTGCAACCTGTGGAAAGCAGTAAAAACTGCATGTGTTTGTATCAAAGCTGCATTGCCTGTGTGAACGCTAATATATATATATATATATGCAACGACAGGGATTGACCATATCTATGCATTGTTGTTCTGATATTGTCATCATTGACTTCACTTGGGGATGTTTATTGGCGCCGTCTCTGTTTTTGTATTTTAGGACTTCACGAGGGAACTAATATTTACGGTATATACACATGCACTGTGCACGTTTGTCCTGTTTGTATTGCAATTACAGTGGCTTGTGAAAGTATTCACCCCCTTGGCATTTTTTCTGTTTTGCTACCTCACGACCTGGAATTCCACTTTTTTTTTTTTTTTTTGAGGGTTTACATCAGTTAATGTAGAGAACATGCCTACAACTGTGAACATTTGGTTTTCTTTTTATTATGAAGCAAACAACAAACTGAAGAAATAACTGAAAACTTCAGTGTGCATAACTATTCATGCTCCTAAAGTCAGTACTTTGTAGAGCCTCCTTTTGCAGCAACTACAGTTGCAAATCGCTTTGTATAAGTCTCTATGAGCTTCCCACTGGGATTTTTGCTCATTCTTCAAGGGAAAACTGCTTCAGCTTCTTCAAGTTAGGACACGGTCACACATGCAGTTTTTAGTCAGTATTTTACCTCTGTATTTGCAAGTCAAAACCAGGAGTGGGTGAATGCAGTGATGCATGTATTGCTATTATACATTTCCTTTGATTGTTCCACTTCTGGTTTTCGCTTACAAATTCTGACCTAATACTGAACGTGTGACCGTGGCCTTAAATGGTTTCCTCTCGTGAACAGCAAGCCTCAGGTCTTACCATAGATTCTCAGTTGGATTAAGGTCTGGGTGTTGACTAGGCCACTTCAAAATTTACTCGTTTCCCCTTAAACCACTGGAATGTTGCTTTAGCAGTATGCTTTGGGTCATTGAAACAGGTTTTGGTCAAGAATATTTTGCACCATCCATCTTCCCCTCGACTCAGACCATTTTCCCTGTCCCTGCTGCTGAAAAACATCCCCACAGCATGATGCTGCCACCACGTTTCACTGTGGGGATGGTGTGATGAATTGGTTTGGTACCAGACATAGCATTTACCTTGGTGGACAAAAAGTTATATTTTGCTTTCATCTGACCTCCGCACCTTCCTCCATACATTTGGGAATTCTCCCACATGTCTTTTGGCAAACTGAAAACGAGTATTACAATTTTTGTGTGCAAGTAAAGACTTTCTTCTGACCACTCTTCCATGAAGGCCACCTCTATGAAGTGTATGGATTACTGTGGTCATATGGACAGATATTCCAGTCTCTACTTAGGAACTCTTTAACTCAGACTGGGATTTCTTTTTTTTAATAACCCAACCCTGACTTATACTTCTCAACAAGTTGTCCCTGACTTGTTTGGAGATCTCCTTAGTCTTCATGGTGTTGCTCCGTACACATCATACACACACAGCTAAACCCCGTACACACATGGCTCCGTTCCGTACACATCATACACGGCTCTGCTCCGTACACCTCATACACACACAGCGACACCACTCCACTCCGTACACATTGTACACACGGCTGCGCTTCGCACTCCTCATACACACTGCTCTCTGTACACACATGGCTCCGCTCTGTACACATCATACACCCACGGCCCTGCTCAGTATACATTGTACACACATGGCTCCGTACACACACGGTTCCTCTCCGTACATACACTATTCTACTCCATACACACACGGCTCCGCTCCGTACACCTCGTACACACACGGCTCCGCTCTGTACACCTCGTACACACGGCTCCGCTCCGTACACCTCGTACACACGCGGCTCCGCTCCGTACACCTCGTACACACACAGCGACACCACTCCACTCCGTACACATTGTACACACGGCTGCGCTTCGCACTCCTCATACACACTGCTCTCTGTACACACATGACTCCGCTCTGTACACATCATACACACACGGCTCTGCTCAGTATACATTGTACACACATGGCTCCGTACACACACGGTTCCTCTCCGTACATACACTATTCTACTCCATACACACACGGCTCCGCTCCGTACACCTCGTACACACACGGCTCTGCTCCGTACACCTCGTACACACACGGCTCCGCTCCGTACACCTCGTACACACACGGCTCCGCTCCGTACACCTCGTACACACACGGCTCCGCTCCGTACACCTCGTACACACACGGCTCCGCTCCGTACACCTCGTACACACACGGCTCCGCTCCGTACACCTCGTACACACGCGGCTCCGCTCCGTACACCTCGTAGACACACGGCTCCGCTCCGTACACCTACGGCTCCGCTCCGTACACCTCGTACACACGCGGCTCTGCTCCGTACACCCCGTACACACGCGGCTCCGCTCCGTACACCTCGTACACACGCGGCTCCGCTCCGTACACCTCGTACACACGCGGCTCCGCTCCGTACACCTCGTACACACGCGGCTCCGCTCCGTACACCTCGTACACACGCGGCTCCGCTCCGTACACCTCGTACACACGCGGCTCCGCAAACCTCGTACACACGCGGCTCCGCTCCGTACACCTCGTACACACTCGGCTCCGCAAACCTCGTACACACGCGGCTCCGCAAACCTCGTACACACGCGGCTCCGCTCCGTACACCTCGTACACACGCGGCTCCGCTCCGTACACCTCGTACACACGCGGCTCCGCTCCGTACACCTCGTACACACGCGGCTCCGCTCCGTACACCTCGTACATACGCGGCTCCGCTCCGTACACCTCGTACATACGCGGCTCCGCTCCGTACACCTCGTACACACGCGGCTCTGCTCCGTACACCTCGTACACACGCGGCTCTGCTCCGTACACCTCGTACACGCGGCTCTGCTCCGTACACCTCGTACACACGCGGCTCTGCTCCGTACACCTCGTACACACGCGGCTCTGCTCCGTACACCTCGTACACACGCGGCTCTGCTCCGTACACCTCGTACACACGCGGCTCTGCTCCGTACACCTCGTACGCTCCGTACACCTCGTACACACGCGGCTCTGCTCCGTACACCTCGTACATACGCGGCTCTGCTCCGTACACCTCGTACACACGCGGCTCTGCTCCGTACACCTCGTACATACGCGGCTCCGCTCCGTACACCTCGTACACACGCGGCTCCGCTCCGTACACCTCGTACACACACGGCTCCGCTCCGTACACCTCGTACACACGCGGGTCCGCTCCGTACACCTCGTACACACGCGGCTCTGCTCCGTACACCTCGTACACACGCGGCTCTGCTCCGTACACCTCGTACGCTCCGTACACCTCGTACACACGCGGCTCTGCTCCGTACACCTCGTACATACGCGGCTCTGCTCCGTACACCTCGTACACACGCGGCTCTGCTCCGTACACCTCGTACACACGCGGCTCCGCTCCGTACACCTCGTACACACGCGGCTCCGCTCCGTACACCTCGTACACACGCGGCTCCGCTCCGTACACCTCGTACACACGCGGCTCCGCTCCGTACACCTCGTACACACGCGGCTCCGCTCCGTACACCTCGTACACACGCGGCTCCGCTCCGTACACCTCGTACACACGCGGCTCCGCTCCGTACACCTCGTACACACGCGGCTCTGCTCCGTACACCTCGTACACACACGGCTCCGCTCCGTACACCCCGTACACACGCGGCTCCGCTCCGTACACCTCGTACACACGCGGCTCCGCTCTGTACACCTCGTACACACGCGGCTCCGCTCCGTACACCTCGTACACACGCGGCTCCGCTCCGTACACCTCGTACACACACGGCTCCGCTCCGTACACCTCGTACACACACGGCTCTGCTCTGTACACCTCGTACACACGCGGCTCCGCTCCGTACACCTCGTACACACGCGGCTCCGCTCCGTACACCTCGTACACACACGGCTCTGCTCTGTACACCTCGTACACACGCGGCTCTGCTACATCCCCCCTGTAAACCCCTCCTGACCCCACACAGAAACTTCCCCTCATCCAGCACCATGACAACCAGCACAGCAGAGTCCTGCATACACTGAGGCCCCTGATCATGTGACCCCTGACTCCTCCCCTCCTGTGACCTCATCCCAGGTCCTGTGCGCACAGAGCAGCCATATATGTGGAGTGCGGCTCTGCAGGTGGAGGTAGGTGCTGGAGATTCCCCATTACTAGGGGTCAGAAGGGTAAATGCCCCCCAGGCCGTTCCCCCAGCAGTTCCTTTGGGTTGTCCGCCAGTCTGTTGTTTTAGAAGCCCGCTCTCGGCACTGTACATTTCTTTATTATGCATTGCTTATATAGCGCTATCAGGCTAAGTGCACATGTCAATTCAATTCTGAATTTCCCCATGGTGGGAGGATTAAAGGATTATCTTTCTGCAGATTCAAAACCGCAGCTTTTCCGCAGGTAAAAATCCGCAGCATGTGCACAGCAGAATGTAAATCCCATAGGATAACATGTTACTGTACACTGTCTGCAGAACCGCAGCGGAACAGCAGCGTGTGCACATGGCCTCATGCTCCGCAGTGCCGTACATACTGTGAGTGAGACACTCTCTTTGATGCCTTCCGAACTCCAACTATTAACCCCTTCACCCCCAAGGGTGGTTTGCACGTTCATGACCGGGCCAATTTTTACAATTCTGACCACTGTCCCTTTATGAGGTCATAACTCTGAAACGCTTCCATGGATCCCGGTGATTCTGACATTGTTTTCTCGTGACATATTGTACTTCATGTTAGTGGTAAAATTTCATTCAAATAACGCAATTTTCCAACTTTGAATTTTTATGCCCTTAAATCACAGAGATACGGCACACAAAAAACTTGATAACTAACATTTCCCACATGTTTACTTTACATCAGCACAATTTTGGAACCAAAATTTTTTTTTGTTAGGAAGTTATAAGGGTTAAAAGTTGACCAGCGATTTCTCATTTTTACAACACCATTTTATTTTTAGGACCACATCACATTTGAAGCCACTTTGAGGGGTCTATATGATAGAAAATACCCAAAAGTGACACCATTCTAAAAACTGCACCCCTTAAGGTGCTCAAAACCACATTCAAGAAGTTTATTAACCCTTTAGGTGCGTCACAGGAATTTTTTTGAATATTTAAAAAAAAAAATGAACATCTAACTTTTTTTCATAAAAAAAATACTTCAGGTTCAATTTTTTTTATTTTACCAAGGGTAACAGGAGAAATTGGACTGCAAAAGTTATTGTGCAATTTGTCCTGAGTACGCAGATATCTGATATGTGGGGGGGAACGACTGTTTCGGCGCATGGCAGAGCTCAGAAGGGAAGGAGCGCCGTTTGACTTTTTCAATGCAAAATTGGCTGGAATTCAGATTGGACGCCATGTCACGTTTGGAGAGTCACTGATGTACCTAAACAGTGGAAACCCCCTACAAGTGACCCCATTTTGGAAACTAGACCCCCCAAGGAACTTATCTAGATATGTGGTGAGAACTTTGAACCCACAAGTGCTTTACAAAAGTTTATAACGTACAGCGGTACAATTAAAAAATCATATTTTTTCCACAAAAATGATCTTTTCACCCCAATTTTTATTTTCCCAAGGGTAATAGGACCCTAAAAGTTATTGTGCAATTTGTCCTGAGTACGCTGATACCCCACATGTGGGGGTAAACCACTATTTGGGCGCATGGCAGAGCTCGGAAGGGAAGCAGCGCCATTTGACGTTTTTGGCTGGAATTGAGATCGGACACCATGTCGCGTTTGGAAAACCCCTGATGTACCAAAACAGTGGAAACCCCCCACAAATGACACCATTTTGGAAACTAGACCCCCTAAGGAACTTATCTAGATGTGTGGTGAGAACTTTGAACCCCCATGGGCTTCACAGAAGTTTATAACATAAGGCCATACAATTAAAAAATCATATTTTTTCCACAAAAATGATCTTTTCACCCTCAATTCTTATTTTTCCAAGTGTAACAGGACCCTAAAAGTTATTGTGCAATTTGTCCTGAGTACGCTGATACCCCACATGTGGGGGTAAACCACTATTTGGGTGCATGGCAGAGCTTGGAAGGGAAGCAGCGCCATTTGACGTTTTTGGCTGGAATTGAGATCGGACACCATGTCGCGTTTGGAAAACCCCTGATGTACCAAAACAGTGGAAACCCCCCACAAATGACACCATTTTGGAAACTAGACCCCCTAAGGAACTTATCTAGATGTGTGGTGAGAACTTTGAACCCCCATGGGCTTCACAGAAGTTTATAACATAAGGCCATACAATTAAAAAATCATATTTTTTCCACAAAAATGATCTTTTCACCCTCAATTCTTATTTTTCCAAGCGTAACAGGACCCTAAAAGTTATTGTGCAATTTGTCCTGAGTACGCTGATACCCCACATGTGGGGGTAAACCACTATTTGGGTGCATGGCAGAGCTCGGAAGGGAAGCAGCGCCATTTGACGTTTTTGGCTGGAATTGAGATCGGACACCATGTCGCGTTTGGAAAACCCCTGATGTACCAAAACAGTGGAAACCCCCCACAAATGACACCATTTTGGAAACTAGACCCCCTAAGGAACTTATCTAGATGTGTGGTGAGCACTTTGACCCCCCCAGTGCTTCACAGAAGTTTATAACGCCCGGGCGTGAAAATAAAAAATTCGTATTTTTTCCACAAACATGATCTTTTAGTCACCATTTTTTTATTTTCCCAAGGGTACCAGGAGAAATTGGACCTTAAAAGTTGTTGTCCAATTTGTCCTGAGTATGCTGATACCCCATATGTGGGAGAAAACTACTGTATGGGCACACGTCGGGGCTCGGAAGGGAAGTAGTGACGTTTTGGAATGCAGACTTTGATGGAATGGTCTGCGGGTGTCATGTGCGTTTGGAGAGCCCCTGATGTACCTAAACTATTGAAACTCCCCACAAGTGACCCCATTTTGGACACTAGACCCCCCACGGAACTTATCTAGATGTGTGGTGAGCACTTTGAACCCCCAAGTGCTTCACAGAAGTTTATAACACTCGGACGTGAAAATAAAAAAATCATTTTTTTCCACAAAAATGATATTTTTGCCCCCAATTTTTTATTTTCCTAAGGGTAACAGGAGAAATTGGACCCCAAAAATTGTTTTGCAATTTGTCCTGAGTAGGCTGATACCCTACATGTGGGGGTAAAACACTGTTTGGGCGCATGGCAGAGCTTGGAAGGGAAGGAGCACCATTTGACTTTTTCAACTCAGAATTGGCTGGAATTGAGATCAGACGCCATGTTGCATTTGGAGAGCCCCTGATGTGCCCAAACAGTGGAAACCCCCAATTCTAACTCCAACCCGAACCCCAACATGCCCCTAGCCCTAACCCTAGCCCTAGCCTAACCCTAGCCCTAACCCTACCCCAACACACCCCTAGCCCTAACCCTAGCCCTAACCCTAATGGAAAAATGGAAATAAATACATTTTTTTTATTTTATTATTTTTCCCTAACTAAGGGGGTGATAATGGGGGGTTTGATTTACTATTTATGGCGGTTTTTATTTTTGGCAGCTGTCGCACGCTAAAAGACGCTTTTTATTGTAAAAATAGTTTTTGCATCACCACATATTGAGAGCTATAATTTTTCCGTATTTTAACCCACCGGGTCATGTGAGGTCTTATTTTTTGCGGGACGAGTTGACGTTTTTATTGGTACCATTTTCGGGCACGTGAAATTTTTTTATCGCTTTTTATTCCGATTTTTGGGACGCAGAATGAAGAAAAACCAGCGTTTCATGAATTTCTTTTGGGGGGGTGCGTTTACACTGTTCCGCGTGCGGTAAAATTGATAAAGCGGTTTTATTCTTCGGGTCAGTACGGTTACAGCGATACCTCATTTAGGTCGTTTTTTTATGTTTTTGTCGGTTTTATGCAATGAAAACTATTTTATATAAAAAATAATTATTTTTGCATCGCTTTATTCTGCGAGCTATAACTTTTTTATTTTTTTGCTGATGATGCTGTGTGGTGGCTCGTTTTTTGCGGGACAAGATGATGTTTTCAGCGGTACCATGGATATTTATATGCGTCTTTTTGATCGCACGTTATTACACTTTTTGTTTGGCGGTATGATAATAAATCATTATTTTTTGCTTCGTTTTTTATTTTTATTTTTTAAGGGGTTTGCTAAAGGGGTTAACTAATGGGACAGTTTTATAGAGCGGGTCGTTACGGACGCGGCGATACCTAATATGTGTACTTTTATTGTTTGTTTTTTTTATTATTTCCAAAAAATGGATTTATTGGGGGAATATTTTTTTTTTTTTTTCTAATTTATTTGGCGATTTTTTTTTTTTTTTTTTAATTATTTTTACACTTTTTTTAATTTTTTTTTTTACTTTATTAAATAGTCCCAGGTGGGACATCACTGTCCTGTGACAGATCAGCGATCTGACACAGGCACTGCAGAAGGCTTCCTCATGCCTGCGCTTTGCAGGCACTGAGGAAGCCAGCTTCCTCAGGCCCCCGAAGGCCCCCGTCGCCATCTTGGATTCGGGGGCCTGGAGGAAAGGAGTCCCCCGCAGCAGCGCTGCACATTGTGCTGCCGTGGGGGGCTCAGGGAATCACGGAGGGAGCCCGCTCCCTGCCGATGCTTCCCTTTAACTCCCGGTACACCGCGATCATGTTTGATCGCGGTGTGCAAGGGGTTAACGTGTCGGGGGCGGTTCCGTGACCGCCTCTGACACATTGTGCCGGGTGTCAGCTGTGATAATCAGCTGACACCCGGCCGCGATCAGCGGCGCTCACCAAGTGGGCGCCGCTGATCGCGCCCGACGTACTATCCCGTCCATGGGCATAGGGGCCCTGGTCCCATGGACGGGATATACCGTCGGATGTCGGGAAGGGTTTTTGAGATCTCAAGGAAATCAGTACAGCACAGCCATGTTTGATGTACTAGGTAAGACTTCTGCTTTATTAACACTTTACATAGGGTCACAGACAAGGACTAGCTCTCTCTGACCTATGAACCAAGAGTAACCTTAGGGGGGTGAATAGAAATGTGAAACTTTCCCACCCATCAGTGTTACCTGATCACCATTACATAGGATACATCGGACAAGAAGGATACCACAGATGAACAAAATGGATTCTGTTCTCTCACATTTCCCCCTTTGTGACCAATTATAGCATCTCAGTAGGTATATAGGAGCGCAATAGACGCGTCCTCGGAACTTTCCTACCTGCTTCACCTCAGTTCCCCACCTAACACCTATAATGGTACCACAACACTGGATCTGTTTTTTTGTCTGGGGTCCATAGTATTCGACCAGGGGCTCTTTGACGTGAGTTTCCTTACATATAAACCTGAGTAATGCAGGGGTAACACAAAATAGCGCTTTTACGGCTACATATACCGTCAGACAGAGTAATAATAATTGCATACATGTATGTATGGTCCCCGAGAGCCACGCACCCAGACCCTTGAACCAGTTGGTGGGATTTAGGAAAGAGAATGTTTCTCCCCACCATGAGTCTTTGTTCATGTAACCTATCATCCCTTATTTCTGCTATTTTCTGTATATTGGTCTTAACCCGGAGATTTCCCATGACATCGATGTAATGACCGCACACAGGACTAATGATCTGACACATCCCTCCTTCCTTAGCGGTCAGGTAGTCCAGCACTATGGTGTGTTGGTTAGTGACTACAATTAGCTGTTTTTGTATAATATTAGAGGCATTAAGGACAATAAGTACCTGGAAGATCCGGTCATCTAGATAATCAGTCGTCTCTAGCAGCTTATCCCACATCTGAGTTATGATTGATAAATCAATATGCTGCTCACAAACTTTGCTAAAAAAAAAAAAAAAAAAATTGCGCCACTTTCCGATACCCGTAACGTTTCCATTTTTTGTGATCTTGGGTTGAGTGGGGGCTGATTTTTTTGCTGACGATTTTAATGATACCATTTTGGTGCAGATACGATCTTTTGATTGCCCGTTATTGCATTTTAATGCAATGTCGCGGCGACCAAAAATACCTGATTCTGGCGTTTTGACTTTTTTTCTCACTATGATGTTCAGCGATCAGGTTAACCCTTTATTGATAGATCGGGCGATTCTGAATGCAAGGATGCCAAATATGTGTATGTTTGACTTTTCTTTTTATTGTTTTATTTTGAATGGGGTGAAAGGGGGGTGATTTTGATCTTTTATATAGTTTTTAATTTTTTTAAATATTTTTAAACTCATTTTTTTTTTAACTTTTGGCATGCTTCAACATAGGAGACTAGAAGCTGCCATAGCCCGATCGGCTCTGCTACATGGAGGCGATGGCCAGATTGCCTCTATGTAGTAGAATTGATAACTTGCTATGAGCTCTGACAACTGGGTGGCGCTTACAGCAATCTGGCACTTACAACCATAGAGGTCTCCAGGAGACCTCTGGTTGTCATTCCGATACACCGGTGACGATACACCGGCGATCACGTGACGCTGGTCACCGCTGTGTGTATTTCCGACGTGATTGCTGGAAGCGCTATTTAAATGCCACTGTCAGCGTTTGACAGCGGCATTTAACTAATAGCCGCAGGTGGATCACGTTCCACCCGCGACTATTGCGGGCACATGTCAGCTGGTCAAAACAGCTGACATATCCCGGGAAAGATGTGGGCTCACCGCCGGAGCCCACATTAATGGGAGGGAGTCTGCCATGGGCGTACTATTACGCCTGATGTCGGAAAGGGGTTAAGGCATAGTATGAGAACTCACAGGACTGTGAGTACAGTTGCAACAGTCTTTTGGTAATGTATTCGTGGCCATGTCTTTTAAAAGTACTTGGTGCTGTCTAATGAATTTATTATCCCACTCATCATTCAGAATCTCATTTAATGTCCTTGTTAGAGGCAATGAAACCACAACCCCTGTTAGAACGAGCAAAAAGGTCATCATTTTGCTGGTGGGGTGACGCACACGTTGCCGATTCTGCTGCGGATTTTTCCGTGCGGATTTTGCTAAATCCTAGGTAAAATAACCTGCGTTTTACTGTACCTACGCATTTAGTGCAGATTTTCTGCAGTTTTTGTGCGGTTTTACACCTGCGGATTCCTATAATGGAGCAGGTGTAAAAACACTGCGGAATCCGCACAAAGAATTGACATGCTGCGGATTCAAACCCGCAGCCAATCTGCACGGATTGTTCTGCAGCTTGTGCACAGCTTTTTTTTTGTTTTACATAGAATACAGTGGTACTGTACACCGCAGGAGAATCTGCTGCGGATCCACAGCAGAATCGGCAACGTGTGCACAGACCCTTACAGTGGCAGGTGTGTGTCCAGGTGGGTTTTGCCTCAAGCTTCACCAAAGTTGCTGTGGTCAGAAGAACTTGGAATGGCCCATCAAATCTTGAATCAAGGCTTTTCCTGACGTGTTTTTTTAGGACCACCCAGTCTGGCTTTTGAGATCATGTGTTTGACACTGATTCAGGGTCTAGAATTGAAGAATACACCTATACACACTGTTTAGGCAATTATGCAAGGGAGCTAGTCAGGCTGTCATTCTGAAGTGACTGTGGGAAATATAACCCTGTTCTAGGTACTGAACCAAAAAGTATCTAGTATGGAGAGAGACCTGTTTTTCTACCTGGAGTGAATCTCATTGAGAAAAGAGCTGAAGGCAAATATTCAGTCCATGGTTTGCCGGTCTCCTCCTCTGCTAACTTAAATTTCCCATTCAGCCTTTCCACCTTCCCACAACTCTTTGGATGTTAAGGTGTGTGTGTGTAAAACCTGCTCAATTCCCAAAGACTTTAAGATCTCTCTCATGACCTCTCCAGTATACTATTGTAGAGAAATACAATAGTGCATTATCCAGTGTATATATATATATATATGAATTTTAAAGTAACACATTCACCAGATGGAGTTTGTAACAAGCATGGAGGATTCGCTGCTGCAGAACCACAGGATCCACGAGGGACCGACGTAGAGGACACTGGATAGGAGAAATTGTGGTAAGACAATCCGCGCTGCGAATCAATAGATCAAGGATTATTAGTACAGTGGACTTCATTCAACGCGTTTCGGAGTTTCATAGAACTCCTTTCTCAGGAAAAACCACATACAAGCATCATGAAAAAGATCTTAAATAGGAAAAACAAACAAACAAAAAAAAAAACAGTACAATTGTCCTCCAGGTGCTCGGCGTCTAACAGATCACCTGATACAAGAGATGTCAAAGTTCATTGCAAGAACACATGGTAGACACTTAGTAGACAAAATATAAAATTCCTGTTATAAGATTATTATCATACTTGCATTATATATAACTGATATGTATAAATTTCTTTATTTGCAGTGATCAAGAAGAAAATATATATATATATATATATATATATATATAAAAAGAAAACTTAAAAACGGGACAAGAGCCTATAAAACCGGGAAGAATGCCCTACAAAGAGAACATCCTCTCAAGAGAGCCACAGTGAAACTACACTAACATTACCACATCGAATGACATGAATAAGGAATAACTATTTCATGAAATTTTTGAATAAAATATCCTTTTAAAGGACATTCTTAGACCTTATTTATTATATATATTATTGCACAATTCCATAAAAGTTATTATTTTAAAAAATATATTTTTATAAAAAATATATATCCATGTAAAAATTAAATACACCAAAATCTAGTCCAATAAATAATTATAGTCTGGTGTTGTGAACTCATTTTTCTGGTCTGCCTCTGGTTTCTGGTGAGGGAGCTGGTTGTGCTGACAGAGGAGTTGTGAGTTCTCTTTCTGGGCTCCCTCTGGTGGTGGCAGGAGGTAGTGAAGCTGATCTAATTAACAGAGACCTGCCACCTGATAATGAGGAATGGGATTTGACTTCTGGAGTCTCAGACTGGATTTAAGACATCCTACTCCCTATTCCCATGCTGGTGATTTTTTCCTGCCTCCTGAGGTCTTAGTTTCCAGCTCAGTTCCTGCCTTCTCAAGCTAAGTTGTTTTTGCTTATGTTCACATTTGATTTGATTTGGTCTATTCAGTTTTTTGTGTGGTCAGCCAGCCCCGGCTGGGGCTGTGCTGAATGTCCCCTCTTATGTCACTGTATGTGCCAGTTTGCTTTTTGTCCTTTATTAGATTGGCCTCTTTTTGCTCTGTTCTCAGAATATGCCAGAGTGCTGATATAGGGGAAGAAGTCTAGTGACTTCAGGGTATTTTTGCTATCAGAAGTGTTGGACATTTTTGCAGGGTTTTTGGCTTGATTGTAGACAGTATCTTTCCTTTCCTGTCCTTTCTAGCTAGTGTGGGCCCCATTGTTTGCTCAGCCTATTTTCATACCTGTGTTCGTGTTTTCATCTTGTCTCACCGTCAATACATGTGTGGGGGCTGTCTATTCCTTTGGGGGTCTGCTCTGGGGCAGTTTTAATTTCCCCTTTTCTTGCTTTAGGCTTATTTAGTCCTCCGGCTGTGACGAGGCGTCTAGAATCATCGTAGGTACACTCCACGGCTGCTGTTAGTTGTGTGGTTAGGATCAGGGGTCTGCAATCCGCGTAGTTACCAATCTCTCTGGTTTTCTGTGACTTGGCTTGGTCTTGTTTTCCTCCTCGGTGACCCATTCATAACAGAATCACCAACCATACCGCAGATTCTAGAGTACTCAAAAGCAGGAAAAAATTGTTAAAAAAAGAAAAAAAAGTGTCAGAATTTTTTTATATATGTATTTTTTCCTCTTTTTCTCTGGGGCCGTAGGAGGATTTTTTCTCTAATGGAGATTAAGCAATTGTCTGATCGTGTGGAGTAGCTCGCTGCTGAAGTGTGGGGAATTTCCGCCTATCTCGCTCAGTCACATGCTGTTGAACCAAAGATCCCTACTCCTGATGTGTTTTCTGGGGATCGGTCTAAATTTTTGAATTTTAAGAATAATTGTAAATTATTTCTTGCCTTGAAGCCTAACTCATCGGGGAGCTCTGTGCAGCAGGTTAAAATTGTCATCTCCTTGCTGCGCGGCGATCCTCAGGATTGGGCTTTTTCTCTGACACCTGAAAATCCTATTCTGACTAATGTGGACGCATTTTTTCAAGCCTTGGGTTTGTTGTATGATGAACCTAATGCTATTGATCAAGCTGAGAAAGCCCTATTGGCATTGAACCAGGGTCAGGATTCTACAGAGTTATACTGTCAAAAATTCCGAAAGTGGGTGGTCCTTACTACATGGAATGATGGTGCACTGGCAGCTCTCTTTTGGAAGGGTTTATCAGAGACCGTAAAAGATATGATGGAGGGATTTCCTGTTCCCTCTGGTCTTGATGATTCAATGTCATTAGCCATTCAAGTTGATCGGCGTTTACGTGAACGTAAAACTACATGAGAGGCGTTGCCATCTTTTGAACAAACATCTGAACCTATGCAATGTGATAGGGTTTTGTCTAGGGCGCAACGTCAGGTGTTTAGAAGGCGTAATAAGCTGTGGTTTTTTTCTGTGGAGACGCCTCTCATGCTATTTCTGTCTGCCCTAAACGAGAGATGTGATTTGCACACACATTTGCTGTGGGCAGTGTACAACCTAAGTTTCTTTTGGCAATTACTCTGATCTGCTCCTTATCCACATTTTCCACTAAGGCTTTTGTAGATTCAGGAGCAGCTTTGAATCTGATGGATTTGGACTTTGCTAAACGTTGTGGTTTTCCTATGATACCTCTGCGGACGCCTATTCCTTTGAGGGGTATTGATGCTACTCCTTTGGCGGAGAATAAACCTCAGTTTTGGACCCAGGTGATAATGCGAGTTGCCTCAGACCACCAAGAAAATTGTAAATTTTTGGTGCTGCACAATTTGCATGGGTTTTCCCTGGTTGAAAACTCATGATGAGTTGGGGTTGTCAGTGTGTTCTTAGGGACACTCCTGTTTTCTCCACCTCTCCTCAGTCTCATGATATACCTGATTATTTGGTTGATTTTTCTGATGTATTTAGTGAGAGTAAGTCTGCATCTTTGCCTCCTCATAGGAGTTATGACTGTGCAATTGAGTTGATGCCTGGGTGTAAATTTCCCAAGGGTTGGCTTTTCAACTTATCAGTACCCGAACATGATGCTATGCGATCCTATATTAAGGAGTCCTTGGAGAAGGGTCATATTAGACCATCCTCTTCACCCTTAGGTGCTGTTTTTTTTTGTGGCCAAGAAAGATGGTTCATTAAGACCTTGTATTGACTATCGTTCCCTTAACAAGATGATGGTTAAATATCAGTACCCGTTGCCCCTGATGTCTGATTTATTCTCCAGAGTTAAAAATGCCTGCTGGTTTACTAAGCTTGACCTCAGGGGGGTGTATAATCTTATTCGCATCAACCACGGGGATGAATGGAAGACGGCGTTTAATACTCCGGAGGGACATTTTGAGTACCTGGTGATGCCTTTTGGGCTCAGTAATGCCCCTTCTGTCTTCCAATCCTTTATGAATGATATTTTCCGGGACTTTGTGGATAAGTTTTTGATCATCTATCTGGATGATATTTTGATCTTTTCCAGCGATTGGGATTCTCATGTGGAACATGTCCGGACTGTGTTCCGGATTTTGAGGGAGAATTCCCTGTTTAAGGGATCGAAATGCCTCTTTGGTGTACAGAGGATTTCATTTTTGGGATTTATTTTGTCTCCGTCGACTATTGAAATAGACCCGGCCAAGGTACAGGCCATTTATGATTGGGTTCAGCCCGCTTCCAGAAGTTTTTGGGTTTTGCTAATTTCTATTGTAAACTTATAGGTAATTTTTCTGGTATTGTCAAACCACTGACTGATCTGACCAAGAAGGGCACTGAAGTGCTGAATTGGTCTCCAGAGGCTGTCTCGGCATTTCAGGAGCTTAAGCGGAGATTCACTTCTGCTCCGGTTTTACGGCAACCTGATGTCTCACTTCCATTTCAGGTGGAGGTAGATGCTTCTGAGATTGGTGCGGGGGCTGTTTTGACCCAAAAAGATCCTGTGACTTCTAAAATGAATCCCTGTGCCTTCTTTTCTCGAAAGTTCTCCCCCATATGAACGCAACTATGACGTGGGGAATCGGGAATTGCGTTTGAAGAGTGGAGACATTGGTTGGAGGGAGCTAGACATCAAGTTGTGGTCCTCATCGACCACAAGAATTTGATTTATCTGGAGTCGGCCAAACGCTTGAATCCTAGACAGGCTAGGTGGGCCTTGTTTTTCATGTGTTTTAATTTTGTGGTCTCTTTTCTTCCTGGCACTAAGAAAGTTAAGGCAGACGCCCTTTCTAGGAGTTTCTTTGCTGATTCTCTTATTGTGACCGTGCCTACTACCATCTTAGGTGAGGGGGTAGTTCTTTCTGCCATTTTGCCCGATTTGAGACGCGCCCTGAAGGAATTTCAGGAGGATAAACCTGAGCGTAGTCCTATGGGAAAATTGTATGTTCCTGACCAGTGGAGGAAGAGAGTGATGTCTGAAGTTCATTGCTCCGCATTGGCTGGTCATCCAGGTATTTTTGGTACCAGAGATTTGGTGAGTCGGTCTTTTTGGTGGCCTTTCTTATCTCGTGATATTAGGAATTTTGTGCAGTCCTGTGGGACTTGTTCTCGGTCTAAACCCTGTTCTCGTTCTAGTGGGTTGTTGATGCCCCTGCCGGTGCCCAAGAGGCCATGGACCCATATCTCAATGGATTTTATTTATGATCTTCCTGTCTCTCAGAGAATGACTGTTATCTGGGTGATTTGTGGTAGATTTTCTAAGATGGTCCATCTTGTACCACTCCCAAAGTTGCCACCTTCCTCAGAGTTGGTGCCCTTGTTTTTACAACAGGTGGTTCGGTTGCATGGGATTCCTGAGAACATTGTGTCGGACAGAGGAGTCCAGTTTGTTTCCAGATTCTGGAAAGCCTTTTGTTCCAATCTGGGAATTCAGTTATCTTTCTCCTCTGCGTTTCATCTTCAGACCAATGGACAGACTGAGAGAACAAACCAGACTTTGGAGTCCTATTTAAGATGTTTTATATCTGCTGATCAGGATGACTGGGTCTCACTTTTGCCCTTGGCCGAATTCACGCTAAACAATAGAGCTAGTTCTGCCACTTTGATGTCACCCTTTTTCTGTAACTTTGGGTTTCATCCTCGATTTTCTTCAGGGCAAGTGGAATCTTCAGCCTGCCCAGGTGTGGACACTGTGGTAGAGAGAATGCAGCAGATTTGGGACCAAGTGGTGGATAAGTTGTCACTCTCTCAGGAAAAGGCCCAGCGGTTTTCCAACCGGCATAGGACCATTGGTCCCCGATTTAAAGTGGGTGATATGGTTTGGTTGTCGTCAAAGAATATCTCTATGAAGGTTGCGTCTCCAAAGTTCAAGCCAAGATTTATTGGACCTTATAAGATCTTGGAGATTCTTAATCCTGTTTCTTTTCGATTGGCTCTTCCAGTTACGTTTAAGATCCATAACGTATTTCACAAATCTCTGTTGAAGAGGATTGTTGAGCCAGTAGTTTCTGTGGCGGCGTCTCCTGACCCTGTATTGGTTGAAGGCAATGTGGAATATGAGGTAGAGAAAATATTGGATTCTCGTTTGGCTAGACGGAGACTCCAGTATTTGGTCAAATGGAAGGGTTATGGCCAGGAGGATAATTCTTGGGTCTCTGCCTCTGACATTCATGCCAATAGATTGGTTCGTGCTTTTCACCGGGCCCATCCTGACCGGCCTGGTGGCATGGATGAGGGTTCGGTGACCCCTCCTCAAGGGGGGGTACTCTTGTGAACTCATTTTCTGGTCTGCCTCTGGTTTCTGGTGAGGGAGCTGGTTGTGCTGACAGAGGAGTTGTGAGTTCTCTTTCTGGGCTCCCTCTGGTGGTGGCAGGAGGTAGTGAAGCTGATCTAATTAACAGAGACCTGCCACCTGATAATGAGGAAGGGGATTGGACATCTGGAGTCTCAGACTGGATTTAAGACAGCCTACTCCCTATTCCCATGCTGGTGATTTTTTCCTGCCTCCTGAGGTCTTAGTTTTCAGCTCAGTTCCTGCCTTGTCAAGCTAAGTTGTTTTTGCTTATGTTCACATTTGATTTGGTTTGGTCTATTCAGTTTTTTGTGTGGTCAGCCAGCCCCGGCTGGGGCTGTGCTGAATTTCCACTCTTATGTCACTATGTGCCAATTTGCTTTTTGTCCCTTATTAGATTGGCCTCTTTTTGCTCTGTTCTCAGAATATGCCATAGTGCTGATATAGTGGGAGAAGTCTAGTGACTTCAGGGTATTTTTTGCTATCAGAAGTGTTGGACATTTTTGCAGGGTTTTTTGGTGTGATTGCAGACAGTATCTTTCCTTTCCTGTCCTTTCTAGCTAGTGTGGGCCCCATCGTTTGCTCAGCCTATTTTCCTACCTGTGTTCATGTTTTCATCTTGTCTCACCGTCAATACATGTGTGGGGGCTGTCTATTCCTTTGGGGTCTGCTCTGGAGCAGTTTTAGATTTCCCCTTTTTTTTTCTTGCTTTAGGCTTATTTAGTACTCCGGCTGTGATGAGGCGTCTAGAATCATCGTAGGTACGCTCCATGGCTGCTGTTGTGTGGTTAGGATCAGGGGTCTGCAATCTGCGTAGTTACCAACCTCTCTGGTTTTCTGTGACTTGGCTTGGTCTTGTTTTCCTCCTCGGTGACCCATTCATAACAGTCTGGCACTTCAAATTACATACTACCAAAAACTGTTTCCGGACTTATATAATGATACAGGCGAAAATTGAAGAGATCCAGAAAGGATTATATTAAAAAATACATGTTTATTAATACACAGAAATATTAAAAGAAAACCAGATAATGCCCAGTAGGAGGCGCTCAATTCCCTAACAACAATTAAGTTATGTAAAGGTAATGTGATGTCACATATAATAGATGATAATTATACCACAATACTATAAATAATATGCCAACAAAGCAGAAAAAAATTCATAGAAAAAAACATGTGTTTAAATATTCTAACTATAGAGGTATCATGACAATTAAGTCTAAGTCCCTATAGAGAATCTTAAACTGCAATAAATAGCTAGAAGTAATGATAGCAAGGTTAAATCAATGATTGAGAATACCTGATCACTGTAAGCACAAGTGACTATGGGCGCCGCAGCCTCCTCCACCCCAACGCGCACAACAAGCTTCTTCCGGGGGCCTTATCTGGTTTTCTTTTAATATTTCTGTGTATTAATAAACATGTATTTTTTAATATAATCCTTTCTGGATCTCTTCATTTTTCGGCTGTATCATTATATAAGTCCGGAAACCGTTTTTAGTACCATGTAAAAATTATAAGAATAAAAATATTTTAAAATTTTTAAAAATTCTCTTGTTTTCTTAGTCAATTGATTGTGCTATAAAAATTGCGGTATATAGAAGTAGTGATGTTAGGGAAATCATACACCACTAAAATTAAAACATATTAGAATTTAACTCTCAAATTATGAGGAAGGTCATATTAATGTTTATTTGTGCTGAAAATATATTATAAATATATTCTTTATATATATTTATATTTTTATATAATGTTTATTTGTGCTGGAGATTTTTGGTGGTCTCTCCCATTGTGGTCAGTGGCGATGTCTCGATCTGACGCTTTCCTGGAGTCTGTTTGTTCTTCTGTCTCCTCTATCTTGATTTTTAGTGTGTCTCTAATTGATTATGTGTCAATGCCTTCCTCATAATTTATGGAGAGTTATATTCTAATATGTTTTAATTTTAGTGGTGTATGATTTCACTAACTTCACTACTTCTGTATACCGCAATTTTTATAGCACAATCAATTGATTAAGGAAACAACAAGAGAATTTTAAAAAATTTTAAAATATTTTTATTCTTAGAATTTTTACATGGATATATATAGATTTTTACAATAATATATTTTTTATAATAACTTTTATGGAATTGTGCAATAATATATATAATAAATACGGTCTAAGAATGTCCTTTAGAAGGATAGTTTCAAAAATTTCATGAAATAGTTTTTCCTTATTCATGTCATTCGATGTGGTAATGGTAGTGTAGTTTCACTGTGGCTCTCTTGAGAGGATGTTCTCTTTGTAGGGCATTCTTCCCGGTTTTAGAGGCTCTTGTCCCGTTTTTAAAAATTTTCTTTTTATTCATATATATATATTTTTTTTTTTCTTGATCACTGCAAATAAAGAAATTTATCCATATCAGTTATATATAATGCAAATATGATAATCTTATAACAGGAATTTTATATTTTGTCTACTAAGTGTCTATCATGTGTTTTTGCAATGAACTTTGACGTCTCTTGTATCAGGTGATCTGTTAGACGCCGAGCACCTGGAGGACAATTGTACAGTTTTTTGGTTTTTTTTCTATTTAAGATCTTTTTCATGATGCTTGTATGTGGTTTTTCCTGAGGAAGGAGTTCTATGAAACTCCGAAACGCGTTGAATAAATTCCACTGTGCTAATGATCCATGATCTATTGATTCGCAGCGCGGATTGTCTTACCACAATTTTTCCTATCTATGATCTCTCCAGTGAAATACTGTATGTACCGCTATCACTTTCAATCACTTCAGGAACCCCATATCTACATACCGCCTCCTTCATGAGTTTTTGAGCAGTAACGTTAGCTGTAGCTTCTTGCACTTGATATGAAAATAGATCAACACACAAGTATGAACTAATATACGATACGATACACTTTATTGATCCTGTGGGAAATTATGGGATTACAGCAGCGTTACAAACAGCATTCCAAACATTACAAACAGCATTACATAAAGTAATTCCTAGACACAGATCTTCCACATGACTAACCAGATTATGTAACAAACAAATCTGTGTAAGTGCAGGTACTTAAATCTTAAATCTCTGATCATTGCTATTAGTGCACCAGCCATAGGTCATTGTCGCCTTTCACCCTTAGGTAATTGTTATACATCCCCATAGCAGTAGGCACAAACGATTTCCTGAATTTCTCCTTCTTGCACCTAAGCAGGATTAGACGGCTGCTGAATGTGCTCTTCTGCTTCAAGAGCAGCTCATTTAATGGGTGTGTATTATTGTTCATTATTGCCCTACACTTCTTCTGAATCCTATCTTCCACTACGTCCTCAAAAGAGTCAAGATGGAGGCCAACAGCCACGCTTGCCTTCTTGATAAGTTTGTGGAGCTTATTAGCGTCAGCTACTCGCACACTACTGCCCCAGCAAATGATAGCAAAAAAGATGACGCTTGCCACAACGGACTGGTAAAACATTTTGAGCATCTTACTGCACACATTGAAAGACCTGAGCTTCCGTAGAAAGTAAAGTCTGCTCATTCCCTTCTTGTAAACCTCTGTATCACACCTCCAATCGAGTTTGCTGTCAAGGTGGACCCCCAAATATTTGTAGCTCTCAACCATTTCCACCTCCTGGCCAGCAATAGTGATCGGTAAGTAATCATCCTTTTTTCTTCTATAACTCACCACCATCTCCTTGGTTTTCTTCACATTTAGTTCTAGACAGTTAGTCTGGCAACAATCCACAAAGTCAGAAACCACCCTTTTATATTCCTGTTTCCCTCCGGTCCCCCACAATGCCCCCTACAATCACTGAGTCATTTGAGAATTTTTGGAGGAGACAGAGATCTGATTTATACTGAAAGTCAGCTGTATACAATGTGAAGAGGAAGGGCGACAGCACTGTACCCTGAGGGGCTCCCACACTGCTCCGCACACTGCCAGATGCCACCTCCCCCATCCTTACAAACTGCAGCCTGTCCGTCAGGTAGTCGCTTATCCAGTTCACCATCCCCTCATCTACCGCCATATCAGTCAACTTATTTCATTGTAAGGGTGGCTGTAAGGTATTGAAAGCACTTGAGAAGTCAAAGACCATGGTGCGCACTGCAGTTCCCTCATTGTCCAAGAATGAATGTACTGTATGTAGCAGAGACACTACCGCATCATCCACCCCCAATCTCTGCTGGTACGCAAACTGTAGGGGGTCAGTGTAGGCCTTCACCCTCGGGCACAAGTAGGCAAGTACTATTCTCTCCAACGACTTCATAGCATGCTATTTTAAGGCCACTGGACGATAGTCGTGTAGGGAAGTCGGAAAAGTGATCTTGGGAACCGGCACCAGGCAGGTGGTCTTCCACAGCATTGGTACTCTTTGTAATTGTAGGCTCCTGTTAAACAGGACTTGGAAGACAGTACACAATTGGTTTGCGCACACTCTAAGGACACGTGGACTGAGGCCATCAGGCCCAGCTGCTTTGCCAATGACTAGTTTACTAAACTGTTTCCTCACATCACTTGTGAGGAAACCCCTACTCATGGTAGCTGTATATAGTCAATCTGCAATCTCGAACACGTAGAGCAGACGAGGAGTGTGTTTCTGTGAGGTCTTTACAGTTTTTCCTACGTTGTGTTGGGCACACGTCATACAAGACTGGGTGTACCTGGATGCCTGGGTACTGAACCCTGGCACCACCCATACCTTGTTTACCAAAGCACACATCGCTGTTTTTGACTAATGTGTACATCTATGGGTTACCTGGGCCATCATTGAGTAAAAAGCTTGTGGCAGACAGCTTCCTGCCCTTTTAGCACAAACCTTCCTCAGGCAGCTGGGCTGCCTGCGTTTTCCACTCCTTTTCTTGTTGACCCGCCAGTTTCTGCAGGGTTTTAAGAGTATCAGAAGTGAAAGGTGCCACTGAGGTTACGGTCTGTACCAGTGTTAGGTCACATGTTCACATTCAGTATTTGGTGAATTTTTTACCCCAGTATTTGTAAGCCAAAACCAGAAGTAGGTGATAAGTGCAGAAGGGGTGCAAATGTTTCTATTATGCTTTTCCTCTGACCGTTCTACTTCTGGTTTTGGGTTACAAATACTGGGATAAAAAATTCACCAAATACTGAATGTGTGCATGTGGCCTTAGACTGACTCTCGGCCTCTTTGCTGCTTCCTTGGCTGCGGTATCTGCACAAGCACTTCCTCTGGCTCCATCAGTCACCTCGTGTGTGAGCTTTTTTTTTTTTTTTTTTTAAACTTTGTTTTTATTGAACTCAAAACTTTTTGTTATACATACATGCAGCAAAGCAGACATTGTTTAAAATATGTATATCAAGACCTCTATATTGGAGGTTGTATTGCTATATAAGACAATCAGACAAAACAAACACAAAACCGGGGGTAAGGAAACAGGGAAGGGGATGAAGGGGAGAGGGAAGCATATCAGAGTCAGGTATGGTTTTTGCCCATTAGACACTCGGTATATGTGCCCAACGCCAAACTCAGGACCCACAGACACCGAAGTACACCCCCAAAGTCTAGCAGTGTCTCTCCGTTGTGGACTGTCCTAGGGCATTACTATATGGGTGTCTCTCCCAGCAGTATCGGCGCCTGATACCAGATTGTCAGCCGGAAACAAGTCTCAATGTCGCTCCAGATGTGTTGTGGGGGCACAGAAATGAAGCTTTCCCAAGTTTCAAAAAATACCTGTACCCTACTCTCCTTATGCAGAGAGGCCTCCACCCAGTCCATCTGAAGCAGAAATGACATTTTCTCTAAGAAGATTTTGAAGGGAGGGGTATGGTCATGGATCCACGTCTGCAAGATGGCCTTAGTACCAGCCGCCGCCATCAAGTGCAATAGTTTATGGGCCCCTGGAGAGCAGGTGTATGTGTCTGGTTTTAAATATCCAAATATGACCCATAAGGGTTCATCAGGAACAAAATTTGTCATGTGCGTAATGGTAAATTGGCGTATTCTCTCCCAAAATGGCCTAATAACTGGGCATACCCAAACAAAATGAAAACAATGAAACAGGTTGGCTTCTGGGGAATGGCATTTAAATCACCTGGAAGTTATGTACAGCCCCATTCTATAACCCTTAGGTTAGGTAGGATCTGTGGCAGATTTTTTGTCTCATCTCCTGGAAACGAGCCGAAGGGAGCTTTCAGAATGGCATTGCAGGTTAGGCTGGAGTCTTCAATCTGCCATTTTGTTAATGAGAATTGGGATTGTCCATAATCCAGGGCTACATGAATAAATTTATAGTTAATGGCTATTTGGCCAGATTTGGAATTGGGGTTCTTAAACCATCTGAGCACAGATGGCCTCCATTCGTGGTCAGGGAGACTTGCTAAAACTTTTGCTGCATAACTTTTACCTTTTTTCCATATGTCTTAAATACTCCTTTGAGCTATTAGGCTATACATTATTTATGATGACAATTTGTCATGAGCACATTATTAATCTATAACTTTTACCTTGCAAGTATTGGAAGGGAGGGAATATGGTGTTAGGGTATTTACATTGCAACTCCTCCACTGAGTACACCATCACTTCTCAAGATGGACTAAATATTTAATAGATGTTATGCCCTGAGAATGCCATTGGTAGAAGACAGGGTGAGAGCGCCCATCCTGAAAATGTGGGTTACCAGTGAGTGGGAGGAGAGACATCCAAGGGTAAAGCTGGAAATGTCGGCGTAGCTTCTACCATGCCCTCCATGTAGACATTAAAAGTGGGTTGACTTTCACCTCAGCCAGCAATTCGATAGAAGCAAGATGTAAGAGGGCAGGGAGAGCCAGCCCCGGGACAAGACAGCACTCCAAATCATGTCAGGTGTAACAAGACATCCCTCCAAGCCAGTCCACCACCACCCGAAACAGGGATGCTAGATTATAATGCCTAATATCAGGATAGTTTATCCCCCATTCCCTCTCGGTTGGTGGAGTAGCTTTAAAGCTAAGCAGGATTTTTTACCCTCCCAGAAAAATAAGCGGTATAGGCAATTGAGTAAAATGGTGATCTTGATCATCAGAGGGATCATCAACATTCTGCCATTGACTTCCCCTCTACATCCACAGCTACTCATAACTGTGTCCATGTATTAGCGGATGATGTGGATAAGTCCACGGATGGAATTAACGACAATCAAGCTGCTCTATCTAATAAAGAAACATCTGGGAAAAGTACAAAACATACTAAAAACCCAAATGGTCAACGAACAAGTACCAAACAAAATACCAAGCACCCTTTTTTTTCAAGTGGGCACAAAAAGACACGAAGGAGGGGTTGTAGAGGAGGGAAGTTCGCCAAAAAGAAAAAGAAAGTAAATACCACCAACTATAAGGGACAAACTATGTACAATCTGACCAAATACACCCTTGACGCTAATGAAATTTCCCTACTCAATAAAGGTCTTAAATATGCCCCAGCCAGCAAATTTAATAAATTTGAAGCTTTTATAGACATTAAACGCTTTATGAGAAAATTGGCCATTAAGAGGCATTTTCTGAAAAAGAATAATTGTGCACATCTAGACCAGATGTCGCAGAATTCCTATGTTCATACCAAGTTAAGGAATAAATCTCACTTTCACCCTTTAAACGAATAATCTGAACAAATTGAAACTTTCCAGAAAAACGTAATAGATTACCTACGTAAGATTAATAACAGAAAATGTTCTCGATAGAAATACAATCTAACACAGAGTGAATGGAAAGCTATTCAATCTTTACAACGTAATAAAGAAGTGGTAATACGTCCAGCTGATAAGGTGGGGTGGGATTGTTGTATTAGACCAAGAACAGTATCAAAGAGAGGCTATACGCCTTCTAAGCGATACCCGGACCTACAGGAAATTAGATAAGGACCCTACCGAACAGTTCATTTTAGAAATTAAAAATTTAACAACTAAGGGGTTAAATATGGGATTCCTTAACAAAAGTGAATTTATTAAAAAGTTTTATTATTTGCCTAAAATCCACAAACCCACTGGGGTGTCCTATCATATCAGGCATTCAGTGCCTCACAGCAAACATGTCCAGGTTTGTAGACTGCTATCTGCAGAAAACTGTAACACTCTTGCCAGCTTATTTAAAAGACATCATGTATGTATTAAAACTCATGCAAAAAATCCATTGGCAAGATCATTATATACTCGGCACCTTAGATATCACTTTGCTCTATCCCGTAATTGAACATAGCAAAGGTTGCAATGCCGCCACATATTTTAAAAATTTTTTTTCGGTAGTCGCTAGTGAACAGATTGACTTTTTAATTGATTGCATGCAGTTTATTTTATCAAACAATTATTTTAAATTTGAGGCGGACTACTACTCCCAGCAGTGGGGTACTGCTATGGGGACCAGGTTCGCGCCCAGCTATGCCAACCTATATGTGGGTATGTGGGAAGAGGATACCATCTACCCTGGGGGCCGGCTGCACGCGAACCTGGTCCTCTGGCAATGGTTTATTGATGATGTACCGTAGTTTTTATATGGTCTGGTGGTTCACATACTCTTGAGGAGTTTTTAATTAATAAAAATGATTTCTTTTTAAAATTCACATGTACTACTAGTAGTGTTAGCATTAATTTTTTAGACGTTAACATTTTTATTGAACATTCTACCATTCAAACACGCACTTTTAGCAAACCAACTGACACCAATAGTTTTATTCCATTAGACAGCTGTCATCTTCCTAGCTGGTTACTGAATGTCCCTAAGAGCCAATGTATGAGAATCTATTGAAACTGCTCAAAGGTCCAGGACTTCCATACAGAGGCAGAGATACTCACTAATACATTTTTGGAAAGGTGGTGCAACAAAGAAACTCTTGTGACATCTAAAGAAGCTGTTTTATTAAAATCCCATCAGGACATGATTAACGGAACCCTGAAACCAAGGGAGTCAAATGATTTTGTCCCCATAATAACCCAATACAATGCTAATTCAAATATCCTTTCGAAAATAGTAAAAAAAGCGTTGGAATATATTAAAAGACGATAAAAATCTTAGGGGAACAAATAATTCCCACCCGTCCCCGGTTCGTGTGCAAAAAATCCTGCAGTCTGGGAAATATGGTTGCCCCTACAATTGGAAATAAGCTCTTTATAAAACCGCCCACATTTTTTCAGGACATCTTAAAGGTTTTTTTCCTTGCCGTAAATGCAAGATGTGCCATCGGGCTGTAACTAATAATCAAGTATTAATAAGGGGGACACAGAATTTAAGATTAGGGACTTCATTACAAGTTCTACAGCGGAAGTCATATATATCATGAAATGTCCATGTGAGAAGCTCTATGTGGGACGCACTAAACGCCCACTTGAAGTTGGAATTAATGAGCATATACGAAACATAAAGAAAAAATTTGTAGGACATCCGATTTCTAAACACTTTGCAGAACATCATGGTGGACTGATACATAATATGAAGGTTATTGGCAATGAAATTGAACATCCCGGAGATCCAAGATGGCCGCCAACATGAACAGACACACATAGAGGAGCTCCAAGCTGGGCTTATCAATCCACTCCATCCAGCTCAATCAGGACCCCTACAAACAACAACTGGAACACACCTAAACTCAGGATTCCTGAAAGCCCATTATATTGGGATCTGGACTGTGAATTCTTGTTAAGACCTTGTATAACCACTCCCAATCTTTTAAGTTAGATGAGGAATAGACTTTATCCAGTACCAAGAATATGGTCTTACAGCGTTTTTGCAGCATTTTTTTCACCTATAGAAATCAATGAGAAATTGAAAAAACATTGCAAAAAAAACAGCAACAGCGTTTTTCGGAGGGTTTTTGAAGTGTTACAATTAACTATCACTTTTAGATTATCAATCTCAAAGTGCTGGAACTTTTGTTATTTTTTTTCTTCAATGTTTAACCCACAAGGATGAGATAGTCGGCATTGACAACAGAATCTAATGGGCATCGTGATGTAGAAAAAACAATCAATAGATCTTGAGTACAAAATCTGTACATATTTCATCCCCTGATGTTTCCCCTTTTTATCTCCAGTAATTGTATTACTGGATCCTTTATGATAATACATCGTCATCTTCTTCTCATTCAGTTCCCTACAGTATAGTATTCTTCAGTAGCGATCTTCTATATAAGAGAATTTTCCTGATTGTCCCATCAAGGATGGATGAGGACAGAGACAAGATGGTGGAGAGAATATTACATCTCACCCTAGAGATCCTCTTCCGGCTTACTGGAGAGGTGAGAGATTCTGATGACGTCACATTACATCATTCTTATCTATGGAAATAACAGATGAACAGAACTGGAGAGGTGAGGACTCTGGAAATGTCTGTAGTGAGATTTATTGTGTCTCTCCATAACCAGGATTACACAGTAGTGAAGAAGACCACTAGTGAGCGCTGTCAGGCCCCTGTGTCTGAGGGATGTGGAAGACCCCTAAGCCCAATCACGGTGCTTCCACCTCACTCCTTGATACATGAGAATATCAATGACCAGAAGATCCTAGAACTCACCTACAAGATGATTGAGCTGCTAACTAGAGAGGTGACACTGCTGGGAATGCTGGGACATTATACAGTAATGATATGAAGGGTTCGGGGGGATGACGGTATCATTGTATGTGTCAGGTTCCTATAAGGTGTCAGGACGTCACTGTCTATTTCTCCATGGATGAGTGGGAATAATTAGAAGGACGCAAAGATCTATACAAGGACGTCATGATGGAGGTTCCCCAGCCTCTCACATCACCAGGTAATAGACAGGACTAAATACATATGGCCCAAAATTATCTGTGTGTAAAGAATTAATTCAGTCCCTGTATGTGTTTCTTCCAGTTCCATTTAGTAAGAGAACAACACCAGAGAGATGTCCCTGTCCTCTTCTTCCACAGGACTGTAAAGAAGAAAATCCCGATGTTCCTCAGGATGATCAGGTAGATGGAGAGAAAGTGTCATGAGATCTCCCCTATGATGTGTAGACGGCTATGAAGATCTTGTGCTCAGTCTTGTTTTATCCATAGATAATCATAGATGTAACTTCTCCATCTGTCAATGACTCTTACAATATTTGTTTCAGGGTGAAGATCTGACCCATATTAATACTACAGAGACATATGCGAGGGGTGATGAGGGGTGCAATGAGGAGATTCCTACAGATAAAGGCCCAGGTGAGTAATAACCACTAACTTCAGAGAAGTCACAGATTATTCTCATTCACTGGCTGTCACTGCTTTATTAATTTTTTTGTCAAGTGGTCACCATTCTGCCACTGTCCCCATTACTTTGGGTATTGGAAATTCTTCTAATGGAGTGATGCCAGTTTTGACCACAGCTTACAGCTTGGTGAATCCATGCTACTCCCTGGAATTAGAAGATGCTGACCCTTAGGTACCCAGATCTTTACCCCCGAAAGTCGTTTTCACGTTAATGACCAGGACAATTTTTACAATTCTGACCACTGTTACTTCATGAGGTAATAACTCTGGAAATCTTCATTGGATCCCGGTGATTCTGAGATCGCTTTTTTCGTGACATATTGTATTTTGTAATATTGGTAAAATTTCTGACTTGTGTTTATTTGTGAATAAGTGGAAATTTGGCAAAAATTTCACAATTTTCCAACTTTGAATTTTCATGCCCTTAAACCCTTAAATCACAGAGATATGGCGCACAAAATAGGTAATAAATAACATTTCCCACATGTCTACATCAGCATAATTTTGGAACCAACATTTTTTTTTTGTTAGGAAGTTATAAGTGTTAAAAGTTGACCAGTGATTTTTCATTTCTTCAACAAAATTTGCAAGGCCATCTGTTTTAGGGACCACATCACGTTTGAAGTCACTTTGAGGGGTCTATATGATAGAAGATACTTAACCCCCTTAACAACTGCCGATACGCCTTTTAACGGCATCAGTTAAGGGTTCTTATACCTCAGCGCTACTTTTTAATGGCTCTGAGGAATATCAGTATAGCGCCCCCCAGAGTTGGAATTTATCCGGGGTCCTGGCTACCGGGGGTAGCTGAGACCCCAGAGAACATGATTCGGGTTGGTTTTTGCCGACCCCTGTGTTGCGATTGCTGTTATTAACGGTATAATGGCAATCGCAATAAAAAAGTCAGATTTTCCATTTAATTTCTCTGTCGACTGATGTGATCGCACATCAGAGGAGAGAGATATGGGGTCCCCGAGCCCCCCACGTTACCTTATGTACCGGATCAGTAGTCCCCCGGCCCCCCTCCTTCCTCGGGCAGAAAGAAAATGGTGGGTGCATGTGCAGTGCGCCCGCCAAGATCTGCCTGCCTGCACCCGCTAACCGATGAGAATTTTCTCATTTGCTGCTGGCTTTTGCCTACTTGATAGACCCTATCATCAGTATATTAGTAAATATGGCAGCACTTGGGCTGTGCCTCTTTTCTCCTTGTAGTTATTCTGGGAGAGAAGAGAGATACACTACGTTCAAGCACTTCCCTGTCAGAAATATAAAATAATAATTTCAGCGTCCGCAAAGCCCATAAAACATCCAATTACACACCCCCGTTCTCCGTAATCCCCGCTTCCCCGTTGTCAGGGTATTATAAAAAATTATATTTTTTTTATAATTTATTTTTTTTTATAATTTTTTTTTTTTTAATATTTTTTTGCAGTTAGGGTTATTAGGTTAGGGCTACACGTATTAGGGTTAGAGTTGCACGTATTAAGGTTACGCTTATTAGGGTTTGGCAGTAAAAAAAATACTAATGTTAGATCAGGGTTAGTTTTTTGTTAGGCAGGCAAATAAAAAAATGGCCCGCAGAATATTTAGCATGGAGCAAGCGTACAACCTGCTTTGCTCCGGCAGCTCCAGCAGTGAAACGAAATCTGCCTCTGAAGTAGAGCAGTTTTCATGCAGTGATGACGACTCTTCCTCCACAGGATCCCCCCAGCCTAATGGTAGTCGGTCATCACGGCTGAAGCTTCAGGCAGGACCAAGTACCGCAGTCCCCCCACCGCTGTGGTATAATGACATTCATTTGCCCCTCTTATTCCCCCTGGAATAAGAATAGATGTCACCAATTTTACCCCCATTGATTTTTTTCCAAATTTTCATTAGCCCAGAAGTTCTACAATTGATCGCCCACCAAACAAACTTATATGCCCGACAATACATCTCCCAAAGACTCACTGCCTTTCATTCCAGTGCCTGGATCCCCACAAATGTCCCCAAAATAAAAATTTTGGGGGCTTTACCATGAATATGGGATTAGTAAAAAAAAAAAAAAACACACTCCGCTCCTACTAGGCAACAAAAGCTGTTCACAGTACCCCCTGTATTGGCAGCCATCATGTCCCGAGTTTGTAATGAAGCCCTAATTAAATTCCTCCACTTCAGTGACAATTCCCAAGCCCCCCAAGAACTGACCCCCAACTATGATTAGCTAAATAAATTGAGACCCCCCTAATTTCCCTCCTACAAAATTCATTTCTAAATTACTGTGCTCCAGAGCAAAATGTGGCAGTCGACAAGTCCTTGATGAGCTACAAGAGCCATCTGTCATTCTGCCAATTCATCCCCTCCAAACGTGCCACACACGGTGTCATACTGTACAAAATGTGTGAGAGCTCATGAGGGTACACTTCCACCTTTCTAATTTATGAAGGTAGGGAGCGCTAAATCAAGCCCCCAAACTGCCCCCACACAATTGGCATCCCAGGCAAAATTGTCTGGGAGCTAATGATGCCCTTTCTCCATCAAGGGTACCACGTGTATATGGACAACTATTACACTAGCATCCCCCTATATAAATCCCTCCATGCTGCAAATACAGGGGGTCTGTAGAACAGTCAGGAAAAACCGAGTGGAGTTTTCATCACAGTTGGTGTCCAGAGGTTTGGAGAAGGGGACGTCATTCTCGCAAGCGACCAACTTTTTGCAGTGAAGTGGAATAACAGGAAGGATGTCTACATGCTGACCACACTGCATGCCGACACCACTGTAATGGTCAGAGACAGGGGCACCACCAGGGACCACCAAAAACCAATCTGTGTCACAGATTATAACAAATTTATGGGTGGCATTGACCTGTCAGACCAGGTTCTGCAACCATACCTAGTGAAGCGGAAGACCAGGGCCTGGTACAAAAAGATGGCACTCTACCTTATCCAAATTGCTACATACAACAGTTTTGTCCTGTACAAAAAGTCCGAAGGACCGTTTTCTTCTAGTTTCATGAAAAAATTGTTGTGGGCCTCATGTTTGAGTCGATGGCACAGGGGGAAACCTTCGAGTCAGAAAATACCCAGAGACTTGCAGAGCGCCATTTTCCTTGCCCTGTCCCTGTCACTCCCACCCAAAAGTATCCTCAAAAAAGATGCCGGGTTTGTAGGAAGCAGGGTAGACGGAGTGATTCCCGGTACTATTGCCCCACATGCCCATCCTAACCAGGCCTTTGTATATCCCCCTTTTTTGAGACCTACCACACCTCTTACAATTATTAGGGGTTTTTTTTTTTCAACAATTTTTATTTTCTGCTTAGTGGCCCCAGTAGAGTAAATTGGAACAAGTAATAGAGAATATTTTCATCAGTAGATCCCATTTTACCCCATTTCACAATTAATTCCAGGACTTGATCAGTCACATACCAAACTACTATTCCAACAAGTTCTTGTCCACGTACCCACGTCTGTATACTCCAGAGTGTGGACCCCACAAATGTTCTTGATAAGTCAGGTCATCTGAAAATTAATTCTAGGACTTGATTTACTCACAAACATTTTTGACCATTTATCTAACTTTGACTGTTTTTACGACTGTCTTGCTACACAAAACATTGGCTTCCATTTATATTACTTATATTTCTGTTGGTGAAGCAGGCATGGACATTTTATTGGATGATTTCTAATAATGAGGAAGTTCCATACTTATATATTATGGGCTTTACTTTATGGTTCTTGCCGAACCTCTGGTACCAGATAATACTTTACTGTTTCTGCAGAGAATTGGTGTGTGCATATAACGGTTCCTACCTTGTCGGGTGGGAGCTTGCTATGGTGTACCACGTCTATTGGCACATTCGTCTCTCATATAGGAATTGATGGAGCTAAACGGACGTTGCACGACCAGTCTCTGAAAGTGTCTGCCATTCTAGCCCTGCTGGTGTTCTTTCATCTTTGGAACAAACTCAGCTTTGCCACATAGTTGGCTGCATTTTCCTCCACATTTTGCCCTTCCTTCCTGTACAGTTTATTCTTCCTGCTACAATATACGCAAATGCGGGACAACTGTTTAGTTAGCAAGACCAAATTTTATAGTCTGCCAATGTGTTTTTAGAAGCATGCCTCCCTCAGTGAGAAATAATTACTGAAACGATTTTCTTGTTTGCGCAATGTCTCTGTAAGCTTTGATTGGGTCCTGGAACTTCAATTTTACCCTAAAGACCAAATGGTGTGCCATCTGTTGTTATAGGCAAAGCCGTGTGTCCAGTACTCACATTGGTGCCATATTGGATACATTTCTGAACACATAAAAGCTATTGCAATAAAATTTGAGGTGTGTTCCTCAGAACGTACAAAAAAGAATCCTAAAAGAGACAGTGAAAAAATTGCAAATTGTAAATTTTCAATCTTGTGATGTATCAACTGCATAAAAAATTCTGGTATCAAACTACTCAGTACCTTCCTAGATAGATTAAAGGGTACAATTTATAAAAAAGACATTTATGGAGGATTTCTGTTGCTCTTGAACCGCACAGGCTCTGCAAATATATGGGGGCAAATATACAGTACCATTCAAAAGTTTAGGGTCACTTAAAAATATCCTTATTTTTGAAAGAAAAGCACAGTTTTTTCCAATGAAGCTAACATTAAATGATTCAGAAATACACTCTATACATTGTTAATATGGTAAATGACTACAACCATCACTCCAGTGTTCTTATGGTACTTTGTGTTTGCTAACTGTGTAAGAAGGCTAATGGATGGTTAGAATACCCTTGAAAACCCTTGTGCAAGTATGTTAGCACAACGGAAAACAGTTTGGCTGATTAGAGAAGCTATAAACCTGACCTTCCTTTTGAGCCAGTTGAGAATCTGGAGCATTACATTTGTTGGTTCTATTAAAATCTCAAAATGGCCAGAAAAAAAGAACTTTCATGTGAAACTTGACAGTCTATTCTTGTTCTTAGAAATGAAGGCTATTCCATGCCAGAAATTGCCAAGAAACTGAAGATTTCCCACAACAGTGTGTACTACTCCCTTCAGAGGAGAGCACAAGCAGGCTCTAACCAGAGTAGAAAGAGGTCCCACTGCAAAACTGAGAAACAAGACAAGCACATTAGAGTCTGTAGTTTAAGAAATTGACGCCTCACAGGTCCTCAACTGGCAGCTTCATTAAATAGTACACGCAAAACAGTGTCAATGTCTACAGTGAAGAGGCGACTCCGGGATGCTTGCCTTCAGGGCAGAGTGGCAAAGAAAAAGCCATATCAGAGACTGGCTAATAAAAGGAAAAGATTAATATTGGCAAAAGAACACAGCCATTGGGCAGAGGAAGATTGGAATAAAGTGTTATGGACAGACGAATTCAAGTTTGAGGTGTTTGGATCACACAGAAGAACATTTGTGAGTTGCAGAACAACTGTAAAGATGCTGAAAGAGTGCCTGATGCCATCTGTCAAGCATGGTGGAGGTAATGTGATGGTCTGGGGTTGTTTTGGAGCTGGTAAAGTGGGAGATTTGTACAAGGTAAAAGGGATTTTGAATAAGGAAGGCTATCACTCCATTTTGCAACGCCATGCCATACCCTGTGGACAGCGCTTGATTGGAGCCAATTTCATCCTACAACAGGACAATGACCCAAAGCACACCTCCAAATTAGGCAAGAACTATTTAGGGAAGAAGCAGGCAGCTGGTATTCTATCTGTAATGGAGTGGCCAGCGCAGTCACCAGATCTCAACCCCATTGACCTGTTGTGGGAGCAGCTTGACCGTATGGTACGCAAAAAGTGCCCATCAAGCCAAACCAACTTGTGGGAGGGTCTTCTGGAAGCATAGGGTGAAATTTCTCCAGATTACCTCAGCAAATTAACTGCTAGAATGCCAAAGGTCTACAATGCTGTAATTGCTGCAAAGGGAGCATTATTTGACGAAAGTAAAGTTTGAAGGACAAAATTATTATTTCAAATAAAAATCTTTTTTTTTTTCGACCCTTGTCAATGTCTGGGCTAGATTTTAAATTCATTTGGCAACTCATTTGATTAATAAAAGTATGAATTTTCATGGAAAACACAAAATTGTCTGGGTGTCCCCAAACTTTTGAACGGTAGTGTATCATTTTTGTAAAAAAAAAAAATGATTTTTTATTTTTACGGCTCTACGTTATAAACTTCTGTGAAGCACTTTGGGGTTCGAACTTCAAAGTGCTCACCACACATCTAGATGAGTTCCTTGGGGGTATAGTTTCCAAAAGTGTGTCCACTGTTTAGGCACATCAGGGGCTCTTCAAATGCAACATGGCGTCCGATCTCAATTCCAGCCAATTCTGCTCTGAAAAAGTGAAAGGGCGCTCCTTCCCTTCCGAACTCTGCTGTGCACCCAAACAGTGTTTTTTCCCACATGTGTAGTATCAGGAGAAATTGCACTACAAATGTTGTGGTGCATTTTCTCTAAAAAAAACTTGTCAAAATAAAAAAAATTGGCTGTGAAAAAGTTGAAGCACGTAAAGTGTTAATAAACTTCTTGAATGTGGTTTTGAGCACCTTGAGGGGTGCAGTTTTTAGAATGGTGTTACTTTTGGGTATTTTCTGTCATGTACACCCTTCAAAGTGACTTCAAATGTGATGTGGTCCCTAAAAAAAAATGGTTTTGTAAATTGTGTTGTAAAAATGGGTCATCGCTAGTAAACTTTTAACCCCTATAACTGCCTAACAAAAAAAAAATTGTTTCCAAAATTGTGATTATGTAAGTAAACATGTGGGAAATGTTATTTATAATTTTGTGTGACATATCTCTCTGATTTAAGGGCGTAAAAATTCAAAGTTTGAAAATTGCAAAATTTTCCAAATTTTCGCCATATTTCTGTTTTTTTCATAAATAAACGCAAGTCATATTGAAGAAATTTTACCACTAACATGAAGTACAATATGTCATGAAAAAACAATGTCAGAATCAGCGGGATCCGTTAAAGCGTTCCAGAGTTATGACCACATAAAGTGACAGTGGTCAGAATTGTAAAAAATTGACTTGGTCATTAAGTACCAAATTGGCTTTGTCACTAACGGGTTAAAAGGGACACCACTCTAAAAACTGCACCCCTCAAGGTGCTCCAAGCCATTCAATATGTTTATTAACCCTTCAGGTGCTTCACAGGAGTTTTTGCAATGTGGAAGGAAAAAATTAACTTTTTTTTGACAAAAAATTTTTACTTCAGACTTTGGGTAACAGGAAAAAATGGACCCCAAAATTTGTTGTGTAATTTCTCCTAAGCATACTGTTATGCCCATATGCCATTTTGGGCGTAACGGCAGAGCTCGGTAGAGAAGGAGCGACATTTGACATATGAATGCAAAATTTGCTGGAACAATTGGCAGGCTCCATGTCGCGCTTGGAGAGACTCTGATTTGTCTAAACAGTGAATATTCCCCACAAGTGACACCATTTTGGAAACTAGACCCCTTAAGGAAAGTATTTAGATATGTGTCAAGCACATTGAACCCTCAGGTGCTTCACAGAAGTTTAAAACATTGAGCCGTAAAAATCGAAACTAATTTTCCCCACAAATATGTTTTAGCCCAAAATATAGCATTTTCATGATGGTAGCAGAAGAAATTACACCATACAATTTGTTGTGAAAATTCTCCTGAGTACGCTGGTACCCAATATGAGGGGAAAAAAATACTGTTTGGGATCTCGGAAGGGAAGGAGAGTCATTTGACTTTTTGAATGTAAAATTTCCTGGAATCATTAGCGAACATAATGTCCCATTTGGAGAGCCCCTGGTGTACCTAAACAGTGGAACCACCCCCCCACAAGTGACTCTATTTTGGAAACTAGACCCCTTAAGGAATGTATTTATTTGTGATGAGCATCTTGAACCCCCAGGTGCTTCACAGAAGTTTATAACATTGAGCTGTGAAAATAATAAAATCACATTTTCCCCACAAAAATTTTATTTTAGCCCCAGATATTGCATTTTCATAAGGGTAACAGGAGAAATTTCACCATATAATTTGTAGTACAGTTTTTCCATCATACATGACAGCACTATAAGAGAAGGGATCCACCTTACAAGGACAGGAAACCTGCAGGATAAAAGGGGCGGCTCCTCTCTCCGCATCAATTGGTTTCCTGTCCTCGATGGGGAATCCTCAAGATGAAGATTCTTGAAGAAAGAAGAGGATGCCTGGGCCTGGGTCAGATGGTTACTGGCAGGCACCGGTCTGCTATATCCGTCACCAGGTACCGGTAGTCGCCTCGGGGACCATGTATTCCCATGCCCCCCTGAGCGAGTGCATGGCCACAGCCCGTGAGGCAAATGCCCGGGTGAAATTAGAGCCTCGGAGGCCACATTAGGTGTGCCCTCCCTGATGCCGATATAACCCCTAGAAGTCCATGGAGGCCACTTTCTGTGCTCCCTCCCTGTTGACACCTGGTGGCCATGAAGCCCGTGAGGCACATTGGTGCCTGGGCAGAGGTAAAACTCCTCGGAGGACCCTTTCGGGATCCCTCCCTGTCGAGCACAAGCCGGACACCGTGGACTGCCCTGGGAAACGAGTACCTGCAAACAGTGGTCGTCAGGGCAGCGTTGAGGCTTCCTCCTGAGACCAGGTTCATGGGGGCCGCAGGTATGAGGGGCAGTGGGTGTCATGGCGGCTGATGGCGTGGGAACGCCGCAACAGGTGCTCGGTGATCCGGGCACACACCGGAAGGGAAGCCGCGCAGCTGGGGGCACCTGATAGCTGGATTGGGGACTCATTAAAAGGGAATGGGAAAAACCAGAGAAGAAGTCCCAGATAATCAAATTCCCTGAAAAGGAGGTACCCCTTTGAGAAAGAGACATCCTCATCCTGGGATAGCGCTCCAAAGATTGATGTAGTGATCTCAAAATCGCCAGAAAGTACTCCCTGCTCTTTGAGGATTTAGGTTCCCTGAAAGAACCTCTGACAGAAAGACAGATAATTGTCTTAAAACAGCCTGGGAGGCCTCGGCTGGGGCACTAAGGCCGGCCATCCCGGCTACTTGTGTGGTTAGCTCCCTTAAGATATGAATTAATAACCTGGAGGATCAGCTAGAGCAAAGAGCCCCCAGAGAGACTTTCCTAGAGGCAATAGCAGCCATGAGAACAGCGGCAGTATTCCTAGCTGAGGCTTCAGCAGGATTCAGCAAGGCTAGCAGCAAAATCAGCAGCTTTGGCAAATGTGGGATGCCATGCAGTATGGCTTAAATGCTGGTCAGGGGACACACAGGCAAAGATGTAACTCTGCTCTTTGCCATGTGAGGGAAATTTCCTGTTTTGGACAGGCATTACAATGTGTTCCAAATTATTATGCAAAAAATATTTCCTCATATTTTCTCTAAATTACCTATATGAATTGCAGTCATTGTTATTTTCCAGTCATCTAATATTCTAGTATAATTGCAATGTTTTTGAACAAACTGCCTATGAAAACAGTATATTTTTAAAAACAAGAAACACTCAAAATGCATGTTCCAAATTATTATGCACAGCAGAGTTTTCAACCTTTTTATTTTTATTTTGAACAAAAAAATGGTCAATTGTGAAATTATAAGCATTATCAGCTTATTATAAAATGAAATCAAACAGTTTTCAAGTCAAAACTTTATTCTAGGTGATGTTACATTTGCACATAGGACCCCTTGTTGGAAAGAAGCTTCTGAACTCTCTCGTCCATTGAATTTGTCAGTTTTTGGATGGTTTGTGCTTCAATTGTTTTGCATGTAGACAGAATACCCTCCCAGAGCTGTTGCTTAGATGTGAACTGCCTCCCGCCATCATAGACACTCCTTTTGATGATGCTCCAGAGGTTCTCAATGGGGTTGAGGTCAGGGGAAGATGGTGGCCACACCATAAGTTTGTCCTCTTTTATGCCCATAGCAGCCAGAGATGCAGATGTGTTATTTGCAGCATGAGACGGTGCATTATCATGCATGAAAACGATCTTGCTGCGGAAAGCACGGTTCTTCCTCTTGAACCATGGCAGGAAGTGCTGTTTTAGAAACTCCACATAGATTATGGAGTTCATCTTTACCCCTTCAGGGATCCTAAAGGGGCCGACAATCTCTCTCTCCATGATTCCAGCCCAAAACATTACTCCACCTCCTCCTTGTTGGCGCCTTAGCCATGTTTTCATGGGGTGTCCATCAACCAGCCATCCTCCACTCCATCCATCTGGACCATCGAGCGTTGCACGGCACTCATCGGTGAACAAAACAGTTTGGAAGTCAGTCTTCATGTATCGTTTGGCCCACTGGAGCCGTTTCTGCTTGTGTGCAGTGGATAGAGGTGGTCGACAGGATGGCTTGCGCACAGCTGCAAACCTCTGAAGGACCCTGCATCTTGTTGTTCGGGGGACGTTGGAGGCACCAGCAGCTTCAAAAACTTGTCTGCTGCTATGACAAGGCATTTTTGCAGCTGCTCTTTTAACCTGACGCAATTGCCTGTTGGAAAGAGTCGTCAATTTTTCCTTATCAGCACGCACACGTGTGTGCTGGGAATCAGCTACATACTTCTTGATTGTGCAATGATCACGATGAAGTGTCTTGGCAATGTTGATTGTAGTCATGCCTTGACCTAAATACTCCACAATTTGTTGCTTCTCAGCAGCCGACACATCCTTTTTCTTTCCCATTTTGACAAAAATGTAGGCTGCTTAATAATGTGAAACAGCCTTCTTATGTAGTATTGCATTTGTTTGGACACACCTGCCAAACTAATTTGCACAGGTATCTGCAATTGCTTTCAGTGATATAAAGAGCCCTGACACACATCACCATCAATGAGTATAAATGACAAACAAAAAAATTCTAACCTTATCACTCCTAAACTCTTTTTGCATAATAATTTGGAACACAGTTTAGATGACGTATTAGGAAAAGCCGACAAGAAAAGGAAAAATTTCCCAAAAAACAGCCATTTCAGGCCTTTTTGGCGCTCCTTTCAGAAGGGCCGGAAATCCAGGAGACGGCAATATAAGGATTGAGACAGAAACAACTCTGACAAGCGATCCAGAGGTGGGAGAGGTTTCTACTTCAGCAAGCCCTCCAAAGACACCAAAAAACCCTTCCAGTCGCAGGCCTTCTCAGGTGCACTTCCTAACAGCTTGGGAGAGGATCTCGGCCAGCACCTGGATCCGGCAAATTGTGGGATCAGGTCTGGAGTTAAGGTTCCACCACTGGCTTCCACGAGGATAAATGCAGTCCTCTCAAGAAAGACGGTCTGGAAGGGGAAGCAATCTCACTCCTAGACAAACATGTTCTGGAAGAAATTCCTGTAGAAGTGTAGAGTTTTACTCCCCCCTATTTAAAAAAAAAAAACAACAAAAAAAACACCCCAGATAATTCCTGGATGACAATTATAAATCTGAAAAGACCTCAACAGGTATCTGATAATCCTGTATTCCAAGATGGAGACGATAAGGCCAGCAGTAGAACTCCTCCTTCCTCAGTATTATATAGCAGTCCTGGACCTCAAGAACACTTATCACCACACTCTGATCCGGCAATAAGGCCGCAAATGTCTCAGAGTGTCAGTCCAGATGAGGTCTCAGTGGCGCCACTTTCAATACAGGGCTTTGCCCTTTGGAGTAGCGATAGCCCTCGAGTTTTCACAAGATTATTCGCAGAAGTCACAACGCACCTCAGAGAAAAAGATACTCTGGTGATGCCATATCTGGACAACTTATTGACAGTGGGAAGAAATCTCCCTTAAGGTACTGTCACACTTAGCGATGTACCAGCGATCCCGACCAGCGATATGACGCGTTCAGGATCGCTGGTGCATCGCTAAGTGGTCGCTAGTGAGCTGCCACACAGGCAGATCTCACTAGCGACATCGCTGGGGACGGGGGTCGCTGCTTACCTGTCACACTAGGCGATCCTGCGTCCTCCCGCCCGGCTCCACGCATCGCTCGTCGTCACAGCAGGAAGCGCCGCAGGAAGCTGACGACGAGAAACAGTCCAGCCTGTTCTCGCACGATCAGCGATAACCAGCGGGGGAGCGGGTTGTAGGTAAGTATCACACACAGCGATATCGCTAGCAATATCGCTATAACGTCACAAGTTATAGCGATATTGCTAGTGATATCGCTTAGTGTGACAGGCCCTTCACTGTCAAGAACAAGTCAGAATAGGGGATGAAAGAGAAATAAAAAAGCCAGAAATGACTCTGCGAAGGACCATGTTGGTGTTGGGGTCCCTCACCTCCCGCATACCAGCAGTGAAATGGGCCCAGTTCCACACAAGGGAACTATAAGGGTGTGTGCTGCAGAACAACCTAGAACTTCAGGGACGGTTAGAGCAGAAAGCTCACCCTCCGGGACTCTGTACTCCAGTCACTCAGGTGGTGGTTACAGTTAGTCATCTCTGAGAGGAGTTCCCGGCGCATACACACAGACTCCAAGGTATTCACAAAGGACGCCAGTCCTTGGGGGTGGGGAGTCCACCTAGACACATTATGGCTATAGGTTCCCTGGAGGAAAGAAATCTATCCTCAAACGATTGAGAGCCTCTAACAATCGAAAAAGCGCTAAAGAAATTGTTACCACACTTAAAAGAGGACACCATGTGAGAGTCCTATCGGACAGCCAAGCAGTGGTTGCATAGGTAAACCACCAGGGAAACAAAACCCGTTCTCAGTCCTTGATTCAGATAGTCACCGGCCCTTTTAGGCTGAAGGTGACTGCTCTTGTCAGAGGGCCTCCGCTAAGCAGCTTGAGCCCGGATCATGACTCTGGCAGAACACCAGTTCCTCTCATTATCGGCCCTGCATATCTGAGGTTTAGACAACCTGTAGGCAGACTTTCTGAGCAGGAACCATTTGAGGCAAGGAGAATGGTGCCTAAAAGAGTCAATTTTTTTCAACGGATAGTGCACATGTGCGGAAAAACCCAGTATAGATCTTTCGCCTCAAAATCCTACAGGAAGGTTCAGAAATTCTATTCCCTAAGTCCAGCAGACAGGCTGTTGGCAGTAGACGCCTTCAGGATGGAGTGAACATCAGGTCTCCTGTAGGCCTTCCCTCTAATATGCCTCATACCAGCGGTTCTGAGGAAGATCAGGGAGGACAGAGCCATAGTGATTATGATAAGCTCCCTTTTGGCCGAAAAGGCCATGGTTCTTCTGGTTGAGAGTGATGTCAGTGATAGAGGTCTAGGGCCTTCTAACACAGGGTCCCTTTAATCACCCTCAGAAGTCCGGGCTGCATTTGACAGCCTGGAATTTGAAAGGTCACTACTAGAGAAAAAGGGATTCTCAGAGGGGTTAATATCCACCTTACTCAGTAGCAGAAAACCAGTGACTACAAAAATTTATGGAAGGATAGGGGAAAAAATTCTTAGCTACCTCAGGGACAATACGGGAAGGAGAAGTCCTGATAGTGGCAATACTGGAATTTCTTCAGAAAGGTTTAGAGTTGGGGTTAGCTGTCAGTACCCTCAAAGTATACATCTCAGCCCTATTTAACTGCGATCTGGCAAACAATAAGTGGGTGGCCAGGTTTATCAGGGCCTGTCCTAGAACTGACCCTGTCTCGTCCCCTACTCCTCATCCTTGGGATCTAAATTTAGTCCTATCATCTCTGACAAAGAGACCGCTTGAACCACTGAACACAACATCAGATAAAGATTCTAACAGCCTTATTAAGGGCGCTTACATTGGCCCGTATGTTGAGGATTTACTCACATTATCAACAGACCCTCCCTACACTCAGGCCATGGGTGATAAAGTTGTGTTAATACTAGATCCAGCATACCTTCCCAAGGTGGTATCAAAATTCCATAGGGTACCAGAAGGAAGAGAGGCTTCATTGCCTAGATGTGAGGAGATGTCTCCAGCAGTATTTAGAAGTAACGAGACCTTGGAGAAAACAGAGGGCCTTATTTGTCTCATTCCAAGAGACATGGAAGGGCCTTAAAAAGCCTCAAAACAGACTATAGCTAGATGAGTGAGAGAGGCCATTATGCCAGCATATAGCAGTACAGGCAGGGCTAGTCCAGTAGGTATAAAAGCCCACTCCTGGACGGAGAGAGCAGAAGCTCTCATTGACCAAATCTGTAAGGCGGCCACTTGGTCCGCTCCGTCTACCTTTGTCAAACTTTATAGGTTAGACCTATTTGCTACCTCTGATCTCACATTCGGGAGAAGAGTGTTGCAAGCAGTGATCCCTCCCTAAGAGAATACAAATCTCTAACTCTCTCGTGGTGCCGTCATGTATGATGGAAAAACACGGGTATTACATACCTGGTAATGTGTTTTTTCATGAGACATGACGGCACCCTTATATTCCCTCCCTATTGATCACATCATTAGTGGGATGCATTATTAACATTATACACTCCCTTGGGTGTTGGAAATTTGATGGTATAAAGGATGTGTTATTTATATGTACACTAACCTGCAGAGTTCCTCTCGTGCTCTGTAAAACAACTGATGCAGAGAGAGGAGCCGCCCTTTTATCTTGAAGGTTTCCTGTCCTTGTTGGGCGGATCCCCTCTCTCGTGGTGCCGTCATGTGTCATGAAAAAACACATTACCAGGTATGTAATACCCATATTTCTCCTGAGTACACCGATACCTCATATGTGAGGGACTACTACTCTTGAGGCACAGTGCAAAGCACAGAAGGGAAGAGGCGCTATATTGGAGTTCAGATTTTGTTACTATGGTTTGAGGGTGCCATGTCACATTGGCAGAGCCCCTGAGGTGCCAGAACAACAGAAACCCCCTATATGTGAACTTATTTTGCAAACCACATTCCCCAATGAATTTATCTAGGGGTGCAGTAATCATATTGACACCACATGTGGCTCACAGAATTTTATACCACTGAGCGGTGAAGAAAGAATAAATTACATTTTTACAATTAAAATGTTGTTGAATCCCCAAGTTTTTAGTCTTTCAAGGGCTAATAGGATTTTTTTTTTACAACAAACTGAGGTCCATTTTTTCCTGAATGCGCCAATACCCTACATGTAATTGGGAAATATTTTTCAGGCACAGTGCAAAGCTCAGAAGGCAAGGAGCGCCAGATTTTACTGTTATGGCTTGTGGGTGCCATGACCAACTGGTTTCTCTCCTGTTGAAGAAGTCCTGCACGATCTCTAAACGCATTGACCCTGTAAACCTGTTTTATTAATAAATTTTTATCCGTTGAAAACCACTGTTTTCATCATCAGCAGCGAAGAAATGACATCTCCCTCCCGATCGTTTGACCTACTGGGAGAGTCCATGAGGTGCCAGAAAAGTAGAACCCTCATAAGTAACCCCAATTTACAAACTACACCTCTCAATGAATTCATCTAGGGGTGCAGTCATCATATTGACACCATGGATGTGTCACAATTTTATACCATTGGTCTGTGAAGAAAAAATAACTACTGTACATTCTTACCACCAAAATTTTCTTTTAAATCCAGATTTTACATTGTCACACAAGCAGTGGGTAAAAATGGCACCATAATTTGTCCCACAATTTCTACTTAATGTGGCAATACCCCATATGTGGCTGTGTTATGAATGAGTCACCGTAGGAGGCAAAAACAGAAATACTAGCTAAGTCCAGAATACCAGAGAAGTTGGCAGCTATCGGATTGCAGACCCCTGAACCTAACAACAACAACTAGCAGTAGCCGTGGGGGGTTCCTACGGTGCCCTAGACCCCTCGATCACAGCCGGAGAACTACATAGCCTAAAGACAGAAAGGGAAATCTAAACTGCCCCAGAGCAGACCCCAAAGCAATAGGCAGCCCCTAACATATAATGACGGTGAAGCAAGATGAAAAAACACTCACACAGATAGAAAGATAGGCTGAACAAATGATGGGGCCCAAGCTAACTAAATAGGACAGAATAGAAAAGCTGCTGTCTGCAATCCGCCAAAACCCTCTCAAAAACAAGAGCCAACAGACTGATAGGGAAAAAAGCCCTGAAGACGCTAGGCTTCAAAAAAGACTATATCAGTACTCAGGTATTATCTGAAGACAGAGCAAAAAGGAATTCAGCTCACCCAGCAGGGAAAGGCAGAAATCCAGAAAAACAAGGCAAAACAAAACCAAAACACAAATGCAAAAAGTAGAGCAGAAAACTTAGCTTTTGAGGAGCAGGAATCAGACTGGTCTCCAAGAATCCCTCAGAGTAATCACCCGCAAGGCAGAAGGGCATCGGCTGCCTTATATCCAGTCAGCAATCCCAGTCACCCAGTAATCATCATTCTGCTCAGGTGCTTTGTAATCAGCCTCACTACCTTCCTTCACCAGAAGAGGGAGTTCATCAGACCTCAATGGTGAAGGGGAAAATGAACTCACAACAGTACCTCTCCCTTGAGGAGGGGTCACCGAACCCTCATCCACGTCACCAGGGCGATCAGGGTGAGCCCGATGAAAGGCACACACCAATCTTTTGGCATGAATATCAGAGGCAGAGACCCAGGAATTATCCTCCTGACCATAACCCTTCCACTTAACCAAATACTGGAGTCTCCGTCTAGCCAGATGGGAATCCAGTATCTTCTCTACCTCATATTCCATGTTACCTTCAACTAATACAGGGTCCGGAGGTGCCACCCCAGGAACAACTGGTTCAACAAACCTCTTCAACAAGGACTTATGAAACACATTATGAATTTTAAATGTGACAGAAAGAACCAACCGAAAAGAGACCGGATTAATAATCTCCAAAATCTTGTAAGGTCCAATAAATCTAGGCTTAAACTTAGGAGAAGCCACCTTCATAGCGATATTTTTTGATGATAACCAAACCATATCACCAACCTTAAACTGGGGACCAATGGTCCTATGTCGGTTGGAAAACCGCTGGGCCTTTTCCTGGGAGAGAGATAACTTATCCACCACTTGGTCCCAAATCTGGTGCATTCTCTCCACCACAGTGTCAACACCTGGGCAGGCAGAAGGCTCCACCTGCCCTGAAGAAAATCGAGGATGAAACCCAAAGTTACAAAAAAAAGGTGACATCAAAGTGGCAGAACTAGCTCTATTATTTAAAGCAAATTCGGCCAAGGGCAAAAATGAAACCCAATCATCCTGATCGGCGGAAATAAAACATCTCAAATACGACTCCAAAGTCTGGTTTGTTCTCTCCGTCTGCCCATTGGTCTGAGGGTGAAAAGCAGAGGAGAAGGACAACTGAATTCCCAGCTTGGACAGAAAGTCCTCCAAAATCTAGACACAAATTGAACTCCTCTGTCAGATACAATGTTCTCAGGAATCCCGTGCAAGCGAACCACCTGTTGCAAAAACAGAGGCACCAACTCAGAGGAAGATGGCAACTTTGGGAGTGGTACAAGATGAATCATCTTAGAGAACCTATCACAAATCACCCAAATAACAGTCATTCTCTGAGAGACAGGCATATCAGAGATGAAATCCATTGAAATATGGGTCCATGGCCTCCTGGGGACCGGCAAAGGCATCAACAACCCACTAGAGCGAGAACATGGTTTAGACCGGGAGCAAGTCCCACAGGACTGCACAAAATTCCTGACATCACGAGACAAGGCGGGCCACCAAAAAGACCGACTCACCAGATCTCTACTACCAAAAATACCTGGATGACCAGCCAATGCAGAGCAAAGAACTTCAGACATCACTCTCTTCCTCCACTGGTCAGGAACATACAACTTTCCACTGGGACAACGCTCAGGTTTGTCCTCCTGGAACTCTTCCAGAGCACGTCTCTAATTGGACGAGATGGCAGAAAGAACTACCCCATCGCCTAAGATGGTAGCAGGCTTGGTCACCACAGGAGAATCAGCAAAGAAGCTCCTAGAGAGGGCGTCTGCCTTGACATTCTTAGTGCCAGGAAGAAAAGAGACCACAAAATCAAAGCGTGTAAAAAACAAGGCCCTACTAGCCTGTCTAGGGTTCAAGCGTTTGGCCGACTCCAGGTAAATCAAATTCTTGTGGTCAGTGAGGACCACGACTTGGTGTTTAGCTCCCTCCAACCAATGTCTCCACTCCTCAAATGCCCATTTCATGGCTAACAGTTCCCGATTCCCCACATCATAGTTACGTTCAGATGGAGAGAACTTTCGGGAAAAGAAAGCACAGGGATTCATTTTAGATGTTACAGGATCCTTTTGGGACAAAGCAGCTCCTGCACCAATCTCAGAAGCGTCCACCTCTACCTGGAACGGGAGTGAGACATCAGGTTGCCGCAAAACCAGGGCAGAAGTGAATCTTCGCTTCAGCTCCTGAAAGGAAGAAACAGCCTCCGGAGACCAATTCAACACATCAACACCCTTTTTAGTCAGATCAGTCAATGGCTTGGCAATACTAGAAAATTTTGCTATAAATTTCCGATAAAAATTAGCAAAACCCAAAAACTTCTGGAGGGCCTTCAAAGAAGTGGGCTAAACCCAATCATAAATGGCCTGTACCTTGGCCGGGTCCATTTCAATAGTTGACGGAGACAAAATAAATCCCAAAAATGAAATCCTCTGTACCCCAAAAAGGCATTTCGATCCTTTGACATACAGGGAATTCTCCCTCAAGATCCGGAACACAGTCCGAACATGTTCCACATGAGAATCCCAATCCTTGGAGAAGATCAAAATATCATCCAGATAGATAATCAAAAATTTATCCACAAAGTCTCGGAAAATGTCGTTCATGAAGCACTGGAAGACAGAAGGGGCATTAGTGAGCCCAAAAGGCATCACCAGGTACTCAAAATGTCCCTCCGGAGTATTAAACGCCGTCTTCCATTCATCCCCATGCTTAATGCCGATAAGATTATACGCCCCCCTGAGGTCAAGCTTGGCAAACCAGCAAGCACCTTTAACTCTGGAGAATAGACCTGAAATCAGGGGTAACGGATACTGATATTTAATAGTAATTTTGTAGAGGGCGCGATAATCAATACATGAACCTAACAACAACAACTAGCAGTAGCCGTGGGGGGTTCCTACGGTGCCCCAGACCCCTCGATCACAGCCAGAGAACTACATAGCCTAAAGACAGAAAGGGAAATCTAAACTGCCCCAGAGCAGACCCCAAAGCAATAGGCAGCCCCCAACATATAATGACGGTGAAGCAAGATGAAATAACACTCACACAGATAGAAAGATAGGCTGAGCAAATGATGGGGCCCAAGCTAACTAAATAGGACAGAATAGAAAAGCTGCTGTCTGCAATCCGCCAAAACCCTCTCAAAAACAAGAGCCAACAGACTGATAGGGAAAAAAGCCCTGAAGACGCTAGGCTTCAAAAAAGACTATATCAGTACTCAGGTATTATCTGAAGACAGAGCAAAAAGGAATTCAGCTCACCCAGCAGGGAAAGGCAGAAATCCAGAAAAACAAGGCAAAACAAAACTAAAACACAAATGCAAAAAATAGAGCAGAAAACTTAGCTTTTGAGGAGCAGGAATCAGACTGGTCTCCAAGAATCCCTCAGAGTAATCACCCGCAAGGCAGAAGGGCGTTGGCTGCCTTATATCCAGTGAGCAATCCCAGTCACCCAGTAATCATCATTCTGCTCAGGTGCTTTGTAATCAGCCTGACTACCTTCCTTCACCAGAAGAGGGAGTTCATCAGACCTCAATGGTGAAGGGGAAAATGAGCTCACAACATGGCTGTACAGTACTACTTAGTCATACGGAAAGACTTGGGAGGAATGGAGAGTAGTGATGAGCGAAATATGCTTGTTACTCGAGATTTACGAGCATGCTCGGGTGTTCTCAGAGTAGCTTGGGCATGCTCGGAGATTTAGTTTGTGTCGACGCAGCTGCATGATTTGCAACTGCTAGACAGCCTGAATACATGTCGGGATTTCCTAACAAACAAACAATCCCCACATGTATTCAAGCTGTCTAGCAGCCGAGGAGCATTGATGTTCTCCCGGGGCTCCCACGATCTCTCTTCAGGACCGAACCCTTTCCAATCAATCAGGAAAAAGGTCCTCCCCCTGACTGTCTTCATGGCCAGAATATCTTTTACATATATATCCTCAGAAGTGCTTGGTTAGGGGGAGCGAGAAGGAGATGAATGGAAGCAATTAAACACCGCAGGTTTGAGGAGTGGCACATGGAAAGCATTGGGGATCCGCAGCGAGGCAGGCAATTTCAATTTGTTGGCCACGTCATTGATGCGACTTAAGATTTCAAAGGGACCAATGTAGCGTGGACCTAGCTTATGAGAGGGGATCTTAAGTCTGATATAACGTGAGGATAGCCAGACCTTATTGCCCGGAAGATATGGAGGGGCGTCCAGGCATTTCTTGTCGGCGTACCTCTTCATCCTGCTGCTAGCTTTCTCAAGAGCCTCTTTAGTCTCTTCCCAAATTTTAGAGAATTCCAAGGACAGGGAGTCCGCTGCTGCTACACCCGAGGCGGGGGAAACAGGAAGAGGGATGCCGGGATGCTGCCCAAAGACCACAAAAAAGGGAGACTTGGAAGAGGATTCACTGGGGTGATTGTTATAGGTGAATTCTGCCCATGGGAGAAGAGAGACCCAAACATTCTGGTGAGCATAGGAGAACTGCCGAAGGTAGGATGTTAGAGTTTGATTGACTCACTTCAATTGACCATTGGACTGCGGATGATAGACTCAGGAGAAATCCAGGGTTACCTTCATTAATCCGCAGAGCGCTCTCTCAAAAACGGGAGGTGAATTGGACCCCTCGGTCCAACACGATATGCTGTGGGAATCCGTGAAGTCGGAAAACATGGTGCAAGAAAATCTTCGCCAGCTTGGGGGCAGCAGGCAGTCCCTGCAATGGAACTAAGTGGGCCATCTTGGAAAATCGATCCATGACCACCAAGATAACGGTACAGTTCGAGGAAAGAGGTAAAATAGTGACAAAAGTCCATAGCAATATGGCTCCAAGGAACTTAAGGCGCAGGCAGCGGATGCAGAAGTCCAGAAGGTAGCTACCTAGGGATCTTGTTTCTGGCACAGGATGAGAGCGGGTCTTCTTGGCTCCGGCATGTCCAGCAATCTTGGAGGAATGTCCCCAACGCAAGTCTCTCACCCTGTCGCAGTCCAACACAAAGGTTTTGCCAGGTGATGGGGTGATTATGTTTAGAGGAGCCACTGTGACAATCCTAGCCGGATCGATGATATGTGCTGACTTCACCTCTACGTCAACTGGCTGGAAAGACTTTGATAGGGCATCAGCTTTGATGTTCTTATTACCAGGTCGAAAGTGAAGCTCAAAGTCAAAACATCCAAAGAACAAGGACCACCTGGCTTGCCGAGGGTTGAGCCTTTGGCCTAACTGAACGTAGGCCAAATTCTTGTGGTCGGTAAATATGACAAAACGATGAACAGCCCCTTCAAGAAGGTAACGCCTTTCCTCTAAAGCCAATTTTATGGCCAGTAGTTCTCAGTCCCCAATGGAATAATTGTGTTCGGGGGAGGAGAAGGCTTTAGAGAAGAATCCGCAGGTGACCAACCGCCCGGAAGTGGATTTTTGCAAAAGGACTGCTCCTGCTGTAACAGATGATGTGTCGACCTCAAGGATAAATGGCTTATTGGCGTCTGGTCGGTGGAGCACAGAGGCCGTAGCAAATTCTTGTTTCAGAGTCTAGAAGGCGTTCTCAGCCTCCGAAGACTAGAGATTGGGGTTGACCCCCTTGCGAACAAGGGCAGAAATTGGTTTAGTCAAGGAGGAGGAATGAGGGATAAATTGCCTATAATAGTTGGCAAAGCCAAGAAAGTGCTGGATTACCTTCACTCCAAGGAGACATGGCCAGTTGAGGACAGCGGATACTTTCTCGGGATCCATCTTCAGACTGGACTTGGAGACAATATAACCAAGGAAAGGCAAAGAGGACTGCTCGAAGACGGAGTACTGATATGAGCAAGGAGATACCCAGAAACAGAGAAGTATGGGAGGAAAGCGGGACCAGAAGGACCTGGGGCTGGCAGGAGCTAGATGCTGCAAGAGAGGAAAATGGGAACAAAATGAGAGCGGTATAAGGAGATGGACACACGGCTGAGAGAACACAGGAGGCCAATGGAATATAGGAACAGAAGGACAGTGGCGGATACAGGGCAGGCAGGCACAGGGGAGACACAGGAGAGGCAGGCATGGCAGAGACACAGGAGAGGCAGGCATGGCAGAGACACAGGAGAGGCAGGTAAGGCAGAGACACAGGGCAGGCAGAGACACAGGCAGGCAAGGCCGAGACAGGGCAAACAGGCAAGGCAGAGACACAGGACCTGAGGACGAGGAAGGATGCCAGGCAAAAGATGCTAGCGCCACCTCGTTGATATTTTTTCTTTTATTTTGACCTACATATCATTTTTTGGTGGCTTCTTATTCCAATATCAGGGAGGTCGTTTGTGCAAAGATAGTTGAATTTCATGGTCTACTGGTTTGTGCTCTGAGGTCTGTTAGATTGTGAACTGTTTTTGTCTTGGTAAACCAATTTTTCTACATAAAATATCCATAGAAATTGCAATATATCTAGAAATTTAAAAATATAATTAAGGATGCTAAATTAAATAATTGTTTTTTTTTCTTGGTAGATGACTGTACCTGGAGATCAGAGGGACATCAGACATCTTCAGTTCTTAAATCAGATGACCTTGATATCACACAAGATACAACTGAAGTGAATGCCATTACTCCAGCTATTTCATCATCCCTTCACAGCAAAGATCTATCATCTGATCCTTTTAAACAAGACTTATCTCCTAATTTTTAAAAAAATATTCAGAAAACTATAAGCCACAAAAGAGGCGTAAAAAATCAAATTGCTCTTACAAAAAAGAAGCCATTTTCAAATTCAAAGAATGAAAAATGTTTTTCCCATAAAAGTCACACACAGGGGAGAAACCTTTTTTTGTGTTTAGAATGTGGGAAATGTTTTGTAAGGAAGACACAGCTTATTAGACACCAGAGAATTCACACAGGAGAGAAACCCTTTTCATGTTCAGAATGTGGGAAATGTTTTACTCAGAGATCATCTTTAGATCGCCATCAGGGAACTCACACAGCGGAGAAACCTTTTTCATGCTCAGAATGTGGGAAATGCGTTACAAGAAAATCACATCTTGTTTTTCACCGGAGAACTCACACAGGAGAGAAACCATATTCATGCTCAGAATGTGAGAAATGTTTTACACAAAAATCAACTCTTGTGAAACATCAGAAAAATCACACAGGGGAGAAATTTTTTTCATGCTCTGAATGTGAGAAATCTTATAATCAGAGATCACATCTTGTTGTTCACCAGAGAACTCACACAGGGGAAAAACCATATTCATGTTCAGAATGTGGGAAATGTTTTACACAAAAATCAACTCTTGTGAAACATCAGAAAAATCACACAGGGGAGAAACTTTTTTCATGTTCAGAATGTGAGAAATCTTATAATCAGAGATCAAATTTAGTTATACATCGGAGAACTCACACAGAGGAGAAACCTTTTTCATGTTCAGAATGTGGGAAATGTTTTTTAAATAAATCAAATCTTTTTACACATCAGAAAAATCACACAGGGGAGAAACCTTTTTCATGTTCAGAATGTGGGAAATGTTTTTCAAAGAAATCAAATCTTTTTACACATCAGAGATCTCACACAGGGGAGAAACCTGTTTCTTGTTCAGAATGTGGGAAATCTTTTTCAATAAATCATATCTTGCGGCACATCAGAAAATTCACACAGGAGATAAGCCATTTTCATGTGCAACATGTGGGAAATGCTTTATTCAAAAATCAATTCTTGTGACACATCAGAAAACTCACACAGCGGAGAAACCTTTTTCATGTTCAGAATGTGGGAAATCTTTTTCAAGTAAATCATATCTTGCCGCACATCAGAGAACTCACACCGGAGAGAAGCCCTTTTCATGTTCAGAATGTGGGAAATGTTTTACTCGGAGATCATCTTTAGATCGCCATCAGGGAACTCACACAGGGAAATCAGTTCTTGTGACACATCAGAAAATTCACACAGGGGAGAAGCCATTTTCATGTGCAACATGTGGGAAATGCTTTATTCAGAAATCAAATCTTGTGACACATGAGGATACTCACATAGGGTAGAGAAACCTTTTTCATGTTCAGAATGTGGGAAATGTTTTGCAGCTCAAACAAGTCTTGTTAAACATCAGAAACTTCACAAATGAGAGAATCTCACATTTTGAATATGGAACACTTTAACCAGAAATCATAGTTATTCACCAGAGAAATCACACAGGATCATTGATCAAAATGCAGGAAATGTTGGGCAAATAAGTCAAGTCTTGTTAAACACCAGAGAACTCACACATGGGAGAAGCCATTTTCATATTCAGAATGCGGGAAATGTTTTATTCACAAATGGCATCTTCTTGAACATTAAAAATCTCACACAGGGAGAAGACATAATCACACCTAAAAGGTAATAAATGTTTGACTTAACAGTCATATTTTATTGACCATTAAAAAAACCTCAAACTGGAAAAAACAATATATACGGCTCAAAAAAATAAAGGGAGCACTATTCCATTTGCAACAGGCTTTGTGTTCCTTTTATTTCTTTGAGCAATATATTTTGACAAACAGCACAAGAAAACACATAACAGACAGTCATAGTAATGACAAATAAGTAAGGGAGAAAGGGATTGTAATTTAAAACTCAGATGCAGTTACTAATAGATATGTTACCTAAAAAGCAAATCAAATGCAACATTCCATCTGCACTGAAATAGTTCAGGTATATATTTATATATTCACTATGTGGACAAGAGTATTGAAAAATTCGCTCCTCAAGAAATTACCCTACATTTCCTCCTCACTCACTTAACTCCCAATCTCAATTATCTGTCTTTCATTACAGTTTCATATAATCCATAATCTGCGTGTGTGAACAACGTCTTTATCTTTTCAATATTACAATAATGAACATGTTCATATTGTAAATTGCTATTTACATCTATAATCCATTCCTTCTTGGTAGGAACATCTTGTGTGATCTATTTTTTTATGTAAATTTCCATGTTAGAGAAGGGAATCAGTTCCCAACTTATCCCCCAATACACACATTATTGGGACTAAGGGGAATTTTGCTTTTAAACACTTATTCCCTTGTCTCAATAACCTGACACCCACAAATTTACACTTTATAACAAAACAATTACATATAATACGTGTCCACCAACATAATCTGACATTTCAGAAACTCAGGGTCCTTTGTTACCCACCTTTGGCAATACCTCAAGCGTTTAATAATTGCCAAATTACCGTATATACTCGAGTATAAGCCAAGGCCCCTAATTTTGTTATACAAGGGAAGCAGGGTGCACCACGCTCTCAGGCATAACCACATTATATTCAAACCTATATCACAAAGGGGTGATGCAGAATGCACTGAAAAATGCTACAATATAAAGAAAAACAAGAAAAGGTCCATGCATAGAGAGCGCACACCCAGATAGTTAAAGAATAGACATAATTTATATAAAGACAAAAAACACCCACAACTAAAAACATTTAAAAGGCAAACACATGAAACCACATCCCTGATGATCCCATAATACAATACATCACTATGCAATAGAACAAGCAAATGAAATCATCCCTGAGAGTACACCATATACAATGATACCATATGGATCAAACCATAATCGAATCTGGGCTTCCCAAGAGTCGCTAGAGAGAACCCCTATTCCAAACAATAATGAGCCTGTTAAAAAAGTTTAACCATCTAGCATAAATATCCCAAAATATGTAAAGGAAGAATGTAGTTCTAATGGGACATGTGGTGAAAATACAGGAAAGGGAGATGTCAGCATAAAGTATGCATAAAGTGTAAGGGGAGGCAGGAGATCCAAAATAGTAAAATAAGAGAGATGTAGCAGTCACCATATAAGGCTGTCCATCACAAAGCATCAGGGTTATTCATATCAAAAGGAGGGTACTCCATGGACCAAGAATGATGTGGGAAGCCCCACGCGTATCGCTGCCAACTGCAGGATCATCGAGGATGTGGTTTCATGTGTTTGCATTTTAAACGTTTTTAATTGTGGGTGTTTTTTGTCTTCAAATAAATTTTGTCTATTATTTAACTATTTGGGTGTGCGCTCTCTATGCATGGATTTTTTCTTGTTTTTCTTTAAATTGAGGCCCCTAATTTTGTCACAAAAAACTGGGAAAACTTATTGACTCGAGTATAAGCCTAGGATGGAAAATGCAGCAGCTACTGGTAAATTTAAAAAATAAAAATAGATACCAATAAAAGTAAAACTAATTGAGACATCAGTACATTAAATGTTTTTGAATATCCATATTGAATCATGAGCCCCTATATAATGCTCGATACAGTTCATGATGGCCCCATAAGATGCTCCATACAAAATATGCCCCATATAATGCTGCACAAAAGTTAATAATGGCCCCATAAGATGCTCCATAGAATAATATGCCACATAAGATGCTGCATAAAGGTTATGGCCCCATAAGATGCCTCATAGAATAGGCCCCATATGCTGCTCCATAAAGGTTATGGACCCATAAGATGCTCCATAAAGGTTATGGCCCCATAAGATACCCCATAAAGGCTATGGCCCCATAAAATGCTACACAAAGGTTATGGCCCCATAAGATGCCCCATAAAGGTTATGACCCCATAAGATGCTCCATAGAATAGTCCCCGTATGCTGCCTCTGCGAATGAAAAAAAAAATTACCACTTGTCGTTGGGGGCCAGGTGCGCTATGGGGGCCAGGTTCCGGTGTCACCGCTGGCTCAGAGCACCGGCACCTGCGATATTCACCTGGGAGAAGCAGGGGCTGCAGAGACCGTGCCAGGAGGGGGTGAGTATGATCTGACACCCGTGCTCCCCCGCCGACCCCCTGGTATATGACTCGAGTATAAGCCAAGAGGGGCACTTTCAGACTTAAAAAATGGGCTGAAATTATCAGCTTATACTCAAGTATATACGGTATTTGCTTTTAGAAAGCAGAGATACTTGTCTGGATATTCTAGAGAACTGATCTTCTTTCATTGGTGTTACTTCTTTCTCCATTTACTTTTTGTTGGAGAAGTCGGCCAGGCATGTTTTCTTGTTATGGCATTATAAAGCCTGGATACAATTCTCTTATTACTGCAATTTCTCACTAACAAAGTTATAACTGATAGTTTATTTTTACAAAAATATGTCCCTTTTTCTCTCTAAAAGGCTTGACATAATTTCACCCTTAACCAGTGAACATTTTCTAGATTGAATAAGAACTCAACTCCTCTATCGTCCTTATCCTTTTATTCCGTAACAACTTAGAAGATAACAAACAGAAAAAAGCGGCTTTGTTGAAGCGCTTCTGAATGAACGCTGGACACACAAAAAGGATACACAAAAGGATGTGGGCAACAAAGAAAGGATTTACAAAAGACAATAAATTAAATCCTTTATAATCAGATAGCTGCTACCATAAGCCGGTTGTTGGTAAGGAGAAAACGGAAATATATTAACCCTTTAACATCCAATGATGGGCTATGCCCGTCATTGGACATCTCCCCAGCTTTGATGTGGGCTCCAGGGGTGAGCCCGCATCAAAGCCGGGACATGTCAGCTGTTTTGAACACGTCCCTGCAGTAGGCGCAGGTGGAATCACGATCCACCTGTGCCTATTAACTAAACGCCACTGTCAAACGCTGACAGCGGCATTTAACATAAGCGGCCGTCACGTGATCGGGGGGTCAGGTCAGCGATGCATTGGCATAACAACCAGAGGTCTCCTGGAGACCTCTATGGTTGTTGATGCCGCGTTGCTATGAGTGCTACCTGGTGGTCAGCGCTCATAGCAATGCAGTAATTCAGCAGACCCAATCAAGTATGGGATGCTTCTAGCCTCCCATGGAGGCTATTGAAGCATGCAAAAATTAAAAAAAAAATGCTTGAAAAAAATCTGAAAAAAATATAAAAGTTTAAATCACCCCCCTTTCGCCCCATTCATTATAAAACAATTTTTAAAAAATCACACATACACATATTTGGTGTTGCCGGGTTCAGAATCACCCGATCTATCAATAAAAAAAAAGGATTAACCTGATCGCTAAATGGCGTAGCGAGAAAAAAAATCAAAATGCCAGATTTACGTTTTTTTGGTCGCTGTGACATTGCATTAAAATGCAAAAATGGGCAATAAAAAGAATTTATCTTCACAAAAGTGGTATCATTAAAAACGTCAGCTCGGTGCGCAAAAAATAAGCTTTCACCCAACCCCAGATCATGAAAAATGCTGACGCTACCGGTCTCGGAAGATGGCGCAATTTTTTTTTTTAAAAAAAGAACCTAGACATGTTTGGTGTCTATGAACTCGTAATGACCTGGAGAATCATAATGGCAGGTCAGTTTTAGCATTTAGTGAACCTAGCAAAAAAGCCAAGGAAAAAACAAGTGTGGGATTGCACTTTTATTGCAATTTCACCGCACTTGGAATTTTTTTCTAGTTTTTTAGCACACAACATGCTAAAACCAATGGTGTCATTTAAAAGTACAACTCATCTCGCAAAAAACAAGCCCTAACATGGCCATATTGACTGAAAAATAAAAAAGTTATGGCTCTGGAAAGAAGGGGAGGGAAAAATGAAAATGCAAAACCAAAAATACCCCTGGTCGATAAGGGGTTAATAAGAGAGCCATCTCTCAAAACAAGAGTCAACTATTGGTTTGCAATCTGATCTGCATACCCATAGTCCATTCCTGCTTTGTCGGCTGGCGCTCCTGTTTTTTGTTTCAGTTTTGTAATTCTCCAACAACTGATATTATATATAACTTTTGCAATCTAAAGTTCAAATTCTCTCTATTTAAGATATGTTCTAAAAAGTGCAAACAGGATCTTGGGGTGCATTAAAAGAGGTCTGGATACACATGATGAGAGCATTATACTGCCTCTGTACAAATCTCGGGTTAGACCGCACACGGAGTTCTGTGTACAGTTTTGGGCACCGGTGCTCAGGAAGGATATAATGAAACTAGCGCGATTACAAAGAAGGGCAACAAAATTAATAATTGGATGGGGGAACTACAATACCCAGAGAGATTAGCAAAATTAGGATTATTTAGTCTAGAAAAAAGACGACTGAGGGGCGAACTAATAACTATGTATAAGTATATAAGTGGACAATACAAATATCTCTCTGAGGATCTGTTTATACCAAGGAATGTGATGGTCACAAGGAGGCATTCTCTGCGTCTGGAGGAGAGAAGGTTTTTCCATCAACATAGAAGAGAATTGTTTACTGTTAGGGCAGTGAGAATCTGGAATTCCTTGCCTGAGGAGGTGGTGATGGCGAACTCAGTCGAGGGGTTCAAGAGAGGCTTGGATGTCTTCCTGGAGCGTAACAATATTGTATCTTACAGTTATTAGGTTCTTTAGAAGGACGTAGATCTGGGCATTTATTCTGATGTAATATACAGTCATGGCCAAAAGTTTTGAGAATGACACAAATATATTTTCACATGATCTGCTGGCCTCTGGTTTTTATGTGTGTTTGTCAGATGTTTTTATCACATACAGAAATATAATTGCAATCATATTATGAGTAGCAAAAGGTTATATTGACAGTTAGAATGAGTTAATGCAGCAAGTCAATATTTGCAGTGTTGACCCTTCTTCAGGACCTCAGCAATTCTCCCTGGCATGCTCTCAATCAACTTCTGGATCAAATCCTGACTGATAGCAGTCCATTCTTGCAAAATCAATGCTTTTATTTTGTCTGAATTTGAAGGTTTTTGTTTGTCCACCCGTCTCTTGATGATTGACCACAAGTTCTCAATGGGATTAAGATCTGGGGAGTTTCCAGGCTATGGTCCCAAAATCTCTATGTTTTGTTCCCTGAGCCATTTAGTTATCACCTTTGCTTTATGGCAAGGTGCTCCATCATGTTGATAAAGGCATTGTTGATCGCCAAACTGTTCTTGGACGGTAGGGAGAAGTTGCTCTTGGAGGACATTCTGGTACCATTCTTTATTCATGGCTGTGTTTTTAGGCAAGACTGAGAGAGAGCCCATTCCCTTGGCTGAGAAGCAACCCCACACATGAATGGTTTCAGGATGCTTGACAGTTGGCATGAGACAAGACTGGTGGTAGCGCTCACCTGGTCTTCTCCGAATAAGCCATTTTCCAGATGTCCCAAACAATCGGAAAGGGGATTCAACAGAGAAAATGACTTTACACAAGTCCTCAGCAGTCCACTCCCTGTACCTCTTGCAGAATATCAGTCTGTCCATGATGTTTTTCCTGGAGAGAAGTGGCTTCTTTGCTGCCCTCCTTGAGACCAGGCCTTGCTCCAAGAGTCTCCGCCTCACAGTGTGTGCAGATGCACTCACACCTGCCTGCTGCCATTCCTGAGCAAGCTCTGCACTGCTGGTAGCCCGATCCCGCAACTGAAACACTTTTAAGAGACGGTCCTGGCGCTTGCTGGTCTTTTTTGGGCGCCCTGGAGCCTTTTTGGCAACAAGGGAACCTCTCTCCTTGAAGTTCTTGATGATGCGATAGATTGTTGACTGAGGTGCAATCTTTCTAGCTGCGATACTCTTCCCTGTTAGGCCATTTTTGTGCAGTGCAATGATGACTGCACGTGTTTCTTTAGAGATAACCATGGTTAACAGAAGAGAAACAATGATGCCAGGCACCAGCCTCCTTTTAAAGTGTCCAGTGGTGTCATTCTTACTTAATCATGACAGATTGATCTCCAGCCCTGTCCTCATCAACACCCACACCTGTGTTAATGGAGCAATCACTGAAACGATGTTAGCTGGTCCTTTTAAGGCAGGGCTGCAATGATGTTGAAATGTGTTTTGGGGGATAAAGTTAATTTTCTAGGCAAATATTGACTTTGCAAGTAATTGCTGTTAAGCTGATCACTCTTTATAACATTCTGGAGTATATGCAAATTGCCATTAGAAAAAATAAAGCAGTAGACTTTGTAAAAATTAATATTTGTGTCATTCTCAAAACTTTTGGCCATGACTGTAGGCTGAACTGGATGGACAAATGTCTTTTTTCAGCCTTGCTAACTATGTTATAAGGCATGGAATTTGATGAGTCGCCCATTTCATCCAAACCTGCTGATTCATAAGTTTCCAAGTTCCCAGTTATGAAGCCAAGAAATAGACAAATACATTCAGAATTCCCAATCCTCCCTTTTTATTTCTTGACTTTTAGAAATAATGTCCTCAACCTCGGCTCTCTACTTCTCAAAACAAGGTCCGTCAACATATTTTCTGATTTTGTTTTTTTTCTTTTTAGTATCCAAATTGGGATATTAGTCCCCATGGTCCTATAGTAATGGCTTTTGTTAATCATGATTTGAACAAGAGTACAACTGCATACATCTAAATGTTATCAATTTATGTGCAAGAAACAATAAAAGTCTGACCTCACTTTTTTCCATGTGTCCAGTGTAAATTTTTATTTACAATTGTAGGTAGGACCACTCAACACTGTCAAATGTCTACTGAGAATATAGCCCTACCTCTACAGTTATCTGATGGTATCTGAAGTCTAAAGAAGAGACGTATAATAATTATATTGGTAGATTTTTTTTTAGGCAGAAAGCCTGTTTGATACTGATGTATGAATTAGTTTATTTAATCTATTGGCCAGAACTTTTTACAGTATCCTGACATCAGCTGTCAAAAGGGAGGTCTGAGTGAATCCGATAGTGTTATCTTTCCCATACTTAAGCAAGACCATAACAATGGCTTCCGGCGTTCAGGCTGGTAAAAATCCTGAGATTCATTAACTCCTTCACCCCCCAAGCCTGTATTCACCTTCATGACCAGGACAATTCGGATCAGTGTCACTTTATATGGTAATAACTCTGGAACACTACAACGGATTCCTTTCCATTTTGGGTTTGGAGAGTCGCTGATGTGCCTAAACAGTGGAAACCCCCCACATGTGATGTCATTTTGATTACTAAACCCCTCAATTTACTTATCTAGATGTGTTGAGCACATTGAACCGAAAGGTGGTTCGCAAGAGTATAACATAGAGGCCTTGAAAATAAAAAATCACATTTTTTTCAATAAAAATGTTTTTAGCCCCAAATTATTTATTTCCACAAGGGTACCAGGACAAAATGGAACCCAAAATGTGTTGTGCCGATACCCCATATGTGGGGGGAAACTATTGTTGGGTGCGCGGCAGGGCTCAGAAAGGAAGGAGTGATGTTTTGGAACTCAGACTTTGATGGAATTTTCTGCAGGTGTCGTGGTGTTTGGAGAGCCTCGGATGTGCTTAAACATTGGAAAACCCACACAAGTGACCCCATTTTGGAAGCTAGACCCATCAAGGAATTTATCTAGATGTGTGGTGAACACCTTGAATCCCCAGGTGCTTCACAGACATTTACAATGTTGAACTGTGAAAAGGAAAAAAATATATTTTTCCCACAAAAATGCTTGTTTTAGCCACAATTTTTTTTTAATTTTTACAAGGACAATGATAACAGGAGAAATTGGTCCCAACAATTTCTCCTGAGTACACTGCACTGATACCCCATATGTGATCGAAAACTACTTTTGAGGTAAAAGTGAAAAGGTCAGAAGGGAAGGATTGCCATGTTATTGGGCAGATTTTGCTGTTTTTGTTTGCGAGTGCCATGACTCACTGGGATAGACCCTGAGGTACCAGAACAGCAGGACACCTCATAAGTGACCACATGTTGCAAACTCCACCTCTCATTGTATTCATCTAGTGCAGTGATTATTTTGACACCACAGGTGTGTAACAGAATTGTATACCATTGGGCGGTGACTACAAAATAATTACAGTTTTACCACCAAAATTTAGATTTAGCCCCAAATTTAACATTTTCACGCAGGGAAATTGGTAAAAATTGCACCAAAATATGTCCCACAATTTCTGCTGAACGTGGAAAGACCCCCTATGCAGTACTGTTTAGCCATTTTGTGAGACTCCAGAGGGACGCAGCACTATTTGCCTCCTGGAGCGCAGATTTTCCTAGCTTGCGGACTCTATATACAGAGTCCCTAAGTACTAGAAGAGCAGAATCCTGCTCAAATGACTATTTTGACTCCATGTTTTTTTTCCCGAGAAACAAGCAGTTATGGATTTTGCTGAGTGAAAATTGCAAACAGCCATTGTACTGCCCAGTACGTTGTAGTGCTCAGTTCATGCTTCTGGACCTATGTACATGTAAATTAGGTGGAATCTCATCACTAGAAAAATGCCAAACATGTGGACGCTAAATGTGGCTTGTCCCATTTGCAACAATAAAAAGTTCCACATTTTTACAAGATCGCGTATATTTAAAAAGTGGTTTCATAACGAGGAGTTACAGAGTATTTTCCCAACACCCATGGAACAATCAGCCCTGTAGACCCTGGCAGCTTTATCTAAAGATCAGGAGGCTACACAATTGGGTAAGGTACCACCTTGCCTCAGATCTCAGAGGCTTCCACCCTTGTGCGCATGTTCTAACATTGAACTATTTGTTCATCTAGTTTCAGAGGACTTTAAAAAAATCCCTGCCCGGATTTATAGGATAACTTTAATTGTGTAATCATTAACAAATTGAACAAAATTTGAGATATAGTTATCAAGCCTGCAGACAAGGGTGGAAACATCGTGATCTGGCCTCGCAAAATGTAAAAGGCTGAGGCTCGAAGCAGGATGGCCATTGATATTGAAAAATTGCATTTAACCCTCTCCTTTCATAATGTGATGCACTCCCCAAATTTTGGAGAGAGTCTGGAAAAAAATGGAATCTCTAAACAATTACATGAGGCATTAATAGTACCTGAGCCCAAAGTCTCCATATTATATTTGCTCCCTAAAGTACACAAGAACTGTAAGATACCACCTGACAGACAGATTGTTTCAGGGGATGGCAACTTCTTGGAGCATATATGTAAATATATTGATACATTGTTGAAGCGATTGATAAAAACTTTGCCATTCTTTGTTCGTAATACAACAGATTTCTTACAAAAGATAGATTTGATGCATGTGAATGAAAGTGCGACCATGGTGACGTGCTGTACACTAGTATTCGTCACCATTATGGCCTCAATTTGATGTCCTATTACCTATCTATGACTAATATGACGGGGGAGCAAAATTATTTTATTTTACAGTTATATTTCGCTCTGACACTCAATTTCTTTCTTTTTTGGCTGGTCCTTCTACTTGCAGCTCCGAGAGACAGCCATGGGGGAGGCCTTTGTGCTGTCCTATGCCAATCTGTTCCTGGGACTAACTATCCGATAGTTTGGGCAAAAATAATTAAGTTTCCCAACCAATAATTAAACTATCCTACAAAAAAATTAGGAAACTCTATTAAAAAATAGACAATTGTTTATTTGATTTAATTACACATAATAAGACACAGGAAAAATACACCGTATATACTCGTGTATAAGCCGACCCCCCTAATTTTGCCACAAAAAAACTGGGAAAACTTATTGACTCGTGTATAAGCCTAGGGTGGAAAATGCAGCAGCTACTGGTAAATTTCAAAAATAAAAATAGATACTAATAAAAGTAAAATTAATTGAGACATCAGTAGGTTAAATGTTTTTGAATACCATATTGAATCAGGAGCCCCATATAATGCTCCATACAGTTCACGATGGGCCCCATAAGATGATCCATACAAAATACACCCCATATAATGCTGCACAAAGGTTAATAATGCCCCCATAAGATGCTCCATAGAATAATATGCCCCATATAATGCTCCATAAAGGTTATGGCCCCATAAGATGCTCCATAGATTATGCCCCCATAAGATGCTTCATAGATTATTCCCCCATAAGATGCCCCATAAGATGCTCCATAGATTATGCCCCCATAAAATGCTCCATAGATTATGCTCCAATAAGATGCTCCATAGATTATGCCCCAATAAGATGCTCTATAGATTATGTCCCCATAAAATGCTCCATAGATTATGCCCCATATGATGCTCCATAGATTATGCCCTCATATGCTGCTCCATAGAATATGCCCCCATATGCTGCTGTATAGAATATGCCCCATATGCTGCTCCATAGACTATACTCCCATATGCTGCCCCATAGAATATGCCCCCATATGCTGCACCATAGAATATGCCCCCATATGCTGCCCCATAGAATATGCCCCATATGCTGCTCCATAGACTATGCCCCCATATGCTGCTCCATAGGATTATGCCCCATATGCTGCCCCATATACTATGCCCCCATATGCTGCTCCATAGACTATGCCCCCATATGCTGCTCCATAGAATATGCCCCCATATGCTTCCCCCATAAGATGCTCCACATATTATGCCCCCATATGCTGCTGCTGCAAAAAATGCCATACTCGCCTCTCCTGCTCAGGACCCAGCACCTGAGATATTCACCTGTCTGGGGTCCATCGCTGCTCACCGCTGTCTGCCGCTTCCTGTGTCAGTGACTGTTCAGCCAGCAGAGGGTGCAGCATGTACTAACCACATCACCACACCCCCTGCTGGCTAAACGTCACTGACACAAGATGCAGCAGACAGCGGTGAGCAGCGATGGACCCCAGACAGGTGAATATCACTATACTTACCCCCTCCTGGCGCGGTCTCTGCAGCCCCGCTTCTCCACGGTCTCCCTTCCTGCCTTCAGTAGTCACATGGTACCGCTCATTACAATCATGAATATGCGCATATTCATGAGTTTAATGAGTGGTACCACGTGACCGCTGAAGGCAGGAAGGGAGACCGTGGAGAAGCGGGGGGCTGCAGAGACCGTGCCAGGAGGGAGTAAGAATGATCTCTGACACCCCCGCTCCACCTCCCCCACCGACCCCCAGGTATATGACTCGTGTACAAGCCGAGAGGGGGACTTTCAGCCCCAAAAAATGGGCTGAAAATCTCGGCTTATACACGAGTATATACAGTATATCTTTGTACTGTGTTAGCCAGTAGATAGAAGAATATTTAGAATTGAGAGTCCTCAGTGTTTGATATCTTTTAATGGCTAACTGAAAAGATGGTAACACATTGCAAGCTTTCGAGACTAGTCAGGTCTCTTCATCAGTCATTGACTAATACAAAATCTGAAGAATCACATATTTATACACAAAACAGCACAGAAATAACGCAATAGATAAGACAAGTGATGTGAAGCAGAATTGTCATTATGGGAGAGGGATAAACATAAATATTGGAACAGTTCATAGATAAGCAGTGTGAAGGTTTTATTGTCCTCTGATTGGGGTCTGGTTCTGTACTGTGTGATGACCCCAGAAGGTCTGAAGAGCAAATTAAGACATACACATTAAAAATGGTACGTCCTTTTAAAACGTGGTATCAATAATACAGATTTAATACAAAAAAAACCAGGGGAAGAGTCTTGAGGAGATCATTTGCATATTCCCAGTGCCTTCTGGGATAAGTGAAGAGTCTCCGCGAGCTCAACGATCACTGGGTTTTGGCCGTTGCAGCTGAAAAGAGGAAATCGGAAAAACCGCGCGCCTACCGGCGCGCAAATTTTGGCTCATCTTTCATCGTTTTTAAGAAATCTCAAGATGGAAGAGGCCAGGAGCCATTTGGTGAGCTGCATTTCTTGCTACATGTTCACAGACTTACCAGTGGAAAAGCCAAACTTCACATGCCACAAATGCAAGCTTGTGTCCCTGTTGGAGGAAAAGTTGCAAAATCTCGAAGAGAGGTTGGCTACGTTGAAGATCATTAAGGAAGGTGAAGAGTTCTTGGACAGAGCAGAATTATCTCTTCATGTTACAGAAAGAGAAGAAATTCGAAGTGCACCTGAAGAAACAGAGGAATGGAGACATGTGACCCAGAGAAGCAGGAGGATCAGGAGGCAGTCAGCACCCATACTGCTCAGGAACCAGTACCAGGCTCTCACGCAGGAAAATGATGAAGAAATACATCAGGATAAGACTTTGCCAACAAACAGCAACCTTGTACGCCTTCAGAGTCCTCCTGGATGGAGAAAGAAAAATGTTGTGAAGAAGAAACGGAGAGTGGTGGTCATGGGGGATTCCCTGTTGAGAGGAACAGAGGCCGCTATCTGCAGACCGGATATAACTTCAAGAGAAATGTGCTGTCTTCCAGGTGCAAAAATTAAAGATGTGTCTGACAGGATATCAGGACTCTTCAGACCTACAGATGACTACCCATTCCTGCTACTACATGTGGGGACAAATGACACCGCAAGAAACGACCTGGAAACCATCTGCAGAGACTTTGAAGACTTAGGCAAGAAAGTGAAAGAACTGGGAGCGCAGGTGGTCTTCTCTTCCATCCTCCCAGTGGATGGCCATGGAACAAGGAGGTGGAATAAGATTCTGCAGGTGAACAACTGGCTACGTCGATGGTGCCGTCAGCAACGATTTGGATTTCTGGATCACGGAGTGAACTACTTATACGATGGACTACTTGCTAGAGATGGGGTGCACCTTACGAAGACTGGAAAGCATGTATTTGGAAGTCGCCTTGCTACACTTGTAAGGAGAGCTTTAAACTAGAACAACATGGGAAGGGAAGCAAAAGACCAGAAAAAGCCATACACCTGACAAATGCTATTGAGAACTCTGCTAATAGAAGTGGAAAGGAAGAACAAAGACGAAAGAATCTAATTAATAAAAATATTGGAGAAAGAGAAACCAATCACAAACTAAAATGTTTCTATACTAATGCACAAAGCATGGGCAACAAACAAGGAGAATTGGAACTACTAACACAGGAAAAGAAATATGATGTCATTGGAATCACTGAAACTTGGTGGGACGATACACATGATTGGAATACAAGACTAGAAGGATACAACTTATTTGCAAGAAACAGACTTGATAAACGAGGAGGGGGTGTTGCATTGTATGTTAGAAACGCATATATCTGCACAGAGATTGAAGCTTCAGAGACTGGGAGTTCTGTGGAAACTGTTTGGGTAAGAATACAAGGACAGAACAATGGAAAGGACACCATTGTAGGCATTTACTACAGGCCGCCTGTGCAAGCTGAAGATATGGATGAACTCTTTATGCATCAAATGGCCAAGTTCTCCAAAAAATATGACATAGTTGTCATGGGAGATTTCAACTATCCAGACATTTGTTGGGAATCTCTCTCAGGCAAAACTAACAGGTCAAGGAAATTCTTATCCTCTCTTGCTGACAACTTTATCTTCCAAAAGGTAGGGGAGAAAACAAGGGGAACTGCTACCTTGGATCTAATCCTTATAAACAGGGAGGAAATGGTTGAGGAGGTAAAAGTGGCTGGAACCCTAGGAGGTAGTGACCATGCTATTTTAGAATTTTGGATAACTAGAGGCGGAAGACCTGTGAAGACTCAGACGTCAAGGTTAGATTTCAGAAAGGCAGATTTTAAGGGATTCAGAAAGATAATTGGAGGAATCCAATGGCTGGATATCCTTAAAGACAAAAATGTCCAGGAAGGATGGGAAATCTTGAAAAATGAAATTCTCAAAGCACAGTTGTTAACAATTCCGAAAAGAGGGAAGAATAGGAAGCATTTAAGGAAACCAGGATGGGTGAACACAGAACTTAAGCACATGCTAAAAAGGAAGAAAAAAATGTTTATAAAATGGAAAGAGGGAGGCATATCTAAAGAAGAATATAATGCTGTCTGCAGAATCTGCAGGGCACAAATCAGATTAGCTAAAGCTGAAAATGAATTGAGGCTTGCAAGAGATGTCAAAAGCAATAATAAAGGATTTTGGGGATATGTCAAAAGTAAAAGAAAAGTCAAAGATGCTATAGGATTTTTACAGGATGAAAATGATGAAATGGTAAGACAGGATGTTGAGAAGGCTGAACTTTTAAATTCCTATTTTGCATCTGTTTTCTCTCAGAAAGGAAATGTAACACCAACTGTTATTCACTGTCCTATTAAGGGAATAGAAGAATCCAGGATATCTATAAACAGAAAGATAGTGAGGAAACACTTAGCTAACCTAAATGAATTCAAGTCTCCAGGTCCAGATGAATTACACCCCAGAGTACTGAAGGAGATAGCAGAAGAAATTTCTGAACCACTCTCCATAATCTTTGAAAATTCTTGGAGAACAGGAGAAGTGCCAGAAGACTGGAGAAGAGCAAATGTTGTTCCTATCTTCAAAAAGGGGAAGAAGGTGGACCCAGGCAACTATAGGCCGGTGAGTCTGACTTCTATACCAGGAAAGATCTTTGAACAAATTATTAAACAACATGTAAGTCAATACCTGGATAAGAATGAAGTGATCAAACAGAGTCAGCATGGGTTTGTAACTAATAAGTCATGTCAGACTAACTTAATTTCCTTCTATGACGGTATCACTGATTGGGTGGATCAAGGAAATGCTGTAGATATAGTATATCTTGACTTCAGCAAAGCATTTGACAAAGTCTCTCATACAATCCTTATTGAAAAAATGACTAAGTATGGAATGGACAAGGCAACTGTTAGGTGGATTCATAGCTGGCTTAGTGATCGGACCCAAAGAGTGGTCGTAAATGGCTGCACATCCAGTTGGAAGAATGTCTCAAGTGGGGTACCACAGGGCTCTGTCCTGGGCCCTGTATTGTTCAACATCTTTATCAACGATTTAGATGAAGGAATTGAGGGTAAACTGATTAAATTTGCTGATGACACAAAGCTAGGAGGGATAGCTAATACTAGAGAAGAGAGAGAGAGAGGATTCAAAAAGATTTAAATAAACTGGAGAAGTGGGCAGTAACTAACAGAATGGTTTTTAACAGGGAGAAATGCAAAGTACTACATCTGGGCAATAAAAATGAAAAAAGCATATATAGAATGGGAGGAATAGGGCTAAGTGACAGCACATGTGAAAAAGACTTGGGTATACTAATAGATCACAGACTGAATATGAGTCAACAGTGCGATGCAGCAGCAAAAAAGGCAAATGCAGTTCTAGGATGTATTAACAGAAGCATACAGTCTAGATCACGTGAAGTCATTATTTCCCTCTACTCCTCTTTGGTCAGACCTCATCTGGAATATTGTGTCCAGTTTTGGGCACCACATTTTAAAAAAGACATCAACAAACTGGAGCAAGTTCAGAAAAGAGCGACCAGAATGGTGACCGGTCTGCAAACCCTGTCTTATGAGGAAAGGTTGCAGGATTTGGGAATGTTTAGTTTGCAAAAGAGAAGACTGAGAGGAGACTTAATTGCTGTCTACAAATATCTAAAGGGCTGTCACATTGTAGAAGGCTCAACTTTATTCTCATTTGCACAAGGAAAGACTAGAAGCAATGGGATGAAACTGAATGGGAGGAGACACAGATTAGATATTAGAAAAAACTTTTTGACAGTTAGAGTGATCAATGAGTGGAACAGGCTGCCACGAGAAGTGGTGAGTTCTCCTTCAATGGAAGTCTTCAAACAGAGGCTGGACAGACATCTGACTGGGATGATTTAGCGAATCCTGCTTTGAGCAGGGGGTTGGACCAGATGGCCCAGGAGGTCCCTTCCAACTCTACGATTCTATGATTCTATGATTCTATGATTTTTTTCAGGACACATAATTACCATATCCTCTCATAAAGTCGTCCTTAATTCATATATATTAACCTCTGGAAATTAATTATCAACATTAATAGAAGGAAAAACCACATGCATTTTATAAATATCTCTAGTTATTTACATAGTTTTATTAAAAATTATTTGAGAAAATGCATCATATAGTCACGGGCACTACTCGGGATTCCTACACGTGGTCCTTCAGCATTTAACCTGTGGTATGTCGTTCTGAGGCTCATGTATGTTTGTGTTGTGAAGACTGCCTGGCACTATTTATAATAAGCGTTTCTGCACTATGCATGCACTTTTCTACAAACTATTTTTGCATTATGCACTTTATTGATTTTTTATTTTTATGCAATTGAGTAGTGCCCGGCACTCTTTTCAATCCATATATGAGGAATAGTAGGAAAGAAAATAAATGAATATGGGTACTCATGAATTTTTCAAAGGATATTTTATTTTTTGTACCACTAGGTGGCAGCATAGCAATAAAGAATATATATATAAGATTATATGATGCATTTTCTCAAATAATTTTTAATAAAGCTATGTAAATAACTAGAGATATTTGTAAAATGCATATGGTTTTTCCTTCTATTAATTAATGTGGATAATTAATTTCCAGAGGTTAACATACAGTATATAAAATCTACGTAATTGCTGTTCCGGGGACTGTAGAAGAGGGACCTGTTCCTGTCAGATCAATACTTGTCAATGGATCTCGTCCCCTTTTGGAGACATATTGGTGCAGAGCTATTACGGTCAGAATGATCAGTCCATCATATCTTTTGCTCATACTCGTGGGGATTTCATCCTAGATCGGGATAGATAGCATGCCCTAACATCGAGCATGCCATGAGATTCTACTCATCCGATGGCACTAAAGAGTGTAAAATTACGGAGTCCATTACTTGCTCCACAAAAAAGAAAAATGGGCCAATGTAATAGTTTGGGCACCCTGCATAGTTAGTACTTAGTAGCACCCCTTTTGCAAGTATCACAGCTTAGAAACACTATTGTAGCCAGCCAAGAGTCTTTCAATTCTTGTTTGATTTTCATCCATTCTGCCTTGGAAAATTCTTCCAGTTCTGTGATTCCTGGGCCATTTTCCATGCACTGCTATTCTGAGGTCTAACCACAGATTTTCAATGACGTTCGGATCAGGGGACTGTTGGGGCCATTGTAAAACCTTCAGCTTGTGCTTTTTGAGGTAGTCTAGTGTGGATTTTCATGTGTATTTAGTATCATTATCCATTTGTAGAAGCCATCCTGTTTTCAACGTCATCTTTTTTTTTTACAGATAGTGTAATGATTGCAACGAGAATTTGTTGAAATTTCATTGAATCCATTCTTCTCTCTACCCATGAAATGTCCCCAGTGCCATTGGTCGTAACACAAACCCAAACCATAATTGATCCATTTCCAAGCTTAATGGTTGGCGAGAATTTTTTCATGAAATTCTGTGCCCTTTTTTCTCTACACATACCTTTGATCATTGTGGCCAAAGAGTTCTATTATAACATCATCGGTCCACAGGACTTGTTTCCAGAATGTACCAGGCGTGTTTAGATGTTCTTTTGCATACTTCTGAAGCTGAATTTTATGATGAGGACACAGGATATGTTTTATTCTGATGAGCTCACATGAAAACTAATACTAAAAATCAGATTTTATTAAATTCACTTAAAATCAACACATCAACACATACTATATTACGCCTACAACAGGCAAATTAGTCAAACCAAAATGGTGGTACAGATTACCAAAATACTTTGACCCTGATGCACCCTATTGCATTCCTTCCTTGACGCGGAGGTTGGCACCCTAACTTTGACGCAATGTGACACCCCCTCTCACTGTCAGCTCTCCCTAGATACTCGCTAGAAGACCCTGGCTACAACACTGAACACCAACCAATCTATAATGCCAACCAGTGCTCAAGAGTGATGCCATGGTGTCAGGAAGAAAAGGGTGTGTGTGGGTAAAGAGACTGTAACGCCGGTGTGTTTGTGCCTTGCTTCCCTGGCAATACTCTGCATTTCTGTGCTTTTAGCCTTTGCTCCTTTCCCCTAAATAGCTGGGATACTGTTGACTGTTACCTGTATTTATGCTGCTCAGTTCCCAGCTCTGCTGTGTAGTCGTTCATGTGTTGACCCTCTGTGTTGACCCTCTTGTAGAGTCTCGGCTCCGCTGCATGACCCTCTGCGTGTGCAGTCCCTGGCTGCCACTGTGGAAGCTATTCATGGGTTGCGAGGTCCTCTGCAGCTGATGCATGACTTTCCACATGTGTCCAGGCTTGCAGCCACTGCCAGGTGCCCAAGGCCTCAGTTCCTATGCTGGCTATGCTGTACTGGTTTCTGTTTGTGCTTAGGGTGCATGCGGCCACATCTTCCCAGCTTTTATTAGGGGCAGTGTGTACGCTTGAATTGCTGTCCCCAGCCTATTGCTGAGGGGCAGCTACTATTTAAAGTTCCTCTTCCCTGTTGGGCATCGCCAGAGGTTCTCATTAGGTTCCTGAACCTAGCAATGTGTGTTTGATCCTCCATGTTGCTCCTGGTCTGCTTTGTGTTCAGCTCCTGTTTTGCCTGCAATCAGTTCTAGGAAAGCTGATGTCTTTTGACCCTGGCCCTGTCTTGTCTATGTGTTGACCCCAAAGTCCTTGCCTTGAATGTGGATTCCTGCTGTGTGATGTTTTTGAAGTCCTTCTGTGTCTTGAACCCTGTACTCAGTGACTGTGAGTTTCTAGAGATCTGTGTCTTGAAGATTAACCTGTGTTCATCTTTTGAAGATGGAGTCTGGTGATGCTGCCAAGCGTCTACTACACTGTGCTCAGCTTATTATGCTCCGCTGCATGACCCTCTGCGTGTGCGGTCCCTGGCTGCCGCTGTGGAAGCTATCCATGTGTTGCGAGGTCCTCTGCAGCTGATGCATGACTTTCCACATGTGTCCAGGCTTGCAGCCGCTGCCAGGTGCCCAAGGCCTCAGTTCCTATGCTGGCTATGCTGTACTGGTTTCTGTTTGTGCTTAGGGTGCATGCGGCCACATCTTCCCAGCTTTTATTAGGGGCAGTGTGTACGCTTGAATTGCTGTCCCCAGCCTATTGCTGAGGGGCAGCTACTATTTAAAGTTCCTCTTCCCTGTTGGGCATCGCCAGAGGTTCTCATTAGGTTCCTGAACCTAGCAATGTGTGTTTGATCCTCCATGTTGCTCCTGGTCTGCTTTGTGTTCAGCTCCTGTTTTGCCTGCAATCAGTTCTAGGAAAGCTGATGTCTTTTGACCCTGGCCCTGTCTTGTCTATGTGTTGACCCCAAAGTCCTTGCCTTGAATGTGGATTCCTGCTGTGTGATGTTTTTGAAGTCCTTCTGTGTCTTGAACCCTGTACTCAGTGACTGTGAGTTTCTAGAGATCTGTGTCTTGAAGATTAACCTGTGTTCATCTTTTGAAGATGGAGTCTGGTGATGCTGCCAAGCGTCTACTACACTGTGCTCAGCTTATTATGCAGCGCTAGCTCAGTCCAGCTGTGGTCCAATCCTGTTTGAGTTCCTTTCTAGGTCTTATCTGATGTCTGGCGACTGCTGACTTTTGCCTGGAGACTGAAGACTGCTGTCTGGTGCCTGGGGCCTGACGACCACTGCTCAATGTCCTGCTGGTGTTCTTGAGGTCCTGCCGGTGTCTCTGATGTCCTGCCTTGGTCTTGATGTTCTCTGCCTGGAGCCGTATCTGTTTTCCGGAGTCCAGATGTCTTGCCTTTGCCTTAGATGCCCAGCCTGTGTCCAGATATCAAGTCCGTGGTCCTGGTGGTCCAGCCCGTGTTTCAGAGTCGGTCCCATTCGTGTTCCTGGACGGGCTCCTCCTCCGTGTTCCTGTGGAATCTCCAGTCTTGCTTCCTGGTGACGGCTCTGCCTGCAAGTACTGGGTCTGACCAGCCGATGTCCTGAGCTGGCCTTGTAAATGTTCCTGGACCTGTGCTGTCCTTGTCTTGCCTGTGTCCCTATGTTCAGCTGGTGTCTTGATATCCAGTCCATGGTTCAGCCCATGTATCAGAGTCGATCCCACTTGTCTTCCTGGATGGGCTCCTCCTCCGTGTTTCTGGGGAGTCTCCAGTCTTGTTTCTCAGTGACGGCTCTGCCTGTGTCCTGGATCTGACCATCCGATCCAGGTTCCATGTTGGTGTTCAAGGATCCATGCTGTCCGTGTTTTGACTGTGTCTTCCGATGTCCTGCCTGTTCTATGGGGTCCATCTTTTGATGACATCTGTTCAAGGTGGGTGTCTGATATTCTCCTGCTGTGCCTGTGCTATGCCTGAGGCCTGAGAGAGGTTCTCCTGATATGCTCGTGCCAGATGAACCTGGATTGCATCAACCCGTGATTACCTCCTGTCATCATCTGACGTCTGGAGACCTGTGTTGTTCACCCTTCCTTGATGTGCGGAGTCGGGAGCCTGGCAATATGTCTTGTTTTCTGAATGTGACTTTATTTAGTAAACTTTGTTTCTTCTTACCTGAAGTTGTGCGGTGTCATCTAGTCCCGCATTTCACCACCTTGCCCACATGCTCAGCTGCCACAGACCCCGTTTGCTGCCCTTCCCTAGTCCAGGTAGGCTCGGGTCCCCCTCTGTGGTCCAATGGGTCCACATTCCAAAACCACCTGAGATGCACGCTACACGTCATCGTGGCCTGGGAGCGTAAGCTATCTAAGCTAAGCTGCGTCCATTCCTATTGTAACAGTGACAATAAAGTGAACCTAAGGCGGGTGTGCCCTCCAAGAGGGTAATCTATATCACTAACAAAAACCCAAATAAACCCTTGCGAAATCATGTAATCAATATCAACTTTAAAGCAGAATTTACACATTCTGATTCGTTAACTAATGGATACCCAGACAGATAATTGAAGCAGTCACAAATAATACATAGGGAATCAACGGCAGGATATATATTATCAAAACTCACCCTCTACAAACCCTAGTTATTTGTCCCTACCTTGCCTCAAAGGTTGGCACCCTAGATAATACTCAAAATGGCATTTGCTTATTTTCTAGAGTGCCAGCCTCCACGGCAAAGAAGGGATGCAATAGGGTGCATCAGGCTAATTCAGGGTATTTTAGTAATTTATACCACCATTTTGGTTTGACTAATTTGCCTGTTGTAGGCGTAATATAGTATGTGTTGATTTTAAGTGAATTTAATAAAATCTGATTTTAGATATTAGTTTTCATGTGAGCTTTTGAGCTACTGTGCCACACCATCTATAGTTTTTTTTCTTTTTTTTTCTTTTTTTCTGATGACTCTTCTATGAAGATCATACTTGTGCAGGTGACTCTGAACAGTAGAACAATGTACCACACCTCCAGCATCTGCTAAATCTTTCTGAAGATCTTTTGCAGTCAAGTGGGGGTTCTGATTTGCCTCTCTAGCCATCCTACGAGCAACTCTCACTAAAATTTTACTTGGTCTTCCAGACCTTAACTTGACCTCCATTGTTCCTGTTAACTGCAATTTCTTAATTACATTTTGAACTGAGGAAAGGTAAAACAAGCTGCCCACTCTCTTTCTCCCATCTGCTCTCACTTTCTCTGCTTCTCCTCACTGCTGGCGACATATCTTCCAATCCTGGACCCCACAGCTCTCACCCCCCACTACTTCCCCTTCCTACCACTCCCTTTTTAATAAGAACTACCACAACCTTTCCAACTTAAAACCTGTGCCATTGACACCCAACCCCCTGCTCCCTCTCTCGGGAGCACTTTGGAATGCCCGCTCCATATGCAATAAGCTCCATGTGATTCATGACCTCTTTCTCTCTCACAATCTTGCCTTCCTCGGCCTCACAGAAACATGGCTGACACCCTCTGACACCGCCTCCCCTGCTGCGCTGTGTTACGGCGACCTCCACTTTACCCACACTCCTCGCCCTGGCAACAGACACGGTGGAGGAGTGGGTCTTCTCCTTTCTTCCAACTGCACCTTCAACCCAATCCCACCTCTTCCCTCCCTAATCCTCCCCTCTTTTGAAGTCCACTCTGTCCGCATCTACTCTCCCTCCAACCTCCAAGTGGCCGTCATATACCGACCTCCAGGCCCGACCACTGCCTTCATTGACCAATTCTCTACCTGGCTTCTTCATTTCCTTTCAACTGAAACCCCCACTATCATCATGGGTGACTTCAAAATCCCCACTGATACCCTTCAGTCAGCAGCCTCCAAACTCCTGTCCCTTACTTCATCCTTTGGACTTACTCAGTGGTCCTCCTCAGCCCCCCACACAGATGGACACACATTAGACCTGGTCTTCACCCGTCTCTGCTCTCTTTCTAACTTCACCAACTCCCCTCTCCCTCAGTCTGACCATCATCTACTCACTTTCTCATCCCTGTCCTCCTCACCTGGCATCCATGTCCAGCAACATGCACACCCCCGCGGAAACCTTGCACACCTAGACACCCATGCGCTCTCTGATTCTATTCTTCCACTGGCATCCATATCCTCACTCCATGACACAGACAGTGCCACTGCTTTCTACAATGCCACTCTCGCATCAGCTCTTGACATGGTTGCCCCTCTCGTTCATGGCAGAATACGACATATCAACAGACAACCCTGGCACAATAACACCACTAAAAAGCTCCGGCAAGTGTCCAGGATTGCAGAACGGCGCTGGAAGAAAACAAATTCGCAAGATGACTTCACCGCATTCAAACAGGCAACACTCGATTTCAAATCTGCCCTCACCTCTGCTAAACAGGCCTACTTCACAACCCTCGTATCTTCCCTATCTTACAACCCAAAACAGTTATTCAAAACTTTTAACTCCCTCCTCCGCCCACCACTGCCTCCTCCAACCTCCCTCATCTCTGCTGAGGAGTTTGCCACACACTTCAAAAACAAGATTGACCAAACAAGGCAAGTATTCATCACTCAACCACCACAACCCCTTTATATACCAGACCAATGCCCAAACCCCATAACCTCACTCTCCAACATCACTGAAGGAGAACTTAATCGCCTTTTCTCCAAATCGCACCTCACAACCTGTGCACTTGACCCCATCCCATCCCACCTCCTCCCCAACCTCACCACCACACTTATCCCATCCCTAACCCACCTCTTCAACCTATCACTAACGTCCGGTACCTTCCCTTCTGCTTTCAAGCATGCCACAATCATGCCTATCCTTAACAAGCCAACCCTCGACCCAACCGCTATGTCTAGCTATCGCCCAATATCGTTGCTCCTATTCGCTTCCAAACTCCTGGAACAGCATGTCCACGCTGAACTTTCCTCCCACCTATCATCTAACTCGCTCTTTGACAATCTACAATCTGGTTTCCGCCCCCATCACTCCACTGAGACAGCCCTGACCAAAATTACTAACGACCTACTTACAGCCAAATCAAATGGACAATACTCTATACTCCTGCTTCTAGACCTGTCCGCTGCATTTGACACAGTTGACCACTGCCTCCTACTACAGATCCTCTCCTTCGGCATCAAAGGCCTTGCCCTATCCTGGATCTCCTCATACCTTTCCAACCGCACATTCAGCGTCTCCCACTCCCACACCACCTCCTCATCCCACCCTCTCTCTGTTGGAGTCCCCCAAGGCTCTGTTTTAGGACCCCTACTCTTCTCAATCTATACACTTGGTCTGGGGCAACTCATAAAGTCCCACGGATTCCACTACCACCTTTATGTTGATGACACTCAGATCTACCTCTATGGCCCAGACGTCACCTCTCTGCTGTCCAGAATCCCAGAGTGTCTATCAGCCATATCCTCCTTATTCTCCTCTCGCTTCCTCAAACTCAATGTAGACAAATCTGAACTCATCATCTTTCCTCCATCTCCTGCCTCGACTACTGCAACATCCTTTTCTGTGAACATGAAGAGAGAAGGAAGATCCGGCACTGGAGACTTAATAAAATCCACGATAAGTTTTATTCACATAATTTCATGATAAAACCATAAAGGGGAAAACAGACCCCCCACGCCTGACGCGTTTCGAACCTTACACCAGGTTCTTCCTCAGAGACATGAAACAAAACAGTTCACAAAATGATTATAAACATTCCTAATCAGCAGAGGGACTCCACACATGTGTATAATCAAAGAGGCAGACAACTAAGCCCTCAAATCACTGGTGGAGTCACTCCCTTGCAAGAAGAAAGAAAAAAAAAAAAAAGGAAAAGACCAATACAACAATGGACAAGACATAGAATAAATAAAAACATGTGCAATACACACGTATAAATGCATAAATACATAGCAACTATCAAATGACAAACAGAAAAAAAAAAAAAACTACTAACACCCTCGCACCTCTCCAGTCCATCCTTAACTCTGCCGCCCGACTAATTCATCTCTCTCCTCGCTACTCCTCCGCTTTGTCAGCGCCGGGATTTTTTCTCTAATCTCCAACCTCGGGTAAAGCTCATTTAGAGCTTCTCTTACCTAGGATCCTAGGAATGGAGACGTAAAAAGAGAGACACAGGAGGCTTGTCTTTCAAGTTAATCTCTCCCCTTTATTAAGATGGGTACTTCTTTTATAGGATCACAAAAGAGGAAATAGACAAATATAGACAATTTCCGTAATATTATGTAACAATTGCGAAATGATGGATAGTTGGCAAAAACAATAGTTATATAACAGATATGACAAAATGATATATTATGTGTCTAATTGGGGATGACGGGAATATGGCACTTCCTTGATATCAATTTAACAATTCGTGGAACTGCATCCGGTAATACTAATAGGCCAGAATACTTGGCCTTGACATTTTAGACATTATTCTAAGAAAAGAGAATTTTGGAACTGACCACTTGGCAGAATTGTCTAACCACGTAGACAGATGATAACAATTAAAATAGTGTCATGGGTTACAAGTTGTTTTTCAGTTATTTTTCTGGTCTATAGAAACTAAGATTAACCATTTCTTTGACAACTCCCCTCTTTTTATCATTCTGTCTACCTACCTCTATCTATCCTTGCCTTTATCCGAGGCCTGCAAGATAACCCTACTTCACAAAATACACGGCTTGTCCTATGTATATCATGGGATACCAGTCCTGCTGCGTATCCATTCAGGTTATACCTGGAAATCAGACCTTCTTTCCCTACCTCTGTTCTACTTATTGCCCTATCTCAGAGGAATACAGATTTTATTGAGGGAAGTTATGTCTATTTTGTGAGTAACGTGTTAGCGAGACATAGTAAATTCATAATTATGGTAATATATTGTAACATATATTTTGATATATTGATATGTATATATATATTTTATATCTTTATTCATTAGTAAGTGTTAATCATTTAATCATTTAAAGTCCATAATGCATGTAATCTTCATCGTTGTAGTTCTTCCTGAAGTTCTTCTCTTTATCTTTGTTCAAACCAGTGGTTTTCCACAATGCATACAATCAGCCAGGTCCACTGACGTTTGCTTGTTGCAGAATATACATTTACGCTGAACAGTGGTTATGAAGGTAGTCATCATTTGTGTCTGATTGATTTCTGATTTGGCCTCAATTTTAGCACTACCTTTACCTGGAAAACATTTACAATTAGAACCAAGAATTTTCTTTATGAGCAAAACAAATAGTCTTATCATTACAGCAATAACCAATATCACAAAAACTGCTTGAATTAAAAAATGAATTATTCCTGATATCCATCCACCTATCCCCTTAAACAGATTTAAAGGATTTAACCATGCGAGCCATTCAGGAAAGGGCAAATCTTCTAAGGCATTAACCTTTCGTATTCCTTCCTTGATCAGCCTGGCTTGTTCTATATCATGAGTAACTCTCATCAATCCAGATGGATCGATATAGTGACAGCATGCGGGTCCCACTACCTGACAGAATCCCCCTTGAGATGCTGTAAGATAGTCAAGCACCATAGAATGTTGATTAGTTATAACAATGAGCTGTCTCATATAAGCAGATTCTACATTAATGGCATCAAATAGATACTCTGTCACATTATCAAAAATATCACCCAATTCTTCTATCATCTGAGCATTTCTTAAAGTTCCGAACATAACTCCCAAAGGACCAGTAAGAACCATCCCTGTCTTAAGGTACCATGGGGTATGCATTAGATGCTTAGGTGGCTGGGGTGAGGGTGCACTGCGTTTCGCTATCATGTGACCAGGAACATTTTTATAAGGAAAGTCATTCTCATTCCATACCCAGGTGGCTGGCTCTAATTTAGCTAGTGTACATGCACCTTCGGCTCCTTTAGGAATCCATCTATATGCATTACTTCCACAGACTACATAAACTCCTTTTGGTAATTCAAACTGAAATTCATTAAGGAAAGCTATCGCTATTGAAACCAACCGAGTAGTGTCAGTATAAAGGCACCAAGAATCATCTAAATCTGTAGTAACTGCCCTATAATATCGTAATGGTTGGCATTCCGGTTCTGTATTGAGGCTTAAAGACATTTCAGCTGCTCCATCTCCATACTGACCTTCTCTGGTTTCTTCATCTACATGAACCGCCTCTCTTGCAGTGCACTGTGTTGTATTGCCATAAAGGAATGAATGATTCCTGGTCCAATTAGTATCATGTAGGAATCGTTCCAAACACACCTGGTCACTGCAAATTTGTTTATCTCCCAGAGAAAAGGGAGTTTTTACTGCAAAGCTAAGTTTTAGCTCCTGATCGGGCACTTTCCCTATATAATTTTTATCAGTAGCCTTGTTTCCCCAGTTTCCATCATATTCCTTAAATTCGAATAGATTGATTGGTCGTTTATCTACAGGTTCCTGTCTCCTAGTGAGATTTATTTGAAACCATGGCTGCCTTGTCCAACCTGTAATAGGCAAGGCAGCAGAGGTCTGACTCTGTTGTTCAGCCAGATTAAGGGCCCGCATTTCCCAACACCCTCCCCTGAACAGCTCCTCCTCTGTTAGTGGAGTTACGAAATATGGCATAGTTTTTGCAGCAATGGGGGCATGAGAACAAATCCAACAATTGGATAAATTTCGGACCTGAGCAATATAGCTATGGTACTGGACAAATTTATTAGCCCACTGTTTTGATACATCACTATCCCATGGTTCAAAAACATCATTATCTTTTTTACATTGCATAGACGACATCACAGTGAGAAGCAAGAATGGATAGTACTTCCCAAATTCCATCCTTCTTAGTTTCTGTGGAACTTCTTGCAGTGAGAAGCGTGAATCCAGGTGGTTTTTCCCTCCAGCTTAACAGATGTAGGCGTGGTCAGCCGGACCTGGTAGGGTCCTTCAAAGCGAGGATCCAGACTTTTCCTTAGATGCTTTCGCGTCACCACCCAATCTCCAGGCTTAAGATCATGTGAGCCTGATAAGGAGGACGGATCTGGAAGGGAACTGAAAACACGCGCATGAATTTGCTGTAACACCTGTTGTAACGCGCCTACATAGGCCGTCATATTTGAATGAGAGGCCTGCATCTGCTGGGGAAAGTACAATCCTGTCTTGGGAGGGCTCCCAAACAACACTTCATATGGACTTAAACTTGTCTTTCGGTTGGGAGTTACCCTAAAAGTGTACAATGCAATGGGAAGACACTCAGTCCATGGTTTACCTGTCTCTGCCATTGCCTTTTGAATTTTCAATTTCAGTGTACCATTTAACCTTTCCACCCTGCCACTACTCTGAGGGTGATAGGGAGTATGAAAAGATTGTTCTATCCCTAAGGCTCGAGTGATTCCTTGGCACACCTGTGAAGTAAAGTGACTACCTCGGTCACTTTTGATTACCTCTGGTACTCCAAATCTGCAAACAACTTCTGATATCAACTTTTTAACCATAGTACGTGCATTTGCATGAGCACAAGGCCATGCTTCTGGCCAATTTGAGAAAAGATCCACACATACCAGCACATATTCATAGTTGCCTACCCTTGGAAGCTGAATGAAATCAATCTGTAGTCGCTGAAAAGGGTACAATGGCCTCGGGGTGCACTTTAGTGGCACCTTTACTGTTTTTCCCACATTGTGGCATGCGCAGATTACACATCCCTGTACGAATTTTGCAGCAGCATAATGGAACCCTGGTGCGACCCAACTTGCTTTTACCTGACTTACCATTCCATCCTTGGATTGATGGGTTATTCCGTGGGAGAGGGAGCACACCATAGGGTACAATGCCCTGGGCAAACAATACCTATCATCCGCTCTCCACAATCCATCTTCTTCCTTCGCACCTGAGTGCCTTTGCCATCCCTCCTTTTCTGGTGCAGAGGCCTGATCTTGCATGTTCTGAAGTAATTGTAGATCCACCTCCCCCGACACCTGTACAGTGTATGTTCCTGCGGGAAGAGGGAATAAAGCAGCAGCCTTGGCTGCAATATCATCTCGGTTATTACCTTCAGCTTCCTTAGTGCGCTCCTTTGTGTGAGCTTGCACTTTTACTACAGCAACTTTCTTAGGCAGCTCCAATGCTCTAAGGAGCTGGGCCACCAATTCTGCATTTTTAATGGGCTTACCAGAGGAACCAACAAACTTTCTGCTCTTCCATATGGGACCATAATCATGGCATATGCCAAATGCATAGCGGCTATCTGTGAAGATATTTGCTGTCAAATGTTCAGCGATTACACACGCCTCAGCGAGTGCTTTTAATTCAGCCTCCTGTGCAGACATTTCGGCTGGCAGTGCTTCACTCTTCACCACCTCATGCTGATCTACAATTGCATATCCTGTGTGAGGTACACCATTTTGATAATACCGTGATCCGTCTACGTACAACTCTAAGTCTGCATTAGAAATTGGTGTCTCTTGCACATTGGCAAGTGGTTGTGTTTCTGCCTCCATAAGCTCAAAGCAATCATGCTGAGCTTCAATTAATTCTGAATCATCAGTGTCTGGTAGCAAAGTAGCGGGGTTCAGAACTGTACACCTTCTTATAGTTACATTCGGGGGTGTAAGTAAAGCCACTTCATACTTTGTTAACCTGTTCATGGACAAATGTTTTGTCCTTGCCTGGAGCAGTAGCTCCTGCACAGAGTGTGGTACCAGAATTTCCAAGGGATTGTCTAGCACCAAGTCTGCAACTTTTTCCTTCAGTATTGCACAAGCTGCGACTGCTCTGATGCATGTTGGTGCTCCCTGTGCTACTGTGTCAAGTTTGGCTGAATAATATCCTAGGGGGCGATGCTTCCCTCCATGTTGTTGTGTAAGCACCCCTTTAGCATGTCCCCCTGATTCATGACAGTACAAACGGAAAGGCAGGCCATAGTTTGGGATTCCTAGGGCCGGTGCAGAGACGATGGCTTCCTTCAGATTTTGGAACCCCTCTTTGGCTTCCGAGGTCAGCTGGTACGGCTGCCCTTTATTACATGCGGATAACACGTCAAAGAGAGGCTGCATCATTTGTGATGCAGCAGGAATCCATTCTCTGCAGTAACCAATCAATCCCAAAAATGTTCTCAGTGCAGTATTTGAGGTAGGCTCAATGGCTTGGCTTATGGCCTTTTTCCTCTGTAAAGTTATATGTTTTAATTGGAATGAAATGCAATGTCCCAAGAAAATGACCTTTTCCTTCGCTATCTGTAATTTGTCCTTTGACACCTTGCATCCTTCATGATACAAGAATATCAGTAATGAAGCAGTTTCCTTTAGACACACTTGCCTATCTGGGGTACAAAGAAGTAAGTCATCCACGTACTGTATCAACTGCACATCTTCCCTTTCAGGGTGCCAAGAAAGAAGGATTCCTGCCATTGCCTCGGAAAATACAGAAGGGGAAGTAGCTCCCCCTTGAGGCAGTCGTGTCCAACAGTACTGCTTGCCAGCATGTGTAAAAGCAAACAGCATTTGGCTTTCTTCGTCAATTGGCACCGAGAAAAAGGCATTACTTAGATCAATAACAGTAAAACATTTTGCATTACTTGGAATCTGATTCAACAAGGTATGAGGATTTGGCACAATAGGTATGTCCACTATCATTAGTTTGTTAATTTCCCTTAAATCATGTACCATCCGGTACACCGCAGGTTGCCCTGCCACAGTCTGCTTCTTCTTTATCGGAAAAAGAGGTGTATTAAAAATGGATTTTTTCTCCTTTAGTATACCTGCCTTCAGATAGGTGGATACCTGTGTTGAAATAGCCTCAGTTTGTTCTTTACTCAGCGGGTATTGTCAAATCCGTACTGGTACAGCTCCTGGTTTCAACTTAATAGAAACAGGTGTTATTTTTAACAAACCCACATCTGTTTTATCTTTTACCCATAGTGCAGCTGGCATTTGCTCAAGCATCTGCAGTATCTCCTCATCTTGCTCAACCTGTTGTTTTTCCTGTTCTTCTAACCGCATCATGGACATCACCATGGACATTGCTTCTTCCGATAAAGGGCCTGAAACAGTAATTCCCTTTTTTCCAAATTTAATAATTGCATTGACAGCATTTAAAATATCAGCTCCTATCAAATTCAGGGGGCATTTTTCTGATACTAACACACATACAGTGGGGCAAAAAAGTATTTAGTCAGTCAGCAATAGTGCAAGTTCCACCACTTAAAAAGATGAGAGGCGTCTGTAATTTACATCATAGGTAGACCTCAACTATGGGAGACAAACTGAGAAAAAAAAATCCAGAAAATCACATTGTCTGTTTTTTTTTCATTTTATTTGCATATTATGGTGGAAAATAAGTATTTGGTCAGAAACAAGCAATCAAGATTTCTGGCTCTCACAGACCTGTAACTTCTTCTTTAAGAGTCTCCTCTTTCCTCCACTCATTACCTGTAGTAATGGCACCTGTTTAAACTTGTTATCAGTATAAAAAGACACCTGTGCACACCCTCAAACAGTCTGACTCCAAACTCCACTATGGTGAAGACCAAAGAGCTGTCAAAGGACACCAGAAACAAAATTGTAGCCCTGCACCAGGCTGGGAAGACTGAATCTGCAATAGCCAACCAGCTTGGAGTGAAGAAATCAACTGTGGGAGCAATAATTAGAAAATGGAAGACATACAAGACCACTGATAATCTCCCTCGATCTGGTGCTCCACGCAAAATCCCACCCCGTGGGGTCAGAATGATCACAAGAACGGTGAGCAAAAATCCCAGAACCACGCAGGGGGACCTCGTGAATGAACTGCAGAGAGCTGGGACCAATGTAACAAGGCCTACCATAAGTAACACACTACGCCACCATGGACTCAGATCCTGCAGTGCCAGACGTGTCCCACTGCTTAAGCCTGTACATGTCCGGGCCCGTCTGAAGTTTGCTAGAGAGCATTTGGATGATCCAGAGGAGTTTTGGGAGAATGTCCTATGGTCTGATGAAACCAAACTGGAACTGTTTGGTAGAAACACAACTTGTCGTGTTTGGAGGAAAAAGAATACTGAGTTGCATCCATCAAACACCATACCTACTGTAAAGCATGGTGGTGGAAACATCATGCTTTGGGGCTGTTTCTCTGCAAAGGGGCCAGGACGACTGATCCGGGTACATGAAAGAATGAATGGGGCCATGTATCGTGAGATTTTGAGTGCAAACCTCCTTCCATCAGCAAGGGCATTGAAGATGAAACGTGGCTGGGTCTTTCAACATGACAATGATCCAAAGCACACCGCCAGGGCAACGAAGGAGTGGCTTCGTAAGAAGCATTTCAAGGTCCTGGAGTGGCCTAGCCAGTCTCCAGATCTCAACCCTATAGAAAACCTTTGGAGGGAGTTGAAAGTCCGTGTTGCCAAGCGAAAAGCCAAAAACATCACTGCTCTAGAGGAGATCTGCATGGAGGAATGGGCCAACATACCAACAACAGTGTGTGGCAACCTTGTGAAGACTTACAGAAAACGTTTGACCTCTGTCATTGCCAACAAAGGATATATCACAAAGTATTGAGATGAAATTTTGTTTCTGACCAAATACTTATTTTCCACCATAATATGCAAATAAAATGAAAAAAAAACAGACAATGTGATTTTCTGGATTTTTTTTTCTCAGTTTGTCTCCCATAGTTGAGGTCTACCTATGATGTAAATTACAGACGCCTCTCATCTTTTTAAGTGGTGGAACTTGCACTATTGCTGACTGACTAAATACTTTTTTGCCCCACTGTAAGTCAGTAGTTTGAGCTATTCGTACATTCATAGGTTCTGTCTCATACAAAGGATGAACCACTCCCTCTGCTCCTATTCCCTTCACCGTTTTCCCTGTCATGAATCGTTGTGGCATATCTTGTTTTCTTATAATAGTACGGCTCGCCCCCGTATCAATTAAACATTTCAATTGCTTCCCATTGGGAAGTTGTAATTGGGTTGTGGCCCTTGGACCATCCCTAGGGGGAACCACTATTACAGAATCATATTGGGGGCTGCCAAGTTCCTAATCTGACAAATTTCCTGCCTCATCAGTTGCTACCAGTGAAACACGAGTCTGCTCTGGGTTAGTTGTTCTATTCCTGAAACAATTCCTTTTGAGGTGCCCTCTCTGGCCACATTCATAGCAAAGCCCTTTCCATCTGCACTCCTCTGGGTCTATTACCCCATCTCTCCTTTTTCTGTCTCCTCCCGCAGCTCTGTTATGTATGCCTGATGCTTGGACCGCAGTTCTGACAGCATTATTAAAGGCATCAGGAGGTATATTTACCATGACAGGCACCGGCTTCTGCTGTTTTTTTACTTTGCGATTATTAATTTGGGCTTCTATCCCCCGGAATACAGGAAGAGAATTCTCCAAGGTAGCAAATACACATTCAGGTCTTACTTTCATCACTTCAGCTCTCAAGTCCTCTCTTAATCCAGTTATAAACATGCTTTTCAGAAACCTAGCTTCCCTAGGATTTTTCAGGTCATAGTCATGGTCTGTGAATGCTGCTGCACACCTTGCATGGAATTTGTCAATAGGTTCATCTGGTTCTTGAAATACTTCAGGCAACCCTGAGGTCAACTCTTCTGTTAGCTGCTTGGCTACTACATGTAACCTTGCTATAAACTGTCGCCCTGATTCTCTAGTTTTCTTATCCTCTGGAACTTCACGTATCGTATTAACATCTGCCGGGACTGCCCTCACCTTCTCAAGCAAAGGCACTCCAGCCGATATTCGACACAGTGGTTCCAGATCATTCCAAGCTGCGTCATAATTATCAGCTACCCCTTCTACTGCTCTATAGAATACTAAGGGATTCTTGTAGGGATCGGGGAAGCTGGTTGCCATGGCTAACTGTTCAGATCTACTCCATGGCTTATACCACGTAGTGGTATCTACTTTTCCCTCATCCTCTCCGTCATCTGTTGGTCTGCTTGTAGTCTGAGTTATCACAGGGAAGCTGCTGACAGTGGCTTTTCTCTCAGCCCTACTGCAAAAATCACATTCTATCTTCCCTTTCTCCTGTGGCTTATTACACCTATTACAAATCCAAGTAAGGGATCTCATAGCTCTATTTGAATAACCCTGAGTATCCTCACTTTGCTGGTGTTTGTCCTCACATCTCCACTCATTATTTTCCCTAATCAACTTTAGCTTAGCCACCTGTGAACTACCTTGAGAGGGACTGGGTGTTGTTTGCAATCTAAAATCATCCCCACTTCCCCCTGAAACCTCCCGTCCTCCCTGTCCAGAACTTTTTATTGGGGTGGAAAAACTATCTAGGGATTCCCTTGGAAGTGCAGGGTATTGATTTGTAACCGAATATGTAGGAGGAGAAGATTCAAAAGTAAAGGGGCTCTTTTGCCTCTGCATTGGAGATGCAGGAGGAATCATTCTCTCCCCCACATACTGAATAAATGGGGTCCCTGGTGTCTGATAAATCACTGGTATCTGACCAGAACGGAGTCCTGACATATGAAAATCTGGTGGAGACAAAAATGATGGTGAAGAAAAATAAGGCACAGTACTAGCCGTCGCTGCTTCAGTGGACATAGATTCTATGTCCTTTCCACTAATGATTCTTTCCCTTATAGGGCTACAACTACTTGTAACTTTCGAATCACTGACTGAGACTTCTTCTCTCTCACTCAAAGGGGTGGAGGGAGCCGTGGACACAGACTGTCTTTGTAAAGGAGGGGCTGTTGCTTGTCCCTGCGCTGTTGGATTTCTCCCTCTTCTATTCTGGGCAAACTCACTCTCGTCATCATCATCATCAGTATTAAAATATGGATCATGCTGCTCAGCCGTTCTCATCCAAGCAGCCAATTGTTCCTCATAACCATGCCTCTCGATCCACTTATCATGCTCTTTACTAAATCGCTTCCATCTCTCTACGTCTAAACACCCATTCTCTGGCATCCCTGCTTGCTTTAAAATTTTTGTAGCATTTTTAACCGCTTTTTGCCCATGTTCCAAGTGCACCAGATCCCTCATTTTATATCTTGGATCTGTGTTTCGTCCTGGCCTGGTAAACTTAGTGCCCATAGCAAAAAGCTATCTGAATCAGAAGCTGTCAAGGTCAGCCACCTCCTATCTTCAGCTCTGTCTGTCTGTTTCAGAAACTGTCAAGGTCGGCTATTCCTATCTTCAGTTCTGACTGTCTATATCGGAAACCGTCACGGTCAGCTACTCCTATCTTCAGTTCCGATATCTAGCAGGATCCCACTGGTCGATTATGATGTCCAGCAGTCTCTGCTTCTAAAGTAACAAGCTGAACTTGTACTTTCTGTTCTGCCCTGATTCTACTACACACCTTGTAGAACAGGTAACTATAAGTTGCTACAAACAATATTATTCCAAAAGCAAACCCTACATATTCCTTATACATCAGAATCAGATCCTGAATTTTCACTAGACTCTGAGCATGTCAAATCTATTCCTGAGTCTATTTCAGAGAGATCAAAATAGTATTCATGTGAGACTATATCTTGCCACCTTGGCATGTACCATCTAGTCTCTAAGATGTATGACCAACTTTTCAATAATGCATGAGGGTGTGGCACTATATGACAGGAAAATACTCGGTACAATTTATTTGCTCTTCTGTACTGATGAGGAACAACTGGCGTTAAATGTACTCTTTCCAAAAACCAATCAGACCCTACTCTTCTCACCCTTTTTTGACAAATCGTAACTGAACACAAACAACTTCCACACGGCATGTACAAGTAACACGTACACTTCACAAACTAGTATTCATCTCAAAGTGTCTCAAAGCCACCGGACAGTAACTGGCTCCTGTACTTCCAAATCTTCGCAATATCTCTGCTATCTCACAATTGACCGGGGTATCTCGAGGCACTCTAAAATGAATATTTATAGTCAAAATATACACTCTCACAGATCCAAGCCAGGTTATGGCAGCCCACCAGCCAACTCCTCCCGTGATTTTTCCCTCAGTCTTCCAGTAACGTGGGGTCGCATCTGTCTGCAAACTCTTTATAACTATACTTTGAACACACTGATCACAGGACATTTATCAACCAATTCTTATCCTTTTACTACTTAGCTTATTCTTTCTACTACTTAGCTTATTCTTTCTACTACTTAGCAACTAGCCGAGCAACAAAAACACATAATAACATAATCCACCAACCAAAGAAAAACCAGAATAGCAATCAAAGTGAGAAGGGTGGAACATGTATAACACAACATTACTTTCCATTTTCAGTTCTGCCTTCTACATATAACACCCATTCAACTCACACACCTTTCAAGATTTAAGATCATTCATAAGAAAATTTTTAGCAGCACTTCTGATCTGTTGCCCGGTCTTGTACTGGCAATACAATCAAGTACACAAAATTAGAATGTTAGGATGGTTAGTATTTTTAGACAGATAAACAAATACAAATATACAACCACAAACAATACAAACTACATTAAAGTCAAGAGACAAAAGATTAAAGCCAAGGAACAAAAGAAACAAAACAAGCAAAAAAAATTAAAAAAAAACTTAAAATAAAATAAAAAAAAAATAAAACAAACCTTAATTTTTGTTACCCGAGGGGATTCCCATTCAAAGATCCAGACAGACTGACCTACCTACCCTGTCTTAGGGAGACAAGAAAGGATGCGAGCCAAAATGGCTCACGTACCCGGGTCTCCTTTCTGTTCTCCCCCCGACAGAGCAAGGCAATCCTTTTCAGTCCAAATTGATAGTTAAAGGGGAATTCAATCTCGCTACGGGCCTCCAAGTTTGTCAGCGCCGGGATTTTTTCTCTAATCACCAACCTCAGGTAAAGCTCATTTAGAGCTTCTCTTACCTAGGATCCTAGGAATGGAGACGTAAAAAGAGAGACACAGGAGGCTTGTCTTTCAAGTTAATCTCTCCCCTTTATTAAGATGGGTACTTCTTTTATAGGATCACAAAAGAGGAAATAGACAAATATAGACAATTTCCGTAATATTATGTAACAATTGCGAAATGATGGATAGTTGGCAAAAACAATAGTTATATAACAGATATGACAAAATGATATATTATGTGTCTAATTGGGGATGACGGGAATATGGCACTTCCTTGATATCAATTTAACAATTCGTGGAACTGCATCCGGTAATACTAATAGGCCAGAATACTTGGCCTTGACATTTTAGACATTATTCTAAGAAAAGAGAATTTTGGAACTGACCACTTGGCAGAATTGTCTAACCACGTAGACAGATGATAACAATTAAAATAGTGTCATGGGTTACAAGTTGTTTTTCAGTTATTTTTCTGGTCTATAGAAACTAAGATTAACCATTTCTTTGACAACTTCTCCCCTCTGCAAATCTCTTCACTGGCTCCCATTCCCTCAGCGTATCCAGTTCAAATTACTAATTCTGACCTACAAGGCCATCTATAACCTGTCTCCCCCATATGTCTCTGAACTAATCTCCCGATACCTTCCCTCACGTAATCTCCGGTCCTCCCAAGACCTCCTTCTCTCCTCCACACTTATTCGCTCCTCACCCAACCGCTTCCAAGACTTCTCCCAAATAGACCCTATTCTCTGGAATTCTTTGCCCCAACAAGTCCGACTATCAACCACATTTGGATCCTTCAGACGGAACCTGAAAACCCACATCTTCAAGAAAGCCTACAGCCTGCAATGACCCCGCTACCTCCTTCTCTCTCACCACTACCGGTGATATCACCTCAACTAACACCGGAACTGCTGCAACCCACCAACCTACTGTCTCCTTCCCCACCATCCTGTAGCATGTAAGCCTGAAAGGGCAGGGTCCTCTCTCCACTCTGTATCAGTCTGTCATTGTTAGTTTGTTTACTGTAAGTGATATCTGTAATTTGTATGTAACCCCTTCTCATGTACAGCACCATGGAATCAATGGTGCTATATAAATAAATAATAATAATAATAACCTGAAAATGCTTTTCTATCTTCTTATAGCCTTCTCCTGCTTTGTGGGACTCCACCATTTTCATTTTCAGAGTGTTAGACAGCTGCTTAGAAGAACCCATGAATGCAGTTTATAGGCACAAGGCTAGAGGAGGCTGCATTTTTGTAAAGCTGAGAAATTTGAATCACTTGGCCTTTCCTAACAATGATAGAGAATAAGCCATAAGCCTAACAGGCTTGTTAAGGTCTGAAACCTTGGTCAAAGTTATCTGAGCACACAAATCTCCAAGGGTGCACAAACTTTTCCATTGGCCCATTTTCCTTTTTTAAATTTTTAAAATGTCAAAAAATGACAATATATATATATTTACTAGGGGGCCTTGCTATGTAGCGGAATAGAGAGGACGCGTCCTGGCAGAGCTTCCTTAATCCTGCCATTATCCTGCTTTCTAAATCCTTCTCAGCGCGGCATATTTACAAATACTGGGACCCCTCGGGCTCCGTGAAGCTTTTGGCCCCATAGGAGAGTGACAAGGGGCTCTGGTGAGCCGAACGCTGCGGATTTCTGGGCAGACAGTGGGGCCTGCGTGAGGTGGCGGCCATTTTCTGAGGCACACTCCAGCAGGAAGAAGCGACGCCAGACCTCATACTCACAGTGCCGTCGGGCGGTGACACCGAGGGGAGACTCGCGGTGTGTGCTCTGAAAGACGAGCCCCGCACTCCCCCACAGATAATAAGCCAGACTTGTCAGTGCCACCAGTTTAAGAGTCCCTAGACCCTTACCGCTGTCTCTGCAGGCGCTGTGGACCCTGTCTGCTGTGCAGGGTCCCGGCAATAATCGAGAGCCTGTTATTATAATACGCAGAAATTCATACACCCCATTTATTTAGAGCTATCTCAAGATATAAATATATATATTTACTTATTTTTTTGCCAAAAATACAAAGGAAATGTATCATCTTTAATTTTAGCCCTGTTAGAGATCATTTCATCTTTAACTTGCTTAACTGTTCACAATAATATAATAGTAATTTTGACCAGGGGTGCTCAAAGTTTTACATGCCACTGTACATATAAGATCCAGAGTATATGCTCTGAGGAATGAGACAACAGTCTCTTTAAAATCTGTAATGTCCATTCTGGGGTCCAAGACATCTTATATCCAAGAAGTTCGTTGGTCTCAGGCCCATACAAGGATCCTTGAAAATTTAATTATTTCACTCTGTGACAGAACTTCGTCAGTAAGGATGGATGTCAGCAAAAGAGTTTATGGAGCTGTATTCTCCTAAGTCACGTTTCATGGAATCTGGCTGCAACTGATTACCAGTCAGTCCTCAAACTTCAGAGACTTACAATCAGTAGAGGAAGCCCTCGAGACAGCAACATCTTTTCTTCATGGGACCCACATCAGAGTTTATTCCGACAACATGAGACATCAAGGGAGCACAAGATACGAGAATCTGTGTCAATCTCAGCAACAATCTTTTCTTGGGTAGAACGAGACCTACATTCTTTTATCAGCCCTCCACCTAAAAGGTCATGACAAGATTCAGACTTCCTAAGCAGGACAAACATACATCCCGGTGAATGGAGCAGGAATACCATTATCTTTCAAATGAATGCCAGAAAAAGGGGTTATCCAGAAATAGACCTATTTGCATATCATCAAAATGCAAAAGTAAAACTATATTTTTTCCATGATCTAAATGACGCTTCAGTGACGATAGATTAATTTGCTCATCCTTGGGATTGCAAGATAGCCTATGCATTTCCTTCTATTCTTGTACTACCAAGGACACTAGAAAAAATCAGAAAAGGGAAGGTCAAGACTATCCTTGTAGCACCTCTGTGGACAAAAAAGGGCTGGTTTGGGACATTAAACGGCTTGAAGTGGGAAGATCCACGACCTTCTACATCAAAGTCCGAACTATCATCCAGCCCCCCAGAGTCTGTATCTGGCTGCTTGGCTTCTGAAGCCTCAATCCTAAAAGCTATGGACCTCTCAGAGGGGGTCATGCAAACCCTCCAGAGAAATAGGAAGCAAACTACAAATGCCATCTATGGTAAAATATGGAAAACCTTCAGTTTACGGTACTGGTCTATTCCTCTGGATCCATGTCTTCCAGACATAGCCAAAATATTGGATGTTTTGCAGGATGGATTGTCAAGAGGTTTAAAACCTACTACCCTGAAAGTCAAGGTGTCAGCCGTAAGCTCCTATTTTGACCAAAATTTGGCGGATCATCGACGGATAAGGAGACTTATGAAGGCAGTTTCTCTAATGCGCCCAAGAAGGTTCAGTGCAATCCCATCTTGGGATCTGGATACTGTGCTCAAGGGTCTAAATATGCTTCCCTTCAAACCACTGTCCCTGTTACATATAGATAACCTATCATGGAAAGCAGTGTTCCTATTCAGGTCCTCTCTATGAACTAACCCTATCTAAAAATCCTAGAAGATAGGATGGTGCTCCACCTAGAACCACAATTCTTGCCCATAGGGACAACAGAGTTCCATGTGTCTCATGAGATAGTCCTCTCTTCCTTTTGTCAAAATCTGACAGACCACAGAAAAGAATTTCTTTCTTTGGAGGTCTGGAGAGACATCCTCTAATACCTACAACAAACAGAGTCCCAGTTGAAGATCAAAATCTCTTTGTCCAATACTGTGGACCTAATAAAGGGAAGATTTCAAAAAGTACTTTAACAAACTGGATTAAGAAAGCAATTTGTGAATTGAATTCACCACTGCCTGTCCCCACCACAGCCAAAGCAGGTACATCCGGACTATAAGACGTACCAGCCATTTTCCTCTACATTTTTGGAGGAAAACCATTGCGCCTGAAGTCACTATCCATCTACATTCACATTGTGCAAGCAAACATTTTACGTCTCCCCTTTTAATTCAACAATGAATTCTATCAATTCCCCTAAAATGAAGGATTTGGTTTTGTGCACATGATACATTTTGAAACTTTACAAGACTGAGAAATATCCATAGCCGTCTAGGCTACAATAATGTTGCGTACATGTTCTCGTACACAGATTTTTAGCTGTCCATATATCTTGCTTATATAAACTTTTGGGTAATAACTGTAGCATAATAAACCACACTGAAAGTATTGCAAAATATGTTAATATTTATTAAAATTAGTATACACCATCCACAGATTCGACAGAGGTAATGAGACAGATATTTACACAACCTACGCAATTTCCACACAGATATCAGCCATGACATGGAGCACTGGTATGTTTTCATTCTTGTCTGTATAATGACTTAGAACCTGAAGATCTTTAAGGTTACGTCTTCTAGATTTAATGAGTGGATAATTAGATAAACATTCAGTCAAGTTTAGATCAGTCTTTATAATGGGGCAATCTCATTGTACAATGATCCTCATAGTGTCCGGCTCACCAATAAAAGCAGAAACAAACTACATTTTGCTTTCTTACTGATGAGTACAGTAGTGGGGTCATCTTGGCCCGATTATATTCATGTTTTATAGATCTATATCTGTTACCACTAGCTTGAAACCTGATATGAGGTCACTCGCTTGAGTCTCAAATTTGGAGAATAAAGAAATACTCCCTCTCATCCGGAGGAACTGACTAACTTGGATAAACTTAATAGTAAAGGAATGGTGACTAGATGTCATGTGGAACAAAGAGTTTACAGATGTGACTGACTCAATGATGACGTCCAGAAAGTCCAAACTCCTAGAAATTTTATGTGAATGTTAGTGTATTCAATTTTTTGGGGAGTTGGTCAATTGGTCCATGATATGACCCAGCCCATGTCCAGACATTATAAACAAATCATCAATGTAATGCAGCCAGCACTGCTCATGGTCAGCTGACTAGTCCCCATAATTTCATAGATTTTACATTGGAAAGTCCATTGACAGTCCATATACCTATACCCTATGATATTGATTCAGAGGAAGTAAAAAATTCCTTAAGGCAAATTGTCTGATATTAAGGGAATCATTTATTCCTAACTCCACATTTAGCAATCAGACTAGTTCCCTGGAGTAACATTCCATCACAGAACCTAATAGATATAACCAGTAATATTCGTGAACCTCTTTAGTGAGTTAACTATTTCTAGTTACAAAAATTCCCATAATCTCACTGTCCAAATGTGTCTCTCCCAGTAACTTAGAGATTGGCATATGAAGGCCCACAGGCCGTGCCCATGGCAGTGCCACACCTCTGCACATAAAATTCCTCTATAAGCATATAAAGATTCTGAACTTACATATACAGACATCCCAGCTGCTGGTTTCCAGGTAGAAGCAGATGGTATCCAATTAGGGATAAGTGAATAGATTTGGATAACTCTTTATCTGAATAGCTGCATCAGGAACACGGATACCTGGAGCGATCCCCATAATCAGCTGTTCAGTGCCGCAGCTGCATGGGTTGCAACTGTGTGACAGCCACAACACACACATGGAGAGCCCAACAAACAGGCTCTCCATGCATGTGTTGTGACTGTCACAGAGCAGCGACACATGCAGCTGTGACGCCGAACAGTTGATTATCGGGAGCGTTCCAGGTATCCGCGTTCCTGATGCAGTTAATCGGTTAGCGCTATAGCTATTCATAAAGGAGTTATCTGAAGCTATTCACTATTCCCTAAATCCAATCTGTCAGAATTTTAGATACATTCAAATAAGATTCTATATATAAAATAAAACGATTGACCAAGGGTGCTAAGCGCTACTAATCCGGGATCCTAAGAAGCAAATGATAGGACAAAAGCACCTAATTTGTCCAATAATACAACAATAAAATTAGCTTTCAATTGCTTCCAGGGAGGGAGTGATATCTCAGATATTTCGGGTATTGGACGCTGTCCCGGCCGGAGACAGATGTCCGATACCCGAAATATCTGAGATATCACTCCCTCCCTGGAAGCAATTGAAAGTTTTCATCTGACCTGCACTGTGACTTCGACTCTTGTCTGAATCAGCGTCTCTTCACAGGACCTTTCCAGGAAAGCTTCTTTACAGTACACCGGTACGCTGGTACTAAGGTATTTTATTGATTCTATCATCTCATATTTTATGTATCTCTATTTATTTGCTTTTAGTGGCTCTGAGCAACTTCATTCACGCATATTTTTATATAATTCATGCAATTAGATCCATTATCCGGGTACCATTTCAGCACAAATATAAGATTCTATATATCCCTATAGAAACTATTACCATTGATCTATACCAGGACGTCCGTTGTGCAACTTTTCATAAAACTTTTAAAATATGCTCCGTATAAGGGAAATGGTTATGAGGATTTTATACTACAAAATCGGCCTCCATAGGAGCCCTTCACAGTGAGTCTCTGCCCCGCGTACATGCACAGCTCTGCTTCGTACATATCATATGCACACAGCTCTGCTATATACAGTTGTGCTCAAAAGTTTAAATACCTCAACAGAATTTTTGCTTTCTTGGCCTTTTTTTTCAGAGAATATGAATGATAGCACCAAAACTTTTTCTCCACTCATGGTTAGTGGTTGGGTGAAGCCATTTATTGTCAAACTACTGTGTTTTCTTTTTAAATCATAATGACAACCCAAAACATCTAAATGACTCTGATCAAAAGTTAAAATACCCTGGTGATTTTGGCCTGATAACATGCACAGAATTTGACACAAATGGTTTTGAATGGCTACTAAAGATAACATCCTCACCTGTGACCTGTTACAAATGCCAGGAAAATTGTTCGGGATGCAAAGAAATACCCACAAATTATATCAACTGAAATACTGGACTCTCTGAAAACTAGCGGTGTGGCTGTTTAAAGATGCACAATAAGGAGGCACTTGAACAAAAATGGGCTGCATGGTCTGGTTGAGTCGCCAGAAGAAAGCCATTATTATGCAAATGCCCCAAATTATCTCGCCTACAATATGCAAAACAGCACATAGACAAGCCTTAAAACTTCTGGAACAAGGTAATTTGGAGTGGTGAGACCAAAATTGAACTTTTTGGCAACAATCGTAAACGCTACATTTGGAGAGAGGTCAACAAGGTCTATATTCCTACTGTAAGGCACGGAGGTGGATCGCTGATGTTTTAGGGATGTGTGAGCACAGGAAACTTGGTCAAAGTTGAAGGAAAGATGAATGCAGCATGTTATCAGCAATTATTGGAAGCAAATTTGCAATCATCAGCCCGGAAGCTGCGCATGGGACGTACTTTGACGTTCCAACATGACAATGATCCAAAACCCAAGGCCAAGTCAACCTGTCATTGGCTATAGGAGAACAAAGTGAAGGTTCTGGAGTGGCCTTCTCAGTCTCCTGACCTCAGTATCATTGAGCCACTCTGGGGAGATCTCAAGTGCGCAGTTCATGCTAAAGGAAAGATGTATATCTTTGTACCATGTTAGCCAGTAGATAGAAAAATTTTCAGAATTGAGAGTCCTCAGTGGTTGATACCTTTTAATGGATAACTGAAAAGATGGTAGCACATTGCAAGCTTTCGAGACTACTCAGGTCTCTTCATCAGGCATAGACTATGCCTGATGAAGAGACCTGAGTAGTCTCGAAAGCTTGCAATGTTTTACCATCTTTTCAGTTAGCCATTAAAAGGTATCAACCACTGAGGACTCTCAATTCTGAATATTTTTCAGTTCATGCTAGAGAGCCCAGGAATTTACAGGAACTGGAGGCTTTTTCCAAGAAGAGTGGGCAGCTTTACCATCTGAGAAAATAAAGAACCTCATTCACAACTACCACAAAAGACTTCAAGCTGTCATTGATGTTAGAGGGGGCAATACATGTTATTAAGAAATGGGGTATGTGAACTTTTGATCAGGGTAAGGTTAGGTTCACAATAGCGTTATTGTGCGCAGCGCATCATCTGCATTCGCAAACGCATGTTTACGCAGCATTTTTGTCCGCATCACCTTACGCATAACGTCAAAACGTTTGCATTCATTTGTATGAGTTTTTAATGCGCTTGCGCTGTTTATGCACATGTGTTAAAAATGTCCAATGTTTTGCAGTAGAATTTCCTTGACATCAGACACCCAGTAGGCGAGTCTCATGGGATTTCTATACAGGGTGGGCCATTTCTATAGATACAACTAAATAAAATTATTATTATTATTATTATTTATTATTATAGCGCCATTTATTCCATGGCGCTTTACATGTGAGGAGGGGCATACATAATACATACAAGTACAGTAATCTTAAACAATACAAGTCACGACTGGTACAGGATGAGAAAGGACCCTGCCTGCGAGGGCTGACAGTCTACAACAGGATGGGTGAGGATACAGTAAGCGAGGGTAGAGCTGGTCGTCCAGCGGTTTGGTGGATCGGTGACTACTGCAAGTTGTAGGCTTATCGGAAGAGGTAGTGGTTGGTAATATCAACTTTTTGTTTGTGGCACATTAGTATATGGGAGGGGGGATACTTTTCAAGATGGGTGGTGACCATGGTGGCCATTTTGAAGTCAGCCATTTTGGATCCAACTTTATTTTTTTTTTAATGGGATGAGGATCATGTGACACATCGAAATTATTGAGAATTGCATAAGAAAAGCAATAGTGTGCTTGATTTTAACGTAACTTTATTCTTTCATGAGTTATTTACAAGTTTATGACCACTTATAAAATGTGTTCAATGTGCTGCCCATTGTGTTGGATTGTCAGTGCAACCCTCTTCTCCCACTTTTGACACACTGATAGCAACACCACAGAAGAAATGTTAGCACAGGCTTCCAGTATCCGTTGTTTCTGATGCTGTACATCTCGTATCTTCAGAGCATAGACAATTGCCTTAAGCTGAGATATCACTCCCTCCCTGGAAGCAATTGAAAGTTTTCATCTGACCTGCACTGTGACTTCGACTCTTGTCTGAATCAGCGTCTCTTCACAGGACCTTTCCAGGAAAGCTTCTTTACAGTACACCGGTACGCTGGTACTAAGGTATTTTATTGATTCTATCATCTCATATTTTATGTATCTCTATTTATTTGCTTTTAGTGGCTCTGAGCAACTTCATTCACGCATATTTTTATATAATTCATGCAATTAGATCCATTATCCGGGTACCATTTCAGCGCAAATATAAGATTCTATATATCCCTATAGAAACTATTACCATTGATCTATACCAGGACGTCCGTTGTGCAACTTTTCATAAAACTTTTAAAATATGCTCCGTATAAGGGAAATGGTTATGAGGATTTTATACTACAAAATCGGCCTCCATAGGAGCCCTTCACAGTGAGTCTCTGCCCCGCGTACATGCACAGCTCTGCTTCGTACATATCATATGCACACAGCTCTGCTATATACAGTTGTGCTCAAAAGTTTAAATACCTCAACAGAATTTTTGCTTTCTTGGCCTTTTTTTTCAGAGAATATGAATGATAGCACCAAAACTTTTTCTCCACTCATGGTTAGTGGTTGGGTGAAGCCATTTATTGTCAAACTACTGTGTTTTCTTTTTAAATCATAATGACAACCCAAAACATCTAAATGACTCTGATCAAAAGTTAAAATACCCTGGTGATTTTGGCCTGATAACATGCACAGAATTTGACACAAATGGTTTTGAATGGCTACTAAAGATAACATCCTCACCTGTGACCTGTTACAAATGCCAGGAAAATTGTTCGGGATGCAAAGAAATACCCACAAATTATATCAACTGAAATACTGGACTCTCTGAAAACTAGCGGTGTGGCTGTTTAAAGATGCACAATAAGGAGGCACTTGAACAAAAATGGGCTGCATGGTCTGGTTGAGTCGCCAGAAGAAAGCCATTATTATGCAAATGCCCCAAATTATCTCGCCTACAATATGCAAAACAGCACATAGACAAGCCTTAAAACTTCTGGAACAAGGTAATTTGGAGTGGTGAGACCAAAATTGAACTTTTTGGCAACAATCGTAAACGCTACATTTGGAGAGAGGTCAACAAGGTCTATATTCCTACTGTAAGGCACGGAGGTAGATCGCTGATGTTTTAGGGATGTGTGAGCACAGGAAACTTGGTCAAAGTTGAAGGAAAGATGAATGCAGCATGTTATCAGCAATTATTGGAAGCAAATTTGCAATCATCAGCCCGGAAGCTGCGCATGGGACGTACTTTGACGTTCCAACATGACAATGATCCAAAACCCAAGGCCAAGTCAACCTGTCATTGGCTATAGGAGAACAAAGTGAAGGTTCTGGAGTGGCCTTCTCAGTCTCCTGACCTCAGTATCATTGAGCCACTCTGGGGAGATCTCAAGTGCGCAGTTCATGCTAAAGGAAAGATGTATATCTTTGTACCATGTTAGCCAGTAGATAGAAAAATTTTCAGAATTGAGAGTCCTCAGTGGTTGATACCTTTTAATGGATAACTGAAAAGATGGTAGCACATTGCAAGCTTTCGAGACTACTCAGGTCTCTTCATCAGGCATAGACTATGCCTGATGAAGAGACCTGAGTAGTCTCGAAAGCTTGCAATGTTTTACCATCTTTTCAGTTAGCCATTAAAAGGTATCAACCACTGAGGACTCTCAATTCTGAATATTTTTCAGTTCATGCTAGAGAGCCCAGGAATTTACAGGAACTGGAGGCTTTTTCCAAGAAGAGTGGGCAGCTTTACCATCTGAGAAAATAAAGAACCTCATTCACAACTACCACAAAAGACTTCAAGCTGTCATTGATGTTAGAGGGGGCAATACATGTTTTTAAGAAATGGGGTATGTGAACTTTTGATCAGGGTAAGGTTAGGTTCACAATAGCGTTATTGTGCGCAGCGCATCATCTGCATTCGCAAACGCATGTTTACGCAGCATTTTTGTCCGCATCACCTTACGCATAACGTCAAAACGTTTGCATTCATTTGTATGAGTTTTTAATGTGCTTGCGCTGTTTATGCACATGTGTTAAAAATGTCCAATGTTTTGCAGTAGAATTTCCTTGACATCAGACACCCAGTAGGCGAGTCTCATGGGATTTCTATACAGGGTGGGCCATTTCTATAGATACAACTAAATAAAATTATTATTATTATTATTATTTATTATTATAGCGCCATTTATTCCATGGCGCTTTACATGTGAGGAGGGGCATACATAATACATACAAGTACAGTAATCTTAAACAATACAAGTCACGACTGGTACAGGATGAGAAAGGACCCTGCCTGCGAGGGCTGACAGTCTACAACAGGATGGGTGAGGATACAGTAAGCGAGGGTAGAGCTGGTCGTCCAGCGGTTTGGTGGATCGGTGACTACTGCAAGTTGTAGGCTTATCGGAAGAGGTAGTGGTTGGTAATATCAACTTTTTGTTTGTGGCACATTAGTATATGGGAGGGGGGATACTTTTCAAGATGGGTGGTGACCATGGTGGCCATTTTGAAGTCAGCCATTTTGGATCCAACTTTATTTTTTTTTTAATGGGATGAGGATCATGTGACACATCGAAATTATTGAGAATTGCATAAGAAAAGCAATAGTGTGCTTGATTTTAACATAACTTTATTCTTTCATGAGTTATTTACAAGTTTATGACCACTTATAAAATGTGTTCAATGTGCTGCCCATTGTGTTGGATTGTCAGTGCAACCCTCTTCTCCCACTTTTGACACACTGATAGCAACACCACAGAAGAAATGTTAGCACAGGCTTCCAGTATCCGTTGTTTCTGATGCTGTACATCTCGTATCTTCAGAGCATAGACAATTGCCTTAAGCTGACCCCAAAGATAAAAGTCTAAGGGGGTCAGATCAGGAGACGTTGGTGGCCATTCAACTGGCCCACGATAACCAATCCATTTTACAGGAAACTGTTCATGTCGGAATGATCAGTCCTGACACCCATAATTGATGGTATGGTGTGGTATATGGGGTACAAAGATAGTGGGGCCATTCTTCATCAATGGAAACCTCAATGCCACTGGATATCTGAATTTGCTACATCATAATTTGTTGCCCTCTTTATGCACTGAAGATGGCATGTACCCTGAGTTTTTCCAGCAAGATGATGCACCAACACATTATGGGTGTCAGGTCCGAGCATTCATACCAGGAATCTCACCCCCTTAGACTAGCATTTCTTCTGCGGTGTTGCTATCAGTGTGTCAAGAGTGGGAGAAGAGGGTTGCATTGACAATCCAACACAATGGGAAGCACTTTGAAACATTTTAAAAGTGGTCTTAAACTTGTAAATAACTCAAGAGAATAAGTTACGTTAAAACCAAGAATTTCTTGTAAAATTCTCAATAAATTTGATGTGTCACATAACCCACTTCCCTTTGGAAAAAATAATGTTGGATCCAAATTGGCCAACTTCAAAATGGCCACGATGGTCACCACCCATCTTGAAAAGTTTCCCTCCCCCATATACTAATGTGCCACAAACAGGTAGTTGAAATCACCAACCATTCCCATTTTATTTAGGTGTATCCATATAAATGGCCCACCCTGTATATATAGACACACTGCACTGATGAAATCTTCGTCTTTGTCTGCTGTGTCTAGCTGCAAGATGGATCTTGACATGAACAGCTTCTAAGAAGATCTGGATTTACAATTGAAATTGGCTGCTGCTTTTGCTTTTCAAGAACAAAGAAGAAGAGAAAGAAGATGTCGTCGTCGATATTGGCAACACCCCATCCTTGAACTCCGAGAGAGCCATGGAGGCAACCACTCTTTGTACAAAGAGCTGCGGCAAAACCCGGAGAAGTTTTTTGACTACACGAGGATGTCAGAACAGAGGTTCCATAACTTGCTGCTACATGTCCAAGGATCCATCACCAGGCAGGACCCACAGCTCCGTCGAGCAATTTCTGCTGAGGAACGTCTTTTGGTCACCCTGAGGTATGTAATTTGGAAAAAGAAACACCTGGCATTAATATGATTGCTATAAAATCCATGTGCTGACTTTTTATTTTTCATTTTCTGTTCCGCAGATTCCTTGCTACCAGAGAGACATTATCATCAATCCATTTTCAATTCAGGATTGAAGTGTTCACACTATCTGGGATTATTGGAGACACCTGTCGTGCTTTAGTTGACGTTCTGTGGCAAGAATTCCTCCAACAACCCACAGCTGAACTCTGGCTGGAAAATGCTTCCAAATTCCAGGCAGTTTGTAATTTTCCTACCTGTGTGGGGGCTGTGGACGGCAAACACATTAGGATTATGAAACCTGCTGGAAGTGGAACAGAGTACTTCGATTATAAAAAATACTTTTTCATTGTTCTAATGATATTGCGGCTGCCAAGTGTAGATTTGTTGCCGTGGACATTGGCTCATTTGGATAAGGAAATGACTCGCAGACTTTCAAAAACTCTGACATGGGCCAACGTCTGTATGGGAATGATTTTAATTTTCAGCAGCCACGACCTCTTCCCAACATTGAAGGACCACCAATGGCTTCTGTTGTTGTTGGGGATGAGGCGTTCCAAATGTGTGCCAACCTCATTAAACCATACTCAAGTCGGAACTTAAATCACACAATTTTTTTTTACAACAACCGACTGACAATGGCACGGAGAACCATGGAGTGTGCATTTGGATTGCTGGTATCGAAATGGCGCATTTTGTGCACATCCATTAATCTAAAAATTTACACTATTGATGAGGTTGTGAAAGCGTGTGTTGTTCTGCACAACTACATCCTGGTAAAAGAGCGACCAAACTTACAACCTGAGGAACCTGTTACATTGATTACCAATTTCACTCTCTGAGAACTACAGAGGAAGTTGCCCAGATGAGGGATAAGTTGCTTACTTTATTTCATATAATGGACATGTGGCATGGCAAGATGAAATAATTTAAGCCGCTAAGTAAAATGTACCTGTTATGTTTAAATTTACCTGTAATGTAAAAATTACATACCTGTTGTTTAAATGTACCTGTGATATAAAAATGTACATGTAATGTTAAAATTTACCTCTAATGTTTGCCGAGTTAAATAATAAAATACCTCCTGTAAAACTTACAAGTTGCCTCAAAAATACAATACACATGTGTGTGTTTATGGCGGCAGCGGCGCATAAAGATACTAATAAAAGAAGATATAGTGCAAACAAAATGCAAGTTTTATTTTACAAAATTTTACAAAAAAGAAGTGTTAAGGTTGGGGTGATTAGGTTTAGCGTCGGGGTTTACGTGAGGGTAAGATGGGGTGGACCTTGGGGGTGTGGAGCTGTGAGGATTGGGTGGTAGTTGATGAGGAAGGGGTTACAGTGGAAGGGGCAACAAATTGAAGGATTTGATCAGGGATGGCAGTGGAGACATTGGGGAGAGATGATAAAGTGGAATCATGGGAATCATTAACCAAACTGGAAGGTACAGAAAAAGACACAAGGGAAGGTAATGACAAATTGATAGGTGAGGGCGGAGGTGGTTGGTTCAATTTAGGAATTTTTTTTGGCTGGGCAGCCTTGTGGATAGTGATGGCTGCAGGGGTGCTGGACTGGGTAGGCGTGCTGGACTGGGCAGCGTCATGGATACTGCTGGCTGCATGGGTGCTGGACTCTGGAGCATGGTGGATGCTGCCGGCTGCAGGTGTGATGAACTCTGCAGCGTGGTCGATCTGTGAACTGGAGGCGGTGGTGGAGGATAGTTCGGTGCTGTGGGAGTTGGAAAATAGGCTGCTGGTAATATCCTCCAGCCTGTGGATTGTAGCTTTGTGACTGCTGCTGCTGGAAAGCGTGCGTGGCTGTAAGCAGCCTGGCAGGCCTGCATGACGTTCAGCTGTAGTTGAGGCGTAAGGTTTTCCAACACGCTCCGCTCTATTTTCAGAAAAAAAAGTCGCTCCAGTCTCTCAAGGTCAGCTACCAGGCGGTCAAGGCATTTGTTGATATCCTTGAACCAACTCTTAAGTCTGTCACCAATCAACCTAATCCCTTCCTGGAAGACTGAGCTTAAGTGCATAAACTCGGGCATGCCTGACTTCTTCCAGGCTCTCTGCCACTGACGAGAAGACCCAACAAAAGCAGCAGCAGAGGACTGGGGGAGGGGAAAACCAGATGGATCTGCTGCCTGTTCCCCATCCTGTGAAGCCTGCAAGGTTGCTCCATCGCTGGTGGATGATTGGGACTGCATCTGTTCAGTGGCTGGTAGATGATCCAGGTTGTGTTGAAAATAAAAATAAAACATTATTAAAAAGAAAATAAAAAAAATAATAAAAAAAAATATACTTACGTTTGCTGAGCAAGAGCAGGCCTCAGAAATGCAAGGTTCCGGTGGTATTTATATTTCCAAAACCTTTGAGCAGCACCACTTCGAACCCGAATCTCCTCTCTCATGTCCTTGTTGAAGTGGTCCTTCATCGAACGAAAACGGATTTTGATTCTCTTTGCTGTGTAGGGTAAAAAAAAAAAAAATAACTGGAAAACAATGCACATACATTAACAGGTGCGAACTGATGCATCGCATGTCCCTACGTAAACCATGTTAAAGATAGGTACACATGACGCATACGGATTGCTGCGGATAAAACGCTACGCACACAGATGAAATGAGAAAGCAGCCTAATTTAGCTTTCTTCTGGCGACCAGACCATGCAGCCCAATGTTCCTCAAGTGCCTCCTTATTTTGCATCTTGAAACAGCCACACCACTAGTTCTCAGAGAGTCCAGTATCTCAGCTGATGATATTTGTGGGTTTTCCTTTGCATCCCGAACAATTTCCCTGGCATTTGTCACAGGTGAGGATGTTACCTTTAGTAGCCATTCATACACATTTGTGTCAAACTATGTGCATGTTATAAGGCCAAAATCACCAGGGTATGTGAACTTTTGATCAGGGTCATTTGGATGTTTTGAGTTGTCATTATGATTTAAAAAGAGAAAACACAGTAGTTAGACAATAAATGGCTTCACCCCACCACTAACCATGAGGGGAGAAAAAGTTTTGGTGCTATCATTCATATTCTCTGAAAAAAGACCAAGAAAGCAAAAATTCTGCCGGGGTATGTAAACTTTTGAGCACAACAGCATACATCATACAATCACACACATGCTCTGCATCATACACAGCATACATGTACAGCTTCACTCTGTACATATTGTACACACACTGTTCTGCTCCATGTATATATTACACATACGTGGCTCCGCTGTGTGCACATTGTACAACTACATGGCTCTGCGCCATACACAAGTGGCTCCGCTCCGTACACTTCATACACATGTGGTTCCGCTCTGTACACCTCGTACACACACGGCTCCGCTCTGTACACCTCGTACACACACGACTCTGCTCTGTACACCTTGTTCACACACGGCTCCGCTCCGTTCACACACGGCAGATCGCAAGCGCCCATGTGCGCTAGCAGGCGGCGATGACTGGATGGGGCGGGCAGAGAGCCGGGAGGGGGCGGGGCTTAGCGGCGGCCGTGCGCAGGCCGTCGCTGCACTATAAAGAGCAAATGTGAAACTAGCCTAATGAACACTGAAGTGCATGCAATGAAAGATTATGTCCTGACACCAGTGCCAGAATCAGGATGTAATTTGTGGGCGGAGTTTATACGGCCCCCGAAGGATGGTATAAATATCCAAATGGCCCTTGGCAGAAAAAAGATTCCCCACCCCTGGTCTATGGAAACACATTGGTACGCAAGGACATGCATACGCACAAGCGTTCAATACGCATGCGTACTTTTAACGAGTTGGACCAGGAAGTGATTTAACCACCTGCTAATGATAGCTCTATAAAAGGAAGCGTGGACACTGCAAGGCCATAACTCTCTGGACGATAGTACAAGACTTGGTATGTAAGTATAGAACCTTTGATAATGTCTGTCTCTCTCACTGCCGTTTGTACTTTGCACTCATTTTTTTTTCTGTTACTGTTGGACTTGTCGACTCTCCTGGTGCAGCGGTTTTCTCCTGTTGCAGCGGTTTTCTCCTGGTGCTGCTGTTGTCTCCTGGTGCAGCGGTTTTCTCCTGGTTGTCTCCTGGTGCTGCTTTCTGTCCTGGTGAGGACAACACTATCTGTGTAAGTATATAAGGTTTGAAAATGTCTGTCTCTCGCAATGCTTTTTCTGTTCTTTGTAGACTGGTCAACTCTCCTGGTGCTGCCGTCTGTCCCTGGCCTGTACTTACTGCTGTGCTGTTGGACTACTGCCTGTATTGTAAGTATTGGTGCTCATGGATTTTTTTTGTCTACATTGTGTTTGGATCTTAACAAGTTAAATTTTTCTTCTCTGTTCTTTTCTGTAGTATTTGAATGACTGCTGCCTGCTCTTCAAACATGTCCTTAAATGAAGAACTGACTTCCAAGGGTGGACCTGACAAAGATTATGTAATCACATTTGCTATACTGATTGGTATGTATTGACTGGCAATAAAACACGTGTTAAAACATAAAAAACAACTTTCGGACTTATAATGTGGCCAAAAAAAAGAGATCCAGCAGAATTATGTTTAAAAATTAATTTTATTGATATATATTAAAAATGTAGAATAAAATGCCCAGTAGGAGGATATATACACACCATGCAAATTCAAAGTCACCAAAAAGTCTATAAAGATGTCCTTAAAGTCAATAAATTATTAAAATAGCAGGGTAATACAGGACTAAAATGACAGCTATACATGTAGATAAGAATAACCACTATCCCAATATATAATAAATATCAAAGTAGGGAGGTTCAACTTATCTAATATATAAAGCTCAAAGTGTGTATGTGTGTGTGTGTGTGTGTGTGTGTGTGTGTGTGTGTGTGTGTGTGTGTGTGTGTGTGTGTGTATGTCCGGGATAGGCATCTGCACCATCGCAGCTACAGCCACAAAATTTGGCACAGTCACACGTCTGGACCCCGAGAGTGTCCTAAGCTATGTTGTGAGGCGAAATTTTAACCCCGCGCGTTCCAATTCACCAAACAATTTTGCCCCTATCTACATACTGGGGGAAAAAGTGTGTGCGTGTCAAACCCCGCCCCTCATTGTGATGTCACAATGCCCCTATTTGCATACTGGAGAAGCAGTGTGTGCGTATCAAGCCCCGCCCCTCATTATGATGTCACAATGGTTGCCATGGCGACACTGATGTCATCAAAGGTTGTAAGCCCTGCCGCCGCTCATTATGATGTCATAATGGTTGACTATGGAATGGAGGATGTGTGATGAGTATATGGGCACCGGACTATGGGATGGAGGATATGTATGATGGGTATATGGGAACGGGACTATAGGATGGAGGATGTGCGATGGGTATATGGGCACTGGACTATGGTATGGAGGATATGTATGATGGGTATATGGGCACGGGACTATGGGATGGCGGATATGTATATGGGCACGGGACTATAGGATGGAGGATGTGTGATGGGTATATGGGCACTGGACTATGGGATAGAGGATATGTTTGACGGGTATATGGGCACGGGATTATGGGATGGTGGATATGTATATGGGCATGGGACTATGGGATGGAGGATGTGTGATGGGTATATGGGCACTGGACTATAGGATGGAGGATATGTATGCTGGGTATATGGGCACGGGACTATGAGATGGCGGATATGTATGATGGGTATATGGGCACGGGACTATGGGATGGAGGATATGTATGATGGGTATATGGGCATGGGACTATGAGATGAAGGATGTGTGATGGGTATATGGGCACTCGACTATGGGATGGCGAATATGTATGATGGGTATATGGGCATGGGACTATGGGATTGAGAATATGTATGATGGGTATATGGGCATGGGACTATGGGATGGAGAATATGTATGATGGGTATATGGGCATGGGACTATGGGATGGAGGATGTGTGATGGGTATATGGGCACTCGACTGTGGGATGGAGGATATGTATGATGGGTATATGGGGTCGGGCCTATGGGATCGTGGATATGTATGATGGGTATATGGGCACGGGACTATAGGATGGAGGATGTGTGATGGGTATATGGGCACTGGACTATGGGATAGAGGATATGTTTGACGGGTATATGGGCACGGGATTATGGGATGGTGGATATGTATATGGGCATGGGACTATGGGATGGAGGATGTGTGATGGGTATATGGGCACTGGACTATAGGATGGAGGATATGTATGCTGGGTATATGGGCACGGGACTATGAGATGGCGGATATGTATGATGGGTATATGGGCACGGGACTATGGGATGGAGGATATGTATGATGGGTATATGGGCATGGGACTATGAGATGAAGGATGTGTGATGGGTATATGGGCACTTGACTATGGGATGGCGAATATGTATGATGGGTATATGGGCATGGGACTATGGGATTGAGAATATGTATGATGGGTATATGGGCATGGGACTATGGGATGGAGAATATGTATGATGGGTATATGGGCATGGGACTATGGGATGGAGGATGTGTGATGGGTATATGGGCACTCGACTGTGGGATGGAGGATATGTATGATGGGTATATGGGGTCGGGCCTATGGGATCGTGGATATGTATGATAGGTATATGGGCACGGGACTATGGGATGGCGGATATGTATATGGGCACGGGACTATAGGATGGAGGATGTGTGATGGGTATATGGGCACTGGACTATGGGATAGAGGATATGTTTGACGGGTATATGGGCACGGGATTATGGGATGGTGGATATGTATATGGGCATGGGACTATGGGATGGAGGATGTGTGATGGGTATATGGGCACTGGACTATAGGATGGAGGATATGTATGCCGGGTATATGGGCACGGGACTATGAGATGGCGGATATGTATGATGGGTATATGGGCACGGGACTATGGGATGGAGGATATGTATGATGGGTATATGGGCATGGGACTATGAGATGAAGGATGTGTGATGGGTATATGGGCATGGGACTATGGGATTGAGAATATGTATGATGGGTATATGGGCATGGGACTATGGGATGGAGAATATGTATGATGGGTATATGGGCACGGGACTATGAGACGAAGGATAATTATAATTTTCTATAACTAACCACAGTTAGTTACTATGCCCGGGCAGCGCCGTGCTCTTCAGCTAGTATTATATAAATATAAAGAGGTTCCTATAATTAAAAATGACAGAGTCATATGTAACTAAATTCTAGACATAGCAGTTATGGACAACAATAACCTCCATCTCAGCTGGGGCTGGCTGACCACACAAAAAACTTGAACAGACCAACAAAATCAACATGCTGCGTTCAGCGCACACGGGTGCACCTTCAAAAGTGCGCAGTGCACGGCAAAATCCTGCTAGCGCACGGCCAGCGCACAATCTGCGCACCCTATGCTAAAGATAGGGTGCGCAGATTGCAAGCGTCCATGTGCGCTAGTAGGTGGCGATGACCGGATAGGGCGGGCAGGGAGCCGGCAGGGGGCGGGGCTTAGCGGCGGCCATGCGCAGGCCGTCGCTGCGCTATAAAGCGCAAATGTGAAACCGGCCTTACCCTGATCAAAAGTCCACATACCTCATTTCTTAATAACGTGTATTGCCCCCTCTAACATCAATGACAGCTTGAAGACTTTTGTGGTATTTGTGGATGAGGTTCTTTATTTTCTCAGATGGTAAAGCTGCCCACCCTTCTTGGCAAAATGCCTCCAGTTCCTGTAAATTCCTGGGCTGTCTAGCATGAACTGCGCGCTTGAGATCTCCCCAGAGTGTCTCAATGATACTGAGGTCAGGAGACTGAGATAGCCACTCCAGAACCTTCACTTTGTTCTCCTGTAACCAATGACAGGTCGACTTGGCCTGGTGTTTTATGTAATTGTCATGTTGCAATGTCCAAGTACGTCCCATGTGCAGTTTCCGAGCTGATGCTTGCAAATTTTCCTCCAATAGTTGCTGATAACATGCTGCATTCATCTTTCCTTCAACTTTGACCAAGTTTCCTGTGCCTTTGTAGCTCACACATCCTTAAAATATCAGCGATGCACCTCCATGCCTTACAGTTGGAATGTGGTTTGTTTTAACTTTTATTAGTGAGAGGGACACTGAGGATCATTGTACAATGACATTGCCCCATTATAAAGACCGATCTAAGCTTGACTGAATGTTTGTCTAATTATCCACTCATTAAATCTAGAAGACATAACCTTAAAGATCTTCAGGTTCTAAGTCATTATAGAGACAAGAATGAAAACCTACCAGTGCTCCATATCGTGGCTGATATCCATGTGGCAATTACGTAGGTTGTGTAAATATCTGTCTCATTACCTCTATCGATTCTGTGGATGGTGTATACTAATTTTAATAAATATTAACGTATTTTGAAATAATTTCAGTGTGGTTTATTATGCCACATGTTATTACCCAAAAGTTTATAGAAGCAAGATATATGGACAGCTAAAAATCTGTGTACGAGAACATGTACGCAACTTTATTGTAGCCTAGATGGCTATGGATATTTCTCAGTCTCTTAACATTTCAAAATGTATCATGTGCACAAAACCATATCCTTCATTGTTAGAGGAATTGATAGAATTCGCTGTAAAATTAAAAGGGAAAGATAAAATGTTTACTTGCACAATGTGAATGTAGATGGATAGTGACTTCAGGCGCAATGGTTTTCCTCCAAAAATGTAGAGGGAAAATGACTGGTGCATCTTATAGTCCGGATGTACCTGCTCTGGCTGTGGTGGGGACAGGCAGCGGCGAAGCAGCGCGTCATAGGAGGTAGGAGCCGGTGGCTGCGGCTAACTCCTGTGCCCGCTGCTAAAGAGAAATGAATATTCACTGCATTCTATGCCCATGGGCATGGAGGGCAGTGAATAATCATTTCTCTTTAACAGTGGACATGCTGTTTGCCGCAGCAGCCGTCTTCCTGCAGCTGCCGACATTTGTATGTGCCCGCTACTTAAGACATTGAATATTCACTGCTCTGCACTCCCACAGGTGTGGAATACAGTGAATATTCATTACCTTTAGTAGATGGCACACGTGAACGCCTGGAAGCTGGTGGCTGCGGCTAACTCTTTGCCCATTTTTAAAGATCAATGAATATTCACTGCTCTCCACGCACATAATCCCAGTGTGGAGAGCAGTGAGTATTTTGGCAGCTGTCCTCAGCTTTTAAGCAGCGCATAATGTCCCTGCCATGTGCTGCTTACAAGCATAAATTAGCTGCTAGCATTGGAAAAAGACACTGCGAGGGAGCGGAGGAATTTAAGTATAATGGTTTGTGTTTGTAATGCTTTTCTGATGGATGCCATGCATACCAGGATGGTGACGGGAGCCCTGCATACCAGGATATGGATGAGGGGGCCATGCATACCAGGATAGGAATTAGGGGGGGCCATGCATACCAAGATAGGGATGAGCAGGTCATGCATACCAGGTGAGGGATAAGGGGGCCTTAGAATTACTTACCAGTAACTCGGTTTCTAAGACCCTCCAGGACAGCACCACAAGAGATTGGCTAGCCAGAGATTAACTAGGCCCTTTTTTACCCTCTATCCTCAGTGTTTTTCGAAAGGCTCACACAGGTATGAATGTTTCCAATATTTATTTAACACCAAGGAATAATTATAAACAAATGAAGGGCAGGAAACTACCTGTGCTGTTGTGGAAGGTCTTAGAAACTAAATTACCAGTAAGTCTAATTATATTTTCTCCAATCCCCTCCATCACAGCACCACAGGAAGAATACCAAAGAATGATGCTAGGGAGGGACAATTGCCTGGAGGACTTTCCTTCCAAAAGGCTAAATCTTTATTTAACAACAACTCTAATCTACAGTGCTGTGAGAAGGTATAGACTGTGGACCAGGTGGGAGCTCTGTAGATCTGCTCCATGGAAGGACTAGCCCTTTCAGCCCAGGAGACAGACCTGGATCTTGTAGAATGAGCTTTCAGCGATTCTGAAGATAGATTCAGGCTCTTATACTATTCACAAATTGCTTTCTTAATCCAGTTTGTTAAAGAACTTTTAGAAATCTTCCCTTTATTAGGTCCACAGTATTGGACAAAGAGATTTTGATCATCTTTCTCTGGGACGCTGTTTGGTGTAGGTAATAGAGGATGTCTCTCCAGACCTCCAAAGAATGAAATTCTTTTCTGTGGTCTGTCAGATTTTGACAAAAGGAAGAGAGGACTATCTCCTGAGACCCATGGAACGCTGTTGTCCCCATGGGCAAGAATTATGGTTCTAGGTGAAGCACCACCCTATCTTCTAGGATTTTTAGATAGGGTTAGTTCATAGAGAGGACCTGGATACAATGCTTTCCATGATAGGTTATCTATATGTAACAGGGACAATGATTTGAAGGGAAGCATATTTATACCCTCGAGTACAGTATTCAGATCCCAAGATGGGATTGCACTGAACCTTCTTGGGCGCATTAGAGAAGCTGCCTTCATAAGTCTCCTTATCCATCGATGATCCGCCAAATCTTGGTCAAAATAGGAGCTTACGGCTGACACCTTGACTTTAAGGGTAGTAAACCTCTTGACAATCCATTCTGCAAAACGTCCAATATTTTGGCTATGTCTGGAAAAAATGGATCCAGAGGAATAGGCCAGTACCGTAAACTGAAGGTTTTCCATATTTTCCATAGATGGCATTTGTAATTTGCCTCCTATTTCTCTGGAGGGTATGTATGACCCCCTCTGAGAGGCCCATAGCTTTTAGGATTGAGGCTTCAGAAGCCAAGCAGCCAGATACAGACTCTGGGGGGCTGGGTGATAGTTCGGACTTTGATGTAGAAGGTCGTGGATCTTCCCACTTCAAGCCGTTTAATGTCCCAGCCCTTTTTTGTCCACAGAGGTGCTATAAGAATAGTCTTGACCTTCTCTTTTCTGATTTTTTTTATAGTGTCCTTGGTAGTACAAGAATAGAAGGAAATGCATTGGCTAGCTTGCACTCCCAATGATGAGCGAATGCATCTATCATCACTGAAGCGTCGTTCAGATCCAGGAAAAAATATAATTTTACTTTTGATGATTTGCAAATAGGTCTATTTCTGGATAACCCCTTTTTCTGGTATTCATCTGAAAGATATTGATCACAGCAACGTGGATATGAAATTACTGGTATTGAAAGGTAACTTCAATTCTCAGAGAGAGAGACGAGTTTGGGAGTACAAATTTATGATGAACTTTGACACTCTCAGTGCTGGAATGAATGTGTCGCATGGATTTATGTCTTTTTACATCAATTAAGGAATTTCCTTTTAAAACCTTGCGGGGCATCACAACACAGAACTAGACCCCAATCAGAGGACCATAAAACATCCAGACTCCTTATCTATGAACTGGTCCAATGTTTATATTTATGTTTTTCCCTCTCCCATATTGATAGTTCTGCTTCACGTCACTTGTCTTATCTATTGCATTTTTTCTAGGCTGTATTGTGCATAAATATGTGACTTCAGATTTTGTATTAGTCTAGCCTGATGAAGAGACCTGAGTAGTCTCGAAAGCTTGCAATGTATTACCATCTTTTCAGTTAGCCATTAAAAGGTATCAACTACTGAGGACTCTCAATCCTGAATATTTTCCTAAATATATATTGTCATTTTTTACCTTTAAAAAATTAAAAAAAGGAAAATGGACCAATGGAAAAGTTTAAGCACCCTTGGAGATTTGTGTGCTCAGATAACTTTGACCAAGGTTTCAGACCTTAATAAGCCTGTTATGGTTATGGCTTGTTCTCTATCATTGTTAAGAAATCCAGGTGATGCTTTATAAAAACACAGCCTCCTCTAACCTTGTGCCCGTAAACTGCATTCATGGGTTCTTCTAAGCAGCTGCCTAACACTCTGAAAATGAAAACGGTGGAGGCCCACAAGCAGGAGAAGGCTATAAGAAGATAGCAAAATGTTTTCAGGTTGACCTTTCCTCATTTCGAAATCGAATTAAGAAACGGCAGTTAACAGGAACAATGGAGGTCAAGATAAGGTCTGGAAGACGATGCAAAATTTCAGTGAGAACTGCTTGTAGGATGGCTAGAGAGGCAAATCAGAACCCCCACTTAACTGCAAAAGACCTTCAGAAAGATTTAGCAGATGCTTGAGTTGTGGTACATTGTTCTACTGTTGAGAGACATCTGCACAAATATGATCTTTATAGAAGAGTCATCAGAATAAATCAAGAAAAGAAAAAAAAAAAAACTATAGATGTGGTATAGTAACTCAAAAGCTCACATGAAAACTAATACCTAAAATCAGATTTCATTAAATTCACTTAAAATCAACACATACTATATTACGCCTACAACAGGTAAATTAGTCAAACCAAAATGGTAGTATAGATTACTAAAATACCCTGAATGAGCCTGATGCACCCTATTGCATCCCTTCCTTGTCGTGGAGGTTGGCACCCTAGATAATACGCAAATAGCAACCTCCGCGGCAAGGTAGGGACAAATGACTATGGTTTGTAGAGGGTGAGTTTTGATAATATATATCCTGCTGTTGATTCCCTATGTATTATTTGTGACTGCTTCAATTATCTGTCTGGGTATCCACTGGTTAATGAATCAGATTGTGTAAATTCTGCTTTAAAGTTAGTATTGATTATATGATTTCCTAAGGGTTTATTTGGGTTTTGGTTAGTGATATAGATTACCCTCTTGGAGGGCACACCCACCTTAGTAACATAGGTTCACTTTATTGTCACTGTTACGATAGGAATGGATGCAGCTTAGCTTAGATAGCTAACACTCCCACGCCGCCAGGCCACGACGACGTGGACCAGAGAGGGGTACCTAAACCTACCGGACTAGGGAAGGGCAGCAACCGGGGTCTGTGGCAGCTGAGCATGTGGGCAAGGTGGTGAAATGCAGGACTAGATGACACCGCACAACTTCAGGTAAGAAGAAACATAAAGTTTACTAAATAAAGTCACATACAGAAAACAAGACATATTGCCAGGCTCCCAACTCTACACATCAAGGAAGGGTGAACATCACAGGTCTCCAGGCGTCAGACGATGGCAGGAGGTCATCACGGGTTGATGCAGTCCAGGTTCATCTGGCACGGACATATCAGGAGAACCTGTCTCAGGCCTCAGGTGTAGCACAGGCACAGCAGGAGAACATCAGACACTGACCGCGAACAGACGTCATCACAAGATGGACCCCAGAGAACAGACAGGACATTGGGACACAGGCAAAACACAGACAGCATGGATCCAGGAACACCAACATGGAAGCTAGATCGGCTGGTCAGATCCAGGACACACAGGCAGAGCCGTCACCGAGAATCAAGACTGGAGACTCCCCAGAAACACGGAGGAGCCCATCCAGGAACACAAGCGGGATCGATTCTGAAACACGGGCTAAACCACAGACTGGATATCGACACCGGCTGAACATAGGGACACAGGCAAGACAAGGACAGCACAGGTCCAGGAACATCAACATGGCAGCTCAGGACATTGGCTGGTCAGACCCAGTACTTGCAGGCACAGCCGTCACCAGGAAACAAGACTGGAGACTCCTCAGGAACACGGAGGATGAGCCCGTCCAGGAACACGAATGGGACTGACTCTGAAACACGGGCTGGACCACAAGGATCACGGACTGGATATTTGGACACAGGCTGGGCATCTAGGACAAAGGCAGGACATCTGGACTCCGGACAACAGACACGGCTCCAGGCAGAGAACACCAGGACCCAGGCAGGACATCAGAGGCACTGGTAGGACCTCAAGAACACCAGCAGGACATCGAGCAGTGGTCATCAGACTCCAGGCACCAGACAGTGGTCGTCAGGCTCCAGGGAAAAGACAGTGGTCGCCAGACATCAGACACGACCTAGAAAGGAACTCAAGCTGCATGGTGAAAGCACTGCAGGCTTGGACCGCAGCTGGGCAGAGCTAAAACCGCATAATGGTCCTTGGCCTTTGCTGTACCTACGGTATTTAAGTGCAAATTCCTTGTTTTATTTTTATGGATTTAATGTTTAATAAATTATTGGAATTTTAAATTGAGTATTGATCTACCTTTGCCTCTTTTCTTCTATATATTTATGGTGGATATGGTTAATGACTAGCTTTTGTAGGTGATATTTAAAAATACACTGCTCAAAAAAAAAGGGAACACTAAAATACCACATCCTAGATATCTCTGAATTAAACATTCCAGTTGCAAATTTTTATTCATTGCATAGTGGAATGTGTTCAGAACAATAAAACATAACAATTATCAATGTAAAGTGCCTGTATGACATCCCTACTGTACAACGCCTGGGCATGCTCCTGATGAGGCGGCGGATGGTCTACTGAGGGATCTCCTCCCAGACCTGGACTAAAGCATCTGCCAACTCCTGGACAGTCTGTGGTGCAGCGTGACGTTAGTGGATGGAGCGAGACATGATGTGCCAGATGTGCTCAATCGGATTCAGGTCTAGGGAATGGGCGGGCCAGTCCATAGCTTCAATGCCTTCATCTTGCAGGAACTGCTGACACACTCCAGCCACATGAGGTCTGGCATTGTCCTGCATTAGGAAGAACCCAGGGCCAACTGCAGCAGCATATGGTCTCATAAGGGGTCTGAGGATCTCATCTCGGTATCTAATGGCAGTCAGGCTACCTCTGGCGAGCACATGGAGGGCTGTGTGGCCCTCCAAAGAAATGCCACCCCACACCATTACTGATCCACTGCCAAACCGGTCATGCTGATCGCTCTCCACACTCTGTCACGTCTGTCACATGTGCTCAGTGTGAACCTGCTTTGTGAAGAGTACAGGGCGCCAGTGGCAAATTTGCCAATCCTGTTCTGTGGCAAATGCCAAGCATCCTGCATGGTGTTGGGCTGTGAGCACAACCCCCATCTGTGGACGTCGGGCCCTCAGACCATCCCCATGGAGTTGGTTTCTAACCGTTTGTGCAGACACATGCACATTTGTGTCCTGCTGGAGGTCATTTTGCAGGGCTCTGGCAGTGCTCCTCCTGTTCCTCCTTGCACAAAGGCGGAGGTAGCGGTCCTGCTTCTGGGTTCTTGCCCTCCTACGGCCCCCTGTAGTGCCTCCAGCCTCTGGACACTACGCTGACAGATACAGCAAACCTTCTTGCCACAACTCGCATTGATGTGCCATCCTGGATGAGCTGCACTACCTGAGCCACTTGTGTGGGTTGTAGAGTCCGTCTCATGCTACCACAAGTGCACACAACCAACATTCAGAAGTGACCAAAACATCAGCCAGAAAGCATTGGTACTGAGATGTGGTCTGTGGTCCCCACCTGCAGAACCACTCCTTTATTGAGTGTGTCTTGATAATTGCCAATAATTTCCATCTGTTGTCTATTCCATTTGCACAACAGCATTTAAATTGATTGTCAATCAGTGTTGCATCCTAAGTGGACAGTTTTATTTCACAGAAGTTTGATTTACTTGGAGTTATATTCTGTTGTTTAAGTGTTCCCTTTATTTTTTTGAGCAGTGTATTTTGGACGTTTTGATAAGTATCAGCTGCAGGACCTCGCAACCCATGGATAGCTTCCACAGCGGCAGCCAGGGACTGCACACGCAGAGGGTCATGCAGCGGAGCTGACACTCTACAACACATGAACGGCTACACAGCAGAGCTGGGAACTGAGCAGCATAAATACAGGTAACAGTCAACAGTATCCCAGCTATTTAGGGGAAAGGAGCAAAGGCTAAGAGCACAGAAATGCAGAGTAATGCTGGGGAAACAAGGCACAAACACACCAGCGTTACAATATCTTTTCCCAAACACCCCCTTTTCTTCCTGACACTGCAGCATCACTCTTGAGCACTGGTTGGCATTATAGATTGGTTAGTGTTCAATGTTGTAGCCAGGGTCTTCTAGAGAGTTTCTAGGGAGAGCCGACAGTGAGAGGGGGCACCACATTGCATCAAAGTTAGGGTGCCAACCTCTGTGGCAAGGAAAGGATGCAATAGGGTGCATCAGGGTCAGAGTATTTTGGTAATCTGTACCACCATTTTGGTTTGACTAATTTGCCTGTTGTAGGCGTAATATAGTATGTGTTGATTTTAAGTGAATTTAATAAAATCTGATTTTTAGTATTAGTTTTCATGTGAGCTCATCAGAATAAAACATCCTGCGTCCTCATCATAAAATTCAGCTTCAGAAGTATGCAAAAGAACATCTAAACAAGCCTGATACATTTTGGAAACAAGTCTTGTGGATCGATGAGGTTAAAATATAACTCTTTTGCCACAATGACAAAGGTATGTGTAGAGAGAAAAGGGCACAGAATTTCATGAAAAAATTCTCGCCAACCATTAAGCTTGGGGATGGATCAATTATTCTTTGGGTTTGTGTTGCGGCCAATGGCACTGGGGACATTTCATGGGTAGAGAGAAGAATGGATTCAATGAAATTTCAACAAATTCTCGATGCAATCATAACACTATCTGTAAAAAAAAAAGCTGAGTTTGAAAAGAGGATGGCTTCTACAAATGGATAATGATCCTAAACACGTGAAAATCCACAAAAGACTACCTCAAAAAGCACAAGCTGAAGGTTTTACAATGGCCCCCACAGTCCCGTAATCTGAACATCATTGAAAATCTGTGGTTAGACCTCAGAATAGCAGTGCATGGAAAATGGCCAAGGAATCACAGAACTGGAAGAATTTTCCAAGGAAGAATGGATGAAAATCACTCAAACAAGAATTGAAAGACTCTTGGCTGGCTACAATAGTGTTTATAAGCTGTGATACTTGCAAAAGGGGATGCTACTAAGTACTAACTATGCAGGGTGCCCAAACTATTACATTGGCCCATTTTTCTGTGATTTTTAAAATGTAAAAGATGAAAAAAAAATTGTACATATATAACGTTAGTCTATGATGTCTGTTATATGTTCTCGGATTCTTATTTTTAAAGTCCGTGTGGCGAGTCCCACATAAGTTTTAGAACAGGGCAGTATATAACTAATTTTGTGGAGCAAGTAATGGACGCTGTAATATTACACTCCTTAGTGCCATTGGATAAGTATAATGTCGTGGCATGCTCGATGTTAGGGCATGCTACGTACCCCGATCAGGGATGAAACCCCCACGAGTATGAGCAAAAGGTAAGATGGAATGATCATTTTGACCGTAATAGTTCTGCACCAATATGTCTCCTAAATTCTTACTACTCCTAGCTGTAACACTTGGCTGTGTTGGCAAATATTGCTTAAAAGTCGTCAACCAACAATATGGGCCAGTACTTTATTGCATTTTTTTTCATAAGAATCCATTGGAAATGTCACTGTGATTATTCTAATTTTAGTATCCATGGGGCGTGGATCCAGTGTACAGATGAGACTGTGGCATCTGGAGTTCCTAACCCAAGTTGTAGGTATAATTAATGGAATGATTACTATAGCAACACTCCCGAAATAGTTCCTTTAAGTCTACCGCCCTCCTCTTGAAGTCCGTATCGTAAGAGCAAATGTTGTGGATTTCTAGGAACTGTCTGATAGGTACTGCATTGATTACATGTGGAGGATGTGATGATGAGGACAGAAGTCTCTTTGCAAAAAAGGTCAGCTTGTAACATGCTATATCTATCACACTTCACTGTCACATCCAAGAAATCAGCACTGTTGTCACTGAACTTGTATATGAGACGCAGATTCAAGTTATTATTCTTTGTCAAAAAAAATTCCAACTCAGTAGGATTTCTCTGCCAGATCAAAAAATACATTGCCAATATACCGCGCCCAAAAGGGGATGAGGTCCATTGACGAGTATTGATCTGACAGGAACAGGTCCCTCTCCTACAGTCCCAGGAACAGACTGGAATAGGACAGCACAAAGGCCTCCCCCATGACTGTCCCTTGGAGCTGCAAGTAGAGAGACCAGCCAAAAAAGAAAAAAATTGAGTGTCAGAGCGAAATCTAACTGTAAAATAAAATCATTTTCTTCCCTCGCCATATTAGTCATAGATAGGTAATAAGACACTGCATTGAGGCCATAATGGTTACGAATACTAGTGTAGAGCAAGTCACCATGGCCGCACTTTCATCCACATGTATCAAATCTATCTTTTGTAAGAAACTTGTATTACGGACAAAGGATGGCAAAATTTCTACAAATGTCTTCAATAATGTATCAATATATTTACATATATGCTCCAAGAAGTTGCCATCCCCTGAAACAATGTCTGTCAGGAGGTATCTTATAGTTCTTGTGTTCTTTAGGGAGCAAATATAATATGGAGACTTTGGGCTCAGGTACTATTAATGCCTCATGTAATTGTTTAGAGATTGCATTTTTCTTTTCGACTCTCTCCAAACTTTGGGGAGTGCATCACATTATGAAAGGAGAAGGTTAAACGTTTTTCGATAGCATTGGCCGTCCTGTAACAAGCCTCAGCCTTGTACATTTTGCGAGGCCAGATCACGATGTTTCCACCCTTGTCTACAGGCTTGACAACTATATCTCAAATTTTGTTCAATTTGTTAATGAATGATTACACAATTAAACTTATCCTATAAATCCAGGCAGGGATTTCCTCCGAAACTAGATGAACAAATAGTTCAATGTTAGAACATGCGCACAAGGGTGGAAACCTCTGAGATCTGTGGTAGAGGCAAGGTGGTTTATTACCCAATTGTGTAGCATCCTGATCTTTAGATAAACTGTCCAGGGTCTGCAGGGCTGATTGTCCCATAGGTTGGGAATATCCTCTGTAACTCCTCGTTATGAAACCACTTTTTAAATATCAGTGATCTTGTGAAAATGTGGAAGTCTTTTATTGCTGTAAATGGGACAAACCACATTTAGTGTCCACATGTTTGGCATTTTTCTAGCGATGAGATTCTGACTAATTAACATGTACGTATTGTCCAGAAGCATGAGGTGAGCACTATAATGATTATAAAATAATTATGCAATAATTATACAATTAGTATAATTTCCAGAATGGGGTCATTTGAGGGGGATTCTGCTCTTCTAGTACTTAGAGACTCTGTATATGGAGTCCGCAAAATAGGAAAATTTGCGCTCCAGGAGGCAAATAATGCTGCGTCCCTCTGAAGTCTCACAAAATGGCTAAGCAGTACTGCATAGACACATATGGGGTATTTCCACGTTTAGCAGAAATTGTGTGACATATTTTGGTCCAATTTTTACCAATTCCCGTGAAAAAATGTATTTGGGGCTAAATCTAAATTTTGGTGGTAAACATTTAAATATTTTTTATTCACTGCCCAATGGCAAACAATTCTGTTACACACCTGTGGTGTCAATATGATCACTGTACCCGTAGATGAATACATTGAGAGGTGGTGTTTGCAACATGGAGTCACTTATGGGGGTGTCCTGCTGTTCTGGTACCTCAGGGCTCTCTCAGTGAGTCATGGCACTCGAAAACGATAACAGCAAAATCTGCCCAATTGCATGGCAATCCTTCCCTTTTAACTGTACCTCAAAAGTAGTTTTCGACCACATATGGTGTATCAGTGTACTCAGGAGAAATACAACAAATTTTAGCAGGAGAAAACGGTCCCTATCTTTTTCCTTGTAAAAATTGAAAAAAAAAAATGTGGCTAAAACAAACATTTTTGTGGGAAAAATATATTTTTTTCCTTTTCACAGTTCAACATAGTAAATTTCTGTAAAGCTCCTGGGGATTCAAAGTGTTCACCACACATTTAGATAAATTCCTTGATGGGTCTAGTTTCCAAAACAGGGTCACTTGTGGGGGTTTTCCAATGTTTAAGCACATCCGAGGCTCTCCAAACGTCACGACACCCGCAGACCATTCCATCAAAGTCTGAGTTCCAAAACATCACTCTTTCTGAGCCTTACCTTGCAACCAAACAATAGTTTTCCCCCACATATGAGGTATCGGCCTAACAAATTTTGGGTTCCATTTTGTCCTGTTAGGCTACTTTCACACATCAGGTTTTCGGCATCAGGCGCGTTCCGGCGTTGTGCCGGAGCGCCGGATCCGGCAAATGTTTTGTAAAACCGGATGTGACGGATTCGGTCTTCTGCCGGATCCGTCTTGCGCTTGACAGCCAAAACCGGATCCGTCTCATCCGGTTTTCGACGGATTACGCCGGATCCAGTTTTTAAAATCGCCCCTTGTGGCCTTCCGAACGGGATTGGCTACTGAAAAACTATATATAGCATGTTCCTACAGCCCTTCTTTGACAGGTTGTAGAGGAGAAAGTGCAGGTTGGAGAGAAGAGCAAGTTACTGGTGAAGATGGATGTTGTGATTGGAAATATTTTGAAGAATTTGGCGGATTTTACAGCGGAGGCGAATCGTTTGAGGGTGATTGTTCTGGAGAAGGAGAGCGCGAGACAGCAGCGCATCAGGCATCGTAGACGACGTTTGTGGATCCACCCCATCACAGCCAAGAGAATGACGCGTGGGATCTATTCTACACTCTGCATGGACCTTAGACGAAACCCGGATACATTTTTTGGATATGTTCGGATGAAAATGGAGAATTTTGATTACTTGGTGGAGCGCGTTGCACACCTCATAAGAAAATCAGACACCTATTGCCACTTCTCTGTTTCACCCGCAGAGCGTCTGATGGTGACTTTAAGGTAAGCCACATTTATTGGATATGCTCGCATCAGAGCACACTTTCATTGCAATCTTGTTGGTGGTAGTTTGCATCTCCAAGTGTTATAGCTGAGTTTTGGTATGTAATGCTGTGATTTTAAACTAATTGATTGTTTTTTTCCACACATATTTCTTGCAACTGGAGAATCCCTTTCGTCACTGCATTTCCAGTACAGACTCGGGATTTCAACCATATCTGGAATAGTGAAGCACACATGCCGTGCACTGTGGGACTCCTTAGCTGAAGAGTTTTTACCAGAGCCCACAACAGAGAGGTGGATTGAAATTTCAGAAAAGTTTCAACAGATATGTCAGTTTCCGAACTGCTTGGGCGCTGTGGACGGGAAACATATCCGCATTGTAAAGCCAGCCGGATCGGGATCGGAATATTTCAATTACAAGAAATATTTTTCAATTGTCCTCATGGCCATCGCTGACGCGGAATACAAATTTATTGCTGTTGATATTGGGGCCTATGGCCGCTCCAATGACTCTCAAGTTTTCAAACTGTCTGCCATGGGGCGTAAACTGTATGGAAACACCTTCCAGTTCCCATCCCCTAGACCACTGCCGCAAACATCTGGTCCACCTATGCCATTTGTCTGTGTAGGGGATGAAGCCTTCCAGCTGTCAGAACACCTTTTAAAACCGTACTGTAGCAGAGGATTGACAAGAACAAAACGCATTTTTAATTACCGCCTCACAAGAGCAAGAAGAATGGTTGAATGTACCTTTTTTATTCTGACAGCCAAATGGCGGGTCCTATTGACTGCGATCAACCTCAAGACAGAAACTGTGGACGAGGTGATCAAAGCTTGCGTGGTACTCCACAATTTTGTTATCTGCAAGGAACCCATTTCCATTGAGGACACCTCTGAAGAAACCACCTTGCAAGATTACCATGACATTACCACTAGAAGTTCTGTGACGGTTTCAGTAATGAGGGAAAATTTTGCACTATACTTTATGTCACCTCAAGGCAGAGTACACTGGCAGGATGACATGAGTGTGAAAGATTTGTGCCCTTAACCAAACTTGTGTACCTTCTGTACCAACAGTATATACCTTTGCCAACCAAAGTTGGCTATCTTGTCATGGTCTTACTATTTTTACCTTTAGGCCACAGGTGTGTACCTGGTTGTGTTTTATGCAAAGTATTTCACCTTTTAACAAAAAGTTGTGTACATTCTTAGGAAATCACCAACAATAAACACAACTTTTTAGGTGAAATACTTTGCTTCAAACACAACCAGGAACACAACTGTGGCAAAAAGCTAAAATTTACCCACAGTTATATGCCTGGTTTTGAATACCTTTTTACCTTTGAAATACCCTGTATTTAACCTTTTTTTTTTTAAACATATTTCGCCGCAGAAAGAAATGACAGACAACCATTGTAAAACGATAATTTAACTTTTATTTAAAAATTTTTTTTTTGTAAAATGTTTTTAAAGTTAAAAAAACTTTTTTAATAAAGGTTTGAAACCAACTGGGCATTTTTATTACAAAACACACTTTATAAATCGGTGTAGTGTGGGGTGGAAATACTGCTGGAGGGGCTGCGGGACACCGACACTGGGAGTGTGAAGAGAGGACTGGGATCGTGGTGGGGAAGGAACAGTTAGAGGTGAAGGTGTGGAAAAAGCTACAGAATGGGTAGACATATGGGAGGCAGAAGAGGTGGTGGGCGGTGGAGTGGAGGGTTGGGCAGGGACTGTAGGAGCAGATGATGTTGATGGAAAGTTGTATGGGGAAGGAGTTTGGTACGGGGCAGGTTGCTGGAAGTGGGGAGATGTCTGGTACTGGGGAGGTTGCTGGTACTGGGGAGGTGGCTGGTATGTAATAGGAGGGGGAGGATGGAAAGTGGCTGGAGGGGGTGCAGGTGGAGGAACTACTGGGGTGGGAGGAGGAGGTTGGGAGGTAACGTGCTGGAGAGCACCGTGGCATGAATGCATTACATGCATCTGCTGGCTAGGAGAGAGCGTTTCCATGCGCTCCACAACAGACCTGAAAAAGGTGTGGTTTGGCGAAGATCTTGCTTCTGAATGCATGGTTTACAGAAGTGTCTTCACCTCCAGAATGCTGGAGTTGATCTGCTGAAAGCCTGCGGAGATTTGCTCTGACAAGATTTTTAGACAGTTCTGGAAAGATGCATTCAGATGCAAGAACTCTGGCGCATAAGTCTTTTCCTGACCCCTCTGCCGCCCAGTACCCGCAGGTGTACTAGAGGTGGCAGGGGCATAAGGGTGGGGTAAAGGGAAAGCGATCTCCTCACCAGCAGCTTCATGTAATGTAGGCGGCCACGATGCTCCTGTGCTGGTGGATGGGACAGATGGGTCGAATGTGTGGGAAGGCTGGGAAGGTGCAGATGTACCGGGGCGGTCGAAGTGTCCCTCGGTGCCGGTCTCCTCAGGGATCGCCTCAGAAGGGTCCAATCGTGCAGGCTCCCGAGTGCTGCTCACCGTGCTGTGGAATAAAGAGAAAAAAAAACAATTAAAATAGTGACATGGCATGGCCCTGGCTGAAAAAAAATTGTTACATCTAAACATTTTTTTTTCACATGTGGTGTGTAATATTTACCTTCTGGTGACCATTGTATCCCAGAGGAACGACAGGGCTCGTGCGTACTTGTACTTGCTCCTGCGTCCTCCAGATCCACTCGGGGCCCGCATCTCTTTATTGAACTCCTTCTTGAAACGATCCCTCACAGACCGCCACCGCTTCACAATTCTGTCCCCTGAAACGAGAAAGGACAAAGTGGTTAGTATACAACATCAGTGTTTCCCAAACTCCAGTCCTCATGGTCCCCAGGGGTCATGTTTTCAGGATTTCCATAGTAAATAGAAATCCTGAACACATGATCCGTGGGGACCACGAGGACTGGAGTTCGGGAAACACTGGTTTACATCAAGCAACCGGTACTGTATATACTTACGCTCTTTAATCTGGGCCCGAGCATCGAGGTCCTCCCAGCGGCCCACAAGAAGCGAACAGATTTCCTCCCAGAGTCGTCGAGTAAGCATGGCGGCGGTCAGCCATATTCCATAGCGGCTCCCTTTCTCTGACGAGATCGATGAGGTGGTCCACATCAATTCCTCCATCCTCACCGTCCGAGTCGGGAGCACGCTGTGAAGGCTGTTAAAGTAAAATAGAAAAATAGCAAAATTAGTCACCACACTTTAAGACATGAAATAAAAAGTGTACCAAAATTTAACTTAAATATTATACTTACACGCTGGTGACCGCCGCATTGCTGTCGCCGACGACCCTGGGAGGCACTGCGAGGACCTCTTGGCCGAGCACCAGATTGGGAAGACTAGAGAAGAAAAGAAAAAAATTTATGTGTTTGGATGTTGGCATATTTGTTTGCTGTGTGATGTCTGCGGTACATTGTTTTCTATGTGTTGTGTGTAGTGTGATGTTGTGTTTCTGCGTTTGATGCAAAAAACTTACCGATTGTGAGCCCACTCCAGGTGTCTGTCCACCCCTTCCTTCTTCTTCTGGGAGCTCCTCTTCAGCTTGTGATTCCTGTTTTGAAATAAAAGCTAATGAATAGACATATATTACAGAGATGATGGATTTTGGAAATAAAAACTTACCGTCAAACGCTGACGATGCGAGGGAGGGCTCCCAGAAGATGTGCTGTCCTGTTGCTGGCCAGACTCCATGGCTGTGGGTGGTGCTGCTGCCAGTGCTGCTGCTGCATCTCTTAGGCGGCTGTTGAATAAAGAGAAACAAAGGGCCAATGAATATCTTGATAGTCCTTGGCCCTAGTTTTGAGGAATGGGGGATTTGATAACTACCGTCTCTCATCTGCTGCTGGACTCCCCTCCCGTTGTTCAGCATGTTCCCTTTGCTGCTCCATTTGGGGTGGTGGTGGTGCTGATGGTGCTGCAGTGGTCTCCTGCACCTGGTTGCTGTCTTGGGTGGCATGTTGGGTATGGCTAAGGGTCCCACTGTCATGCTTTTATATATGTGTGCTGTGGGCAGAGCTACTGAGCATGCTCAGACCCAAAAAACCGGATCCGGCGCTCATAGACTTTCATTGTGTGAAAAAGCCGGACGCGCCGGATCCGGCGTGTCCAGCTTTTTCGCCGGAGACAAAAAACGTTACAGTAGCCGTTTTTTCCAGACGCCGGATTGCGACACATTGCCGGATCCGGCGAAAACCGGATGAAACGCATGGCCATCCGGCGCAAATGCAAGTCAGTGGGGGGGAAACCGGATCCGGCATTGCATTTCGCCGGATCCGGTTTTTGTCAAGAGCCGGATCGCGCCTGACGGCGAACACCTGATGTGTGAAAGAGGCCTTACCCTTGTGAAAATAAATAATTTCGGCATAAAACATTTTTATTGGAAAAATGTGATTTTTTTTTCACGGCTCTACGTTATACTCTTGTGAACCACCTTTGGGTTCATGGTGCTCACCACACATCTAGATATGTTAATTGATGAGTTTAGTTATCAAAATGACATCACTTGTGGGGGGTTTCCACTGTTTAGGCACATCAGCAACTCTCCAAACCCGACATGGAATCCGTTGCAGTGTTCCATATAAAGTGACACTGGTCAGAATTATCCTGATCATGAAGGTGAATACAGGCTTGGGGGGTGAAGGAGTTAATGAATCTCAGGATTTTTACCAGCCTGAATGCCAGAAGCCATTGTTATGGTCTTACTTAAGTATGGGAAAGAGAACACTTTATCGGATTCACTCAGACCTCCGTTTTGACAGCTAATCTCAGGATACTGTAAAAAGTTCTGGCCAAAAGACTGAATAAACTAATTTCATACATCAGCATCAAGCAGGCTTTATGCCTAAAAAAAAAAAAAAAAAAAAACCAATATAATTATTATACGTCTTTTCTTTAGATTTCAGATACCATCAGATAACTGTAGAGGTAGGGCTATATTCTCAGTAGACATTTGACAGTGTTGAGTGGTCCTACCTACAATTGTAAATAAAAATTTACACTGGACACGTGGAAAAAAGTGAGGTCAGACTTTTATTGTTTCTTGCACATAAATTGATAACATTTAGAAGTATTCAGTTGTATTCTTGTACAAATCATTACTAACAAAGCCATTACTATAGGACCATAGGGATACTTAAAAACAAAACAAAAAAAAAGAAACAAAAATCAGAATATATGTTAAAGGTCCTTGTTTTGAGAAGTAGAGAGCTGAGGTTGAGGACACTTTCTAAAAGTCGAGAAATAAAGAGGGAGGATTGGGAATTCTGAATGTATTTGTCTATTTCTTGGCTTCATAACTGGGAACTTGGAAACTTATGAATCAGCAGGTTTGGATGAAATGGGCAACTCATCAAATTCCATGCCTTGTAACATAGTAACATAGTTAGCAAGGTCGAAAAAAAAGACATTTGTCCATCCAGTTCAGCCTATATTCCATCAGAATAAAAACCTAATAACTGTAAGATACTATATTGTTACGCTCCAGAAAGACATCCAGGCCACTCTTGAACCCCTTGACTGAGTTCACCATCACCACCTCCTCAGGCAGGGAATTCCAGATTCTCACTGCCCTAACAGTAAAGAATCCTCTTCTATGTTGGTGTAAAAACCTTCTATCCTCTAGACGCAGAGAATGCCCCCTTGTGACCGTCACCTTCCTTGGTATAAACAGATTCTAGGAGAGATATTTGTATTGTCCCCTTATATACTTATACATGATTATTAGATCGCCCCTCAGTCGTCTTTTTTCTAGACTAAATAATCCTAATTTTGCTAATCTCTCTGGGTATTGTAGTTCCCCATCCCCTTTATTAATTGTGTTGCCCTTCTTTGTAATCTCGCTAGTTCGATGATATCCTTCCTGAGCACCGATGCCCAAAACTTTACACAGTACTCCATGTGTGGTCTAACCAGGGATTTGTACAGAGGCAGTATAATGCTCTCATCAAGTGTATCAAGATCTCTTTTAATGCACCCCATGATCCTGTTTATAATTTTTAGAACATATCTTAAAATTGAGAGAATTTGAACTTTAGATTGCAAAAGGTATATATCTCTAATATATAAAGCTCAAAGTGTGTATGTATGTATGTGTGTGTGTGTATATGTGTGTATGTGTGTGTGTGTGTGTGTATATATATATATATATATATATATATATATATATATATATATATATATATATATATATATATATATATGTATGTATATGTATGTATGTGTGTCCGGGATAGGCATCCGCACCGTCGCAGCTACAGCCACAAAATTTGGCACAGTCACACGTCTGGACCCCGAGAGCGTCCTGAGCTATGTTGTGAAGCGAAATTTTAACCCCGCACGTTCCAATTCACCAATTTTGCCCCTATCTACATACTGGGGAAAAAGTGTGTGCGCGTCAAGCCCCACCCCTCATTATGATATCATAATGCCTGGCACGGGGTCCTTCTCTGGTATCACACAATCAACAGAGCAAGAGGAGAGTGAACAATTCCAAGACATTTATTTAGGCAAAAATATGAAAGGTCCATATTCAGTCCACCCCACAAAAGATAGATAGTCCAGAATCTGAATGCAGTTCAGTAACAGTATAACATGTCCAGGGAGATGAGAGTCCAAAATCCAGCTGAAGGTGATAACATGTTCCATATATTCTTCTTTCTCTCCAAAGTCCTGTCTTCACACCATGCTCTGCACACAGCAACTGACTTGCCCAGCCCCTGTCCTCCCCAGCCAACTCATCATGTCCAGGCAGAGTCAAACCGGTTTGGCAGTTTAAAGGCCGCCCAAACTTGACAAAAGGTGCCTGGGGGATGATGACACTACAGGGGGTCATCAAGAGTCATAGATAAAAGTCAGGCTGCAGACATACAAGGCATCAAGATTAACACTATGCAAATCAGTGAAATAGCAATATACACAAAATGATATCCATATAGAATATCACACCATCACAACCTCTCCCCCTCATAATAAGTGAGCACGCTATGAGGTCTACACAGACCTCTGGCCTGCTCACTATAGTCCACATTGCTCAATCGTTTATAGTTCCTTGTACAGTGGCAGGGGTTGCAATAATTATAAGCACTTGATGTCCTTCCATAAATTCCCGGGTCCTGGCGTTACGGTCATACCAGGTTTGACTGGACTGGGCCATTTGCTGTTGATCATTAGCCACTAGCTGGGCGAGATGATCTCTGAACTCTAGAATGTAGAGAATGATGGGCATTCCAATGTCTGCGATATCTCCCTCCAATTGTTCTTTCAGAAGAGTGAGAGGCCCATGGACCTTCTGGCCAAACAGATTGCTCCTCAGTGGGGTCCGGATGTTGTGGTGCTTGAAGGGCCTGTAGTCTGGTGACTGCTCCCACGAAATGACACTAACTCCCCAATGTCATTCCCAAGGAGGATATCTGCAGGAAGTCCTCCCATAACTCTAATCCAGCAGTTTTTCTCCAAAACCATAATCCAAACGCACCAAAGCTCGCTGTATATATTTGCGGACACCCCCCCGCCAAGACAATGGGAATTCCTGCACCCTGGTGAATTGCCTCGGGTCGAACCACACGGGTGTCAGCGATAGTCAGAAATGCCCCGTGTCTCTAAATCCTGACACTTTGTATCCATCACTTAAGACATCCTGCAGGTGGCGTTGCCGTTGCTCTGGGTAGCCAAAGGACAGAGGCTGAAGTCCGTACACTCCAGGAGGAGTATCTATGGTGCCGTGGCCAGTGGTCCACTCTGGTGGGGATGGTGGTAGCTCTTCCTCAGGCGGGATGGAGTGCACCAGATGCACTGGACGAGGTGGGGCTGCGTGGGGCTCCCTCTCAATCCTTGAGGGACAACCAAACTGCAAATGTCCAGGTTGCCCACACACATAACATCTCCTCTCTGTGATACCCCCAGGTCGTGGTCGGGGCCCAGGATTGGGAGGCGTGATAGTCAGCGGCTTGCGACTAGGTGGAAGGGCAGATATAATCTGAGGGGGACGGGGCGCGGGAGCAGGCCGTGGTTCATTGTCCAGAAGCCTCCTCCATTGTGGTCGGATAGTAAGGGCTTCATCGGCCAAGACTGCAGCTTTATCCACGGTATACGGCGTGCGGTCCCGGACCCATTCCCGTACCTCTGCGGGGCACTTGGCAAGAAATTGTTCTATAAGGAACGCCTGTGTAACATCTTCCACAGTAAAGGCGTTTTCTGCTTCCAGCCATCTCCGACATGCCTGGGACATCTTATGTGCATACATCTTAAACGATCCCCCTGTGGTGCATGGGAGGTCTCGGAACTTGGCCCTATATGAGTCTGGGGTGATAGCATGGTAATCCAGGATAGTCTGCTTTACAATGTTATAATCCCGATTCCGCTGTGCGTCAATGGTTCGGTAAGCCTCCGCCATGCTTCCGTTCAGGAGCCCCACTAACAAACGCATCCAGCTAGAGTGGGGCACCTCCATCACAGCACACTGCTGCTCAAAGTCCTTGAAGAACCCCTCCACATCTCCGAAAGCCTCATCAAATGGCTTAAACTCTGTCCGGGTGATCCGTACAGGCTCCCGGATCGTTGGGGTTACAATCCACATTGCATTACTCCCTCTTTCAAGCTCCATTGCTTCTTGTCTCCGCTGTGCCCGGCGGGCAGCCTCCTCCTTGTACTCCTGAGAGACGCCGGGGCCCAGAACCGCCATCTCTTCTTCGTACCACACCACCCACTGGCTTTTGGGGGTGGGGATCCCTGTCTCCAGTGCTCGTCCTTCAGACAAATGGGAGTAGGTGGTCTGGCTAGCACCCACCAGTAGGTCAATTAAGGCCTCTTTAGTCAGTCCCTGGTAGTCCAGGCCCAGGTCTCTGGCTCTCTCCTGTAAACTGGATACAGTCCAATTTCTGTACTCATTCTGTGGGTGGTTCTCCATTGGGTTACGCTCTGTTGATCCCACCGCTGCCAACCAGTTGTCACGGGGTCCTTCTCTGGTATCACACAATCAACAGAGCAAGAGGAGAGTGAACAATTCCAAGACATTTATTTAGGCAAAAATATGAAAGGTCCATATTCAGTCCACCCCACAAAAGATAGATAGTCCAGAATCTGAATGCAGTTCAGTAACAGTATAACATGTCCAGGGAGATGAGAGTCCAAAATCCAGCTGAAGGTGATAACATGTTCCATATATTCTTCTTTCTCTCCAAAGTCCTGTCTTCACACCATGCTCTGCACACAGCAACTGACTTGCCCAGCCCCTATCCTCCCCAGCCAACTCATTATGTCCAGGCAGAGTCAAACCGGTTTGGCAGTTTAAAGGCCGCCCAAACTTGACAAAAGGTGCCTGGGGGATGATGACACTACAGGGGGTCATCAAGAGTCATAGATAAATGTCAGGCTGCAGACATACAAGGCATCAAGATTAACACTATGCAAATCAGTGAAATAGCAATATACACAAAATGATATCCATATAGAATATCACACCATCACAATGCCCCCTATCTACATACTGGGGAAACTGTGTGCGTATAAAGCCCCGCCCCTCATTATGATGTCACAATGGTTGCCATGGCGACACTGATGTCATGAAGCCCCCGCCGCTCATTATGATGTCATAATGGTTGACTATGGGATGGAGGATATGTATGATGGGTATATGGGCACGAGACTATGGGATGGAGAATATGTATGACGGGTATATGGGCACGGGACTATGGGATGGAGAATATGTATGGCGGGTATATAGGCACGGGACTATGGGATGGCGGATATGTATGATGGGTATATGGGCACGGGCCTATGGGATGGAGGATATGTATGATGGGTATATGGGCACGGGCCTATGGGATGTAGAATATGTATGATGGGTATATGGGCATGGGACTATGGGATGGAGGATGTGTGATGGGTATATGGGCACTCAACTATGGGATGGAGGATATGTATGATGGGTATATGGGCACGGGCCTATGGGATGGTGGATATGTCTGATGGGTATATGGGCACGGGACTATGGGATGGAGGATATGTATGACCGGTATATGGGCATGGGACTATGGGATGGAGGATGTGTGATGGGTATATGGGCACTCGACTATGGGATGGAGGATATGTCTGATGGGTATATGGGCACTGGACTATGGGATGGAGGATAATTATAATTTGTTATAACTAACCACAGTTAGTTACTATGCCCGGGCAGCGCCGGGCTCTTCAGCTAATATATCATATCACAGTTGTTGGAGAATCACATAACTGAAACAAAAAACAGGAGCGCCAGCCGACAAAGCAGGAATGGACTATGGGTATGCAGATCAGATTGCAAACCAATAGTTGGCTCTTGTTTTGACTGCTGACTGTCCTATTTTTTTGTTTCCGTTTTGTACTTGCCAACAAGGGGTCCAGAGTGAGGACAATCGGCTTATGGTAGGAGCTGGCTGACTATAAAGGATTTAATTTTTCGTCTTTTGTAAATCCTTTCTTTGTTGCCCACATCCTTTTGTGTATTCTTTTTGAGTGTCCAGCGTTCATTCAGAAGCGTTTCAACATAGCCTCTTTTTTTTCTGTTATCTTCTAAGTTGTTCGAGAATAGAAGGATAAGGACGAGAGAGTTAGAGTTCTTATTCAATATAGAAAACAGCCACCGGTTAAGGGTGAAATTGTTATGTGAAGCCTTATAGAGATAAAGGGACATTTTTGGAAAAATAAACTAACAGTTATAACTTTGTTAGTGAGAAATTGCAGCAATAAGAGATTTGTATCCAGGCTTTATAATGCCATAATGAGAAAACCTGATTGGCCGACTTCTGCTCCAGCAAAAAGTAAATGGGAGAAAGTAGTAACAATAAAAGATCAGTTCTCTCGAATACCCAGACAAGTATCTCTACTTTGTAAAAGCAAATAATTTGGCAATTATTTAACGCCTGAGGTATTGCCAAAGGTAGGTAACAAGAAGGACCGTGAGTTTGTGAAATGTCAGGTTATGTTGGTGAACACGTACTATAAGTAATTGTTATGCTATAAAATGTAAATTTGTGGGTGTCAGGTTATTGAGACAAGGGAATAAGTGTTTAAAATCAAAGTCCCCTTAGTCCCAATAATGTGTGTATTGGTGGATAAGTTGGGAACTGATTCCTTTCTCCAACACGGAAAGTGACTTAAAAAAAATAGATCACACAAGATGTTCCTACCAAGAAGGAATGGATTATAGATGTAAATAGCAATTTACAATATGAACATGTTCATTATTGTAACATAGAAAAGATAAAGACGTTGTTCACACACGCAGATTGTGGATTATAAGGAACTGTAATCACAGACAGATATGTGAGATTGTGGGTTAAGAAGAAGAGGAGGAAATGTAGGGTAACTTCTTGAGGAGGGAGTTTGCAATATTCCCACATAATGAATATATAAATATATACCTGAACTATCCAGTGCAGATGGACAGATGGAATATTGCATTTGATTTGCTTTTTAGGTAACATATCTATTACCCTGTTTCCCCGAAAATAAAACACCGTCTTATATTAATTTTTGCTCTGAAAGTTGCACCATGTCTTATTTTCTCAAGAAAAATTGACCAATTTTTTTTTTGTCAAAAAAATTTAACATTTATTATCATACCAACGTATGCTGAACAGTAGTCATCACAAAACAGTAGAATCAAATAAACTGTGAATCGTATCAAGAATTTCTTGTTACTACCGTATAATTACGGTATTTCCATGTACAACATGTAAAACAACGAACAATGGTTCATTTACTGATCTCAATATTTAATAACACAAAACGAGATTTATTCAATGACAACCATGTCATCATCTTCTGGAACATCATCATAACAATCCAAACTCTGAAGTTCCTGTGGAATTTCTTGGGACTCCATTTCTTTCTAAATCATTGGCCCATATCTCTCATGTCTAGCAATAGCACTGTCCTTAAATGAGCACTTCTTGTCAAGGTAGCCTGCTCGTTGTGCATTTGCAATGCAAGTGTCAGTGATTTTCTCCCATGAATTCTTCACCCAAGTCACAATCTCTGGCAGTTTAGGTTTCACAAAGTTTCCACGTTGATTTCTCTCCATTCTATTTTCAATGTAGTCATTGATTTCCACATGCAAATTGTCCTTGAATTGCTTGTTAATGGCGTTATCAAGAGACTGGAGACAAGCCGTCATTCCTGCAGGAATCATTATTTGATCTATTTTTCTCTCATGAAGGAAGTTCTTCATGTCTTTGGCGTGGTGTGTGCTGGCTGCATCCCAGATCAGCATTCCTCTTTGGCTCCCTCGCATAACAAGCGGCAGCATTAAATCGACCCTTATAACTGCTTGTGTGGCCCAGGCTTTTTCAGTATCAAGAATATAAATGCCTGAAACACGTTCAATCTTGTCTTTCTTGCCCTTTGAAATGAGTAAAGGTGGGACTTTAGTGCCATCCAGACGCATCGCCAAAATACAGGTAACACGTGCACTTTCATAAGCAGTGGAGGGAACGTACACTGAGGAGGCACCTCGTTGTTCAATTGTTGTTTGAAATGCTTGGCCCATAAACACTGCAGTTTCATCCATGGCAATCATGTTGGAAAGATTGTATTTAGAGAAGTTAGCGTCATCAACAAAGGTCTTGAATGCAAATGAGCGTTTAATAATTTCAGCATCTTCCAGCCTAAAGAGTGTTGTGGATCTTCTCAAAGACAGTTCACTTCGTTGAAGGAAGTTATCCAACCAGTGTTGTGATGCCTTGAATTCTTCAGGAGCAATTTCAAACTGTGGTGGCATTGCAAGGGCAAATTCTTGAATCTGAGCCATAGTCACAACCAATGTCTTTGCTCTCCTGTCAGCAACCCACTCACAGATCAGGTCTTCCAGCTCGGAATATAATGGTTGCCGACCAGATCCAACCTTGCACTTTTTTAGCATTTCTGCTGTCCACTTGTTGACTGAGGTTACCGTAATCTGCTCGCCATTTTTGGACCAATCGGACACTCAACATTTTCTCTTTGCAGAATTCAGTAAGATTTTTGCCCCAAGATTCTTCCACGATTCCTTTTTTGTACTCGATGGAATAGCTCTTGCTTTTAGCGCTCATGTCTACGGGTAAAAATATACCGTATCACCATTGTTTACGGTATTTCTTTTACAGTACGGTACTTTACGGTAGACCGTTCAGCAGAAAACAGATCAAAGTAACACACTACGGTACGGTACTGTAATTGCCTGACTCCCACACAGGGCCACAAAACATAAGGGCTCTAAAATGGCTCCCACACAGTTTCTGGACACTGTACCGCTACCGTAACAATCACCCACAGCAGTTCCTTTACCGTAGCAGCCCCATCATTATTTTGCAGCCCCAAATATTCCTATCATCCCATTGCAGCCCTCATCATCCCTTTACAGTCCCCAAAACAGCACCCCCATCATTCCATTACAGCCGCCATCATTCTACAGTACAGTATTGCAGCCTCCCACCATCCCAGTATCCCACTGCAGCCTCCCATTATCACAGTAGCCCACTGCAGCACACACACACCCTTACACAGACACACACCCATACAGACACACACTTTCACTTTCTTACTGGTTTCCTCGGCGGTGCTGCTTTCAGTGCTTTGGTGGTGCAGGAGCCCTGGGCCAATCACAGCGCAGGAGCCCTGGGCCAATCAGAGCGCAGGAACAATCAGACTATGGATGACGTCAGCTGGCCCATGGTTCCTGTGCTGTGATTGTCGCAGGGCTCATGGGCGGAGATCGGCACACAGCTCCGAGGCTGTGATTAACTCCTGCGAACAGCGCGGCTGCAGCAGTGGGCACCGAACAGCGGGAGCTAGACAACTGCATGCCCCATGCATAGAACAAGGTATGCCTTATTTTCAGGGGGGTGCCGTATATTAGCGGGCACAGTGCTCCTCCTAGCATGCCTTACTTTCGGGGGCGCCCTATTTACGAGGAAACAGGGGTAGTAACTGCATCTGTGTTTTAAATTACAATCTCTTTCTCGCTTACTTATTTGTCATTACTATGACTGTCTGTCATGTGTTTTCTTTTAGTGTTTGTCAAAATATATTGTTTTTTCCCAGTTTGAGTTTTTTTGATGTTCAATAAAATATGACTGTTAAAGGGAATCAGTCACCTCATTTTTGGCCTATAAGATGTGGCCACAGCCATCAGAGGCTTATCTACAGTATTCTGTAATGCTGTAGATAAGCCCCCGATGTAACCTGAAAGATAAGAAAAACAAGTTATATTATACTCACCGGGGGACGTGGTCCGGTGCGGTGGGTGTCGCGGCCCGTCCGGCGCCTCCCACCTTCTAGCGATGACGTCCTCCTTCTTACTTCAGCCGCGGCTCCAGCATAGGCATACTTTATCTGCCCTGTTGAGGGCAGAGTAAAGTACTTCAGTGTGCAGGACCTCTGACCTTTCCCAGCGCCTGCGCACTGCAGTACTCTGCTCTGCCCTCAATAGGGCAGATAAAGTACGTCTGCGCAGGAGCCATGGCAGAAGAAGGAGGACGTCATCGCTAAAACATGGGAGGCGCCGGACCGGACTGTGACACCCATCGGACCGGACCAGACCCCCCAGGTGAGTGTAATCTAAAGGCCCCGTTACATGCTTCAATGTCCCAGCGATCCGACGTGGATGGGATCGTTGGGACATAGTTAGCTGATCGCTGGTGAGCTGTCACAGACAGACTCACCAGCGATCAGGACCAGCGAGCAAGCTGGTATCCAGGGTAAACAGTGGGTATCCAAGAGCCGCGCAGCTTTTAGTTACCCGCTGTTTATCCTGGATACCAGCTCTCAGCGTCGCTGATCGTTGGTCTCTCGCTGTCACACGCAGCGATGTGTGCTACCCAGCGGGAGACCAACGATAGAATTATGGCGCAGACCATTAGGCAACGATTATCGATCAGCCAACTGATCGTTGCTATATGTCACACGCAACGATCTCGTTTTGACATCGCTGCAACGTCAAACTGGTGACGTTGCAACGATATCGTTCACAATATCGTTGTGTGTAACGGGGCCTTAACTTGTTTTTCAGGTTACATCGGTGGCTTATCTACAGCATTACAGAATGCTGTAGGTAAGCCCCTGATGGCGGTGGCTGCACCTCATAAGCCAAAAGTGAGGTGACAGATTCCCTTTAAGTCAACCATTTATTACCTTTTAGATGTGATTGTGCCTTCTCCCTGTGTGAGACGTATGATGTTCAAGAAGATGCCATTTGCGAATAAAAAAATTTACCTCATTCAGAATATGAAAATGGCTTCTGCCATGTGTGAGTTATCTGGTGTTTAAGAAGACTTGACTTATTTGCCCAACATTTCCTGCATTTTGATCAATAATCCTGTGTGATTTTTTCCGGTGAATAACTATAATTTCTGGTTAAAGTGTTCCATAGTCAAAATGTGAGATTCTCTCATTTGTGAAGTTTCTGATGTTTAACAAGACTTGTTTGAGCTGCAAAACATTTCCCACATTCTGAACATGGAAAAGGTTTCTCTACCCTATGTGAGTATCCTCATGTGTCACAAGATTTGATTTCTGAATAAAGCATTTCCCACATGTTGCACATGAAAACGGCTTCTCCCCTGTGTGAATTTTTTGATGTGTCACAAGAACTGATTTCTGAATAAAGCTTTTCCCACATGTTTCACATGAAAATGGCTTATCTCCTGTGTGAGTTGTCTGATGTGCAGCAAGATATGATTTACTTGAAAAAGATTTCCCACATTCTGAACATGAAAAAGAATTCTCCCCTGTGTGAGTTTTCTGATGTGTCACAAGAATTGATTTCTGAATAAAGCATTTCCCACATGTTTCACATGAAAATGGCTTATCTCCTGTGTGAGTTCTCTGATGTGCAGCAAGATATGATTTACTTGAAAAAGATTTCTGACATTCTGAACATGAAAAAGGTTTCTCCCCTGTGTGAGATCTCTGATGGACAACTAAATCTGATTTGTGATTACAACGTTTCCCACATTCTGAACATGAAAAGGGTTTCTCCCCTGTGTGATTTTTCTGATGAGTAAAAAGATTTGATTTATTTGCAAAACATTTCCCACATTCTGAACACAAAAAAGGTTTCTCCCCTGTGTGAGTTCTCTGATGCATAACTAAATCTGATTTCTGATTAAAACATTTCCCACATTCTGAACATGAAAAAGGTTTCTCCCCTGTGTGAGTTTTCTGGTGTTTAACAAGACTTGATTTTTGTGTAAAACATTTCCCACATTCAGAGCATGAATATGGCTTCTCCCCTGTGTGAACTCTCTGGTGAATAATAAGATCTGATTTTTGTTTAACACATTTCCCACATTCTGAGCATGAAAAAGGTTTCTCCCCTGTGTGAGTTCTCTGATGGCCAACTAAAGATGATCTCTGATTAAAACATTTCCCACAATCTGAACATGAAAAGGGCTTCTCTCCTGTGTGAATTCTCTGGTGTGTAATAAGCTGTGTCTTCCTTACAAAACATTTCCCACATTCTAAACATAAAAAAGGTTTCTTCCCTGTGTGCGTTCTCTGATGGGCAAATAAAGATGATCTCTGATTAAAACATTTCCCACATTCTGAACATGAAAAGGGCTTCTCTCCTGTGTGAATTCTCTGGTGTGTAATAAGCTGTGTCTTCCTTACAAAACATTTTTCACATTCTGAACATGAAAAAGGCTTCTCTCCTGTGTGATTTTTCTGATGTGTAAAAAGATTTGATTTATTTGCAAACCATTTCCCACATTCTGAACATAAAAAAGGTTTCTCACCTGTGTGAATTTTGTGATGTTTAACAAAAAAACTGTTAGGGTAAAAACATTTTTCATTCTTTGAATTTGAAAATGGCTTCTTTTTTGTAAGAGAAATTTGATTTTTAACGCCTCTTTTGTGGCTTTTATTTTTCTGAATAATTTTTGAAGCATTCGGAGATAAGTCTTGTTTAAAAGGATCAGATGATAGATCTTTGCTGTGAAGGGATGATGAAATATCTGGAGTAATGGCATTCAATTCAGTTATATCTTGTGTGATATCAAGGGCTTCTGATTTAAGAACTGAAGATGTCTGATGTCCCTCTGATCTCCAGGTACAGTCATCTGCCAAGAATAAAACCAATTATTTAATAAAGAATCCTTATTTTTAAATTTCTAGATATATTGCAATTTCTATGGATATTTTATGTAGAAAAATTGGTTTACCAAGACAAAAACAGTTCACAATCTAAGAGACCTCAGAGCACGAACCAGTTGACCATGAAATTCCACTATCTTTGCACAAACTACTTACCTAATATTGGAATAAGAAGCCACCAAAAAATGATATGTGGGTCAAAATGATAGAAAATTTTTTTACTCATCTTTCATAAACAAGCCCCTACTCAGGTCCATCATCTTTCAATGGAAAATTAGAGGGTTTGCTCAATGATTCTTGAAAAGCAACAACCAATCAAGCAAATACCTTGCTCCAAAGACAAAATGTCCCCCTCGCTTCTGAGCCTTGCCATATGCCCAAACACTGTTAGTGTCCATATTTTTGGCATTGCTGTACTGAGCAGAACCCACTTAAACACTTATGTTGTGCATGTCTCTATAAGCACGAGTTGGGCACTATGTATCGGGCACTAAAATGGCATATTTACAATTTTTACTCTGCATCATCAACTGTGTGAAACCTACAAAACATACATGAGTTCAAAAACGCCCAGATTCAAAAAATCCCAATGAATGAGTCACACAAAAAAGTTTTTTGTGCAAAAATTAGTTAAATACCTTTATTGATATAGATATAAAAACACGTATAAATACAAAATACATGAGTACATAAGGTGGAAGACTCGACCGCAAACCACCTGAAAAATTAGTCATAGCTGCTAACGCCATATAGGCGAAATGGCCGAAAGGCAAAATCTAGTATTGATATTATGATATAACAATGCAGGAATATCAGTATATCCTGAGAGACCTATAAGTAAGGGAGTCCTTGTTCATACAACATAGTATAAGAATCATATTCAATAAACTAAAGGACAGAGGCCCTGCAGTAATAGGCCTAAGACCTCACTAATCACTCAATCTGTTTACCATGCCTAGCGGTCAGAGCATAGGTCTAAATACAAAGACTAAAGTTTCTTACCCATGTGGGAATTTCAGGTGGTGCTGGCTCGGCCGAGCCCTTGAACATTCAGATGGGAGACCAGATGGTGAGCACAAGGCGCAGAGGCCTCTGTAGCTGTTATAGTGGTCTGCTTTTCCATGGGGGGGTTTATTATGCAGCTCCTTATCTAGTGACCATTTATGTCTGTTTGAAATCTCCTGCATAGTTAAATGAATTGCCATTTATATGATTGTATTTGTTTCTTACTTGGCTTTTTCTTATGGAGCTGTTATTTGTACTATCTTTCTAAGGCTGTGTGCACACGCTGCGGATTAGGTGCGGATTCATCCGCGCGGATTTTGTAAAATCCGCAGGTGAAACCGCAGGTCAAAATACCTGCGGTTTTACCTGCGGATTGCTCTGCGGTTTTGCCCTGCGGTATTTCATCTCCTCAATGGAGGAGATGGCAAACCGCAGCAGAATCCGCAGAAAGAATTGACATGTCAATTCTTTCTGCGGATTGAAAACCGCAGATAATCTGCGCGGAAAATTCCGCACCGTCTGCATTGCGGTTTTTGATTCCCATAGGGAATCATCATGGTACTGTACACCGCAGCAAAGACTGCTGCGGGTCCGCAGCGGCCAAAACCGCTGCGGAACCGCAGCAAAATCCGCAGAGTGTGCACACACCCTAATACTTATAGTGTGCACAGGACCTATACGGTTTTCACTGTGTGTTTTTTTAATGTTTTTAATCATTTGTTATCAATAAAGTCATCTCTTTTTATGATATACTGGCAGTGTGCATTCCTATCAGTGGTCTGCTTTTTTTTCTTTTTTGTTTTGAATTCATGTATTGACCACTGGTTTGCACCTCCGCCCTATATTCATTGAGGTATTAGCAGTGCGCCAGTTCACATTATTCATTCACTTATTTGTTCCTCACTCAATCGCCTCCAAGACTTATTCCGAATATCCCCCCATCCTCTGGAATTCTGTGCCCTAACACGTCCGAATATCCACCACATTCAAATCCTTCAGATGAAATTTGAAAACGAACCTCTTCAATAAAGCTTACAGCCTGAAATGACCCCACTGCCTCCTCACCAACACTGGAGCTGCTGCAACTCCCACAACCTACCGTCTCCTTCCTACAATCCTGTGGTATGTAAGCCCGCAAAGGCAGGGTCTTCTTTTCTGTGTACCAGTCGGTCATTATTACTTTGTTTACCATAAGCGATATCTGTATTTTCTATGGAACCCGTCCTCATGTACAACAACATGGAATCAATGGTGCTATATAAATAATAATAATAATAATAATAATAATAATAATAATAATAATAATAATACATAAGTATGGAAAGTAGAGAAAGTAGAATAAAAAAAAAAAAAAAAAAAAAAGGTCAGGATTCTAGGTAGGCAACCGCATCATTACCCTCTCCTTTTACCTAGAGATCACCCTTATGGGTAATATTATTGTTCTAATGACTTTCTAAGTTGTCAGCACATATTTCACGTGTCATTTCAATTTGCAGATTAACCCCTTTCTGACATCTGATGTCATAATACGTCCCTGTGCCTTGGGCCCATTTGACCATGGATGGATTATTATTTCATTGCAATTGCCCATGCACACGGGCTGTGTGCGGGCGATCGCCACCGGGTGTCAGCTGATTCTGACAGCTGACACCTGGCACTAAGTGCCAGGAGCAGTCATGCACCGCTGCCTGCACTTTAACCCCTGAATCCTGCGATCGATTGAAAGCAATCGCAACATTCCGGGAGCCGGTAGAGGGATGACAGCCCGTCTGCCTTTGGATCGGAAACCCCGTGGGTGGTGCGGGGTCCCAATCGTTGCCATGGTAACCAGATGTCGTCATGACGACATCCGAGTCACCAGAGCTAAGAAAATTGCTTGATCATGTGCAGTACATGATAAGCCACTTTCTCTGTCAATGCAGAGCTGACAGTTTGCATTGTATGGGGATGTTGCTGTATCCCCATATTATACAAGCGATCAGCCTGCAAAAACTGATAGTCCCATAGTGGGATGAAGTAACAAAAGTAAAAAAAAAGGCAAATTTTTTTTTTTTTTAAATAATTGTAAACATTTTATATTTACAAAAAAATCAAAAATAGTAAAAAAAAAAATATCAAAAGATATTGTATCTATAAATAAATATTACACATATTTGGTATCACCTTGTCCGCAACAACCCATCCTATAAAACTGTCCCAATAGTTACCCCCTTTAGTGAACACCTCAAATAAAAAACAAGGCAAAAAACAATGCTTTATCATCATATTGTCGAACAAAGAATAAAACGCTATAAAAAAGATGGCTTGGTTCTGCCTCTCTAGCTTCAGCAGTGATGACCAACTCCTCTACCATCAGGCTGGGGGATCCTGTGGAGGAAGAGTCGTCATCACTGCATGAAAACTGCTCTACTTCAGAGGCAGATTTCATTTCACTGCTGGAACATAGGTTGTACGCTTGCTCTGCGCTAAATATTCTGCGGACCATTTTTTTCTTAGTTTTTTGTTAGGCAAACTCTAATCTAATACTAGTATTTTTTTACTGCCTAACCCCAATACGCGTAACCCTAACCCTAATGTGTAACCCTAACCGCAAAAAATTCTAAAAATACAAAAAATAAATTATAAAAAATATAAACAAATTTTATAATCCCCTACAACGGGGATGTGGAAATTACGGAGAACGGGGGTGGGTAATTGGACGTATTATGGGGTTTGCGGAGGCTGAAATTATTATTTTATATTTCTGACAGGGAAGCGCTTGAACGCAGTGTATCTCGCTTCTCTCCCAGAATAACTACAAGGAGAGAAAAGAGGGGCACTGCCCAAGTGCTGCCATATTTACTAATATTGGGGGCTTCTGATTACTGTGATAGGGTCTGTCACAGTAATCAAAAGCCAGCAGCCAATGGTAAAATTCTCATCGGCTGCCGGGTGCAGGCAGGCAGATCTTTGCGTGTGCACGCACATGCACCCACCATTTTCTTTCTGCCCGAGGAAGGAGGGGGGCTGAGGGACTACTGATCCGTTACAATAGGTAACGTGGGGGGCTCGGTGGACCCGATTTCTCTCTCCTCTGATGTGCGATCACATCAGTCGAGAGAAATTAAATGGAAAATCTGACTTTTTATTGGGGTCGCAATTTTACCATTAATAACGGGAATCGCAACACAGGGGTCGGCAATAACTGACCCGAATCATGTTCTCTGGGGTCTCAGCTTCCCCAGGTAGCTAAGACCATGGAGAAATTCCAACTCTGGGGGGCACTATACCCATATTCCTCAGCTCCGTTAAAAAGCGGCGCTGAGGCATAAGAACCCTTAACTGCCGCCGTTAAAAGGCGTATCGGCGGTCGTTAAGGGGTTAAGTATCTTCTATCATATAGACCCCTCAAAGTGACTTCAAACGTTATGTGATCCCTAAAAAGATGGTTTTATAAATTTTATTGGAAAAATGAAAAATCACTGGTCAAATTTTAACCCTTATAACTTCCTAACAAAAAAAAATGATGGTTCCAAAATTATGCTGATGTAAAGTAGACATGTGGGAAATGTTATTACCTATTTTGTGTGACATATCTCTGTGATTTAAGGGCATGAAAATTCAAAGTTGGAAAATTGTGAAATTTTTGCCAAATTTCTGTTTTTTTTCACAAATAAACACAAGTCATACGGAAGAAATTTTACCAATATTACAAAGTACAATATGTCATGAAAAAATTGCATGGCTGACTTCCCAGAGGTTAAACACCCAATACATGGACACTAAATCTAAACGCAAACTATTTTTTACCCGTCAGTCCTATTTTGAACTGGGGAACCAGTCAAGTAAATTTTTTTTTTTTTTTATGTCAACATAACACATCTAAGGCTGGTTTCACACTTGCGTTTTTTAGCGCTGGAAAAAAACGCTAACCTGCGCATGCGTTTTTTCCCCTATATTTAACATGGGTGCGCATACCTGCGCGCTGCCATGCGCATGTATGCGATTTTCATGCGCTGCGTTTTTTTGGGGTATGCGTTGGTATTTTCCAGACGCAGCATGTTGCATTTTTTGGCCCTGCAAAAAAGCGCATGCGCACATATGCGCACGTTTTGCGCTAAAAATGGCCAATATAGCCTATGGGTGCGCATATGTGCGCATTGGCATGCTTATGTATGCGTTTTTTTGCACAAGCGTTTTTTTTTTTTAACCATGGAATTTAGGGGTTTGGGTTAGAGTTAGGGTTAGTTAAAGGGGTTTAGGGTTAGGGTTAGGGTTGGGGTTAGGGTTAAGTATGGTTTGGTTAAGGGTTAGGGTCAGGGTTAGGGTTAGGGTTAGGGTTAAGTATGGTTTGGTTAAGGGTTAGGGTCAGGGTTATGGTTAAGTATGGTTTGGTTAAGGGTTAGGGTCAGGGTTAGGGTTAGTTAGGGTTAGGGTTAGGGTCAGGGTTAGGGTTAGTTAGGGTTAGGGTTAGTAAAGTCTTGGTTTGGGTTAGTGTGAGGGGCCACCTAATGTTGGAAAAAACCGCAAACGCGGTAAAAACGCACTAAAAACGCTTACAAACGCATAAAAATGCTGCGTTTTTTTCATGCATGCTCATAAAAATGCTTGAAAAAAACGCAGCAGTTGTATGCTTTTGTATGCGTTTTTTTAATGCGTTTTTTTGCGGGAAAAACGCGCTGCAAAAAAAAGCAAGTGTGAAACTAGCCTAATACTATACTCCAAATCTGGAAATTGGATATACATCACCGTTTCTATGATTATTATAGAGCATAATACAGTTCTAGGAGTGGTCTCGGTATCCTACAATGCCTGGACTATCGGACATAAAATTCCCCACGCTGAGTTCTACTCAGCAGGCCTTTTTAGATGCTGATTTCACTATGGAGGAAATAGAAGGTGCCATGATGGATATGGCCTCTGGGTAGGCTCCTGGACCAGATGGGTTCCCTATTGAAATATACAGAAAATATAGGGATATAGTAGCACCACTTCTTTTGAGGGTGTATCGGGGGATTTGGGAAGGGGAATATCTGCTAGACTCCTTTTATGAAGCAAATATTATTATACTTAAGAAAGAAGGGAAGGACCCCCTTGAGTGTTGATCTTATCGCCCCATATCGCTTGTTAATGTAGATTATAAAATTTTTAACAAGGTTTTGGCCTTTAGACTGAACTCTGCTATACTGAATCTTATATACCCTGACCAGACTGGTCTCATGCCTGGTAAGAGCACTTCTATTATTGTCAGACGGGTCCAATTGGTAATTCAATATAGTTCTTTGGTGCCGGACAATAATTGGGCTCTGGCGTCGTTGGACATGACTAAAGCCTTCGACTGCCTTGAATGGCCTTTCTTGTTTGCATGTTTATGGAGATATGGTTTTGGTGCTAGATTTCAAAAGTGGATTGGTGCAATATATGCGAAACCTAAAGCTCGTATAATTATAAATAATTCTGTATCTGAATCGTTTTCTCTATCTGGGGGAATGCGTCAGGGGTGCCCCCTCTCCCTGGCCCTCGTTGCCCTTGTGATCGAGGCAATAGTAATACGCGTAAGGTCCTCTCCAAATATCACGGATATAAGCATAGATGATCGCCTAGACACTATTGGCTTATAAGCTGATGACATGCTGTTATTCATGGACAGGGCAGAAGAGACGCTCCCACATGTGATTACTACTATAGATAAATTTAGTAAATGCTCAGGACTATATATTAATTGGGATAAGTCCGCCCTATTATCCTGATCCCACAGCCCAATGGCCCACCTTGATACCTTATCTTTGTTGCCTATGGTTTCTCATTTTAAATATTTAGGAATAAATATATCCAAAAATAGTGAGCTCGACCTACAATTCAATATCATTCCATTACTGGAACTAGTCAAACTTAAATTTGCCTCGTGGGGTAAGCTTCCGCTATCTGTAGCCGGCCATATAAATCTAATTAAGATGATTTTACTTCCTAAGCTTAGCTACTCCCTACAGCATAGTGCGGTGTTGATTCTTAAATCCTTCTTTACAAACTTAAATTTCCTGACCATATCTTTTATATGGGGGAAAACCAGACCTAAGCTTAAACTTTGCACTCTATAGAGGCCTAAACAGATGCAGGGAGTGGCATTACCGGATTTCTATTTATATTATCTGGCCGGACAGATTAAGGCTTTAACCCCTTCACGACCCATGACGCCTACGTAGGCGTCATGCTATAAATCGCCCTCCTGCGGGTCGGGTGACCGGGGTCACTGAAAGGTCACCCGACCCGCACACAGAGGACACTATGGTTAATCTCAGGGGCGTGGCTTAGCCCCCACGTGCCTACGATCACTCTGATTGGCTGTTAAAAGTGAAACAGCCAATCAGAGCAATTTGTAATATTTCACCAATGAAATTTGGTGAAATATTACAATCCAGCCATGGCCGATGCAGCAATAGCATCGGCCATGGCCGGACACCGACACCCGACCCCTCCCACACCGACTAGCGGGGCCGATCGGCCCCGCCACTGATGGATGGCGGCGATCGGTTGCCACCGTCATCATCTGCTCCCCCTTCCTATCATTCCCCCCCCACACCTCCGATGTCCTGCTGTGGCTCCCATTGTTCCGCCGTCCGGATCACGTGCGCCGCCATCTTGCAAAATGGCGGGCGCATGCGCAGTGCGCCTGCCATTGTCCAAGATGGTGGCGCCCATGAATTTGCCAGCCGCCCATTCATTTTTCATTTTGATCACTGTGATAAACTCTCACAGTGATCAAAATGAAAAAAAAAGTAAATGCACCCCCCGTTTATCACCCCCAAAGCCAGGCACAAACAATAAAATAAAAAAAATATTTTTTTCCATTTAGGGTTAGAATTAGGGTTAGGGCTGGAATTAGGGTTAAGATTAGGGTTAGGGGTGGGTTGGGATTAGGGTTAGGCTTGTGGTTAGGGTTAGAGTTGGGATTAGGTTTAGGAGTGTGCTGGGGGTTAGGGTTGTAGTTAGGGTTATGATTAGGGTTAGTGGTGTGTTGGGGTTAGAGTTGGAATTGAGGGGTTTCGACTGTTTAGGCACATCACGGGGTCTCAGAACGCGACATGGCGCCATGATTTATTCCAGCCAATTTTGCGTTCAAAAAGTCAAACAGTGCTCCCTCCATTCCGAGCCCCGACGTATGCGCAAACAGTGGTTTACCCCCACATATGGGTTATCAGCGTACTCAGGAAAAATAGCACAACAACTTTGGGGGTCTAATTTCTCCTGTAAACCCTTGGGAAAATAAAATATCGGGGCTAAAAAAAATGATTTTTGTGAAAAAAAATTATTTTCACAGTTCTGCGTTATAAACTTCTGTGAAGCACTTGGGGGTTCAAAGTGCTCACCACGCATCTAGATAAGTTCCTGGGGGGGGGGGGGGGGTACCAGCGTACTCAGGACAAACTGGACAACAACTTTTGGGGTCCAATTTCTCCTGTTACCATTGTGAAAATAAATAGCGGGTAAAAAATCATTTTTTGAGGGAAAAAAATTATTTTTATTTTCACGGCTCTCCGTTATACACTTCTGTAAAGCACCTGGGGTTCACACTATGCATCTAGGTAAGTTCCTTAGGGGGTCTAGCTTCCAAAATGGGGTCATTTGTGGTGGAGCTCCAAAGTTTAGGGAGACAGGGCCTCTCCAAACACGACATGGTGTCCGCTAACGATTGGAGCTAATTTTCCATTCAAAAAGTCAAATGGTGCTCCTTCCCTTCCGGGCCGGGCCGTGCGCCCAAACAGTGGTTTATGACCACATATGAGGTATCGGTGTACTCAGGAGAAATTGACCAACACATTTTAGGATCCATTTTATCCTGTTGCCCATGTGAAAATGAAAAAACTGAGGCTAAAAGAACATTTTTGTGAAAAAAAGGTCTTTTTTTTTTATGGATCAATTTGCAAAGCACCTGGGGGTTCAAAGTGATCACTATGCATCTAAATAAGTTTGTTGGAGTGTCTGGTTTCCAAAATGGGGTCACTTGTGGGGGAGCTCCAATGTTTAGGCACACAGGGACTCTCCAAACTCTACATGGCAACCGCTAAATATTCCAGCATATTTTCCATTCAAAAAGTCAAATGGTGCTCCTTCCCTTCTGAGCCTTGCCGTGCACACAAACAGTGGTTTATAACCACATATGAGGTATCGGTGTACTCAGGAGAAATTGCCCAACAAATTTTAGGATCCATTTTATCCTGTTACCAATGTGAAAATGAAAAAATTGATGCTAAAAGAAAATTTTTGTTGGAAAAATTAAAATGTCCATTTTTTCCTTCCGCATTGCTTTAGCTGCTGTGAAGCACCTGAAGGGTTAATAATCTTCTTGAATGTAGTTTTGAGTAGCTTGAGGGGTGCAGTTTTTAAAATGGTGTAACTTTTGGGTATTTTCTGCCATATAGACCACTCAAAGTGACTTCAAATGTGAGGTGGTCCCTAAAAAAATGATTTTGTAAATTTTGTTGTAAAAATGAGAAATCGCTGGTCAACTTTTAACCCTTATAACTTCCTAACAAAAAAAATTTTGTTTCCAAAATTGTCCTGATGTAAAGTAGACAGGTGGGAAATGTTACTTATTAACTATTGTGTGTCACATAACTCTCTGGTTTAACGGAATAAAAATTCAAAATGTGAAAATTGCGAAATTTTCGCCAAATTTCCGTTTTTTTCACAAATAAATGCAAAAATTATCGACCTAAATTTACCACTAACATGAAGCCCAATATGTCATGAAAAAAACAATCTCAGAATCGCTAGGATCCGTTGAAGCGTTCCTGAGTTATTACCTCATAAAGGGACACTGGTCAGAATTGCAAAAAATGGTCAGGTCATTAAGGGGTTAAGTAAACGGATGCCCGATAATTACCTCCTCCACTCAGAAAGTCATCCAGCTCATGCTGCAAAAGTTGATTGCCCGTTGGGCATTCCTAGAAGCAGATAAACTTAATGTCCCTCGATTATTACCTTTACTTCAATTACCGTGGTCAGTTTGGAGACAAATTAAAAAAGTAATCCACTTTGAGGATATTATAGCTGAAATGCCGCTATGGAACAATACTCATTTCCCGGTGTTGCTGGGCCACCCGTCCACTGATTTCTGGATTTCACTTAATGTTTCCTCGATCAAGGATTTATATGAAGGTAATGTCCTCTGAACAAATCCAATCTAATATAATGTCCCGAGGTCCCAATTTTTTCTCTACCTTCAGGTCAGATCAGCTTTCCAGTCGCAATTACGCTATAAGAGTACGACCCAAATTCTCTCATCTTTCTCTTTAATAGGAATGCTTAAATCACAAGGTCCCCAGGGTCTCATTTCTGCTTTATACACGTACATGTTGTCGGTGGGAACTAACTCCGCTATAGTGTCAATTAAGGGAAGGTGGGAGGGTCTCATCCCTGATGCTCAAGATGAGAATTGGGAGGAGATTCTTGAATCTTCAATTAAGGTGTCCCCATCATTCAATAATAGATTGGTGTATTACATATAACTGGGTCAGTCATATCTAACTCCGTCACAGCTTTTCAAAATGGGTCGGTCCCGAAAATCAGATTGTTTGAGATGTCGCTCGCCGGAAGCAAATTTTGTGCATATGATATGGGGTTGCCCTATTACTGGAATGAGGTAACATTGTTGTTGACATCCCTAGTACAAACCCCTGTTCCTCGTAACCCTTAACCCACTAGTCTGCTTATTTGTGGTTCTAGATGAGAAAATATGGGGACACTATGTTAAGATTTTCCTACGCGAGACTCTCTTTCTGGCTAGGAAGATGTTGGCATTACATTGGATGGGTGGTGCACATCCCTCTCCCAAAGCATGGATCGAACTGGTAAATTCAATTATACCATACAAGCGAACATTATATCAAAACAGGGGCTGCTTAGAGAAATTTGACAAGATTTAGGACAGGTGGAAATCTTCTCATCTTACTGTACAGGGACGTGGTGGTCTGGTATCACCGTGAATGTTATGGTTAAAATACATCAAGTCATACTCTATGGCATCATATGGCTGTTAATATTGCGTAACTATACTTGGCGGCGGGACAGTTTTTTAATTTGGTGTTGTGGTGTAGAAGTATTGGGGACAGTGGCAGAATGGTGACCACTTGATAAAACCTATAAAGCAGTGACAGCCAGTGAATGAGAAGAATCTGTCACTTCTCTGAAGTTAATGGTTACTACTCACCTGGGTCTTTATCTGTAGGAATCTTCTCATTGCACCCCTCATCACCCCTCACATATGTCTCTGTAGTATTAATATGGGTCAGATCTTCACCCTGAAACAGATGGAGAAGTCACACCTATGATCAGCTCTAATCCTGCCATCTCCACCGTTCTCATTACACAAGTATAAAACATATAATACTGGTGGATAAAACAAGACTGAGCACAAAACCTTCACAGCCGTCTACACATCATAGGGGAGATCTCATGACACCTTCTCTCCATCTACCTGATGATCCTGAGGAACATTGGGATTTTCTTCTTTACAGTCCTGTGGAAGAAGAGGACGGGGACATCTCTCTGGTGTTGTCGTCTTACTGGATAGAACTGGAGGAAACATATACAGGGACTGAATTCATTCTTTACATACAGATAATTATAGACCGTGTGTATTTAGTCCTGTCTATTACCTGGTGATGTGAGGGGCTGGGGAACCTCCATCATGACGTCCTTGTACAGATCTTTGTGTCCTTCTAAGTACTCCCACTCCTCCATGGAGAAATAGACAGTGATGTCCTGACACCTTATAGGAACCTGACACATACAATGATACCGTCATCCCCCAGATCCCTTCATAGCATTACTGTATAATCTCCCAGCATTCCCAGCAGTGTCACCTCTCCAGTCAGCAGCTCAATCATCTTGTAGGTGAGTTCTAGGATCTTCTGGTTATTGATATTCTCATGTATCAGGGGATGAGGTGGAGGCCCCGTGATTGGGCTCAGGGGTCTTCCACATCCTTCAGACCCAGGGGCCTGACAGCGCTCATCAGAGGTCTTCTTCACTACTGTGCAATCCTGGTTATGGAGAGACACATTAATAAATCTCACTACAGACATTCCCAGAGTCCTCACCTCTCCAGTTCTGTCCATCTGTTATTCCCATAGATAAGAATGATGTAATGTGACGTCATCAGAATCTCTCACCTCTCCAGTAAGCCGGAAGAGGATCTCTAGGGTGAGATGTAATATTCTCTCCGCCATCTTGTCCCTGTCCTCATCCATTCTTGATGGAGCAAATCAGGAAAATTCTCTTATAAAGAAGATCTCCACTGAAAGAATACTATACTGAAGGGACCTGAATGAGAAGAAGATGACGATGTATTATTATAAAGGATCCTGTAATACAATTACTGGAGATAAAAAGGGGAAACATCAGGGGATGAAATATGTACAGATTTTGTACTCAAGATCTATTGTTGAAAAATCCCTTTTCCTATATCACGATGCCCATTAGATTCTGTTGTCAATAATGACTGTCTCATCCATGTGGGTTAAACATTGAAGAAAAAAAAAATAACAAAAGTTCCAGCACTTTGAGATTGATAATCTAAAAGTGATAATTAATTGTAATCATCAAAACACTTCAAAAGCCCTCCGAAAAACGCTGTTGCTGTTCTTTTGCAACGTTTTTTCAATTTCTCATTGATTTCTATAGGTGAAAAAAATGCTGCAAAAACGTGTGACTGTGTGCCTGCCTGTATTATTGATGCCTCTCCATTACTATTCTCGGGGCTTGATGTCATCTGACACTACAAAATGCAACATGTTGCATTCGGCGCAGGTCGCCGCACTGTCAAAACGACGCGTGCGGAGGCATACATTGGCATGGCTTGCGTACCTAATGCTAAAGATAGGGTACACAGGCTGACGGAGGCCGAGCTGAATGGAAGAGATGCGGCCGTGAGCGGAGCTTCACGGAGGAAGTCCGCATCCCTCCGCAGCTCATCCATACGCTAGTGTGAAACTAGCCTTAGACAGAGGCCCTTGCCTTATAATTGCGCCTAAGCTCAGCACACTGCACTTTACCTACAGGCTAGATTTAGCCCAGATTATTTAGACTCAGGAAGACTTTTTTCGCTTGAAATTTAAAAATCCATCTCAATGCTGCTAAGTCCCCCACTTTTTTGTGCATTGTTACCCTCTACCTCATTTAATCCCTATGTTTGAATTTTATATAACCCTTTTAAAATAAATAAAATGTTTGGATTTTATTTCTTGTCTAAAGCCCCCGTTACACACTGCGATATCTCTAGCAATATCGCTGTAAAGTCACCGATTTTGTGACGTTACAGCGATATTGCTAGCGATATTGCTGCATATGATACTTACCTCCGACCGGCTCCCCCGCTGATTATCGCTGATCGCGCGAGAAGCTGCTGGACCATTCCTCGTCGGCCACTTCCTGCGGCGCTTCCTGTGGCGCCGACGAGCGACGCGTGGAGCCGGGCGGGAGGACGCAGGATCGCCGCATCTGACAGGTAAGTAGCGATCCCCGTCCCCAGCGATGTCGCTGGTAAGATCTGCCTGTGTGGCAGCTCACTAGCGACCACCAAGCGATGCACCAGCGATCCTGACCGCGTCATATCGCTGGTCGGGATCGCTGGTCCATCGCTAGGTGTAACGGTACCCTTAGCCTACACATTTTCTCCAATGTCAGACTTTGGACATTTGTGTGGATATATACATTTTTTGAGGTTCATTATACCCCATTTTTGGGACTTATGTGAATAATTTATATGTTGCTGTTTTCTAACAGATTGTCCTCATTACTAAGGATGGACCTTAAGGCTAGGGAAACCACCTGGAGGTCCAAGGCTACCAACTTGTTCAATCAAGGGATTTCAGCTACATCATGGGATATTCCATTGGAAAACAGGGATATTTTATTGCGGTATAAAAATGCCTTGCACAGAAAAATTAAATTATGGTGGAACAAAACCACTTTAGAGAACTATACTGAACAGAACATTACACCTAGAGGCCTCAGAGTACAGGTTTATCCATCTTTTGATTGGGAAGACACAGAGTTAATACATAGATGGAAAATATCAGCTACCACCTGCTCCTTAGAGTTTATTAAAATAATAGACAAAAATCTGATAACAATGAACTCTTTGGATAAAGAGGAATTGGTGTAGGAAGGAGGGGTTTGGGTTCCTGCAGAACTGGGCCGACTTCTCAGTTGGCTACAGGTTCTACGCTAGGGACGGGCTGCACCTCAATGGGGAGGGTGCAGCTGTGCTGGGGGAAAAAATGGCTAGAAGGTTGGAGGAGTGTTTAAACTAGGGACTGGGGGGGAGGGTATTCCTTTTATAGGAGGGGAAGACAGTGCAGCTAGAGACCTGGGCACAAATAATGACATTGGGGGTGGGGGTGGCATGGGGGGTGGGGTTAGAACAGTTAATAATTTAAGAAAGAATAGAGGTACAGAGAGATACATAAAGTGCATGTATACTAATGCCAGAAGCCTTGCCAACAAAATGGAGGAATTGGAGTTAATGTTGTTGGAACATAATTATGACATGGTGGGGATATCTGAGACATGGCTGGACGAGAGCCACGACTGGGCGATTAATTTACAGGGCTATAGTCTGTTCAGAAATGACAGAACAAATAAGCGAGGGGGAGGCGTGTGTTTATATGTAAAATCATCCTTAAAACCCATCCTTCGTGATAATATATATGAATCTAATGAAAATGTAGAGTCCCTGTGGGTAGAGATAAGGGGAGGGGGGAAAAATAATAAATTACTGATAGGGGTTTGTTATAAGTCTCCAAAAATAATGGAAGCAACAGAGAATATCCTCATAAAGCAAATAGATGAAGCTGCGACTCAAGGAGAAGTCATTATTATGGGGGACTTCAACTACCCTGAAATACATTGGGGAACCGAAACCTGCAGATCCAGCAAAGGTAATTCCATATTCCATAATAACAGGGTCTGTACCACAGGACTGGCGTATAGCAAATGTGGTGCCAATATTCAAAAAGGGGACAAAAACTGAACTTGGAAATTATAGGCCAGTAAGTTTAACCTCAACTGTGGGTAAAATCCTGGAGGGTTTTCTAAAAGATACTATACTGGAGTATCTGGAGAAGAATAACCTCATGACCCACTATCAACATGGGTTTACAAGGGACCGTTCCTGTCAGACTAATCTGATAAGCTTTTATGAAGAGGTAAGTTCCGGACTGGACCAAGGGAATGCAGTGGATGTGGTGTACATGGTCATCCCAGGTCATCCCCCCGGTTCCCTCACTTACATTTCCTTCCTTTGAAGTCCACGCCGTCAGACTCTTTAAGCCCTTCTCCTTACGAGTGGCGGTCGTTTATCGCCCTCCAGGCTCCTCCCGCCAGTTTCTAGACCACTTCACCACCTGGCTTACTCACTTTCTATCCTGTGACATCCCCACCCTCATCATGGGAGACTTTAACATCCCCATCAATGATCCGCTCTCCCAGTCTGCCTCTCATCTTCTTTCTCTAACTTCTGCATTCGGCCTCTCACAGTTTACTAATTCTCCTACACATGAGGACGGGAATACTCTGGACCTGGTTTTCTCCAGTCCCGGCTCGCTGCACGACTTTACTAATTCACCTCTCCCGCTCTCGGACCACAACCTTCTTTCCTTCTCTGTCAAGAATTGTCTCCTCACCCGGGACACCCCCACTTACCACACTTATCGGAATACACGTACCATTAATACCCAACAGCTTAGGGACAATCTCCACACATCTTTAGCCCCCATCTCCACCCTCTCCTGTCCAGACATAGCATTGTCACACTTCAATAATACACTGAAGAATGTCCTAGATGAAGCAGCACCTTCTATACGCAGAAAGACCCGACACAGACAACGGCAGCCCTGGCACACAACGCAAACACGCTTTCTTCAGTGCTGCTCGAGGTGTGCAGAGCGGCAGTGGAGAAAATCTCTCTTAGCAGAAGACTTCATCCACTATAAGTTCATGCTCAAAACCTATAACTCTGCCCTTCATCTGGCCAAACAATCCTACTTCACCACCCTCATCACCTCACTATCCAACAACCCAAGACGACTTTTTGAAACCTTAAACTCCCTCCTGAAACCTAAAGTACAGGCCCCCATCACCAACCTCAGCGGTGAGGATCTGGCCACTTATTTCCTAGAAAAAAATCAACCACATCCATCAGGATATCTCAGCCCTATCTCCTCAGTGCCTGGATCCCCTTCCCTGCCGCACCTCAAGCTCACTAGACATCTTTGAGCCTGTTTCAGAAGAAGTTTCCAAGCTCCTCGCTTCTGCTCGGCCTACAACCTGCAACAGTGACCCTATTCCTTCACAGCTCCTGCAGTCTCTCTCACCAGTGGTCACCACTCACCTGACTAAAATATTTAACCTCTCTCTTTCTTCAGGTATATTTCCCTCCTCATTTAAACATGCCATCATAACCCCTTTACTTAAAAAGCCATCCCTGGACCAGAACTGCACTGCTAACTACAGACCTGTCTCTAACCTTCCCTTCATCTCTAAACTCCTGGAACGCCTGGTCCACTCCCGTCTAATCCGCTATCTCTCGGATAACTCTCTTCTCGACCCCTTACAATCTGGTTTCCGCTCTTTACACTCTACTGAAACTGCCCTCACTAAAGTCTCTAATGATTTAATAACAGCAAAATTGAAAGGTCATTGCTCCCTGCTGATTCTCCTGGATCTCTCTGCCGCATTTGACACTGTGGATCACCAGCTCCTCCTCACTATGCTCCGCTCTATAGGCCTCAAGGACACAGCCCTCTCCTGGTTCTCCTCCTACCTCTCTGACCGCTCCTTCACTGTATCTTTTTCCGGCTCCTCTTCCTCTTCTCATCCCCTTACTATCGGGGTCCCGCAGGGCTCAGTCCTAGGCCCCCTCCTCTTCTCTTTATACACTGCCCCTATTGGACAAAATCAGCAGATTTGGGTTCCAGTATCATCTCTATGCTGATGACACCCAATTATACACTTCTTCCCCTGACATCACCCCTACCCTAATTCAAAATACCAAGGATTGTCTGTCTGCTGTCTATAGCATCATGTCCTCCCTCTATCTGAAATTAAATCTCTCTAAAACTGAACTTCTTGTGTTTCTCCCCTCTACTAACCTCACTCTACCTAACATCGAAATAACCCTGGAGGGTTCAACCATAACTCCCAAGCAGCATGCCCGCTGTCTTGGGGTCATATTCGACACTGAACTTTCCTTTACTCCGTACATCCGATCACTCAGTCGCTCTTGTCACCTGCATCTTAAAAACATCTCCAGAATCCGACCTTTTCTCACCTTTGAAACTGCCAAGACTCTTACTGTCGCTCTTATTCATTCTCGTCTGGACTACTGCAACTCTCTTCTGATCGGTCTCCCTCTTACCAAACTTTCTCCTCTCCAATCCATCTTGAATGCGGCAGCCAGGGTCATATTTCTGTCCAGCCGCTTCACCGATGCCTCCATCTTGTGCCAGTCATTACACTGGCTACCTATTCGCTACAGGGTCCAGTATAAACTCATCTCTCTCACCCACAAAGCTCTCCACTGTTCTGCACCGCCTTATATCTCCTCTCTCATCTCTGTCTATCGCCCTACACGTGCCCTCCGTTCTACAAATGACCTAAGACTAACATCCCCCGTAATCCGAACCTGGCACCTCCGTCTCCAAGACTTCTCTAGTGCTGCTCCAGCTCTCTGGAATGCACTTCCCCAGACGATCAGACTGATACCTAGCCCTGACCTATTCAAGCGCGCTTTGAAAACCCATCTCTTCAAACAAGCCTACCACATCAACTACTCAGCAAGCTAACTTTGCCCTGTTCCCTCCTTCCAAATATTATTCTGAATCTGCACCCTACTATTCATCTGTCTCCACACCCTTCATGCACATGATAACTGCACTTGATACTTGTCTATTGCACTTAAACACACGGGCTGATGACCGGATCATGCAGCTTTATATGAAAATCCCTATTATAATTGCCAGACCTGAATTAACAAGCATTTCTCACCTACTGTGTCCCCCCATTTCCTTGTAGATTGTAAGCTTGCGAGCAGGGACCTCACTCCTAATGTCACTGTTTGAATTGTCTTAACTTGTATTGAATTTATTGTCTGTACATGTCCCCGCTTAATTGTAAAGTGCTGCGGAATATGTTGGCGCTATATAAATAAAAATTATTATTATTATTATTATTATTATTATTATTATTATTACAACATGGACTTTTCAAAAGCTTTTGATACGGTGCCACACAAAAGGTTGATACATAAAATGAGAACAATGGGGATAGGGGAAAATGTGTAGGTGGGTTAAGAGCTGGCTCAGGGATAGGAAACAAAGGGTGGTTATTAATGGAGCACACTCAGACTGGGTCACGGTTAGCAGTGGGGTACCACAGGGGTCAGTTTTGGGCCCGCTTCTTTTTAACATATTTATTAATGACCTTGTAGGGGGCATAGAGAGTAGAATTTCAATATTTGCAGATGACACTAAACTCTGCAGGGTAATCAATACAGAGGAGGACAATTTTATATTACAGGAGGATTTATGTAAACTAGAAGCTTGGGCTGATAAATGGCAAATGAGCTTTAATGGGGATAAATGTAAGGTCATGCACTTGGGTAGAACGAACAAGATGTATAATTATGTGCTTAATTGTAAAACACTGGGGAAAACAGTCACTGAAAAAGACCTGGGTGTATGGGTGGACGACAAACTCACATTTAGCGGCCAGTGTCAGGCAGCTGCTGCAAAGGCAAATAAAATAATGGGATGCATTAAAAGAGGCATAGATGCTCATGAGGAGAACATAATTTTACCTCTATATAAGTCACTAGTGCGACCACACTTAGAATACTGTGTACAGTTCTGGTCTCCGGTGTATAAGAAAGACATAGCTGAACTGGAGCGGGTGCAGAGAAGAGCGACCAAGGTTATTAGGGAACTAGGGGGTCTGCAATACCAAGACAGGTTATTACATTTGGGGTTATTTAGTTTGGAGAATCAAAGGCTTCGGGGTGATCTTATTACAATGTATAAATATATGCGGGGACAATACCAAGAGCTTTCTAATGATCTTTTTACTCTTAGACCTGTGACGGGGACAAGGGGGCATCCTCTACGTCTGGAGGAAAGAAGGTTTAAACATACTCACAGACGCGGATTCTTTACTGTAAGAGCAGTGAGACTATGGAACTCTCTGCAATATGATGTTGTAATGAGTGATTCCCTACTAAAAGAATGGACTGGATGCCTTTCTTGAAAAGTATAATATTACAGGGTATATACACTAGTTTCCTTAATATTGCGTTGATCCAGGGAGCAAGTCTGATTGCCGTATGTGGAGTCCGGAAGGAATTTTTTTCCCCAATGTGAAGCTTACTTGTTGCCACATGGGTTTTTTTTGCCTTCCTCTGGATCAACATCTTAGGGCAAGGATAGGATATGGGTTGAACTAGATGGACTTAAAGTCTCCCTTCAACCTTAATAACTATGTAACTATGTAAAAAAAAAAGAGATTGAGGAGCTTCATAAAAATTAACAAAAAATCTTTGGTTGCTGAAAAACTTGAAGAATTTCTAAAACATATTGAAAAGGATATTGAGAAGTGGGAGAATGACATTAGCCAGCTAAAGCTGAAAAAGTACATTAGAGATACTACAGATTATGAGACTGATAAAGTCTTTAGATGGCTACTCCCCCAAAAAAAGAACACACTGAGGCCTCAAAAACCAACATTCCATCAAAGACCATCATTCGTATTCAGAAAGCAGTGCCTCCTGTAGTGAGAACGAAATTATCAGTGAGTTATATGCGTACCAGGACTAGCAATAAGGATAGCAGGAAATACCTAGATATTTTTAAAAAGAAAAACACCACGTAACAAGTAACAATGACCGAACCAACGTAGTTAACTTGTATGAAAATATACTGATAGAATCACAGATTAGATTACTACAAACAGAGGCGTATCCGGGGGGGGCAGCCGGGGCATGTGCCCCGGGCACAGTCGGCAGGGGGGCGCAGTCGGGCCGCCTAATGCGGCGGGTCCACAGTGTCTCCCCTGGCGGCAGCATTCTGCCGCCCCCTGGCCTGGGAGTCGGCAGTTCTCGCAGAGAAGCTGCCGCACGCTGGGTCCCATGGAGCAATTGAACTGGCGTCTGTACAGACGCTAGTAGAATTGAAGCTCTGACCGCCGGGTCAGAGCGACGCCAGTAGCGTGATCAGGTCATGTGACCACGCTGCTGATGTCACTCGCCGTCGCCCAGGACACTGGTGGTAAGTGTGCTCCACTCTGGAGATGAAGAACCACTGAAGATTAAGGAGGAGGGGGATACATAAAGTGTGGGGGGGTGATTTGTGTGTGGGGAGATTTGAGGACACAAAATGAAGATTATGTATGAGGAAACAGTATGAGGGGTGAGTGTGGGCATGGATGCAGACAGTATGAACGGGTAAATGTATGTGGACACATTATGAGTAGCGATGTGAAAAATGTATGGGGAGTGAGGATGATGGGATTTGTGCAGACACAGTATGGGGAGTCAGGCATGTGTGAGAAGATAGTATAGAGAGTGAGGGGGTAAATATATATGAAAAGACAGTATGGTGAACGGGGGGGGATGTTAGAGGAGACAGTATGAGGAGGGAGGAGAATAGTGTGAGGTGACAGTATATTGCAGATTTTATTTAGGAGCATTATAATGACACTTCTATCTTTAAGGGGATCGTGTGGAGATTTGCTACAGAAGACTGGAGAAGATGGAAGTCTGCAGAGACAAGATGTGGATGAGAAAACTCATCATGGGGTCTGGACAAGAAGAAGAAAAGGAGAACGACTCCAGAGACAACGTCATCTATAAAGGTACCTGGATGTAAATATTATTTGTGATACTGACTTATTCTCATGTTTTTATTTATGTTAACAACATTAAAGGGGTTGTCCAGGTTTGTGATGAGTCTGCAGTCATTTTATGTGACTGCAGACTTCTGAATTCTCACAGTGATCACTGAACGCTTTTAGGATTCTCTCACGCCGGTAATTTACATACATATGGTCAGAGGCGCACCTACCATGAGGCAAGTTGAGCACGGTGCCTCAGGTGGCGGTGCGTCCTTTAAGAGAGGAGGCCGCAGATTCTCCTCTCCTCAGGTTGCTCATGCATGGCTGCTCTGTGGGCACAGGACCTGTAATGAGGTCACAGAAGGGGAGGAGTTAAGTGTCACATGATTAACGGCCTCAGTGTCTGGGACTCTGCTGTGCTGGTTGTCATGGTGCTGGATGAGGGGGAAGTTTGTGTGTGGGTTCAGGAGGGGTTTACAGGGTGGATGTAGCATAGCCATGTGTATACAATTGTGGATGGAGCGGAGCTGTGTGTACGAGGTGTGCGGAGCAGTGTGTGCACAAGTTGTGCAGAGCAGATTCATGTGTGTACTGAGTGGAGCCGTGTGTGCGCGAGGTGTACAGAGCAGAGCCGTGTATGTACGAGGCATACAAAGCAGAACAGTGTGTGTATGAGGTGTGCGGAGCCGTGCGTGTACGAGATCAGTGTATGGTGGGGAGCATTCATATCTCCCAACCATCCCAGATCCAGGGGGACAGTCCCGATTTTGAGAGTCTGCCCCGCTGTCCCAGCCGGAAACTTACTTTTCCCATGGACACAGGAGTACACGGCGGAGCCCTGAGGAGCACTTTAAAACTCGCACGTGACGTCCCACCGGAAGTGACGTGCTGGAAGCTGACCGGAAATGAGGTAATTTCGGGAGGTGATTGTGACGGAACCATGGAGGCACTTCAGGGAATGCTTCAGATCCATTACCGTGTCCTCCTCCGACAGTGCGGGCAGCGGGATCCCCTTAGACTCAGGGAGGTCGGCCATGTGAGCGGATCATGATATGCCCTACATCAGGAGGCTCAGGTGGGAATTACAATGGGAGCAGGGCTGCTTTAGCATCTTTATAGAATCTCTCTGTTCTTTCTCTCTCTGTTCTTTCTTTCACTGTTATTTTCTTTTTCTCGCTCTCTCTACTTTCTCTCTGTTCTCTTTTTTAGCTCTGTTTCTTTCTTTTCCTCAGTACCAATCAGTGTGCCCATATTACCAGCCACTGTGCCCTCAGTACCAGTCAGTGTGATCAGCAGTGCTAAATGGGTGCAAATGGGGCGTGGATATGGGTGTGGTCATGGGCGTGGCCTACAATTTGCCAGGGGCCAGCATGGAACATGGGGGGGCAGAATGGAGCACAGAGGGGGCAGAATGGAGCACAGAGGGGGCAGAATGGAGCACAGAGGGGGCAGAATGGAGCACAGAGGGGGCAGAATGGAGCACAGAGGGGGCAGAATGGAGCACAGAGGGGGCAGAATGGAGCACAGAGGGGGCAGAATGGAGCACAGAGGGGGCAGAATGGAGCACAGAGGGGGCAGAATGGAGCACAGAGGGGGCAGAATGGAGCACAGAGGGGGCAGAATGGAGCACAGAGGGGGCAGAATGGAGCACAGAGGGGGCAGAATGGAGCACAGAGGGGGCAGAATGGAGCACAGAGGGGGCAGAATGGAGCACAGAGGGGGCAGAATGGAGCACAGAGGGGGCAGAATGGAGCACAGAGGGGGCAGAATGGAGCACAGAGGGGGCAGAATGGAGCACAGAGGGGGCAGAATCATGGGGCAGGATGGAGACAGATGGGGCAGGATGGATACGATGGAGACAGAAGGGGCAGAATCATGGAGCAGGACGGATACGATGGAGTCAGATGGGGGAGGACCGCACACCCATTTAAAACATCCAAAAAAGAAAAAAGAAAAGAAAAAACACATCACTGCAGCAATAATATCCCTTAATTAGCATATAAACCAGGAATAGAACAATCCACAAAATAGATCATCTGTGTAGCAAGGTGGATATTAAAACCTTACCTTTATTAGGTAAAATAGTAAAAAGCCAAATTAGTCAAACAACAAAAACAAAAGGGATACCACAGTGAAGGAAGTGCCCTATAACCAATGAACAGAAAAGGGGGGGGTTGTTAAAAAGGTACGCCTGTCCTCTCAGATCCTCAATATTAAAGGGAATCTGTCACCACATTTTTGGACTATCAGCTGCTGTCACTGCCATCAGGGGCTTATCTACAGCATTCTGTAATGCTGTAGATAAGCCCCCGATGTAACCTGAAAGAGAAGAAAAACGAGTCATATTATACTCACCCAGGGGAGGTCCGGGTCCGGAGGGTGTCGCAGTCCGGCGCCTCCCATCTTCTAGCGGTGATGTCCTCTTCTTTGCTTGCCGTCGTGGCTCCGGCGCAGGCGCACTGCTCTGCCCTATTGAGGGCAGAGCAGAGTACTGCAGTGCGCAGGTGGCAGACCAAATCAGAGAGGTCCAGCTCCTGCGCACTGCAGTACTTTACTCTACCTTCAACAGGGCAGATAAAGTACACCTGCGCCGGAGCAACGACGAGAAGCAAAGAAGAGGACGTCATCACTAGAAGATGGGAGGCGCCGGCCCGGACTGCGACACCCTCCAGACCTGGACCGCCCGTGGGTGAGTATAACATAACTCGTTTTTCTTCTCTTTCAGGTTACATCAGGGGCTTATCTATAGCATTACAGAATGCTTTAGATAAAGTAAGCCCCTGATGGCGGTGCCGGCAGCTGATAGTCCAAAAATGGGGTGACAGATTCCCTTTAATCTGACCTGATAGCAAAATGACTATAGTTGCCCATAGGATGAATAGTATATACACATGATCACATTTATATGGTACAAATAAGTGGTGCTTCTAAGAAAAGGATGTTATACCCATACATGTTATTGTGACTTACTTGGACAAGTGGAGAACATATCCTATGGGCAACTATAGTCATTTTGCTATCAGGTCAGATTAATATTGAGGATCTGAGAGGCCAGTAGTACCTTTTTAACAACCCCCCCTTTTTCTGTTCGTTGGTTATAGGGCACTTCCTTCACTGTGGTACCCCTTTGTTTTTGTTTGACTAATTTGGATTTTTACAATTTTACCTAATAAAGGTTAAGTTTTAATATCCACCTTGCTACACAGATAATCTATTTTGTGGATTGTTCTATTCCTGGTTTATATGCTAATTAAGGGATATTATTGCTGCAGTGATGTATTTATTTTATTTTGTTTGGATACTGTTTTAAATGGGTGTGCGGTCCTGTTAATGTGTAGAGCGACACTGTCGCCTTTTTTTTTTTATCTGGTGTAGTTTAGAATTTGGGATAAAATTAAGTAATGTGTTCTGGAAGTGGTGCTCTAGATAACTGTTATTTCCTGCAGAGAGGAGCCCTGGCTGGAAGAAGTGACGGCGGTCTGTACTAGATGAAAGATGAAAACCAAAGATATGGATGACTTCGCCTAGAGACGTCACTGGTGAGTAAGTCACCGGTGATCACTGTATTACCTGCACACTGACACTATATACAGAGGTCCTGTGTATAATGTCACCGGTGTTCACTTTACCACCTGTACACTGACACTATAGACAGAGATCCTGTGTATAAAGTCACCAGTGATCATTGTATTACCTGTACAATGACACTATATACAGAGCTCCTGTGTATAATGTCACCGGTGGTCACAGTATTACCTGAACACTGACACTATATACAGAACTCCTGTGTATAATGTCACCAGTGATCACTGTATTACCTGTACACTGACACTATATACAGAGCTCCTGTGTATGTCACTGGTGATCACTATTACCTATACACAGAGCTCCTGTGTATAATGTCACCTTCTCCACCTTCTATCGGCGCCATCTTGTGACTGCAACTTCTGTCTGCGGGAAGTCAGAAGTAGCAGAAACCCTCTATCAGGCCACGTTCACAAGTTCAGTATTTTACTTCAGCATTTGTATGCCAAAATCAGGAGTGGAACAATCAGAGCAAAAGTATAATAGAAACACGTCACCACTTCTGTATTTCTCACCCACTCCTGATTTGGCTAAGAAGTACTGAGGTAAAATACTGACCAAATACTGAACGTGTGAAAGTGGCTGTAGGCTGGTTTCACACATCCTGATATTTCCGGTACCAGAAAAACTGGTAGTGGAGATATCCATGTCCATGTGTGTAAAACGTGTGGCAACGTGTGCCGCATCAGTACCACATGGACGGCCTCCAGGGAAGAAGCGCTACAGTAAGCACTGTTCCCCGGCCAGGGGCACAACTAAAATGAAGCAAGTTGCTCACTTCACCTCAGGCGACATTGAGTCCCTGAAGACAAGTCTAAAGATCGATGTTTCAAATATATTCCCATTTATAAGTGTGAGTATTTTACATGTGTGTCAGGTTACGCTAGTAAAGAGCAAACCAGATTTATTTGAACTGATTTTACTACGGGGAGGGGGGGGGGGGCAATTTACAGTTCGCCTCAGGCAGCAGAGAGGCTAGGTTCACCCCTGCATGTGGTCACATGCTGACTAGACACGTGTCGCCTCACTCAATGAAAATGAACGGAGCGAGGCCGGGCACATCTAGTCGGAATGTGGCCAGAAGTATATAAATCATATGCTTGTGCTGACATGATTGCCCACTCTTGCCACCAGTACGGGAGAATCCTAAAAGTGTGCTGTGCATTCGTTGTGAGAATTCAGAAGCCTGCAATGTCAGGATTCAGCTCTGCAGGTTCCAGTAGTCATCAAATGGACACTTCACTCATATGCGATTTTCATACTTATGGTCCTGTGACAGCGAGCTTCTCTTAGGCTACTTTCACACATCCGGTGTGTGGGGTCCGGCGGCGTGCGGCGAAAAGCCGGGCCGCCGGATCCGGCCTGCAGCCGTGACACCGGATGTGTGTGTGGCGTCTGATACGGCTCGGACATGATTTAAAGGAGCCGTAGGAGGAGGTGGACAGAGGCGGCCGCTAAGAGAGACAGCTGCTGAAAGGGAGGTGAGGGGAGGGTAGGAGAGGAGAGGGGGGTGGAGCGAGAGAGAGAGACATGTGGGGTTAACACTCTGTGTCCACACGAGAGAATCTCTCTCTCTTGCTGGGCACTTGTGGGGTTAACCCCACAGAGAGATCTCTCTCTCTCACCCAGACACTGTGAGTGTTAACCCCACAAGTGCCCGGCGAGAGAGATCTCTCACAAGTGTCCGGGTGACAGAGAGAGATCTCTCTCTCTCGCCGGGCACTTGTGGGGTTAACATTCACAGAGTCCGGGCATGCGCTCTGGAAAAAACCGGTCCGGCGCTGACAAAAAACGTTGCATTGAACGTTTTTTGCTGATGCCGGACGGCTAATTTTTGCCGCGTCCGGCAACAACCGGACACGACGCATAACAATCCGGCACGATGCGGCGAACATGAAAGCTTATGGGACAAAACCGGATCCGATGCTGGATCCGGTTATGAAAAATTTTGCCGCATCGTGCCGGATTACAAAAACCAGATGTGTGAAAGAGGCCTTAGTTTTTCACTGAATATTGAGAGCATTAGGAAGAGCAGCTCGTCGGTACATGACTACGTGTGCAAATCGCATGTGTGCTTTGGAAAGGGGGGGCGCCGAACCGAATTCTTGCCCCGGGTGCCAGAAAGCCTAGATTCACCTCTGACTACAAAAGGGATTAACCTTTTCCCCTTCTCATTTAGACAAATTAATACTGGTGAAGGTCTTCACCTTTTTGTATGTAAAGCTATCCTACAAAAATTACACCATAGGTCAGATTTCGATCAACTGTTTCCAACTGAAGCTAAAAACGAGGCTTTAAGAAACTGGGAGGATTTGATGGAAGAAAGTGTCCAAACAGAAAGTAGTAAGTTTCCACTACATCTAGTCTCAAAATCTAAGAGCTTTCCTAGTCTGAGCACCTGCCCATCTGTAGAAATATTTATTTACAAGAATGGCAACTAAGGATATTGAGGTGTTGCCACAGAGCCCATTTGGGTCTCTAATCTAAAACCTGAAGAGAATCTAGCATTAAAAGAATTACAATCCTTCAAAGATATTGTCATAAAACAGGTGGAAAAAAGGGGTAACACTGTAATTTGGCCAAAATCAATGCATGAAAAACAGGCCGAAAAAATTTTAGGCACCAAATCCTGTTACAAAAAAAAACAAACATCTTTCACTCTCACTCAATTTCAACAGGAATTTTGATTTTAGAAAAGGCATATCAAAACAATATTATTCCAAAGAGAATGGTTGATTTGATTGGCAAACTACAGTCTAAGTTGGCAACTTTTTACCTTTTACCCAAACTACATAAGGACCCATTAGATCCCCTGGGTAGACCTATAGTGTCTGGTAATGGAAGTTTGTGCTAAACCGTTTGCACCATCATTGATGTCTACCTGCAACCGTTAGTACAAACTTTGCCGTCTTACATTAAAGACACAACGGCAGCTCTTCAGAGATTAGACCTTCTACAACTGGAAGAGGGGACTCTGATAGTAACAGTGGATGTTGAAGCACTTTATTCCTCAAATACACTGATGGCCTTTGTGCAGTATCTTATTATCTTCACTAAAGTAATCCTGAAAAACCATTAATTGAACTAATTTTAACTTTGTTACAATTCATCCTTGAACATAATGTTTTTATTTTCAATAAATACATTTTATTTACAACAGCAAGGCACAGCCATGTGGGCAACCTGTACCCCTGCTTATGCAAATCTGTTTATGGGTGTCAGGATTATTAAGGTATATAACCCAACTTTTGTTATCACTTTCAGTTCCGGTTAGGAACTTGTAGCTCTCTGACGCCCTTAACCTTAGGTCAGTACGGGAACTGCACCTAGGATAAGTAGTTGACAGAAAAGCTGCCTTGACATGTACTGGCTATCGGGTAGGTGCACACAGTCAGTAATTGGCAGCGCTTTCGACGCAGCACATGTCCGCTATGTCCAAACTGCTGCCGGCTTTTGAACGCAGGTGATTACGCATGTTTTCATTGAATGGTACAGAATCACCGCGTCCAATACATTGTACGGGTGAAATTTACCTTGCGGAGGCTCATGTCTTCGCAAGATAAATAGACATGCTGCGGTCTGGAAAGACAAGCCACATATGCGTGTACGCAGGTGATCCGCCGGCGTCAGTGCTCACATGGTCCTGGAAAACGAGAAATGCCTTACCTTGCCTTCCAGGTACACATAAATTGGCCATTTTATGCCCTAAACTTTCTCAATTTTTTATACTTCTAATGCAGTAATGCAATTCATTTTTCACATTTCATGTTTGCATGTTATGGCGCTACAGTGTGCTTCCTTTTTTGTTTTTTGTTTGAATGTATACGAGTTGGTGACTCTAGGTTAAGCACCTGTTCACACTATGGTTATGCTTGGATGTGACGGTCATATTTTTGAAATTTGTATTCAATAACCTTCTGACTGAGCACTCCACCTGTTAGCCGCAGGCATTTTTAATCAAAGCAGGGCCACCACCCCTCCACAGATATAGATTACAGTCTAAGGAGAGGATTTACATAGACTAAAGTCTTCATCTGAATGGGAACCTAAGTGAGGATTGGCATTAGGTTAGGGTCCTGGAAAATGAGAAATGCCTCACCGCGGCTTCCAGGTACACAAATTGGCCATTTTATGGGCTAAACTTTCTCAATTTTGCATTACAGAATGCTGTAGATAAGCCCCTCATGGCGGTGCCGGCAGCTGATACTCGAAAAATGGGGTTACAGATTCCCTTTAAAGCCCGAAAGGCTACCTCACGGTTGTTGGTCAAATCGGCTGTATGGGGTAGGTTTTTTTGGTGAGGTCTGTCAAGGGCACTATAGTTTGGTACAAAGCACCTATAGTACCCTACAGTGCCCAAGAAGGACATTACCTGTTTCTTGGTCCTGGGGGTGGGCTAGGACGTGATAGCTTCCACTTTCCCAGGCTCTGGCCTCATAGTACCCCCACATACCCGGTGCCCCATGTAGTGGACCTCGCTCATGCCTATCTGGCACTTTCCCGGCTTGATGGTCAGGCCTGCTTGGTGGATGCGTCTGAGCACCTCCTGGAGAGTCCTGTCCCTGGAGCAGATAGTTGAGCATCCGCTGGAATGTGGCAGGGGCATTCGTTATGCTGAAATACATGACTGTGGACTCGTACAGTCCAAAGGCGGTGATAAAGGCAGATTTCTCTAGTGCTTCGGGGCTCAGGAGAATCTGCCAATATCCCCGGCTCAGATCCATAATGGATAGATAGCGCGTGCCTGCTAACCGCTCAAGCAGCTCCTCGATGCGTGGCATTGGGTTCGCATCGGAGGCTGTGATGGCGTTGAGGACCCTGTAGTTCACACAGAACCGGGTGGTCCGATACTTCTTTGGCACCAGGACTACAGGTGAGGTTCACACGCTCTTGGACCGCTTAATCACCCCCAACTGTAACATCTCATCGTTCTCCTGGAACATGACGTGCTGCACCTTGTTCGAGATCCCATAGGATATCTGCCGGATTGGGGCATGATTCTCGGTGTTCACTTCATGGACCGCTAGCTCAGTACTTCCAGGTCTGTTGATGAACACGGCACGGGAGGATTCCAGCATGGCTCGCAGCTGTGATCGCTGGTGTGCGGTTAGCGAGGCGCTTAACTCCACATCCTCTATGGACTAGCCAGCCTTAGCTTGGGCCAGAATGTCCAGGAGGGGGGTCTTCCTTCCCTTCCTCGGGCCTGTGGAACCTCTTGTTAAGCAAATAGCAGGTGTGGGAGATACCGCTTCCAGTCGCGTACCTGGGTCTCAACCAGCATTTTTAGCATCTGTTTGAGGGTATCGTTGAAGCGCTCACACAAACCATTGGTTTGGGGGTGATGCGCGCCTGATACCAGACGCTTCACCTGCATTTTCTTACAGAGAGCCTCCATTAGGCGAGACATGAATTGAGTCCCCTGGTCAGTAAGCATCTCCCTGGGAAATCCATCTCGGGCAAACATGGCCAACAGGGCATCTGCCACCTTATCCGCCCTAGTTGAGGACAGAGCAACTGCCTCCAGATACCGGGTAGCATAGTCTACTACAGTACGGTTGTAACACTTTCCAGAGCTGCTGGGTATGGCCAGTGGTCCCACAATGTCCACAGCAATCCTCTGGAAAGGCTCCTCTATCAATGACAAAGATCAGGGGAGCTTTGGGAGCAAGCCCTGACTTCCCCACTCTTTGACAGGTGATACAGGAGCGGCAGTAGCTGGTTATATCTGTCCCCATCAAGGGCCAATAGATGAGACAGCCAGGCCTTAGTTTTGCTGATCCCCAAGTGACCAGCAAGTGGACTCTCATGGGCAATCCATAACAACTCACCCTTAAATTGGTAGGGTACAACCAGCTGTCTTTCCCTCAACCACTCCAGTTGGGACTTACCGGGAACAGTCTCCCGGTACAACCTCCTTTGTGCCCAGAATACCCTCTCCTTATCAGTCTAAGAGGTGGGCTTTTCAGTGAGGTTTCTCAAGGCCAGAATTGAAGTGCAGGGCAGCCTAGATCTCCTGGCTGGAGGTAGCCAGAAGTGACGTTAAGGTCCCTTCCTCACGGGGACCCTCTGAGACCTGCTCTGGGTCTGTCTCTGGTTCACTCATCCCTGTGACTGAGGAAGGTCCAGAAGGCAGGGTGCTCCCTGTATTCTGGGCACTGACTGCGGGTAACAGCGGCTATATAGGCCATCTCCCCGGGGATTACCAGAGTCCCATCAGCCTGCTCGGCTATGGGCACTATCTCCCCATCTTCTCCCATTACCTCAGGAGCAGTGCTATATATGGGGCAGTTACCTTCAGCCAGGTCACCTTCCTTTGTGGCACTGGTCAGTTGCATGGCATCACCTTCTTCATGGTTCCTGTACCTCTCCCCATTTCCCTTAGCACCGACGCTTGCTCCTGATAGGGGATCCTCTGCCACATCACCATCACCCTACAGCGTGACGTGGCTGAGCACTCCTGTACCTCAAGATACATCATAATTATCAGGTAAAGTATGCACATTCACATCATTAGCATTAACATTACCCTCAGTGTCAGATCGGGGAGGGGTGTCAGGGACATAATACGCAAACATCCTCCCCAAATCAGTTCCCAACAAAACATGTGAGGGCAAGTTTTCGGACACCCCCACTTCCTTCACCCCGCACCCAGCACCCCAATCTATAAAAACCCGGGTCATCGGCAACGGACAGCGAACGCCCCAATCCTGGTGACAATCAGGGTCTTCCCTGGAATAATCTCTTCAGGGTCCACCAGTTCAGGTCGGATGAGGGTTCGTTCTGCCCGGGTTTCCTTGAGGCCTATAGCAACAGTGTGGCCCACAGTGACTTTCTGCAAATTTTCACAGGCCCTCCCAACCAACCCACTCACAAAAAGAACTGCTGCATTAGGCCCTGAGGCCTTGGCTGGGGGGCTCTTCTTCTGCTTCTCCAGACAAGTGACACTGAGATGTCTAGTCCGACTGCAGAAATAACACTTGCGGGAATCAGATGTAGGCCTGGCGTTGGCATAGGGGAGAAGGCCTCCGGTGGGTTGGCTGGTAGGGATACTGGGGTCGGTTAATGGCTTACCCCCTTTCCAGCTGGTGGTGACCGGCTTCCGCACCTCCAGTTTACGGTTGACCTCGTAGGTGTCTGCGATTTGCATTGCTTTGTGCGCATCTTTTGGCTCCAGGTCCATCACGAACTGTTGCACCTCACCCGGACAAAGATGTAGAAACTGGTCTTTTACCATCAGGTCCTTCAGCTGCTCAAAGGAGATCACAGGCAGTCCTTGGACCCACTGGTCAAAATGGGTTCAAAGTCCATGCACCACATTACTGTAGCTGTCGTGTGGGCCACGTTGGAGGTTCCGGAACTTTTTACCTCAGGAGTCAGTTGGTACTTCTGTATTGGTGCCTGCTTGATGGCCTCAGTCTCCATCATGGTCTCAGGGGAGAGAAGCAAACGCATTCAGAGCTTTTCCTTTGAGCCCGGGGGTTAAATATTGGGCCAATTGGTTCTCAGGCAGCTGGTACTGTTTGCAGGCTTTTTCAAATCCCCACAGAAATACGTCCAAATCCCCATCCTTTTCCATCACTGGAAAGTGTTCTGGCCGGGGTTTAAAGGTGGTTGCATTATTGGACTCACATCTCCATGAGGTAGATGGTGGTACTCTGAGTCGAGCAAACTTCAGCCGGTACTGTCTCTCTTCCCGCTCGGCCTCTCGCTGGGCTTGGGTCTGTAGCTCGGATCTCTTGGCCTCTCACTGGGCTTGGGCCTGCCGTTCAGCTCTCTCGGTATTGCTGGATCAACTTCAAACATCCTTGATGATCATCTGCAGAGAGTTGCTCCAAGGCTGTCTGCAGTTAGTGGTCCACGCTGCCCTGGTTGCAAGCAGGGCTGGCATTCACTGGTTGGACCTCCGCAACAGGACCATCTGCGCATGGGCTGGCTTCTGGGCCTCCAGGGCTCTGGTGACTGATTGGCTCTGCGGCACATTGCATCAGTGCAACAACCAGTTGGGCCTTTGTTTTGCCCGTGAAGTCAATCTGCTTCGTCATGCAAAGGGCAACAAGAGTGTGAATGCTGCCTATACCAGGCCTCTCCCATTGTAGCCTTTATTGCCAAATAAATGACATGACAGAAAAACAAAGAGAAGGCAAGGGGTTAATTGCTACACAGTATTGTCTCAGATCTAATAAACACTGAGTTCGATCTTCAAAACTTTTTACGCAGGGTCCTCGCAAGAACCGTGCAAGTTTATAGTGAGAGGAATGATTGCTCAAATCAGATCACTAATGCTCTATGATCCCACTGCTCTACCACCAATTGTCAGTGTTATTAAGGGAAATAACCCACTTTCAGATCTGGTTAGGAACCTGGAGCTCTCTGGCACCCCCTTACCCTCAGGTCAGTCAGGGAACTGCACCTAGAATAAGTAGTTGCAGGAAAAGCTGCCTTGATTTATACTGGCTATCAGGCACTCTGCAGTGAGGGCGGTACGTATATCACTAATCCCAGGCAAGGAATACACACATAACCTCCGATCCATCACTGCCAGGGTGCCCCAATACTACCAGGACGCTAAGCTGCCACCAGTTCCTCGTTTGATATCAAAACCTATATCGGGCAAGGAACCAATCCAAAAGGTAGCGCATTTTGGCACGAAGTATGTGTCAGTTCAATCAAAAAGCAAAAGAACGAAACTAGTAAATGTATAGGTTTACTACAGAAAATATAGGCAGTGTTTACAAAAATGCAAAAGATGTTACAAAAGGAGACAAAATACAGTATGTACAATTACAAATTAAAGGGATTAAAATAAGAAACTTACTACATCTCAGTCACTGGTATGACGTGTCGATGAGGGGAGATGGGTTCCCAAAGAGCAGATTCAGTCCACAGCATATTTAGCTGTCTTCCCCCAGATTCTGAACGCTCTCAAAAAGGATGTACCAGTTTTATGGTTTTGGCCATAATCTTAGGAACTACCACCTTTATTGACCTCATATATGGGCTGTTCTCGGGAGGACCGCCTATTTTGAGAAGTTAGTAAAAGCTTATGCTTGCCCTACCATCATCTAGGAAGCTCACAGGGTGATGGCAGGGGCATTTTATTTTCCCCTGCGAATTTATAGTTTGATACCAAACACGCCATGTCTGCACGTTACTGGGGCACAGAAACAATTTCTCCGGTTTCTGAGGACCCTGGGAGACGCAAAACGCTCAATTATACTGATTCTGAAAATATATTTTTCCTGTCTCTAGGATTATCGTGGATTATTAAATTCGACGTGGAATAGACAAAGGAAATATGAAGTGAAAATCTGTCTTTGACTGGCTAGGATAATAAAAGGTGACCATACTGCTGAGGTGAGGGGGGAGAGGGGGTAGAATTTCACAGAGGCAGAAGCAGAGAATTGCAGCTGTGTGGCTGCATTGTGAAGCTCAGTGTTAGGGCTCATACTCACATGCTAGACACTCGGACGAGTCTCACACGCCAACTGCTGCCAGCACTTGGAGCGGAGCGTGCGGCTGCATGTATTTCTATGCAGCTGAACGCTCCGATCCGAGTGCCGGGTATTGACGTGCTAGACTTTTTCAAGTTTCTCACATGTGAGTATGAGCCCTTACACTGCACAAACCAAATGGTAGGGCAGCCGGAGCTCTGTATGTGTACCTTAGGGCAATAGGAAATACTTCATTTTTTTCCTGACAATGGGGTTTGGGGAAAGAAAAATCTTCCATGATGAATGTGTCCCAGGTATTGACTCCATTCAGGGATGGATTCGGTTCATTGATGACATTATTCATCTGGGAAGATACTAGTGAGAATTTGGCCCTGGTAATGGACAAATTGAATCAAAATGATTATAACATAAAACATATACTCAGCGTCGGACTGGAGCACCTTGGGCCCACCAGAGAAAATCATTCTTGGAGCCCACTAAGTACAGTTGTGGCCAAAAGTATTGACACCCCTGCAATTCTGTCAGATAATGCTCAGTTTCTTCCTGAAAATGATTGCAAACACAAATTCTTTGGTATTATCTTCATTTAATTTGTCGTAAATGAAAAAACACAAAAAGAATTGTCCTAAAGCCAAATTGGATATAATTCCACACCAAACATAAAAAAAAGAGGGTGGACAAAAGTATTGGCACTGTTCGAAAAATCATGTGATGCTTCTCTAATTTGTGTAATTAACAGCACCTGTAACTTACCTGTGGCACCTAACAGGTGTTGGCAATAACTAAATCACACTTGCAGCTAGTTGACATGGATTAAAGTTGACTCAACCTCTGTCCTGTGTCCTTGTGTGTACCACATTGAGCATGGAGAAAAGAAAGAAGACCAAAGAACTGTCTGAGGACTTGAGAAAGCAAATTGTGAGGAAGCATGAGCAATCTCAAGGCTACAAGTCCATCTCCAAAGACCTGAATGTTCCTGTGTCTACCGTGCACAGTGTCATCAAGAAGTTTAAAGCCCATGGCACTGTGGCTAACCTCCCTAGATGTGGACGGAAAAGAAAAATTGACAAGAGATTTCAACACAAGATTGTGCAGATGTTGGATAAAGAACCTCGACTAACATCCAAACAAGTTCAAGCTGCCCTGCAGTCTGAGGGTACAACAGTGTCAACCCGTACTATCCGTCGGCGTCTGAATGAAAAGGGACTGTATGGTAGGAGACCCAGGAAGACCCCCTTCTTACCCCGAGACATAAAAAAGCCAGGCTGGAGTTTGCCAAAACTTACCTGAAAAAGCCTAAAACGTTTTGGAAGAATGTTCTCTGGTCAGATGAGACAAAAGTAGAGCTTTTTGGGCAAAGGTATCAACATAGAGTTTACAGGAGAAAAAAAAAGAGGCATTCAAAGAAAAAAAAAAAAACATGGTCCCTACAGTCAAACATGGCGGAGGTTCCCTGATGTTTTGGGGTTGCTTTGCTGGCACTGGACTGCTTGACCGTGTGCATGGCATTATGAAGTCTGAAGACTACCAACAAATTTTGCAGCATAATGTAGGGCCCAGTGTGAGAAAGCTGGGTCTCCCTCAGAGGTCATGGGTCTTCCAGCAGGACAATGACCTAAAACACACTTCAAAAAGCACTAGAAAATGGTTTGAGAGAAAGCACTGGAGACTTCTAAGGTGGCCAGCAATGAGTCCAGACCTGAATCCCACAGAACACCTGTGGAGAGATCTAAAAATGGCAGTTTGGAGAAGGCACCCTTCAAATATCAGAAGAATGGTCTAAAATTCCAGCAGAGCATTGTAAGAAACTCATTGATGGTTACCGGAAGCGGTTGGTCGCAGTTATTTTGGCTAAAGGTTGTGCAACCAAGTATTAGGCTGATGGTGCCAATACTTTTGTCCGGCCCATTTTTGGAGTTGTGTGTGAAATGATCAATGTTTTGCTTTTTGCTTCATTCTCTTTTGTGTTTTTTCATTTAAGACAAATTAAATGAAGATAATAATACCAAAGAATTTGTGTTTGCAATCATTTTCAGGAAGAAACTGAGTATTATCTGACAGAATTGCAGGGGTGTCAATACTTTTGGCCACAACTGTGGCTACATAGAAATAAATACAAGACCACAGTAAAACACGCTAATATCTGGGTATAATATAAGGTAGTACAAATCTTAATTATGTAGCAGAAGTTGGGGTAGCCTCCCTCATAGAATGTAATGTAGCCCTTTCATAGAATATAATGTAGCCCCCCTCAAAGGGTATAACGCCGCCCCCCCCCCATAGGGTAAAATGCGATAGAGATAGATATATATAGATAGATAATAGATATAGGGATAGACACAGATATAGCGATAGATAGACATAGAGATAGATGTAGAGATACATAGATATAGAGATAGATAATAGATAGATATAGGTATAGATAGTGTGACGTAGTGATCACTAGCGGGTTGGGGTGTACTTGCTTAGCTGCAATATAACATAAAGGAGGACTCAATTTTTCTTAAAAGTTCACCTGGGTTTATTGCTCCATATCCCCAGCAGCACAAACACAGAGCAAGTCAGAGTCAGCCTTTAGATACAGCAAGCAAAATAACAATGTCCATAAAAAGGGCTTTGAGCCCTCAGGCCTGTGGGCACACAGGCTGTGCCATGTCCAGCATGCAGGCTCTATAGCTTAAGCACAGTCTCTCACTGACCCCGGTCAGCATATCACGGATCCCTGTCCGTTACCTGTTGGTGTCGGCCACACAGGTTCCCAGATACCTCTTATCCTTACAGGTATCCCACAACGTCTCTCACTGACCCTGGTCAGTATCACTCACGGTTGTCAGACCGTCCACTCCGAGCAGTGGTGAACCTAGCCTATCTGCTGCCTGAGGCGAACAGCAAAATGACGCCCCCCCCCCCCCCCCCCCCTCGCACACAAAGTAAATTTTCATATCTATCCTGTAAAACTGAGCTCAATAGTGGACATTTCGATTTAGATAAATAGAAAAAAAGGTGTCCAAACACAAGGATGTCAGCGCCATCACACGCACATAGAAGAACAACACAGAAGTATCCAGAACAAGGGCCATTAATGGCAATGGTAGGCCTGGCACAGGGCCGGACTGGGACAAAAAAACAGCCCTGCCACACAGATCCCACCAGCCCACAAACTATAACACCCCACACCCCGATCAGTGAATTTTTGCTATACTTTGTCGTCCCCATATCACTCTCTTTAAGGAGTTATTTGAAGAGCCACATGTGAATGGCACCACAGTGCGTATGACTGACCACAGCTCCATTTACATGGTGCTCTTCAAAGCTGTTTCCTAGGATCATGGGGATCCCAGCGGTCAGATCCACAACAAACAGAAAGTCATCCCCTATCCCCACATAATGCTCCATACAGTATTATGGGCCCCATATATTACTGCATACAGTATAATGGGCACCATGTATTTCATACAGTATAATGGGCCCCATATATTACTTCATACAGTATAATGGGCAACATATAATGCTCCATACAGTATAATGGTCCCCATATATTACTTCATACAGTATAATGGTCCCCATATATTACTTCATACAGTATAATGGGCCCCATATAATGCTCCATACAGTATAATGGTCCCCATATATTACTTCATACAGCATAATGGTCCCCATATATTACTTCATACAGCATAATGGTCCCCATATATTACTTCATACAGCAGAGAGAGAGAGAGAAAAGAGAGAGAGAGAGAGAGAAAAGAGAGAGAGAGAGAGAAAAGAGAGAGAGAGAGAGAAAAGAGAGAGAGAGAGAGAAAAGAGAGAGAGAGAGAGAGAAAAGAGAGAGAGAGAGAGAAAAGAGAGAGAGAGAGAGAAAAGAGAGAGAGAGAGAGAAAAGAGAGAGAGAGAGAGAGAGAAAAGAGAGAGAGAGAGAGAAAAGAGAGAGAGAGAGAGAGAAAAGAGAGAGAGAGAGAGAAAAGAGAGAGAGAGAGAGAGAAAGAGAGAGAGAGAGAAAAGAGAGAGAGAGAGAGAGAAAAGAGAGAGAGAGAGAAAAGAGAGAGAGAGAGAGAAAAAAAGAGAGAGAGAGAAAAAAGAGAGAGAGAGAGAAAAAAGAGAGAGAGAGGAGAAAAGAGAGAGAGAGAGAAAAAAGAGAGAGAGAGAGAAAAAAGAGAGAGAGAGAGAAAAAAGAGAGAGAGAGAGAAAAAAGAGAGAGAGAGAGAGAAAAGAGAGAGAGAGAGAAAAGAGAGAGAGAGAGAGAGAGAGAAAAGAGAGAGAGAGAGAGAAAAGAGAGAGAGAGAGAGAAAA